>NC_064644.1:395339669-396589669 GCF_023864345.2 Schistocerca serialis cubense | reverse complement strand
ACTTGCGGTGGTGTGAAGAGCCACATCACTGGACAGTGGGTGACTGGATTGATTTCGTACTAGGTCTATACCCATTGGCAGTCGGATGAAAGGGTTTGGGTGTAGCAGATGTCTGGTGTAGTGCCAAAAAAGAATACGGAGAAGATAGTGTTACAGTATACAGGTATTTTTCGTGGTTGGGCTATGGTCCCCTTATTAAGCTTAATAAAACGCTAAATGTGAGGATATGAATACATTTTACAACGTTGTGTACAGTAGAGGAACAGGTCGGAGATGATTGTTTGTATTAGTGTGATAATGCACCCTGTTATAAAACAGCAACCGCGAGGCAATGGATTGCGCACGATAACATTCCTGAAATGGACTGGCCTGCTCTGAGTCCCGACCTGAACCCAATGGAACATATTTCGGATGCTTTAGAACATCGACTCTGCTCCAGATCCCAGCGTTCAACATAAGTACCACCTCTGGTTTCGTCTCTTGAGGAAGAATGATATATCGTTCCTCCACAGACATTCAGCGGAAGAGTTGAAGGTGTCAGAGGCGAATAATTGGCACACAACACATTAATGTCCACTAACAGGTGTCCGGATACCTTTGATCAGACAGTGTACAGTGGGAAATATCCTTGCTATCTACTTCATAGTTTTTTAACTGTATGGCTTGAGATGTAATTGTTCTTCAGCCAAAATGGTAAGATAGTGTCTTACCCTTTCCAACACTACATCTACACCTACATCGCAGATTGCAGTATGGGGCATAGCGAAGGATACCCTGTACCACTACTAGTCATTTGCTGTCCTGTTCCACTCGCAAACAGAGCGCGAGAAAAACGACTGTCTGTACACCTATAAGCCCTAATTTAACTTATCTTCGTGATCCTTACGCAAAATGTACGTTAGTGGCACTAGAATCGGCCTGGAGTCACATTCAGATGCTGGTTCTCTAAATGTTCTCAATAGTGTTCCTCGAAAGGAACGTCGCTTTCCCTCCAGGGGTTTCCTATTTGAGTTTTCGAAGCAGCTCCGTAATACTCGTGTGTTGATGGAAACAGACTCTAACAAATCTAGCAGCCCGCCTCTGAATTGCTTCGATGTCTTCCTTTTGTCCGACCTGATGTGGATCCCAAACACTTGAGTAGTACTCAAGAATGGGTCGCATTAGTGGTCGATATGCGGTCTCTTTTACAGATGAACAACACTTTCCTAAAAATCTCCCAACAAACGGTTGTTCACCATTCACCTTCCCTACCTCGCTGATTACGTGCTCATTCCATTTCATATCACTTTGCAACGTTACGCCGAGATATTTAATCGACGTAACTCTGTCAAGGAGCACACTACTAGTAACCGAACATTACGAGTTTGTTTTTCCTACTCATCCACATTAACTTACATTTTTCTACATTTTGAGATAGCTGCCACTTATCACACGTATTAGAAAGTTTGTATAAGTAATCTTGTATCCTTCTACAGTCATTCAACGACGATACCTTCCTGTACACCACAGCATCATCAACAAACAGCCGCAGATAGCTGTTTACCCTGTTCGCCAGATAATTTAAGTGTATAGAATAGAATAGCGGTCCTGTCACACTTCCCTGGGGCACTCCTGACGATAGTCTTGTCTCTGATGAACACTCGCCGTCGAGGACAGCGTACTAGGTTGTACCTTCGTTAACAACCTGCAGTGGGGCAAAGTGTCAAATGTTTTACGGAAACCTAGGAATATGGAAATGGAATGTATCTGTCGCCCTTCATCTATGGTTCACAGGATATCATATGATAAAAGGGCAAGCTGAGTTGCCCATGGGTGACGCTCCCTAAAATTAATTCCTCGATAGAACCTGGTTAGCGGTATAAAGGAAACTGACGGTGTTGTTAAGAGTAGCTACCAGGAGCAGTAATACAGGTCGTCATGCCGTGGTGTTACTCAGAAGTCTATTAGCCCTTGGAGAGAAGACAGCGGCCAGCACGCGGCCAGCCCTATATTGCAGACGGAGCCGCCGTCGCCCCTGGACAGACGTGCCCCACGCCCAGGGCGTGACTCACCGGCAGCTCAGGTGCCACCCCCCCCCCCCTCAATCCCTCCCCCAGCGATTCCCCTACGCCTTATTGTTTATTAATACAGCGGGAGCGATTTCCAGGGCGTGTGGGCGGGGAGATCGATACAGGGGCCGACCTGGGGCAACCCGCACTGAGACTCCTAGGGCGCGACCGGCCGAGCTGTCTCATATCGATTACCGTCAAGTGCTGTGGTGCGGTGTGGCGTTTCCTATCGCCTCGCATCCCGTCTTCTACTTGCTGCTGCCTAGGACCCATTCGGGAATGTATAGGGTGATTATTAGATGAGGGGACAAACTTCAGGAGGTGTTTCCTGAAAGGAAAAGCAAGATGAAATTTCAAACCTACGTAGTTACGTCCGAGTACGGACTGTAAGTCTGCAATAAAAGCAGTTACTACAGATTACTAACACTACTCATTACGTGATACTTATCTACAATGACGGGACTAAAATCACGACACCAGGATGGGGTAGTGCGACATAAACTAAAGTTAATAAGCATGTTTATACATCTGAAAGATGACGTCTGTTCAAATTTCACAGCAGTCCCATAAGAGTGACGCTATTAGCTCCACTATGACAACGCAAATCAGGTTTGCTCTAAATACACGCTGTAACTGTCATGGGCGTCAGTTACATTTGAGATCGGACGTAGTCCCAGTCTTCAAGAAGGGTCGTCGTCCGGGGTGGCCGAGTGGTTCTAGGCGCTACAGTTTGGAACCGCGTGACCGCTACGGTCGCAGATTCGAATTCTGCCTCGGGCGTGGATGTGTGTGATGTCCTCAGGTTAGTTAGGTGTAAGTAGTTCTAAGTTCTAGGGGACTGATGACCTCAGCAGTAAAGTCCCATAGTGCTCAGAGCCATTTGAACCATTTTGAACCAAGAAGGGTCGTCGAGCAGATGCGCAAAACTATAGACCTATATCTCTGACATCGATCTGTTGTAGAATTTTAGAACATGTTTTTTGCTCGCATATCATGCCATTTCTGGAAACCCAGAATCTACTCTGTAGGAATCAACATGGATTCCGGAAACAGCGATCGTGTCAGACCCAACACGCTTTATTTGTTCATGAGACCCAGAAAATATTAGATACAGGCTCCCAGGTAGATGCCATTTTCCTTGACTTCCGGAAGGCGTTCGATACAGTTCCGCACTGTCGCCTGATAAACAAAGTAAGAGCCTACGGAATATCAGACCAACTGTGTGGCTGGATTGAAGAGTTTTTAGCAAACAGAACACAGTATATTGTTCTCAATGGATAGACGTCTACAGACGTTAAAGTAACCTCTGGCGTGCCACAGGGGAGTGTTATGGGACCATTGCTTTACACAATATATATAAATGACCTAGTAGATAGGTCGGAAGTTCCATGCGGCTTTTCGCGGATGATGCTGGAGTATACAGAGAAGTTGCAGCATTAGAAAATTGTAGCGAAATGCAGGAAGATCTGCAGTGGATAGGCACTTGGTGCAGGGAGTGGCAACTAACCACATAGACAAATGTGATGTATTGCGAATACATAGAAAGAAGGATCCTTTATTGTATGATTATATGATAGCGGAACAGACACTCGTAGTAGTTACTTCTGTAAAATATCTGGGAGTATGCGTGCGGAACGATTTGAAGTGGAATGATCATACAAAATTAATTGTTTGTAAGGCGGGTACCAGGTTGAGATTCATTGGGACAGTCCTTGGAAAGTGTGGTCCATCAGCAAGGGAGGTGGCTTACAAAGCGCTCGTTCGACCTATACTTGAGTATTGCTTGTCATTGTGGTATCCGTACCAGGTCGGGTTGACAGAGGAGATAGAGAAGATCCAAAGAAGAACGGCGCGTTTCGTCACAGGGTTATTTGGTAAGCGTGATAGCATTACGGAGATGTTTAGCAAACTCAAGTGGCAGACTCTGCAAGAGAGACGCTCTGCATCGCGGTGTAGCTTGCACGCCAGGTTTCGAGAGGGTGCGTTTCTGGATGAGGTATCGAATATATTGCTTCCCCCTACTTACACCTCCTCCAGAGGAGATCACGAATGTAAAATTAGAGAGATTCGAGCGCGCACGGAGGCTTTCCGGCAGTCGTTCTTCCCGCGAACCATACGCGACTGGAACAGGAAAGGGAGGTAATGACAGTGGCACGTAAAGTGCGCTCCGCCACACACCGTTGGATGGCTTGCGGAGTATAAATGTAGATGTAGATGCAGTGAGTCGATTTTAGTCAAGCGTGCCTTTAA
This sequence comes from Schistocerca serialis cubense, assembly GCF_023864345.2. NCBI lineage: Eukaryota > Metazoa > Arthropoda > Insecta > Orthoptera > Acrididae > Schistocerca > Schistocerca serialis. The sequence continues at coordinate 396,585,371 of NC_064644.1, read as the reverse complement.
GACGAGGGAGACGACATTATGGACAGCTCACTGAGTATGAACGAGGTCGTGTGATAGGGTACGAGAAGCTGCTTGTTCCTTCCGCGACATTTCTGAAAGACTTGGTAGCAATGTAGCCACTGTGCGCAATTGCTGGCAGCGGTGGTCGCAGAAAGGTTAAGACGCAAGAAGACTAGACTCCGGACTGCCAGACGCAACTACCGAGAGGGAAGACGATCGTGTTCTGCGTATGGCTCTGGCGCATCGTACTGTGCCTGCAGCACGAATTCGAGCAGCAGTTGGAGTCACAGTGACACAACGTAGTGTTACAAATCGGTTACTTCAAGGACAGCTCCAAGCCAGATGCCCTGTAGCGTGCATTCCACTAATCCCAAACCACCACCATTTGCGACTTCAGTGGTGTCAAGCGAGAACTCTTTGGAAAGCACAGCGGAAGTCCGTTGTGTTTTCCGGTGAAAGCTGGTTTTGCCTCGGTGCCAGTAATGGCCAAGTGTTTGTTAGAAGCAGTCCACGTGAGCGCCCGCACCCTGCGACCTAGACAAACTGGACCTACCTCTGCAGTTATGGTCAGGGGTTCGATTTTATATGACAGCAGGAGCACTTGCGTAGTTTTCCCGCGCACCCTGGCTGCAAATTTGTTCGGCAGTCTGGTGATTCGACTCGTTGTGCTGCCATTCATGTACAGTATTCCGAGGGTGTGTTTTCCAACAGGATAACGCTCGCCCATATACCACTGTCGTAACCCATTATGCTCTAAAGAGTGTCGACTTGTTACCAGATCTTGTCACCAGATCTGTCTGTAATAAAGCTTTATAATATTGTGCCCTGTCCGCGACGTAATAACATACTATTTTCTTTTTTTATCCGAATATTAACATTTTAAGATATAATTTAACCACTGAGTCAATTAAATGCGCTCCAACTCAGCGAACATGTACGCCCAGAATAATGAGAGGGGCGAATTATTATCATCTGTATTTTGTTCTATATAGGAATGCGCACTCGTCTTTTCTGTCTCTTCTTTAATCGTGCCCCTTTCCGACAGCATCTTGCGCTAACAGACTCCTGTTTTCTTTCATTTTATTCGAATTAACTAAACTTGTATTCCTGCTGGGAATTTAATCATTCTATTATTATCGCTAGTTGTGAGTACTAATATCACATTATTATGTATGCTTTATTTTTCGCTCCAGAGTTGAGCGAAAATTATTGTAATTTCCAAGTATTTCGCCGAAATACGGCACAGTTCTTTGTTATCTTCAAAACTGTGAGAATTATTCACAAAATGTTAGATTTCTGTACAAATTATTTAGTTCGTTAAATAATCATTGTTTAATTTAAGATTTCTGCTTTCGTTTCGTAACAGCAGTCCCAGATTTCCAACTTGTAAATGTTATAGATATTTCTTTACTACATTTTTTCTTACGGTGCCAAAGCGATACTCACTAGATTAAATCAAATTATTCTGAATTTCTCGCGAGGCGAGAAGACAGTTAGGAATTTCCCTGAGATTACAAAAAACACAAATTAACCGTTTTTCAGCACGCTGATTGCCAACTGATCATTGCTTCAAGCAAAAAACGTAAAAAGAAAAAATAAATTAAGAAATGAAGTGACAATATTGCACGTTTAATAGTATTGTGTGCATTTTATGACAAAAATAATTTTTATTATACAGTCAAAAAAAAGTTGCGTGTGTTTGTGAAATGTTGTTGTTGTAGTGGTCTTCAGTCCTGAGACTGGTTTGATGCAACTCTACATGATACTCTATCCTGTGCAAGCTTCTTCATCCCCCAGTACCTACTGCAACCTACATCCTTCTGAATCAGCTTAGTGTTTGTGAAATATCTAATTCATTTACTTTTAATTAAGGACAAGAAGTGATACCTCTAATTATTCCACGTACAAATAATTGTGTGTGAGTATTTAAATTTTAAAAGTAACTAGTCTCATGCGTATTTAATAACAGCAGAACAGAAAATCTAATTGGGCTACAAGAGTTTGAAGAAATTTTGCTTAACAGCCATTCAATTACAGAAATATTGCCAATATATGAATATACTATAAGCTTAGGTTACGTCCATCGTAATTTACGCTAGCCGAAGCATAAATTTCCACAATTCCATAATAATGTTCACCCATATTTATAAAATATACCATAGCCAAAAAGATTCAGTATATCACATATGGGACATCATCGGACAACTCCAGCATCAATCACAACCAGCATTAACCCTCCTTGAATTGACCGACCAAGTGCAACAGGCATCGAACTGAATCACACAAACTGACATCCGGCACCTGTATGACATAGTATATGATCTTTGCATGCTTGCAGTCAACATTCTGGCCCTTACACTAGTTATTAATGTACTAGCATTTCACTCTTGCAATGGCTTTTTCCAAGCTTACTTTAACCTTTGATCTTGCAACGTTAGTCACTGAAATATTTTACCTACATAAATGTAATCCCAAAATTTCATTATTCTACATTAATTACTGCTTGTTGTTAGAAAATAATTGCGTGTGTATACTTTACTCATCTCCTCCTAAACCAATGGATCTGTAAGATGGCAAGAACTATGCCCCTTACATGAAGTCATTAAAGATCACCTAACTCACGTTGAGCGAACAGTAGGGCTGAACAAAAATGACTGACAAGGCACAATGCATCTTGTAGAGGGTATAGTATGGACGTATTGGAATAATTAATGTCGGGTGATGGTTTTAAAATAATTCACATGACATGAAAACTTTGTGGAAACGCATCGATTTACTGGAGGCTAGTTTATCCCAGGGAAGTATTCGAGTTGACTGTGGCCGGCTGGGGAGCAGCGAAGGGAAGCGACAATAGGCAGCTTAGGGCGGCTCAAGCTCTGAGAAAGGGGTAACGGGGTGCGGCCTCCAGCTGCCTTAAGATTAGTGACAGTGAGTGGGTGGTTGACACCATGCTGGTGTACCGGGAAGCAGACAGAGAACTTGTACTCCTGTTGATGACGTCCGTCGTCCCGTTTTCAATTAAACATGCGAGAAAGCCGCGCAAAGCTGCGGTGTAGCGGTCAACAGAGGCCAAAATACGCGTGTTCATGACTATAGCAACTTCACGCTGAATTCACGGTCCGCAGAGTCTGAAGTAAATCAGGTGAAGAGCGACAGAATGAAATACGCCGGCCTCCGATGGGAACGCAGGACTGAGGGATTTGAAGTACTCTCCTGGGAGTCAGAATTCCGGAAAAATTGGTGTTTTGTGCAGACACTAACCTTGATGTGTGGCCTGGGAGGAGCTAAATAGCAGAAGTTGAGAGGAAGGGAAATTTTGTGGGAATTTGTTCACTTCCTAGAGCAGGCATTGGTTGGCGGTGGGAAGCGACGCATAATTAACGCGAGTTGTGATTTTGCTGGAGGGGAAACCGAGGCGAAGAGCGGACTGGGAGAAGTCTCCGTAGTGGTATTCCATTCCCAGCTTGCCTAGAGTGCGGACGTGGTGTTCTTTATTCAGCTCGCCTGAGAAAGAGTGAGCATCTCTGCAGTTTAGGACTTAGCAAATGGAACGATTGAGCTTGGAGATATGAAGTTTTGGTTCAGCTATGTACTGAACAAGATAGCTAGGAGTGAATAGACGAGCGCAGCCTTGCAGCACCACGAGGTTGGCCGACGTCCGCACAATGACACCGCTCCGCCACGATGTATTCGGTGATATTGCGCCCACTCCGGCCATTGACTAATTTGTTGGATCACGTCGGCAAGGTTTCCACGAGGGTTTCATGGGCCGTGTATTGTAGAATTCTTCTCGCACTTCGCATTACGCCTGTGTCAGTCGATAGAAATTACTTTTGAGTTATCGCGCTTTACTCCACGCAAACGCAATTTATTACCACTGCCTGATAGGAGAGTTTTGTAATGTGATGATTGAAGGTCGGGAGTTATAAATTTGTGCTAATCGACTGCATCTGTTTTCAATCAAGTAGTTGAAATCCCAAGTCACTTCCTTAATTAATTTTATGTTCAACATTTGCATCTGGTGTTCAATAGCTGAATATAACATCAATGTGCACCCCTTTTTAATTAAAAGTGATCAATTCTGAATTAATTAATGTCAACACTGCCCCTGCAGTTCAATCAGGAGTCACAGGGCCTTATTACTTTTTTGCGTTATCCGATATTGCGGCAGTTTTGCACTCTCTGTTGATCTGTTAGTCAATTAGCTGGGGCGAACACACGCCAAAACTAGATAAGTGACGGGTGGGGTGTTACAGATCTACTTCAACCAAACTGGGTTGATAGATCACAAACTACCTGAGGAGGAGCACTGTGGTGGCAAAAACCATCTCCCTCCCTCCAGTAGAAGTAATGGTGAGAAGAGGGTGAGACAGAAGCATAACACAGGAGTAGCTGGAGCTGTTTCAACCAAATTTGTAGTATACATGGCTCGTTATTTCCATATAAACACTGTTGGTGTAAGATAACCCTACTACCCCTAGGAGTTTCGGTGGGAATGGGGATTATTATGTAAAAAACGTTCAAACATGACCTGTTCATATTTCTCTTCGTTGGAATACTTTGAAATTATCAAGCAGTTTGTCTCCTTGTGTTGTTCAGCACATCAGCCAGATCGTGAGACTGAGCACATCCTCCCGATGGGCTACAGAAAATCGTTGCATAATGGTTGAATCTTTGGATCAGAAGCGGTTCAGTTTCATGTTTGGGCAGGAATTATTGGCGATCACCAACTTCGACCATTTGCTTTGCTAAATTCGCTTTAAAGTCTTAAGACTGTCCTCACACGGGACGTGTCTCTCAACGTGAAATACGTCAAACGAAATTTCCAAGGTGGTTGGTGCACGCTAAGAATCGGGCTGTGACATCACACATTACGTGCTCTTCATCCTGATTCGCTCTCTCCAGCAGCAATGTCGGCTATATCTAGAGCGCAAACCAAATAGTTTCTTTATGAACGCGACGAGCCTTAAACAGCTACTTTAGCTCACATCTTGGTGAATATGTAGATATCACGAAGTTCCATAAACGCAGCATAATTTTTTCGAGGTAATAAATATTTATGACTACCCCCACACACTACGTTTACAGGAGCTCCCAAATCCGGCAATCGGTAAACATGTTTTCAGTATTGCTTTGACTGGTCATGTTAACAGTTCAATATCGACTCTCGAAATATGTGGTTGGCACGGATATAAACTTCCACCAACAGTGTCAGCTCCATATAACATAACAGGGCTGCCAGGTTGGTACTTGTTCTGTAATATTGTAGGTTAATATGAACGAAGTGATTTAGTGCGCAGAAAAGGTAAAGCCCGAACAGTAAGTTATTCATAGTCTTTATTTAATGGAAGAGAAGCACTTTTTATCTTCATTGGATGAAAAGAGATATATAAGTGGTGATATATTTGCTGAATATCAAAATAGAATTGAATGGCAAAAAGCTAATATTCTACACTACTGACTAATTATTTGTAAGCGGCCTTAGCCACTTCCGCTTAAACTTCTGACTAGTAGGTTGTGGTCGATGCACAAAGCTCTTCACTAACGTTCATCCGCGGGGGAATCTTCAGAGACGAAACAATGGCAGCTGTATAGACAACCGCTCACACTAAAAGTAAGAAGTAAACACCTGCCATGTAACTCTTCATTGTATTGCCTTACTCTCTTTTACTGGGAGAGCCTCTCGTACATGACCAATGGCCGCTGACAAAATAGTCGATAGTTCTGAGGACAGTAATAGAAGGCTGTCTTTACCCATTCGGAAGGTTTCTAATGATTCAGAGTCTCCAGATGTTTTTACAATAATAACGTTCCACTAGTGATAACTTCGCACTTTATTCATAGCTCGTGTGATCTAAGGGAGCTGTATAAAAACGGTTTCGAATGCATTCATTGGCGTGAATAAGATTTTTTTATGTCCCTCCTTGAACCATCTCCTCCTCCTCCTCCTCCTCCTTCTCCCAATCCTTCTCCTCCAACATACATGTTCACAGTGGACCGTTCTCTCTCGTTGTTAAAATGCTAGCTGTTTACTCGTGCTTCGCAAAGGACGTTAAGGAAATACCTGTGCATATCGTCCTGTTTCTTTGGAGTTGACTGTTGGCGTAATACTGACTTTCGTTATTTAGCAATGAGAGGCGACAAAAGTATTGTGTGTTTGTGATAGTCATATACGAGGCGCAAGTGCCAAAATTAAAGAATTTCATACTGTACGTTTGCACTTAAACTGTTTGCCATAATTACCATGCCTGTGACTCTGACACTCTCCGACATTTAGTATGATCTGATAAAATTACGAACTAAATTGTCAACATGTTTCACATCATAAGAATCAGCTTTCGTTATTCAACTACCTAAATTACTTTCGTCCGCAGTGTGAGCTGTGGAACGGAATATGTAAGACTCATTTCTCATCCAACTTACCACCTTGGGGGATGAATTTTGAAAAAGGTTTTGTCAGTGAATGTCTAGGCTTCATAACGGTTGCTACTCCAAATTTAATGTTCTTAGGAGAAATGTAGGCTAAGCGTTCTTCTGGTAGTGAATCAGTTTCTCCTTTACGTACATTACAGTGCGTGAAAATTGCAATACGCAGCAGGAATAGTCCGAAGTATTCCAAAATCGAAGAACGAGTAGAACAGTTGAACCAAAATAATTAAAATTGCTTAGAAATGGCATTTACGTAGGCCGGACAATGCCTTCTTTTCGGCGACCAGACAGACACTATTACGTCACTCTGTCAATCCAGAACTAGCAAACAAATTGCAAATGCCCAAACAAATGCCGGTATGCACAGCCGACATCAAAGCGGTTGTATCAGCATATGAGTGAGTTCGACTGGCTAGAATGATCGATTTCGAGGAAACGGGTTTATCGCACCGCGACTCTCCGGCTCTTACAGGACACGGTGCTGCAACATAGACACGTGTGCAGAACCGCTGAATAGACGAGGGTGGTACACAGAGACAAACGGGCACTGCACCACGCAATGTGATCTCTGCGCGGAATGACCGCCGTATTGTGCACACTGCAGTGCTGACTCGACGATGGGGCAGTACAACGCATGTGGAAATGTCTGCGTTGATGGTTCGATGGCGTCAACTGAGGGCTTGGCTGCTGGCATGCATGGTATTACGTCGGCTTCCATTGCCCAAAATCCAACAACGCCTCATACTGCAACGGGGAAGTGTACGCCGTAACTGGCGTCTTGAGTGGCAAAATGTAGAGTTTTAGGACGATTCCGGAATCACTTAGCCCTGTAATGATGAAGGTGTATGTCTTAGACGCTACCATGTTGAACACAGTCGATGATAGTGTATTTTTGAGAGCCTTAGACGACAAATGCCCTGTGCAACTGACTTGTGCGCGATTGCGATTTTGCCTCCTACGTATTGAGGGTAAACTGAACAGCAACCGCTACCTCACAGAAATGTCAGATTCCGAGGCACTGCTCCTCATGCAGGTAGCTCCGAAAGTTATATTTCATGAAGACAATGCTCGACCACATGTGGCGAGGAAAACACAGGCCTTCTTCGAAGAAGGACGGGTACCACTGCTTCTCTGATATGCAAGATTGGCTGACATGCCCCTCATCGAACATTTCTGGGTTATAATCGGTCGGCAGTTTATCCAGGCTGACTGCAGCACATGGCGGCTTCACACAGTACTGACTTCTCATAGCCAAACTGCATGTACAGCTCTGCAATTCTGATCATTTTTGCGTTATGATGTGTCTAATGTGCGGAATAAACTTCATTGTAATTACTTATCTCCTTCTTGGTATGAATATTTACAAACAGTAGTGCTTACTGAAGCGTCATGCAGTATCGGCCGGCTTAGGACTTTTGACTTTACTGCGTAACTGTGGTGGTTAACCGGAATATTAATGTACTATCCCTTTACATAAAGACATATTATATGAATAGTACATTGTAATTATTTTTATTTGTTATTTAAAGTACTTAATTACAACGAAATTAAGAGAGCCACAATTATCAGGTTTGTTGAAAGTGTCTTGCAGTATCGGTCACTGTCTTCTCTATGATAATATCGCTTGTTAACAATGCAGTGCACTGGCAGTTCTTGGCTAATAATAGAAAACATAAGCATGGCAACTTCTTGTTAGTATTTCAGCTTAGTTACCAATGTTTACATTCAGTGTTTCACAGAGATCGCAAGTACGGTATAGAACACAAGATATTCTCCTGCTGCACAAATCCAGCATGTTCGCAGCCGCTACACTTGTGGCACAGCACCCAATCTCCATGGCCACTTTTAGCGTGTCTGTTACCTTAGTACACCCGACTTAAGTTCAACTTCCTTCAGCTCTTTTTCACACTTTATTTTTCCTTCTTTTATTCTTTTCTCTTGGACGGTGATCTTTTTCCCTTTCTAAATGTTGAAAACGTTTCAGTTGCCTCCCTCGTGGTCATTCTGTTAGACATAACCTTTCTCACAGCCACTTTCATTCACTCTACATTCCATTTCCTTCTACGTTTCTCTCATTTTCGTCCATTTCAATCTGAAAAAAACCTAAGAAGAAGCAAACGTAATTTTAAAATTGAAACTGCTTCTGTTCGATATTATAAGACAGTCGGCTGGCCGGTACTGCGCAACAAACATCCTATATGATCCAGTCATACTGTACGTTCTTGTATAGAAATTATCATGAAATGCTTGTCACATGTCACTCCTTACATAACATAGATAACTGAAATAAAGCGACCTAAAAAACTGGTACCACACGCTTCAAAATATTTTCCCTGTCCTAAGAGCTACAGCTACAGCATCAAGCACTCAGAGCAGACAAATCACAGCAGAGAGGAAGAAGATATCCAACTCCATTGCATATGGATACACAATCTTGTACTGCTGACTGTACTCGTCTACCATTTGGAGGCGGTTAGGGAAACCACAGTAGTGGCCGGTACTGGGAGCCGGCCGATACAGCACGACTCTCCCCTCATCACAGCTGGCCGTTGAAACTGTAACACGAGTAAGAATAAGAAATAACAAAAATTTACATATTGTGCGTTTCCAGTACAGCTAGAAGAACACTTGATTACATTTGTAGGTGATTCTGGGTGTAAAGGAAGCCAAATACAGCACGCAGAGATGCCAACTAAGGCAGTAACAACAGTTCTTAACCGTCTGGCATCGAGCAGAACTCAGCTTGCATGAAAGACACGGAGACGTCATTCCGTGTGGGTTCAGCTCTGCGCCTCCGTTCACCCATCGTACTGGCTGGCGAGTGCTGGCTTGGAAGACTCTCTGGACCCCTTGACCAGATGTCTTCAGTGGATGAGAACTCTGGACAACACTCTGGCTATGTATTGGAGTAGATAAGGATAGAATAAATACAGCTGTTGCAGTCCATGTTACCGGCTAAGATAACCGCAGGGGTTCATATTCTGTACTACGAGGGGCGTTCAGAAAGTAAGCTCCGATCGGTCGCGAATTGGAAACGACTATGAAAATCCGATAAAGCTTTGCACAGATGTGTTGGGTAGTGTCTCTAGTATAACCCCAGTTAGCATCACGTCGCTCTTCTCATTTCTGAGCTCGCAGTGAGTGCGTAAAGATGTCTAGAAAATAGTGTCTGCCGCCAAGTACGAGGGCCTGGTGAGAAATTTCGCCTGAAGCTATGCAGCTAACATTACATAACTGTCGTGCTGTTTCGTCTTCACGACAATTCTCAGCCGCATTCTGCAGGGGCAATGAAGATGCTCCTGCATCGTTTTCAAATGGAAATGTTAGATTACCCACAATAAAGTCCGCAATTGTCTCCCCCTGAGTTTCATCTCTGGTCACATGAACCGCTGTCTTTGAAGACAACATTTTGACACAGACAACGAGGTGTAGGCCAGCGTGGAGAATTGGCGGAAAGCACTGGCGGCTGCCTTCTATGATGAGGCTATTGAAAAGTCGGTACAACGCTATGACAACAGTCTAAGTCAGAACGGCGACTACGTAGAGAAGTAGCTGAAAGGTGTAGCTAATTGTTACAAGTAAAACATTTCTGATGTTCACTGTGGTTTCAATTTGGCAATCAATCGGAGCTTACTTTCTGAACAGGCCTCGTATATTACCTGACAACGTGCTCGGCATGTATGACTATGACAAATCCAATCTGGCAATGTTCGTTCTTCCTGGCGCCTCCGCTCTGCACAGATGGTCCTTCGTTGCTCTTTATGGTCTTCTGTTAGGCGGCGTGGAACGCAGCAGGCAGACACCTTTGAGCACCACAACTGTGTCTGCACTACCAGGAGAGACATTAAGCTGAACTGCGACGTGTTTCATTGCGATCCGTCTATCACCTCGAATGAGAGTGTCCGCACGTACCAACATTGCAGGAGTCAAAGCTGTGTGCGACCGGCCGGCGCGCTGCTGTTACAGTCGCAGGATCGAATCCTGCCTCGGGCATGGATGCGTGAGATGTCCTTAGGTTAGTTAGGTTTAAGTAGTTCTAAGCTTAGGGGAGTGATGGCCTCAGATGTTAAGTCCCATAGTGCTCAGAGCCATCGACCGGCCCGCAAGCGCGAGGCCGGACAGTTTTGCGCGATCTCGCTGCCATGATGACAGACGCCTCGTCAAGGGCTTGCAATGCTTTTGTTCACTGCCAAGTCTCCGCAGACTTTCTGCAAGCGCCTATGACTATCTGCGATGCTCTGGTTTTCCGCCAAAAGGAGCTCAATGACAGCACTCTGCTTGGAACGCACCTCCCGTTACAAACGCCATTTTGAAGGCTGCGTACTGCGCTCATGACACTATAGGGGGTTGAAGCGGGAATATTCCAAGACGTTCCGCAACAACTTCCACTTTTTTACAACCTAAATTGACCTAGAAAAAAAATGTTTCATTACTCATTCGTATTTACAGTCATCTGACGCTAGAGGGCTCTGAACTGTAGTGTGCTTCATAGCGGTGTATAAACTAACTACACTTCGGGAAAAAAATTAGTATACCTGGAAAGACGATGTCTATTTTAATCCGCTAAATGTATACCTCACCTGCGGGATAGAAGATGTACTGATAATGGTTTCAACGTCGTCTACGAACAGATAGCGTAGCCAGTTGAAGATATAAAGTCTGTAAATGAGTCCGCAATCATGTTGTAGCACTTTATTTGTTGTACTGTGTCAACATGTCTGACATGTGTTTCTGATCTTCTTGTCGCCTCCATATGCTTGCAAAGTTGCGTAAATAATTGTAAATGACGAAGGAAATAAATTCAAAATTTGTATGCGATTAATTGTTTATACATTTGTACTAAAATCTGTTACATAAATCCAGTACAAGGGTGGCTGCTTCTATAAAACCGACCCAGTGAAGCAGAGAGCGTGCGAGAAGGCAACTGCAGAATCCAGAGTCATCTATTGGCGCTGCGATCTGGCCGCTGCAAGACTCTCAGACAGCCATCCAGTACATTGAAGTGATTATTATAAAATTGCAGTATCGACAGATATTTGTCTAAAAGTATGGTTCCTGACGTAATCAACATTAAGAGAGAGTTCTTTCTTGACCATTGCACTCCTCGGGAGAGGATTTGGGTCAAGAATCTTAGGTTCAAGAGGGACAAGTCTAACTATGCGTAGGGAGGTTGCGATTAGCACCTACTGTAAATTTTCTCTGATATCCCAAGAGAATAGGTTCCTTTTATTTATAATCGAAAATGTTGGTGCGTGATAACTCATGCTACAGTTAGGAAGCTCTTTTTAAGCGTTGATACAAATAAGAAGATTAACACTAAAAGTTTATCTTCTCCAGTTCTTATTAATTTTCGGTGTTCTTTGAAATTTTCATTGGTATTGTGGATTTGATCGGACGGAGGATCTGTTTTGTTTTTTCTTTCAAGTAAAGCTAATGCATTTGTTGGCCCACTCAATGGAAATTGAGTGTCAGCTTTCTTTTGATTTAACGGTTGTTGGTGGTTTGGTATTATTCGAGTAAGGGACGTCACGAGGTATGTAAGTGGTTATTTTATTTGATATAACAGTCCCTAGCAATCAGTAAATCAAGAAACTTTGTGAGGAAAGACTGCAGAAAGCGCCGAATAGTGGTATAGCGGTGATCTACCCTAGCTGTGGCAGTAAATTTCTCTTGAAATTTGGAACCATATTAAGAAACTGCATATGCTACGCTGTAATTTGGTGACTAATGGAGGGACGGGCGACCGTTCATATATCAAGTTCATTAATGGGATTCGCGATATGTTAACGCCTGAAGTAGATTATATTTGTCTATGAACTATCTTAAGATTAGTGTAAAGTGGCGGTTACACTTAGGGTTTTGTTTTATTTTTGTTGCTCTTTCGATTCCACTTGAGGGAATTAAACTGATTAGTGTTAAATGCTGAGTTTAATTGGCAAAATAAACTACAAAAAATAAGACCTTATAGAAATCAAAAACCTCAAATCAGTATTCTTATTCCAACTTATAAGTTTTGAGGAATTTACAGTGATATACTTCGTGTGAGTTCGTAGTTAAATGGCACACTACTAAGAAATTTGTGAGACTTTCTTAATTACAACTAACAGATTCGCATGGAGAAAATCGATATCTTAAGAGATATCAAACCAAGATCTTCTACAATAATTAAGCCTGAATAAGGAAATAAATTGTAGTTTTTAATTTTTTTCATAGTATGTACTCGGCGTCCTTAAATATTACTAGTTTAAATAAACTGAAGTAGTGGAATATACTATTAACATCCTGGATATAAACAAAGGGCAAAGAGATAATTTTCATTCAAAAAGAAGCTGAGCCTTCGCGCTACTTAATGTTATTATAGTACGAAAAGTAATCAGTTTACTACAAGGAGACATTGGTTTTAACAAGGTATAGAGTTCATATAAAAGTAATTTCTCTTTCTTTGTTTATTAACAACAGAGATTAATGACTTACGCAGTGGTAATCCGAACTCGTTCAGGACTATGGACTAATAAAGTAGATTAATCTTAAAGTTTTTACATATATTTTTAAGTGACAAAAACTGTTTTAGGTCTTGCAACTTATTATTAATAACTGGTAGAATTTAACGTGCTTTTTACTTCGATTAATCATTCGTCGAGCAGACGTCATTTTTGAGAATTTAAAACCATTCGTGTAGCAGGGATACATTTGATTCTGTGGAGAGAGATCTATTAAATATTAATGCGCGTAACGAATTCTGAATGTGCAATACTAACAGAAACCATAACGAGAAATAATAGATTGTGAATCCTCAGCTAAATCGATATCAGAAACTACAAATTGTTCTGTTACCTACTGGAATCTGTGAAGTATATCAGGTGTTCTTGCGCACATTATTTATTCAAGTATTTGTATTTCCCTGTTGTGTACATGCTGAGTCTTATTATAATTGAGTGGAGTATAATTATTGTTCGATAATACCGTCATTAACATCAAAGTACGGTACAACATTACATCGTACTAAACGAAAGTTGAATCTATAAATTTCACTCAATAGACAGGGCAGGAAAGCACAGTACAATGTCTGTCTCGATCACATACGTTTTACAATTCACAATTACCGTGACTGGTATTCATGGCTGTTAATCACATAACTACTTTTATTTTTCTTATGCATCACTCGGCCTGTTATAGATTTTGCTTCAGCCAATTGAACTTAGGTAGTTCCAACACCGTTTTTTTTATTTGTAACATACCTGTAGATGGCAGTAACCGAAACCGGTGATTGTGAATTGTAAAATTTGTGTGATCAAGACGGACCTATACAGATGATGATAGCACAGTGGCATATCTGCCATCTTCATCTAGAGAATTTTCGCAGCCAGAAGGCTGAGTGTGGTGTAAACGTGTGAATCAAGCAGGCAACCATGCCACGGAGGCACAATCGTTCTTATTTCAGCCAACCAGCGAGTTTGAAAGGGAAAAATTGTGGCCTTCCTAGTGGCGGGATCGTCCTTTCGGAGAACTGCCACACAAGGTGGACGTGGTGCGTCAGTTGAGCAACGATGCTGGTGTCAGTGGTCACGTGAACTTTCTCACACCCACAGACGAGGTTTTGGACATCCACACAGCACAGACACCCATCAGGATCGTCGTATTGTCAGGGCAGCAGTGGCAGATCGTACAGCTCATTCAGAACAGATAAGAGGACTTGTGAGCCAAGACGTGTCAACAAGAACTGTTGCGAACCTCTAGCCCGTCTTCCACTCACGCCACAGCATCGACGCGCACGGTCGACTGATGACGTCAGAGTATCAGTTGAAAGATGGGATAGCGCGCCGTGGTATTCAGCGATGAAAGCTGATTCTGCCTGCACATAATTGATGGTGGCGCGCATGTACGATGTAGACCAGGTGAATGCTGTCTCGTAGAGTCCGTTCATCCAAGTCACACTGTACTCACCCCAGACGTTATGGTCTGGAGTACGGTAAGTCAGAACTGTCGTCCGCCTTTGGTGTTTCCGGAGGGGACGCTAACCAGCACTCGGTACGTGCAGAGTGGTGTTAGACTCGTTCTTCTGTCGTTCTTGCAATAAGAAGGTGATGTGTTGTTCCAGCAGGATAATTCTCGCCCACACACTTCCCGTGAAACTCGACGTGCTCTGCAAGATTTGGAGCAACTTCTCTCGCCGGCTCCATTTCCGGGCTTCTCTCCAATCGAGCACGTGTGGGATACGATGGGACAAGAAGTGACCCATACCAGCAACTCTTACAGAACTGTGTGAACAGGTTGAGCAGTCGTGGTAACGTATCCCAGGACAGTATTCGCCATGTGTACGATCAACTAGATGCCAGACTCAGCGCCAGCGTTACCGCCCGTGGTGGCTACACAATGTACTAATATGAGTGTTTCAATATGGGTTGGTTCCGGGTACTTCAGAACCTCTTGATCTATTGACCTATTTCTCAGCACGATCTACGCTGCACGACCCTTACAAGTTTTTCAGGCTGTTTCTGACCACCCTGTATATTTCCAACTGTTTAATTTGTTTCTCTACGCCAGAAATGTCTGTTCACTCCACTTAGGAAATCGAAACATTCCATTACAGTCACCATATGCGTAAAACAACCGACGCTCGCTCAACTCAAATATGATCTACATCTGCATCTACATGGTTGCTCTGCAGTTCTCACTTAAGTGCCTGGCAGAGGGTTCATCGAACCATTTTCATACTACTTCTCTACCATTCCACTCTCGAATGGCGCGCAGGAAAAAGGAACACGTAAATCTTTCCGTTCGAGCTCTGATTGGTCTATTTTATTATGATGATCATTTCTCCCTACGTAGGTGTGTGTGTACAAAATATTGTCGCATTCGGAAGAGAAAGTAGGTGATTGAAATTTCGTAAATAGATCTCGCCGCAAAGAAAACAGCCTTTGTGATGTGTTGGCAAATGTGCCAACACCTTGTAGATAGAGGAGGCCGAAATGCACGCTATCTAACGCAGACGGGCGTGAATTCTGGAACAGGATAAGTAGCGAATGGTAGCAAGAAAAGTACGTTGCTTTGGGAATACTTAACTTTTATATAGTCCTTTGGTTTACAACGTTCTTGATGAGACATTTCATATGATAACTATCAAACTATGTAAGGCTAATGGCGCCTTGCTAGGTCGTAGCCATGGACTTAGCTGAAGGCTATTCTGTCTCTCGGCAAATGAGAGAAAGGCTTCGTCAGTGTAGTCGCTAGCAAAGTCGTCGTACAACTGGGGCGAGTGCTATTCCGTATCTCGAGACCTGCCTTGTGGTGGCGCTCGGTCTGCGATCACACAGTGGCGACACGCGGGTCCGACATGTACTAAATGGACCGCGGCCGATTTAAGCTACCACCTAGCAAGCGTGGTGCCTGGCGGTGACACCACACTTTGTTTCAGTGACTGTCACCCCAAATCGCGTGTCATATCAGTGACACTCTCACCCCTATTTCGTGATAACACGAAACGAGCTGCCCTTCTTTGCACTTTTTCGATGCCCTCCGTCAATCCTATCTGGTAAGGATCCCATTCCGCGCAGTAATATTCCAGCTGAGGGCCGACAAGTGTAATGTAGGCTGTTTCTTTAGTGGGTTTGTCGCATCTTCTAAGTGTTCTGCCAACAAAGCGCAGTCTTTGTTTCGCCTTCCCAACAATATTATCTATGTGGTCTTTCCAATTTAAGTTGTTCGTAATTGTAATTCCTAGGTATTTAGTCGAATTGACAGCCCATACATTTGTGCGATTTATCGTATACCCAAAATTTATCGGATTTCTTTTAGTACCCATGTGGATGACCTCACACTTTTCTTTGTTTAGTGTCAGTTTTCGCACAATACAGAAATTCTCTCTAGATCATTTTGTAATTGGAATTGATCGTCTGGTGATTTTACTAGACGGTAAATTAGAGCGTCATCTGCAAACAATCTAAGGGGGCTGCTCAGATTATCACCTAGATCATTTATGAATATCAGGAACAGCAGAGGGCCTATGACACTACCTTGCCGAACGCCAGATATCACTTCCGTTCTACCGTCTTTCATTACAAACTGTGACCTCTGTGAGAGGAAATCACGAATCCAGACACACAACTGAGACGATACTCCATATGCACGCAATTTGATTAATATTCGCTTGTGAGGAACGGTATCAAAAGCCTCCTGGAAACCTAGGAATATGGAATCGATGAGATCCCTTGTTCACAGCACTCATTACTTCATGGGAATAAAGAGCTAGCTGTGTTGCACAAGAACGATATTTTCTGAATCCGTGTTGGTTATTTATCAATAAGTCATTTTCTTCAAGGTGACTCATAATGTTCGAGCACAGTATATGCTTCAAAATCTTGCTGCAAATAGTCAGTGATAGGGGTCTTTAATTCAATGTGTTACTCCTCTTCCTTTCATGAATATTTGTGAGACTTGTGCTACTTTCCAGTCTTTAGGAACAGACCTTTCGTCAAGTGAGCGGTTGTATATGATTGCTACGAAAGGCGCTATTATGTCTGCATACTCTGAAAGGAACCTGATTGATATACCATGTGGACCGGAAGACTTGCCTTTAAGTGATTTGAGTTGTTTCGCAACACCTAAGATATCTACTTTTATGTCACTCATGCTAATAGCTGTCCTTGTTTCGAATTCTCGAATATTTACGTCGTCTTCTTTCGTGAAGGAATTACGGAAAACTGCATTTAGTAACTCCGCTTTAGTGACACCATCATCGGTAACGTTTCCATCGCTGTCGCGCAGTGACGGTATTGACTGTCTTTTGCCGCTGGTGTACTTTACATACGACCAGAATGTCTTTGGGTTTTCTACCATATTTTGAGACAATGTTTCATTGTGGAAATTACACTACTGGCCATTAAAATTGCTACACCAAGAAGAAATGTAGATGATAAACGGTTATTCATTGGACAAATATATTATACTAGAACTGACATGTGATTGCATTTCGCGCAATTTGGGTACATAGATCCTGAGAAATCAGTACCCAGAACAACCACCTCTGGCCGTAATAACGGCCTTGATACGCCTGGGCATTGAGTCAAACAGAGCTTGGATGGCGTGTACAGGTCCAGGTGCCCATGCAACTTCAACACGTTACCACAGTTCATCAAGAGTTGTGACTGGCGTATTGTGACGAGCCAGTTGCCGGACCACCATTGACCAGACTTTTCAATTGGTGAGAGATCTGGAGAATGTGCTGGCCAGGACAGCAGACGAAAGACCCGTACAGGACCTGCAACAGGCGGTCGCGCATTATCCTGCTGAAATGTAGGGTTTCGCAGGGATCGAATGAAGGGTAGAGCCATGGGTCGTAACACATCTGAAATGTAACGTCCACTGTTCAAAGTACCATCAATGCGAACAAGAGGTGACCGAGACGTGTAACCAACGGCATCCATACCATCAAGCCGGGTGAAACGCCAGTATGGCGATGACGAATACACGCTTCCAATGTGCGTTCACCGCGATGTCGCCAAACACGGATACGACCATCATGATGCTGTAAACAGAACCTGGATTCATCCGAAAAAATGACGTTTTGCCACTCGTGGACCCAGATCCGTCGTTGAGTACACCATTGCAGGCGCTCCTGTCTGTGATGCAGCGTCAAGGGTAGCCGCAGCCATGGTCTCTGAGCTGATACTCCATGCCGCTGCAAACGTCGTTGAACTGTTCGTGCAGATGGTTGTTGTCTTGCAGACGTCCCCATTTGTTGACTCAGGGATCGAGTCGTGGCTGCACGGTCCGTTACAGCCATGCGGATAAGATGCCTGTGATCTCGACTGCTAGTGATACGAGGCCGTTGGGATCCAGCACGGCGTTCCGTATAACCCTGCTGAACCCACCGATTCCATATTCTGCTAACAGTCATTGGATTTCGACCAACGCTAGCAGCAATGTCACGATACGATAAACCGCAATCCCGATAGGCTACAATCCGACCTTTATCAAAGTCGGGAACGTAATGGTACGCATTTCTCCTCCTTACACGAGGCATCTCAACATTTCACCAGGCAACGCCGGTCAACTGCTGTTTGTGTATGAGAAATGGATTGGAAACTTTCCTCATGTCAGCACGTTGTAGGTGTCGCCACCGGCGCCAACCTTATGTGAATGCTCTGAAAAGCTAATCATTTGGATATCACAGCATCTTCTTCCTGTCGGTTGAATTTCGCGTCTGTAGCACGTCATCTTCGTGGTATAGAAATTTTAATGGCCAGTAGTGTATTAGAAGCATCTCGCATTGACGTCCACACCAAATTTCGAGCTTCCGCGATCTAACTAGCAAAATCAGACGTATTCTATAAACACGACTTCTAAAACCGGTTTCCGGACTTCCATTCTCGTCTTCCGGAACTAGTGTCTCACGTAAAGCAGTAACACAGACACGTGCCTGTCAGACAGGAGGAGCCGGACAGCAGCCAGGCTGGCCTGGGCAGTGGAGAGGCGCCGCTATCGCGCCGTCCATCAGCGGCGCGGTCCCGCGGCTTGCACAACGGGCTGGCGAGTATCAGGTGACCCGAAAACAAGCCCTGCCCTGCCCTGTGCTGGCTGGCTACTGTGCGCGCAGATGTGCCGCCCAGTGGGGTGGGGCGGTCAGCGAACGCCCGCAGCAGCGATCTGTTGTAACTCGACCGACCCCTGCCTACTTCACCAACGAACCGCGTTCCGATGGAAGTGTTCAAACCGCAAGGACCCGTTTCGATCACTAACACGCTCGATTCCATAAGACACACAAAAAATCAATAACTCTAGGAAATACGAGGGCGTTCAATATGTAACGCAACACATTTTTTCTGGCCAATTTATATTGAAAGAATTTGCTGTGGGACTTGGTCATATATTCTCGCTTCAACCCCTTCAGTTTCAAGAAGATCCCAAAGGTGGCTGAGCCATATGCAGCCTTCAAAATGGCGTCTGTAACAGGGGTGCGTTACAAGCAGAAGGCTGTCATTGAGTTTCTTTCGGCGGAAAACCAAAGCATCGCAGATATTCAAAGGCGTTTTCAGAATGTCTATGGAGAGCTGGCAGTGAACAAAAGCACAGGAAATCGTTGGACGAGACGTCTGTGATCATCGCAGCTGTCGAGCGAACCTGTCCGGTCTACGGCGTGCCGGCCGGACGTACGCTACTGTGACTGCTGCGGTGCTGGAACATGTGGGCACCCTCATTCGAGGTGATCGAAGGATCGCGAAAAAACACGACACTGGTCAGATGGATGTCTCTGCTGGTAGTGCTGGCGCACTCGTCTGTTAGTTGTCAGTTGTGGTACTCGAAGGTGTGTGCCCACGGGTTCCTCGCCGCCTAACAGAACACCGTAAAGAGTAAAGAAGGACCATCTGCGCGGAGTTGCTTGCGCGTTACGAGGCGTTACAAAGAAGTACGTAGATGATGGGGAGGTTATTGCTGCACCAAGACGTTGGCACCGACGACGACCAGTAGAATTGTACCATGCGGGCATGCAAGCCGTCCCAGTGAGGTGGCCGGCCGCGGTGGCCGAGCGGTTCTAGGCGCTTCAGTTCGGAACCGCGCGACTGCTACTGTCGCAGGTTCGAATCCTGCCTCGGGCATGGATGTGCGTGGTGTCCTTAGGTTAGTTAGGTTTAAGTAGTTCTAAGTTCTATGGGACTGATGACCTCAGATGTTAAGTCCCATAGTGCTCAGAGCCATTTGAACCATTTGAAACAGTAAGGTGGCGTAAAGCCGTCGCATTGAACGGAGATTTTGTTTGAAAATATGGATGTGCAGCCAAAATATTAGGGAATAATGTGGTGTATTGAAATCCTGGAAAGGACTAACCGGTTTTCAGGAAATACAGGGTGATTATAATTAAAGTTAAACTTTCAAAACGCTGTAGAAATAGCACCACAGGTCGGAATGACGTCAAAATTGCAACGGAATATTATCGGAGAACGGGGAAAACGTATGACAGAAGAAGAAAAATAATGTAAAATTGATCAATAGATGGCGTTGTATGTGTCAGAATACGTAAATGAAAACACCTGTCATGCGCATGACCCACTGAATTTGGTATTAATATGCTGGGTACACGGCTTTCCCACTTTTCGTCTCTGCGACGTTCGCCGCGACTATCTCAATACAGGATCACGCTCTGCTTGTAAAGCTGTATTACAAGAATGGTGACTGTGCACAAGTCGCTCTGCAGAAGTTCCGGACGCTGAAGGGTTTGAAAAACGGCGATGGTCCGATGACTGCCGTGGGTCTGGAGAAAATGATTCGGAAATTCGAAAAGACGGGTTCTTTTGGTGTGCAACTTGGCAGAGGGAGGAAATTAATTGATTCGACGTCAGTGGAAGAAGTGGCCACAGTATTGCAGGAGGAGACGAGTGGCGGTGTGCAAACGTGTAGTGGACGGAGAATTGCCCGAACATTGGACATACCCGTGAGCAGGGTGCGAAAAATCCTACGAAACATCCTTCTTTGCCATCCATTCAGAATTACCCATGTGCACGAGTTGCTTCCTGTTGACCTGCTACCAAGAGAGACCTTTGTTTTAGAATTTCTTGCTCGCATGGAAGTGGACAATGATTGTACGAGGAAGATTTTGTGGACAGACAAGCTCACTTCCATCTGACAGGATATGTCAGTATACAGAATTGTCGAATATGGGCATTGGAAAATCCACACACAAATAAACCGGTACCACTTCATCCTGAAGAGGTCTGTGTATGGTGTGGGTTTACGGCATCATTTATCATAGGGCCATATTTTTTCGAAGAGACATGTGCTTCCGGTCCTGTTACCAGTACCGTCACTGGTAAGCATTATGAGTGCCTTTTGCGCAACCATGTCATTCCATCTCTCCAACAGCGTGGATGTGTGCATGGGATCATTTTCGTGCAAGATGGCGCACCTCCGCACATTGCAAATCCAGTTAAACAGCTGCAGAAGCACCATTTCGGAAATGCTTGAATTACCATCCGCCATTTCGCTACAGTCTGGCGGTCCCGATCACCTGATCTGAATCCCTGTGACTTCTGGCTGTAGGGCTATCTGAGAGATGTTGTGTTCAGCGTTCCGATTGCAAACTTAGCTGCATTGAAGGTACACATTGCGCAACACGTTCTGAACGTAACCCAGGAAACACTTCGATCAGTTGTGGGATATGCTGTTACTCGATTCCAACGTTGGACAGCGTATTGAACATGTTTTGCGCCAGCCACACGGAAATTAATTATCCGATTTGATTTTGATGCTTTTTATACTGTTTTTGGCCTCAGGACAATTAAAAACCGATGTGGTTGATGCTTTTTATGTGGTTTTTGGCCTCAGAACAATTAAAAACCGGTTTTTCCCATCCGATGTGATATGACCTTTCCATGGTGGATGGGCTTATGTAACTAACAGTATCACACCTATACACCCATGCACACTGAGTAGTACAGTTTGTTTAACGTCAAACGTACACCTTAGGCATTGTTGTATGATTCATTTGTCATTTGTAGTCGATCACTATCAAATTATGATGTCAACAGCGCCATCTATTGCTACATTTTGTAACTATTTTTCTTCTGCCATATGTTTTCCCCCTTCTCCGATAATATTCCCGTTGCAATTTGACGTCATTCTGAGCAGTGGTGTTATTTCTACAGCGGTTTGAAAGTTTAAATTTAATTATAATCACCCTGTATTTCCTGAAAACACGGTACGCCCATAACTGAATGCCCTTAATTAAATCAGGAACATCGAGCGTATTGTTACTACACCACAGCTCGCAAAACCATCGCATTAACTTAATGAGTGAATCGTTTGACCATGTGACATTCGGGTGACTAGCGGCTACTTGACGAATTAGTACAAGATACGTGCCGTCTTCCTGTAAATAACGTTACCCAACAAAATATAATACTATCACACCCTCGGAAGATCACTACGGTCGCTTTGGAGCTGTGTAGAAGGTGGAGAACCGCTACTACGCTGACATGTGACCAAGCACAGCTGACATAAATCATGGCAGTGACGTAGTGTGGAGTGTATGTGCCACTCTGGTGTGTGAAATTAGCGAAATATGGTGAGTCGATGAGGAGACGTATGAGAATGATAGAAGCAGGGTTTTGTGTTTGAACACGCCCATGGTCCCACTCTGAATTAAGTGGGCCTGTTTTTTTGGTGTATCAACACGAACTATGACTACTCCAGTCAAATACCTCCAGAAAAGTCTGCCTAACACTTTAATTTGTATTCGATGTGAAGAAAGTATTCTTTTCAGAAATATTAATCTTGTTATTACCAGTTCAATATTTTGTATCCTCTCCACTTCGACCGTCGTCAGTTATTTTTCTGCCCAAATAGCAAAACTCATCAACGGCTTTTAGTGTCTCATTTTCTAATCTAATTACATCCGCGTCGCCGATTTAATTCGACCATTTTCCGTTATCCTTCTTTTACTTCCTTTGATATGCAGTTCATAATCTCTTCTCAAGACACCATTTTTTTCCGTTCAAGCAGTCTTGCGGTGCCTGTCTCTGACAGAATTAAATTGTCATCGACAAATCTGAATGTTTTTATTTCTTCTCCGCAACATTAATTCGCTTTCAAAACATGTCCTTAGTTTTCTATACTTCTAGTTCAACGAAGAGCTTGAATAACATCGAGATGGTCTGCATCACGCAATCTGATTTACGTGCAAGCTGTCCTTCCGCTCCGTGATATGTGCACTATTTCAAAGACTGTACTCCAGTCAAAGCTCCCAAATACATTCCCTAAATCTATAAATGCATAACCTTAGATCTGCGTTTCTTTAGCCTATCTTCTCAGATAAACCACAGGCTCAGTATTGACCCCCGTGTTCCTACTTTCCTCTGCAACACAAACTGATTACCCTATGGTCGACTTCCAACAAATTTCCCATCTTCTGTAAATATTTTTCGGTTAAAACTTCAGAACCAGTTGCTCTTTTCTTTTTATTTTAAACCACGACCGGTTTCTGGGCCCAAGGCCATTACCTAATGGTGTATGCAACATGGGAGCACAAACCGTTCGTGGTTTAGAATGGAAAGAAAAGGGAAAATGGTGCTGACATTTTCTTCAAAACCATCACTAGAGTTTCGGAATCTGTACCAAGATGCTTCATGTGACGCCCAAGAAAATAAACAAATTCTTTCGTAAAATAAATTACAAATTGCTTGTTTTTGTATGTGTTTACAAAAGTGTTGTAGAGTGGAAAGTGTACAGAGTATATATGTACATAAAATGTCTACTAATACTGTATTTCAAGATCATGTATTCACTACTGGAAAAACTAAGTTATTTTTCATTTTCTCTCAAATGGCTCTAAGCACTATGGGACTTAATTTCTGAGGTCATCAGTCCCCTAGAACTTAGAACTACTTAAACCTAACTAAGCTAAGGACATCACACACATCCATGCCCGAGGCAGGATTCGAACCTGCGGCCGTAGCGGTCGCGCGGATCCAGACTGTAGCGGCCACTCCAGCCGGCTCTTTTTCTCTGTTTTGAAAATTTATATTCGCAATGTGCCACTTTGTAATACACCAGTATAATTATCCCAGGACCAGAATTAAACATGATCTGGAAAATATTGATGAAGATTGTCAAGGCACCTGAATATGAGCCTCCAGTGCTCTGAATGCATCTTGCATTGAAATAAATCACGATTGTGACTGAAAGCGGTTGTCCTTTATTTTGCTAAAGTAATACAGTCGCGGAAGAAACACTGACAGCAATGGACAAAATTAAGGTAAATCATTTCTGTCACTATTTTGCAAAGAAAACTTTTTAAACGGACTGTTCTGTATTATTCATACCTGTCGGTATTTGCCTTCTTTGGAAGAGGAATTATTACGTTCTTCTTAGTGTCTGAGGGTATTACGTGTGTCTGAAAAATCATGCTTACAAGATGGGATGGTTTTGTCATTATATGTTTTCCGATGGATCACAATAATTCTGAGTCTAAGCCAGATGCTTTGATTTGATTAAGTACGCCAGTGATTTCTCAATTCCTCTCACAGTGCCAGATCCACCACATCATTTCACTGCCGAGCCAAAAATTTCTCCTTGACCTCAACAGAATAGATCAAAGCCGCCATCCTCCGTTGTTGTGACATCGCACCAGGACGCTTAGCTATAAATAAAGAAATAGCCGTATCGCGTGGTTGGCTGGGAGACCTCGGGAGGTAGATTCTGCTGCGAAATTGAAATAGTTTTCTATATTTATTCATTTTTGGCACCTTTCCTTTGTTAAACTCGTATGGCAGTAAAGAGGAGGGAAAAAAATGAAACGTAGTGCCGGCACACGGGCTCAATCTCTCGAGTAGTACAAACGCGATCGCCGACCGTAACGTCGCTATCTGACGCACGGATCACCACTGACTCCGTGTGGC
The DNA here is from genome assembly GCF_023864345.2 of Schistocerca serialis cubense. NCBI lineage: Eukaryota > Metazoa > Arthropoda > Insecta > Orthoptera > Acrididae > Schistocerca > Schistocerca serialis. The sequence continues at coordinate 396,560,553 of NC_064644.1, read as the reverse complement.
ACAAGGATCGCTTTCACAAAACCTATATGCAGCAGATTGCAGCATCGCGTACACGTGAAATCCTACTTCGAGTACAGAACCTTCCGTGTCAGGACACAGGTTTGGTTCTCAGTCCACTGTTGTAGTTCTCTGTACACAGTTGATCTACCAACATGTCCATACATTCATCTCACGCTGTAAGTGGATGACTCAGCGCTATACACGTGCAGCACGAACTTCCAGCTCATGTAACGGATGTCCCAGCACGCCTCCGACAACCTTATCAGATGGGTGGCCAAGTGCACGTTGACGTTCGATGCAGCTAAGACCCAAGCACTCGTCGCACCGAGAAATCCGGCCATCATTCAGGTGAAGCTCATAAACATCACGGGTGGAGCTGTGCAATGGGGGTGCACCGTCAAGTATCTAGGCGTCACTTTCGACAGGCGTCTCACTTGGCTCCGACACGCTGATGAAATGCGGCGGAAGGCTTCAGCCAGCTCTACTAGCTGCTGAATACGTCGTCAGCACGCCCACAGGATTTCGGAACTGCTCTGTACAAGAAGATACTGCGCCCAGTTTCGGAATACACAGCTTTTGTCTGGGAAAACGCAGCATACACCCATATCGATGGCCTGTAGAAGGTGCAAGATCGTGCTATCTGACTGGCTTTGCACCTACAGAGTGATCACAGAATCCCATTAACCCCTATGTATTGCATAGATGTTAATGAATTGTTGTTTATTATCGTTGCAGGTGCTGAAACGCATCTATGAGGACTATTCGGAAAGTAAGGTCCGATGTGGTGCAAAATGGAAACCACAGTGTAAATCCGATGAAGCTTTGTACAGATCTGTTGGGCAGCGTCTCTAGTATGCCCTTTGACCGCTCTTTTTACTTCTGAGTGCACAGTGAGTACGTAAAGACGCTGAGAACAATAGTGTCTCCCGCCAGGTATGAGGACCTGGAGTGAGATTTCACCTGATGTCATGCAGCCCACATAACATAGCTGTCTTGCATGACAATTCTCGGCCGCAGTCTGAAGGGACAATGAAGATGCTCCTGCAGCGTTTTCGATGGGAAGTGTTTGATCACTCACGCTAGGGCCCGTCATTGACTCTCCCTGAGTATCATCTCTCCTCACATGGACAGCTAGCTATGAAGACAACGTTCTGGCACAGTCAACGAGCTGTAGACCAGCGTAGAGAATTGGCAGGAAACACACAGGGCTTCCTTCTGTGACGAGGTCTTTAGAAAGTTGGTACAACGCTACCACAAATACAAAATTGTTAAGGCTTTTGTGGCTGCTTATTGACAAACTGCCTATTGGCTTCTGCCCCGGGTTCTATCATCAGACAAACGTCGGCCAAATAACCCGAGACAGAATCCAATAGGCAATTTGGCTACGACAAATTTCTAAATCGGTGCGGCAATTATGTACGCGACCGATCGGACTTTTCTTTCCGAATAGGTCTCGTAAGTGGTGGCTGATGTTCCACTTCACCACTCAGGGACGGATCTTAATGAGCACTTAGGCAGACGAACGACCACTTACACGAAAATCAATGAGAGAGATTCAGCCAGATGTCACTCTAATGTTTCTGAAACCTTCCCTACAAACCAACAATTTTACGGCAGGAGAAAATCTCTTTGGAGCTTGTTGCACAAAAGATAAACTCCGCTCGGGACCACCATCAACACCACTGGAAACGTGTGTGGAGACTGCAGTGTCTGTCGGATGTTCGCCCAAAAAGTCCATGCATAAGCTATCAGGAACTGGGAGTCCCATACTCGACATTACAAAAACATGTGAAGAATAATTTGAAGTTGAAGTATTTGAAACTTCATTTAAGGCTTGTGGGCGAATGCTCGATGTCTTTACAGCTCTTCCTTCAAGAAGGAAAGTGTTTTTCTCCAAGGTGTGTAATTTACTGCAGTGCAAAAGCGAGAAACATTTATTTCTAGACTAAAGAAAACCCATATTTTTAAGAAGAAATTGAACACAACTCACGACATATCGTGATCTACGCTGCACTGACTGCAACGCACTCGGTAGGTCCATATTTCTTTGACGGTGATGTGAATCACATTGCGTGACTCAGCACCTTACGTCATTGGTTTATTCCAGGTCTGCAAGATCGGGGAATTCTCAGTCGTGTTTGGTTCCACCAGGATGGAGCACCCGCCCATTATCCTATTACCGTCAGTCAATATCTCACTGAGGTATTTCCTAACGAGTGGTATTCACGTGGTTTTGTCCATTTGCCTGCACCTCGGAGTAACCACCCCGAATTCCTCATCTGTCTTCTTGCAAAGATGCAGTATGGGGGTTCATTAAACACAAGGTCGCCACACATGTTACGAGACAGTTGACGAACTTAAGGATGCTGTTCGACGTGCATTTACTCGTACTGCCATCACGCCAGAAATGTTGAGAATTTCACATCGTACAAGAAGGGGAATCATACTCTGCTATGAAATCGTTGGTGTACACACGGACACTCTGGATTAAATACGAGGGGCGTTCAATAAGTAATACAACACATTTATCTGAAAGCACTCTGTTGGCTACAAAACACTATTTTTCAACATGGCCTGCGACAGCGTTACGCCATCTTCCTCGGAGGGCCTGTACGCCCGCAAGATACCACTCTACTGGTCGAGATCGGAGCCATCGTCTTGGTGCATCAGTAACCTCCCCGTCACACAAGTACTACTTCCAGCGTAGTGCATCCTTCATTGGGCCAGACATGTGAAAGTTCTCTGTTCGGCGACGAAGAACGCAGGGGGCACACAGCTTCGAGTACCACAACCGGCGGACGAGAGTGTCAGCACTACCAAGACAGATGTCCAGTTGAGCAGCGATGCGTTTGATCATGAAACGTCGATCACCTCGAATGAGTGTGTCCGCACGTTCCAACATTGCAGGAGTCACACCTGTGTGCAGCCGGCCGACAAGCAGGAGATCGGTCTGTTTTGCTCGACTTTGTTGCGATAATGACAGACGTCTCACCCAACGAACAACCGTGCTTTTCTTCACAACCACGTCTCCGTTCTGCAAACGGCTACTAATATCCGCGTTGCTGTCATTTTCCTTCAAAATGAAGTCAATAGCTGCTCTGTGTTTTGTAACGCACCACCGTTACAGACGCCATTTTGAAAGCTACGAATAGTGCCACCACCTATCGTACCTTCATGAAACTATAGGGGCTAAGCGGGGATATTCCACAGTGTATCACGACAGATTGCGCATTTCTTCAACCTAAACTGGCTGAGAAAAGAAAATGCGTTGCATTACTTATTGAACGCTCCTCGTAATGAAGAATGGTCACATACCTCAAACTTGTCCTCTGTTGTGATCCCGCATTAATACAATGAGATCATCTACCAATATGTGGACGTGCGATAGGGATTAATTGGACTTCATGATAACTCTGTACATCGGGATTTCGCGTTTCTGGAACTCCATGAGACATTCGCAATACCTTATCTCTGGCAGACGTTTAGGCGATCGGGCTGTGGCTTCGACGTTGACGTAATTGGTTCGAATCCCAGTGGTGAAAGAAATTTTCATCGCTGCTATTTGAGTAGCCACAGTTGCTTCCAGAATAACAATGTATCTCTTACTTTCAGAACGAAACGACGTAGTCAATAAGAAAAGCCACTGCAGTTGTATTAATGAACAACTGAAGGAATAAAACAGAGGACTAAATTTTGATAGAAGAAAACAAACGAGAATTCCAGCTAAGAAGGTGTCGTTGACGGATCACCATCAATAGTGTCATACGCCCACTCTCCGCGAGACACTGTGGAAAGGTCTGGAATAAACCCAGCACATTTGAATCTTATATGATGACCCGGAGCTTGAAGCCCCTGTCTCCTAACCTCTTGTCGGCTTCGGTCAAATATTAGCGATGAAAATTTCTTTAATCACTGGGATTCGAACCAGTTACGTCAGCGTTGAACGCCATCGCAAAATTGTGCGTTACAGGCGCCGATACAGGGCTTGGTTCTGGAGGTGATCAGAATTTGTTGCTTTCTTTACCCCCTAACCAATGCAATTTGCCTTCATCCTCACATTTAGCATACACATACCCCGTCAGGTTTCGAGACTGTATTAATAAAAAACTACAAAAGATGTAGATGGCTGTTTTAATGCTTTCACGTGTTCTATATAATCTCCACTCACTTTAGCGCAAAGCACTGAACGTTTATACAACCACATGAAAATGTCAGAAAATTCCTTTTTTGGATTGTTCTTCAACTCTCACGTCACTTTGGCTTGAATGTCGGTTATTTCGTCAGTGGGATGTCCTTTCAAGTGAATTTCTCCACTTTGTTGTTTAGTAGTAGCTTCTTATTGATAACACCAAGTCTGCTCACCCGTGATGATTTTCCCCAGAAAAGAATAGTCCGTGTTTTGCATTTCAACCGAGTTTCGGCGGTTGACCACGCGTCTTTGTTTTTGTTCGGGAGTCAAGGTTTGTGCGGGACAAAATTTTCACAGACTTTTTTCTCTTCCTGGAATCTGCCCTTTTGCCGAGTGGGGGGCACATCTGACTATACAGTGACACCGGGTTCGATGCCCGGCCGGGTCAGAGATTTTCTCCGCACGAGGACTGGATGTTGTGTTATCATCATTTCGTCACCATCGACACACAAGGCGCCCAACGTAGCGTCATCTGAAAAAACTGGAAAAATCTTGCAACTCGGCGGTCGATAATCCCCAGGTGGAGACTCACGGCCAGGAATGCCATACGACCATTTCATTTCTGCTTTCTTCAAAACATTCTACAGAATGTTATGAAAACTTGATTTAGAGATCTACTGCGATTTGTGACACAACAACGTTGATGCACTAAGGCTGCACGTCACTACTTAACCCTGCCTGTTCACGCCTGACTTGTCGAAGGCACATCTGTTGTTTGCTGTTGCCATTGGAAGCTGTCGCCATAGTTACTGCGTTCACGTCGCTTATACAACAGGAGTAAATTCAATCTCGCAACTGTTCGGGCGGACGGAATGTGCCTAGTATTTTAATAATGATGGCAACAAAACTGACAGGATGTGCAAAATGGCTAAGCAGGAATGGCTAGAGGACAGATGTAAGGATTTAGAAACATATGTCATTAGGGGAAAGATAGATACCGCCTACAGGAAAATCAAAGAGGCCTTTGGGGAATAGAAAAGCAGCTGTATGAATATCAAGAACTAGGATGGAAAACCAGTCCTAAGAAAAAAGGGAAATTTGAAAGGCCGAAGGAACATATAGAGGGTCTGTACAAGGGAGATGAACTTGAAGGCAATATTATAGAAGGGTAAGTGGATGTAGATGAAGAGGATGTGGAAGATATGATATTGAGAGAAGAATTCGACAGAGATCTGAAAGACCAAAGTCGAAACAAGGCCCCGGGAGTAGGCGATATTCTGTCAGAATTACTGATAGCCTTGGCAGAGTCAGCCACGGCAAAACCTTTCCATCTGGTATTCAAGACGTATGAGACAGGTCAAATACCCTCACACTTCAGGAAGACCGTAATAATTCCAATTCCAAAGAAAGCAGAGGCTGATAGATGTGAAAATTACCGACCATCAGTTTAATAAGTAATGGTTGCAAAATACTAACATGAATTCTCTACAGAATAATGGAAAAATTGGTAGAAGTCGACCTGGGGAAATATCAGTTTGGATTCGATAGAAATGAAGGAACACCCGAGGCAATACTGACCCTACGACTTATCTCAGAAGATGAGTTAAGAAAAGACAAACCTACGTTTATAACAAGAGAAAACTTTTGACATTGTTGACTGGAAAACTCTCTTCGAAATTATTAAGGCAGCAGAGGTAAAATACTTGGAGGGATGGCTATTTACAACTTTTACAGAAACCAGACGGTAGTTACAGGAGTCGAGGAGCATGAAATGGAGGCAGTGGTTGAGAAGGGAGTGAGGCAGGATTGTAGCATATCCCCGATGTTATTCAATATATACATTGACAAGCATTAAAGGAAACCAAAGAAAAATTTGGAGTAGGAATGTAAGTTCAGGGAAAAGACATAAAAACTCTGAGATTTGCCGATGACATTGTCACTTTGTCAGAGACAGCAAAGGACTTGGAAGACCAGCTGAACGGAATGGACATTAAACTTCCTGGCAGATTAAAACTGTGTGGCGGAGCGAGACTCGAACTCGGGACCTTTGCCTTTCGCAGGCAAGTGCTCTACCATCTGAGCTACCCAAGCACGACTCACGCCCAGTTCTCACAGCTTTACTTCTGGCAGTATCTCGTCTCCTATCTTTCAAACTTTACAGAAGCTCTCCTGCGAACCGCATTCTGGAATGGACATTGTCTTGAAACGAGAATATAAGATGAACGTCAATAAAAGCAAAACAAGGATGATGGAAGGTAGTCCAGTTAAATCAGGCAACGCTGAGGGAATTAAATTAGAAAACGAGGCACTTAAAGTAGTAGATGGCTTTTGCTATTTGGGCAGCAAAATAACTGATGATGGCCGAAGTAGAGAGGATATAAAATGTAGACTGCCTTTGGCAAGCAAGGCATTTCTGAAGAAAAGAAATTTTTTAACATCGAGTATAGATTTAAACGTTAGAAAGTCTTTTCTAGAAGTATTTGTCTGGAGTGTAGCCATGTACGGAAGTGAAACATAGACGATAAACAGTTTACACAAAAAGAGAATAGAGGTCTTCGAAAAGTGGTGCTACAGAAGAGTGTTGAAGATAATGTGGGTAGATTACGTAACTAATGAGTAGGTACCGAATACAATTGGGAAGCACGAAATCTGTGACACAACTTGAAGGATCAGTTGATAGGACACATTCTAAGCCATCAAGAGATCACCAGTTTAGCATTGCAGGGAAGTGTGTAGGGTTAAAAATCGTATAGGGAGACCAGGAAATGAGTACAGTAAGCAGATTGAGAAGAATGTAAGTTACAGTAATTATTCGAAGATGAAGAGGCTTGCACAGGATAGATTAACGTGGAGAGCTGCATCAAACCAGTCTCTGAACTGAAGACCGCAACAACAACAACAACAAAATACCTAAAATGTTTTAACGTAATAATAATTTGTTGTCCGCAGCTCGTGGTCGTGCGGTAGCGTTCTCGCTTCCCGCGCCCGGGTTCCCGGGTTCGATTCCCGGCGGGATCAGGGATTTTCCCTGCCTCGTGATGACTGGGTGTTGTGTGATGTCCTTAGGTCAGTTAGGTTTAACTAGTTCTAAGTTCTAGGGGACTGATGACCATAGATGATAAGTCCCATAGTGCTCAGAGCCATTTGAACCAGCCAATAATAATTGGTTCATATCAGTGCGTACGCCCCTCCCCACGAACCATGGACGTTGTCGTTGGTGGGGAGGCTTGCGTGCCTCAGCAATACAGATAGCCGTACCATAGGTGCAACCACAACGGAGGGGTATCTGTTGAGAGGACAGACAAACGCGTGGTTTCTGAAGAGGGGCAGCAGCCTTTTCAGTAGTTGCAGGGGCAACATTCTGGATGATTGACTGATCTGGCCTTGTAACACTAACCAAAACGGCCTTGCTGTGCTGGTACTGTGAACGGCTGAAAGCAAGGGGAAACTACACTCGTAATTTTTCCCGAGGGCATGCAGCTTTACTGTATGGTTAAATGATGATGGCGTCCTCTTGGGTAAAGTATTCCGGAGGTAAAATAATCCCCCATTCTGATCTCCGGGCGGGGACTACTCAGGAGGACGTCGTTATCAGGAGAAAGAAAACTAGCTTTCTACGGATCGCAGTATGGAATGTCAGATCCCGTAATCGGGCAGGTAGTTTAGAAAATTTAAAAAGGGAAATGGATAGGTTAAAGTTAGATGTAGTGGGAATTAGTGAAGTTCGGTGGCAGGAAGAACAAGACTTATGGTCAGGTGAATACAGGGTTGTAAATACAAAATCAAATAGCGGTAATACAGGAGTAGGTTTAATAATGAATAGGAAAATAGGAATGCGGGTAAGCTAGTACAAACAGCATAGTGAACGCATTATTGTGGCCAAGATAGACACGAAGCCTACGCCTATCACAGTAGCACAAGTCTATATGCCAACTAGCTCCGCAGATGACGAAGAGATTGATGAAATGTATGATGACCTAAAAGAAATTATTCGGATAGTGAAGGGAGACAAAAATATAATAATCATGGGTGACTGGACCTCGATAGTAGGAAAAGGAAGAGAAGGAAACGTAGTAGGTGAACATGTAATTGGAGTAAGGAATGAAAGAGGAAGCCGCCCGGTAGAATTTTGCACAGAGCATAACTTAATCATAGCTCACACTTGGTTCATGAATCATCAAAGAAGGTTGTATACATGGAAGATGCCTGGAGATACTGGAAGGTCTCAGATAGATTATATACTGGTAAGACAGAGATTCAGGAACCAGGCTTTAAATTGTAATACATTTCCATTAAGGGTATTAATTTCATTGTAATTTTTCTCTTTCTTGCAGAAGACGCGGACGCGTTACACTTCTGAACTCTAACCGTGGTTGAAAGGAAACGGTATGTTTCGGGACAGGGGTTTCTATTCCTCTCAATAAGTGCTAGAAGTGTGTAAGGGGAATTTCGCAACACCGTGTACGTGTATATCACTATCCCTTGACGTTTTTCACCTCATTGTACAATCGTACAGGTGCCCTGTCAGGTCCAGTGGCCTTGCCTCAGTTGAGCGATTTTAGTTGCTCTTGTCTCCCATGATCGCTTGTTATCAGCCATTCTGTCCTTTGTGCGACGATTTAAACGATGAACTACAGTGCGCCGGCCAATGTAGCCGAGCGGTTCTAGGCGCTTAATTCTAGAATTGCCGGACCGCTACGGACGCACGTTCGAATACTACCTCGGGCATGGATGTGTGTGATGTCCTTAGGTTAGTTAGGTTTAAGTAGCTCTAAGGTCTAGGGGACTGATGACCTCAGACGTTAAGTCCCATAATGCTCAGAGCCAACCATGAACGACAGTACGATCTCTTTCTGGGAAACAGTTTTGCGAAAAGCCGTTTAGTATCGCGGCCTTTTCTGTGCCGTCCTCTGTTTCACTACCATCACGGTCATAGTGTCTGGACACATACCCCCGATCCATTTACTGGTTTAACATTAGACCAAAACTTCTTAGCACAGTCTCTGTGGAACTTCAGTTGAGTTGTATTCAGATTTTGCTCGGTTTAATTCTGACCATTAAGCAAGGCGGTAGCTGCTGTGGCAAAAGCGCCTGCCCTAGGCGCCGCCGAGCGAGGAGGCGGCTCGCAGTAATCGCGGCCGTTGTCCGCAAACATTCCTCCCGCCCACACGGTCGCGACTGCGGGAACCCTTTGCTACCTGCTGTGGCCGCGGCCAGTGCTCGCCGACTCGGAAACGTAAACACGCTGCCGGCAGCAACAACAAGTGGAACTGCCCGGGGGAGGGGGAGCATAGGAGGCCGGACAATGTGAATCCAGGGGCCGGCAATACGGGTATCGGGCCGGGCCATCGTCACGCCGCGTTTTTTCACTGGACCGTAAAGACTGAAGATACTATCCGAACCCTTTCGAACTCCGCCGGACTATTCGGCTAAACAGAACAATTTGCTGCTCGCCGAGCCCGTGCGTATTGTTACTCGCTGCCCGTAACGTGTTCAATTGGGGACCGGCCTTCGCGGACTCTGCTGATAGTAGTTACCGTGTTCAAAGGACTGACCTATGTGGGGGAGGGACTTGGGGGGGGGGGCGGTTGCTTGTTGCCAAAGCACCAGGCTCTGATTCGGGGGGGCTGGGGTCGCGGATGACATGAAGCCCAAGAAAACCATTTTACCGAGAGATAAAATTTTAATTTATGTCAGTTTCCATATCTCTCAGCTAACTTTCTCCATATTCGAGAAAGGCAAAAGAAGTGACTCGAACTAGCCTCGTTAACACAGGCTGTAAAATCTGTAGTGCCATCTTAATTGATACACTGCGCCCTATCTCTGATAAAATTTCGCTAGAACAATAAATAAGTTGTACAAAAGGACGATCCTGTGCTGGTCGTATTTTCAGTCTAAAACAGCTGGCAACAACAGGAAAGATTTTAACTTGCAGAGGCGCATAGCATTTGTAGGTTGTGAAATAGCGCTTCGCAATGTCAATAGACACATATTGTGGCAGATTATGGAAAAAAGAAGCTTCCCAACACATCTGACTCTGTAAAAACTGTTTACAAATAGTCAAAAATTGTAATCGATGCTGGAGATAACTTGTCTAAACTCAGGGAATTAGACAAGGATGTGACCCGTCGCATGCAAATTCATTTCACACGATGCCCCAACGTCCCTGTCTTTGGAGATGACATTGTGTTTTAATTTAGAATTGTCACCGAGTTCGGATGATAGCCACAGTAGACACAACAAAAATGAAAGGTGAAGTACATTTTTAATTTAATGAAGAACAAAATCTGATGGAACACTTTTCATAACCTATAATAAAATCTGTATGTACGTATTTCAGGAATAATAAATGGAAACAGTCACTGGAGATGCCACAAGTGAGTGTAACATGTTTGTGTATTAAAGCAAAACAATAACTGCGTACTTGGAAAGAGATAGATGCTCTTTAATTCATTATCACTATTCAACATCTGCACAGATAACCTAGTAAACCGAGCGAGGTGGCGCAGTGGTTAGACACTGGACTCGCATTCGGGAGGTCGACGGTTCAATCCCGCGTCCGGCCGTCCTGATTTAGGTTTTCCGTGATTTCCCTAAATCGCTCCAGGCAAATGCCGGGATGGTTCCTCTGAAAGGGCACGGCCGACTTCCTTCCCCATCCTTCCCTAATCCGATGAGACCGATGACCACGCTCTCTGGTCTCCTTCCCCAAACAACCAACCAACCAACCTAGTAAGAATTTGAAAACAAAATATCACATACGATATTTAAAAAAAAAACAGAGAAAAATGCTTTATTACTATACTATACGCAGATGATCTAATAATAACTCAAGAAAATGAAGGTAACATTCAAAGAGCCGTGGATCACCTTCATTTATTGTTTTCCAAACAGAACATGAACATCTCCGTAATAAAGTTTACGGCTTTCAAGAGAAAATCCTTTAAGACCTTATATTATAGCAAATAATGTTATACTGGAACAAATAATGAACTTCCAGTATTTCGGCTGTGACGTAGGACGAAATCTCGTAAATGAACTTGATAACAAGTTCCTAAAATTTAACGTATTCTTTGGAGTAATTGGAAATACGCTACATCAAAATGCCACTAAATAGACACAGATAGAGTTCTACAACGTCGTGGCAATACGTACTATCGTCTATGGATCTGAAATCTGTTCTCCTACGCAAAAGAGTTAGAGCAGGACTCAGTATGCGGACATGAGAGTTCTCTGTAGTATTAAAGGTTGCCCTAGAGAAGATCGCTTCAGAAATGAAGACACTAGAAAAGAATTACAAGTTTATTCAGTGCATAAGAAAAAAGACCTAAACAGAAAGAGCTGGTGGGAACATATAGACATAACAATAAAGGAAACAGACTTCAAAAACAAATTTTTGACTACAAACCTAGATGGCCAAGACAGAGGGTAAAACGAAATAAAATAATTCATGAAGGGAGACCAAAGCAGCAAGAAAACTAAGAGTCTCTAAAATGGAAAGGCGTACTGGTGCTTTCACCCTAGCATACGAGGATGCGCTTGCAGCCTGACCGATGGAGAGGGTTGCAGAAAACATTCCAGCCAGAGAAAGGCGCCGGTTTACCAGATGACCACACCTGCTGACAGCAACCAATGCTTCACAATACGTGAGTCCACAGGTAGAACAGGCAAACACAGCAGGGTGAGTAAGGTAAAACTGAATGGGAAGGACCTTCCACTAACAAAATAATATCAGACAGTACGACTTGCCGAACGGAAATGGGAACGACTGAGACAAGCAGCATTACCTCCACTTACAAGCCCGCATAGCCAGTCTACATAGTTCTCTTTACGAAGACTGGTGACGAGAGTGCACACTTCGATTTCACATCATGTAAATTACGTCACGTTAAATACACTCCTGGAAATTGAAATAAGAACACCGTGAATTCATTGTCCCAGAAAGGGGAAACTTTATTGACACATTCCTAGGGTCAGATACATCACATGATCACACTGACAGAACCACAGGCACATAGACACAGGCAACAGAGCATGCACAATGTCGGCACTAGTACAGTGTATATCCACCTTTCGCAGCAATGCAGGCTGCTATTCTCCCATGGAGACGATCGTAGAGATGCTGGATGTAGTCCTGTGGAACGGCTTGCCATGCCATTTCCACCTGGCGCCTCAGTTGGACCAGCGTTCGTGCTGGACGTGCAGACCGCGTGAGACGACGCTTCATCCAGTCCCAAACATGCTCAATGGCGGACAGATCCGGAGATCTTGCTGGCCAGGGTAGTTGACTTACACCTTCTAGAGCACGTTGGGTGGCATGGGATACATGCGGACGTGCATTGTCCTGTTGGAACAGCAAGTTCCCTTGCCGGTCTAGGAATGGTAGAACGATGGGTTTGATGACGGTTTGGATGTACCGTGCACTATTCAGTGTCCCCTCGACGATCACCAGTGGTGTACGGCCAGTGTAGGAGATCGCTCCCCACACCATGATGCCGGGTGTTGGCCCTGTGTGCCTCGGTCGTATGCAGTCCTGATTGTGGCGCTCACCTGCACGGCGCCAAACACGCATACGACCATCATTGGCACCAAGGCAGAAGCGACTCTCATCGCTGAAGACGACACGTCTCCATTCGTCCCTCCATTCACGCCTGTCGCGACACCACTGGAGGCGGGCTGCACGATGTTGGGGCGTGAGCGGAAGACGGCCTAACGGTGTGCGGGACCGTAGCCCAGCTTCATGGAGACGGTTGCGAATGGTCCTCGCCGATACCCCAGGAGCAACAGTGTCCCTAATTTGCTGGGAAGTGGCGGTGCGGTCCCCTACGGCACTGCGTAGGATCCTACGGTCTTGGCGTGCATCCGTGCGTCGCTGCGGTCCGGTCCCAGGTCGACGGGCACGTGCACCTTCCGCCGACCACTGGCGACAACATCGATGTACTGTGGAGACCTCACGCCCCACGTGTTGAGCAGTTCGGCGGTACGTCCATCCGGCCTCCCGCATGCCCACTATACACCCTCGCTCAAAGTCCGTCAACTCCACATACGGTTCACGTCCACGCTGTCGCGGCTTGCTACCAGTGTTAAAGACTGCGATGGAGCTCCGTATGCCACGGCAAACTGGCTGACACTGACGGCGGCGGTGCACAAATGCTGCGCAGCTAGCGCCATTCGACGGCCAACACCGCGGTTCCCGGTGTGTCCGCTGTGCCGTGCGTGTGATCATTGCTTGTACAGCCCTCTCGCAGTGTCCGGAGCAAGTATGGTGGGTCTGACACACCGGTGTCAATGTGTTCTTTTTTCCATTTCCAGGAGTGTATGTGAGACTTTGTCCCTCTTATAGTTCTGAAATAAATTATATGACAAAGCAACTGGTTAATTGCTTTAAAAATAATATACATTTCTAAATGGCAATTTCTCGCAAATTATCCAAAACCGATGTACTACGCACTGATGTTGTTGTTGCGGTCTTCAGTCCAGACACTGGTTTGATGCAGCTCTCCATGCTACTCTATCCTGTACAAGCTTCTTCATCTCCTAGTACCTACTGCAACCTACATCCTTCTGAATCTGTTTATTCATCTCTTGGTCTTCCTCTACGATTTTTACACTCCACGCTGCCCTCCAATACTACATTGGTGATCCCTTGACGAATGAGAATATGTCCTACCAACTGATCCCTTCTTCTAGTCAAGTTGTGCCACAAATTTCTCTTCTCTCCAGTTCTATTCAATACCTCCTCATTAGTATTGTGAACTATCCACCTAATCTTCAGCATTCTTCTGTAGCACCACATTTCGAAAGCTTCTATTCTCTTCTTGTCTAAACTATTTATCGTCCACGTTTCACTTCCATATATGGCTACACTCGATACAAATACTTTCAGAAACGACTTCCCGACCCTTAAATCTATACTCGATGTTAACAAATTTCTCTTCTTCAGAAACGCATTCCTTGCCATTGCCAGTCTACATTTTATATCCTCTCTACTTCGACCATCATCAGTTATCTTGCTCCCCAAATAGCAAAACCCATTTACGTCTTTAAGCGTCTCATTTCCTAATCTAATTCCCACAGTATCACCCGAATTAATTCGACTACATTCCATTACCCTCGTTTTGCTTTTGTTGATGTTTATCTTATATCCTCCTTTCAAGACACTGTCCATTCCGTTCAGCTGCTCTTCGAAGTCCTTTGCTGTGTCTGACAGAATTACAAATTCATCTGCGAACATCTTTCCATGCATTTTAATTCCTACTCCGAATTTTTCTCTTGTTTCCTTTACTGCTTGCTCAATATACCGATTGAATAACATCGGGGATAGACTACAACCCTGTCTCACTCCCTTCCCAACCACTGCTTCCCTTTCATGCCCCTCGACTCTTACAACTGCCATCAGGTCTCTGTACAAATTTTAAATAGCCTTTCCCTCCCCGTATTTTACCCCTGCCGCCTTCAGAATTTGAAAGAGAATATTCCAGTCAACGTTGCCAAAAGCTAAGCTTTCTCGAAGTCTACAAATGCTAGAAACGTAGGTTTGCTTTTCCTTAATCTATTTTCTAAGTCGTAGATTCAGTATTGCCTCACGTGTTCCAACGTTTCTACAGAATCCAAACTGATCGAAGTCGGCTTCTACCACTTTTTCCATTCGCCTGTAATGAATTCGTGTTAGTATTTTGCAGCCGTGCCTTATTAAACTGATATTTCTGTAATTTTCATATTTGTCAACACCTGCTTTCTTTGGGATTGGAATTATTATATTCTTCTTGAAGTCTGAGGGTATTTCGTCTGTCACATACATCTTGCTCACCAGATGGTAGAGTTTTGTTAGGCCTGGCTCTCCCAAGGCTGTCAGTAGTTATAATGGAATGTTGTCTACTCCCGAGGCCTGGTTTCGACTGAAGTCTTTCAGTGCTCTGTCAAACTTTTCACGCAGTATCATATCTCCCACTTCATCCTCATCTACATCCTCTTCCATTTCTATAATATTATCCTCAAGAACATCGCCCTTGTATAGACCCTCTATATACTCCTTCCACCTTTCTGCTTTCCCTTCTTTGATTAGAAATGGTTCAAATGGCTCTGAGCACTATGGGACTTAACATCTGAGGTCATCAGTCCCCTATAACTTAGAACTACTTAAACCTAACTAACCTAAGGACATCACACACATCCATGCCCGAGGCAGCATTCGAACCTGCGACCGTAGCGGTCGCGCTGTTCCAAACTGTAGCGCCTATAATCGCTCATCCACTGTTGCCGGCCTTTAATTAGAATTGGGTTTCCATCTGAGCTCTTGATGTTCATACAAGTGGTTCTCTTTTCTCCAAAGGTCTCTTTAATTTTCCTGTAGGCAGTATCTATCTTACGCCTAGTGATATGCGCTTCTACATCCTTACATTTGTCCTCTAGCCATCCTTGCTTAGCCATTTTGCACTTCCTGTCGACCTCGTTTTTGAGACGTTTGTATTCCTTTTTGCCTGCTTCATTTACTGCATTTTTAAATTTTCTCCTTTCATCAATTAAATTCAGTATCTCTTCTGTTACCCAAGGATTTCTATTAGCCCTCGTCTTTTTACCTACTTGACCCTCTGCTACCTTCGTTACTTTATCTCTCAAAGCTACCCATTCTTCTTCTACCGTATTTATTTCCCCCATTCTTGTTAATCGCTCCCTAATGCTCTCCCTGAAGCTCTCTACGTCCTCTGGTTCTTTAAGTTTATCCAGGTCCCATCTCCTCAAATTCCCACCTTTTTGCAGTTTCTTCAGTTTTAATCAACAGTTCATAACCAATAGATTGTGGTCAGAATACACATCTGCCACTGGAAGTGTCTTACAGTGTAAAACCTGGTTCCTGAATCTCTGTCTTACCATTATATAATCTATCTGAGACCTTCCATTATCTTCAGGCTTCTTCCATCTATACATCCTTCTTTTATGATTCTTAAACCTATGATTAAGTTAGACTCTGTGCAAAATTCTACCAGGCGGCATCCTCTTTCATTCCTCACTCCAATTCCATATTCACCTACTACGTTTTCTTCTCTTCCTTTTCCTACTATCGAGTTCCAGTCACCCATGACTATTAAATTTTTGTCTCCCTTCACTATCCGAATACTTTAGGTCATCATACATTTCATCAATCTCTTCGTTATCTGCGGAGCTAGTTGGCATATAAACTTGTACTACTGTGATAGGCGTGGGCTTCGTATCTATCTTGGCCACAATAATGCGTTCATTATGTTGTATGTAGTAGTTTACCCCCATTCCTATTTTCCTATTCATTATTAAACCTACTCCTGTATTACCTCTATTTGATTTTGTATTTACAAACCTATATTCACCTGACCATAAGTCTTGTTCTTCCTGCCACCGAACTTCACTAATTCCCACTATATCTAACTTTAACCTATCCATTTTCCTTTTTAAATGTTGTAACCTACCTGCCCGATTAAGGGAACTGACATTCCTCGCTCCGATCCGTAGAACGGCAGTTTTCTTTCTCCTGATAACAACGTCCTCCTGAGGAGTCCCCACCCGGAGATCCGAATGGGGGATTATTTTACCTCAGGAATACTTTACCCAAGAGGACGCCATCGTCATTTAACCATACAGTAAAGCTGCATGCCCTCGGGAAAAATTACGAGTGTAGTTTCCCCTTGCTTTCAGCCGTTCACAGTACCAGCACAGCAAGACCGTTTTGGTTAGTGCTACAAGGCCAGATCAGTCAATCATCCAGACTTTTGCCCCTGCAACTACTGAAAAGGCTGCTGCCCTCTTCAGGAACCACACGTTTGTCTGGCCTCTCAACAGATACCCCTCAGTTGTCGATGCACCTATGGTACGGCTATCTGTATTGCTGAGGCACGCAAGGCTTCCCACCAACGCAACGTCCATGGTTCGTGGGTAGGGGGTGGGGGGGGGAGGAGGGGGGTACGCACTGATATGAACAAATTATTATTACGTTAAAACATTTTAGGTTTTTTGATGTTGTTGTTGTTGTTGTTGTTGTGGTCTTCAGTTCGGAGACCGGTTTGATGCAGCTGTCCACGGTAATCTATCCTGTGCAAGCCTCTTCATCTTCGAATAATTACTGTAACCCTCATTCTTTTCAATCTGCTTACTATACTCATCTCTTGGTTTCCCTATACGATTTTTAACCCTACACACTTCCCTGCAATGCTGAACCGGTGATCTCTTGATGTCTTAGAATGTGTCCTATCAAGTGATCCGTCAAGTTGTGTAACAGATTTCGTGTCTCCCCAATTCTATCCGGTACCTACTCATTAGGTACTTAATCACCCACATTATCTTCAACACTCTTTTGTAGCACCACTTTTCGAAGACTTCATTTCTCTTTTTGTGTAAACTGTTTATCGTCTATGTTTCCCTACCGTACATGGCTACACTCCAGACAAATACTTCCAGAAAAGACTTCCTAACGCTTAAATCTATATTCGATGTTAGAAATTTCTTTTCTTCAGAAATGCCTTGCTTGCCAAAGGCAGTCTACATTTTATATTCTCTCTACTACGCCCATCATCAGTTACTTTGCTGCCCAAATGGCAAACCCATCTACTACTTTAAGTGCCTCTTTTTCTAATCTAATTCCCTCAGCGTTGCCTAATTTAACTGGACTACCTTCAATCATCCTTCTTTTGCTTTTATTGACGTTCATCTGATATTCTCCTTTCTAGACAATGACCATTCCGTTCAACTGCTCTTCCAAGTCCCTCGCTGTCTCTGACAAAGTGACAATGTCATCGGCAAATCTCAGAGTTTTCATTTCTTTTCCCTGAGTTTTCGTCCCTACTCCAAATTTTTCTTTGGTTTTCTTTACTGCTTGTTCAATGTGCATATTGAATAACATTGGGGATAGGCTACAATCCTGCTGCGCTCCCTTCTCAACCACTACCTCCATTTCATGCCCCTCGACTCTTGTAACTACCGTCTTGGTTCTGTAAAAGTTGTAAATAGCCATTCATCCAAGTATTTTACCTCTGATACCTTAATATTTCCGAACAGAGTATTCCAGTCAACACTGACCAAAGTTTTCTCTTAGTACACAAATGTTATAAACGTATGTTTGTCTTTCCTTAACTCATCTTCTGAGATAAGTCGTAGGGTCAGTATTGCCTGGCGTGTTCCTACATTTGTACGGAATCCAATCCTATCCCCAGGTCGGCTTCCACCAATTTTTCCATAGTCTGTAGAGAATTCGTGTTCGCAGTTTGCAACCATGACATACTAAAGTGATGGTAATTTTCACATCTATCAGCGTCTGCTTTCTTTGGAACTGGACTTATTACATTCTTTCTGAAGTGTGAGGGTATTTGACCTGTCTCATACGTCTTGCATACCAGATGGAAAGGTTTTGCCGTGGCTGACTCTGCTAAGGCTATCAGTAATTCTGACAGAATATCGCCTATTCCCGGGGCCTTGTTTCGACTTTGGTCTTTCAGAGCTCTGTCGAATTCTTCTCTCAATGTCATATCTTCCACGTCCTCTTCATCTACATCCACTTACCCTTCTATAATATTGCCTCAAGTTCATCTCCCTTGTACAGACCCTCTATATATTCCTTCGACCTTTTAGCTTTTCCTTTTTTTTTAGGACTGGTTTTCCATCTGAGCTCTTGATATTCATACAGCTGCTCCTCTTTTCCCCAAAGGCCTCTTTGATTTTCCTGTAGGCGGTATCTATCTTTCCCCTAATGACATATGTTTCTAAATCCTTACATCTGTCCTCTAGCCATTCCTGCTGAGCCATTTTGCACGTCCTGTCAGTTTTGTTGCCATTATTATTAAAATACTAGGCACATTCCGTCCGCCCAAACAGTTGCGAGATTGAATTTACTCCTGTTGTATAAGCAACGTCAACGCAGTAACTACGGCGACGGCTTCAAATGGCAACAGCAAACAACAGACGTGCCTTCGACATGTCAGGTGTGAACAGGCAGTGTTAAGAAGCGACGTGCAGCCTTAGTGCATCAACGTTGCTGCGTCACAAATCGCAGTAGATCTCTACATCTACATGTACATCTACATCCATACTCCGCAAGTCACCTGACGGTGTGTTGCGAAGGGTACTTTCAGTACCTCTGTCGGTTCTCGCTTCTATTCCAGTCTCGCATTGTTCGTGTAAAGAAAGATTTCGGTATTCCTCTGTGTGGGCTCTAATCTCTCTGATTTTATCCTCATGGTCTCTTCGCGAGATATACGTGGGAGGCAGCAATATACTGCTTGACTCCTCGGTGAAGGTGTGTTCTCGAAACATCAACAAAAGCCCGTACCGAGCTACTGAGCTTCTCTCTAAATCAAGTTTTCATAACATTCTATAGAATGTTTTGAAGAAGGATGAAATGAAATGGTCGTATGGCATTGCCTGCGGATTATCGACCGCCGAGTTGCAAGATGTTTCCAGTTTTTTCAGATGACGCTACATTGGGTGCCTTGCGTGTCGATGGCGATGAAATGATGATAACACAACATCCAGTCCTCGAGCGGAGAAAATCTCTGACCCGGCCGGAAACCGAACACGGTCTCACTGTATGATAGTCAGATGTGCCCCCCACTCAGCTAAAGGGCAGCTTTCAGGAAGAGAAAAAAGTGTGTGAAAATTTTGTCCCACACAAACCTTGACTACCAGCAAAAACGACGACGCGTAGTCAACCGCCGCAACTCGGTTGAAATGCAAAATGCGGACGATTCTTTTGTGGGGAAAATCATCACGGGTGACGAGACTTAGTGTTATCAATAAGGAACTACAACTAAACCACAATTTTAAAAGATATCGCATTGACGACATAACCGACAGTCAAACCAAAGTGATGTTCGAGTTGAACAACACAAAGAACGAGTTTCCTGACATTTTCACGTACAGTGCTTCGCGCTTAAGTGAGTGAAGATTATATAGCACACGTGAAAGCATTACAACAGCCATCTAAATTTTTCTCTATTTCTTATTATTAGTCTCGAAACCTGTCGCGGTATATGTACGCTAAATGTGAGGATGAAAGGAAATTGTATTGGTTAGGGGGGAAAGAAAGCAACAAATTCTGATCGCCTCCAGAACGAAACCTTGTATCGGCGCCTGTAACGCACATTTATGCTGTGGCGTTCAACGCTGACGTAACTGGTTCGAATCCCGGTGGTTAAAAAAATTTTCATCGCTAATATTTGACCAAAGCCGACAAGAGGTTGTTATCATCATTTCACAGGGGCTTCAAGCTCAGGTCATCATATAAGATTCAAATGTGCTGGATTTATTCCAGACCTTTCCACAGTGTCTCGCGGAGAGTGGGCGTATGACACTATTGATGGTGATCCGTCAACGACACCTTCTTAGCTGGGATTCTCGTTTGTTTTCTTCTATCAAAATTTAGTCCTCTGTTTTATTCCTTCAGTTGTTCATTAATACAACTGCAGTGGCTTTTCTTCTTGACTACGTCGTTTCGTTCTGAAAGTAAGAGATACATTGTTATTCTGGAAGCAACTGTGGCTACTCAAATAGCAGCGATGAAAATTTCTTTCACCACTGGGATTCGAACCAATTACGTCAACGTCGAAGCCACAACCCGATCGCCTAAACGTCTGCCAGAGATAAGGTATTGCGAATGTCTCATGGAGTTCCAGAAACGCGAAATCCCGATGTACAGAGTTATCATGAAGTCCAATTAATCCCTATCGCACGTCCACATATTGGTAGATGATCGCATTGTATTAACGCGGGATCACAACAGAGGACAAGTTTGAGGTATGATACCATTCTTCATTACGAGGAGCGTTCAATAAGTAATGCAACGCATTTTCTTTTCTCAGCCAGTTTAGGTTGAAGAAATGCGCAATTTGTCGTGATACACTGTGGAATATCCCCGCTTAGCCCCTATAGTTTCATGAAGGTCCGATAGGTGGTGGCACTATTCGTAGCCTTCAAAATGGCGTCTGTAACGGTGGTGCGTTACAAAACACAGAGCAGCTATTGACTTCATTTTGAAGGAAAATGACAGCAACGCGGATATTAGTAGCCGTTTGCAGAACGGAGACGTGGTTGACAAGAAAAGCACGGTTGTTCGTTGGGTGAGACGTCTGTCATTATCGCAACAAAGTCGAGCAAAACAGACCGATCTCCTGCTTGTCGGCCGGCTGCACACAGGTGTGACTCCTGCAATGTTGGAACGTGCGGACACACTCATTCGAGGTGATCGACGTTTCATGATCAAACGCATCGCTGCTCAACTGGAAGTCTCTGTTGGTAGTGCTGACACTCTCGTCCGCCGGTTGTGGTACTCGAAGCTGTGTGCCCCCTGGGTTGCTCGCCGCCGAACAGAGAACTTTCACATGTCTGGCCCAATGAAGGATGCACTACGCTGGAAGTAGTACTTGTGTGACGGGGAGGTTACTGATGCACCAAGACGATGGCTCCGACCTCGACCAGTAAAGTGGTATCTTGCGGGCGTACAGGCCCTCCGAGGAAGATGGCGTAACGCTGTCGCAGGCCATGTTGAAAAATAGTGTTTTGTAGCCGACAGAGTGCTTTCAGAAAAATGTGTTGCAGTACTTATTGGACGCCCCTCGTATTTACTCCAGAGTGTCCGTGTGTATACCAACGATTTCATAGCAGAGTATGATTCTCCTCCTTGTACGATGTGAAATTCTCAACATTTCTGGCGTGATGGCAGTACGAGTAAATGCACGTCGAACAGCATCCTTAAGTTCGTCAACTGTCTCGTAACATGTGTGGCGACCTTCTGTTTAATGAACCCCCATACTGCATCTTTGCAAGAAGACAGATGAGGAATTCGGGGTGGTTACTCCGAGGTGCAGGCAAATGGACAAAACCACGTGAATACCACTCGTTAGGAAATACCTCAGTGAGATATTGACTGACGGAAATAGGATAATGGGCTGGTGCTCCATCCTGGTGGAACCAAACACGTCTGAGAATTCCCCGATCTTGCACACATGGAATAAACCAATGACGTAACTTGGTGAGTCACGCAATGTGATTCACATCACCGTCCAAGAAATATGGACCTACCGAGTGCGTTCCAGACATTGCAGCCTAGATCATGATATGTGGTGAGTTGTGTTCAATTTCTTCATAAAAATATGGTTTGTCTTTAGTCTAGGAATAAATGTTTCTGGGTTTTGCACTGCAGCATATTACAGATCTTCTTGAAGGAAGAGTTGTAAAGACATCGAGCATTCGCCCACAAGCCTTAAACAAAGCTTTAAATACTTTAGCTACAAATTATTCTTCATTTTTTTGTACTGTCGACTGTGGGACTCCTAATTCCTGTGACAGCTTACGCATGGACATTTTGAGCGAACATCCGACAGACGCTGTAGCCTCCAAACACGTTTCCAGTGGTGTTGATGGTCGTCCTGAACGGAGCTTATCTTTTGTGCAACAAGTTGCAAAGAGATTTTCTCCTACCGTAAAATTGTGGGGATGGTTTCAGAAACATTAGAGTGAAATCTGGCTGAATCTCTCTCATTGATTTTCCTGTAAGTGGTCGTTCGTCTGCCTAAGTGCTCATTAAGACCGGTCCCTGAGTGGTGTAAGTGGAACATCAGCCACAACTTACGAGACCTATTCGGAAAGAAAAGTCCGATCGGTCGCAAAATGGAAACCACTGTGAAAATCAAAAATGTTTTATTTACAACATTTAGTTATTTACATAGTTGCAGCTCCGATTTAGATATTTGTCATAGCCAAACTGCCTATTGGCTTCTGTCTCTGGTACTTCGACCGACGTCCGTCTGATGATAGAACCCGAGACAGAAGCCAATGGTCAGTTCGTCTACAAGCGACCACTAAAGCCTTAACAATTTTGTTTTTATCGTAGCGTTGTACCAACTTTCCAATAACCTCGTCATAGAAGGAAGCTGCGTGTGCTTCCTGCCAATTCTCTACGCTGGTCTACAGCTCATTGTCTGTGCCAGAACGTGTGTTCATAGCTAGCTGTCCATGGGAGGAGAGATGATACTCAGGGAGAGTCAATTACGGGCCCTGTCGTGAGTGATCAAACACTTCCCATCGAAAACGCTGCAGGAGCATCTTCATTGTCCCTTCAGACTGCGGCCGAGAATTGTCATGCAGAAGGAAATGTATGACAGCTATGTTAAGTGGGCTGCATGACATCAGGCGAAATCTCACACCAGGTTCTCATACCTGGCAGGAGATGCTATTGTTCTAAGCACCTTTACGTGCTCACTGTGCACTCGGAAGTAAAAAGAGCGACATGACGCGATCAAAGGGCATACTAGAGACGCTGCCCAGCACATCTGTACAAAGCTTCATCGGATTTTCAGTGAGGTTTCGATTTCGCACCACATCAGTCCATACTTTCCAAATAGCTCTCATATATGCGTTTCAGCACCTGCAACGATAAGAAACAACAATTCATTAACATCTATCTAATACATAGGGGGTAATGGGATTCTGTGACTACTCTGTAGGTGCAAATCGAGTCAGATAGCACGATCTTGCACCTTCTACAGGCGATCGTCCGCCCCGATAGCTGAGTGGTCAGCGTGACGGATTGCCGTCCTACGGGCTCGGGTTCGATTCCCGGCTGGGTCGCGGATTTTCTTCGCTCAGGGACTGGGTGTTGTGTCGTCTTCATCATCATTTCATCCCCATCCGGCGCGCAGGTCGCCCAATGTGGCGTCGAATGTAATAAGACCTACACCAAGGCAGCCGGACCTGTCCCACAAGGAGCCTGCAGGCCAATGACGCCAAACTCTCATTTCCATTTTACAGGCGATCGATATGGGTGTATGCCGCTGTTTTCCCAGACAGCAGCTGCGTATTCCAAAATTGGGCGCAGTGTCGTCTTGTGCAGAGCAATTCCGAAATCCTGTGGCCGTCCTGACGACGTATTCAGCAGCTGGTAGAGCTGGCTGAAGCCTTCCACCGCATTTCATCCCGCATTTCATCAACGTGTCGGAGCCAAGTGGGACGCCTGTCGAAAATGACGCCTAGGTACTTGACCGTGCACCCCCATTGCACAGCTCCACCCGTGATGTCTATGTGCTTCACCAGCATGAGGACCAGATGTCTCGCAGCGACGAGTACTTGGGTCTTCGCTGTATCGAACGTCAACCTGCACTTGGCCGCCCATCGGATAAGGTCGTCGGAGGCGTGCTGGGACATCTGGTACGTGAGGTGGAAGTTCATGCTGCACGTGTAAAGCACTGAGTCATCCTCTTACAGCGTGAGATGAACGTATGGACATGTTGGGAGATCAGCCGTGTGCAGAGAACGTCCAACAGTGGACTGAGAACCGAACCTGTGTCCTGACATGGAAGATTCTGTACTGGAAGTAGAAATTCACGTGTCTGCGATGCTGCAATCTCCTGCATATAGGTTTTGTGAAAGAGATCTTCGTGCCACATGGAGTCAATGGTGATCCGCGCGTAGATAGCGACGTTATGGTTGGCGATCCCTATTCGATAGATTTAGCCTGTGTGCTGTCACTACGTTTCTTTTTTGTCCCTCCTCTTTACTGCCATACGAGTTTAACAAAGGAAAGGTGCCAAAAATATACAAATATAGAAAACTATTTCAATTTCGCAGCAGAATCTACCTCCCGAGGTCTCCCAGCCAACCACGCGGTACGGCTGTTTCTTTATTTATAGCTAAGCGTCCTGCTGCGATGTCACAACAACGGACGATGGCGGCTTTGGTCTATTCTGTTGAGGTTAAGGAGAAATTTGTCGACTTGGCAGTGAAATGATGTGGCGAATTTGACAATGTGAGAGGAATTGAGAAATCACCGGCGTACTTAATCGAAACAAAGCATCTGGCGTAGAAATGCTTCAAATAGCTCTGAGCACTATGGGATCTAACTTCTGAGGTCATCAGTCCTCTAGAACTTAGAACTACTTAAACCTAATTAACGTAAGGACATCACACACATCCATACCCGAGGCAGGATTCGAACCCGCGACCGTAGCGGTTGCGCGGTTCCACACTGTAGCGCCTAGAACCGCTCGGCCACTTCGGCCGGCCATTTGGCGTAGACTCGGAATTATTGTGATCCATTGGAAAACATATGACAAAACCATCCCATCTTGTACGCATGATTTTTGAGACAAAGGTAATACCCTCAGACACCAAGAAGAACGTAATAATTCCTCTTCCAAAGAAGGCAGATGCCAACAGGTATGAATATTACAGAACCATCCGTTTAAGAAGTTATGGTTACAAAATAGTCACAGAAATTATTTACCTTAATTTTGTCCATTGCTGTCAGTGTTTCTTCCGTGACTGTATTACTTTAGCAAAATCACAATCGTGGTTTATTTCAGTGTACGATGCATTCAGAGCACTGGAGGCTCATATTCAGGTGCCTTGACAATCTACATCACTTTTTTCCAGATTTGGTTTAATTCTGATCCTGGGAAGATTATACTGGTGTATTACAAAGTGGCGCATTGCGAATATAAATTTTCAAAACTGAGACAAAATGAAAAATATCTTCGTTTTTACAGTAGTGGGTGCATGGTCTTGAAATACAGTATGAGTAAACATTTTATGTACATATATACACTTTCCACTATACAACACTTTTGTAAACACAAATATAACAAGCAATTTATAATATATTTTACGAAAATATATTAATATTATATTTAAGAAAATTTATTTTTTATTTATTTTTACGAAAATATATTTAAGAAAATTTGTTTATTTTCTTGGTACAGACTCCGAAAATCTAGTGCTGGCTTTGAAGAAAATGTCAGCACCATTTTCCCTTTTCTTTCTATTTTGAACCACGACCGATTTGTGCTCCCATATGGCGTACACCATTAGATAATGGGCTTGGGCGCAGAAACCGGTCGTGGTTTAAAATAAAAAGAAAAGTGAAACTGATGCTGACGTTTTATTCAAAAAATATTTACAGAAAAATGGGCAATTTGTTAGAAGTCGACCTTGGGGAAATCTGATTGTGTTCCAGAGGAATGTCAATAGTGGTATTTGTATGTTATGTTTACTCCCATTTCCTTGACAGTTTCTTTCCAAATATTGCTTTTTCTGGTACTATTTATATAATGTTCATTTTGAAGGTCATATATCTCTGGATATTCACTTATACATGCGATTCACTTGTCCTCGTCTAATGTCATTTTGGTAAACTTTCGTTTCGAACATCAAAAGAGCTATTTTTTGAATGACGAGCAGGGTCGCCACATTTGCTATACCGCACTGTGCGACAACGGAGATATGCGACTACGCACGGCGCGTCGCAGCTGACCAGTTGGTCGACTTTGCCTCGCAGACCTGCGCCACGCAGTTCCAAGGCCGCGTAGTGCGTTCTCTCTCATAGGATTTCATACAAACAATGTTTGGTCGCGTCGTGCCGCGCCGCTCTGTTGCAGAGCAGTCCCACTCAGTGCGGTCTTACCTTAAAAGTCCGCGTCCTGGTCCTAGACGGGCCAAATGGGTCCGACCCGCCGCCGCGTCATCCTCTGCCAATGTTGTCATCGCATGTCGCATGGAGCTGCATGTGGGCAGCACACGGCTCTCTCAGTCATTGCCGATTTTCTTGACCCTGGCCGCGCGGGGTAGCCGCGCGGTCTGGGCGCCTCGTCACGGTCCGCGCGGCTCTCCCCGTCGGTGCTGCGACTCCTCCCTCGGGCATGGGTGTGTGTTTCGTCCTTAGCGTAAGTTACTTCAAGTTAGGTTAAGTAGTGTGTAAGCTTAGGGACTGATGACCTCAGCAGTTAGGTCCCATAAACCCTTACCACAAATTTCCAAATTTCTTGACCTTGAAACCGCTATTAACCGGACGAGTAGTTTTTCAGTTGGCCTCACGAGGTTGGCTGTACCCCGTTCCAGTCCTCCCACCAAGGAAAGATCCCTGGCAGTACCGGGAATCGAAACCAGGTCCTCCCCATGGGTGTCAGTCACGCTGATCAGACAGCTACGGACGCGGACATATTATGGTTAAAAAAGAGGCTAATTCAACGGTAATTTCTGTATATAATTGGACAGAAATTTTATCGTCCCCTGGGGCTCTGTTCAGTTTCAGCCAGTTTAGCTCTTACTCAGTGGCACTGACATTGATATCTATTTCAGTCGCCTTTGCAGTGGTATTAGAATAAACTGCGACGGTACTCCTTGATCCTCCTTTGTAAAGGAACATTTGAAAGCTGGGTTCAGCATTTCTGCTTTTGGTTTTCTACCTCTGGTTTCAATTCCATGTGTTTCTGGACATTATCTTGGTGTTTTTTCGAGAGGTCTTTGAATAAGATACTGATACGGAGTCATTTAAGGCTTAACGCATTGTCATTTTGACAGCCAAACAGATTTCCTTTAACATCTCTCTGTTTATAGCCCTACGTTTTGTTTTACACCTATTATGCAACAGTCTCTGTTTCTTTAGAAATTTCGTTAGAAAATCCATATATACCGTGGAAGGTTCCTACCGCCGTGAACTGTTCTACTAACAGCACAGGATCTCCCTGGAGAAATGGTCAGTATCCAGGGTTATGAAAGAAACGATCATTTGAAGCAGAAAACTTCATGTGGGCATATCCTCATTCCGAATGGTTTCCGAGATAGAACACACTCAATATACATAGTTATTTATTTTCGGTATTGTTGAATACGTGATCAGGTTTACACATGCAAACATGTATAGCAGTTAATAAACATTACAACATGCGTTTTACAAAGTATCAATTGAAAGATACGTATTTTTAACACATTCACCTTTAAGCATTATAGTACCCGTCACATTACAGCTGTTGTACATTTCACAATAAATGTTCGAATATACAGGGTGGCGCACGAAATGTGTTACCAATTGTTTCTTTCACAATTCACGAAGCACATTAGATATCCTGCTGGGATCTCTACAGCAGTACTAGCAGAGCTTGGAAAAACAAATGAGTTACGAAATTACATGTAATTCACGATACTGCCGCTACGAGACTAGTAAGCAGCAATGGCTGACAATGGAAGACTGACGACACAGCAATGATCGGCAGTTGTGTTACTATTTCACGAAACGAAAAGCCTTGTTGTGCTCAGAGGCGTTTTCGACAAAAGGTTAACACACGATGGGTAAGAAGACCATCCACAGGTTGTACGATAAATTTGTACAGGAAGAAACAATATTGGAAGCGAAGCGACCTCGGCCTAAACCTGTTTGTTCGCCGGAGAATATTGAAGCGGTACGAGTTGCTGTACAGAGAAGTCCCGGGAAATCGTGTAGAAAGGCAGCAGTGCAACTAGGAATATCCAGACGCTCCGTTCAATGCATTCTTAAAAGTGACCTCCATATGTGCCCATATAAGATGAACTGTGCACAGAAGCTCACTGAAGAACACAAGCAGCAGAGACTACTGTTTGCTCAGTGGGCGGAGGATAGGGAAGAAACTCTCAACAACGTTTGGTTTTCAGACGAGGCGCATTTTCATTTAGATGGTGGGATTAACAAACAAAATGTAAAATGTACGCTTTTGGGTCACTGAAAACCCACAAGTGCTTCATGAACGACAACATTATGCTCCGAGGATTACAGCGTGGGCAGCAATTTCCAGTCACGGACTTACTGGACCCTTTTTCTTTGAAGAAACTGTGAACAGCGAGCGTTATTTGAGCATGCTTCGCAATAGCTTCATTCCACAGCTTCTTGCTACTGCCTTGCCCTTCAACACGCAGTGATTCATGCAAGATGGAGCAAGGCCACATACTGCAAACACTGTGTTGGAGTTTTTACACGAGCATTTCGACATGCGGATCATTTCACTCAGGTTTCCAGGTCGCTTCAGTGACAAAATTGGCCCCCCAATAGTCCAAACCTCAATCCATGTGACTTTTTTCTTTGGGGGTACCTAAAGGAAAAAAAATTCCCGAAACGTCCAAGTGATTTAATGGAGCTCAGAAGACTTATTCTTCAAGCTTGCAGTGAAATTACGGAAGACATGTGCCGTAGGGTAATCACTAACTTCAGTGTTCGTTTGAAGAAAGTTAGGAAACGAAATGGTGGACATATTGAGCATATGCTGAGTTAGAACAGATCTCCATGGACGGCTCTTCATTGTAGTATATGTTCCTTTCAGATTGTATTGACAAAGTTTATATTCAAAAACAAAATGGTAACACATTTCGTGCGCCACCTTGAACTACCATGAATTTCAGTGCTCTTGTGTACTCTTGGGGGAACACATTGCCTTGGTTGCCAGAGTGCCGCTGCTCGTTCCCTAATTAGGACAGCAGCAGCCATGATGCGACCAAGCAGTTCATCTCCGTTATTCACTTTTCATTTGTACATCTCAGACTTCGTCAAACCCCACAAAGAAATGTCTAATGGGGTATGGTCCGGTGATCTTCGTGGCCGGTTAATCGTACTACCACGATCAATCCAGCGATTATGGTAAGTGCGGTTCAGATGTTCCCTTGAACGTCTGATAAAATGTGGGGGGCTTCCGTCATTTCCGAAGTACATTGCAGTCCGCGTGGCTAAAGAAACGGCCTCAAGGTGTTCAATAAACGAATTTTCCAAAAGATTATAAGACTTCTGTTGCGTTATTCGCTCTTCCAAAATGACTGCAAATCATGCCGCACCAAACACTGACCGAAAAACGAACTTGGAAATAGGTTTCCACTGTAGCGGACGGCTTTTCCTGTCACCATCGATGCTTATTACGTGTGGTGTTGTCTTCATTCCGCGTAAACGTGGCGTCTTTAGTGAATAGTGTTAATCTGAGGAAATGACAATTGTCGTTTAACCTGTGACAAAACTCAAGTCGTGTGGCACTGTCGCCAAAGTGAAGGCTGTGGACACGTTGAAGGTGGAATGGGTACAACTTTTCCGAGTGTAGTGTTAGCCATACATGAGTTCGTGGGTCACTGATACAAGCAGAAAGTCGCCGTTTGCTGACAACAAGACTATGCTGCAGAATTTCAACCATGCGATGCTGATACTGCACATGTTGATGAACTTCACTTTCAGAAGAAAAATACGTATTTGGAAAATATGTGTTTCACGTCATGTGCTCAAAAGTCTAGTGAACACTACGATCAGAAATTCGACAGCATTAGGAGCAGTACCATCGCTGTAGCCGTAAACATACACCATATCTGCATTTCTCCATTAGTGTAGATGTGTGAAGTTTTAGCCAGCGCGTGACCAAAGACAGTGAGTCGCACTACTGCACTCACAACACATCATGGACAACTGCCCGTTCAACAGGCTAAATTAATGACAGAAAACATGCCGAGGAAAGATGCTGAAAGCAACGAGAAAGGCTGAGCTAGAATGGAACGTCAAAGAGGGTGGGTAAGTAAGACACATACGTCCCCACCACACGGCCAAAATCAGATGCACATTAAACGTGTTCTACTTCAGAAAACATTCGGCAAAGGGTATATGTCCATACGAAGTTCTTTGCTTCAAATGAGTGTTCCTGTTATATACCTGAATATTGACCATTTCTACATCTACATATACATTTATATTCCGCAAGCCACCCAACAGCGCGTGGCGGAGGGCACTTTACGTGCCACTGTCATTACCTCCCTTTCCTGTTCCAGTCGCGTATGGTTCGCGGGAAGAACGACTGCCGGACAGCCTCCGTGCGCGCTCGAATCTCTCTAATTTTACATTCGTGATCTCCTCGGGAGGTATAAGTAGGGGGAAGCAATATATTCGATACCTCATTCAGAAACGCACCCTCTCGAAACCTGGACAGCAAGCTATACCGCGATGCAGAAAGCCTCTCTTGCAGAGTCTGCCACTTGAGTTTTCTAAACATCTCCGTAACGCTATCACGCTTACCAAATAACCCTGTGACGAAACGCGCCGCTCTTCTTTGGATCTTCTCTATCTCCTCTGTCTTACTTTGTTTATCAGGCGACAGTGCGGCACTGTATCGAACGCCTTCCGGAAGTCAAGGAAAATGGCATCTACCTGGGAGCCTGTATCTAATATTTTCTGGGTCTCATGAACAAATAAAGTGAGTTGGGTCGCACACGATCGCTGTTTCCGGAATCCATGTTGATACCTACAGAGTAGATTCTGGGTTTCCAGAAATGACATGAAAGACGAGCAGAAAACATGTTCTAAAATTCTACAACAGATCTATGTCAGAGCTATAGGCCTATAGTTTTGCGCATCTGCTCGACGACCCTTCTTGAAAACTGGAACTACCTGTGCTCTTTTCCAGTCATTTGGAACCTTCCGTTCCTCTAGAGACTTGCGGGACACCCTGTAGAACTATCCAGTGCTTGGTCACCTAGTCTTCTAGCCACAGCCACAGATCCTCTACATGCTCCATCGCAGAGCTAAGTATTTCTAGTTCCTCACTGTTATATGACACTACTGCCTCTTTATCTAGTTTACTGAACATAAAACTTTATCTACTTCTTTTATTTGGCTCTATACCTCGATAATCATCGTTGCTACAACAGTGTCATGATCACTGGTGGCAGTTTAAACGAAGATATCTCTAAGGGATCAGATCTGTTTGTTGCTATCAGATCTAATATACACTGCATGACAAAAAACCTGGAGCACCCCAGAAGACACGGTCGGCTATGAATGTAATTTCGTATAGGTATATAAATACACTATTGGCCATTAAAATTGCTACAGCAAGAAGATGACGTGCTACAGACGCGAAATTTAACAGACACGAAGAAGATGCTGTGATATGCAAATGATTAGCTTTTCAGAGCATTCACACAATGTTGGCGCCGGTGGCGACACCTACAACGTGCTGACATCAGGGAAATTTCCAGCCGATTTCTCATATACAAACAGCAGTTGACCGGCGTTGCCTGGTGAAACGTTGTTGTGATGCCTCGTGTAAGGAGGAGAAAGGCGTACCATCACGTTTCCGACTTTGATAAAGGTCGAATTGTAGCCTATGGCGATTGCGGTTTATAGTGTCGTGACATTGCTGCTCACGTTGGTCGAGATCCAATGACTGTTAGCAGAATAGGGAATCGGTGGGTTCAGGAGGGTAATACGGAACGCCGTGCTGCATCCCAACGGCCTCGTATCGGTAGCAGTCGAGATGACAGGCATCTTATCCGCATGGCTGTAACGGATCGTGCAGCCACGTCTCGATCCCTGAGTCAACAGATGGCGACGTTTACATGACACCAATGATCTCTCACGAACAGTTCGACGACGTTTGCAGCAGCATGGTCTATCAGCTCGGAGACCATGGCTGCAGTTACCCTTGACGCTGCATCACAAACAGGAGCGCCTGCGATGGTGTACTCGACGACGAACCTGGGTGCACGAATGGCAAAACGTCATTTTTTCGGATGAATCCAGGTTCTGTTTACAGCATCATGATGGTCGCATCCGCCTTGATGGTATGAGGTGCCATATACCTGAGAAACCCCACATTTCTGCAGGATAATGCACGACCGCATGTTGCAGTTCCTGTACGGGCCTTTCTGGATACAGAAAATGTTCGACTGCTGCCCTGGCCAGCACATTTTCCAGATCTCTCACCAACTAAAATCGTCTGGTCAATGGTAGCCGAGCAACTGGCTCGTCACAATACGCCAGTCACTACTCTTGATGAACTGTGGTGTTGTGTTGAAGCTGCATGGGCAGATGTACCTGTACACGCCATCCAAGCTCTGTTTGACTCAATGCCCAGGCGTATGAAGGCCGTTATTACGGCCAGAGGTGGTTGTTCTGGGTACTGATTTCTCAGGATCTATGCACCCAAACTGCGTGAAAATGTAATCACATGTCAGTTCTAGTATAATATATTTGTCCAATGAATACCCGTTTATCATCTGCATTTCTTCTTGGTGTAGCAATTTCCGGAAGTGTAATTAGAAATGGAATCCTAGGCAGAACGGCAGCTGGAGTGCATTACATATCTATGCCGGTGCATGAGAAACAGGTTGCTATAATGGAGTTTCGAATTCAAAGAGCTAGTCTACACGTGGAGCACCATCTCCTTCAGCATGTCAGTGCCAGAACACACATGAGCGCTGTAACATCTGCTACAATCCGACGCCTTGAGTTCCGCTGTCATCGATCCTCCTCCATACAGTCCCGGCTTGGCCCCATCCGACTTTCATCTGTTTCCAAAAATTAAAGAACACTTTCGAGGACTTCACTTGGATAGTGATGAAGCGATGCAAGCAGAGGTGACGTTGTTGCACTGTGAACAGATTCAGACATTCTACAGTGACGGTATCAACAAGCTGGTCTTTCGTTGGTAGAAATGTATTCGTCACCAGGATGACGATGCAGACATGAACAATAAACATGTAGAATATTAATAACGTTTGTTTTATTTAAAAAAATTTAATATTTTTATAAAAATTAAGAGTCTTTACTTTTCAGCATCCCGATATGCATACGAGTTCTGTGCTTTAAAAAAAAATGGAAGTAGTGAGGGGGGGGGGGTCACTGGCAATGTACTAATCTTCCAGAAGAGGGGCATATACGTCTATTTATTGTGTATTACTAACTTTTGCTATCTTACTCTCACTTTAAATACTATGTGGAAAGTGACAGTAAACAGTGCTAAAAAATGCACAGAAACGAGGACCGCAGCAGCCAATGACGTATATACAGCGAGCTACCAGCACACTATCACCAAAATAATTTGCATGTCAGTATGTCTTTTGGCGAGAAGTAGACCATTTCTTTTTCCTTTTGTACGTTGGGAAGCATATACCGTGGACCTAACGAAGCCCCTAGCAACTCAACAAATTAGCGATAATTCACTTAATTAGTATTATTACGTAAGTAGTATTTGAGTGATTTGTTTACATTGATACCTGATGCTGAGCCAGTTTGTTTTCGTGGCCACCATCCGCAGGAAATACAAAAATATTCGTTTTTAAAGAAAAACCGGTCTTTCTTGCTGCAATATTATTTGCTGCAAACGAGTTTCGCCCTTTCTTTAAGGCATCTTCAGTGGAATCTAGACAGGCATCTTCAATGGAATCTAGACTGATACAGCTTCGTTTTGATATGCGGTATTTGTAGACTATAAAACAGTTCGTCTTATTTTTTATGTAAATAAGTGATTTCTTTCAGTTATTGGAGATTTTGGCTCGCATCTGTCTTTCCTCTCCTCTGATGTCACGCTGAAGGTCGCGCTGTAACTTCACTTACGAAATATAAGCACATTTTCACCGTACAAAATTTCTTCTTCACAACTTCCATGTTCTTTGCTCTGACTGTTGTGAAGCACCATTATTGTTCTGCTAGCTAGTGATAGAAGAATAACAGTGCCCACAGTAGAGGGGCAAAGATCATGAAAGTTGTGAAGAGAAAGGTCTGTAGCGTAAAAATGTGCTTATGTTTCGTAAGTGAAATTATAGTGCGACCTCCAGCAAGTGTCCAGATGAGAGGAAACCGAGACGCCAGCCAAAAACTCGAATAAATGAAACTGATCACTTATTTACGTACAAAAATAAGACGTGAACTATTTAATAATCAACAAATACCGCATATCAAAACAAAATTGTATCATTCTAGATTCCACAGAAGACGCCTTAAAGGAAAAGGCGAAAAGCGTCTGGAACAAATAAGATATACTGCAGCAAGAAAAAGATGGTCTCTCTTTAAAAAACGAACACTGTGACTGGCTACCATGAATACATGGTGGTCCATTGATAGTGTCCGGGCCAAATATCTCACGAAATAAGCATCAAACGAAAAAACTACAAAGAACGAAACTCATCTAGCTTGAAGGGAAAACCAGATGGCGCTATGGTTGGCCCGCTAGATGGTGCTGTCATAGGTCAAACGGATGTGAACTGCGTTTTTTTAAAAATAGGAACACCCATTATTTATTACATATTCGTGTAGTACGTAAACAAATATGAATGTTTTAGTTGGACCACTTTTTCCGCTTTGTGATAGATGGAGCTGTATTAGTCACAAACGTATAAGTACGTGGTATCACGTAACATTCCGCCAGTGCGGACGGTATTTGGTTCGTGATACATTACCCGTGTTAAAATGGACCGTTTACCAATTGCGGAAAAGGTCGATATCGTGTTGATGTATGGCTATTGTGATTAAAATGCCCAACGGGCGTGTGCTATATATGCTGCTCGGTATCCTGGACGACATCATCCAAGTGTCCGGATCGTAGGCCGGATAGTTACGTTATTTAAGGAAACAGGAAGTGTTCAGCCACATGTGAAACGTCAACCACGACCAGGAACAAATGATGATGTCCAAGTAGGTGTTTTAGCTGCTGTCGCGGCTAATCCGCACATCAGTAGCAAACAAATTGCGCGAGAATCGGGAATCTCAAAAACGTCAATGTTGAGAATGCTACATCAACATCGATTGCACCCGTGCCATATTTCTATGCACCAGGAATTCCATGGTGACGACTTTGAACGACGAGTACAGTTCTGCCACTAGGCACAAGAGAAATTACGGGACGATGACAGATTTTTTGCACGCGTTCTATTTAGCGACGAAGCGTCATTCACCAACAGCGGTAACATAAACCGGCATAATATGCACTATTGGGCAACGGAAAATCCACGATGGCTGCGAAAAGTGGAACATCAGCGACCATGCCGGGTTAATGTATGGTGCGGGGCATTATGGGAGGAAGGATAATTGGCCCCCATTTTATCGATGGCAA
This sequence comes from Schistocerca serialis cubense, assembly GCF_023864345.2. Classification (NCBI taxonomy): domain Eukaryota; kingdom Metazoa; phylum Arthropoda; class Insecta; order Orthoptera; family Acrididae; genus Schistocerca; species Schistocerca serialis. The sequence goes on along the minus strand of NC_064644.1, from coordinate 396,524,811 downwards.
ACTAAATGGTGCAATGTATGCTGATTTCCTACGTAATGTTCTACCGATGTTACAACAAGATGTTTCACTGCATGGATGTCCGCCACATAGCTCGCGTGCGGTTGAAGCGGTATTGAATAGTATATTTCATGACAGGTGGATTGGTCGCAATGTATGCTGATTGGCCCCCGCGTGCACCGGATCTGACGTCCCCGGATTTCTTTCTGTGGGAAAAGTTGAAGAATATTTGCTATCGTGATCCACCGACAAAGCCTGACAACATGCGTCAGCGCATTGCCAATGCATGTTCGAACATTACGGAAGGTGAACTACTCGCTGTTGAGAGGAATGTCGCTAGACGCATTGCCAAATGCATTGAGGTTGACAGACATCATTTTGAGCATTTATTGCATTAATGTGGTATTTACAGGTAATCACGCTATAACAGAATGCGTTCACAGAAGTGATAAGTGCACAAAGGTATCACATTGGAACAACCGAAATAAAATGTTCAAGCGTACCTACGTTCTGTATTTTAATTTTAAAAACCTACCTGTTACCAACTGTTCGTATAAAATTGTGAGCGCCGGCCGCGGTGGTCTAGCGGTTCTAGGCGCTCAGTCCGGAGCCGCGCGACTGCTACGGTCGCAGGTTCGAATCCTGCCTCGGGCATAGATGTGTGTGATGTCCTTAGGTTAGTTAGGTTTAAGTAGTTCTAAGTTCTAGGGGACTGATGATCATAGATGTTAAGTCCCATAGTGCTCAGAGCCATTTGAACCATTTGATTTGAAAATTGTGAGCCATATGTTTGTGACTATCACAGCGCGATCTATCACAAAGCGAAAAAAGTGGTCCAACTAAAACATTCATATTTCTTTAAGTACTACACGAATATGTAAAAAAAATGGGGGTTCGTATTTAAAAAAACGCAGTTATCTGTTTGACCTATAGCAGCGCTATCTAGCGGGCCAACCATAGCGCCATCTGGTTTCCCCCTTCAAGCTAGACAAATTTCGTTCTTTGTAGTTTTTTTGTTTGACGCTTATTTCGTGAGATATTTGGCCCGGTCACGATCAATGGACGACCCTGTATATATACTCTTCACAGTGGTGTACAGAATGCGTATGTAGATGTAGGAGCTCCACCACCGGTAGCACGGATAAATTAATATTTATTGCCAACTTGTCCATTCTTTTGTCCTACCCCGGCTGTTCGCTCATCGATTTCTTTTGAGGCGCAGCTCCCTTTGACGTGCTTCGCCGCCTGTTGATAGCGTTGCCCGGCCGCGGGTCACGGAGGGCAGCGGATTTAATTTGTTTGCGGGGGCTTTTTGTGGCCGCCTACCCCGCCGTGGCCTTGGAGCGCGGGGTGAACGGCCGGGGCTGTTTATCGCGAGCAGGCCGCGGACTCGCCGGCCAGGTATGCGGCCCGCCGGCTCGCAGAGCGGCCCTCGCCTCCCCGCGGGTGACCGCCTTCCCTCGCGTTCTTCGCTTCCTTTCAGCTCCGCGCGATAATGACGAGTCTCCACTGCTCGGTGCCCACCGCCCTCCTCTTGTGTCCGCTGTGACATCGTGCTACAGCCCGAGGCGGCCAGAGTTGCTCAGTCAAGCTCGTAACCGAAGCGGCCGAGCTAAGCCGGTTTTACGCGGAGACGACCTGCTAGGACATTTGTGGCGGAACACACAACCCGACCAACGCTTCCTGTGTGTGTGGTTCACGCCCAGGTTATCACAGCCTTCACACTTCCTCCAAAGACTCGTTTACACAGAAGAGAATAGCAGACAGAGGTGAACGAGCATCATTCGCTGACAATTCACCTGTGCTCGCTAGCTTTCGCTTGTGCCTGTGAACAAGCGTGACAGGAATGTCAACATACCCCCCCCCCCCCCCCCCAACAGCAAAACTGGTATCTTTTGACATAACATCCATGTACACAAACATATCCACAGAAGAAACTATAAACATAATAGAACAACAGCTAAAATGCAAGAAATTCCCCGATGTACCTATAAATGAAATTTCATCCATCGTTAGGCTAATCACAGAACAAAACTACTTCACTTTCAACAACTGCTTCTACTTGCAACAAGCGGGGCTTCCCACGGGGTCCCCGTCAGTGGAATCTTAGCCAACATTTTCTTGGACCATATGTTGTTGTTGTTGTGGTCTTCACTTCTGAGACTGCTTTGATGCAGCTCTCCATGCTACTCTATCCTGTGCAAGCTTCTTCATCTCCTAGTACCTACTGCAGCCTACATCCTTTTGAATCTGTTTAGTTTATTCATCTCTTGGTCTCCCTCTACGATTTTTACCCTCCACGCTGCCCTCCAATACTAAATTGGTGATCCGTCGATGTCTCAGAAGATGTCCTACCAACCGATCCCTTCTTCTAGTCAAATTGTGCCACAAGCTCCTCTTCTCCCAAATTCTATTCAATACCTACTCATTAGTTATGTGATCTACCCATCTAATCTTCAGCATTCTTCTCTAGCACCACATTTCGAAAGCTTCTATTCTCTTCTTGTCTAAACTATTTATCGTCCACGTTTCACTTCCATACGTGGCTACACTCCATACAAATACTTTCAGAACCGACTTCCTGACATTTAAATCTATACTCGATGTTAACAAATTTTTCTTCTTCAGTAACGCTTTCCTTGCCATTGCCAGTCTACATTTTATATCCTCTCTACTTCGACCATCATCAGTTATTTTGCTCCCCAAATAGCAAAACTCCTTTACTACTGTAAGTGTCTCATTTCCTAATCTAATTCCCTCAGCATCACCCGACTTAATTCGACTACATTCCATTATTCTCGTTTTGCTTTTGTTGATGTTCATCTTAGATCCTCCTTTCAAGACACTGTCCATTCCGTTCAACTGCTCTTCCAAGTCTTCTGCTGTCTCTGACAGAATTACAATGTCATCGGCGAACCTCAAAGTTTTTATTTCTTCTCCATGGATTTTAATACCTACTCCGAACTTTTTTTGTTTCCTTTACTCCTGGCTCAAGATACAGATTGAATAACATCGGGGAGAGACTACAACACTGTCTCACACCCTTCCCAACCACTGCTTCCCTTTCATGTCCCTCGGCTCTTATAACTGCCATCTGATTTCTGTACAAATTGTAAATAGCCTTTCGCCCCCTGTATTTTACCCCTGCAACCTTCAGAATTTGAAAGAGAGTATTCCAATCAGCATTGTCAAAAGCTTTCTCTAAGTCTACAAATGCTAGAAACGAAGGTTTGCCTTTCCTTAATCTTTCTTCTAAGGTAAGTCATAGGGTCAGTACTGCCTCTCGTGTTCCAACATTTCTACGGAATCCAAACTGATTGGATCATATAGAGAACACAATATTCAATAACATTGTAAAACAAGGAGGGTACAAAATAATCTCCTGGTACCGATATGTGGATGACATAATCTGTCTTGTAGATGGAACACATAGCAGGATAGAAGAGCTCCACAGTAACATCACAGTACACCCACAAATCCACTTCACAATGGAATTAGAAAACAACAAGAAATTAAATTTCTTGGATCTTACAACCACAAGAAACAACCACCAACATGAATTCTCCATCTACAGAAAACCCACGTCCACAAGCACTGTAATCCACAGCTCATCCAACCACCCGACAGTGCATAAATATGCCAGTTTCACACACATGCTCCACAAAGTAAACAGAACGCCTCTTAAACCAGAAAACTACACACAGGAACTAAACATAATCAAACAAATTGCTATCGAAAACGACTGCAAAACAGACATCATAAACAAACTCAACAACAAGGTAAAACGGAAACATGCAGCGCACACAGACAACACAGCAGACCACACCATTTCAGAAAAAAGAGAGAGATGGTACACACTAACATAAATATAACAAAATATCACATAGAATACGAAACATCTTAAAAAGGCAAGAGATTCCAATAACATTCAGAACAAACAATACAGTTCAGAAAAGACTAAGACCAGTCAGAAAAACCTCAGACAAATTCAGCAACGCTGGAATATATCAAATCACTTGCAGCTCTTGTCAGGCCCACTACATAGGACAAACAAGCAGAAATTTCCGAACGAGGTACACAGAGTACACGAGAGCTCTAAGAAGTGACAGCACACATTCAACTTTTGCAGAACATCTGATGAACAAAAACGATAACCCCACTAATATCGAAAACGATCTACGCGTTCTGAGAAACAGCAACAGTCTATACCGACAACTAACAACAGAAGAATATTACCACATACAAAAGGCTATAGTCGAGGGGAAAAATGTAATAAATGAAAACAACACTGCAACAACACACTCTTTACCGCTCTTAGAGAACTGACCAAGGACATGGAACAGAAAGCACACACACGCATAAGAACCACTTCCCCACCACACACAGAGACATAAATTATGAACAGAAGTCGTCGTAATTCACGTTACAATTTTCCATAGCCTTTCTCGCCGCATGCGATACACCTCTCGCGACACACGTGAACAGCAAGATGGCGTAATATTCTGGATCAGAAACAAAGTGCAAAAGTTTTGTTTGTCTGTGTAAAAAGCAGCCACATACCATCCAACGAACGTGAGTACACGAATAGCTAAGCAACAGCTCAATGCACACCAAAATAACTGGTTTCCACAACACTACCACAACCCCAATTATTACTGCTAACATACGAAGTTCACCTTTTAGTATTTGTTTACTAACAGCCGCCCACATGGTTGCAGATGACATGATGTTCGCTAAGTAAAAAGACGGCAACAGAAAAAAAGAGCACTGAAAATATGTCACAAACAGCGCCAATAATTGCTTAAAACATGCTGTAACATACAATAAATAAGATAGTATAAAAGTATCAATATAAAACTATATTTCAAAAGACGATTTGTAAAAATGTAATTATGTTTTACTGTGTTTGTACAACCATACCATTTTCTGCATGTTTTAGATTAAAAAACCCAACTGATGATGGTGATATTTGTTGCCGAAACTAGTTCGGGATAATAAAGAAATAAACGAATAACACGGTGTTTTACATCAAGGCGGACTCAATTTCTGATTTTACTGTGGCAGTGGAAGAAGGGTAAGCATAGCGTGCCAACCCTGCAAAAGCTGCGCACTGTTTTTTGCACTAATAATCAGCAAGTCTAACTGTAGTGAAACGCCCACTAAACCCGCTGGGCAGAACAGGTGATTAGGATTGTGGAAAGGGCCAAATAAGGTTAGGGTCAGTTTCACTTCAAAATTGTAATTTAATAACACCTTTAAACCAAAACGGCACATAGCCGAACCTTTACAACTACGAGTTTCAAAAAAGCAATTCTTTCACAGCTGAAACCCTCCAAACAAGAAATCTTAAAAGCAACAGGATAAATCTCAAGTAGTAAAAACATGGAGTTAAAATTGCAAATAAAATAATTAAAATATGTATACATATATGGCAACTCGGCGGATAGCCTCAAGGAAAAAGTAGATAGACTAACATAAACAAGATGCAATACAAACGGCTGAAGGCTCACAATAAAACTCTCAAGATTTTAAAATAAATTACCATAACCTTTCAAAGGCAGAAGGCCGCGAAGTTTAAGCTTGAAAGGTAATTTTAAGAATAAGGTTCCATGCCTGAAGGCCCACAATGAATTTTCCAAAATTTTAAAAAAATATAACCATAAGCCTTAAGTTTTAAGTAGCTGAAACCGGACTAAAAGAAAAGACAACACAACAGCAATACCCTTTCAGCAAATATCCACTTGCCGGAATTCAAACTTACTTACATAAAACACAGCAAAAACAAGATTTTTTTAAATTATTGGCTATGATAGATTATAAACAGACAATTAAACACAGGTGAGAAAGACAGTAAAGACAACGGCACTCAGAAGCCTCCAGGGCGTCGGTCTGCCCTCGTTCAGGTGAGACAGGTGGTGAGCCCAACCACACTTGATCTGTCGGAACCCAACCGAGGGACAGCCACGGACCGACCGACAAAACGACTTGCTTTCCACCATTCGGTACAGGCATGATTATCCACAGTCAAATATGTAAATGTATTAAACTGTTAAAACTACACACCGTGTTGGACAGTGACAACAGGTGAAGAAAGGACACTGCCTGAAATTACGTTAGTTCACTAATACGTGAAGTAGCCCTGAAGGGAACTGACACGACGAATCCTGCAGGGCTTTCCATAAATCCGTAAGAGTACGAAGGTGTGGATATGTCTCCGGAACAGCGCGTTGCAAGGCACCCCAGATATGCTCAATAATGTTCATGTCGTGGGAGTTAGGTGGGCATCGAAACTATCTAAACTCAGAAGAGTGATCTTGGAGCCACTCTGTAGAAATTATGGAAGTATGGGATGTCGCCTTGTCCTGCTGAAATTGCCCAAGTCCGTCGGAATGCACAATGGACATGAATGGACGCAGGTGATCAGACAGGATGCTTACGTACGTGTCACCTGTCAAAAAGCTGTAGCAAGGCGTTTCAGGGGTCTCATATCACTCCAACTGCACACGCCCCACACCATTACAGAGCCTCCACCAGCTTGAACAGTCCTCTGCTGACATGCAGGGTAGATGGATTCGTGACGTTGTCTCCACACCCGTACATGTCTCTCCGCTCGATACAATTTGAAACGAGCCTCGTCCGATCAGGCAACATGTTTCCAGTCATTAATAGGTCAGTGTCGGTGTTGACAAGCCCAGGCGAGGCGTAAAGCTTTGCGTTGTGCAGTCATCAAGGGCACACGAGTGGGCCGTCAGCTCCGAAAGCCCATATCGATAATGATCTGTTGAATGGTTCGCACGCTGACACTAGTTGATAGACCATCATTGAAATCTGCAGCAATTTGCGAAAGGGCTGCACTTCTGTCACCTTGAATGATTCTCTTGAGTTGTTGTTGGTCCCATTCTTGCACGATCTTTTTCCGGCCGCAGCGATGTCGCAGATTTGATGTTTTACCAGATTCCTGATATTCACAGTACACTCCAGAAATGGTCGTACAGGAAAATCCCCACTTCAGAAATGTGGTGTCCCATCGCTCGTGCGCCGAGTATAGTTTTTCTGGCGTTCAGTGTAAATCACAGTTCTATCAAGTTTAGAATGGGAGCAAGAAAGGTTCTAAGTGGTGGTGGTGGTTAGTGTTTAACGTCCCGTCGACAACGAGGTCATTAGAGACGGAGCGCAAGCTCGGGTTAGGGAAGGATTGGGAAGGAAATCGGCCTTGCCCTTTCAAAGGAACCATCTCGGCATTCGCCTGAAACGATTTAGGGAAATCACGGAAAACCTAAATCAGGATGGCCGGAGACGGGATTGAACCGTCGTCCTCCCGAATGCGAGTCCAGTGTGCTAACCACTGCGCCACCTCGCTCGGTAGGTTCTAAGTGTTAAGGATGGATTCAACATACTGTACATAATACTTGGGTGAGTGCAAATATATGTTCTAGTGGCGAAATTTGATTTAAGTGAGGTGTTCAAATGTATGCCCATGTTCCTGAACGCACAACGCAGTTCGCCTTCTAAACGACCTGCGCACAGAGGAAGCTTGGCGACATTACATCTCGTCGGCAAGTCGTTTAAAATGCTAACCGTGTAGTGCGTTCAGGAACATAGGCACCCGTTAGAATACCTCAACTTAAATCAACATTCCGCCACCATAAAATCCATCTGCAGACAGCCAAGTACTACGTACAGCAGGGGTGGCCAAGATTTCGGCTCGGGGGTCACCAAAGCGCTCAGCTTCGCTTCACATTCCTCCCATAGCTCCGCCGCTCTGTCTGAGCGCAAGGAGAGGGAAGAAGGGAAAACAGCGAACGCGCCGCATTTAAATGGCACCGCAGTCGTACTGCAATGACTTGGTTTTATGTTTCACATTTCTCAACAATACCGGTCATAAACAAAACAAGTTTTCAGTATTAATTAATTATTTTTGGCGCACTGAAGACATGATATTACAGACGAAGACAATTTCAGAGTTTCGCAGTCAAGTGCCATGTAATCGTGATTTATTTAGTATCATAATGGAAAAAAGGTCTTTCACACATATATGTCAATCGAAATATTGTAGCACTTTTGCAGCATTATTATGCAGACTTGAAAATATGCCTGTGAAAAGCAATGTAGACGCCCTGGACAGTTTTAACGTGAAAAGATTTGTAATTAAAACAGAAATAACCTGCCAGGTCAGTCACATACGCCAGCACATTCACAGGGACATGTTCAACTGAAACGACAAACGGTCTCAAAAACATCTCGAAAACAGATGTAAGACTGACAATGTCCTCAAAACATTTATTAAACTATCGTTGTAATTCTTGCAAGACCGCAAGGAATTCTGCAACTCTCGTGCTTTCTTTAACGCCAGTGACCTTAGGGAACTGAATCGTGTTTATCAGAATGTGTCCTTTCCACAACGCGATTTTGTTTTTAAATGCATCTCCATCAAATCAGAAAAAAGGTTCTTCTAATAATTTCCTGGTATGCAGCCGGATCCCGTCGACATTCTGCCACGATATTTCGGCCCAGAGAAATTATTAGAAGAAGAAATACGCCGGGAAAATTTCAGAAGTCACATCAGAAAAAAGGTACCTTGCAGTGTCTTGCTATGGGCAGTGTGCAGTCAAGTCCACTTAAAAAATAAAGTCTGCACTCCATTCCGGCTGTTCTAGTTTTCGTTGCTGCGCTCCTTTTTCCTTCATAAATTCAACAACAGCGAGTTCTAAATCGAAAAATGATTTCAGGCGTGCACATTGACTTTGCAGCAATATATTAAGTCCAAATACTCTTCATTCAATTCCACTGAAAACCGTTGAAATTGTCAATGGAATAATGCGCGCAACTATTCGTACGACCAATTTCTTCTAGTGCTCCAGGCCTGCAAATTTAACACTAAGGGCTTTTTGATGTACAGAACAATGAATCACGTCTGTCGTTCATTGAAATTTTTTGCTCCTTCATTGTCAACTAAATCTTTAAATTCTTTCTGCATGGTATTGTAATGTCGTTTCGTAGCAAATACACAACAATCACTTACGCAAATTGAGAATTCTCAACTCTTTCTTCTGTCATTCCCGTTCATTTTAAAGGATTGTGACGGTAGATCGCTAGACTGCCTCTTTTTTGTGCAAACAGACACTGGACCTGTAGACGTCCTTCACACCACGAACAAAAGTGAAAGGTAAACAGCGCTGACGTCACGATTCTGACGAACTCAGAGTTGTGACGACCTAAATATACCGCTCCGCAATGCTAAATGAAATGTCGCTCTGTTCCGTGTACTTCCGAGAAAAACAAAGGCGAGTGACAGGCCGGGCCTTGGTCCGAACGCGGCCCGCACACCCTGCACGCGTGAAGCTTATCGTCCTAATTTCTGTCCAGTTGGTGCTTTAGATCTTCAGAATCCCGAGTTGTGTCCCAAACGTTCTCAGTTGCGAAGAGATCCGGCAATCTTCCTAGACAAGTTTTGGTTTGGTAACCGTGAAGACTACCAGTAGAATCTCTCTCCGTGCACAGGCGGACATTGTCTTGCTGAAATGCAAGCTCAGGATGGCTTGTCGTGAAGGGCAAAAATCAGAGCTTAGAATATCGTCGACGTATCGCTGTGCAGTAAGGGCGCCGCAGGTGAAAAGCGAAGGGTCCTGCTATGAAATAAAAAGGGATCCTAGATCACCACTCCTAGTTGTCGGGTCGTATGGCGGGCGATAATCAGGTTGGTACGAGGCGTGTTTTTTAAGTAAGTACCGTTATGAAATTTAAAAAAAGACGTGCTAAGATATCTCAATAATTTTATTTTTACATGGAAGCCTGTACCTTAATCTACTTTTCTACACAATTTCCGTCAATATTGAGGCACTTGTCATAACGTTGTACTGGTTTTTGAATACCCCCCTCATAGAAGTCTCCCTCCTGACTTGTTAACCATTGCATCACCACTGTTTTGACTTCGTCATCGTCTTGAAGACGCTGACTTCCCAGGTGTTTCTTCAAGTGCGGGTTCAAATGTTTCAAATGGCTCTGAGCATTATGGGACTTAACTTCTGAGGTCATCAGTCCAGTAGAACTTAGAACTACTTAAACCTAAGGACATCACACACATCCTTGCCTGAGGCAGGATTCGAACCTGCGACCGTAGCGGTCGCGCGGTTCCAGACTGCAGCGCCTAAAACCGCTCGACCACTCCAGCCGGCTCAAGTGTACGAACAGATGGTAGTCACCACAATCTGTGGTGTTCAATTCAGAACAAAAGACATGGCAAGTTGAGCAAGGGCATCGTTTTGCTGCAAGACAATGTCCGTCCGCATGTGGCGAATCAGACCAAAGATCTCATCACATCTTTTCAATGGGAAGTCTAGATCATCCTCCGTACAACCCCGATCTTGCGCCCAGTGACTACCATCTGTTCCTGCAGTTAAAGAAACACCTGGGCGGTCAACGTCTTCAAGACGATGACGAAGTCAAAGCAGTGGTGGTGCAGTGGTTAACATTTCAGGCGGCAGACTTCTATGAGGAGGGTATTCAAGAACTGGTACAACGTTATGACAAGTGCCTCAATATTGACGGAAATTATGTAGAAAGGTAGATTAAGGTACAGGCTTCCATGTAAAAATAAAATTATTGAGATATCGTAGCACGTCTTTTTTTAGTTTCAAAACGGTACTTACTTAAAAAACACGCCTCGTATCTCGCTGCTGTCTCGGGCATCTCTCATTGATTGGAGCAGAATTGTCTTCAGTGGTCAGTCGCATTTCAATCTCAGCCCCAATAACCAGCGAAGACTGTCTGGAGACGCTGCACTCAGCAGTAGAGTACCAGCTTGATTCTCGCCCGCCACTCGGCCCGACAACTACGAGTCGTGGTCAGGGGTGCCACTTTTTTTCATAGCAGGTTGGTTCAAATGGCTCTGAGCACTGTGGGACTTAACTTCTGAGGTCATCAGTCGCCTAGAACTTAGAACTAATTAAACCTAACTAACCTAAGGACATCACACACATCCATGCCCGAGGCAGGATTCGAACCTGCGACCGTAGCGGTCGCGCGGTTCCAGACAGTAGCGCCTAGAACCGCTCGGCCACCCCGGCCTGCTTCATAGCACGTCCCGCTCAGCTGTCATACGCGGGGCTCTTGGAGCACAGTAGTATGTCGACGATATTCTACATCTCGTTATCTTCCCGTCATGGCAAGCCATCCGGAACTTACATTTCAGGAAGATAATGCCCGCTCTCACACGGCGAGGGTTTCTACTGCTCGTCTTCGTGCTTGTCAAACGTTACCTTGGCCCGGAAGGTCACCGGATGTCTCACCAATTGAGAACATTTGGAGCGTTATGCGCAGGGGCCTCCAACCAGCTCGAGATTTTGACGACCTAACGTGCCAGTTGAACAGAATCTGGTATGATACCCCTCAGGGGGACATCAACAACTCTATGCATCAATGCCAAGCCGAATAACTTCTTGCATAACGGCCAGAGGTGGACCAACACTTTATTTACCAGATCAATTTGTGAAGTTATTTCTTTCAAAAAATTCACCCAATTTTTCTGAAATGATAATCATTTGTTTGTCAGTACATTTACATCACATCTACCGATTACAGCCCCATTCGGACAATTCCTTCGAGGTCTGCCCTCTTTTTTTTTTTTTTTTTTTTTTTTTTTGTCGTAGAGTGTACAGCCTGACTGATGAAATAAAATTATATCTAAAAAATAAGTAAGACCATCTAGAATGTACAAGTGAAGGAACACTGCCGAAAGCAGCAAACAGATACAAGCAATTCAGAAGCAAGACCAAAGAAAAGATGGGAATAAATCCTATGAAGGTGGAACAGCTCACGGAGGCCTAATACTTGTTGTGAAGAAGAAGAAAAGAACAAGAAGACAGTCGGCACACATATTAAGCTTTCCATCGCGCTGGGAAAAGCAGATGACGTGAGCTGATATGCACTTGAAGCGGTGAGTAATGAACTACAGAGTGGCCCAAAAAAAAGTATACACTCTTTCTTTGCTCGTAACATCGAAATTAACTCATTTTCGGTGATAGTGCAGCCTGAAGTTCAAGTTATTGAAAAAAGTGTAAATATGCGAAGTGGTGACCGTTGAACTGCCGGTCGAACTATCGGCTGCAGCTTGTCCAGTTGGATATCTTCGCAGGAATGTTCGATGCATTCTCGAGGTTCATCCAGCGTGCTTGGTTTTTGTCGATAAATGACGTCCATTAGTGTTGTTCATAGGAGAAAGTTGATCATCGTTAAGACTGGAGAACGTGATGGATACACGGTTCGACCTGTCCATCGTGCGGGTAGATTTTCGCTGAGGTATTCTCTGAGACAATTATGGCAGTGGGATGGGTCACCATCTTGTTAAAAGTAAAATCTTTCGTCCCCATACAACTCACTGATGGCAGGTAGAATGGATGTTCCAAGCTTCTCTACGCACACCTCCCCGGTAACTATGCCACCAAAGAAAAACGGCCCAGTCAAACCCTGTTAAGATGACCGACACTGCACATTCACTTCCGATGAATTCACGGCTTCGTTCACGCTCACATACGGACCTGCTGCAGCGCAGTGGACGCAATTGTGACAGGCTACTGTACCACTGAGGTTAAATTGCGGCTCATCTGACCACGCAATCATCTCTGCAAAAACTTCATTGTCACGCACCATGCCATTAAAACACTCGTACTACTTCATTCTACGATCTAGGTCGACTTTGTTGACTGCGTGCAGCAATGTTGTTATGTAACACTTAAACTTCGCAGTCTTTAAAATGCGCTGAAGCGACTCACCCTGATTTCACGGTTATTCCATCTCGCGCACTTCTATGATGAGCGATCGAATTGCTGTAACACAGTCCGGGAATTCGCTGGACTTGTTTCTGTTACAGGTCGTCCGGATCGTTTTTTGTGTACATCTTTAGCGCAGGCTTCGACTTAAAGTTTATCTTCAATGGTAGCTATTATTGTTGTACGTGTCGGTGGCTCTCTTTCAAACACATTTCGACATTGGCGTTGAACCTCAGTGAGACGTTTTCGTCAGTTAATTTGGAAGTTATGGGCAATCAAATAGTGTATACATTTTTGGACTACCTTTTATTTATTCTTTTCGCCAACGGTCTTGCCGCAGTAGTAACACGGTTCCCATCAGATCACCGAAGTTAAGCGCTGTCGGGCTGGGCTAGCACTTGGATGGGTGACCATCCGGTCTGCCGAGCGCTGTTGGCAAGCGGGGTGCACTCAGCCATGGCGAGGCAAACTGAGGAGCTACTTGACTGAGAACTAGCGGCTCCGGTATCGTAAACTGATGAAACGGCCGGGAGAGCGGTGTGCTTACCACATGCCGGTCCGTATCCGCATCCAGTGGCGCCTGTGGGCTCAGGATGACACGGCGGCCGGTCGGTACCGTGGGGCCTTCCACGGCCTGTTCGGACAGAGTTATTATTCTTTTTAGTATGAAATTCAGTTCATACGACTTTATTTAATGTTGCTTATTACGCGCTATCCATTTCTAAACGCTCAAGGCTTCATCATCAGGCACTCATAGTGACCATCGATATCGTGTGCAACAGCAGAGTATGTTATTTTATTATCATGTATCGTCGTCAAGTATTGCTCCACATTAACTGGTGACTTTGAGCATTTCGAAATCGACAGTGAGTAATAAACAACGTTAACTACAGCTACGTAAAGTGGTTTTCCACAATAGAAAGAATAATTAGTTCATTCCTCTCTGCAACAAACTGACATACACGTTTCACTGGATACAACACTAGTTATAGACACGATACAAAACTTCGATTCTCAGGCTGGATTATTTTGCGTGACGAGGCGCTGTTTCTGACGATGTAAGCAAAATGAGGTAGGAAAACAAAAATGTGGCTGTATCAGTTCTTATACTATCGTGAAACTGGTCTAGGTAGTACACTTGCTATTGAGTTGCGGCTCCAGCCTTGCTTACCGTTACTCCCAAACCCTGTACCTATGTCTGCTGGTGCTTTTTGCCGGCTTGTCATTGCAGCTGAGGGAAATTTAGAAACTGAAAACTAACTGCAGACGAGCAACGTGGGCTGAAGGAATACTAGCTCGACAGAGAATGCCAACGTTCACTCACCAAATTTTACAACAATTAACTAACAAAATAGCACTGGTTGGTAGGTTTCGTGATCTGTCTCAGGCATTTGACTGTGTGAACCACAATATACTCTTAGATAAACTGAGGTTTTGTGGAATTGATTGTATGGTCAACATGATATAGTTAACCCAAATAATGCGGAAGGTTTTACTTTGTAATTCAACCGATGTAATTAGGAAGATTCCTCTGACTGGGGAAAAATCACATATGGAGTTCACAAAGGCTCAGTCTCAAGTCCGCCATTGTGCCTCATATATGTAAACGATCTTCTGCCTTATATACAATAAGCACAATTAGTTCTTTTTGCGGATGACATTAGTATTCTAATCAGTCGAATCATTCATACAGCAACAGAAGAAATGGTAAACGATGTTCTTAGAAGTATCATTGACTGACTTTCTGTGAAGGGACTCACCTTCAATTTTAAACACGCAACATATTCATTTCTGTACACGAGAACTCAAACTTAAAATGCACAATTTATAACTCCTAAAACAACTTAGTTCAGCCACATTTGCATTTAAAATCATGCAAATCATGGGAAGAGACAAATTAGTCATATGGAATAATGTCCTGGGGTAACTCATCTTTAAGAAAGAAAGTTTTCATTGCTAAAAAAGCGTCCTGTAAGAATAATATGTGGTGCTCGCCCACTATCATCTTGTAGACATCTGTTTAAGAAGTTGGGCATTCTGACTACTGTTCACAGAATATTTATTCAGAAGGAAAAGTGACATTCATTACTCCATATTAAGATTGTCTTTAATACAAAAAGGGGTGCACAAAACTGCAACTAAAATTTGTTGACCAGTTATCCAGTGATATAAAATGTCTGACAGACAGCAAAATAAAATCTAAGACAAACCGAAAAGATTCTTCTTGACAACTCCTTCTATTCCGTAGAAGAATTTCTATTATTACTTTGTCTAAAAGATGGTTGGTAGAAATTTCTGACTCTTATCTGTATATTTAATTTCAATAGTCAAACCAAAACAAAAAACATAAATGTTCAGCATGTAGTCATATTTACGGTTAATCTGCTATGTCAATGTAAAATGACACACTACACATCACTAAGTTTTATCATACAAATGATCCATGGAACACGAAGCTAACTAACTTATACTCTGGTTCTTACTAACTGCAAACAGTTACGGTAGTATCTGTTTCTCTGCTGTGTCTCAGATAGTTTCTGATGTTTGCCGTGACATGTGCGAAGTACGCAAATATTTTAAAGCTCATTTAAGGAAGATAGTGTCAATAAATTACGATTGATGTAATGTAAAATACGAATATAGATGCAATCTTTCACTTTGGCTACTTGATAAAATATGTGTACAGTACGAGTATGGTGGAGGGCAAACTGGATGATTTTGTAAAAGAAGCAGTTTATGTTTTTCAGTTATTACATCCCCTTCGACAGTAAGTTATGTCTAGCATATCCAAAGAAAGATATTTCGCTTCATATAGCTTCGAAAGCATCGTACTCGATCCTACGAGAGTCATTTCAAAAGTTCTGCTCACTGTGAGACAGAATTGAAGAAAACAATTTATTTTACAAAATACCTTTAATATCTTCAATATAATCTTCATTCTTGCTTTTAACAGCTTCCCAAAGTTTTGGCAATTTTTGTATTCCGGATAGGGCACCATAAATGTTGATCTGTCTGATTACTCGGGCCACCTCACTGGAAGCGTCATCAATTAACTGTATCAAAAAATTTTCCACTAAGTTGTTTCTTCAATTTGCAAAACAAATCAAAGTCTGGTGGACTCATATCAGGGCTGTACGGGGGTGGAGAAGTATTTCCCATCCATATTTGTCGAGATTTTCTCTCACTGGTAGAGCAATATGCGGCCTTCTATTGTCGTGCAAAATGAGGAAACCTGCTGCAAAACATTTTGGAGAAACAGCTTGTAATACGCGCCTGTTACAGACGTCTGTCGGGGTACCCTATTTGCAGCTACGGTTCCATTCATGTCATACGCAAAGATCATCATCAGTATCACCTTTGATCGTTGGCAGCATATTTTTTCGTGCATAGAGATTCGAAACTTTTCTATTGGGGCAACTCAGACTCCAGTTCTGGCTCAAAATCTCGTATCCAGGTTAAATAAAGCAAAAAACGTTTGCAGAAACTGTTATTCTGCACGATAACGTTGAAACAATTCTTCTGAGATTTTTCTGCGATTTGCTTCCTGATCTTTACTCAGATCATGCGGAATTCATCTGGCAGCAAAGAGTCTCATCTTAACCTTTTCAGTCATGAATGACATTTTCACTCTGCAGCGGAGTGTGCGCTGATATGAAAGTTCCTGGCAGATTAAAACTGTGTGCCCGACCGTGACTCGAACTCGGGACCTTACCGTGCTTCGGTAGCTCAGATGGTAGAGCACTTGCCCGCGAAAGGCATAGGTCCCGAGTTTGAGTCTCGATCCGGCACAGAGTTTTAATCTGCCAGGAAGTTTCTTTTCAGTCATGATTCTGTGGACTGAAGTGATATACATTCTGGCCTTACAAGCTATTTCTTCACAATGTCATTAAAATAACTTGAGGGGTAATCTGTTGCCGTTCACAGACTCCCACTTCTTGGGTTGTCCTCAGTGCTTACCCACCTTCACGGAAACGAACAGACAACAGTGACACCGTGCTACGATACACTACAATACTGCCACACACACCCCTCAGAATTGTTCAAATGGTTCTGAGCACCATGGGACTTAACATCTGAGGTCATCAGTCCCCTAGAACTCAGAACTACTTAAACCTAACTAACCTAAGGACATCACACGCATCCATGCCCGAGGCAGGATTCGAACCTGCGACCGTAGCGGTCGCGCGGATCCAAACTGAAGCGCCTAGAACAGCTCGGCCACTCCCGCCGGCTCACACCCCTCAAAGCGCTGTAAATTTTCGTTGGGTTCTTTCCAGGCAGGGATTCGATTTTGATGCAGGAGCGCTGGTTACGCGAAGCGGGAAACAGACATATGGCAATCACGTCTAAAGTCTCGATCACAACTGACATGTATTTCAACTTGATCTCTCCACCTTAATGGTCGGGCATTCACAGAGTGCAAGGCTTTGAAATGACGCTCGTATTTAAAGCAGTGCTCATGCAGTGAATTGTTGTAGCGGTTAACACAACCATGAAACCACAATATTGGCTGCTAGTAACCACAGGGAGCCCGGCTGCAGGTATCCAATAGTAGGCAGAGCATGAGGTTGCGGACCGTAGTTGAACTGCTTAGTCGACGAGTAACTCACACAGTGAAACAGTGCTAGTCGTGTCGATCCAAAGAAGAGCAATGGCAACGATAAAAAACAGAAAAAATAGTATTATAATTACAACAACATTCGTCGAATCTGAAATTTCGTCAGAAAGGAATCCAAGAGATTTCACAGAGTGAGAAATTAGTGCTAGATGAAATATTAGTGTTTCTGTAAGATGGAGAACAATAATGACGATACGTGCTTAACATGTGAAAGTGCTACTGAAACAGGAGTCGAGCCACGTAATCGATCATCCTTGTCGAACAGGGAGCCACAAACCTCGTCTCCAATGAAACGTATTAAAGGTCAATAATCGTCGAAGGACCAGGTACTAAACCTATTTACATACATGGAAGATCATCCGCGGCATAGTAAAGAAAACAATTATGAACAGAATTCGAATGGTCGCAGCGATATGACCGTCTAGTGCATAAAGAAGCACTACGGATATTCAAGGGAAGACAAAGCGCACTTGTTACAAAAACGCGTTTCCACATTTCGAGGATGCTCGATACAGTTTACAGGATGTGCGTGATAGTGGTCTACTACGCCATGCACATCAAACTGCGCGCGACGTAGATTGCAGTGATTTCAAGAGAAGCAGTAGATGGTTGCATTACTTCAAATATTGCTACACAACTGGAAGACGTAAGATAACGAAATTTCAAACAAAGGGTCAACTTCATGATGCAATGCAAACAGCGGAATCGGCCCAAAAATTTGTAGATGAGATAAACAAACTTATCCCACCGTTCAATAAGGAATTTGTTTCCAACTACGACCAATCGGTGTAGCAGCACCACAGTTTAAGATAGGAAAGTTAGATTCGGTGCAACATACCTGAGCACACAAATTACAGCCAGGTGCGGGCTTGTTGACACTAAGTTACGCTGACCTGCGGTGGCGAAGTAGAATGGAGGCCATAGGGCTGTCGAACGGCTGAAAAGAGTAAACACAGCGGTTTGCATGTCGCAAGTTACAGGCAGAAGGAGCCCACTGGCGCAACCAATGTGTTTTGAGTACATGACTCAGAGCAGCGCTTTAGGAAAACAGAGACGCACAGCCGTGTATAAATAGGTGCCAGTTTTCTAACAATACATTGAAGTGTGACAGCTCTCTTGGACGGCGGGGTATGTCACACCACTGGCTACACGCAGCAGCAGATGGGGCGCGAGCATTCCAGTTTACCGTGGGTCGCTGGTTCGACCCTCTGAGGCCGACGTGGGGTCCGTAGCCAGCCAGCGGTGGGTCACTCCACGGCTTGCTACTGCAGGCAGTCGTTCTGGCTTCCAACACACACCGGAGGCATCCTGAAGCGAGGGCCGCAAATTCGGACTCCAGATCACGGGCGTTCGTTGTCGCCACGATCTAAGCCATGCCGGCGAGGGTCACGGTGCAGACCATCTTGCAGTTGTCAGCGGGCCACTTGGCGGCTCCTCGGAGCGGAGGCAATGAGGACCGGAGAAGCTGACAAGGGAACCTCCCCATCGCACCCCCATCAGATTTAGTTATAAGTTGGGACAGTGGAAAGGCCTTGAAAAACTGAACACAGATCAATTGAGAAAACAGGAAGAAGTTGTGTGGAACTGTGAAAAAATAAGCAAAATATACAAACTGAGTAGTTCATGGGAAGATAGGCAACATCAAGGACATTGGGAATGCAGGAGCGCCGTGGTCTCGTAGTAACGCGAGCAGCTGCGGAACGAAAGGTCCTTAGTTCAAATCTTCCATCGAGTGAAAAGTTTAATCTTTTATTTTCAGTTTATGTGACAAACTCTTATGTTTTCATCACTTTTTTTGGGAGTGATTATCACATCCACAAGAAAACCTAAATCGGGCAAGGTAGAAGAATCTTTTTACCCATTCGCCAAGTGTACAAGTTAGGTGGGTCGACAACATATTCCTGTCATGTGACGCACATGCCGTCACCAGTGTCGTATAGAATATATCAGATGTGTTTTCCTGTGGAGGAATCGGTTGACCTATGACCTAGCGATCAAATGTTTTCGGTTCCCATTGGAGAGGCACGTCCTTTCGTCTACTAATCGCACGGTTTTGCGATGCGGTCGCAAAACACAGACACTAAACTTACTACAGTGAACAGATACGTCAATGAACGAACGGACAGATAATAACTATGCAAAAATAAAGAAAGTAAAGTTTTCACCCAAGGGAAGATTTGAACCAAGGACTTCTCGTTCTGTAGCTGCTCACGCTACCACGGGACCACGGCGCTCCTGAACTGAAGTTGTCCATGATGTTGCTTATGTGGCCCATGGACTACTCAGTTTGTATATTTTGCTTATTTTTTCACAGTTCCACACAACTTCTTCCTGTTTTCTCAATTTATCTGTGTTCAGTTTATCAAGGCCTATCCACTGTGCCAACTTATAACTAAATCTGAGGGGGGTGCGATGGGGAGGTTCCCTTGTGAGAGTCAGCAGACGGCATCCTGACGATGACGCAACTCCGCTGGCGTACAAGGCCAGCTTGACACAGCATTGCATTGCACGGGCCGCTGGGGTGCTTCCTCAGCATTGTGGGGCCCTGTGACGAAGACTGAGGTGTATGAGGGCACTGTAGTCGGAAACAACAAATCACTTGGAAAGTCCAGATAAGTCTGAATTCGGTGCCTTCTACCTCTTTCCCCCACATTTGGTCATCGTGATACATTCGGTGGCAGAAGTCGCCACTACAGAGGAAATGCTTATGAAGTGAACCCTGAAAATTAGAGGTATCAGGAGAATTGTATCAAGATCAATTAACATCAATGCCTTAACGCATCCGCATACAATTATGCTGACTGTTAATCTGGGTGGTAAATTGGCTAGAAAGTTATTTATTGTGCTGTGAGAAGTTGGAGTTACTCTGCCCACTGCGATTCTTTCTTGTGTGCATGATCTTGGGAGACCACTAGGGAACAATTACGTCACAGCGTGCAAGAGTGGGAAAATGAGCGTAAGAGAACAACAACTATGATATGAGCACTGCTTTTGACCAACAGCTGATCAAAACAACTTGCTTTTGGTTGATTCCTGGTCTGCAAGTAGAAATCACACTCCTTCAGAACAATTTATCCCTCCTAAATATAGTGTGACATTGCAAATCATACCATCTGGAACCACTGGACAAATTCAGCCTCTAGATATTTGCTTTTTCCATCCCTGGAAAACATTTGATTGTTGCACCTCAAACTGTGCCTTAAAGGGTAGCCAGTTTCACAGTAAGTTCCACGACAAACTGTTTCGCATTCGGTTGCATGTCATCACCTCCCATCAGTTCTCATCACCCCATCACACCAGTATGATTCCATATGTATTCCTTAAGAGTGGATACCTAGCTGAACGTCCTGCACAGTTTTTATGAGAAGGAGTTCGCCTTCGGTCTTCATGGTGCGAAACTTTGTGATCACCATGGGCACCATTTTTTATTTGATGTTCATGGTGCAAGTTAATGGTTCGTTTTGAACATTTCTTGAATGTTGATGATGTCCATTTTGTGAAGTGTAATACATACATCCCATAAACGGTTGATATCTGCTTCTCTTGATCACTCTTTCTGGTCGCCCTCCTGATGGATATGATGAGTCATTATGAGTTAATATTTTTTCTGTCATAATTGTTAGCAAAACACTTTCAAATGAGGCTTAGTAAAAAATGAACTTGAGACCTCATATTCAATCGGTTTCTTGTAAGTGATGCAGTTACGACGGTGCAGAAAACATCAAGTAGTAAAGCTTATTACGTGTTTTTGCGAGAAGACTGTCCTACGCAGAGAAAAAACAGTCAACACATTGATATGTTTACATATTAAGGTGCAAAATACAAAAATATCTGCAATATGCCCGTTGCAGCCTGTGTAAACGATTTATTATATAGGACCAAGAGTATTGTAAGACTGTACACTGATAATGCACTGGTATACAAAAAAGCATCACTATTTGACAAACATGAGGAACGGCAGAAAGACTTGGACAACATTCCCACTTCGTATATTGAATAGCAGCTCTCCTTAAATTAGGGCAAGTATAAGGTAATGCCAATAACAAAGAGAAGGAACGGTATACTATCTGATTACGATGTTAGTAGTGAGTGTCATGAGCTCGTCACATGGTGTAAGTATTTAGGGGTAAGAACAAAAAGCTATATGAATTGGCGTGATCACGTGAAATTGGTTTTACGAAGGGCGAATGAAGACTTGGATTTGTTAGCAGGGTTCCGAAAAAGTGCGATGAATCTGTGAAGGAAGCAGCATACAAAACGCTGGTGCGGCCAGTTCTAGAATACCGTTACAGTGTTTGGAGTCCTCATAAAGTAGGAATGACGACATACTTCGAACGAATACAGACCGGTACTGCGATCGTAGGTGAGTACAGTCCGTACAAAAGAGTGCCAGAAATTCTCGGAAAACTTAAAAGGGAATCCTCAGACGAAAGAGCATGTAATCCTCGCGAAACCCTTTTGGGTAAATTCAGAGACCCTCTATCCGAAGAAGACTGTGCGACCACTTCGCTGCCATCAACACACAGTGGTTGGACAAAACTATGGCAACACCGCGAGAAATGTAGACTTGAACATAAATGCGGATGCTACCCAAGCCTGCAGGTTGTACTTATGTATTTAGCCACAAACGGTTGCAGGTGTTAGTCGTAGTTGTGAAATCATGACGTTGGAGCTGCGTGCATTCGAAAGTGAGAACATTTTTGGAGTTCGCAAGAAGAGTTCTTCCGTAAACAAGGTAGCCATAGCGTTTGGTGTTTCAAGAGGCACTGTGTCGAAGATCGATGCCGCATAAAGAGAAAGCGAAAATCACAACTCGGACGAAAGTATGTGTTGAGTGATCATGGCGGTAGGTCACTGAAGTGGACAGTGACGAAAAATAAGATGACGACAGCTGCAAAAGTCACAGTTCACTAGCGAACCCTGTCAGCATCAGCATCAGCTCCATAAGCTGATAATATTTGAAAGGCGAGCTGGAATTCCAAAAGCACTGATCAGTGATACAATTTTCCATAGCAGAAAAACGTGGTGCTGAAGACATCGTAACTGTATTACGGAGCAATGAGAGAAAGGTAGTTGATCGGATGAGTCTTGTTTCACACTGTTTAAAACTTCTGGCCGAGTTTACACCCCGAGAGTCAAATATTGCGGGTGTTCGCTGATGATTTGGGCAGCCATGACGTGGTATTCCATGGGCTCCTTGGTTGCTCTGCAAGGCAGCACTATTACCAAGGATCATGTGACCATTCTGGCTGATCAGGTCCATCCCATAGTACAATGCTTCTTTCCCGATCGAGGTGCTGCGCTCAAAGACGACAGGGTCTCCGTCCCAGGACTGGGTTTGTGAGCACGAAGATAAACTGACACATCTGTCCTGACCACCACAGTCGCCAGATCTCAATATTATTGAACCTTTGTGGTCCAAAATGTAGAGAAGAGTGCGTGATCGCTGTTGATCTCCATCATCGTTACCTCAACTTGTCATATATTGCAGGAAGAACGGTGTACACTGAAGTAAGAAAAGTCGTGGGATACCACCTAATGTCATGTCGGACCTCCTTTTGCCCGACGTAATGCAGTATCTCGACATGACATGGACTCAGCAACACGTTAAATTCCCCTGCAGAAATGCTGGGCCAATATGCCTCTATTATCATCGTCATCATCATTTAAGACTGATTATGCCTTTCAGCGATCAGTCTGGAGCATAGACCCCCTTATAAAATTCCTCCATGAACATTGGTGCCTCTTCTGATGTTAAGCCTATTGCTTCAAAATCATTCTTAACCGAATCCAGGTACCTTCTCCTTGGTCTACCCCGACTCTTCCTACCCTCTACTGCTGAACCTAGGAGTCTGTTGGGTAACCTTGCTTCTCCCATGCGTGTAACATGACCCCACCATCTAAGCCTGTTCGCCCTGACTGCTACATCTATAGAGTTCATTCCCAGTTTTTCTTCGATTTCCTCATTGTGGACACCCTCCTGCCATTGTTTCCATCTACTAGTACCTGCAGTCATCCTAGCTACTTTCATATCCGTAACCTCAACCTTATTTATAAGGTAACCTGAATCGACCCAGCTTTCGCTCCCATACAACAAAGTTGGTCGAAAGATTGAACGGTGCACAGATAACTTAGTCTTGGTACTGACTTCCTTCTTGCAGAAGAGAGTAGATCGTAGCTGAGCGCTCACTGCATTAGCTTTGCTACACCTCGCTTCCAGTTCTTTCACTATGTTGCCATCCTGTGAGAATATGCATCGTAAGTACTTGAAACCGTCCACCTGTTCTAACTTTGTTCCTCCTATTTGGCACTCAATCCGTTTATATCTCTTTCCCACTGACATTACTTTCGTTTTGGTGATGCTAATCTTCATACCATAGTCCTTACATTTCTGATCTAGCTCTGAAATATTACTTTGCAAACTTTCAATCGAATCTGCCATCACAACTAAATCATCCGCATATGCGAGACTGCTTATTTTGTGTTCACATATCTTAATCTTACCCAGCCAGTCTATTGTTTTCAACATATGATCCATAAATAATATGAACAACAGTGGAGACAGGTTGCAACCTTGTCTTACCCCTGAAACTACTCTGAACCATGAACTCAATCTACCGTCAACTCTAACTGCTGCCTGACTATCTATGTAAAGACCTTTACTTGCTTGCAAAAGTTTGCCTCCTATTCCATAATCTCGTAGAACAGACAATAACTTCCTCCTAGGAACCCGGTCATATGCCTTTTCTAGATCTATAAAGCATAGATACAATTCCCTGTTCCACTCGTAACACTTCTCCATTATTTGCCGTAAGCTAAAGATCTGGTCCTGACAATCTCTAAGAGGTCTAAACCCACTGATTTTCATCGAATTTGTCCTCAACTAATACTCGCACTTTCCTTTCAACAATACCTGAGAAGATTTTACCCACAACGCTGATTAAAGAGATACCTCTATAGTTGTTACAATCTTTTCTGTTTCCCTGTTTAAAGATTGGTGTGATTACTGCTTTCGCCCAATCTGATGGAACCTGTCCCGACTCCCACGCCATTTCAATTATCCTGTGTAGCCATTTAAGACCTGACATTCCACTGTATTTGATGAGTTCCGACTTAATTTCATCCACCCCAGCCGCTTTATTGCACTGCAATCTATTGACCATTTTCTCCACTTCCTCAAATGTGATCCTATTTCCATCATCATTCCGATCCCATTGTACCTCTATAGCCGTTCATAATTGCGAAAGTGTTGCCGGTGTAGGATTTTGTCCACAAAACTGACCTCCCGATTATGCCCCATAAATGTTGGATGGGACTCATATCGGGCGATGTATGTGACCAATCGTAAACAGTTGTCGCCCGGTGACATGGAACATTGTTGACAACTTGTGTTGATGACTTCGCGGGGTCTGAGTCACACTCGAACACTACCATGACCTCTTACCAACGGAAATCGCGACTCATCTGACCACGACGGTTTCCCAGTCCTTTAGAGTCCAACCGATATGGTCACAAGTCCAGAAGAAGGGCTGAAGGTGATGTCGCGCTGCTAGAAAAGGCACTTGCGCCGATCGTCTGCTGTCATACGTCCGACATTAATGTCTATGGTTATTTCACGCAGCACTAGAACTGTACACGAACACCGCTGCTCTCGGTCGTTACATGAGGGGCGTCGACCACTGCGTTGTTCGTCGTGAGAGGTATTGCCTAAAATCTGGTATTGCTAGCACGCTCTTGACATTGTGGGTCTCGAAATATTTAATTCCTTAATTATTTCCGAACTGGAATATCCCATGCGTCTAGCTCCAGCTACCATTCCGCGTTCAGAGTCTATTAATTCCCGTCTTGCGGCCACAATCACGTCGGAAACCTCTTCACATGAATCACCTGAGTACAAATGACAGCTCAGCCAGTAGCCTACACTGTTTTTTATAGCTTGTGTACGCGATACTACCTCCATCTGTAGATGAGCATATTGTTATCCCATTTCTTCTTCCACCTGAGTGTAAGATTGCCTTGAAAACCGGATGGCCGTGCGGTTCTAGGCGATACAGTCTGGATCAGCGCGGCCGCTACGGTCGCAGGTTCGAATCCTGCCTCGGGCATGGATGTGTGTGATGTCCTTAGGTTAGTTAGGTTTAATTAGTTCTAAGTTCTAGGCGACTGATGACCTCAGAAGTTAAGTCGCATAGTGCTCAGAGCCAAGCCAAAACCGAATGGACCGTATTCGTCGATTCCGAGATTAATGGAAGCTGTTTCGAATGCCAACGGTTTTCATACACTATGCACGGTAGTGTGTTGTGTTTGTGGTGTTTCTATATTTTTGTGAACCCCTGTATATGTCGCGTGGATAAGACAAATTGGGGCTCGTACAAAGGCATCTACACAGTCACTTTTCCTTCGCTCAGCAATGGAATGGAAGGGGAAAGAAAGCTGGTAGTCTGTTGGTGACTGCTCATCTGTCATTTTCTGTGTGGTTCTGCAGAGGCAGATGCTTACTTGCCGATCAGTGATGACGGCTAGCTGTGATCCCGAAGAAATCGTCGCTAACATGGATTAGATGTGTATATACAAGATGCATCTCAAGTTGGGGCCGACAGTTCCGAATTCGTTACTGCAGTGAAGAAACCGAAAATCATCCTTGCAATCAGAGGCTAATTTATTTACAATTTCAAAATTGAGGACATAGGTACAATGTAACCAGCGCCGTGCACTATACAGCGCGATACCGTGATAATGTTACAAACTTTCACAGATGATACAGTAGGGTACACTTATCAATTGGAGGTAAAGAGCCCTGGTCCGGAAACAAGAGAATCGAAAGGTATAAGAAAAAATCGTTCAAATGGTTCAAATGGCTCTGAGCACTATGGGACTTAACTTCTGAGGCCAGCAGTCCCCTAGAACTAAGAACTACTTAAACCTCACTAACCTAAGGACGTCACACACATCCATGCCTGAGGCAGGATTCGAACCTGCGACCGTAGCGGTCACGCGGCTCCAGACTGTAGCGCCTAGAACCGCACGGCCACTCCGGCCGGCCAAAAAATCGTTGTGATACCTCCTGACAATGGAGCTCTTCCACTGCAAGCTCTGTGCTTTCTGTATTTTGGAGGAGTTATTATGGACCAAATCAAGAAAATATTTTCAAGTAAACATGTGCTCTGGTGTGCATCCCGTAAGAGCTACGAGCACTTATTCAGCAAAAGAGATGTGTTTCACAGCAGCAAAGATGAACAAGTCCTTTAGCCATGTTTTCTTATTTCAAACGACGTTAGTAGTAGCATATGGTTTCGTTCGATGCAGTGGATAGATTTATGAATGTTTGTTTACTATGGCGATAAATTTCACTGGGAAAGAACTTTATTTTACAGTTCGAAATTGGAACATGTTCAGAAATAATTGCGACACAAACAGCACAAGTGAATCAGACGACATGCACCTCTTGACAACGAGAATGGTTCAAATGGCTCTGAGGACTATGGGACTTAACATCTGTGGCCATCAGTCCCCTAGAACTTAGAACTACTTAAACCTAACTAACCTAAGGACATCACACACAACCATGCCCGAGGCAGGATTCGAACCTGCGACCATAGCAGTCGCGCGGTTCCGGACTGAGCGCCTAGAACCGCTAGACCACCGCGGCCGGCGACAACGAGAATACGAGCCGTTATGTATTAAGTATCCACAGTCTGATGTGGATTATTATCAGCTGCATCAAGCATCGGTACTGCATAAAAACGATGCTTGCGCGAAGCTTACAGACTAACGCCTTGTGCGTATGCTACCAGAGCGACTGTAGTGTATACGGAGAATCCGCTTGCCACAGCCCAATGACTGTGTAGTCACAATCCCGATTACTGTCTTCTAAACTAAATTAAAAAGATTTCAATGAATGCCCTATTGTTAAAAGTATACAAAGTTGAAAGCGCAAATATTTAAAAAAAATTAAAACTGTAGAACGAATTGTCTGAGTTATACAAAGAAAACAACCTTGAAGGTAATGTAATAGAAAGGGAACAGGAGGCACGTAAACATGAGATGGAAGGTTCGATACTAAGAGAAGAATTTAACAAGGCAAATTCGCAATACAGCCTAATGAAAGAACGCCACGTCAGAGTGAGAATGCCTTTCACGTTAAACCACTAATCCAAAAAAAAAACGTTTCAAATGGCTCTGAGCACTATGGGACTTAACTTCTGAGGTCATCAGTCCCCTAGAACTTAGAACTACTTAAACCTAACCTAACCTAAGGACATAACACACATCCATGCCCGAGGCAGGATTCGAACCTGCGACCGTAGCGGTCGCGCGGTTCCAGACTGTAGCGCGTAGAACCGCTCGGCCACACCGGCCGGCCAACCACTAATCCCTGGACACTGTTAGCTGAATATACAAATATTGACTGTTTAACACAGTCGTTGTTGTCGTCTTTACTGATCAGCCGACAAAAGAAATAAGAACGGTAACAGAATCTTCTTCGCCTACATGATTATTGTTCGAAGTTCATAGATAAAAGTAAATTGTATGTGTGTGTTTCTAGTAAGCTGAATACGTACAGACCTATATCAGCGATACAAATCACAGTTCAACCGTTAGATCACACTTCACTCGCTATTTAGCTATTAGTTGGAATCCATTAAGAACCGAAGCACCCGAACAATGTTTCTGTACAATGCAACTGGAGAGCTGCTTATCCACTGTGCATGCGCCAAGGTTCGGTTCTTCCCTGCGCCCACTTGATACTACTTAGCGTGCAGACATTGGTGCGATCATGCGGCTGTGGGACGATTCGAAGTGTGGCAGTAAAAGTTCCTGCGGCAATGAAATAACACTGTGCTGTGTTCGTTCAGTGGAGACGACTGCCACAGCATTTCTTCCACGGCTAGATGAATGTTGAAAAATGTTTATCTTTGGTACATTTTAGACGTTCAAAGAAGTGCTATAGAACCCAAAAAACGTTCAGTATCACTATAACAGTAGGCTCGAGAACACGTGTACAGTTATAGCGAACAAATACAGATGCCAAAACGAAATTGGATATCCATTCTCTTTACGACTGGTTCGATCACTGAAGTCAAGAGTTACAAATCAGATAATGACCTCCGAGTACAGTTTCTGATAGTCTCTTCTATTGTCTCAAATAGCATATCACGCATTAGACTGTTTCCACCTTCCATTCGTCGCCGAAATAATTCATTCATCCAGCAAAATACCTCTCGTTTTAATTTATTACGACGGGGTTCAATAAATAATGCCACATATTTTTTTCTGGAAGGAGATTGCTTTTTTCTGGATTCCAATACACTACGTTCTTCCCCATTTTTCTGGCTGCAAGATTCTATTTTTCAAGATCATCCCCGACGACCTTACGCCATCTTATGCGGAGGGCCCGTATGCCCTCATGGTACCATTCTACTGATCGACGTCGGAGACAATGTCTTGCTGCATCAATAATCTTCCGATGGAGTGCATTCTTAATAGGACCAAATAGATGAAAATCGAAATGTGCGAGATCGAGGATGTGGGATGTGGGGAGGATAAGGAAATACAGTCCAGTGAAGCTTAGTGAGCTCCTCCCCGGTGCGCTGACTTGTGCGAAGCCTTGTGATGTCATGGAGAAGAAGGTCGTTTAATTTCTGTCGCGACGAAGGCACTGAAGTACACTACTGGCCATTAAAATTGCTACACAAAGAAGAAATGCAGATGATAAACGGCTATTCATTGGACAAATATATTATACTAGAGCTGAGATGTGATTACATTTTCACGAAATTTGGGTGCATAGATCCTGAGAAATCAGTACCCAGAACAACCACCTCTGGCCGCAATAACGGCCTTGACACGCCTGGGCGTTGAGTCTAACAGAGCTCCGATGCCGTGTACAGGTACACCTGCCGATGCAGCTTCAACACGATACCACAGTTCATCAAGAGTAGTGACTGGCGTATTGTGACGAGTCAGTTGCTCAGCCACCATTGACCAGACGTTTTCAATTGGTGAGACCTTTTCTGTATCCAGAAAGGCCCGTACAGGACCTACAATATGCGGTCGTGCATTATCCTGCTGAAACGTAGGGTTTCGCAGGGATCGAATGAAGGGTAGAGCCACGGGTCGTAACACATCTCAAATGTAACGTCCACTGTTCAAAGTTCCGTAAATGCGAACAAGAAGTGACCGAGACGTGTAACCAATGGCACCCCATACCATCACGCCGCGTGATACGCCAGTATGGCGATGACGAATACACGCTTCGAATGTGTGTTCACTGCAACGTCGCCAAACACGGATGCGACCATCATGATGCTGTAAACAGAACCTGGATTCATCCGAAAAAATGACGTTTTGCCATTCGTGCACCTAGGTTCGTCGATGAGTACACCATCGCAGGCGCTCCTGTCTGTGATGCAGCGTCAAGGGTAACCGCAGCCATGGTCTACGAGCTGATATTCCATGCTGCTGCAAACGTCGTCGAACTGTTCGTGCAGATGGTTGTTGTCTTGCAAACGTCCCACCTGTTGACTCAGGGATCGAGACGTGGCTGCACGATCCGTTACATCCATGCGGATAAGATGCCTGTCATCTCGACTGCAGGTGATACGAGGCCGTTGGGATCCAGCACGGCGTTCCATATTACCCTTCTGAACCCACCGATTCCATATTCTGCTAACAGTCATTGGATCTCGACCTACGCGAGCAGCAATGTCGCGATACGATAAACCGCAATTGCAATAGGCTACAATCCGACCTTTATCAAAGTCGGAAACGTGATGGTACGTATTTCTTCTCCTTACACGAGGCATCACAACAACGTTTCACCAGGCAACGCCGGTCAACTGCTGTTTGTATATAAGAAATCGGTTGGAAACTTTTCTCATGTCAGCACGTTGTAGGTGTCGCCACCGGCGCCAAACTTGCGTGAATGCTCTGAAAAGCTAATCATTTGCATAGCACAGCATCTTCTTCCTGTCGGTTAAATTTCGCGCCTGTAGCACATCATCTTCGTGGTGTAGCCATTTTAATGGCCAGTTGTGTAGTTTCTTCAATTTCCTGTGGGTGGCACAATACATTTCCGAGTTGATCGTTGCACGCACAATGGAGAAGTACATCAAGCAGAATAATCCCTTTAGAGTCGCAGAAGACTATCGCCATGCCTTTACCAGCTGAAGGTGCAACTTTGAATTTTTTCTTCGGAGAAGAAGTGGTGTAGCGCAACTATGTGGCTTGCCGTTCTGTTTCTCGTACGAAATGATGAACCCACTTTTCACCCCCTGTGACGATGTTCGACAAAAATTGTGACGATCAGCGTCATTACGCGTAAGCAATTCCGCACATATGGTGCTGCGTTGATCCTCATGGTCTTCTGTTAGGCCGCGGGGAACCCAGTGAGCGCACTCGTTTCAGTACCTCAGCTGATGGAAGAGTGTGTCAGCGCTACCAACGAACACGTCCAGTTGTGCAGCAAGTTGGTTGGTTGTGATCCGCCGATCGCCTCGAATGAGAGTGTCCGCACGTTCCAACACTGCAGGAGTTGCAGCTGTGTGCAGCCGGCTGGGCACGCTATAGATCGGACAGGTTGCCGCGACCTTTTCACGATAAGCACAGACGCCTCGCCCAACGACTCACCGTGCCTTTGTTCACTGCCAGGTTTCCGTAGACATTCTGCAAGCGCCTATGAATATCTACAAGGCTCTGGTTTTACACCAAAACAAACTCCAACTAAATCTCTCTGCTTGGAACGCACCTCCATTACAGACATCATTTTAAACGTTCCGCAAAGCCCCGCTCCAGTCCGAACTACATGAAACTCTAGAAGCTGTAGCAGGAATATTCCACAATGTCCGCAACAAAGTCTAGATTTTTTCAGTCGAAATTGACCGAGAAAGAAATTCTTGCATTAGTTATTCAACACCCTTGGTGCTATTTTCTATTACTTTATACATGAGAATGGAGCAGCCGCTGTACGAGTATTACCCATGCTGTCAAAAAAGTGCCAAACTGACGTATCAGCAGGCGATCTCAGTACGCGAGACACACAGAAGCAGTGAACGCCTAGTGTTCTGACGCGAGCGACCTTCCTTACGCACGGAAGTCGCGCGAAGTAAACGTCCCCTTTGAAGAATTATATATGACTGTGCTTAAACTGACATACAATATTTTTAGCGCAACGCAATCTGACTTTCAAAAATCCCTGCCAAAGAATGGCCCTGAGTAACATTAAACTATACCTTTCAGAAATCACTTACCTCACAAAAATCTTGGTTACTCGAACTACTGCAATACAGCAAGCGCCACTACTGCCAGCTAAATAAAAGATTCAAACTACGGAAGGCACTAACTACTGATAGGTATAGTTAGCAAATGAAAGATATTAATAGAGAACAAACAATGTATTTACCTTAATAGTCATAATATATATAGCAGTTCATGACAAATTACAAAACTCCGCCATCTCTCTCCCCACATCCACCACTGCTGGCGGCTCACCTCCAACTGCCCAACGCTACGCGCTGTTCACATCCAGCTGCCGCTGCCCAACACTACAATGGCAGACAACAATGCAAACTAGACACAGACTGCACACAGCACAGCCAGTGATTTTTATACAGAGGTGGCGTCACCAATAAAAAAACCTAAACAGCCTACTTACAAGTGGATACGCGTTTTAGCAATGTGTCCCTACGCTTAGGAAATTTTCGGCCTTTTTCTGATTCGATAAAGAAACATAAGGACTATTTTCCTAAGAATAAAAAAGTACAAAATAAGTAAATAAAAATGTTAATGTTTCATACATTTTACATGTTGGCTACATTATCAAAAATGTTCAAATGTGTGTGAAATCTTATGGGACTTAACAGCTAAGGTCATCAGTCCCTAAGCTTACACAGTACTTAACCTAAATTATACTAAGCACAAACATACACACCCATGCCCGAGGGAGGACTCGAACCTCCGCCGGGAGTAGCCACACTGTCCATGACTGCAGCGCCAAGACCGCTCGGCTAATCCGGTGCGGCGGCTACATTATCCACTGTTACAAAATTATTATTTGATATCTTACAGCAGTAGTAGTTCCCTGGTTTCTTTCCCCATCTCTGTGACAGAAATTACATTTGCATCTTTAATTCAGCACTGTATGTTCATCATACCCTTAAAAAAAAAAATCACACCGTTGCGACTAGACTACTGGCAACCGGGTGGCGGAATGGCAGTAGTGGAGACAATTTCGGCGCGAAACCTATAGCAACCAGCACGGCTGAGTATTGCATTATCTGTGGCATCGTTGGCGCTACTGCTGCACAAACTGGGAGGTCAAAAGACGGCGACTGACACACACATATAAATGGTTTATTTATTGGAACAAGAAGTTTATAAATCCTCATTGCGCATTCACTGTTCCGTAGAACATAAAGGAGAAGAGGCCTTATAGGATATCGACAAGGTGTGTTTTCCGACGTGACACGACCACAATTTACAGCCCAAAACAAGAACTTTTCAAAGCACTTTCATCTATTGTAGCGAACAGTAACAGTTAAATCCTAAATAAAGGTACTTTAACGGAAACACTGTGACTCACGAAGGAACTGGATGAACAGTTCGTGCAGCGGAGTTTAATTGCTTGAACTCCAAAATGAGACTGGATAGGGTTTTATATCTGCATATTAATACCTACTGTTGTCTGTCCCGATAGCTTAGTGGTCAGCGTGACGGATTGCTGTCCTACGGGCCCGGGTTCGATTCCCGGCTGGGTCGTAGATTTTCTCCGTTCAGGGAGTGGGTGTTGTGTTGTTTTCATCTTCATTTCATCCCCACCTGGTACGCAAGGTCGCCCAATGTGGCGTCGAATGTAATAAGACATGCCCCAAGGCAGCCGGACCTGCCCCATAAGGGGCCTCCCGGCCAATGACGCCAAACGCTCATTTCCATACCTACTGATTGTGGCTAAAACACCGAAAAAGAAAAAAAGAATGAGGGGAAAGCTAAGAAGGAGTTACAGAAAAAAAATTAATTTAGATGAGCGTGGCAAGAAGAGCAGAAATGTAAAAGATATTAATGGCTCATTCAAAGGAGATGTGGTGGGGAGGAAAGGATGTCATGCATCCTGCCACATGTAAACGTCGCTTAATCAGAGTGGCCGGATTCAAAACACTATGGGTTGTGATAACCATTGTATATTTTATTTCTTATTTATCCCTTTACTACGAAGTGTTTTTCTCAGGGATACCGCTACAGGTGTTTAAGGTTGCTGCATAGGAGAACTGTTAGACCATCACGTGCTGACATTTTATTTCTTTATTATAAAGTTGTGTTGCATCTGTAGGGACTTTCAAGCTGATGTAGGTACACTTCGAATGTATTGTAGGCGAATGGTAGAGATTGAGTTGAAAACACTGCCGCTAGCAATCCTAGCTATTTTGAAAGACGCACCCAAGGTGGCCAACTCCAGCCTTTCGCATGTCATCTCTGGCACAATACTGTACACGCTTGCCGGTAGGACACTAGATTTTATGAATGATTTGTATTTCGAACTTATCCTCATGCTTTTCATTTATGCAAAACTTCCCATTGTCTTAAGTCATCCTTTTGGAACCATACCAAATTTTAAGATTTTGCGGTCACCAAGGGCTCTGCCGCCCTAGGTGGTGGCACAGTTCTCCCTTTCCCCTCCCCACCCTCTCGTTCCCCAGAGCCGACCCTGTAACACATACAACCAAGTCTTTATCAACAATAAAATTGCAGAAAATTTTCGGTTATGAGGGGAGAATGTAATTTTAATTATTCACTGTTTATTTCACATTTATTTATCATACCTTTCAATTCGCATAATGACTACAATTACACACTGTGCAAATACTCAGTTATACTTACGTTACCATTTATGGCCCATTTCAGCTACGAGTTTTTCAAGACTTGTCTTGAATCTTTACAAACCTCTGTCCTAGATGTGGAGGGATACTTAGAACAGTTTGTAATCACAGTAGGAACTGAGTCAGAAAAATCACGAAGGTCGTTGGAGAAGCGGCAATTCACCAGTTCACCTGTCAATGGTATTTTGAATTATCTCTACATCGAGTGACTGAAGATGTGGTTCAGACGAATGTGAAGATGAAAAATCGGTTACAACCAGTATTCTTAACACGAATTTTAATTGTACTGTGTGGCAATTTATGTTATGATTTTCATCACACTATTAATATTTTCACACTTGTTTCGTCACTACGGAATTCAAAGTCAAAGCAAGAACCAATGTAAAGCATATGTACTACTGTTTTGTGGAGATAAAATTTTTTTCGGAGCGCAAACATGCCCATTTCTTCCATAACTTTTACTTATCATGTAACAACTGATCAAGTATAGTTGCGACATTGTAAAACATATGTAAGCCAATTATACAGGGTGTTTCAAAAATGACCGGTATATTTGAAACGGCAATACAAACTAAACGAGCAGCGATAGAAATACACCGTTTGTTGCAATATGCTTGGGACAACAGTACATTTTCAGGCAGACAAACTTTCGAAATTACAGTAGTTACAATTGTCAACAACAGATGGCGCTGCGGTCTGGGAAACTCTAGAGTACGATATTTTCCACATATCCACCATGCGTAGCAATAATATGGCGTAGTCTCTGAATGAAATTACCCGAAACCTTTGACAACGTGTCTGGCGGAATGGCTTCACATGCAGATGAGATGTACTGCTTCAGCTGTTCAATTGTTTCTGGATTCTGGCGGTACACCTGGTCTTTCACGTGTCCCCACAGAAAGAAGTCACAGGGGTTCATGTCTGGCGAATAGGGAGGCCAATCCACGCCGCCTCCTGTATGTTTCGGATAGCCCAAAGCAATCACACGATCATCGAAATATTCATTCAGGAAATTAAAGACGTCGGCCGTGCGATGTGGCCGGGCACCATCTTGCATAAACCACGAGGTGTTCGCAGTGTCGTCTAAGGCAGTTTGTACCGCCACAAATTCACGAAGAATGTCCAGATAGCGAGATGCAGTAATCGTTTCGGATCTGAAAAATGGGCCAATGACTCCTTTGGAAGAAATGGCGGCCCAGACCAGTACTTTTTGAGGATGCAGGGATGATGGGACTGCAACATGGGGCTTTTCGGTTCCCCATATGCGCCAGTTCTGTTTATTGACGAAGCCGTCCAGGTAAAAATAAGCTTCGTCAGTAAACCAAATGCTGCCCACATGCATATATCCGTCATCAATCCTGTGCACTATATCGTTAGCGAATGTCTCTCGTGCAGCAATGGTAGCGGCGCTGAGGGGTTGCCGCGTTTGAATTTTGTATGGATAGAGGTGTAAACTCTGGCGCATGAGACGATACGTGGGTTTGGCGTCATTTGGACCGCAGCTGCAACACGGCGAACGGAAACCCGAGGCCGCTGTTGGATCACCTGCTGCACTAGCTGCGCATTGCCCTCTGTGGTTGCCGTACGCGGTCGCCCTACCTTTCCAGCAGGTTCATCCGTCACGTTCCCAGTCCGTTGAAATTTTTCAAACAGATCCTTTATTGTATCGCTTTTCGGTCCTTTGCTTACATTAAACCTCCGTTGAAAACTTCGTCTTGCTGCAACAACACTGTGTTCTAGGCGGTGGAATTCCAACACCAGAAAAATCCTCTGTTCTAAGGAATAAACCATGTTGTCCACAGCACACTTGCACGTTGTGAACAGCACACGCTTACAGCAGAAAGACGACGTACAGAATGGCGCACCCACAGACTGCGTTGTCTTCTACATCTTTCACATCACTTGCAGCGCCATCTGTTGTTGAAAATTGTAACTACTGTAATTTCGAAAGTTTGTCCGCCTGAAAATGTACTGTTGTCCCAAGCATATTGCAACAAACGGTGTATTTCTATCGCTGCTCGTTTAGTTTTTATTGCCGTTTCAAATATACCGCTCATTTTTGAAACACCCTGTAATACATATTGTTAAGATAAAGAACTTCTCTAGAAAAGCATATCACACTCTGTGGAAGACCTGTAACCTTACCTCTGTCAACCATCTAACTGCTTGTTTATGTAAGTTATTCTAGATGTATAGTGGTGCACTGAAAGTTGTGCGAGATGTTTCATATGTGTGACTCTCTACACAAATGGACCATATGAAAACTGTGAGCACAAGTTCCTCCAAATTTCGCCGCTAATTACATCTAAACATCGATATTAAATGAAACAACAAGTTTACTGTAACCAGTTACCGTTTTAGTTATTTCCACAACGCGTTTCAAAGGTTTAAACCTCGATCATCGGGTGGATTTACATTAGTTAGTATGACATTTGTGTGTGTGTTGTGTTATGATTTTTTGGAGGAACTTGTGACACTGCCTCCGGTGGTCACAGGTTCTTTCGCTGTCGTAACACATCACATGTATACTGTCACATTTGTAAACAAATGTGGCGTCTGGAGGCAGTGTCACAAATTCCTCCAAAAAATCGTAACACAACACACACACAAATGTCATACTAACTAGTGTAAATCCATTCGATGATGGAGGTTTAAACCTATGAAACGCGTCGTGGAAATAAATAAAACGGTGACTGATAACAGTACACTTGTTGTTTCATTTAATGTCAATAACAGTCACGGTAAAGCCTACCCTAAAATGTTCGCATTTAAACATCGATAACTAACTAAAATTACGAGTTTTTTATATACTGCAGTGAAATCAACAAAACAAAGCAGAAACTCATACATCGAAAACATTACGTAAAATTCGCATAGTACAAACAGAAAACTCACTTGAAAATGGGAATCTTTTACCAAAACGCGTAGTGTGAAATACGAATAAAAACTGCAAAATGATTTAGACAAAATACCTGTTCTGTGCAAAAAGTGCCAACTGACTCTAAATAATGAGAAGCGTGAAGTTACCCACTTGAGTACTGAAAGGAATCTGCTAAATTTCGGTTACACCATAAATGACGCCAATCAAAAGGCTGTAAACTCAACTAAATACTGACGGATTACAATTACGAATAACTTAGTCTGGAACAATCACATAAATAACATTGTGGGGGAAGCAAATCAAAGGCCGCGATTTACTGGCCGATCACTTAGAAAATGTAACAGACCTACTGAAAAGACTGCTTTCACTACGCCTGTCATCCCTCTTCTGAAGCGTTACTGTGCGGTGTGGGATCCGTAAAAGATAGGATTAACGAAGAACACCGAAAAAGTTCAAAGAAGCACAGCTCGTTTTGTATTATCGGGAAATAGGAGAGAGAGTGCCAAGGATATGATACACGAAATGAATGGCAATCATTAAAATAAAGGCGTTTTTCGCTGCGGCAGGATCTTCTTGTGAAATTTTAATCACCAGCTTTCTCTTCAGAGTGTGAAAATATTTTGTTGACACTCACTTACATGGAGATAATACCCATGAGCCGTGGTAAAAATAGTTGTTTTGAAGAGCGCGCCGCAGTGCATAGTGTGAAGCAGTCGCCCTCGATTTCTGGCAGTGGCGCCGCTGTGGCATTCGCAGCATTGTTGTCTCCCTCTGGTAGGAAAGGGGAAAGGTTGCCTGTTCACGTGCATTTAAGGGGCGCTATGAGCTCTCCAGTCGGTCAGTCTGGGTCAGTCTCTCGTCCCCAGCTTGTGAGACTGTCTCTCGTCCGCATTTGTTAGGCAGTTAGTGTCGATCTGTCATTCGGAGTGCTAGTCTGTCTGTCGTTCGGACCAACCTTTAAAGCCGGCAAAATGAGAGTCTGTCCACTCCGCCAGTAAGAGAACTCAGCGAGTGGTCGCCCTGTGGGGGCTTAGTTCCTGCATCTGAGTCTGCGCGTTGGGCTGCCAGTCTGCTGAGTTTGCTCAGGCAATGGTCATTGGCGGTTGGGTCGATCGGTTGGTCGGTGGCGCACTGAGACACAAGATGACTTGTCCGTCTTGAGCGTCGGTGCATGTGAGGTCGCCAAGTGAGTCCAGTGGGCCGCGGCGTATAGCGAGGGGTAGTGACTTCGCGGTCAACACGAAAGCAACAGGAGTCAACCCACATCAGTCTGGCCGGTGCGAGCTGCGACGCCGTGAGACGGGAGATCGGCGCGCCTTCCTGCGTCCGTTGAAGCGGCATGCAGCGGACGTTTCGGGAGAGCGATTTGGGTGTGCTGTGCCAGGTCTTCTCGAGAAATCGCAGTTTATTAGAAGTTAAGTGATTGGTGATATGTTGTTTGATTTACTCTTGTTAAATTCTAGTTGTTTTCTTGATGAGGTCACCAGCCGTTTTGCTTTGGGGTCGTCCCACCATTCTTCTTCGTTTGCAGGTGGTTGTTTTTCCCTTGTGGAGTAGGGGCGGGTTAGAGCAACCTGCGGATCGAGTTGTTCGGTAATCTCCCTATCAATCTACTGTACATTAGCTGCCTCTGTCATGTTTGTCGGATTTGGTGTGTTAACGAATTTATTGGTTGGAGTGTAACGGCCTAATGCCTGAAATATGTTTTGATCTTTGGAAACTTTCATATTATTGCCTATGATCTTGAGAGGCGGTATCTGTGTACTGTACAGCATCTTAGCTATTGTTTGGCCAATCTTGTAGTATATAAAGTTGCCACCCTTTCACCGTAAGACTTTTCTTGGAAGTTAAATTCAAGTTGTACCTTCGGTGGCAAGGTTAATATTTTAATTGTTAGTGTTTTGTACCATTTCCATCCCTCCTACTGGGGTTGCATAGTTTGTGTACTTGTGTAAATTGGTAAAACTCTTAGTTTAAAGTTATCTGGTGTGTTGCAGATTTGCACCAGTGTAGTCTTTCAGAGGCTGTTGTGAGCGGCCGTAACTACGGCCGTGTCAAAAGGGAGCAGCAAGGTTCTCTGCCTGAAAGCTCATACAGTCAAAACTTGTTTGTTTCTGCCTCTGAATAAATTCTAACTTCGATATTTAGACGGTGCTTTCTGATTATAATTTTAAATCTGTTTCTTTTAAAAAATGCTTTTAGGCACTATTAAAGTGAATAAAATTCCCATTTGTTAAAAGGAATTTGGTTATGATTTCATCAGTTACTCCCTGGCAACTACTTCCATGCTTACATAGTGTGATTAAATGTGTTAATGTTCTTGATGAATCGCTAGTAAATAAAATAAATTCTTAAGAATATTCCTTGAAAATAAATCACGGTTCAACCGACATAACAACTGCGCCAGACACTTGTTGTCTTATATAGGCGTGGCCGACCGCAGCGCCGTATTCTGCCTGTTTACATATATCTGTAGTTGAATACGCATACCTATACCAGTTTCTTTGGCGCTTCAGCGTAAAATAAGAGAAGTCTTGGTTCCCACGCAGAGATTGAAACATTGGTTTTACCCGCGCGATGTTCGAGAGTGGAATGGTAGATAAGTTCCTTAAAGGTGGTTCGATGAACCCTCTGCCACGCACTTAACTGTGAATTACAGACTAATCATGTAGATGTAGATGTAGAAAATAAGTTACCGAAAATTAATATTAATAGCCGTCACAGTTACCGGAAAGCAACAGTTTAGCCCATCCCTAGTCGCTCGCGTGTTTACGCCGTATCAATAGCGTAACGCCAGTGTGGTGAGCTCCCGACCCCAGCGAGGCGTGGACGGGCCGAGGTTACCTGGAACGGGGTGAGCGGCCAGGGGAGGGTTGTTTTCCCGCTGTGCACTTGTCGCCAGTCGCAACCCTTGCTACCTGGCGGCCTCAAAGGGCGAGCAAGGGTTGGGGAGGGGCGACAGCCCAGCTGAGGTGACGGGGCGGCTTGGCGTTCCCACGGTGTCTGGTGGCCGGTGGCGGCCGGCTGCGTCAGCGGACGTCATCGTGTTGACAGCGGCGGCCAGGGTCAACGGCCAAGGGGGAGAAGGGAGCACGCGATGGGAAGTCGCGAGGGCACTGAACCTCGGCGCCGAGCTCTGCGAACTGGAATGGGAGCGCCGCTGTGGCTGTTTTGTACCTTGTTCTGGTCAGATGTCGCCGCTGCTCTGACATTCATTGTAGCACGCCGGGGTGGGAATGGGTGAGGAGAAAACTGCCTCCGGCCAAAATAAGTAACAATATCGTGAATAGAACATGGAATGAGAACGGAATTCCTTTCACCTACAACTAAACTTAATACGGAGTGACCGGGCTAGAGGTATAGACATACAAATGCTTATTACTAGGGACAAGAAAACAAAGTTTTATTTTATACCCGAATACTGTGCTATTCTTGCCAAATACGGTGTTTTTTTTGCCAATATCGGTGCTACTTTGTGCCAGTTCGACTTTATTTTTTACCAAGTTCGTTTTTATTTTTGCCAAATACGTTTTTACTTTTTCCAAATTCTTTATTTTTTAACAGATTCTTTGTTATTTTTGGTAAATTCGTTGTTCAATCTGACAGACTCATTATTTTTTTGCCAAACTCATTGTTATTTTTGCCACACTCGTTATTTTACCAGATCCGTTGCTATTTTTGCCAAATTCGTTGTTATTTTTGCCAACCTCGATATAACTTTTTGCCAGGCTCGGTGTGATTTTTTTGCCAAATTCACTGTTATTTTTTGTCACACTTGCGGTTATTGGTTTCTGAATTTTGGTGTTTTTTTTTTAATTTGATGTTTTGTTGCCAAATTCTTTTTCAACAAATACTGCTTTTTCATAATTGGTGTTGTTTTTTTACCAAATTCTGTATTTTTTACCAGATTCGGTGTTTTGCCAGATTCGGTGTTTTGCCAGATTCGATGTTTTGCCAAATTCGACGATTCTTGCAAAATTCTATGTTATTATGTCAAATTTGCCGTTTTTTCCAAATTCGACGCTTTCTGGCAAAATCGGTGTTATTTTATACCAAATTCGGTGTTATTTTTTGCCAACTTCGGTGCTGTTGCGTCGTTACATTTATGTTTGTTACGCGGGAAACGAACAGTTATCTCAAGATTATATACGAGCCTCAGCCTTGAGGAAATTACAAGTCAAAATTAAATTTTGACATACGATAAACATCGGTTACGAATATTAATAAACTGCCTTCCTCAGTCTTATAACATTTTTGTACTGCAAAATTGAAATGTCGTGATACGTTGTAAAAACCGCCAGTTTAGCGTTATTTTTGGCGTTATCTCTTTCACGAAATTTTCATGTCCCTACTTGTAACGAAAGAACTCAACATTTTATGTTGTTGGGTTAAAACGCAATTACTATAGACACTCGCCAAGATGTAATTCTCATCATTTCATGAACAGCACTGTGTCATATGACGGCAGCAGGCAGACGTTTGCCTCGCAGTCAACGTGTGGACACCACAAGGAAAGGTGCAGTGTGTGATATGGTTAGCAGAGATAAAATCTGTAACACATTTTCAGCGGTGTGTAAGAAGAGAATTGAACTTGTAACGGGAAGTTTGATTTAAAATGCTGGTAAACATCCTAAAACGCATGAGAATTAAGAGACGGTGGAACTTCTGCGTGAAGCAATCTCTAGAATGCCACGTAAATCCATTAGAGAAGTAGTAGGGAACTAGCCGTACCGCATCCAACGGGGCAAGACATTGCGCACAAACGTCTCCTTTTGCGTGCTTATAAACTCCAACTTTTGCAACACATTAAGCCTGAGGATCATCACAGACAATGTGATTTTGCTGTTAAAATGTTATATCGTGTAGACGAAAACAAGGCGTACCTCAGCGCAGTGCTGTTCAGTGATGAATCTACTTCCTACGTGTGTGGCATAGTTAGCCGTAATAACTGTCGTATATGGGGAGATGAGACTCCTGGACACGTGACTGAGTAAGAAAGGTACACACCGAAGGTTAATGTGTGCTTGGGATTACATAAAAATTTAACGGAGTGTACAGTGACAGAGCACCTATCTCCACATGTTGGCGAATTATGCAGTTCCACAGATGCCCTCGACGTAATTTTCCAGCAAGACGGTGTCCCTCCCTACTGTCATGGGAATAATTTCACATTTCTCCATGAGAGTTCCAGCCTAGTTTCAATGTACACTCATACTCACAAATTAAGGATAACTGCAGAATGTGGTGCCACACAACGTGGCACTACACATAACTGGCGCTAATAGCATAGGCACCTAGGGAACACACACGACACACATCTGTAAGTCCACGGTATTGGTGATAAGTTGAGAAAACCGTCCCGAAACACATGTCCTACAAAACGACACTGTTTCCTGAGCATGTACCCCGACATCAATATGGGATATGTTCACTATGCACACGTACTCAGGCTGCACAACGGATTGGCATACTCTGGATCAGGTGGTCGAGCAGCTGCTGGGGTATATCCTCCCATTCTTGCACCAGTGCCTGTCGGAGCTCCTGAAGAGCCCTAGGGGTTTAAAGACGTGCAGTGATACGTCGACCGAAAGCATCCCAGACGTGCTCGATGGGGTTTAGGTCTGGAGAACAGGCAGGCCACTCCATTCGCCTGATATATTCTGTTTCAAAGTACTCCGCCACGATGGCAGCTCGGTGAGGCCGTGCGTTATCATCCATCAGGAGGAAGGTGGGACCCACTGCTCCCCTGAAGAGGCGGACAGACTGGTGCAAAATGACGTACGGATACACCTTACCTGTTACAGTTCCTCTGTCAAAGATATGCAGGGGTGCGCCAATCATAATCCCACGCCACACCATCAAACCACGACCTCCATACAGGTCCCTTTCAAGGACATTAAGGGGTTGGTATCTGGTTCCTGGTTCACGCCAGATGAAAACCCAGCGCGAATCACTGTTCAGACTATACCTGGATTCGTCCGTGAACATAACCCAGGACCACTGTTCCAATGACCATATACACCAGGCATTGCGGGCTGTCCTGCGACCAGGGGTCAGTGGAATGGACATTGCACGTCTCCGGGCGAATAAACCATGTCTGTTCAGTCGTCTGTAGACTGTGTGTCTGGAGACAACTGTTCCAGTGGCTGCAGTAAGGCCCCGAGCAAGGCTACCTGCAGTACTCCGTGGCCGTCTGAGTGTATTGATGGTGAGATATCCGTCTTCTTGTGGTGTTGTACACTGTGGACGTTCTGCACTGTCGCGCCTGGACACGTTTCCTGTCTGCTGGCATCGTTGCCATAATCTTGAGATCCCACTTTTTGGCACAAGGAGGGCCCGTGCTAGACCTGCTGTGTTTGACAAGTCTCCAGTCACCCTATTATTCTACCCCTCATATCGTCATCTATATGTGTTCTTTGAGCCATTTTAAACACACAGTGACCATTAGCATGTCTGATAACGTCTGCACACTTACTCGCTGCACCGTACTCTGACATGCACCAACACACCTCTGCGTATGTGGACTGCTGCCAGCGCCACCGTTCGACGACCGCAGGTCAAATGCACCGAATGGTCATATCCCGAGGTGATTTAAACCCGCAAACCACCCACCAGAGCGTTATTTCACCATGAATCAGCATCATCCTTAGTTTATGAGCATAAGTGTATTTTCAGTTCAGTGATGAGGTCGACGAATATCTGCTATTAGTCACCTAGGACGAACTAAGCTTCTTATGTACTCCATTGATGCAAATGCGAAGTCAGTATTGTGGCAGAGCCGCCTGACTGATGGCCGTGGAAGACAACTAGAGGAAGCCATCATGGAACTCAACCTACAGATACTGAATGCACCTCACAATCCTCCAACCTACGAAGGGAGGGTCGGATCAACGTCAGATACTGACGCCACTTTAGCAAGTACGACAGCGGTGCCCGTTGTGAAAGGCTGGGAGGTTGAGTGTGGAATCACATCGACTGATCTCAATATCGTTCACTGCACCATCACTGGAAGGGAAATCCAAGACGTCACAGAAAACGTGCGGATAAGGATCAAATACAACATCAAGAGCACTAACCGGGAAGAACTAAGAATGGTGTTTCAGTGTCCGGAAGGTCCACCGCTGGGTGATAACGTGGATGTTAAAGCGCAAGAACTGACAGTGACTATACATAGAGCAATGGAGGCATCGATATATGTCAGCAAAGGTCATTTTAAAGGAGTACCTGGGATCTGGATCGAGGCACTGC
Organism: Schistocerca serialis cubense; assembly: GCF_023864345.2. Lineage (NCBI taxonomy): Eukaryota > Metazoa > Arthropoda > Insecta > Orthoptera > Acrididae > Schistocerca > Schistocerca serialis. The sequence goes on along the minus strand of NC_064644.1, from coordinate 396,480,429 downwards.
AGAAATTAAAATGTGAATCAAGAACTCGGAAGCTACAGCAGAGCAGCATGACAGAAGAAGAAAGAGTCCGAAGGTTGCATAGATACAGGTACGTTAAACAACGTTTTAAGGAAGAGTTGTGGAAAGCAAAATGGAACGATGGAAGCAATTCGTGGAGGCTAACTTACGAAACTATTCCTGGGGTGCACCATACAAAATAGTCTGCGAGAAAATGCGATCATCAACATTCTTATCCTCGCTCAAAAGGAATGATGGGACGGTAACAGAATGTTGGGAACGTCAGCTGCCTTGCTAATGGAAACACTACTTCCTGAGGATGGAGAAGAACACGGGGCAAATGATCAGCGTACGTTACGAAAGATGTTACGAGAAGACTATAAACTTGTGTCCCCTTCACACAAGAAGAAATTACGCAAATAATTTTAGCCTGAAAAAGAAAAAAATCTCTCAGACCGGATGGGATCCCTGCTGAAGTAATAAAAGCCCTATATGACCAATTAGACAGTTCCTTGCGCGAGCTGCACGAGTGTCTGTCGCAAGGAAGAAACCCTGCACCGCGGGAGAACGCTGAAGAGGTAATAATTAGTGAAGGGCAAGATAAAGGATCCAGTGATACTCAAATCCTATAGACCTCGGCAAGATATCTGAAAACTGTTATGCAAAAGATTACAATATCATAGACTGCTACAATTGATGAGTCCTCGCCACGCGGGATTAGCCGAGCGGTCTTGGGCGCTGCAGTCATGGACTGTGCGGCTGATCCCGGCGGAGGTTCGAGTCCTCCCTCGGGCATGGATTTGTGTGTTTGTCCTTAGCATAATTTAGTTTAAGTAGTGTGTAAGCTTAGGGACTGATGACCTTAGCAGTTAAGTCCCATAAGATTTCACACACATTCACATTTGATGAGTCCTCACCAGCACGCGTTTAAAAGAGGTTGATAAACTGAAGACGCCATCAATGAGGCGATTTCGCTAGCAAACAGATACTCATTCTACGTACACTCTAGCGATGATGATTGATACTGCTGGCGCTTTCGATAAAGTATGGTGGCCGTCTTTTATTGATCGCCTATGGGTTTGGAGTGTCCATAAGCGCTGAACAACTGTCTGAGAGATTACTGCCACGGGCGACATGCTTTTTTAATATGCCCAGAAAGAAAATAACGAAGACAATAACTGTCCGCAGGGATCAGTGTGTGGTCTAGAGTTTTGGGATGTAGCACTGGAGTCCGTACTACAGATGTTGCATGACAACCATAACATAAGCGGACCAGTAGCATTTGCAGACGACGTACTATTCGTTGTAAGTGGTGACTCCAGAAGAACTGTAGAAGTCAAACGTAATGCGGACCTCCACGAACTCGATGGCTCTGAGCACTATGCGACGTAATTTCTTTAGGTCATCAGTCGCCTAGAACTTAGAACTACTTAAACCTAACTAACCTAAGGACATCAAATACATCCATGCCCGAGGCAGGATTCGAACCTGCGACCGCAGCGGTCACGCGGTTCCAGACTGAAGCGCCTAGAACCGCACGGCCACACCGGCCGGCCGAACTCGATGACTGTGTTGAAGTGTTAAATTGTCATTAGCACCTTACAAAACAATGTACCTTTTGTTGAAAGGGAACCTAGTAAAAAACTCTAAAATAAAATTGATGTAACGATTAGGAGAAGGGTAGTAACGAGATACCTAGGGGTATTCGGGGACGAACGTCGTAACTTTGCACATTGTATAGAGAGCGCAACCATTGCAAACAGGCAATTTTAGCTCCCCTTGAAAACAATCAGAGTATACCACCAAGCTATAATAGCATCAGGATAGGGTGTGAGCATTTGGGTTCGTAGATTGCAGCTAGTGAAGCCAGCCTCTTTAGTGGGAAGAGTTCAACGAGGAAAGTTGCTAAGATTAACGGGCGCCTATTGAATTACCCCAAGTGACGCATTGTTAGTAATTCCAGAAATATGCTTACTGAACTTGGAAATTAGAAAAATGAAATGGCTCTGAGCACCATGGGACTTAACTTCTGAGGTCATCAGTCCCCTAGAACTTAGAACTACTTAAACCTAACTAACGTAAGGACATCACATACACCCATGCCCGAGGCAGGATTCGAACCTGCGACCGTAGCGGTCGCCCGGTTCCAGACTGTAGCGCCTAGAACCGCTCGGTCACTCCGACCGGTTTGGACATTAGAATGAGGGGAGTCTTTTACTGGTTAAAGAAAAGCAATCAAGTGCAAGTACTAAGGGTGCGTGGAACTGAGATCAGTTCTAAAAAGACAATAAAAGTCGCATATTACAACTGTGGCAAAATGAATGGGACACTTCAGGCACACGCATAAGAACATACGAATTTCTCCCTAACATCAGGGAGAGATTGAAAATGAGCTTTCTTAACGTGTCGGTGTATTGATACATTACCTGCCTAGCTATGGGCCGTATGCTACGATTCTATACAAAATCGGAAGACAGATGAATGGTATTGCACCTGCGGCAGTGTGATCACACCAGAACACACATTGTGGGACTGTGCGCTCTATGCGGCAGGTCATGGACGTCATGTATTAAGGATGTTGGATCCCAAAAGAGCATTGAGTGAGTCGACCTGACGCATCTTGGACAATACTCCAGCCGCAGTATCTAGGAAGCCCAAAGAAGACTTCACGAGGTATTCAACCATAAGTCACCATGCTGCCATCCAGGCTACACAACACACTTTACAGATGGAGAGAAGATAGCTCAGGTCGGCGATCACCGATTGTAATAGTGTCCCAAGGAGCTATACTGTGTTGGTGCAAGTGATCCTGGGACTGTGGACTTTAGGAGGTAACAGTGATGGATGGACTTGCTTGCTTTAGGAGAAATGCTGCTGACGTGCTGCCCGACGCCCAAGGAATCCAGCAGACAGTGGCTGTTGACCGGGGTAGTGTGAGGCGGAAACAACCATTTACAAGTTAAATGCACCAAAATAAATGAAGAAACAGAGAACAGATTCTGTAGTGGTTATAGTAGTTTTAGCAGCTGGGTAACAGGTTAAGAGTGTTATAGTACACTTAAGCTCATAAATTAGGGATAATGCTGATACATGGTGAACCAACTCTCTGGTGGGCGGTTTGCGTGTTTAAATCACCTCGGGGTATGACCATGCGGTGCATTTGACCTGCGGTCGTCGAACGGTGGCGCTGGCAGCAGTCCACATATGTAGAGGTGTGTTGGTGCATGTCAGAGTACAGTGCAGCGAGTAAGTGTGCAGACGTTTTCAGACGTGCTAACGGTGACTGTGTGTTGAAAATGGCTCAAAGAACACATATTGATGACGATATGAGGGGTAGAGTACTAGGGTGACTGGAGGCTGGTCAAAGACAGCAGGTCATAGCACAGGCCCTCCGTGTGCCGCAAAGTGGGATCTCAAGATTATGGCAACGATTCCAGCAGACAGGAAACGTGCCCAGGCGCGACAGTACGGGACTTCCACAGTTTACAACACCACAAGAAGACTGATATCTCACCATCAGTGCCCGCAGACGGCCACAGAGTACTGCAGGTAGCCTTGCTCGAGACCTTACCACAGGCACTGGAACAGTTGTCTCCAGACACACAGTCTACAGACGACTGAACAGACACGGTTTATTCACCCACAGACCTGCAAGGTGCATTCCACTGACTCCTGGTCACAGGAGAGCCCGTAAAGCCCGATGTCAAGAACACAGTACATGTTCATTGGAACAGTAACCACAGGTTATGTTCACGGACGAGTCCAGGTATAGTCTGAACAGTGATTCTCGCCGGGTTTTCATCTGACGTGAACCAGGAACCAGATACCGACCCCTTAATGTCCTGCACTATCTTTTATAGCGACACCACAATAGTCTTCGTTTCACAACATTCTCCGAATGGTATCATTAAACAAGGTGGGTCTTTGCTGTCATTTATTACTTTACTTGATACGTATTTAAAAAGACCGCGGTTTACAACGTTCTTTAGCTTCAATCGCAACTGCTCCACATCTATATCTACATCCATATTTCGCAAGCCACCTGACGGTGTGTGGTGGAGGGTACTTTGAGTACTTCAATCGGTTCTCCCTTCTATCCCAGTCTCGTATTGTTCGTGGAAAGAAAGATTGTCGGTATGCCTCTGTGTGGGCTCTAATCTCTCTGATTTTATCCTCACGGTCTCTTCGCGAGATACACGTAGGAGGGAGCAATATACTGCTTGACTCCTCGGTGAAGGTATGTTCTCGGAACTTCAATAAAAGCCCGTATCGTGCTACTGATTGTCTCTCCTGCAGAGTCTTTCACTGGAGTTTATCTGTCATCTCCGTAACGCTTTCGCGATTAATAAATGATCCTGTAACGAAGCGCGCTGCTCTCCGTTGGATCTTCTCTATCTCTTCTATCACCTCTATCTGGTACGGATCCCACACTAGTGAGCAATATTCAAGCAATGGGCGAACAAGTGTACTGTAACCTACTTCCTTTGTTTTCGGATTGCATTTCCTTAGGATTCTTCAAATTTATCTCAGTCTGCCATCTGCTTGACTGACGATTAATTTTATATGATCATTCCATTTTAAATCACTTCTAATGTCTACTCCCAGATAATTTATGGAATTAACTGCTTCCTGTTGCTGACCTGCTATATTGTAGCTAAATGATAAAGGTTCTTCCTTTCTATGTATTCGCAGCACATTACACTTGTCTACATTGAGATTCAATTGCCATTCCCTGCACCATGCGTCTATTCGCTGCAGATCCTCCTGCATTTCAGTACAATTTTCCATTGTTACAATCTCTCGATATACCACAGCATCATCCGCAAAAAGCCTCATTGAACTTCCCATGTTATTCACAAGGTCATTTATGTATACTGTGAATAGCAACGGTCCTACGACACTCCCCTGCGGCGCACCTGAAATCCAAACTGTTCTGAGTTTTCCAAATCTGACTTGAATGTTCTCATTTGGTATTTCATGAAAGTGGATGGTCCTCTTCAGACTTTCTTGGTGACCTATATGCCTTCTGCATTTACGTCTACACCTATACTCTACAGGCCACCCATTATGTTGTGTGACGGAGGGTACTTTGCTCACCGCTGCCATTTCTCCTTTTCCTGTTGCAGTAGCGAATGATTCGTGGTAAGATCGATAGCTCGTAAGCCTCCGCGTATGTATTCGAATGTAATTTTACCTTCATGGTCTTTTCGCGAGATATACGTTGGAAGAAGCAATATATTTGTCGACTCTTCTAGGAACGTATTCTCTTTTAACTTTAACAGTAAACCCCACCGTGATGCAGAACGCCTCTCTTGCAGCTTCTGCCACTGAAGTTGGTTGATCATCTGCCTAGCGCTTTCCCGCTTACTAAATGAACGGGTAATGAAACGTGCTGCTCTTCTTTGGAATTTCGCTATTTCCTCATCTCTCGTATCTGGTCAATCGATGTCGTGTGACTAGGGCCTCCTGTTGGGTAGACCGTTCGCGGGTGCAAGTCTTTCGATATGACGCCACTTCGGCGACTTGCGCGTCGATGGAGATGAAATGATGATGATTAGGACAACACAACACCCAGTCCCTGAGTGGAGAATATCTCCGACCCAGCCGGGAATCGAACCCGGGCCCTTAGGATTGACATTCTGTTGCGCTGTCCACTCAGCTACTGGGGGCGGATCTCGTATCTGGTAAGAGTCACAGACTGACAAGCAATATTCAAGTGTCGGTCGAACGAGAGTTTTGTAAGCTACTTCCTTTACGGGTGGGCTACTTTTCCTGAAGATTCTTTGTGGTCGTTCCACTTTAAATCACTCCGTGCGCATACTCCTACATATTTTATCGATGCGGCTGTTTCCACTGATTCTTCTACAATCGTGTAATTGGTTCAAATGGCTCTGAGCACTATGGGAATTAACATCTGAGGTCATCAGTCCCCTAGACTTAGAACTACTAAAACCTAACTAACCTAAGGACATCACACACATCCATGCCCGAGGCAGGATTCGAACCTGCGACCGCAGCAGCAGCGCGATTCTGGACTGGAGCGCCCAGAACCGCTCGGTCACATCGGCCGGCCCACCTGTGCTGGCCAACACGTGGCGAAGACGGGAATTTCGTTTGCCTAGGGGCGATATGACCTACTCGATCATTGGGTAGAAACTCAGAAATAGCGTTGGAGGGATTTCGGCGATGTTACAGCGTTCGACATTAGTCGAAACTGAGTATTCTTCCGCTGCGTTTTCGTACGCGTGGAAGACGGGAGAATTGTGGAAAGAGAGGATTTCGTCTTCAGCCATCGAGCGGTACGGACTTGGAGACGGCGTCTTGGCCATCGTGTTCGAAGGGAAGATATATACGGTCTGTATCGCAGCATTGCACCAACGTGTGTTCCATGCAGAGTCCTGCGTTTAGAGCTTTTTCTGTGCTCAGAAGCGAGATTTTGACCAACGCTTAACCACTTCCAACAACTTATATAGTATTCTAGATCTTGTAGTTATCCTTGCGAGGTGCCGAGTATTCATCAACTTAGCTGCCGGTAATTGGGGCGCGTAATTGCAAATTAGTTGATGTGCCATTCTCAGCAGTGTGTGGGTGGTCAAAAAATTCACATTTTTGTAATTTTTGTCAATTATGGGAAGTATCAAAATTAAATGCCAGTATTGCAATCGAATTATCGACTTCATTGTAGCTAGCATTTAACCTGGCCCAGTAAGCTTTACATGTGCCCTAGTCGGTGCACAGCTTCCCCAGACGGGAAGGGAACAAGGTTTGCGATCTTCCATGTCAGCGACGGGCAAATAAGCTTACAAGGTCAGGTTAACAGGGCGGATGAGGAACCAATTCAAAGCCCAGTTAATGCACTGCCGCCAGTGTTATTATTGATTTATGGGTTGGTGCACTAGCCTGGTGAAAAAACACTTTTTGTGTGCTAACCTTGGTCTTTTTTCAGCCAACGCAAGTTTCAAATAATCCAACAATGAAGCATAATGACGTCCATCTATTGGTCATTCCTTTTCAAGTAATCTGTGAGGATTATTCCTTGGGAATCCCAAAAAAAAAATGTGGCCATCATCTTACTAGCTGACAAAATGGTCTTTGCTTTCTTTGGTGCACATTCACCAGCCTTTGTCCATTGTTTTGACTGTCGTTTTGACTCTGGTGTGTACTGATGGATCCAGATTTCATCAACAGTCACAAATCGGCGTAAAAAGTCCTGCGGATTGCGATTAAACTTCTCCAGACATTGTGTTGAAAAGCTGTGCCGGATGCGCTTTTGGGTCGCTCTAAAGAATTGAGACACCCACCTCACACACACAGCTTCTTCATAGCTAATTCTCCGTACAGGATATTATGCACTCGCTCAGCTTAGTGTCCTATAGTCTCGGCAGTCACGTTTTTTTCGGCGATGTTGCAGTACCATATCATGGATTTTATCAATTGTTTCTTTTGTGGTGAACTCAATTGGACGGCCGGAGCGCACTCCGTTTTGGCCACGTTTAAATCCATTAAGCTAGAAGGCAATGTCTTCAGTTATGGTGCAGAGTCCACGTGAACTTCATCCAATTCTGTTTTGATCTGTGCAGCAGTCCAACCCTTCAAATTAAAATGTTTCATAACAGTACGAACCTCGGTTTTCTAATTTTCAATCTTAGTCGACACACTAACCAATTCAGAAGGCAGTCAACAGTGAAATGTATGCTGTATATTGTTTAAATTTTTTATACGATCCTTGGAATAATCAAGCTTACCAACCCTGAATTCGCATCAAAAATGTTCCATTCTTTCATGGAAGTTTACCAGACGTATCAATCCGCTCTAGTACACGCAGTCATCCCCGTCGATACTAGGCAGTTTGGGGTTGCCATCTACTACTGTCGTTTACTACGCATATTTCCGTGCTGTCGAGTTTAGGGTAGCTGTAAAAGGTTTTACAACCAATGTGTTTGAATCTTGCCATTGGCAGAAACATCCGATTATTAGCCTTAGTTCTCCGACCAATGTTACTCTTCTCCATATTCGTTCGCAATCGGCTCTCACCTGATCTAGTGTTTCCGCTTGCCGATATAAGCACTCCTCCTGTTGGAGACGACTGTGTCGTATAATACTGAGGAAAGAAATGCAACAGTTAGTCATTATTCACGTTATCAAACCTATTTTATAGACTTTTAGTGCTTTCAGATGATCCCAAGCACATAGTGAAGGTGAACAAACAGTAGTCCGAATATTTGTTAATATTCGCATTCTTCCTCCTTTTCTTATATCCGATGGTCTAAATATGGGTACGATGATTCGTAAATGCAGTCTACATGTCTTTTCAAATGGTTCAAATGGCTCTAAGCACTATGGGACTAAGTCCCCTAGACTTAGAACTACTAAAACCTAACTAACCTCAGGACATCACACACATCCATGCCCAAGGCAGGATTCTGACCTGAGACCGTAGCAGCCGCATGGTTCCGGACTGAAGCGCCTAGAACCGCTCGGTCACAGCGGTCTTTCACATACGAGGTTACAGCACAACATAAACCTGACAGAAATTGGAAGTTACAATCGATATTGTTTGATATTACCGACTTGCGCTAAAATTATCGCCCCATTGTGTTCCATTTTAAGGAATACCACGCCTATGAGGAATTCCAAAGAAGAGAAGTACATTTCGCGACAGCTTCATTTAATAAGCGAGAAAGTGTCACGGAGATGCTCAGCCCACTCCAGAGCCATGAAATTCTCTACAGGCACGTCGGTTATATTAAAATTATAGCTGCACACAAAGAATTACAAATGGTGGCATATACCTCCGTCAGTTCACAAGCGCTCGCACCCTACGCCCCTCGTACTTGTTTCTGCTGCACTGGAATTTTCAAAGACGTGGTGTAGCTGGTGGACACTCCCACTAAACAAAAACTTTCCTGTCTACGTGAATAACGTCTTGTTGTGACCTAGGCAATGTAGCCTGACGCCAAAGTTATCTATTCTCGTCAGAAATAAACCTCAATTAAAATATATTCTTCCTCAACATCTCACGGCAATCCCAGGCAGAATGTGACTTTCATCATAAGCTCACGAAACTAAATATTAGTTGCTTCCTTAAAAGAGCACTCTGGTAGCTTTGGGAACACTGTAATGCTGTAGACTGTACAATTTGCACCGCGGATGCAAGGCATGGCACTGAGGTGGTGTGTTGTTGCCAGTTGGTTGCATCGAGTCAACACACTGAAATGCGTCGACGTGGAGGCACGACAGAATGCCAGCAGGTTTTATTTACCGTGCCTGGACGTGTCCTAACCACACTGTTAATGAAGTTGACCGATTTTGTTGCTGTATTTGCGCGAACTGTGCAACGTTTCTACAAGAAGTACTGTGCCGCTAGTAGGCAGCAACACAACGTAAGAAGATACACAAACATATCTCAAAACGTTTCCCAGCGAGCTTTTTCAAGAGAATTACGTGCAATGGACATTGGGTGTCGCGTACCGCACAACAGGTCATTATTCACATCAGCACGTAAAGCTATGCCTTTACAATTGCCCTAACAAAACACAAACAGGATAGTAGTTGACTCGAGGTGAATAGCGTGATCAGACGGTCGCGATTATCTCTCTTTTCAAATTCTGGAAAGCTTCGAGTGCAAAGACGAGCCAGTGAGGCATTTAACCCACAGTGTGTCAACTACGTAGTTCAGACAGGAAGTGACTCGGGGATGTTTTACGAGTGGTTTTTTCGTAGCCTGACTTGGGGGCACTCTTTCAGGTTAGCGTCAACGTGAACCATGCGGCTTATTTCAAAATTCTCGGTGACTATGTATTGTTCTTCCTTCTACATCTTCATTGTGAATGTGCTGTGAACTCTCCTCTCGTGCGAGAGGATAACAGCTGTGTGCACAGGGCTGAACGTATGCGGTGCTGGTTTGACGAACCTTCAGCCACCCTACCAAACCTCGCCTGAATCATTCAACCAGCCGACCTCAATCCGATGGAAAACGTCTGGGGCAGTTTGGGAAAGCAGCTGAAACTTAGCAACTAACATCCCCGCTGCCTGGCAGCTGTACGGGACGTAATCATCAATGAGTTGCTTCGGATGTGGACTCCCTGTCCCGCCGAATTGATGCCATTATCAAGGCGTGTTACAAGATATTGCGTAAAGTCTGTTTGGGGTGACTAATTCTTGTCCCTGTGCTCAGTAAAATATTCCTGTCACGCATTGAAGTAGAAATGGGATTCGTAGTGCATGGCGGGTAGGAACCGTGTTAGCTGATAAGACACATGGCACAAAGAAGGCAGGGACAGACCTCTTGTGTTAGCGGCGACAGCACCTCGAACGAACACAGCAAACACCCTGTCTGATGATTTTTTTTTTAAATGGACGGTAGTTCTGCAAAAATACTAACGCGAATTCTTTACAGACGAATGGAAAAACTGGTGGAAGCCGACCTCGGGGAAGATCGCTTAGGATTCCGTAGAAATGTTGGAACACGTGAGGCAATACTGACCCTACGACTTATCGTAGAAGATAGATTAGGAAAGGCAAACCTATATTTCTAGCATTTGTAGACTTAGAGAAAGCCTTTGACAATGTTGACTGGACTACTCCCTTTCAAATTCTGAGGGTGGTAGGGGTAAAATACAGGGAGCAAAAGGCTATTTACAAATTGTACAGAAACCAGATGGCAGTTATACGAGTCGAGGTACATGAAAGGGAAGCAGTGGTTGGGAAGGGAGTGAGACAGGGTTGTAGCCTATCCCCGGTGTTATTCAATCTGTATATTGTGCAAGCAGTAAAGAAAACAAAAGAAAAATTCAGAGTAGAAATTAAAATCCATGGAGAAGAAATAAAAACTTTGAGGTTCGCCGATGACGTTGTAATTCTGTCAGAGACAGCAAAGGGCTTGGAAGAGCATTTGAACGGAATGGACAGTGTCTTGAAAGAAAGATATAAGATGAACATCAACAAAGCAAAACTAGGATAATGGAATGTAGTCGAATTATGTCGGGTGATGCTGAGGGAATTAGATTAAGAAATGAGACACTTAAAGTAGTAAATGAGTTTTGCTATTTGGGGAGCAAAAGAACTGATGATGGTCGAAATAGAGAGAAAATAAAATGTCGACTGGCAATGGCAAGGAAAGCGTTTCTGAAGAAGAAAAATTTGTTAATATCGAGTATAGATTTAAATGTCAGGAAGTCGTTTCTGAAAGTATTTGTATGGAGTGTAGCCATGTATGGAAGTGAAACATGGATGATAAATAGTTTAGACAAGAAGAGAATAGAAGCTTTCGAAATGTGGTGCTACAGAAGAATGCTGAAGATTAGATGGGTAGATCACATAACTAATGAGGAGCTACTGAATAGGATTGGGGAGAAGAGAAGTTTGTGGCACAACTTGACTAGAAGAAGGGATCGGTTCGTAGGGCATATTCTGAGGCTTCAAGGGATCACCAATTTAGTGTTGGAGGGGAGCGTGGAGGGTAAAAATCGTAGAGGGAGACCAAGAGATGAATACACTAAACACATTCCGAAGGATGTAGGCTGCAGTAGGTACTGGGAGATGAAGTAGCATGGAGAGCTGCATCAACCCAGTCTCAGGACTGAAGACCACAACAACAACAACAAAAATGGTTCAAATGGCTCTGAGCACTATGCGACTTAACTTCTGCGGTCATCAGTCGCCTAGAACTTAGAACTAATTAAACCTAACTAACCTAAGGACATCACACACATCCATGCCCGAGGCAGGATTCGAACCAGCGACCGTAGCGGTCACTCGGTTCCTGACTGTAGCGCCTAGAATCGCACGGCCACTCCGGCCGGCACAACAACAACGACAACAACATGGTAGTTCTACGTTTAACAATCCGCTAACAACGAGGTTGTTAGAGAGAGATTCAAGAAGGATGGAGAAAGATGTCAGCCTCGGCTTCTTGAAAGAACCATCCCGACATTCACCTGGAGCGTGTGAGGTCCTCGCAATTTCTAATGTCGAAATATGTCTGGTAAACCGCGCAGGTGCAGTAACAGCCATCTGCAGTGCAATGAAAATACGAGTCCTTTTCTTTTTCCAATAACGTTATGTAGGTTAGGACAGCCTCAGTTTCACAATGTGTAGAATTATCTAGCTGTTGTATGAGAAGTGAATAGTATAAAGAAAACACTATCACTTTCATGCACATTTATTTTATAAAATGCATAACAGACATCACCATTGAGGAAAAACCTAAGACGGATGGCATGTCGTCAACACGAAAACACTAAGAAAAAGCGTAATCTACGGATGACGAGCTTCTGTTTAAAGACATCACTACCTCAGCGACCATTCGTGGGTGACATCTATCTTTTCGTTGTGAGGCAGATTCAATCACAAATTAATACAGCATAGATTTAAAAGATGGCATTTGCGGACCACTAGCTCTTTTGGTTTTCAATAACTATTTGTAATTATCTCATTGTACTTGTTTTTCATCGAAATGGCAATCGGACTTCGTGGTCTAGTGGTAAATCGTATGCCTGAGCACCGAAAGGGCACCAGTTTGAGTCCCGGTCAGACCATGATTTTTTTCAATGTGCCTTTATCCTAGCGGTCACCTCTCAACGATATGAAGATTCGCCGGGAAAGACACGTGGTTCGGATTCTGCATTAAGCTGTAGATTCTCTTTCCCCGCTAACATTACTGGCGTGGTCAGGGGCACGCAAGTTTCCGAAGCAGTGACCGTTTAAAAGAATTGCACCAGGCGTTTAAACATTCCTCTTGAGGGTCCCTCAGCCAGTCACGTCACACGACCCTTTCTTTCTGGTTTTTTTTTTATTATTATTATTTATTTACGAACGTGAATGCGCAAGACTTAAAAGTAAAAATAACTTTTCTCTAAAAATACAAAATTGTACAAATAATTTTCTGATGCATGCCATTCACATTCGTTTTGTACTGTCAATTCAGTGTACAGAGACTGTTTAGATATTGTCTTGGAGACAGTCTCGACGGAGGAAAAGACCTTACAGCTGATTACGTATGAGAAAGACGCCAAAGAAACGCTAACAGGCAAGTTTTTAACTTTAATTTATTAGTCTCATGCAAAGCCCAATTCACCATACACAATTATTTCACATAATGATACAAATGGAACTTTGGTCTGACTTCGTCACAAAATATGAAACATAGTGAACAGGATAACTAGTCAACAAAGTATCTTAGTCTGACTGCTTCATTAAAATAAATGCCACAAAAAAAGGGGTCAAATGGCTCTGAGCACTATGGGACTTAACTTCTGAGGTCATCAGTCCCCTAGGAGTTAGAACTACTTAAACCTAACTAACCTAAGGACATCACACACATCCATGCCCGAGGCAGGATTTGAACCTGCGACCGCAGCGGTCGCGCAATCCCAGACTGTAGCGCCTAGAACCGCTCGGCCACTCCGGCCGTAATGCCACAAAACTATAACATAAAATCCAGTTATATAAATCGAACGAAACATTAGAAAAGAGCATCAAATTTTAAAGTTTCCTTTCACATAGAGGACGAAATGGCAAATGCATTTGGCAACGCAGCTTATCATGGAACTAAGAGCTACTGTAAGCAAAAAATAGTCCTTAATTTTTAAAATATTGCACAGTGTAATGGTTCTTGGATGATTGTTTTTACCACATTCAGTTAGGGTACATACAATGTCTCGTCAAAAGGCAGGAATCACATCGAGACGTGGCTGCACGATCCGTTACAGCCGCGCGGATAAGATGCCCGTCATCTCGACTGCTAGTGATACGAGGCCGTTGGGATCCAGCACGGCGTTCCGTATTACCCTCATGAACCCAAAGATTCCATATTCTGCTAACAGTCATTGGATCTCGACCAACGCGAGCAGAAATGTCACGATATGATAAACCGCAATCGCGATAGGCTACAATCCGACCTTTATCAAAGTCGGAAACGTGATGGTACGCATTTCTCCTCCTTACACGAGGCATCACAACAACGTTTCACCAGGCAACGCCGGTCAACTGCTGTTTGTGTATGAGAAATCGGTTTGAAACATTCCTCATGTCAGCACGTTGTAGGTGTCGCCACCGGCGCCAACCTTGTATGAATGCTCTGAAAAGCTAATCATTTGCATATCACAGCATCTTCTTCCTGTCGGTTAAATTTCGCGTCTGTAACAGGTCATATTCGCGGTGTAGTAATTTTAATGGCCAGTAGTGTACTTACATGTACGACGCGCAGCGAAGATGTGAATACTACGGCCTCCCGCCTAGAAGCGATTCGTGTGATTCGAAGGCGCACGAAGTGCTTCGTCTGCATTTCTTAATGCCATATTCGTTAAAGAAAGCTGATTATGAGAAGAATCTGAGTATACTGTACGACAGCTCACTACCGAGAGGATCGCTACTGTGATTGGCAACATTTAATATTTATGAGAGAAAATTAATAAACAGAAATATGTGAGCATGTCAGTCGCTTTCAGAAACCCCTGGGCTGGCAGATGGCTCAAGATACTCGAAAAAATAGTTACACAGTTTCAAGTACCAGTACTATGTTAGTAGTCCAGAAATGTGCTACAGCCCCCTACATATCTCTTTCAGTGACTGCGAACTCTCATAACCTCGCTGCTGAGTGCACGTGAAGTCGTGACCGCGAAGATAACATTAATCTAATTACAGCTTCCACAGAGGCATTTAACGAGTAATTTTTCCCGTGATCCGCGTGAAAACCGAGCGGGAAGAAACCTTAATATATGGTGCAATGGGAAATACTCTCTGCTATGGACTTCACATTTGTATGTAGCGTATGCAGCACAGGGAAACGAGAAAAATTTGACATAACGTAGTTTGCACGAAAAAGAAACACAGAAAAAGCATTTTTCATTGAGGAAAGTGCATGTGTCGGAAAGTTGTGCCTCCTTTTGGCGTTCACATTCTAAACCAGGGGAACGCGGGCTGTGCACTCTAACGACAACGTTGAGCGTGCCGAGTTTTTGATGTCATATTGTGGAAAATGCACGTAGGGTAGTATTTCCGAACTTGGAGCAGCAGTCGTAGTCTAGGAATGCAACAGGGCCACATCCAGACATCAGGTGCTGGTCTCTGATATGCGTGATCGGCTCCTGTTTCATCAGACCACGAGCGCCGAAATCAGGCCACAAGCCCCGGACATTGGCCCCAGCCGGCCGTCGCCCATGCTTGGTCGGCACCCCTCACCAGCAGCAACACTTCTGACACCGTTCCGGGTGTCTGTGCTTTGGGGCAGTCTTCGAGAAGCCGTTCCAGTTTGACAGACTTCCACTTCGTTGAGGTGCTCTGCCGATTACGCCTGTCCCCGGCCATTGCCCTGTTCCAGATGGTTCCGAGTGACACTGAAACCTCGCGCCTTCCGCATCTGTCAGCTCCTGGAAGCAGTATTTAACCGACGCCGTACCACTCCGTCAGTGTGTTCGGCCAGCTGGGCAGTATGTGACGCCCGGTCTGTGTTCGTCTGCGCCGTCGTCGTAACTCTACCGTCACCGGGCAGCGAATGAGGGACCTCTCTCTGTGTGTCCAGGCCGGACAGCCAGCCGAGACACTTGTGTTCTCCGCACCACGGCCGAGTCAGCGAGATGTGTCAGCGTAGTTTGCCTGCCTGCACCTCTGGGCAGTACTTTGCTGGCAGCTACAGCGCCGCATATTACGTGAAGAATGGTTCAAATGGCTCTGAGCACTATGGGACTTAACTTCTGAGGTCATCAGTAACCTAGAACTTAGAACTACTTAAACCTAAGGACATCACACACATCCATACCCGAGGCAGGATTCGAACCTGCGACCTCAGCGGTAGCGCGGTTCCAGACTGTAGCGCCTAGAACCGCTCGGCCACTCCTGCCGGCTTACGTGAAGAAGAAAATGCGCTTGGCTGACTGTACTAGCAAGATGGAGCACGAGGTCTGTCAAACAATTCGTCAACAAAATTTTTCTGCGCTTATCTTTCACTTATTGTTCATGGTCTCCTTCAAAATACTCAGATACACCGCTCGCAAAGCCGTTTCCACTTCCGGAAGCAGTCTTGGCACGCCTCTTGCTGGATCTGTCTGCGAATTTTCTTTTGTCTCGTCTGTAGTTGCAAATCTTCGTCCTTTCAACGGGGTTTTCAACATGGAAAATAAAAAAAGTCCGCAGGGGCCAGGCCTGGAGAGTACAGAGGACGAGATGGTCAAGTACCAACAGGGATGAATGTGCGGGTGCGTTACTGTGATGCAAGAGCCATGAATTTTCTCGCCACATTTCAGGTCGTTTCCTTCTCACATTTTCTCACAAACGTCGCAACACGTCCCGATAGTACCACCATCGTCCCTGTGGCACGAATGTATGATAAACTAACCCTTTAAAGTCAGAGAAAACTATCAGTATGGCTTTGACGTTTGATCTGACCTGACCTGCTTCTTTGGTCTTGGAGACCCACTTTGAAGATTGAACCTCGGTCTCAACATCATAACCGTACATCCATGTCTCGTCATCAGTTATGATTCTCTTTGGGAGCATCTAGTTCTCATTTGCGCAATCCAAAAGCTCTTCTCAGTTTGCCAGGCGAAGGTCTTTTTGGTCTTGACTCATGAGCCGTGGGACGAACTTGGGGGCAACTCGATGCATTCCAAGATGCTGTGTCAGGATTTCATTAAATGATCCAAATGAAATGTTACATCCCTCTGCAATCTCTCGGATAGTCAGTCTTCGATTGGCACGCACAATTTCGCTGTTGTTCCTGACATGAGCGTCGTCGGTAGACGCTGCAGGGCCTTCTGAACGAGGGTCATCTTTAACTTACGTCCGGCCATATTTGAACGGTGTGTACCATTCGTAACACCGAGAACGGCTAAAGCACTCATCGCCGTAGGCTTCTTGCACCATTTTATGTGTGTCTGTAAAGGTTTCCTTGAGTTTCACGCAAAATTTAACGCAGACGCGTTGCTCCTCTAACTCTACCATCTCTAAATTCGCAAAATGTGTCACGCAAAGTTCTTCTCAATACAGCACTGAACAATAACTAACAGACATATAACAATGAAACTTTCGGCAATTACACACTGAACACCGGCGTATGCAGGGATGCCAACCGCACTTCGCTCCAACACACTACTGGCTCGAAGTTATGAATGTTCCGGAATTTTTTAAACAGATCTCGTAATTAAAGAATTGTTGTGTTTCTTTTCGTGCCTGTCCAAGACCAATTCTGACCAGTTAGATGGTGGAATCCAAGCTGCATGAATTAGTAAAGAAGCAATAAAGATGTAGAGTGTCCTCGCACACGCCCGCCTCTGTTGTTGTCCACCTCCCCCATTCTTGGCAGAGAACCCAGCCCACACGGCAACCGAATAATTTTTCCTATTACAAATATTTAGCACGTCAGATATTCTGATTGTGCTTTTGAACGTAGACAGTTCAGACGGAAGAACGCCACCTACGTCACATGATGCCATCTCTCTTCAGTATAGAGCCCCGAGACACCATGTTGGCTTACACTTGAAATGCATATTATGCCGTTTCTAAGCACCAGCGAATTGAGGATCCCTCGAAAACAGGTCGTTAATTGTACGATTTGTTGTAATAAAACGTCGGCATACATCATGTTGGTGGTTAAAGAATTATTGTTACTTGCGTATTATGAAAATATGTCGTTTCACGAAACATTAAGCATCCATGAAAAACGCACTGTTCCTGATACAATCTGTTAGATTTAAATATCAGTACCATATCTAAGGTTAAAGCTTTAAGCAGATGCTAAGATGATCAGGATGGTCGTATATTATTCATGGTTGGCTTAGCGTGAACGGTAGAGTTGTAGAATTGTAAGGAAAAAAATAAAATTTTTTAAAAAAATTAAAAAAAAAGCAGGTGATGTGTTGCTGGTCCCATTGGATCCTAATATCTTGTTACTGTCCATCGCGTTTTCTAATAGATCATGATACTTTCCTATTAGTTTAATCGAAATATATTCTATAATATTGGACTTTACGTAAGTAGAAGTTTGCTATTTCGAGGAGTGAGTGTGTTCGATTGGCTTTATCTTCAAGACAGCTTGCACTACTTGCAGTACGATATTTTGCACTTCCTTGTTTCAAGATTTGTATTTCACATGTAAAGATTCTGCAACTGCATAGGAATAGTCATCAAGTGGCTAGCATACGGGCAAGGGGAGAAATGTGCATTTTAATATATCTAGCGTAAGAATTTTACGCCCATCCATTTCGTAAACAGTGTATGCACAAGTCGCATAGTTTCTGAGCGTTCAGCAGCGCGTTGAACTCTGCACACTTAATGTTGACAATCGATTTCACGGTATATGTGCCGAAGGCTATACCCTATTATGGAAACTGCGGACTGCTCGTTGTAGCATGTCCCGGGACATTCAGCCCTGTTTCAGTTCAAGGATAGCTGAACGACGTGTTGGGCACACATTGTTTTTGAGCTGTCCTCTCAGGAGGAAAAGGTACATACTATCAGGGGATGTCACAGCTCGTAGAACGTCACCGTTACGTGAAATGACCTGCCTTCCAAATAATTGGCGTAATTGGCGAATGGCTTCTATCGGTTGTCGAGCAGCATGTGACGTGGCTCCGTTCTGGTAAAACCACTTGTTTCCAATGTTACGATCGTGCAGCCTCGGTGTAAGGAAAGTTTCAACCATATAAATACACCCAGCGGACGTCACAGTCTTACAATGCAAACATCACCATGACATGATACAGCACACCATACTGTAACCTTGGCTCTATCTAACGTACGCTCGTGAAAGTCACAAGGATTTTTCTGTGCCAAGAGACGGAAATTCTGTTTGTTAACATATCCATCAAAGTGGAAGTGGGCTTCGTCTAATATTCGTATGTTGTTAAGTTAATTGATGTCCTCATTGATATTATACAACACCCGTTCGCTAAGTTCCCTATGCGACACAGGATCTCGTGGATTTAATTGCTGCACAGTCAGTAACTTGAAGGGATGGAACTTCAACTCGTGCAATATTCTTTGTACACTTCGTCACCCAGTCTCTAGCGCTGATGCACGTTGTCGACCGGATAGGCGAAGGCACCTCTCGACAGAAACGCGAACAGCTGCAATATCCTCTCGGCTACGTACTGTTCGAACGCCACCAGCATGCTTCTTTTTCGGGGTAGAACCAGTTTCTTCAAAATGGTGCATCCACTTTGTAATCGCGTGAACATATCGGACACGTCCATGGCAGCCTAGATGGTAATGCTGTCAAAAGCCTTTTGCGCAGCAATCACACCATCGCTGTGCTTGTAAAACACTCTCACTACGACAGCACGCTCCGCACCAATCCAATGCTGCATGATTACTAAATAGCACCGCGTTCACAACAGCTGCGCATCGCTTCCGAACAGCTGTCGACATTACAGTGTTGACAACAAAATTTCCCGTTCCCTGCACCACGCTATATGGACATGTGTTGGACAAAAATATACACTCATGCTCATAAATGAAGGATAATTGCAGAATGTGGTGCCACACAACGTGCCACTACACAAAACTGGTGCTAATCGCACAGGCACATAGGGAACACACTCGACACAGACCTGTAAGTCCACGTTATTGGTGATAAGTTGAGAAAACCGTCCCGAAACACATGTGCTACAAAACGCCACTGTTTCCTGCGCATGTACCCCGACATCAATATGGGATATGATCACCGTGCATACGTACACGGGTCGCACAACGGGTTGGCATACTCCGGATCAGGTGATCGAGCGGCTGCTGGGGTATAGTCTCCCATTCTTGCACCAGTTCCTGTCGGAGCTCCTGAGGTGTCCTAGGGGTTTGAAGACGTACAGCGCTACGTCGACCGAGAGCATTCCAGACGTGCTCGATGGGGTTTAGGTCTGGAGAACAGGCTGGCCTCTGCATTCGCCTGATATATTCCGTTTCAAGGTACTCCTCCACGATGGCGGCTCGGTGGGGCCGTGCGTTATCATCCATCAGGAGGAAGGTGGGACCCACTGCACCCCTGAAAAGGCGGACATACCGGTGCAAAATGACGTCCCGATACACCTCACCTGTCACAGTTCCTCTGTCAAAGACATGCAGGGGTGTACGTGCACCAATCATGATCCCACCCCACACCATCAAACCACGACCTCCATACAGGTCCCTTTCAAGGATATTAAGGGCTTGGTATCTGGTTTCCAGTTCACGCCAGATGAAAACCCGGTGAGAATCACTGTTCAGACTATACCTGAACTCGTCCGTGAACATAACCTGGGACCACTGTTCATGTACTGTGTTCTTGACACTAGGCTTTACGGGCTCTCATTTGACCAGGGGTCAGTGGAATGCACCTTCCAGACCTCCGGGCGAATAAACCATGCCTGTTCAGTCGTCTATAGACTGTGTGTCTGGAGACAACTGTTCCAGTGGCTGCGGTAAGGTCCTGAGCAAGGCTACCTGCAGTACTCCCTGGCCGTCTGAGGGATCTGATGGTGAGATATCGGTCTTCTTGTGGTGTTGTACGCTGAGAACGTCCCGAACTGTAGCGCCTGGACACGTTTCCTGTTTGCTGAAATCGTTACCATAACCTTGAGATCACAATTTCAGGCACACGGGGGACCCGTGCTACGACCTGCTGTGTTTGACCAGATTCCAGTCGCCCTAGTATTCTACCCCTCATAACGTCATCAATATGTGTTCTTTGAGGCATTTTCAGCACACAGTCACCATTAGCATGTCTGAAAATGTCTGCACACTTACTCGCTGCACCGTACTCTGACATGCACCAACACACCTCTGCGTATGTGGACATCTGCCAACACCACCGTGCGACGACCGCAGGTCAAATGCACCGCATGGTCATACCTGAGGTGATTTAAACCCACAAACTGCCCACCAGAGCGTTGTTTCACCATGTATCGGCATTATCCTTAATTTATAAGTATGAGTGTAGATACAGCGCTCGAAATGCATGCTCGAGCACAAATGCAGATGATAGTCAAGCCTGCAGGTTGCGTTGTTGTATTTGACCACGAACAGCACCTGTGCAGTACCCTCCGTGTGTTGCAAGTTTCAATCATTTTCAAAACAAAGATCTTTGTAATTCTGATTGTGTTATGCCGGAGCTAAGTGAATTCGAACGTGGACAAATTGTTGGTGCTCTTTTGATAAAAGCTTCCGTAACTAAGGGAGCCAAATTGTATGGTATTTCAAGACGCACCATATCCATTAATTATACCACATACAGAGAAGGCGGAAAATCATTATCCGCTAAGTCAAAACGCGGACGAAAATGTGTGTTGGGTGATTGTGACAGACGGAAGCTGTAAAAGCCACTGCGGAATTCAATGTCGCACTCGCGAACTCTGTCAGTACCAAAACATCTCGAAGAAAGCTCCATAAGAAGCGAACTGCAGGGTGAGCTGATATTCCGAAATCACTCATTAGTAATGCAAATGCCCGTAAAAGGAAAACGTGGTGCCAAGTTCATAAAACCTGGACTATGGAGAAATGGAAGAAAGTCATTTGATCGGGTGTGACTGGTTTCACACTTTTTCCAACTTCTGGCCGAGTTTGTTACGTCCAGAGAGTGAAACATAACTACGAGTCGGTGATGATTTGGGCAGCAGTATCGTGGTATTCCATGTGCCCCAAGGTAAATCCGCAGGGTATCATTAGTACGAAGTGTTATGTGACCATTTCGGCTGATCAGTTCCATCCCATGGTACAACGTTTGTTCCCCGATGCTGATTCTATGATGCAAGACGACTAGGCACTGCTCACACAACTCGCATCGTCCTATGTTTGAGCCCCTCCACGCTCGCACAAGCGTGGTGACCAACTCAAAAGGTCTACTGTCACGTCTGCATTGTTAGTATGTAGAATCGAGGAGATCGCAGGAGCGAGGAAACGCGATGCTATCCGTACGTCTGGGTACGATTACCCATTAATACGGGCGCATCTGGGTGATAGATGCGGTCGAAAAAGCTTGACAGAATCAAGCTTGAAAGAAGAGCGGTTTTAAGGGCAGAGGGAAAAAAGTGCCAAGGCAAGTGCCAAGGGAAAAAAACCTTTGTGACAGTGTCAGGTTGGGTAGTAAGGGCAGTAGCGGTTTCTTGCTTTCTGTAACAGATCGTGCAAGGTAAGGTTATGTTAGTGGTTGGGTATCATGCATCAGTAACATAGAAGCAATGCCAGATTGTCATGGAATGATCAGTCCTGTCGAGGAGGTGAGCTCTGCTGCTGCTGGGCCGACGATGTCTCCTGGGCCAGCTAGTGCTGATGCTGCTCCTGTAACATAGCCACGTCGTTGTAGGTTTGTCAGTTCGATGGTACTCTAGGGAACTGGCAGTGTGATATGTGTTGGGGGTTTGTTTGTGAGTCGTCTTTGGATTCCCTGCGATTGCCAGCTGGCAGAGGGTCAGCTAGCGAGCTAGTCAGTGGCTAATTTGCAGGAGCTCGCCTCATTGTGTCGTTTGCGTAGTTACAAAGTTACTGTGGTGTCACCGCCAGACACCACACTTGCTAGGTGGTAGCCTTTAAATCGGCCGCGGTCCATTAGTATACGGTGGACCCGCGTGTCGCCACTGTCCGTGATAGCAGACCGAGCGCCACCACACGGCAGGTCTAGAGAGACGTCCTGGCACTCGCCCCAGTTGTACAGCCGACGTTCATAGCAATGGTTCACTGATAAATACGCTCTCATTTGCCGAGACGATAGTTAGCATAGCCTTCAGCTACATTTGCTACGACCTAGCAAGGCGCCGTATTCAATTGATAATTAATATTATGAAGCATGTACCGTAACGAGAGATGTTCTACAATTGTGGATTAAAGTTAAGTATTCTACCAGTTACCTCCTGTTTTGCTAGTCTTATTTCTCTGACCTGTTCCAGACCTCACGCCAGTCAGCGTGTAATTAAACGCGTGCATTTCGGCCTCCTCTAGAAAAACAGTGTTGTCTCTTCTGCCAACACTACAGTTACCATAGATGGTTAGTCCCTAAGGAGTGTTTTTGGGTGCTTGTGTTTCCATCTACGGTTGTGATCGTAGTTGCCCAGGTGTAGGATGTGAGGATTGTTCGAGTGACTTGATTTCTTGTATAGTAATGTGGCGAGTTTTTTGAAAACCTGGTGAGTCCCCAGTCGGTATTCTCGGTGAAGGTCCGCTGTCCGCATGTATCGGGGAGCATTGCTTATGATACGTAATACCTTGTTCTGTATTTTCTGGAGGCGGTCCAGGTGTGTGGACTCTGCGTATCCCCAGACAGGAGCTGCGTATGTCATCAGTGGTCTAATCAGTGTCATGTATAATATCCTAGACACCCTCCGATTCAGTGTACTATTCCTGTTGAGCATAGGTTAGAGTTGTTTGAGCCTCGCGTTTGCCCTGTTGGTCATGTGTTGTATGTGGTCCCCCCCATGTAAGCCTCTGGTCTAGCCAAACACCGAGGTATCTTACATTCGCAGTGAAGCGTATTGGGCTTGCATGTAGTTCGCATCGCCCAGAACTGGTTTTGTGAGAACGAGTTGAAATGTCGCATTTGTCCTGGCTTCCACAGTCACCAGATCTCAGTATTATTCAGCCTTTGTGGTCTACTTTGCAGGAAAGGGTGCATGATCGGTATACAACTCCATCATCACCTGAACTTGCCACAGTTTTGCAGGAAGAGAATTTAAAATTCCCTTGAAAATCATACAGGAGCTGTTGCTATTAATTCCGAGACGACTGGAAGCTGTTTTGAATGCCGATGGGCTTCCTGCTTCGTATTAGCCATGACAGTAAACTTTTTTGGTGCTTTTACATTCTTGTTCAATCCCTATAGAAGTTAAGACTCAGTGGGCTTGTTTCGTCACCTGCGGGCCATGCTGGTGAGGCCCGAGCAGCTAGGCTGCAGCACGAAATTACCCCTGCGGAAGTTTCGCTGTGTTCCCGCACGTGTACGTCTCGAGCCGCTGCAGCCTCCGGCAGGGAGTGTCCGCGGGCCGGACTCCCCTCTGTGCCGCCCATAAATCGCCAGAGTCGCAATCCTTGCTCGTTGCCCGCTGCCTGTTGCCTGCTTGCCTTTGTGCCTGGCGGCGGCCACAAAGGGCTCCCGGCGACCGGGATGACCGTGACGCCGCAAGCTCGCTTTGTCTGCTGGGGGGCGTGGCCGGCGGTCAGCTGCATTCCACTGTCTTAGGGTAGCTTTCGCTGCCGTCACAGTCAAGGTCGGCGCTGGACCGATGCTATCTCGAAGGCCCCTCCCCCCCTCCCACCCCGTCCACTCTTCTGTCCATTTCCTCCTTCTGGAAACCGTCTCCTCTTCCTCCTCCTTTTCTTCTTCCGTTTTCACCAGCTGCAGCCCAAGTTAATTCGACACCTCCATCTGCCCCCCCCCCCCCCTTCCGTTCCAGTAGCGAAAATTGAAAGGAGAAACGATGCTAGGCAACCCTCTGTGTGAGCTCTAATCTAATACTGTCTTTAACGTCTACATACACACAATATGATCAATGGTGTCGAGACACCCGTTTGTTAAGTCGGAATTGGTCGCTGGATGCCAAGAGAGACACACTCGCCAGTATAACAGTAGGGGGGGGGGGGAATATTGTTTTCTCTTTAGAGATGTAGTAACAGCAGAATGGGTCGCCGCGCAGGATTAGCCGAGCGGTCTGAGGTGCTGCAGTCATGGGCTGTGCGGCTGGTCCCGGCGGAGGTTCGAGTCCTCCCTCGGGCGTGGGTGTGTGTGTTTGTCCTTTGGATAATTTAGGTTAAGTAGTGTGTAAGCTTAGGGACTGATGACCTTAGCAGTTAAGTCCCATAAGATTTCACACACATCTTGAACATTTTGAACAGAATGGGTCGGTCAGGAGAGCTCAGTGACTTCGAATGTACCCTAGTCGTTGGGTGTCACCTGAGTAAGAATCCATCATGAACATTTTAACCTTTCTAAAACAGCCCAAGTCGACTGTTAGTGGTGTGAATGTGAAGTGGAAACGGCAAGGAACAACCACAGATAAATCAAGACCAGTCAGATCTCATGTATTGGTGGGCGGTGACCGCCGAGGATCGTTTGGGGTGGATGAAAAAAACGCATGAAATGAGAGGAAAGAAATCAGTCGTCAGTCCCAGAGTGCTACCAGCAGCCCAGCTTGCACAGTGACTGTGCGTACGAAATGGAAGAGAAAGTGATACAGTGTTGGAACAACTTCTCATAAGTCACGCATTTCTGTAGTCAGTGTTAAGGGGCGCTTGAGGAAATGTGAAGAGCGATGCCACTGGACAGTGGATGACTGGAAAACGAGTGATTTGGAGTGATTAATCGCGTTATACCCTGTGGCAGTCCGATGGAAGGGTTTGGGTTTGACGACTGGCTTCAGATCGTTACCTGCCATCATGTGTAGTGCCGACAGTGAGGTTGGGAGGAGGTGGTGTTACTGTGTTGGGGGTGTTGCCTGTTATTGCGCTTAAGAAGATGTTGAATGCGAAAGGACATGAGCATTGTGTACTGCCTACAGTAGAGAAACGGTCCCGAGACGATGACAACACACCCTGTCATAAAGCAGTATGAGTGAGGCAATGGTTTGTAGACAACAACTTTTAAGAAATGGACTGGCCTGCCCAGAGTCCGGACCTGAACCCAATGGAACATCTTTGGTAGAATTAGAAATTCGACTCGCTCTAGACAACTACGTCCAACATCACTATCTTCTCTGATTTCGGCTCTTGGGGATGAATGGGCTGCAATTATTCCAAAGACATCAAGATGCCTCGTTGAAAGACTCCCCAGCAGAGTTCAAGCCATCATAAAGGCGAAGGGTGGACACGCTCCATAATAATGTCCACTAATAGGTTCAAATGGTTCAAATGGCTCTGAGCACTATGAGACTTAACTTCTGTGGTCATCAGTCCCCTAGAACTTAGAACTACTTAAACCTAACTAACCTAAGGACATCACACACATCCATGCCCGAGGCAGGATTCGAACCTGCGACCGTAGCAGCCCCGCGGTTCCGGACTGCGCGCCTAGAACCACTAGACCACCGCGGCCGGCCACTAATAGGTGTCTGGGTACTTCTGATCAGGTAGTGCACGGGGTGAACCCGGACACAACCGACAAAATATCTAAGGTTTTTCAGGGATATTTTCTGCGCATTTTGGTGGCGCCGTATAGGGTGATTGCATTTCGTTTCACTTTTTACCCCATTTACTATTATATCTGCAATCCACTGAAAATATCTGCACAACAGTGCATATGTAAAGGGTATACGCGGTGTGTGTTGTTTGGAAAAAAACTTGTTCCAGTCACAGTGTTTGCCGTTGACAACAGAAACGCCCACTTTACTGGAGTTGTGATAGGGGTGCGGAGCAACGCTTGTGAGGAGATCGACTGGAATGTGCTGACATTTCTGCAGTGTCCAAGACACTTCAGGTAGCGTTTTGATTCCATATTCGTTGGCTTCGCTAACTCAAAACCTCACTGTCACGTTCCAACATAACCTAGACCTCGGGCTAAGCTACAGACCAGTCTGTCGCAACGACCAGATTTCTTGCTGTCACATTCGTCAGCTTCGTCATCTCGCAAGGACACGGTCACATTCCAACGTGACCTAAGTCAGCATGCTGCGATTTGTAGCCGGCCGCGGTGGTCTAGCGGTTCTAGGCGCTCAGTCCGGAACAGCGCGACTGCTGCGGTCGCAGGTTCGAATCCTGCCTCGGGCATGGATGTGCGTGATGTTCTTAGGTTAGTTAGGTTCAAATAGTTCTAAGTTCTAGGGGACTGATGACCACAGATGTTTAGTCCCATAGTGCTCAGAGCCATTTGAACCATTTTTGCGATTTGTATGTCCTCTCCAATGTATGTTATGTTTACATCGGCACTTCAAAGATGTACGTAATAAGATATACATAAGATATTTGAAGTGACATTAAAGTTTCTTTCACCAGCAAAAGAAGCATCATAAACTACACGTCAGATGTGGAAAGATGTCTGAGCTCTTCACTAACATCAGCTACGTAATTTAAAAATTCTCCATCTGAAGATGACCTATCAAAACGGGCAGTGGCAAAATAAATGACTGGTGGAGAAAACTTTTTCATTTACGTATGTCAATAGTGGCAGGTCTCCTAATGCGTTGCTTTATGGACGAAATATTCAATGGTTTTGTAAGATGTGGTATCTCCCTCCTGGGTACGTTACACTTCCGGAGACTTCGTCCGCCGGCCGGGGTGGCCGAGCGGTTCTAGACGCTACAGTCTCGAACCGCGCGACCGCTACGGTCACAGGATCGTATCCTGCCTCGGGCATGAATGTGTGTGATGTCCTTAGGTTGGTTAGGTTTAAGTATTTCTAAGTTCTAGGGGACTGATGATCTCAGAAATTAAGTCCCATAGTGCTCAGAGCCATTTGAACCATTTTAGACTTCGTCCAATGACTCTCTGGCTAGCCTCAACATACACCTCAATTAGTTTTATTTAATGAATGTTTCTGTTTCAAATTATTGTTTGGCAATCACGTAATCAAACAATAATTGCTCTTTCTGCATATTTTGTGCAATGTGTACCATTTAACTGAACCATATTCACAAAAAAACCAAAGTAATCACCTTTTGTTGAGAAGAACACCTTAGATCTAAAATCATAATCGAGAATAACATATTGGAACAAGTCCATATATTCAGCCACCTGGTGTGACACCTCATATGTCTGCGATAATGATTGTGAAAATAAAATACAAAGGTACTTACACATATTAGGTACGATTACGAGAAGGTTCCTGAGTAGAATCAAGAAAGGACTTAACTTCTATAACACTGTGACTGTACCTTTATTACACTATGGATGCGAAGTATGGACTTAAATGACGTAGCACTTACAGAGAACTGAAACGGCAGAAATGAAATTTCTAAGACCTTTGGCAGGATAAAGATTAGATGATAAGAGGAACAGTGAGATGGATTTAAGCAGGATAGAAAAGAAAATCTATGACTACAGACTCAAGGGCAGAAGAAGGATAGGACGATCACCAAGAAGATTGTGGTATCAGTTTTAAACTGGTTAGCTTCGGACAGGCGGAGGCGCCTAAATCGAAAATGAAATGACATTTGTATAATTTGAGGGTCAACGGCCCGTCCTTGCTTGATTCGACCATGTGATCCTGTACATGACTTACTGTATTCCGCAACAATTTTCTGGCATTGCGACTTTTCTATACGGAGTGAAGAAAAAATTCGCGCGCTCGGACTTCCCAGTGCGATTCCTCACATAATGGCAATACAAAAATATCTCTCATAAAGTTTCGTTCTGCGAATATTTCGGGCAGTAAATGGCGTAGACACTCGCAATCTGGCAGCACTGTTACTACAGCACAGTAACTATGTCTGCCAGGACACAGCGGCAGTGCTGTACAATTGGCGCAGAGGATAGCGTTTTGGGTTAGCACGCGAGAGGTCGAGGTCTCGATTCCAGGTCGAGGCTTCTTTGTTTTTAATTGGTAAAAGTAGTTGGCGTGGTACAGTACCTGGCGTCTTAATCGTCATACAGCGATTACAGTGGGTCTCCTACAAAACATTTGCAGTTACGTAATACGAACACAGAAATGGAAGTTCAATAGTTTACATTGGTCGGCTTTTAAAGAAATCTTTTGCACGTTGTGTACACGAACTGCTTCGCGCCACTGCATCTTCTAGTTTCCAAACTTGTTTGCTGTGTACCCTCCCTCAATTATCCTATCGAAATTATTTGCTAGTCTTTCTGGTGACGTAAGGCACTAACGAAATGTAATGGACCTGAACGTGGCAAGAATAATAGTTGGTATTAATAGTTTGAGCCACTAGGGGAGGGTACATACAAAACAAGTTTGGAATGTAATAGATGCAGTGGTGCGCAACAGTTCGCGTCCACAATGTGTAAAAGGTTTCTTTAAAAGCTGACTAATGAAAACGATTGTACTTCCATTTGTGTGTCCGTAGTACATAACTGCAAATGTTTTATAGACGACGCACTGTAATCGCTGTATGATGATTAAGATTCCAGATGCCGTACCTCACAAACTACTTTTTGCAAATGAAAAAAAGGCCTCAATCTGGAATCGAACCCTCGACTTCCTGCATGCTGACCCTAAACTCTGTCTCTTTTTTTTTTTTTAAATCTCATTTTGTTCGCTTTCGTTCGTTGTATCTGCTCTGGGCGGACGTCGAAAGACACCCGTTTCAGTTCGTTGTTGATCCATTAACTCAGTTTTTTTTATTACAGAGGACAGCTAGCCCTCTGACCGAACACGCTGAGCTACCGTGCCGGCCTTCCATTGGACTACTGCTGTATCCTCACAGAAATACGGGGTGTTCAAAAAGTCTCTCCGCAGTGCCGTATGATTGATAGTCTCGCGTGCCGTATGATTGTTCGCCTACCTGGGTTATTTCCCTTCAAGTGGACTCTCCCAACATTCCACTGTTTCATTTTTCTCAGCCAGCGTCAGTACTATCGGTGGTGTGTGTCGTTAGGTGTTGACGTGTCCGTTTAAGTTTAGTTCCTTTGTTCGTTTGTTTCGGTTTTGTCACCGATAAAATGCTAACCATTGAAGAATGTGTGTTTTTAGTCGAACAAGTGTTCAAAGCTAGCGGTAAATACGCAGTTTCAGTTCGTCAAACATTTAATTCAGTTTTCCCGGAGACAACACTCCCACTTCGCGATATTGTGCGAGATTTGATTGGCAAATTTCGAAGTACGGGTTCAGTGACAGATGCACCGAGAAGTGGTTGTCCTAACGTTTTGTCTGAGGATAAACTACTCGATATTTACGATAAAATGTCCATGAATCCGAACAAGTCATTTAGAAAACTCGACCAGGAAATCGGTGTTAGTGTCGGAACGGCCCACACAGCTATAAGGAAAAACTACAACTTTTCCCATACAAAGTGACAGTCGTGCAAGAACTGAAAAATGCTAATAATAGCAAGAGACTGCATTATTGTCAATGGTTCAAAAATTTCGTTCAACAAAATGGAAGGGATATTCTAACGAAACGTTTTTCACTGATGAGGTGTAGTTTCATTTATCCGGGCACATGAACTCGCAAAATTCTCGTATGTGGAGTACTGCAAATCCATTGCGTATTCATGAGGAACTACTTCATTCTGTGAAAATAGGAGTTTGGATTGCAATGTCTAGACGTTGGATTGTGGGTCCCATATTTTTCAACGAAACTATAACGCACAACGATACTGCGGTGATATTCTGGATATTCTGTACCCATTCATAGGAGAACTTGCGTTAAGTGAAATACTGAACGCTTATTTTCAACAAGACGGTGCAACCGCGCATGCAGCTCGCGTTTCCATGTCACTGCTTGCTGATGTTTTTGGTGATCGCATTATTTCACAGGGACTATGGCCTCCACGATCGCCTGACCTAACATCACCTGACTTTTTCTTCTAGGGTGCAGTGAAATATACTGTCTATAAAAACCGTCCAAAATCCATCGATGAATTGAAAACCGCAATATCCACTTTCACTGCTTCTGTTACAGAAGAAATGTTACAGCTTGTGTTTGGAAACATGATTAGACTAATCGAATTGTGTATTCAACAACAGGGGGGACACTTTCAACAGTTAATCTGAAAAATTGTAAGTAAAAATTAATATTCAATAAATCAATAACTTGTATTTCACTGAATTTCATTTCGGTATATTCACTGCGACATACGACACGCGCGGCTAACAATCATACGGCACTGCGGAGAGACGTTTTGAACACTCCGTAGTCACCCTACACGTGATTACAGTGTTGCCAGACTGTCAATCACTAACGGCCATTTACTGCCCGAAATATTTGCGGTACGAAGTTTTGTGAGAGACATTTTTTTGCATTGCTACACCGTGAGGAATCGCGCTGCAAAAGTCCGAGTGCGTGAATTTTTCTTCACCCTGTATGCAGCAACAACGTACACGCGAAGCCTCATAAACCACTAGAATACACGATCCAGTCAAATTAATGTGACCACCACCTATTCGACGTCAGCCTGCAATAACCACTCACCACTCATACATGGCAGATGGCAGCATGAGTAGTGGAGAATATACACTCCTGGAAATTGAAATAAGAACACCGTGAATTCATTGTCCCAGGAAGGGGAAAC
Organism: Schistocerca serialis cubense; assembly: GCF_023864345.2. Taxonomy (NCBI): domain Eukaryota; kingdom Metazoa; phylum Arthropoda; class Insecta; order Orthoptera; family Acrididae; genus Schistocerca; species Schistocerca serialis. The sequence continues at coordinate 396,449,362 of NC_064644.1, read as the reverse complement.
ATTATTGACACATTCCTGGGGTCAGATACAGCACATGATCACACTGACAGAACCACAGGCACATAGACACAGGCAACAGAGCATGCACAATGTCGGCACTAGTACAGTGTATATCCACCTTTCGCAGCAATGCAGGCTGCTATTCTCCCATGGAGACGATCGTAGAGATGCTGGATGTAGTCCTGTGGAACGGCTTGCCATGCCATTTCCACCTGGCGCCTCAGTTTGACCAGCGTTCGTGCTGGACGTGCAGACCGCGTGAGACGACGCTTCATCCAGTCCCAAACATGCTCAATGGGGGACAAATCCGGAGATCTTGCTGGCCAGGGTAGTTGACTTACACCTTCTAGAGCACGTTGGGTGGCACGGGATACATGCGGACGTGCATTGTCCTGTTGGAACAGCAAGTTCCCTTGCCGGTCTAGGAATGGTAGAACGATGGGTTCGATGACGGTTTGGATGTACCGTGCACTATTCAGTGTCCCCTCGACGATCACCAGTGGTGTACGGCCAGTGTAGGAGATCGCTCCCCACACCATGATGCCGGGTGTTGGCCCTGTGTGCCTCGGTCGTATGCAGTCCTGATTGTGGCGCTCACCTGCACGACGCCAAACACGCATACGACCATCATTGGCACCAAGGCAGAAGCGACTCTCATCGCTGAAGACGACACGTCTCCATTCGTCCCTCCATTCACGCCTGTCGCGACACCACTGGAGGCGGGCTGCACGATGTTGGGGCGTGAGCGGAAGACGGCCTAACGGTGTGCGGGACCGTAGCCCAGCTTCATGGAGACGGTTGCGAATGGTCCTCGCCGATACCCCAGGAGCAACAGTGTCCCTAATTTGCTGGGAAGTGGCGGTGCGGTCCCCTACGGCACTGCGTAGGATCCTACGGTCTTGGCGTGCATCCGTGCGTCGCTGCGGTCTGGTCCCAGATCGACGGACACGTGCACCTTCCGCCGACCACTGGCGACAACATCGATGTACTGTGGAGACCTCACGCCCCACGTGTTGAGCAATTCGGCGGTACGTCAACCCGGCCTCCCGCATGTCCACTATACGCCCTCGTTCAAAGTCCGTCAACTGCACATACGGTTCACGTCCACGCTGTCGCGGCATGCTACCAGTGTTAAAGACTGCGATGGAGCTCCGTATGCCACGGCAAACTGGCTGACACTGGCGGCGGCGGTGCACAAATGCTGCGCAGCTAGCGCCATTCGACGGCCAACACCGCGGTTCCTGGTGTGTCCGCTGTGCCGTGCGTGTGATCATTGCTTGTACAGCCCTCTCGCAGTGTCCGGAGCAAGTATGGTGAGTCTGACACACCGGTGTCAATGTGTTCTTTTTTCCATTTCCAGGAGTGTATAAAGCGTGAAGGCGGAGGGGTGGGGGAGGGGGGTGCGGAAAAACTGCAGTAGTCGTAATGCAGAAATGGAGTTATCTGATGTCCAAAAGGACATGATCATTGGCTTTCGAGCCAAGGATGTAAGAATTTCCGAAACGGCTAAGTTTATAAACTGTTCGCGTGCCGCCATGGCTAAAATAGGCCTATACGATGCATGGCAAAATGGCGCTGTCCACAATCGATGCAAGTGTGCTGCACCATGGGCCATAGATGACAGGGGTGAACGACAGCTGCGGAGATGTGTGCAGGTGGACAGACGTGAAACTGCTAAGCAACTGACAGCCCTGTTGAACCAAGTGGCTACCAACAGTGGCTCCTCAGCGACCTTTCAAGTGGTTCAAATGGCTCTGAGCACTATAGGACTTAACTGCTGAGGTCATCAGTCTCCTAGAACTTAGAACTACTTAAACCTAACTAACCTAAGGACATCGCACACATCCATGCCCGAGGCAGGATTCGAACCTGCGACCGTAGCGGTCGCGCGGTTCCAGACTGTAGTGCCTCGAACCGCTCGACCACTCCGGCCGGCGGCGACCTTTCAACGAGCATTCCTGCGTATGGGCATCCCCAACACGTGGCTGGTTCATGCACCCGTGCTGACTGCTGTTCGTCGGCGACGAAGGCTGGAATTTAAACGCCAGTATCAGAACTGGACACGAACTGAGTGGCGACACGTGCCGTTTTCAGATGAATCCACCGGACAAATGGTTGTTGGCATGTACCTCGGAAACATCTGAAAGCAAACGCCCTGCAACAATCGTCGGGAGGGTCCAGGCGAGAGGAGAGTGCGCTATACTATTCTGGAAGTCAGAGTGGATTAACACAAGTATGCATCTGTCCTTGGGGACCTTGTCCCTATAATCAGTTCGTTTTTCCACGGCGCAATGGCATCTACCAGCAGGACAATGCAACGTGTCACTCAGCGTCGTTCGAAAAGCACCAGGATGAGTTTACCGTTCTCCAACGGCCGCCAAACTTACCGAATTTAAACCCAATCGAGAAACTGTGGGGGCACCCCGATCAGGCTGTAACCGCCATGTATCGGCAATTGAGAAACCTAGCGGACCTGACCGTGGCACTGGAGTCGCCATGGTTCTTCATCCTTCTTAGTACCTTTCAGAGCCTCGCTGACTCTCTTCCTGCACGTCTCGGCGTGGTCCGCGCTGCAGAATGTGGTTATTCAGGCTTTTGAAAGGCGGTCGCATTAATGTCACTAGGCAGTGAATAATGAATTAGTAACGGTCATATAGCCCGCCCGGTTGGCCGTGCGGTCTAATGCTCGCTTTGCACTAGCAAGTTATTGCAGCAGTTTACTTGCCCGGAGGAACTTGCCGCGCGATTTGCGAGTGTAAACATATCGCCAAGTCGACTTGCGACTGTAGCAATTTATTGCGGAAGTGACTTGCTGCACGTTTTCCGCTTCCAGTGTGAACACCACGCAAGAAGTATGTGCAAGTAACTTGCAGCTTTTAGGGTGTATTTCTATTTCCTGCAAGTAGGAAGTGCAAGTTATAATAAGTACGTCGTCTGCATAACACTCATATTTAACATTTTACTTAATGTGGCGACTTAATTTTATGCAAACATCTTACGTATTATATGCAAACAAATTTCAGAAATGGAGGAGAAACGGGAATGGATGAAGCAGGATACAGAACATTTTACTGAAGCAGTGGAGAGCTACCTCGAAATACGGAACGTGCATAACCGGGACTTTAAGGATAGAGTGAAGAAGATGAGCGCATTAAATGAAATCTCGTCGATATTCGACACATCTGTGAAAGAAGAACAGAGAAAGTAGCATAGCGTGAAGACACAACCCCTTTGCCACCTGTATCCACTCGCTTGTTGTTTTAGAAGTCTAGAAAGAGACGATGTGTAATTATTACATGTTCTGTTTAATTAGCTTGTCACCTTCCATTTTATGAGCATTAGAAAAAATACATTTTTATAAGCATATCATTCTGCAAAATGCAGTTTATTTCAATAAAAATTTAATTTCGTTGTTGTGTTTTCACGTACCTTCAAATAATTTTCCCTTTTCAAGACGTCAAAAATGGCTCTCTATATCGTGCTCCTACAAAGAAAAGATTTCAAAATTCAAACTTTTTTTGCTTGTATGTTTCATATAAATAAATGAAATGCATATTTTGTTCGTAGCTCACCTGTAGCTATAAATCGTAGAGTGACTAGCAAACGTTCCTTTGCTGAAATAGCAGTACGGAAGTTTGTGTCTCATTTTGATATGACGGGCGCTATTAACGTCAACACATACTCCAGATCATTTGAGGACATTCTGCAAAAGTTTTCAAAAGTATCCATGCTCTCGATACTAAGTTCTTGCAAAAGGTTATTATAGGCACCATTATGCGATCTTCTCATTATCCACTCTCTAACTGAAATACTTCTCTTTTTATTTTTCACGTTTTTCATTACAATTACAAGAGCTGGAGCATTTATCACCCGCCTGCTTGTCATTTTATACTTCGGCTGACACTCGTAGTGGTACTAAAAGCACATGTAAGTAGTATCAGCAAGTTGTTGACGAAAGTTTCTTGGCTGGCTGGCTCTGAGCACTATGGGACTTAACATCTATGGTCATCGGTCCCCTAGAACTTAGAACTACTTAAACCTAACTAACCTAAGGACATCACACAACACCCAGCCATCACGAGGCAGAGAAAATCCCTGACCCCGCCGGGAATCGAACCCGGGAACCGAAAGTTTCTTGCCAAAGAACTTGCGGAAGAATCTTGCTTAATTTTTGCGCTGCTGTGTAAGCACAACTGCAAGCGGCTCGCTGTAACTTGCAAGCGACTTCCTAGTGTAAACCCAGCTTAACGCACGGCTTTCCGGATTGGACTTGTGTCGAGGTCCGGTGAGCCGGCCAGTCTGTGATTGGCTTTCAGGCGGTTTTCCATCTGACTCGGCGAATGCGGGCTGGATCCCCTTATTCCGCCTCAGCTACACTATGTCGCCGATTGCTGCGCAAACAAGTTCTCCACGTGCGCGTACACCACCATTACTTTGCCACTCAAACACGAGGTTACACTCGTCTGGTGTGAGACGTTTCCTGGGGAGAGTCCAACGGGGGCCGAACCGCACAATAGCCCTGAAAGAGTGGTTCGATGTGGGGCGGCGGAGGGGTGAAGTGGACTGTGGTAGTCGTCGTGGGGTTGTGGACCACTGCGGCTGCGGCGGTGACGGAGTCTCTCCGCCGTTTCTAGGTCCTTAGGATACAGTCGAAATTACTTTTACCTCTAAAGATTTTTGTACGTTAAGATCGACTTGATGTGTTCCGCTTACTACAGCCTCTTCAAATAGTTCAAATGGCTCTGAGCACTATGGGACTTAACAGCCGAGGTCGTCAGTCCCCTAGAACTACTTAAACCTAACTAAACTAAGGACATCACACACATCCATGCCCGAGGCAGGATTCGAACCTGCGACCGTAGCGGTCGCGCGGTTCTAGACTGAAGCGCCTAGAACCGCACGGTCACACCGGCCGGCCAACCTCTTCAATCCTACCACAAAGCTGAACTTATATTGCTTACTCTCGTGTTTTGTTCATTAAGCGGAAGTGTATCGAACACCTTCCGGAATCAAAATAACACTTCAACCTAGACACTGATGACTACTGTTATCAGCGTATCGTGAACGTACAGAGCGATCTGTGTTGCACAAGATCGTTTTTGTGCAATCCGTGTTGATTCCTGCAGACGACATATTTGGTCAAATACGGTAAAACGTGTTCCATAATACTACAAAAGGTTAACGTGAGCTACATAGGCATATTGTCATGTAAATCTGTTCGAAAATGGGAATGTCTCTAAAAATTACTTTTACTTTACAGAACTCTTTTTTTGGAGTCGAGATCGCTGCAGCCGACCATACACGCGCGTACACTAGCCGAGTTGGTTACACTCTCGCCTTCGTCCCTTTTTGCGCGCTTTGGCCGGTGGCCGGTAGCTGGCGGTGTGGGGTTGGGCTGGGACCGTGACACCTGCAGAAGAGCCGGTAATGCTGACGTATTACTTTCGCCCACGCGGGACAAAGCGCTCCGCGCCTTTCAGGAAGGATTGCGCCGGTCAGTGTTGCCACCTGGACGGGCACAAAAGACCGGCCGCCCACCTAAAAGGCGCGACACGGCTTCTGTCTGGCACAATCGCCGCAGGAAGTCCAAAGGGGGTTGCGCCTGACGTCGCCTGCCCGATACGTAACTCGCTCCACTGCTCCCACTGGTCACATTAGCAAATGTTTATCGGAAACTTTATTAACACAAGCATAAAACTGCCAGAAGTCTTCAGTACTGTTCCTTCTTATCGCAAAGTTCTTAATTTGCTGTTTTATCTGTGGGTGTAGCTGTTGCAGTTGCAGTTAAGGTATAGTTTATGCGGATTTATCCAATTTTCAACTTTTAATGTCACGTCCTGATACATCTCTACGATTTCTGATAACGTCCAAAATTTTTACTTTCGCGAAAAACGATGGTGTAAAATATGCTGCATGTTATGATTTTTGTGCTGTTGCGTTGTGGAATATGGGGCTTTCTTGTGCTGCTGTTGTGGCCAAATGAATGACCTCAGAGAAGTTCACTCCACTCTCCACGGAAACAAGGGTTGCCGGATCAATCGATAAGTGATTTTCACGCCACTGACGATGGAAATGTATGTCGAGTACATATCGATTGAAAGCAAGTGTAAAATTATCTTCGGTACAAAAAAAGTTTTAACCTTTATAAAGACTAATACTCCAGCATGACTATGTCTTAACCCGGCGGCGAAGATTCCAGGCCGGCTGCTGTGGCCGAGCGGTTCTAGGCGCTTCAGTCGGGAACCGCGCTGCTAGTACGGTCGCAGGTTCGAATCCTACCTGGATGTGTGTGATGGCCTTAGGTTAGTTTGGTTTGATTTTTGTTTTCGTCTCATATGGTGAACAGTTAATATACTTTCTACTTCACTTGTTATTTGCTTACAATCGATCTATTATGCTAGTAAAGCCGAAAATATCGATTTACATTGCTTACAGGCAATGCTTTATCATTTTTTGGTTCACAGATGGCTATAACGTTCACGTTTCTTGGCTGTGATACTTCCTCTTGTCTCCAGTTTTCAAAAAATGGCTCTGAGCACTATGGGCCTTAACATCTTAGGTCATCAGTCCCCTAGAACTTAGAATTACTTAAACCTAACTAACCTAAGGACATCACACACATCCATTCCCGAGGCAGGATTCGAACCTGCGACCGTAGCGGTAGCGCTGTTCCAAACTGAAGCGCCTAGAACCGCTCGGCCATTTCGGCCGGTTCCAGTTTTCAGTTAATATGTTATTCTTCTGCGATGCACGCATCTTTACCAAATATTCATCCAGCTGCGTCTTCTTAAGTTATATACACTCCTGGAAATGGAAAAAAGAACACATTGACACCGGTGTGTCAGACCCACCATACTTGCTCCGGACACTGCGAGAGGGCTGTACAAGCAGTGATCACACGCACGGCACAGCGGACACACCAGGAACCACGGTGTTGGCCGTCGAATGGCGCTAGCTGCGCAGCATTTGTGCACCGCCGCCGTCAGTGTCAGCCAGTTTGCCGTGGCATACGGAGCTCCATCGCAGTCTTTAACTCTGGTAGCATGCCGCGACAGCGTGGACGTGAACCGTATGTGCAGTTGACGGACTTTGAGCGAGGGCGTATAGTGGGCATGCGGGAGGCCGGGTGGACGTACCGCCGAATTGCTCAACACGTGGGGCGTGAGGTCTCCACAGTACATCGATGTTGTCGCCAGTGGTCGGCGGAAGGTGCACGTGCCCGACGACCTGGGATCGGACCGCAGCGACGCACGGATGCACGCCAAGACCGTAGGATTCTACGCAGTGCCGTAGGGGACCGCACCGCCACTTCCCAGCAAATTAGGGACACTGTTGCTCCTGGGGTATCGGCGAAGACCATTCGCAACCGTCTCCATGAAGCTGGGCTACGGTCCCGCACAGCGTTAGGCCGTCTTCCGCTCACGCCCCAACATCGTGCAGCCCGCCTCCAGTGGTGTCGCGACAGGCGTGAATGGAGGGACGAATGGAGACGTGTCGTCTTCAGCGATGAGAGTCGCTTCTGCCTTGGTGCCAATGATGGTCGTATGCGTGTTTGGCGCCATGCAGGTGAGCGCCACAATCAGGACTGCATACGACCGAGGCACACAGGGCCAACACCCGGCATCATGGTGTGGGGAGCGATCTCCTACACTGGCCGTACACCACTGGTGATCGTCGAGGGGACACTGAATAGTGCACGGTACATCCAAACCGTCATCGAACCCATCGTTCTACCATTCCTAGACCGGCAAGGGAACTTGCTGTTCCAACAGGACAATGCACGTCCGCATGTATCCCGTGCCACCCAACATGCTCTAGAAGGTGTAAGTCAACTACCCTGGCCAGCAAGATCTCCGGATCTGTCCCCCATTGAGCATGTTTGGGACTGGATGAAGCGTCGTCTCACGCGGTCTGCACGTCCAGCACGAACGCTGGTCCAACTGAGGCGCCAGGTGGAAATGGCATGGCAAGCCGTTCCACAGGACTACATCCAGTATCTCTACGATCGTCTCCATGGGAGAATAGCAGCCTGCATTGCTGCGAAAGGTGGATATACACTGTACTAGTGCCGACATTGTGCATGCTCTGTTGCCTGTGTCTATGTGCCTGTGGTTCTGTCAGTGTGATCATGTGATGTATCTGACCCCAGGAATGTGTCAATAAAGTTTCCCCTTCCTGGGACAATGAATTCACGGTTTTCTTATTTCAATTTCCAGGAGTGTATTACTCACTCACTAAATCATCTTATTACTCGTAACTAAAGTCAAACAAGATATTTATGACTGTCAAATTAGAGCATTCGGCACTGAAACATCTTTTTCTTTTATAAGCTAAAATTTGTTTTTACAACTAAACACTGCGTTATGATCATTCGTTTTTTCGCTTTTTTAACCTAACTTGATAATTTCTCATTATGTTGTAGAGGGAATGCACGTTTGGGTTAATCTGTCTTACAGCAATCGTACTTTATTTAAAAACAAAACAAAAATCATCGCAAACCTAGTACCGGCTACCTGAGCTACGCTGCAGATATGAGGTGTGGCAATCATATCTATTTATTTAAATCCAAAAAAAGTTTTGCACCACTATATATGACGTCAGCAATCTTTACATTATTCTATCCTCTTATCGAGATCCGGACTAGAACCGTCCAAAACGGGTGTTGATAAACCCTGTTGAGTGTGCACTCATTTTTGGATTTCAGAAGCGGAGGAGGACGAGATTAGTGTTTATCGTCCTGTCGACAACGAGGTCATTAGGGGCGGAGCAGAACCTCACATTAGAGAAGGATGGGGAAGGGAATCTATCGTACCCTGTCAGAGGAACCATCCTGGTATTTACCTGAAGAGATTTGGGGAAATCATGGAAAACCTAAATCAGGATCGTCGGACGCGGTTTTGAACCGTCATCCTCCCGAATGCGAGTCCAGTGTGCTAACCACTGTGCCACCTCGCTCGGTTTGGGATTTCAGAATATGGCAACACTAATATAAGACATTTAACAACACTAAATCGTCTCTATCGGTAGAGTGCACCAGCCTCGATTAAAAGCTAACCGCGGTAAAGCCGTCATTCAACTCTTCAACGCAAAATTCTGGTGCACAAATCTCGATCAAATTTAAACGAGAGACATGACCGTGGTTGAATCTGACCGTGGCTCACGTCCGGTTTGCTCGAGATGAGCAGAGTCTTACAAGCGTACGGTATCAAGATGGTGGCGCGTTTCGATGTACTGAGACAGACTCAAGGCATCGTACACCGTACTTGAGGTGAACCCAGAAAGTTTATTGATTTATGAATAAAACTTACCAGGTGTAGAATTAACACCTACCTCCACGTGTGATCGCATTGTCTGTTTTCATCTAAGAAGGGGTCCACACGACAACTGGAGTTTTGTACTGTTATTACATTTATGTTATATGAAGTTCAAAATGAAATATATCTCCCCCAAAACAGTTCGATGCAACTCTCAAAACTTCTCAAGAAAATGGACTTATAAGTTTTCCGACCATATTTAATGTTCTAAAAGTAAGGTAGATCTTTTTGTCGACAAGCAGTGTGGCTCTGTGGTATTAGGCAAGCAGTGTGGCTCTGTGGTATTATGCTTGTACGCTTCATGGAGAATGTGGGTCCAGTTCCAGATGGATTCAAATTTTTAAACAGACATGCATGTTCTTTGAGCATTTGTGTAGAGTATAAACTACCAAAACATAAAAAAATTTAATTTGTAGTCTTTAATTATACAATCTTAATTAACATTTATTTACGTGAAGCATAGAACAGAAAAAGAGAGAAAATTTAATTTGTAGTTTTCTAATTACCGTATTTTAGGACTATAATTTTCTTTAAAGTAACATTTTACCATTTTTATTATTACACTGCGAAACCAGACTAAAAACATTCTTAGTTTATAAAACCGAGCTGACCTTTAAAATCCCTGAAAATCGTTATCCAAACTTTCTTCTTTCTCTTCTTCTTCTTCTTCCTCTTCGTCATCACCGCTGTCCTCTTCATATGTAAGAGGTCTTCACTGCCATCGAGAGCGTTACTTACGCCGCACTTCTTGAAAGATTTAACAATAATGTCTCAAACGGTTCAAATGGCTCTAAGCACTAAGGGACTTAACATCTGAGGTCATCAGTCCCCTAGACTTAGAACTACTTAAACCTAACTAACCTAAGGACATCACACACATCCATGCCCAAGGCAAGATTCGAACCTGCGACCGTAGCAATCGCGTGGTTCCGGACTGAGGCACCTAGAACCGCTCGGCCACAACGGCCGGCCAATAATGTCTTCTCTCACTCTAGACCACGACTTCTTCATCCACTGACACACTTGTTTGATTCGAGGTAGTTTCATGTTGGGTTTCATCCATCATCCATTTGTTCCATTCTTCTCTCACATACACCTTTAATGGTTCATTTATTGAGACATACAGATTGGAATTGTGAAATAAGTCCTCCCGGAATAACAGCAAGCTCGGTATTTCTCATTCACAGAATTTCTCGGATGACTACTAAACTGATCTAGCACAAGAAGAGAACTCTTCTTCAATAAAGCATGTTACCTTCTCTCTCACACTCTGTTAATTTATGATTTTATACCAGCCTCTCCCATCCACCCCTTCTCGTGTACGCGAACAACACCACCTGGCGGTATTTCAGAAGGTTTTGGCATTGTTTGCGCTTGAAAATGACCGTTGGATTAAGTTTAGCACCATCAGGACAATACGAAAGGACAACAGTGTAGTGCCTTTTTTTCATTTCCGTTTGTTCTTATAGTTACAGTTTTAGCACCTTTCATGGCAACTGTTCTGTTAATCGGCACACCAAATGTCAGAGGACTATCGTTCATATTCGTTACTTGGCTCAGTTCTCCACTGGTTTTCTTTCGATGTTGTATGATAAAGCGATGGAAACATAGTATTTTTTCTTATCTTGTGACATTTTCTGAGATCTTTTGGTTTTGGTTTGCATGCTAAGTCCATGACGCTTCACAAACCTGTAGCACCAATCAACTCCAGCCTTACAGTCTTCTAATCCCACTGTAGCGCCAGCTTCCGACCGTGTATTTGAACCATTCTTGTATTAATTCCAATGCCATTTCCACGGTGTATTTGTATACATTTCGATACGTCATCTCCTAGATATGGCCATTTTGCATTCAATCCTCTATTTGCACATTTAGTTTTCCTTATTTTTTTCAGTTCTTCTTCACTACGCCGCCAATCATGAATGGTTTTTTCTGTTGGTGGAGGGTCGAAATACAGCTCGGCTGCTCTGTTTCCATGTTCTTCTGCACATGTTATTACTTTCAATGTATAGCCCGCATCATTAGGAAAACCTTTTATTTTTTTCCATTACGAAATTAACTACTAATAAACACGTTGTGCTGTTATCGATAACACAAATCACTTTCAATTGAAGTTCACTGGCAGCGAAGACTGTAATGACGCATCATACGCTAGACAGTTTTCTGGGTATGTAATGGTGGGGCGGCAAGGATACAGTGTTAGCAAGCTTCTGAATCCCCCCCGACTCAGGTTCGTCGCATCGGTGCACTGCTGCTGCCAGTTAAATCCAATGTTGCCAGTTAGAGATAGGTTTCTCGCTGTGTAGAATATATATACATTTTTAAGACTGACGGGTATTTTAAATGAAACACTGGACATTTTAATATTAATTTCGAGTATAAGGCGAACCTGAATTTTGGAGGCAATTTTTTGGACCAAAAAGTGCGTCTTTTAGTCCGTAAAATACGGTATGCAATCTTTATTAATAATCTTTTTTTGAATGAACGGTAATGAAGAATGTTTGCAATGAAAACCGGATTTTTGTGTGTGGTATGTAGTCCATTAGAACTACTGACAGCCTTGGGAGAGCCAGGCCTAACAAAACTCTACCATCTAGTGAGCAAGATGTATGAGACAGGCGAAATACCCTCACACATCAAGAAGAATACAATAATTCCAATCCCAAAGAAAGCAGGTGTTGACAGATGTGAAAATTACCGAACTATCAGTTTAATAAGCCACGGATGCAAAATACTAACGCTAATTCTTTACAGACGAATGGAAAAACTGGTAGAAGCCGACCGCGGGGAAGATCGGTTTGGATTCCGTAGAAATGTTGGAACACGTGAGGAAATACTGACCCTAGACTTATCTTAGAAAATGGATTAAGGAAAGGCAAACCTAGTTTCTAGCATTTGTAGACTTAGAGAAAGCTTTTGACGATGTTGACTGGAATACTCTCTTTCGACTCCTGAACGTGGCAGGGGTAAAATACAGGGAGCGAAAGGCTATTTACAATTTGTAGAGAAACCAGATGGCAGTTATAAGAGTCAAGGGACATGAAAGGGCAGCAGTGGTTGGGAAGGGAGTGAGACAGGGTTGTAGCCTCTCCCCGATGTTATTCAATCTGTATATTGAGCAAGCAGTGAAGGAAACAAAAGAAAAATTCGGAGTAGGTATTAAAATCCATGGAGAAGAAATAAAAACATTGAGGTTTGCCGATGACATTGTAATTCTGTCAGAGATAGCAAAGGACTTGGAAGGGCAGCTGAACAGAATGGATAGTGTCTTGAGAGGAGGATATAAGATGAACAGTCCGCAGCTTGTGGTCGTGCGGCAGCGTTCTCGCTTCCCACGCCCGGGTTCCCGGGTTCGATTCCCGGCGGGGTCAGGGATTTTCTCTGCCTCGTGATGACTGGATGTTGTGTGTTGTCCTTAGGTTAGTTAGGTTTAAGTAGTTCTAAGTTCTAGGGTACTGATGACCATAGCTGTTAAGTCCCATAGTGCTCAGAACCATTTGAACTATTTGAACCTATAAGATGAACATCAACAAAAGCAAAACGAGGATAATGGAATGTAGTCGAATTAAGTCGGGTGATACTGAGGGAATTAGGTTAGGCAATGAGACACTTAAAGTAGTAAAGGAGTTTTGCTATTTGGGGAGCAAAATAACTGATGATGGTCGAAGTAGAGAGAATATAAAATGTAGACTGGCAATGGCAAGGAAAGCGTTTCTGAAGAACAGAAATTTGTTAACATCGAGTATAGACTTCAGTGTCAGGAAGTCATTTCTGAAAGTATTTGTATGGAGTGTGGCCATGTGTGAAAGTGAAACACGGACGATAAATAGTTTGGACAAGAAGAGAATAGAAGCTTTCGAAATGTGGTGCTACAGAAGAATGCTGAAGATTAGATGGGTAGATCACATAACTAATGAGGAGGTATTGATTAGGATTGGAGAGAAGAGAAGTTTGTGGCACAACTTGACTAGAAGAAGGGATAGGTTGGTAGAACATGTTCTGAGGCATCAAGGGATCACAAGTTTAGTTTTGGAGGGCAGCGTGGAGGGTAAAATTCGTAGAGGGAGACCAAGAGATGAGTACACTAAGCAGATTCAGAAGGATGTAGGTTGCAGTAGGTACTGGGAGATGAAGAAGCTTGCACAGGATAGAGTAGCATGGAGAGCTGCATCAAACCAGTCTCAGGACTGAAGACCACAACAACAACAACATGTAGTTAGAAATAAGAGGACATTCTTCAACGCGTTTGCGGGTGGGGAGGGGGGGGGGGCGGGGGAGGACGCAGTTAGGCGTCTTGCATTATTCTGCAGGAATATGTCATTTGGTACTTGAAGAGAGTTGACACTTTGACGGACCGGACTTTTGAATGATGGTGCACCTGAGAACCAAGGTATCTTTTCCTCTGTAAATACAAGGAATTCAGAAACACATGAACCAGTAGCAACTGATGAAAAGATGTAAGCAACCATCAAGAAGCTGAAGAGCAATAAGGCCACAAGAATGGATCTAATACAAGCATAACTCATTAAAAAGCAGGAAATGAATTTGTCAGGCATTTCTACAATCTTGTATTTCAGATTTTGATAGATGAAAGTTTGTCTGACGATTGGAACATAGGTATCGCATGCCCATTATACAAGAAAGACGAGATATGATGTGCTCTTAAGTACAGGGGAATTAGCCAAAATGTTCTCTAACATCCTATTTGATAGGCTTATGCCCTATGCTGAATTTGCTGCTGGTGACTATCTATGTGGGTTTCGTCAGTGGAGATCTACTGTTGATCAGATCTTCACAATACGGCAAATACTAGAAAAGTACTGGAAAGGAATTTGAGGTTGATACAGATCACCTCTTTATAGACATCAGATGAGCCTACGACAGTATTGACAGAAGGGAAGTGTATACAATAATGGAAGTTAGAAATTCTCAATAAATTGATTGCTACCATGGAAAACACCCAGAGTTAAATTAAAATACAGAAAATGTTATCAAGTGCCGTGACCACAAAAAATGGAGTAAGACAGGGATATGCATTATCCTACCTTCTGTTTAACATAATCTTTGAAAAGATGATAAGAGATGTGAGCATCAATAAAAGAGGTACTATCCTGTGCAATTCAGTTCAGGTGCTAGCATATGCAGATGAGATTAATAAAATGAATTGCAAGAACGCCAAGAGCTTACATGGCAGACGCTCTATCCATTTTTTTTTTTTCGTTGTTGATCGTTGGGTTTGGTCGTTGCGGACGTCACATGACATCCGTTAAAGTTCCTCTGTTGACCCTTCCACTCAGTGTTTTCTTTTTTTTTTTTTTTAATTACAGAGGCCAACCAGCTCTCTGACCGGACACGCTGAGCTACCGTGTCGGCTATCCATCTGAGCCACCGAGGACACAGAGGATAGCGCGACTGCAGGGATTTATCTCTGGTACACATCTTCATCTGTCCCCGTTGACGTATGTCAACGCCTGTAAGCAGCTAAGCGTGATCATTTCATTGTAAAAATAAGTATATGTCCGAAACAAAGAAAGATTATGCAAATGAGACCCGCACATAGAAATTGGTTCATATGATTTTCATGTCGTTCGTAGTTTCACTTACCTTGGATCGGAAGTAGACTGTAGAACAATATCAGCTCAGAAATTCAAAAACGAATATTTTCTGCCAGCAAGTGTTACTATGGCCTCCGAAAAAGTTGCTTTTCAGGAAAACTAAAGTTAAGTGATTCAAATGGCTCTGAGCACTATGGGACTTAACTTCTGAGGTCATCAGTCCCCTAGAACTTAGAACTACTTAAATCTAACTAACCTAAGGACATCACATACATCCATGCCCGAGGCAGGATTCGAACCTGCGACCGTAGCGGTCTCGCGGTTCCAGGCTGTAGCACCTAGAACCGCTCGGCCACCCCGGCCGGCTAACTAAAGTTACAACATATAACTTTTTAGTAAGGCCCCTGCTAACATACGGCGCTGAAAAATGGCCATTAACAAAATTTGATGTAAAGCAACTGGGCATATTTAACGTATGGGGCCAGTGGGAGAAAATAGTGCCTGGAGAGGGAGATTCAACTGTGAATTATATAACCTGTATAATGAACCAGGCTTTGTCAGCTAATCTAAGATTAAAAGGCTGGAATGGGCAGGACATGTTGTAACCACCCCACAGAAATATTTAATTTAAAATGTACCATGAACCAAGTGTAACCTCCGCACAATAATAATAATTAAATGAATTTTAAATATTGTAACCTCTGAACAAAATTGGCTCCCATTTATTATCTCTGTGCAGAAATGCATTCACATTTAATGTTCCCACAAAATTCTTTTCTCATTTAATGTTAAGTTCGAAACAGAAAAATTCCTAAACACCAAGGTAATAAAAAAATTCAGTAACCTGGTAAATTTTATGACGACAGGAACGCTGCGCCACGGCCCTGTACTCTGAATACAAAAAAAGCAAAAAATTCTTACCTCAATAAAAACTGCGAATATATCTGCTCTTACCTAAAAAAATTTCGGCACAGCTCCGTACAATGCTGGCCTATGCTTTGTGACTCGTGAAAGGAATTAATTATTCATTGGATAAAATCTTTAAATTGAAATGAATACTTTTTAAAAAAAAAAGAAATTACTTTATATTATAAAAATTATTATTGTGGTATTTTTTAAAAAAATTGGAATGACAATTCACATACATTACTAGATAGCGCAATTCTGCTTCTTTACCTTAAACAATAATACCCATCCTCCAGAGTCTCGACCAGAGCAGACTCCCGACACGTGCCGACACGCGCACACAACTGCCGACTACTGCCGACTCACGCAGACTGCTGCCGACTACTGACAAGCAACAACTAACTACATACTGCTCTCTGGTCAGAGACTCTCCCATGCCTTGCCCATCGCCGGCAATGCATACGTCTTACATAACCCTCCACTGGGGGGGGGGGGGGGGGGGGGGGGCAAAAATTTGGCAGCGATGGTGAGTCAATTGGACTTGCCATGAGCAACAAATTTTTCTTAATTAACTAAGTTTACAATCACAGAATATATACATATATATAAGTGCAGAACATGAAATAAAATATAGTGCACATGCACTGAGTACAGAACATATCAAGCAATGACAAAATGTATACACAGTGAGCACAAAACATATTAACAAATGGCAAAAGTGCACATGCACTGTAGTACAGAACATATCAGGAAATCACAAAATGTATAGGCAATGAGTACAAATCATATTAACAAATGACATAAAGTGCACACGCACTGTAGTTCAGAATATATCAGCAAATCACAAAATGTATACGCAATGAATACAAATCATACACTCCTGGAAATTGAAATAAGAACACCGTGAATTCATTGTCTCAGGAAGGGGAAACTTTATTGACACATTCCTGGGGTCAGATACATCACATGATCACACTGACAGAACCACAGGCACATAGACACAGGCAACAGAGCATGCACAATGTCGGCACTAGTACAGTGTATATCCACCTTTCGCAGCAATGCAGGCTGCTATTCTCCCATGGAGACGATCGTAGAGATGTTGGATGTAGTCCTGTGGAACGGCTTGCCATGCCATTTCCAACTGGCGCCTCAGTTGGACCAGCGTTCGTGCTGGACGTGCAGACCGCGTGAGACGACGCTTCATCCAGTCCCAAAAATGCTCAATGGGGGACAGATCCGGAGATCTTGCTGGCCAGGGTAGTTGACGTACACCTTCTAGAGCACGTTGGGTGGCACGAGATACATGCGGACGTGCATTGTCCTGTTGGAACAGCAAGTTCCCTTGCCGGTCTAGGAATGGTAGAACGATGGGTTCGATGACGGTTTGGATGTACCGTGCACTATTCAGTGTTTCCTCGACGATCACCAGTGGTGTACGGCCAGTGTAGCAGATCGCTCCCCACACCATGATGCCGGGTGTTGGCCCTGTGTGCCTCGGTCGTATGCAGTCCTGATTGTGGCGCTCACCTGCACGGCGCCAAACACGCATACGACCATCATTGGCACCAAGGCAGAAGCGACTCTCATTGCTGAAGACGACACGTCTCCATTCGTCCCTCCATTCATGCCTGTCGCGACACCACTGGAGGCGGGCTGCACGATGTTGGGACGTGAGCGGAAGACGGCCTAACGGTGTGCGGGACCGTAGCCCAGCTTCATGGAGACGGTTGCGAATGGTCCTCGCCGATACCCCAGGAGCAACAGTGTCCCTAATTTGCTGGGAAGTGGCGGTGCGGTCCCCTACGGCACTGCGTAGGATCCTACGGTCTTGGCGTGCATCCGTGCGTTGCTGCGGTCTGGTCCCAGGTCGACGGGCACGTGCACCTTCCGCCGACCACTGGCGACAACATCGATGTACTGTGGAGGCCTCACGCCCCACGTGTTGAGCAATTCGGCGGTACGTCCAACCGGCCTCCCGCATGCCCACTATACGCCCTCGCTCAAAGTCCGTCAACTGCACATACGGTTCACGTCCACGCTGTCGCGGCATGCTACCAGTGTTAAAGACTGCGATGGAGCTCCGTATGCCACGGCAAACTGGCTGACACTGACGGTGGCGGAGTACAAATGCTGCGCAGCTAGCGCCATTTGACGGCCAACACTGCGGTTCCTGGTGTGTCCGCTGTGCCGTGCGTGTGATCATTGCTTGTACAGCCCTCTCGCAGTGTCCGGAGCAAGTATGGTGGGTCTGACACACCGGTGTCAATGTGTTCTTTTTTCCATTTCCAGGAGTGTATTAATAAATGACAAAGTGCACACGCGCAGTAGCTCAGAATATATCAGGAAATCACGAAATGTATAGGCAATGAGTACTAATCATATTAACAAATGACATAAAGTGCACACACTCTGTAGTACATACGTAATGAATAGAAATCATATTAACAAATGACATAAAGTGCACACGCACTGTAGTTTTTCTTTTTTTTACCATTTTACAAGAACTAGGATAGGAAAGGGAAAGATTGCATCATGGTTGTAGCACATTAGGTTGCACGCAGCTGCACTGAAAGTCCATTTCTTTCTACAGAAGCACAACACTAAGTGAGACACTCTGAAGTTCCTTTCCCTGAAGTATTAATCAGTGTAGCCAAGACACTGAAATGTCGTATTAATATTCCATGTTATCATTTTGGTAGTACATTAGGTACACCAAACAGCAGGACCATAATAACATCTCCATCGCTCAAGGTGGTGGACAGCATGTCGTGTCAACACCACGTTCTTGTAAGGTACACCAACGTAGAATTAGTGCAAAAACCAAATATAGTGCTCCATGAGCATGAGGATAGACAGGACAAACGGATATTACAGTAATTTCTGGTAATTAGGTCACAAGGTGAAGGACATGAAGTCTTATGCCAGTCATCATTGGTAATTACACTAGTCTAACAACTAATTTGAGTAATTTGTGGCACTAATCGCCCAGTTATTGAACATTTCTGTACCATGTATGAAGTATTACAGAATAATGTTCATAAGTCATTTTTTTACAGAGAACATTGGCACTCATTGACCAGTTACAAATCATCAGAAGTCATCAGTCAAAACAGGAGTAAATGAGTGTAGCATCAAGCTACTGGTATTCATATATATAGCATGAAAGTGACATAATACAGATTTAAAATATAAGAAACATTGGAATTCATTGGTCAGCAAGTATTGAATATTACAAAACATTTTTCATCATTCAAGTGACATATAACATATTTAAAATGTAACACTCTGTAGCTATTACTCAAAGTCTGTGGTTGGAAAAAAATTATTCAGTATTACTCATAACTCTTTTAAATTGGTATCATTATTTGGGACTGGTAATACATTTTTTTGTGCTAGTAATGCATTGCGTTGGGATCGATAATTAAGTGCTGGGGCATAACAATATTTGCTTTTGACTTATTGCTGCAAATGAAGATGGGCAACGTCATTCGTCATGAGTCAGCTGTAGCAAGGTTATGAAACAAGTAGAGTATATGTGATCACATTCATGAATGACACAGGTTTAATGACCAACTGCTTATAGCACATTAATTTCATGAATAATTTCACCTGCAAAAAATACAAAATGGATTATTAAACTGAAATAAGAAACGTATATTATGCTGAAAAGTAGTGAACTTCGAATTAACAGGTAATGAAATGTGTATAAAATGTATATGTTCTCTAGCTGTCCTTTACAAAACCTTCAGTCATCATACCATGCGACATAAGACATACTGTCAAAACGAACTGCAACAAATACTTAAATAACTACATAGCATAAATACATAAACTTCAACATTATCCTCATCTGCAAAGAAATACTTCATTATCATTACTATCATCACCTGCAAAGAAAAACTTCTATCCATATTAGCATATTCTGCATCACTATTCATCACCTGCAAAGAAAAACTTTATTATCCATATCATCATAATTCCATTATTATCATCACCTGTAAAGAAAAACTTCATTATCCATATTAGCATATTCTGCATCACTATTCATCATCATTCATTATCATCTGCAAAAAAGTCACTCCATTATTCATTATACAACTATTCATAGTATAGAGTTCCTTATTTCTAGCATATTTCATCACTAAAACTAAGATGTGTAGTTCTGTCTGACAGCCTGCATCAATCGCCTTGTATTCTGAAAGAAAAAATTAGTTAAGACTGCTATTCTACGATGTGTGTAATATATTCTTGCCAATGCTTGTTAATTCTGATCCATTTACTCTTCATCACGAAGTATTGTATCCTCTTTCGTTCATTCCGAAGGTGAAATTCCCATTTCTGTCTAATTTATTTCTTTTACACGTTATTTCTTTCTGAACATGATAAACAATGATTAATGTCTTGCATTTAAATCATATACCCATTAAATAAAAGCTGGTTTCTAGTGATATAATTGAGCATACAGCATAGCATGACTGAAAACGTAATATGTCAAAAACATATACAGTGTTCAGATGCAAAAATGTACACAGAGTATCACAATGTTGCAGCAAAAAAAAAAAAAATGTAAAATAGTCGCGATGTTGAGCTATCATAAGGCAAAATGTCAAAGTCAACTAGTGTTTGTTACATCTTAAATATTTCATAATGTATACGAACAAAACAGGAAAACAATCATACATACATGAAGAATGGAAAATGTGCACAGTCTGATGTGTAACGACAAGAAGAGCGACCTGCTAACCTTACCTTGCCGGGCACTTGCCAAGAAAAATTACGATAATCATCAGTAAGTGTTCATGTGAATATAATTGCATAAGTGGTCATAAAAAAATCAGGAAATGTCATTACAGTGTGATAAATCATAAAGTATGTTCATTCAATAAAGGGTTTGATGTTGGAGATATGGTGGTTCCCTTTGGTTTTTCTGGTTCTCAGAGTTTCGACGTGTACTACATTGAGGTGAGGAATGCTGCGAATTCGATATGGACCTGCATATAGAAGCTCAAATTTACTACATCTACTTTTTCCTCTATTAGATAAATAATGTGTGCGTACTAATATCTTCTGTCCAATGTGAAAGTTACGGCGTGTACAAACCTGTTTTTGCTGTCTTCTCCGGCGTTCTGCGGCACTGTGGGACGGCGGGTGGAATTTTTATTGTTGTTATTCAACAAAAATGTTTTGTGATGTAGAAACACGGCATCTCCCGGCCGATTAACCATATGTGCGGCGGCAGGTGGAATTATTGTTGTTAAACGTTCCTATTATTTATGCTGTCGTTTGCCGTTCTCAACACTGGATCTCTAACTTCAATATTGGCAACCAGAAAGTGATTAGCAAAACGTGAAGCCTGTAATTAGAATTCCTAGTGCCCACTTCATCTGAGAAATACACTTATAGCTACAGCTTATAGCTCTGAGGAATTTGGAGACTGTCTGGGATTTATAATCAAAAACGATCGTGAAAAAAAAACTTTCTCTATATTCTGAAAGTCACAGATGAAAAATAAGGAATCCACACAATCTAACTAACAGAGCAGTTCAGAGTCTAATGCGCTGATGCCACTATAACTGTCCAAATTAAATATTTAAATGAATGCTCGCCATAATTTGATGATAATGTTCATCAAACGCCACGCTAAATAATGGTAGAATGTCTGTCCCGCGACGGCACGTGAAAATACGACATACGCAAACTGAAGATAGATTATTAAAGTCATCCAAGAATTAACACTTCACTCGAAAATGATTTCATGGTTACGCATATCCCGAGTAACTTACTACGGCATCCGAGGCTGTTTATAGCAATGATACCGATGCGACGCTACTCCCGACACAGGTGGTGTGCTATTCAGCGTCTGGAGAGAACTGGGGCCTTGCTTCCTCGCGCAGTGTTCTTATATATAAAGCCGCGGTGCGGACGGCTGAGGGAACGCCTGATCAAATCGGCTCTCCAGACTAGCCGCTGGGCTAGTAATGCACCACACTAAGTTATTGAATAAATCATAGCTTCTTTTGCTGATGGCAAATGAAGCTCTCAATTTAAATGTGCATTCAGCACACTGGTAAGTAATCATAATAAAAGTTTGACGTGGCTAAGTTAAATATTTTGGGCGAGAGAATTAATTTAATTACACTACACGCAGTAGACGAGCTCTGAACTTGCCCTTTGGAGATACGCTATCGCTATAGTTTTATAGTTATTCAAATGAAACTTCTCACATCTTTATGGTTATAGCGGATCTCCATTCCACTGAAAAATAAACATCCTAGTCTTATATTTGAGCCTACTTAATCTATCTTGCTTCCTTAATTTTTTAAGACAAAAACCAGAAAATATTGAATTTCAACTAAAATCTTAATTTGTGAGATCCAAAGTACTGTTTCTGTTAAATTATTATGAAAAACGAATCTAAGTATAAATTTTTAAATCTCTAGCTCTTTTCTGTTGCGCCAATGATGTTTACAGAAAAATGTGCAAATTTCGAAAATGGTTAAAGTTATCGAACTGATATTCAACACATATTAATTTAGTATTACTCCTGACATGCAAGGAACATTTTAGGTTATTTACTTGATTTTTGAAGTATTGCACAACATTTATGACGTCAGAGCTAGTTACAGCGGACTGGCTGGCACACAATGGAAAGATTGATGTGAATTTACTACGGCGTGAGTAGGCTGCTTCCCTACAGCACGTTTGATGTTGTTCAGAGCAATGTCAATTATTTCATGGTGTCGTAGTTGACGAGATGTAGGAAAGGTTACTAATTCTAATTCTAATTTTGTTAGGTGGTTCAACATTTTTCAGTATAACAGTCGGAGATAGCATAGTAGATTCATTTGGTATGGAATTAATTACATCCTGGAATGAGAGTATGTGTGTCTCCCAATCAATATGTTTTTTATGGCAGTATATTCTACACAGTTTACCAATTTCTTTCATTAGTCGTTCACAAGGGTTCGAAGAAGCATGGTACCTGGATATATAGATCGGAGAAATGTTTCTAGCTCGTAACATACGTGTCCATATAGCAGATCGAAACTGTGGTCCATTGTCGGAAATTACTTTCAATACATGCCCTACATGAAATAGAAAATGTTTTACAAATGCTTTCGAAACAGTTTTAGCAGTAGCTTTGCGTAACGGAGTAAAGGTAACAAATTTTTGAAGTGAGTTCAACAGCGACAAAGATGTAGTAAAAACCTCTATTAGTTCTGGGAATCGGACCGAAAATATCTACAGCGGCCATGTGTCTCAATTTAACAGGTACATGGGATGTAATGGAGGAATATGTGAAGCCGTATCTGACTTAGCTTTCTGGCAGATTTTACATGACGCTAAAACTCGTCGAAAACGTTTCTCCAAGTTGGTAAAATAACAGTTCTGTCTCAGTATAAGAAAACGTTTTCTGGCTCCGTAATGTGCGTAACTTAAATGAGTATACCAGATTAATTTGTTAACAAGTTCGTCAGGAATGCATAATAACCAATTGTTGCTGTCAAGGTGAGAGCGGCGAAACACAATGTTATTGCGTACAGTGTAATGGTTTCTAATGGTAACATTATTCCTATCTTGCCAAAGGTGTTTAATTTCTTTCCACACGTTGTCTTTACTCTGCTCTTGTGCTATGTCTTGTAATGACGACGAAATGAAATTCTCAAATGCAACTTGTTGAATATACATGACGCTGAAATTTGCTTTGCAGAAGTTGGTTGCGATGTCTTGCTGATTGTTGCTGAGAGAACGGGATAGTGCGTCTGCTACAATATTTTGTGTACCGGGAATGTGAACAATCGTAAAATTAAATTCTTGTAAATAAAGTTTCCATCTGCTTAATCTGTCGTGTGTCAATTTAGCGGAAAGTAAAAACTGTATCGCTCTATGGTCTGTGTAAACGGTGGTACGTCATCCATAAAGAAAATCCCGAAATCTCGTAAATACCCATACAACACATAATGTTTCAAGTTCTGTAACAGAATAATTGCGTTCAGCAGGTGACAGAATGCGACTCGCAAAGGCTATGTTTTTAATTACTGTACAACCATCTTCTTCAATTTCCTGAAAAATATGTACGCCTAAAGCGGTGTTAGAACTGTCGGTGGCAATGGAAAAATTTCTAGTAAGATCTGTATGTGATAAAAGTGGTGCATTCAACATAGCTTGTTTCAAATAACATTTTCGTGAACAAGATTCTGTGTATCTGAAGTATTGCTTACGTTGCTGGAAGATGCAATTTGTACTGTATCTAGTCAAATTCTATCTGACGTGCTATTATTTTCGGGAGGATGCTGTGGCCTTTCAAGTATTTGTACTGTTCTTTTATTTCTTCCTGACGTATTACGTTAGGGATGATATCTACTGTCTGGTTCATTCATGATAATCTGTTGTTGCGGATGATTCTGCTGCTGGTAAGACCGACTGTTATTAAACGTACGCTGAAAATTGTGCTCATTACTTTTACGTCTGTCATGATAGTCATTTCTATACGGTGCATTGCGATAGGAATTGAAATGGTGTGTTTCCTGTACGTACTGATTCCCTTGTTGCTGTGCATTACTATTTGTTGGGGCTGACGCTATAAGTGTAGGCGGTAAAACATTAAAGCTTGGTAGACCTTGTACCTTACATTGTTGGTTAGGTATGCTAACCGGCTGGTTTTGTTGCTATTGCGGTGAAAAACCTCTATTGTTACCAAAATGCGTTCGCTGTTGCTGATAATTTTTGACGATTGCTGAAAATGCTGTACATACTGATGATTACAATTTTATCTGTTATTAAAATTCTCGTGTTTGTCATTTCTGGAGCGTCTAATAAAAAATGTCACTTTCGGTAAAACTTGTCTTATCAGGTTTTCTTTACACTTTCATAATCCTAGATAGAGCGATAGTTGAAGAGCTGTTTTGATAGATATAAAGGGTAGTAGAAGAGAAGGCAGCAGTGCAGAAAACTAAAGATGAAACAGCACTACTACGGCTCGGGCCCTGTGCACGCTACGGCACATGTTCATTAAAGCGTAATGAATCTCCTGAGGTTATTACGCGCTACAAATAAATTTTAGCTTCTGCATTACAGGCAATGCCGGTGAAAATTTAAAAGCAAATTGCTGTTTCCATGCTAATTCTAGTTCCTGCATTACAGCCCATGGCGGTGAAAGTACAAAAATAAATTGTCGTATCCAGTTCAAAGCGTGTGCCTGTGCTCTGTCATTTTTAAATACCTTAGATTTTCTTACGGATAAAAATTGCTCGTAATCAACGTTATCGTCTCTGACTGTGTGAACAGGTTCAGGATTACATGAGAATCTGTTTGTCTGTGTCTTTTCGGATTTTAAGTCGCGTAGTCTCTGTAAATTACTTAAGTTATACTGGCTGTGTGAGTGTGACAAATGTTCGGAATGTGCTGTATGCTGTGACGTGTTAGTGACTGAAACATTTTTCACTTCTGTCACTTTAATACGTTCGTCAATTTGGCTGATCTGTAGTTCAAATTTCTTATCGACTTCCATATCCAGAGTGCGTGAAAGTTCTGGTGACTTTAAATTAAACTCGTCGCGTATCTGTGTTGCGTTTTCTGAACATTGTTCAGTGACTGCATTAATTTCATCTCTAAGTGATTCTGTTGTGCCTGCATGTCTATTACCTAATTCTTGTGCAACAGATCTAATTTCTTCACTACTGTTCCTAGCACAAGCCTTAATTTCGTCACGTAATTGTTCTTTAAGCCCGGTCCACACGCAACGATCTGTCTGCGCAGACATCGGTGCAGATGTCTGTACATGCAAAAGATCGCTGCAAATGTGGTGTGTTCACACGACACAAACCCCAATCTACTGCTCGCCCGCCATCTGTCGGTGTAGAAAAGAAATATCAGTGGCAAGCGACTACTCTCCCCATAAACGTCAAACATTTAATTCAGTTATTTTGAAATATAGAAATGGAGGAAGTTCTGTTGTGGTCTGTGTTCGCAACTTGTGTTGCAAAAAACATTCAGACCAACCGCAGGAAACAGAGAAAGCGGGCAAAATGGTGTAGACAGTGGCTGCTAAAGCGAAAGCAGTTTTCTCACGTAAATTTACTGAGAGAGTTGCAGGACGAACCTAACGACTGGCGAAATTATTTGCGGATGGATGTTGAAACTTATAATTATCTCTTAAAGCTTGTAACCCTTTATATTATGAGAAAAAAATACTTGTATGAGAAGGGCAATTTCTCCTCATGAACGGCTGGCGGTAACATTGGCACTCCAATTTCATCTTCAATTGTACTCCTGCTTGGTCTTGGCGTTTCTTGATCACTAAGAAAGCCAAGTAGGTCAAAATACCATAACGTTGGCTGGTATACTTGATCTACTGCTACATCAGATCTAGATTTCTGAACTTTGGTTAACTCAATTAGAGCATTGTATGCTGCAGTCTTTTTGTCTCGGTCACTATATTCTTTACTTTTAATCTTCCACAAACATGGGTGGTTTCTACATATTTCAATGAATTCACTTACAAACTCTCGAGAACACTGACGAGTATCAGCCAATTTAATGCCCTGTGCACACAAACACTAGACTGAGCAAACAGCTGTTTCGCGCCAGATTTGCGGCGATCTCCTGTCCACACGCTCCAGCTTGTCTGCGCAGATGTGGTTTGAACCCACAGATTTGAGAGGTTTCGCTCAAACCTCCAACTCCAACTTCCAGGTCTGCACACACCTCAGGTTGGTGCAAATCTTCTGTCCACACGCAACGATCTGTCTGCGCAGATGTGATGTGTGCAGACATTTGCGCAGACAGATCGTAACGTGTGGACGGGCCTTTAATATCATGAAGTTGCACGGTAACAGCAGTAATCTGTTCACTAAGTTGTTTGTTCTGTTCGTTAAGGTTGTCGTGTTTTACATTCAACAGCTTGAAACTTTCACTAAGTTGTTTGTGCGATTCAGTAGGTTGTTTGAAATGATTATCTAGTATTTCAGTCCGCTGTTTGAGACTTTCATGAATTTGTTTGTTCGATTCATTGAGTCGTTTGTAACTGTCGTCTTGTTTTTTATTGTTTTCATTAATTTGTTGTTTGAGAAGGTCGTCTTGTTCTTTCTTGATTTGTAGTAATAATGCTATAACTTGATCCCACCCAATATTACCTACTCTATTCTCTGTGCTGTTGATGGTGTATCTGCTTTTGTCGCGTTTTGTGTAACCAGTTGGTCATTCTCTGATTCTTGAAAAGCTTCGCCACTTGGATGTGCACTGTTATTCACTACACTGGAATCAAATAAATCTGACGTATTCTGACTACACCGTTCATTTTCGTTAAAAACATTTATCTGTTCGTTACGTAAATTTTGCAAACCTGGTGTGTCAAACTGGGCAGCTTTCATTGTATCGGAACGTGCCGCGTCATCAATGGTCGTTAAATTAACAAAGGACACAATTGAATTTGTTTGTTCCTCATTAGCATTAGCATCATTACTAGTGGTCGGTACGCACTGATTGTCTGTATTTGAAGGATTGTCATCGTATTTTTCATTGAGTTGTTTGCACGATTCATTAAGTTGTTTAATATGGTTGTCGTGTTTTTCATTCAATTGTTTGGAATTTTCATTAAGGTTGTCTTGTTTTTCATTAATTTGTTTGAAATTGTTGTTTAGTTTTTCATTCCACTGTCCGAGATTTTCATTACGTTGTTCGTACGATTCATGATTCGTTTGAGTTTTTCATCAAGTTATTTGTACTCATTGTCTATTTTTTTATTGAGTCGTTGTAATAATGCCATAACTTTACCCCAGCTAAAATCATCGGCTCTATTCTCTGTACTGTGTAATGGTGTGTCTGCATTTGTCACGTTTTCTGTAACCATTTGGTTATTCTGTGATTCACAAAAAGGTTTGCCCATCGGATGTGCACTATTGGTCGCTAAATCGGAATCAAATAAATTTGACGCACTTTGAGTACATTTTTCATTTTCGTTAGAAAAATTTGTCTGTTCATTACGTAAATTTTGCAAACCGGGTGTGTCAAGCTGGGCAGCATTCATTGTAACATAACGTCCCGCGTCACCAATTGTCGTTAAATTAACAGAGGACATAATTGAATTTATTTCTTCATCATTAGGATCAAAATCATTACTAGCGGTCGGTACGCACTGATTATCTGTAAATGGAGGATTGTCATCATTACACTGAGTGTCGCAAATATTATCGGTCAAACTATTAGAGTCGGCTATTTCACTCATTACACATCGTGATGTACTGTTAACAGTTTTTCGCGGCATTTTTCACAAATCAGAATTAAGCACGAATGAAACAAGGACAACGCAAAAATGCAACAAACACAATTACAACAAAGAGCAACAAATTGCCGATGATCTGTGAAAGAAAGAGTGACAAATTAGTAAATGCGTTGCGCCAGATGCAAACTACGTTTAAATAAATAAGAGCAAATATATGACTACTTCTCAGAAGATTCACAAAGAAATACGATCCTGGCCGGATGTCGCCAAGTGTAACCTCCCCACAAAAAAATATTAATTAAATGAACCATGTATAACCTCCCAACAAAAATCATTAATTAAAAATGAACCATGAACCAAGTGTAACCTCCGCACAATAATAATAATTAAATGAATTTTAAATATTGTAACCTCTGAACAAAATTGGCTCCCATTTATTATCTCTGTGCAGAAATGCATTCACATTTAATGTTCCCACAAAATTCTTTTCTCATTTAATGTTAAGTTCGAAACAGAAAAATTCCTAAACACCAAGATAATAAAAAAATTCAGTAACCTGGTAAATTTTATGACGACAGCAACGCTGCGCCACGGCCCTGTACCCTGAATACAAAAAAGCAAAAAATTCTTACCTCAATAAAAACTGCGAATATATCTGCTCTTACCTAAAAAAATTTTCGGCACAGCTCCGTGCAATGCTGGCCTATGCTTTGTGACTCGTGAAAGGAATTAATTATTCATTGGATAAAATCTTTAAATTGAAATGAATACTTTTTTTAAAAAAAAGAAATTACTTTATATTATAAAAATTATTATTGTGGCATTTTTTAAAAAAATTGGAATGACAATTCACATACATTACTAGATACGCGCAAGGCTGCTTCTTTACCTTAAACAATAATACCCATCCTCCAGAGTCTCGACCAGAGCAGACTCCCGACACGTGCCGACACGCGCACACAACTGCCGACTACTGCCGACTCACGCAGACTACTGCCGACTACTGACAAGCAACAACTAACTACATACTGCTCTCTGGTCAGAGACTCTCCCATGCCTTGCCCATCGCCGGCAACGCATACGTCTTACAATGTACTGAGAGCAAACTACCGAATGATTAGGAAAACATTCAGCTCAGTGCCTGAAGGAACCAGGAGAATTGGAAGACCAAAGCTAAGGTGGGAGGAAGGTGTCGGAGAGGACATAAGGAAAATTGGAATTCAAAATTGGAGGAGTTAGGCACTAAACAGGGAAGAATGGAATAATTTTCTACAGAAGGTCAAGGCTCACGGAGGACTGTTGTGCCAATGATGAGGATGACGATAATGACTCAAGAAGAGTATGACAACTGGGTCTGCATATTGAACTGATATCCATCATCATCAACATCAGTTTGAGGTGTGGCCCCACAGTCACGAATACACTCTTGTGAGCGGTGAGCTTTCAACCTCCCTTCAGTAGTTACCAAATCAGTCGTATTGTCATGTCCAGCACCTCCCCACTACGTGATTCCAGGAGATGGAGAAATACGGGTCTCGAGGATCACTGCTCGTTGTGACTTTCCACCATGTCGTCTACGAGCACGACGATGACGTGACCGCCACAGCGAGACTCAAGGTGGACACCACAGGATACCACTGTGTCCCACTTGACTTTGGCTTTGGACCATGCAAGTTTTTCTTGTTTGTGGTACGGTGGCAGTGGTAAAACACCTACGGCAATTCGGCATTTCAACCAGGTTTCCAGTACTCTGTTGCAACAGTTCGGTGCGGCATTCTGTTTGTAATCTGTCCTCTAATGTTAAGCTGTTGTCCTCCGTCTATAAGTCAGAGACAGTCGAACCATCCTTCTGTCTCCTAGTGGTGTGGTTGTACTGAAGTATCCACGCAGTGCTGTTGTCCTGAGTCCATTTCGCCACCACTCGTCCTGCACCCATTCCACTAGTGCTTTATAGTTGTCGATACGATGCTACCATGTCTCTCACGCCAGTGATTGGGCATTCTCAAAGTACGAAAAACGACGATAAGCGACACTTGTTCGTCTGTGGGCAAGATGAGTTGCGATTTCCACATGAAAGGTTTCTTCAACGTTAGATATATAGAACAGCCATCACGCACTCATATCATTCTTCATCTTTAGGAATGGCGTTTTTATGAAATTAAAAGATTGAAAAAAGCCTACATAAGAATGAAATATTAATCAACAAATCTCACAGGCATGGAGATCTGGGGGAATCTGTTTTGCAGCATTCGTTCAAGATGCTTCCACTTCCATCATTGTATTTATTGTTTTCGCCACGTCAAGCGCATTTAGAAGCTAAAACAACATCCTGATGGGCTAAAATCCCTACATTCCGGTATTGCATTCTTGCCGCCTGCAGATTTGTAGATAAAAGACAAACTGTCCAAAGTATAATTTCAAATGTCCGCCTTCTTAGCTGAATGGTCAGTGTAGATGGCTTTCATGCAGAGGATCCGAGCTCTAATCCCAGTACTGCTTCAAATACACTATATCTCAAGCCGACGGATTGGATTATGGGCACACTAATAGATATCTTTCTGAAATTTGGTAGCATTACTCCTCGCGAATGTTCGCAAGGAGTAAC
The DNA here is from genome assembly GCF_023864345.2 of Schistocerca serialis cubense. Classification (NCBI taxonomy): domain Eukaryota; kingdom Metazoa; phylum Arthropoda; class Insecta; order Orthoptera; family Acrididae; genus Schistocerca; species Schistocerca serialis. Next base: position 396,418,756 of record NC_064644.1, on the reverse strand, counting down.
ATGCTATTTTTTTTTTATTTTTGATTAGTTGTTGCAAAAAAACGTGACCAAAAACACGAGACAAACATACATCTTTGTTTCAAACATCTGCCATTTTATTATTTTGTCAAATTTCAAAAGACTATGCTGTTACTCCGTGCACAATATCCTATAAATTAAGAAAGTTATTTCTTTTTTGATGTCAGATGAGATTTGCTGACTGCAGGACTTCCGTCACAGACAGGGGAAATTTAACTCCTGGGATCGGGGGCTTAATGATCGACTGAATTTCTTTAAAAAACAGAAAATGTTGTCCAAGATTCAATAAATAATACGCAAAAAGATTTACTTTGATTGCCTCATTAGCTTTTCCAAAATAATCTTAAAAATAGCTTATTTCAGAGGCAGACTGAAGAGAATGGATCCCTAAGCTGCCGAAGGATGTCCTAGAAAGCCGAAAATCTGTTTACAATGACCTAAACAGTAAATATTATTGTAGAAGTGGTCTTGGTTGTAAATTGTTTAATGGCAATGACACATTTCGCATCTTCAAATTAACGTAAGAAGTAATGCGGTAACCAACATTAGTCCATTAATGGCAGGATAGCCAAATCCTGGCATTAAAGAACGGATTGTGGCTCACCGTATTACTTCTAACGCTAATCTGAAGATGCCCCACAAGGGCAAAACACGTCATTGCCAGCAAATAGATATAAACAATTTGCAACCAAGACTTTTTGTTTAAAGATATATTATTGTGGAACATCAATACTGTGTATTGCAGTTTTTAATGCGAAAGTGTCCCTTAAAGTAACGACGGAATATTCCAGAAATGTTTCCAAGTAAGTATTTACCTTTTATGACTTAAGTAACGTAGTCCTCATTGCAAGAATTTAAACTTAGATCAATTACTTCAAATGACTGCTGCCAGCCTCAGTGCACGCACTGTAACGCAGCACCATTTTTGTGAAAGATACCAGTTGTGTGCAATGAGACTGGGACCTAAGAATCTGCCAAGCAGTTCCTCCTCAGTTTCTACGGCAGCCTTATGCACCGATTTAAGGTAGCCCCATAGGTGAAGGCATAAATCCATAGAAGTTAGATCCAGCGTTGTCGCTGGCTGTGAGACTGGACCTCTACTTTTATCCCATCGAATGCCGTACCTGTTGTTTGACTGTTAACCCACATTAGTATCGCGAAAGGTCTGAAAGTCTGCAGTGCTCCAGACCTTGTCACACTGTCCGTATTTTTTGTACTGTTGTTGTAGTATTAGTCTTTTTCTTAGTATTTGTATTAGTTACAAATAATTCATACGTTGTTGTTGTTGTTGTTGTGTCCTTCAGTCCAGAGACTGGTTTGAAGCAGCTACTCTATCCTGTTCAAGCTTCTTCATCTCCAAGTAGCTACTGCAACCTACATCTTTCTGAATCTTGGACTCCCGCTACGATTTTTAGCCCCCACGTTGTCCTCCAAAACAAAATTGGTGATCCCTTGATGCTTCACAATGTGTCCTAACAACCGTTCCTTCTTCTAGTCAAGTTGTGCCACAAATTCCTCTTCTACCAAATTCTATTCAGTATCTCCTCATTGGTTACGTAATCTACCCATCTAATCTTCAGCATTCTTCTGTAGCACCACATTTCGAAAGCTTCTATTCTCTTCTTGTCCAAACTCTTTATTGTCCATGTTTCACTTCCCTACATGGCTACACTCCCCACAAATACATTCAGGAAAGAGTTCCTGACACTTAAATCTATACTCGATGTTAACAAATTTCTCTTCATCAGAAACGTATCCCTTGCCATTGCTAGTCTACATTTTATGTCCTCTCTACTTCGACCATTATCAGTTATTTTGCTCCCCAAGTAGCAAAATTCCTTTACTACTTTAAGTGCCTCGTTTCCTAATCTAATTCCCTCAGCATCACGTGATTTAATTCGACTACGTTCCATTATCCTCGTTTTGCTTTTGTTGATGTTCATCTTATATCCTCTTTTCGAGACATTGTACATTCCGTTCAGCTGCCCTTCCGGGACCTTTTCTTTCTCTGGCAGAATTTACAATGTCATCGGCGAACCTCAAAGTTTTTATTTCTTCTCCATGGATTTTAATTCCTATTCCGAAATTTTCTTTTGTTTCCTTTACTGCTTGCTCAATATACAGATTGAATAACGTTGGGGATAGGCTACAACCCTGTCTCACTCCCTTCCCGACCTCTGCTACCCCTTCATGCCCCTCGACTCATATAACTGCCATCTGGTTTCTGTACAAATTGTAAATAGCCTTTCGCTCCCTGTATTTTACACCTGCCACCTTCAGAATTTGAAAGAGAGTGTTCCAGTCAACATTGTCAGAAGCTTTTTCTAAGTCTACAACAGAGAGCTTTGCCTTTCCTTAATCTTTCTTCTAAGATAAGTCATAGGGTCAGCATTGTCTCACGTTTCCCAACATTTCTACGGAATCCAAAATGATCTTCCCCGAGGTCGGCTTCTACCAGTTTTTCCATTCGTCTGTAAAGAATTCGTGTTAGTATCTTGCAGCCGTGGCTTATTAAACTGATAGTTCGGTGATTTTCACATCTGTCAACACCTGCTTTCTTTGGGATTGGAATTATTGTATTCTTCTTGAAGTGTGAGGGTATTTCGCCTGTCTCATACATCTTGCTCACCAGATGGTAGAGTTCTGTCAGGGCTGGCTCTCCCAAGGCTGTCAGTAGTTCTATTGGAATGTTGTCTGCTCCCTGGGACTTGTTTCGGCTTAGGTCTTTCAGTGCTCTGTTAAACTCTTCACGTAGTATCTATCTCCCATTTCATCTCCATCTTCTTCCGTTTCCATAATATTGTCCTCAAGAAAGTCGCCCTTGTATGGACCCTCTATATACTACTTCCACCTTTCTGTTTTCCCTTCTTTGCTTACAACTGGGTTTCCATCTGAGCTCTTATATTCATACAAGTGGTTCTCTTTTCTCCAAAGGTGTCTTTAATGTTCCTGTAGGCAGCATCTATCTTACCCCTAGTGATATATGCCTCTACGTACTTACATTTGTCCTCTAGCCATCCTTGTTTAGCCATTTTCTACTTCTTCTCGATCTCATTTTTGAGACGTTTGTATTCCTTATTGCATGCTTCATTTACTGCTTTTTTTATATTTTCTCCTTTCATCAATTAAATTCAATATCTCTACTGCCCTCGTATTTTTACCTACTTGTCTTCTGCTGCCTTCACTATTTCATCTCTCAAAGCTACCCATTCTTATTCTACTGTATTTCTTTCCCCCGTTCTTGTCAACCGTTTCCTAACGGTCTCTCTGAAACTGTCTACAACCTATGATTCTTTCTCTTTATTCAGGTCTCATCTCCTCAGAATTCCAGCCTTTTTGCAGTTTCTTCAAATTTAATCTACAATTCATAACCAATAGATTGTGATCAGAGTCCTCATCTGCCACGGAAATGTCTTACAATTTAAAACCTGGTTAATAAATCTCTGTCCTACCATTATATAATCTACCTGAAACCTTCTATTGTCTCCAGGCCTCTTCCACATATACAACCTTCTTTCATGATTCTTAAACCAAGTGTTAGCTATGATTAAGTTATACTCTAGCATAATTCTACCAGGCGGCTTCCTCTTTAATTAATATATATACTTTATATTATCCACTTGAAAACGAGTTGTGTGGCCTATGTTAGCTTCACAGGTAACAGGCCGTAATTGTGAAGAATAAATCAGTATACACTGAATCACCAAAGAAGCTGGTATAGGCATGCGTATTCAAATACAGAGATATATAAGCAGGTAGAATACGGCGATGCCGTTGGCAACGCCTATATAAGACAATAAGTGTCTGGCGCAGTTGTTATATCGGTTACTGCTGCTACACAGGCAGTTTATCAAGATTTAAATGAGTTTGAATGTGGTGTTATAGTCGGCCCACGAGCGACGGGACACAGCATCTCCGAGGTAGCGATGAAGTGGGGATTTTCCCGTACGATCATTTCACGAGTGTACCGTGAATATCAGGAAGTCGGTAAAACATCAAATCTCCGACGTCGCAGCGGCCGGAAAAAGATCCTGCAAGAACGGGATTAGCGACTACTGAGGAGAAACGTTCAGCATGACAGTAGTGCAAGCCTCCTGCAGATTGCTGCAGATTTCAATCCTGGGCCATCAACAAGTGTCAGCATGCGAACCCTTCAACGAAACTTCATCGATAAGAGCTTTCGGAGCCGAGGACCCACTCCTGTACCCTTGATGACTGCACGACACGAAGCTTTACACCTCGCCTGGGCCTGTCAACACCGACATTGGACTGTTGATGACTGCAAACATGTTGCCTGGTCGGACGAGTCTCGTTTCAAATTGAATCACGCAGATGAACGTGTACGGGTATAGAGACAACCTCATGAATCCGTGGACCCTGCATGTCAGCAGGTGACTGTTCAAGCCGGTGGAGGCTCAATAATGGTGTGGGGCGCGAGCAGTTGGAGCGATATGGGACCTCTGATACCTCTAGATACGACTCTGACAGGGGACACGTACGTAAGCATCCTGTCTGATCACCTGCATCCATTCATGTCCATTGTGCATTCCGCCGGACTTGGGCAATTCCAGCAGGACAATGCAACAAACGACACTCCCAAGATTGCTACAGAGTGACTCCACGAACACTCTTCTGAGTTCAGACACTTCCGCTGGCCACCAAACTCCTTAGACATGAACATTGTTGAGCATATCTGGGATGCCTTGCAACGTGCTGTTCACAAGAGATTTCCAACCCCTCGTACTCTTACTGATTTGTGGACAGGCCTGAAGGATTCGTGGTGTCAGTTCCCTCCAGCACTACTTTAGACATTAGTCGAGTCCGTGCCACGTCTTGTTACGACACCTCTGCGCGCTCGTGGGGCCAATAGACGATATTAGGCAGGTCTAACAGTTTCTTTGGCTCTTCAGCGGTAAATCTAAGCGCGGTGCGATCATGCGTGCCACTATAATTCGGTAACTCACCCCCGCAGTCCCATGGGGGTTAATGATATGGTAACACTCCATCCCGTATCCATTGTGTTAGCAATTATGACAGGAAAAATATCACTTCCTAATGACTACCGTGTATATCTGGAGGGCGACAAAAAATGAGTGTGCGGGAAGTGCAGAGATCAATCTTCTATGGGATGAATGTATTACACTTCACGAAATGGACATCTTAGACATTCAAGAAATGTTCATAACACACCCTTAACTTGCACCATGAACACCGAACGACAAATGGCACAGAGATCACAGAGGTTCGCACCATCAAGATCGAAAAGAAAAGAAGGAAACAGGTCCGTGAAGAAATGAAACAGACAGGAGGGAGAAGTATGTTCGCCTTTAAAACGTAAGAGAATGGATCGATTGAGATAAAACAAATGAAATACGAGATGAAATTAGAGAAGAGGATCAACTGAGACACTCAGTAAGCCGACACAGAGAAACTGCTGAAGAAACAAGTGTAAGTAGGCTGTTTACTCTTTCATATTGATGTAAGTAGGCTGTTTATGTCTTCATATTGGTAACGCCACGTAGCGCTTTAAAAAAAGTCAAAAAAAATTTTTTTTTAATTTTTTATTTTTTTTAAAGCGCTACGTGGCGTCACCAATATGGAAACATAAACAGCCTACTTACACAAGAATACGAAATAAACTAAAAATGAATCCCTTGGGCGCGAAGGGGCAAGGTCAATCTTTAGCTAGGTGTTGTGTTAGCAATTATGACAGGAAAAATATCACTTGCTAATGACTACCATGTATATCTGGAGGGCGACAAAAAATGAGTGTGCGGGAAGTGCAGAGACCAATCTTCTATGGGATGTATGTATTACACTCCACGAAATGGACATCTTAGACATTCAAGATATGTTCAAAACACACCCTTAACTTGCACCATGAACACCGAACGACAAATGGCTCAGAGATCACAGAGGTTTGCACCACCAAGATCGAAATGAAAAGAAGGAAACAGATCCGTGAAGAAACGAAACAGTCAGGAGGGAGAAGTATGTTTGCCTTTAAAACGTAAGGGACGGGATAGATTGAGAGAAAACAAATGAAATACGAGATGAAATTAGAGAAGATGATCAACTGAGACACTCAGAAAGCCGACAGAGAAACTGTTGAAGAAACAAGAATACGAAATAAAATAAAAATGAATCCCTTGGGCGCGAAGGGGCAAGGTCAATCTTTAGCTAGGTGTTGTGTTAGCAATTATGACAGGAAAAATATCACTTCCTAATGACTACCATGTATATCTGGAGGGCGACAAAAAATGAGTTGCGGGAAGTGCAGAGATCAATCTTCTATGGGATGTATGTATTACACTTCACGAAATGGACATCTTAGACATTCAAGAAATGTTCAAAACACATCCTTAACTTGCACCATGAACACCGAACGACAAATGGCACAGAGATCACAGAGGTTCGCACCATCAAGATCGAAGGGGAACTCCTTGGTAGTTACAAACCGTGCCGGACGTTCTGTTTGGTATCCACTCTTGAAGAATGCATATAGAAACATACTGGTCTAATGGGGTGATGAGAACTGATGGAATTTGATGGCATGTAACCGAATGCGAGACAGTCTGCCATGGAGCTTATCGTGAAGCTGATAGTGCAGATAGTGTGGTAGACACGAAAAAAATAAACATTGAGAGGCTGAGTTTGCGCAATGATTCCAGGTGGTATGAACTACATTGTCACACACTTGTCAGGAGGGAAAGTTTGCTCCAAAGAAGTGTGATTTTTATACGCACAACAGGAATCCAAAAAAATAAATTTATTCTGAACAGCTATTGGCCAAACTCAGTGCTCATACCATAGTCGTAGTTGTCTTACGTCCGCCTTCCCACTCTTGCTTGCTGTGGCGTAAATATTCCTTACTGCTCTTGCAAGATCTCACACACTCGAGAATGAATGGAAGGGGGCGAGCAACTTCTCGCAGTACAATAAATAACTTTCCAGCCGATTTAGCATCCAGATTAACAGTCGGCATAATTGAATACGAATGTGTTAAGGCACTGATGTTAGCTGATTTTGACACAACTCTCTTGGTAGCTTTAATTTCCAGTGCTTCTTTCATAAGCATTTCCTCTTCAAATCCCTATTGGAAGTGAAACATGGACGATAAATAGTTTAGACAAGAAGAGAATAGAGGCTTTCGAAATGTGGTGCTACAGAAGAATGCTGAAGATTAGATGGGTAGATCACATAACTAATGAGGAGGTATTGAATAGGATTGGGGAGAAGAGAAGTTTGTGGCACAACTTGACTAAAAGAATGGATCGGTTGGTAGGACATGTTTTGAGACATCAAGGGATCACCAATTTAGTATTGGAGGGCAGCGTGGAGGGTGAAAATCCTAGAGGGAGACCAAGAGATGAATACACTAAACAGATTCAGAAGGATGTAGCTTACAGTAGGTACTGGGAGATGAAGAATCTTGCACAGGATAGAGTAGCATGGAGAGCTGCATCAAACCAGTCTCAGGACTGAAGACCACAACAACAACAACATCCCGATTGGTCGGCGACGAAAACAAGTTCATTACTGAAGGATGAGATAAGTTTGCTTATCTCATTTACAAATTTTCGGGCCGATTCGATTCCGCTGTTTGCTGTGCATTGTCAAGTTGACGCTTTGTTTGAAATTTCGTTATCTTACTAGTTCTAATTTTGTAGCTATGTTTGAACTAATGCAACCATCCACTGCTTCGCTTGAAATAATTGTGATCTATGTCGCGAGCAATTTGATGTGCATAACGTAGTAGGTCATACCATGCACATCCTGTAAATTGTATCGCGCATCCTTGAAACGCGCAAATACTAGTTTTTGTGTTTTTGTAACAAGTGCGCCTTGTCCTCCCTTGAATATCCATAGTTTTTCTTAGGCAAAACAACGTCATATTGCTTCCGGACTTATTCGATTTTTTTCTTGCTTTGCTGTGGGTGACATTCCATGGACGTGATTACGTTTAGTACCCGCTCCTCAGATAACGATTGCCCTTTACTACATTTCACTAGAGACGGGATTTGCGCTTACCTGTTCGACAATGATGAAGCACAACATAGCTCGCCACCTGTTTCATTATCACTTTTACTTGTTACGCATGCATCGTTACCATTGTTTTTCTCATGTACGTTGTCCGCAGAGTCGAGCGTGTACGTCACCACACATTCTACTGACTCATCTTGCAGAAACGCTAATATTTCATCTGCCACTTCTTTCTCACTCTGCGAAAATCCTTGCGTTTTTTTCTGGCAAAATATGTATCGGCAACTGTTGTTCAAGACGTAATACAATATCTGCTTTGTTTATCGTGACCATTACTCTTGATTTGTATCAACACCATTACCACTGTAGCACTGTTGTGAGTTACTCGTCGGCTAAGCAGTTCAACTACACTCCGTAGCTTCATCCTGTGCTCACCATTGGGTACATTCAGTCCCGCTCCCTGCTGCTATTAGCAGCCAGTATTGTGTCTGGAGCGTCAAATGCCGTAAACATCAATGGCCTATATCAACCTCGCACTCAAGGGGTTCCTTGTAAGTAGAGTTACAATGAGTGAAGGAATATGTTGCGTGACTGGAAATATTCGAGTAGCGATACTGGAGGTGCCTGCACCAGAATTATAACATGGCTGGAGGCACATAATGCTTGCTTTGAAATGACACAAGATGGTGCTACTTCCATGAGCTATGAAGAACATCAATTCTGTCCTGTGTTTTTGACTGAAGGAGAAGTCTGTCATAGAGGGGGATCATACCACTGCCAAACAAATCATAAATTTTTTGCAAGTGTGTTTCATTGGCGACGAACAAACAGAATTTCCAGTTTTCTTTAACGTTCTCGATCATTGTTTATGATTGATTTGGAGTACACCCGAATTTTTTAGGGTGTTCTCGAATGTTTTGGAATGTTCTTTGTGTTCTACAAATAAATATACTGGTGTCCAAAATTAAAGCAACAATCGAAAATTTTGCATGATTGTGTTTATTCTGCCACAAAACACAATAAACATGTGATAGTAAAGTAGAAACAATGTAAAGAATACAGAATTTAAGCAATTGCAACATGCATAACAGTAAACAAAAACGTTCTTCGTTTTTCTCCAACTTGACGAATTTCTACATAAATTCTGAAAAAAATGGTTCAAATGGCTCTAAGCACTATGGGATTTAACATCTGAGGTCATCAGTCCCCTTGACATAGAACTACTTAAACCTAACTAACATAAGGACATCACACACATCCATGCCCGAGGCAGGATTCGAACCTGCGACTGTAGCCGCAGCGCGGTTCCGGACTGAAGCGCCTAGAACCGCTTTTTTTTTATCGTTGTGTTTGGTTGTTGCGGACGTCACATGACATCCGTTAAAGTTCGTTTGTTGGTCCTTCCACTCAGTTTTTTATTACGGAGGCCAACCAGCTCTCTGACCGAACACGCTGAGCTACCGTGCCGGCGGTCGGCCACAGCGGCCAGCTACACAAATTCTGACAACTATTTAATGTGCACAGTATGGGTTGCGACCACTTCTGACAACAATAAAGGATTGAAAACGACGGGCATACTGCGAATGATGTCATCAGTCTCATGTTGAGGCAATAACTCCCGTTCGTCCTGCAGAACTGCTCCCAAGTCTAGAGAATTGTTGGTGAATGATGACGTGATGGAAACCCATTTCCTAATGCATCCCGGACATGCTCTATGGGATTCAAATTGGGACAGCGAGCAGGTCACACCATGCGTGCAGCATCTTCCGTTTTCAAGAAAACATGAACCACCCATGCTCTTTGGGGTCGATCATTATCGTCTATCAATACGAAGTCTGGACACTCAGTACCTGGTAACAACCGCACATGAGGTCCAAATATCTCGTCACAATACCCGACAGCAGTTGAATCTTGTCAGTTCACCCGTACAATGTCACGAAGAGGTGTTAGAGCTGTCAACATAATCCCTTCCCACACCTTTAAGGATCCTCCTCCATATCGGTCTCTTTCCACAATGTTTGGGTCCCGAAATCGTGTTCCTTCAAATAGGAATCCGTCGAGAATCATTCTCCAGACGAAATCTGGACGCATCTGTGAAAAGAACATAGGCCCACTGTTCGACAGTCCTGGTGGCATATTGACTACTCCATTCTAGACGTTCCCTTATGTGAAGACGCGTCATAGGTACACATACAGCAGGTCCCCGACCGTAAAGGTTACTCTGCCGAAGCCTTTTGTACACCATTTGTCTCAATACAACACGTCCATTTGGTGCTGCGGTCAGATGCCAGTTGGCCAGTTGCCTAGCAATACTAAGGTCGGTACGGCCAAAGAACGGTCCTCTCTTTCTGATGTTACACATGGTCTGCCCTGCCCTGGTCTTCGGGATACAGCTTCAGTCTCTATAAAATGTCACCACATCCGAGGAACAACAGAACAATTCACATTAAGGCGTCGGGCCACATAAGTTTGCGACTGTCCAGTTTCCATTCTTCCTATGGCCTTCACCGCAGAGAGACTGGTAGGCGTCTTCTCTGTGCCATACTGCATCGTCTGCGGCTCTATGCACAGCGATTGCGGATGTAGGACTACCCGGCAAACACTACCCTGTTTGATAGGTGCCCTAACGTCATCGCTGTCATGGTTGTCCGTTGATCGGAAAGCCATCTTCCGTGCAGAACACCATCTACTGATGTCTATTGATAATTTGTATGATTGTATAGTGAATTAAACACAAAACGGGGAAATAGCAGTTTGATGCTTTAATTTTGGACACCAGAGTAATAAGTGAGTGACAGCATACTTTATTTCAAATTAGATTACTGTTGAATAATAAAGTAGATTTAATAGTAACTGCAAGAATTTTTCAGCAATTGGAAGTACTTTTGAGTGTGCAATACTAACATTTCTATGATTTTTTAATATGTATTTTTATGATATTCCTGAAGGTTTCCAGGAAACAAATGAAAATATAGACCAAGCGAAGGGGATCTTTTCCAGATAACCCAAACATGTTATTAGAATGTATGTATGTATGTGTGTGTATGTGTGTCATCTCCTCCTAAACCACTGGACCGATTTCAGCCAAACTTTGTACACCTATCCATTACTGTCAGGCAACGGTCACTATGGGAGGAGGGGGGGGAGATACGAGCCACGTACTTACCATAGTTCAGGTAATATGACGTAAAAACAACGAGATACGCGAGAAACTGCCGCTTCATGCATGAAGTCTACTAAAGAGACTGCTTACACCACGCTTGTCCGCCGTATTCTGGAGTATTGGTGTGCGGTATGGGATCCGCATCAGATGGGACTGACGGACGACATCGAAAAAGTACAAAGAAGGGCAGCTCGTTTTGTATTATCGCGAAGTAGGGGAGATAGTGCCATACACATAATACGTGAATCGGAGTGGCAATCATTAAAACAAGGCGTTTTTCGTTGCGACGGGATCTTCTCATGAAATTTCAATCACCAGTTTTCTCCTCCGATTGCGAAAATATTTTGTTGGCACTCACCTACACAGGAAGAAATAATTATACGATAAAATAAGAGAAATCAGGCCTCACACAGAAAAATTTAAGTGCTCGTTTTTTCCGAGCGCCGTTCGAGAGTGGAACGGTAGAGAGACAGCTTGAAGGTTGTTCATTGAACCCTCCGCCAGTCACTTTATTGTGAATAGCAGAGCAATCACGTATATGTAGATGTAAATGTATTACTTCTGAGCTACTGTCACTATTTGCAATAAATTTCGCACTTATGCTGCTAAATGGACCTACACAAATGTATACTGTTCCACATACGGTTCAAGAGATATGAAGTCATAAACACTGAGATGGGTGAAAACAAGAGATATGAAGTCATAAACAGTGAGATGAGTGAAAAAAATGCCGCATCATGCCTGAAGTTGTAATAACTACATTTATTTTTTACTAGTAGGGGCTACTACGTCTAGTCAACTTAAGGAAATCAATTATGCCTGGCAGCGCTTTTGAAAACTTCAACTGAAAGGTGAAAACAGCTGAAGGCGAAAACAGTAACCATCTGTAGAGCCATGAAGAGGCATTGACGTAGACACGTTTACGAAATCGCGTTGCAGACACGCGAAGCAGTTGCGCGCACTGCACAGAAACTTTGCTATGAAACCTCGATCCGCCAAAACTGTGGAATGGCCCAAGGCTGTGTGTTAGGAAGATGCTGGGTACTTGAGGCTATCATCTTAACAGGAAAGGGAAAGAATGAAACTGTGTACATCCCTCAGATACTCCTTACCCGGATATAGCTCCCCTTTCACTTCACGAGTCTGCAGTTTCCAGTGAGACCTGCATTTACCATAACTGTTAACAAGTCACTGGTGCAGTCTGCTAAATACTGCGGAGTGTATTTGACCTAGTTCTTCTCGTGGATAACTTCATGTCGCTTGCTCAAGGGTGGGCTCGTCAAGAATTTGTTCATCGTAGCTTCTGGACATATAAATAGAAATATTGTTTGTAATCAAGTTCTCAGTTAAATAATCATTACAGAGAATTTGTATTTGCCGCGCGGGGTAGCCGCGCGGTCTAGTGCATCTTATCACGGTCCGCGCTGTTCCCCTTGTCGGAGGTTCGAGTCCTCCCTCGGGTATGGGCGTGTGTGTCGTCCTTAGCGTAATTTAGTTTAATTTAGTTTAAATAGTGTGTAAGCCTAGGCAGTTTGGTCCCATAAGACCTTACCACAAATTTCCAATCTGTACGTTATGTATAGTTCTTTGTACGGCTGTTTCATAATTTCAAAGGTGCTTTCACTAATACATTGAAATGAAATTTTTTAGGTGTTATACTACTAAAATAGTTCATTTTTTGTTTTCATTTCTAATAGAAAACTGGCAAAATAAAAACCCGGACAATGCCAGGTTTGTCAGTTCGTAAATAAATAAATAAATTTCCGTGTGGACATTTATTTTGCTGCACACAATACTACTTCCTGACGCAATGCACCTCATACGGCTGTACGATTCCGCACTTCCAAGCGAACAGTGTATGTCCTCTCAGGCCTTAGTAGCGAGCTGTCAATTAGATCCTACACTGCGGTGAGTACAGCCCCCTTGAATCCATGGATTCTCTACTCGCATGCCAGCCGTCTGATTCCAACCAACTCGAGCAACAGCTACGTGGAACGATAAACCACAGAGTCGATAGACCAAAAACCTGGTGCCGACGAATCCCTACACGTGCTAGAGGCGTTTCTGTTTCTTACACGGAGCATAACATGATCTGGTCACAAACAACCAACGTTCAGATGCAGTTTCTGAATAAGACACCCGCTGCGTGAACTTTCCTTTTATACAGAATACAGATGACGTTGCTGCTACCTACTACGCACAGTTGTGCTGAAATACCAGACATTTACACATCCGAGAATGTAGTACTTCGTGGCAGTTTGACGTTTTTAGTATGACGCCTTTACGGAGTAACAGTTTTAATGGCCAGTAGTGTAGATGGTATAAGAGTGTTACAATTCGGTTTTTCACGGAAGATAAACCAGTGAATGACGTGATCAAGCGCGCGGCCGAAATGTTCAATGACAATCGTTCACATCAGAGTGAACATTTTGGGATTATTCGGCAATCACTGGTGGGCATGTTAGCCGTCTTGCTTAAGGAAAGTACCATAACTGTGGTCATTCTATCATTGTCTAAAAAATTAATTTAAAGACAGACTGACGTGCGAATGTCCCTAGGCGGATCAATTACTAAGCTGAGGATCATAACATGCCCTCGGGGGGCAAACTGTGGACCCAAATTTTAGGACAAATATGCAAGTACGGCAACATCCTCTCCTTGACTGAAGTTAGTAGTCGGCCAGAAATAGAAGTCAAGGCTCAAGTCTTGCTCGACGAATTAACAGGGTGTGTGACAAGATTAATCTTTCCATTGCTTCACACAAGTCAAACTACACTCTGTTTAAGGTCCAAAGTGAAATGTGACCCTCTTATCAGAGTACAGGAGACAAGTTTATGTAAGGTATCAGGGCGTCCTGCCAGATCAAAAACAGACCTTCACCCTACATATTGATCAAGTGAATAGGAGAGCAAGAGCAATATTTTACAGCTTAACAAATACCGTATGGCGACATTTCTACATTGCACTAAGAATAATCACGTTGTTTCATGACAATTTAATTGCATCAGTAGTGGGATACGGTTCCAGTATGTTGGCTCACAAGCTCAAATTTGTAAAGATTGCTGTTGCAGTGAGATGAGTTTAGTAACGCGTAATATTAATCAGCAGTGGTGCTCTGATACATATCATAGATTCCGACGGTCCCTGTGGCGTAGTACTAGTATAGTATCTAAGTCTTCCACTACTGACCCTCATCAAATCAACGATTCACAATAAAATGGATAATTAAAGTTCCAGTACGAAACCTTCACATTTAAGAAGAGATACTACTAACACTATTCTTACTGCAACTCTACACCGGGTATCTATTCCCTACGCGGACGTGTGATTTCATTTTGTAATCTTATTCTCTCATATTCTTAGAGGAACGTATGTCGTTTCTGTGCATGTCTACATTCGCTTATCATTTATCAGCTCATTGTGCACTCCAAAGTCGTACCAAAGACATTTTAAGGTTAGAGTGACTTGTTTATTCGTAAATAATTAAATCTTCATTTCTGAACACGTTACTCCACTCCATAAACCTGATGCAGCAACAGTAATTAATTATTGCAAAAAGAAAAACAGTATCTGTAGCAAAAGGCTTCATTGCTCATGACACATTTCGCGTGGTTGGCGCATTTTAGTTTATCTGCAAATAATGTTAACATGCCGTATTACATGTTTCTGACCGTCTTCCTATCTATGTACCGCTTTCCACTTCAGCATGGTGAATGTTTTCTTTCGTTTTATTATTATTCCTTAGCTCACACGAATTTTATACTGGATACGAACTCAAATTTTTTTGACATTTTTAATATAGCTTTACTCAGCTTCCCAATCGTCCCGGTCAGAATTTGACGATTGCGTGTTCCGCATTAACCTAAGGTTACTAAAGTTTTCCATTATAATACTAATGTGGCCTTCGCATTTTTAAGGCAAGTACAATAATTTTTATATCTCACCATTGCCTTAACCTCGACAATTGTGGGTGCCAGAAAGGCTCGCGCATTTTCATGTAACAAAAAAACTTTTGTCATTAATTGCAGACAATCTGAAGATGCGCCAAACGGGCGAAACGTGCCATTACCAATAAACCCTTATGCAACAGAGACTATGGTGAAGTGAGCAGCCAAATAACAGAAGAGGTACATATCCGGCATCCTATACATTTAGGATGTATACCCAAATGCATTAGACGTTCGTAAATGCCGAAGGTTATTTTCTAAGATCAAATCTGGGAATTTTGATCTTTCCGACTCGTATCAACTAGGAAGACGAACAATTTTAGACAATGACCTGTTAAGGGCGGAAGTGCAAGCAACTCCATGTCAGACTAACTAGGAACTGTGAAACACTCTTAACCGATGATCATGGTCGACCATACAAGAACATTTGCAGCAAATTGGTAAAAACATATAAATCTAATCAGTCCACCAGATGCAGCTCATTGCTTCAGTGGCACAATACAGAAGCGTTTCTTGATCGCTTGATCACTGGAGATGATAAATGAGTCCTCCGTGATAATTCAAAATCCAAAAGACAGTGGCTCTCTCCGAAAGAATCGTCTCCATTTTGAAATGCTGAAACCTGGACAAACTGCGAATGCAGACCTCTACTGTGAACAGCTGGATCGACTAAATCAATATTTAACTGAAAAGTGGCGAGGCATTGTCAACAGTAAACGGGTTACTCTGCAACACGATAATACAAGATCGCACTGCACAAGACGAATCCCGGAAAAAATTAATGAACTGGGGGTAGGAGGTATTGCCCCATCCACAACACTCGCTCGATATTGAGCCATCGGATTTTTATTTATCGCTATAACATTTTCTAAGCGGTAAAAACGTTGAAAATGTGGATCATGTCGAAAATGTCATCTCTAGATATTTTTCTCAAAAACCAACTGATTTTTATCGATCCGGTATAAAAACTTTGCGCACTAGGTATCACACGGTAGTTTATAATGGAGGCGGTTACGTCATTGATTAAAAACAAAAATTTGTTGACCATTATTTGTTTTAATTTAATGTAAAATAACGACATTACTTTCCGGTCCCCTAATATTAATCGGTTGATCAGAATAGTATTTTTTCCACGACTACACTGCACTGCATCCCACATCGAATGTAGGCAACTGTTAACACTGCATCCCTATACCCCACTGTTGGCGCTTCTTATTCTTTCAACAACTGAACACACACATCAACAAAAGTACTTTTATAGTCCCTTTATTGCGAAATTCATGCACAGAAAACAAAAACTGGCTCCGAGACATGTTACGTCTAAAGACACAGCAGGGGTTGACAACGAAAGAACAAAATGATGGTGCCTTCCAACCTCCTCTGTCCTAAGCAATGACATTTTACGTAAGAATTAATGGAAGTTTTGTGCAGTCACAAAAACCATAGAGTGCTGCCGGCCGTTGTGACCGCGCGGTTCTAGGCGCTTCAGCCGGGATCGCGCTGCTGCTACGGCCGCAGGTTCGAATCCTGCCTCGGGCATGGATGTTTGTGATGTTCTTAGGTTAGTTATGTTTAAGTAGTTCTAAGTCTAGGGGACTAATGACCTCAGATGTTAAGTCCCATAGTGCTTGGAGACATTTGAACCATAGAGTGCTAATGATTTAAATTGAGGAAATACTTACGTCTGTTTTATGAAGAGTATATGGAAATCTTTTGTGGCGTAGATTGGAAGTTTAAAAAAACGCAGTGGTTGTAATCAGCAGAGGGACCAAACAGCGAGAATTTAGTGCTCAGAAATCAGTTATTGCACTATACACTACCGAAAGGGAGTTCAACATTGTACTTTCATGTGTCATCAGCAGAGACCTTTTTTGCATTTACGTGACGGGCTACATATATTACAATATAAAAGAATAAATAAAGAATGACGTACACACTTCTGTTCAACTATCATTCCCTTTCCGTGTCAACAGACACAATGCAGTTGCTTGTTATGCACAGACGCAAGGTCACCGCAGTGTTACTGGCTTACAGGTAGCAGTTATAAGCAGCACTAACGTGTAATCAACAATCGCCTCCATGGTGACAGATTTTTTTTCAGTTATTGCTCCACTGTTCGCTATTAAAATAACAACACCAGAAGGAATAACAAAGAACGGGATGTTTTACTTAATGTGTGTACATATTACTGTGGGAGGACTGCTCGGCCAGTAGTGTATTTTTGTCTCTTTCATAATTCATGAAAACTATGAAGATGAAGTGGGAGATATGATACTGCGTGAAGAGATTGACAGAGCACTGAAACATCTAAGTCGAAACAAGGCCCTGGGATTAGACAACATTCCATTAGAACTACTGATAGCCTTAGGAGAGCCAGCCCTGACAAAACTCTACCATCTGGTGAGCAAGATGTATGAGACAGGCGAAATACCCTCAGACTTCAAGAAGAATACAGTCATTACAATCCCAAAGAAATCAAGTGTTGACAGATTCGAAAATTACCGAACTACCAGTTTAATAAGTCACGGCTGCAAAATGCTGACACGAATTCTTTTCAGAAGAATGGAAAAACTGGTAGAAGCCGACCTCGGGCAATACTGACCCTACGACTTATCTTAGAAGATAGATTAAGAAAAGACAAAACTACGTTTATAGCATTTGTAGACTTAGAGAAAGCTTTTGACAATGTTGACTGGAATGCTCTCTTTCAAATTCTGAAGGTGGCAGGGGTAAAATACAGGGAGCGAAAGGCTATTTACAATTTGTACAGAAACCAGATGGCAGTTATAAGAGTCAAGGGGCATGGAAGGGAAGCAGTGGCTGGGAAGGGAGTGAGACAGGGTTGCAGCCTCTCCCCGATGCTATTCAATCTGTATATTGAGCAAGCAGTAAAGGAAACAAAAGAAAAATTCAGGCTAGGAATTAAAATCCACGGAGAAGAAATAAAAAACTTTGAGGTTCCCTGATGACATTGTAATTCTGCCAGAGAAGCAAAGGACCTGGAAGTGCAGATGAACGGAATGGACAGAGTCTTGAAAGAAGGATATAAGATGAACATCAACAAAAGCAAAACGAGGATAATGAAATGTAGTCGAATTAAATCAGATGATGCTGCGGGAATTAGATTAGGAAATGAGACGCTTAAAGTAGTAAATGATGTTTGCTATTTGGGGAGCAAAGTAACTGATGATGGTCGAAGTAGAGAGGATATAAAACGTAGACTGGAGATAGCAATGAATGCATTTCTGAAGAAGAGAAATTTGTTAACATCGGGTATAGATTTAAATGTGAGGAAGTCGTTTCTGAAAGTATTTGTATGGAGTGTAGCCATGTATGAAAGTGAAACATGGACGATAAATATTTTAGCCAAGGACAGAATAGAAGCTTTCGAAATGTGGTGCTACAGAAGAATGCTGAAGATTAGATGGATAGATCACATAACTAATGAGGAGGTACTGATTAGAATTGGGGGGAAGAGATTTTTGTGGCACAACTTGACTAGAAGAAGGGATCGGTTGGTAGGGCATGTTCTGAGGCATCAAGAGATCACCAGTTTAGTATTGGAGGGCAGCGTGAAGGGTAAAAATCGTAGAGGGAGACCAAGAGATGAACACACTAAACAGATTCAGAAGGATATAGGTTGCAGTAGGTACTGGGAGATGAAGAAGATTTCACAGGATAGAGTGGCATGGAGAGCTGCATCAAACCAGTCTCTGGACTGAAGACCACATCAACAACATAGTGTCTTGTGGGTACTCTTGGCGATTTGGATTGCTCCTCGCTAGGAGGTATTCCTCATGGTGAATTTTGGAAGTCGGTTACCAAAGTTTCTTGTTGATGGCGCCTGACATATTAATTTACCCTTTCCGATGTACTAACGTTTCTGTTTTACCTACACTGTATTTTTTCACCTGGTCTACTGTTGCAGGAAGTCCAATAAGTTTTGTTGTGTACAACCGACTATGGTCATCAGATAGCGTAAGCTGTCTGCTCTGCAGTCTACGTCATGCAAGCGATTCTGTCCATCTCTCGCGGTTTTTCCTTGTATTGAGAGGGCAGACAGAAGGTTTGAAGTGACTGTGATATATCAAAGAGACTTTTGAAAAAATACTGAAGAAAAATAGGGTTTGCCGACGAGTCAGTAAGAATACTCTCTCCCCCTACGCCGTGTCGCTCATCCCACTGAAACTGAAGTTAGCGACGCAGAAGGATGTGACGATAAGGTGCAGTCCATCCTAGGTGAATGGAAGATTTCCCACGATAGTGGTGGTGATCCGAGCGAGATCTCGTATTTTGACCGTCAATACGTATTCACACTCCCTCAAAGTTTTCTGTAAACAATGGAACTCTAATAGCTCCATCTGTTTTTTACGGACGACCTTATTCGAGGAATTATGAAGACGACAAGTTGGTGCGCACAAGAGAAAATGCAAAAGGTGTCTTTACCAACAAGAAATTCACTATGGCACTCATAGAATAATGTTACATCTGAAAAAATGAAGATATCTCATGGCTTAGGTGATTTTCATGAGTTTTTTTTTCAGATAAAATAAAAGTAACGGCAAATCTGTTGATAAAATTTTATTCCTCATATATTTATCTGTCAGAAATCACATTTTTGTCCAAATCTCTATAATCGGTACACCAGATGATGGTGATGTTTGGTTTTGGGGCGTTCAACTGCACGGTCATCAGCGCCCGCACAATGTTCCAATTTTTACACAATCCAATTTTTTGCACAGTCCAATCTAGCTACTGTCACGAATGATCATGATACAATCCAATTTTTTGCACAGTCCAATCTAGCCACCGTGACGAATGATGATGATGATAAATGAGGAGGACAACACAAATACCCAGACCCCAGGCAGAGAAAATCCCCAACCCAGCCAGGAATCGAACCCAGGTCCCCGTGATCCTGAGGCAACAACGCTAGCCACTAGACCACGAGCTGCGGACCAACACCAGGTGTAAGGACCCCTTGCACACGTAACATTGGTCATCGGCGGAAATTCCAGAAGCCTTGCTATTGAACCTTCAGAAAATAATTTCGTATAAGTCATTCTCAATATACATTGAGATGAGAAAAGTCATGGGATACCTCCCAATATTGTGTCGGACCTCCTTTTGCCTGGCGTAGTACAGCAGCTCGACTTGGTAAGGGCTCGACAAGTCCTTGGAACTCCCCTACAGCAATACTGAGCCACGCTGTCTCTATAGCAGCCCATGTTTGCGATATTTTTACGGGTGCAGGATTTTGCGCACGAACTGACCTCTTGATTATGTCCCATAAATGTTGGATGGCGGTTGTGTCGGGCCATTTGGGTGGCAAATCATTCGCTCGAATTGTCCAGAATGTTCTTCAAACCAATCGCGAATAACTGCGTCCTGGTGACACGACCCTTGGTCTTCCATAAATATTCCATCGCTGCTTGGGAACACGAAGTCCACGAATGGCTGCAGAAGGTCTCTGTGTAGCCGAACATAACCATTTCCGGTCAATGACTTGTACTGTTGGACCAGAGGACCCAGTACATTCCATGTAACGCCATTATGGCGCCACCACCAGTTTGCACTGTGCCTTATTGTCAACTTAGGACCATGGCTTCATGGGGTCTGCGCCACACTCGAGCCCTGTCATCACCTCTTATCGACTGAAATCGGAACTCCTGTGACCAGGCCACGGTTTTCCGTTAGTCTAGGATCCAACTGATATGGTCATGAACTCAGGAGAGGCACTGCAGGCGATGTCGTTCTGTTAGCAAAGGCACCCTCGTCAGTTGTTTGCTGCCATAGCCCACGCCAAATTTCGCCACACTGTCCTAATGGATACGTTCATCGCACATCTCACGTTGATTTCTGTAGTTATTTTACGAAGTGTTGCTTGTCTGTTAGCACTGACAACTGCAGGAAAACGCCGCTGCTCTCGGTCGTTAAGTGATAGTCGTCGGGCAGTGTGTTGCCCATGGTGAGAGGCGATGCCTGAAATTTGGTATTCTCGGCACACTCCTGACAATCGCAAATTTTTCTTCATGAAGGCGCTGATGGTCTTCGGTCACAGCAGGACAAATGCATTAACAGTTATGGTGATTAA
Organism: Schistocerca serialis cubense; assembly: GCF_023864345.2. Taxonomy (NCBI): domain Eukaryota; kingdom Metazoa; phylum Arthropoda; class Insecta; order Orthoptera; family Acrididae; genus Schistocerca; species Schistocerca serialis. Next base: position 396,397,551 of record NC_064644.1, on the reverse strand, counting down.
TTTTGAAATGGTAAACAGTTCTCTTACTTTTTCCCATCTGTTTCGTTTTCATTTGACTGCCGCTTACATGACGCTTTCGCACTTACTAAACGAACCAATGAAACTCGCGGCTCGCATTTCCACATGATGAGCAGTACTCAAGTATCAGTCGAATGTCGGTTTGGTAAGCTATCTCCGTCGGCGGATTTTTGAAAGTCAGATTGCGTTGCGCTAAAAATATTGTGTGTCAGCTTAAGCACAGTCATGTACAATTTTTCTAAGGAATCCTAACAAAAGAATGGCCCTGACTAACATTAACCTATACCTTTCACAAATCACTTACCTCACAAAAATCTTCGTTACTCGAACTACTGCAATACAACGAGCGCCAGTACCGCCAGCTAAATAAAAGATTCAAACTACGGAAGGCACTAACTACTAAGGCGTTACGCAATACGGAGAGGTTTATTATCGAAATTACGAGAGAGCACATTCCGGGAAGAGATGGGCAACATATTACTACCGCCCACATATATCTCGCGTAATGATCACAACGAAAAGATCCGAGAAATTAGAGCAAATACGGAGACTTACAAGCAGTCGTTCTTTCCACGCACAATTCGTGAATGGAACAGGGAAGGGGGGATCAGATAGTGGTACAATAAGTACCCTCCGCCACACACCGTAAGGTGGCTCGCGGAGTATAGATGTAGATGTAGATGTAGATAGGCATAGTTAGCAAATGAAAGATTTTAATAGAGAACAAACAATGTATTTACCTTAATAGTCATCAAAAGTCATAATATACACTCCTGGAAATGGAAAAAAGAACACATTGACACCGGTGTGTCAGACCCACCATACTTGCTCCGGACACTGCGAGAGGGCTGTACAAGCAATGATCACACGCACGGCACAGCGGACACACCAGGAACCGCGGTGTTGGCCGTCGAATGGCGCTAGCTGCGCAGCATTTGTGCACCGCCGCCGTCAGTGTCAGCCAGTTTGCCGTGGCATACGGAGCTCCATCGCAGTCTTTAACACTGGTAGCATGCCGCGACAGCGTGGACGTGAACCGTATGTGCAGTTGACGGACTTTGAGCGAGGGCGTATAGTGGGCATGCGGGAGGCCGGGTGGACGTACCGCCGAATTGCTCAACACGTGGGGCGTGAGGTCTCCACAGTACATCGATGTTGTCGCCAGTGGTCGGCGGAAGGTGCACGTGCCCGTCGACCTGGGACCGGACCGCAGCGACGCACGGATGCACGCCAAGACCGCAGTCCTACGCAGTGCCGTAGGGGACCGCACCGCCACTTCCCAGCAAATTAGGGACACTGTTGCTCCTGGGGTATCGGCGAGGACCATTCGCAACCGTCTCCATGAAGCTGGGCTACGGTCCCGCACACCGTTAGGCCGTCTTCCGCTCACGCCCCAACATCGTGCAGCCCGCCTCCAGTGGTGTCGCGACAGGCGTGAATGGAGGGACGAATGGAGACGTGTCGTCTTCAGCGATGAGAGTCGCTTCTGCCTTGGTGCCAATGATGGTCGTATGCGTGTTTGGCGCCGTGCAGGTGAGCGCCACAATCAGGACTGCATACGACCGAGGCACACAGGGCCAACACCCGGCATCATGGTGTGGGGAGCGATCTCCTACACTGGCCGTACACCACTGGTGATCGTCGAGGGGACACTGAATAGTGCACGGCACATCCAAACCGTCATCGAACCCATCGTTCTACCATTCCTAGACCGGCAAGGGAACTTGCTGTTCCAACAGGACAATGCACGTCCGCATGTATCCCGTGCCACCCAACGTGCTCTAGAAGGTGTAAGTCAACTACCCTGGCCAGCAAGATCTCCGGATCTGTCCCCCATTGAGCATGTTTGGGACTGGATGAAGCGTCGTCTCACGCGGTCTGCACGTCCAGCACGAACGCTGGTCCAACTGAGGCGCCAGGTGGAAATGGCATGGCAAGCCGTTCCACAGGACTACATCCAGCATCTCTACGATCGTCTCCATGGGAGAATAGCAGCCTGCATTGCTGCGAAAGGTGGATATACACTGTACTAGTGCCGACATTGTGCATGCTCTGTTGCCTGTGTCTATGTGCCTGTGGTTCTGTCAGTGTGATCATGTGATGTATCTGACCCCAGGAATGTGTCAATAAAGTTTCCCCTTCCTGGGACAATGAATTCATGGTGTTCTTATTTCAATTTCCAGGAGTGTATATAGCAGTTCATGACATCCAGTCTTACAAATTTCAAAACTCCGCCATTTCTCTCCCCACATCCACCACCGCTGGCGGCTAACCTCCAACTGCGCAACGCTGTGCGCTGTTCACATCCAGCTGCCCAACACTACAACGGCAGACAACAATGAAAACCAACCACAGACTGCACACAGCACAGCCAGTGATTTTCATACAGAGCGCTACGAGGCGTTACCAATATAAAAACCTAAACAGCCTACTTACATAGTACCCCATGCTCCCCACAAAAAATTTTACAAATTGTTTTGGGCAGTGGCCAATAATGATTTGATAAAATTATTCATAATTACAATAACAAAGATATCAAATGCACACACTTATTGATAGAATGTTGGTCAAAAGCTAAAATTTTCTCACAGTCCATAAAGACAGTCCTGATCGTTCATCACAGTAAAATTGCAGTGTTTTCTCAAAGTCTGAGCAGTAAAAGAAAATGCACATGGAAATAGTGGATTTCCATGCAGTCGTGAAGAAGTAGTGTTGTCCTTCCAACGGAAAGACTGTGCTGACTCTTGACATGCAGACAGGTAATGGGCCACAACAGAGCAAACCCACAGCGGAGTCAGTCGAAGTTTTGAAGAATATTGGTAGGTAGGTCATCACAGAGCAGACCCACTGTAGTCCTGGTAGAGAGTATGGTATTGGTGGGCCACCAGAGGTGCAGACCCACTGCAGTCCTTGTAGAAATAATGGTATTGGTGGGTCATCAAAGGTGCAGACCCACTGCAGACCTTGTAGAGACGGCCAACAGCCATCTGTTGTGACTGTGCAGGTGCACAATCACCATCGAAGAGTCTTGCGGAGAATATAGCAAGTCCATAAACCACCACTTGTGCACTCACAAAGTTTTTGAGTTGTCCTTAGAACCAGCAATGCTGTTAACCAGTCCCTTGCTGAATTATCAACACACGTCCAAACACTAACAGTCCTCTTTTTTTTTTTTTTTTTACATATTGTGCATATACTATGACCAACAGAAATGTGTGCAGTGAAATAAATGCTCACAAGTTACTTAATTTGATGAACTGGTGTCAATTACAATATTATAACATGAGAATACAATAATAATGGTACAAAATAAATCATTAAAAACATAACAGTACAGATAACATTTGTAGTAACACAGACTTTACAAAAGAATAGAAATAAACATATACATCAGTGTTACAAGAATTATGACATAAGTAAATAAATAAAATAATGAGAATAGTTTTCAAAACATTAATTTCACACATGAGAATTGAAACAGAACAGAATTAATAATGTGTAAACATCTTTACAAAGAAAATGACATATTATAAGTGCAAATTATATTTGAGGATAACAGTATTCCTCGTCATAGTGAATGTAGCTTAGTACCAGAAAAATTCTACAACATAAATCATATTAGCTAAACACATAAAGACAGGAAAAACACAAATACACAAGAGTACACAAACACATAGCAGAATAACACAGGAGGAAAGGACAGGGTTTGTTTTCAGTGTAAAATTTGATACTGCAGTCCAACCCAAAACTTCATTCCATTGATCTTTCATCTTATTTCAACATTTGTTTCCACCAAAAAAATCCTATCCAAGCATGCTTTCTGTATTTATATGTTCACATATTTCTTACCTCATTATTTATTTTCCATTATCTTACCTCATCATTTATTTCCAAGAAAATCCTACCTAAACCTGTTGTCACTAAACCCTACTTATTTGTTCATATCCTCTTTCAAAATACTTTTTTGGCCAAACCATTTTATTATAGCTTCTCAATGCATTTCTTCCAATTCATCACAACTCGTTCTCTTATATAGCCTACCCCATCTTAAGCTAATTTAAATCTACTGAGCTCAGATGCTAAACTAAGGGACGAGGCAATGCAGCAGCACAAAACAATTAATACAAACAGCAATGAAAAAAATGGAAATTGTCAAAGCAAGCTACAGTAAATCTAAATTACCAAGGAAATGCAACATTACTACTAATATGAGCCAATGTGCAGCAACAAGAAAAATAAATCAGTAGTGAAACTGGCTTAACAGAGTAATACAAAGTGACATTTAGTAGCAATATGCCTGGTAAACGGCAGCAGCAAATGCAATAACTTATCTCTAAACATGACAAAGCTCAAGCAGAAAGAATATTACAGTAAAAATGGCCATTTTTAATACCTATGTCACATCTTAACACTAGAGTGATGCATCACAAAAACTTACTCTGCAAGAAAGTTACCAAGTCATTAAAAAAATTATTTATGCAATTCCTGTGAAGGGAAATGTCTATTTGTGCTCTCTTTTCTAAGAAAGTACATCATAAACGTACTCTTTACTGGGTCTGTAGACAGAAAATAGTGATATTAGTACATCTATTAAATTTTATAATAACCAATGCTGCAGTGCAGCTAGAAACAAGATATTAAAGAAAATGAGAAAATATGTACAAAGGAAGGCATGAAACATCATTCATTAGCCATATGGCATTTCATAAGGTAGTAAAAAAAAATCTCTCAACTAGAAAGACAATAGTCATAATCAGGTGTATAGACATAAAAATATTTCTCGTCATTTCATTAGGCATTTCAGTAAATATCATAAATTAAGAGCTCCACAGTGTAATCATATGTTTTCAAGTTTGAGCGTGTCATATTTGCAATGCTTTCTACAAAGGAATGTCGATAGCGAGGATAATGGCCCCTTTTTTTTCCACCTGTGCCTCTGAAAGGCACACACTAATGGCTTTTTTCCAGGCAACTGTCGTGCAGCTGGGTGCCCACGACGCATTACGTGAAGGTGGTCACTTAACTTTCGTACCGAAATATTTACGACACCAGTTTGCATTACAGTGACAGTCTCATATAAAAAATTTCACAGGTCGAGAATTTGCGTTGCAAATGTGTAGAAACAAAATCCTATGACTATAACAGTGTTCAAAAAGTTTTCGTTGGCATTGTGATACATTCACGCATTTACACACATTTCATAACTCTTAAAGTACGATTCTTGGTTTCCAACATCCTTTTCCACAAATCAGAGTCCCTAACCACTACTCATTATTCATATATGTATTCGTCGACACTTCTTCAATATTTCATGATAATAAATACATAGCATAATCAAATTCCTCATATACGGTAGCATCATCTTATTGATCATAAACATACCTCAACAGCATAATACACATCGTCGCCGTAAAAATAACATCATAACACCTCAGTCAAATCTCAAAAACGTCATAGCTTTCTGCAATAATGTCAAAACCTAAAAAACATTCTCTATTCATTTCAAGAGTGTCATCTACCTCAAACATACTTTAAAATCATGATCCCACACCAAATACGACATTCAAAGCTCTCATAGTATCACAATGCTTCCGAAAAAATATGAACAGTTCACAAAGTACAGACAAAATACAATTTCATAAGTGTGAAGTTACCCAACTGTGTAATTGCATAAACATGTGTCACTGATGTAGTAAAAAAATGTTTATTTCTCAGTTAAATGATCAGATAGCTGTGTAATTTAAGTGTTAGAGGAATATGGTACTGATGTGTAAAGTTGTATAAGCAAATACCATATTAGCTAGGTTTCCTTGTGCTTGCCAAACACATGATACACGAAGTAGGCGTGTACCCCCCTTCCTGAGGGTTCTGTCAGTGACTGTCAGTCTGGCATCTGCCTTTACTACCATTAGGTTTATGTGATCTCTCCACTTCAATTCGCCATTCTCCATAATCGCAGGTTTATGTAATAGATGTCACTGTTTCCAGTGTTTGGTCGAGAATTGTGCAAGAAAAAGTTAACAGATCTTTCCGCCTAGTTATGCGGATTATCTACTAACATTATTTCCCACGAAAATACGCTGCCTGACAAAAGGTGAAACATCCAGAACGGGTGGATAAAACGAACTGAAAATTCGTGGTTTAAGAGGGTATGTGATGTTATTAAAATGATTACAGTATCGAGTTAAATTCTGTGAAGAACTTAGCAGTATGAGCCCCTTTATCTGCACGACCTTGCACTCCATCTGGTCTGGGTGCACGACCTGAAACGGTTGGTAAGAGCATCATAAAACCATTGTGTCCTTACCCAAAACAAGCTGGCCCACAACATTCTAAGAGATCCTTGATATCTTGGATACTGGGACAGATTGGATGTCAGAGCTGGTGCCACACATGTTCTACCAGCGTCAGATCTGGATATCTTGCTGGCCGCATGAGTAGCTCAACATCACGCAGAAAGTACACAGAGACATGTGCTATGCATGGACGAGAATCATCCTCTTGAAAAATGGCACCAACGCACCGTAGCAAGAGAGGTAACACATGAGGACGTAAAATATCCGTGATGTACCGTTGTGGCGACAACGTTCTCTCAATTAGTGCCAATCCTGACCTGAATTCATAACCGATGGCTCCTCACACCACAACGCCACGAATAACTCCGCTGTGCATCTCCAAAACACTGGAGAATGAAACCTCTGTCGATGCCCCACTATACTCACCGACAATAGTCATCGGGGATAGTGCAGAACTAGCATTCGCTGCTGAACACAGTGCGACGTGACTAATCAGCTATCCATGCCTTCTGTTCGTGGCACTGCTCCAAAAACAGACGTTGGTGTTGTGAAGTCACCGGCAGCTTACGCATGGTACGGCAACTCCCTTGTCTGGCTGCTGGTAGTTTCTGAAAAAAAAAATGCGGAAAGACACAGAATGTTGCAGGGTGACCATTACTTGTCTCGCACTGCGGGTGAACACGTGAAGGGGTTATAATGTGTGTGGCGCACAACACTAGTGGTGGTCAGATGTGGTAGACCATAATCTTGTCGGCGAATGCGCTTGCCCTCACGTTTCCATGCTGTCCAACATCGGGCCACCGTCACATCTGAATGCACCACAAATCTGGATATTGCACGATTCGATCAGCCGGCCAAGTGGAGACCCAAAATGAAGCTGCTTTCAAAGTCTGTCGGGTGCTGATAAAACTGCCTCATATGAGCACGTGTTATCTCCGTGTCCTTCACAGCGATCACTCAACATGTGGCGCTGTTTACGCCCCACGTATACCCTACCAAGAACAGTAGGAAAGAGCAACACTGCTGTACCTTGGTGGTAGTTCTACATTTCACACAGAACTGCGATTCTTATTATTTGCATACCTGCTGACGGTTCCAAGATGCTACTCCAGGCGGGTGTAAAATGAATGTGCGCAAGGGAAAATAATAAACGCTAAAATGAAGATCATCGACGTACCAAACACTAGAAGACACTACTTTCAAAGGTGACCTACGGTGGTGTGGAGCCTCAGTGGAAATACACTAACGTGATCACAGCTGTTTAGCTTTATAGCCTTAATAAGCGGAAGCAGTTTGCGATATCACCGTATGTACTGCGTCTGGTGCGTCGGCGTGCTGATTCTCATTCACGTCTGTGTCGATGGAAGAACTTCAGTCACAAAATAACAACTCTTTCAAACACTAGGACGGCAGAAGGCGGTCCTCTGACTAATATACTCTAATACGGTCTTCTCCTCTCTGTGTTCTACAGACGAGAAACGCGAACTCCCAGCCACAAGGACGGAGTTCAGATAACGCCTCAACGTAAGTATAGGCAGAGGAAGTGATCTCAATTACTGAAAGCCGCGTACTCAGCGACGACTTCCAACCCGGAGGTGAAGTCCAGAATCATATAGGTTCCCAACAGTACTTCTCTAACTATAAACTCTCCTGAGAGCAAAGAAAGCAAGTCCGTCAGTACCAACAAAGATGATACCGAGCGACCTTCACACACGGGCGCTCACAACGGAAGGCCTCGTCTCTCCACTGCTGGCCTCCCAGTAAGGCTCGGCTCCCCACTGTCGTAATACCGTAAACGAATGATATTCCAGAAACCACGGAATATTCTCCCTCTCTGCAGATTCTTCCAAATGCCGACCAACCATATTTTAGTATTTTGTCGTCCAGTGCGGAAAGTTTGCGAGGAAAAATCTATACTCGTACAATGGTACGCTTCTGAGTAAAAATCCTTGGAAATAACCCAGTTTGCGTGGTTTCCAAGGTGACGCTTCCTCGTTCCTCTCAGCTGCGTCCAAGATTTTCGTAGTTTCCGAAGTATAATTCTTCCCGTCCGGCTAGAACACCAGCCGGTCGCGACTATATTGTGCCCCAGCGCTCAGGTGTCCCAACGTCCGTCTCGCTACTTCCTGTGTTTAAGCAGGACCAACACACCTGTGTGAGACTTCCACCCAGGGCTTGAGTTCTGCCTGCCGTTTCGTTTCCACTGTCGTTCCAACCTCTGCTAGTATGATAATAAAGACACTCCATCACCTTTCATGCAATAAACGTTAACAATTATTTACAAGGCGTACGTGAAAACGTCAGTCTCCTTCATATATTCATATATACGATGTACCACCTATCTATCACATGACACCTAATTCTGTTTGTAGGCCACAGCAAAATATGTAGATGAGTTCCTGTAAGGTGTGAAATTATAGCTACCTTACACGATGTGTACGTGTTCAAATTTATACGGACCTCCGACCTCTTGTGCGCGCATCACTTTTTTTTTGTTTTTTTTTTTTTTTTTTTTTGTTTTCAGGCAGCGAACTAACACTATTACCTACTCAGAATAAACAGCAGCTAGGCAGAACACGAGTGGTGCTAGTATGAAGATCGGTTTAGAGAATCGCGCAAGATGGAATTAATGTTTAGGTTTCTGTACCTCAGTCGGTATAACACGGAACCCTTTTAGGATGACTTTGCTGTCTATCTGCCTGTTCGATTGTTAAGAACCCTTTTTTTTTTCAGGTACGGGTACACCTACTGAGTTCAAATTTCTGTCACGTACTGAGATCTATAGTTCTTCGTGCTTTAAAAAATTTAGGCTTCTAAGTCAGTGCAATCTAAAGATAAGCCCATTTATGACTTATATTGTGATACTCGCAAAACCTATGAGTATTTCCGTTGTCCTAGAATCATGAAGAAAGAAGGAAAAAATAATTGATGTTATTAATGAGTATGGCATTTTAATATAACCTCAGAATTAGTAAGATAAATGAAAAATATCAGTATCAAATCCGAAATTACACAAAAAATTCAAACTTGTAACTTAAAATTAAAACATCCTTGAAAGTCTTGCAATTCTCGGGACCGATGTCGTGCCTGCACCGATATCGATGAATGCAAAAATCGTCAAGATTCTCGATTCCTGGGGTGGTTGATCTATCTACACACATAATTAAGTTTTTATCGAACCCTCACAGCGTGATTGCTAGTTGAACTTGGCCAGCTTTTTATCTACACAGCAAGTCTGAATAAAAACGCCTTCGGTTACAATATTTTCGTGTTTTACCAAATCACACGATGCATTTCGGACCCTGTGGCTAATCTTCAGGTGCAAATCGTCTAATACATAAATTATATTTGCTACTGAATGAGATGAAATGCATTTCCCTGTTATGATAAACTTAGATGTTAGGTTTCGTATTTCGTGAAACTAATGTGGAAATATGAAACAGTAGAAAAAGCAGTGAAAAACTTACGAAACAATCAATGAAGAACATTTTTAACCTTTTAAGGTTCGAGTACGTTGGTTTATCATACTGTCGTTGCACATCAAGTCACTCAAAGTGCAGATTTGTTTACAACTGTTTAAAAACACTTCACAGATGCAGTTTAACCTGATGTGATGAAAGATGAAGTTTAAAAATGGTTCAAATGGCTCTGAGCACTATGCGACTTAACTTCTGAGGTCATCAGTCGCCTAGAACTAATTAAACCTAACTAACCTAAGAACTATATTGTAACAAATAAGCCCTCGGTCACAAATATTAAGTCAAAAATTGACCTGGTTTCGACGCTACTATGAACGTCGTCTTCAGAATTAGACTAACTGTACTAAAACATTAGGTATATAGTATATTAATAAGCTGACTCGGAAAGATGCAGTACTTACAAGTCACATATTAAAAAAGATCTCAGCCGGAAAGGCGACGTCATGAACACTTGTCAGATGGCGAGCATCTTTTCGAGTCAGTACAACTTTAATTTTATTAATGTGCTATATACCTAATGTTTTAGTACAGCTAGTCTAATTCTGAAGACGACGCTCATAGTAGCGTCGAAACCAGGTCAATTTTTGACTTAATATTTGTGACCGAGGGCTTATTTGTTACAATATAATTCTGACACGGTCACTGAACCTTAGCAGTTATGTTCAAAGTTTTAACCTAAGAACATCACACACATCCATGCCCGAGGCAGGATTCGAACCTGCGACCGCAGCGGTCGCTCGGTTCCAGACTGCAGCGCCTAGAACCGCACGGCCACTCCGGCCGGCAGATGAAATTTATGACATAGTGTCAGAGATCCCAACTTTAAGAAATTGATTTAGCAAGGATAAATTAAAATAAATGTTTAAAATTACTTAAATAACTATGGTTAGGGTACTGAATACAATCAGGTTCACAGCTGCAAAATACGGATAAAATTAAATGTTTTGTCATTTTTTCTTATATTTTTCACATCCCTTTTCCACTTTTACCCCTAGCTGTTTACGAAGCACAGTTAACCTACTTGATTCTGATTTCGACGTGAGGCGAGGCAGCAGCGACCTGCAGGGCGTTTGGCTCCACACAAAAGATGTCACAGAAGGGATGTCGGGCGAACTCCCAGATTCAGACCGGCTTTCTTGTGGCGTTGCGGCGGCTACCCTTTGCGTCAAGCGCAGTGTCGCGTCACAAAGACGTGCGGCTACGGCCATTAGCCAACTGTCCGCCTCCGCCCGTAGACTGCCCCACGAGCGGCACCTGTACATCCGCTTCGTTTAGGGGTAGCGTTCCTGCTAGCTAGCTGGAAGCCACGCCGACCCTCAATGCAGCTCGACGTGTGACGTGCAGTGCAACTTGTAATGGTACTTGAATTACGTAACCATTACGACACTTCAACTCAACCCCTCGATACCAGTGAAACCTTCTCGTCTCCTCCTCTATATCTCTTTTGCTATTACGCAGTAACCGTCTCCTCTCTATCTTTTTTGTTAATGATAACCTTCCCTTTTACAATAAACTATGTAACCTTTTCCTAGGATTTCTATCTCTTGCTTAATAATAACAAATGAAATCTTCCCTTTGAAATTTATTCTCTTTCTCTATCTTCTGGTATAAATTTAATTGCTGCTTATTAAAAGTGATTTTCTGATTATTTCGACGAAACATAGAATGTGTCGTCGTCGTGGCCCTCAGTCGTTATCTGCAATAACCCAAAACCTGGCCTTACCTTTTCTACTATTACTGGAACGCCATATGACTGCTACATCGAACTGCGACATGTATATACTTACTCTGTTCTACTATACTCTATTAGCTGCTGGTGGGCTTCCATAATAAGTGGCTGTATTTATTATCAACGCTGACGTTATTCTTTAATAGCAAAGCTGACGTTATTCTATAATTAATTTGACGGAAATTACGTAATTCATAGTTAAACCTTTTCTTGACAACAATAAAATTTTGCAAAGTTTTACGTTGATGGTTTTTGGGATGGATTATAATTAGAAATGCAATATTACTGGCAAAAGTTAATTATATTCTGAATGAAATGATCTTACGAACGTTCAAATGGGACTTACTTTTTACAATAACCTTACAACTAGCAATGCGCAAACATACCTTCAGTAGTGTTGAGTTTCTCAAAAAAAATTAATTCAATAATATTAGTTTCTCTTATTATAATAGTTAGCTGATGTCTCTGTACATCCGTTTATAATCTCTTGTAAATCATAGCTAATGGCTGGCCGGCACACCGCTCCTCTCAACCTCTCGCTTCAGACCTGCTAACGACTCGCTTCACTTCTCCCTTACTACTGACATCCTATGAACGCTAAAGTGCGGTCTCTGCTGCCAACAATGCTTTCTGGTGCAGACAATCCCTGCTACCGTTACAAAATGTATCAATGCGCGGTCCTTCCCGCTCTTTTCTCAAAATATATCCGTACGCGGTTTCTCCTGCCCTTTTTAAAATTATATGAATTTGCGGTCTCTCTTGTCAACAATACTTTGATGCAGACATTCCCTGCTACCACAATTATTTTCAACATGACAAATATTAATTATTCCTACTTAATCCTATTAATAAAATATAAACATCTTTCATAAATTGTGATTTGACAATAAAAAATAGAAATATACACGTCTTATACCAGCAATATTCTACTGTGTTTCTGTAAAGTAGTTAACGTATTTCTGAGACAACATTCAGATTTGATTTCATTAATGTAGAGGTACTTTGATACATCGATATGTTTATATTGCAATGATATTATTCTTATGTGTATTCTTTCTTTTGTCACTATGATCTTTGACGTACTTGTAACTCTGATTTTTGGGCGCATAAGCGGTTCTTAGTTAGAGAGTCGGACCTTGAGAAAGTCAAGTCTTGGACGTCATGTTGGAAAGACGCATATTGTCGTCAGCTTATAAAATGCGGACTTTAACAGTGAGGAAGATGTTTTCAAGTATGTTTTGTATTGTGAAGTGATGTTTTGTGTGTTACGTGATATTGCAACAAAAGCAATAAAAAGGAAGTGTAACTTAAATTCGGAGTGCTGATTATTTTCTCCATCACCATTGTGCTAACTTTGAAAGGTTTAATCTTCAAGAATGGTTTGTGAAGCGCATCTACAAAACTTTTGAATATAGCAGAATAAAACCTAGGCCTCTTTGCATCCAAGCTTGGAATCATCACCACCTAGATTTTCGACGATTGAGCCATAATTTTACAACGAGACCAGCGTGGGAAACACGAAAAGATGAGTGCCTAGTTTATTCATTATTACATGAAATGACTTTATTAACTGTGCTCTAATGACACCTGCCACTTAATAACTTTGTTGTTGCCCGAAAATTAAACTGTATGAATTAAGAGTAGTTCTGACCTCATTCTCGACGCAAAAGCTTCTAAAATGTGAAGGCTGGTTAGAAGCAGACCCACGTGTTTATAGTGTAGCTATGGCTCAACTGACAGCCTTTGGAGAGCCAGGCCCAACAAAACTCTACCATCTGGTGAGCAAGATGTATGAGACAGGCGAAATAACCTCAGACTTCAAGAAGAATATAATAATTCCAATCCCAAAGGAAGCAGGAGTTGACAGATGTGAAAATTACCGAACTTTCAGTTTAATAAGTCACAGCTGAAAAATACTAACGCAAATTCTTTCCAGACGAATGGAAAAACTGGTAGAAGCTGACCTCGGCGAAGATCAGTTTGGATTCCGTAGAAATGTTGGAACACCTGAGGTAATACTGACCCTATCTTAGAAGAAAGGTTAAGGAAAGGCAAACCTACGATTCCAGCAGTTGTAGACTTAGAGAAAGCTTTTGACAATGTTGACTGGAATGCTCTCTTTCAAATTCTGAAGGTGGCAGGGGTAAAATAGAGGGAGCGAAAGGCTACTTACAATTTGTACAGAAGCCAGATGGCAGTTATAATAGTCGACGGACATGAAAGGGAAGCAGTAGTTGGGAAGGGAGTGAGACAGGGTTGTAGCTTCTCCCCGATGCTACTCAATCTGTATATTGAGCAAGCAGTAAAGGAAACAAAAGAAAAGTTCGGAGTAGGTATTAAAATCTATGGAGAAGAAATAAAAACTTTGAGGTTTACCGATGACATTGTAATTCTGTCAGAGACAGCAAAGGACTTGGAAGAGCAGTTGAACGGAATGGACAGTGTCTTGAAAGGAGGGTATAAGGTGAACATCAACAAAAGCAAAACGAGGATAATGGAATGTAGTCGAATTAAATCGTGTGTTGCTGAGGGAATTAGATTAGGAAATGAGACACTTAAAGTAGTTAATGAGTTTTGCTATTTGGGGAGCAAAATAACTGATGATGGTCGAAGTAGAGAGGATATAAAATGTAGACTGGCAATGGCAAGGAAAGCGTTTCTGAAGAAGAGAAATTTGTTAACATCGAGTATTGATTTAAGTGTCAGGAAGTCGTTTCTGAAAGTATTTGTATGGAGTGTAGCCATGTATGGAAGTGAAACATGGACAATAAATAGTTTAGACAAGAAGAGAATAGAAGGTTTCGAAATGTGGTGCTACAGAAGAATGCTGAAGATTAGTTGGGCAGATCACATAACTAATGAGGTGGTATTGAATAGAATTGGGGAGAAGAGGAGTTTATGGCACAACTTGACTAGAAGAAGGGATCGGTTGGTAGGACATGTTCTGAGGCATCAAGGGATCACCAATTTGGTACTGGAGGGCAGCGTGGAGGGTAAAAATCGTAGAGGGAGACCAAGAGATGAATACACTAAGCAGATTCAGAAGGATGTAGGCTGCAGTGGGTACTGGGAGATGAAGAAGCTTGCACAGGATAGAGTAGCATGGAAAGCTACATCAAACCAGTCTCAGGACTGAAGACCACAACAACAACAACATGACTCAACTAGCAGCACGTGTACGCCGCGGAAAAAGCTAAAGGTCAATTCGATGTCCACCTGGAGAGCACTGTAAAACTCTATCATTTGAGCGAAGGAAATGATTAAGAGATTGCCAATCATTTTCTGCCTGACAGAGAGGATGACGATTTTCCTTCGGTATGTATCTGATACAGGACTCCAGTCCAGCACGCATACAAAATGAGGATTCATCACACTACAGGGAGTAAACGGTGAGTTGTGTTTCTAAAAATTGGAAAAAGCTGACTTGTGGATCAAATTCCGCTCGCCTCCACATGATGTGACTGTGGCAAAAAACGAGTAGCTAGAAAAATGTAACTTTCCAATTGCTACTGGTGTAACTGACTGCACGCACGTGCGAATTCCGAAACCTACCCATTTTGGCGACGAATATATCAATAGAAGAAGTTAAGCTAGTATAAATGTGCAGGCTACGTGCAGTATAAAGGAACAGTTCACTACCGTGGAGGCTAGCTGGCACGAGTCAGTACATGACAGTCGAATATGGAGAAATTCAAGTGTCCAGAAAATGCTAAGTAAATTCAAGAACACTGCTCTTTTGGGTGACGAAGACTAGAGCCTAGAGCCCTGGTTGATGACCCCCTATCGTAATCCAACAGAGGAGAGCCACAAATCGTTCAAAAAGCTTTTTAAAAAGAGAAAGGATCGTGATAGAGAGTTGTCTTGGTCAGCTGAAGAGGCGGTGTCCTATTTTGCAGCATGGGTGTAGAGCTGCCTTATCAAATAATCCACTAATTATAGCTTGCTGCTTTATGTACAGCATCATGTTGCGAAACACATATTAGAAGAAGATTTTGAAGATACTGCACAGAATTTCCATGATGATGGTCATAATGAAGAGAAACCTTAAATGAGAGGGAAATTTTTAACAGAGGACGTGGAAATCGGCAGAAAACGCAGGATTCTGAATTATTCTTCTTATGAAAACATACCAAACTGCTGATCGTCTACAACAAGCTATTGGTAAGGCGGTGTAAAGAACAGTATATGTTTTTAAACTATTCTCTGTTTCCTCCTCTCACGTATTGTTTTCGTTGTTCATCTTTGCATTAAGGAAATTCATCATCAAAGCTTATTTTTCCACTTTCAGTCTTGTCAATTTCAATTTCTCCAGTAGCACCGTCCTTTTCTGTGGTTCTGACCACCTTTGTCTCGTCTGTTTCTGGCAAACATTTTCCTTTCTTCAAGGTTGATGGCCTATCGTATTGAGCTTGCTCTTGACGAGGTGGATGACGAGACAGCACGAGGTGTAACATGTGGCCGGCCGCTGTGGCCGAGCGGTTCCAGGCGCTTCAGTCTGGAACCGCGCAACCGCTACGGTCGCAGATTCGAATCCTGCCTCGGGCATGAATGTGTGTGATGTCCTTAGGTTAGTTAGGTTTAAGTAGTTCTAAGTTCTAGGGGACTGGTGACCTCAGATGTTAAGTCTCATAGTGCTCAGAACCATTTGAACCATTTTTCCTAGAAACATACACGTACACAAAAAGTTACCATAATCAGCAACCAGACAGGAATTTCTGTCAACAAATAAAGCATTATAATTAGAACAATACATTCTAAAATATAAGCAACTACACATGGCTTCTAAACTCATTATGCTGCAATATTTCTGAAATAAATCATAATTAATGCAATGAACAGTAGACAGTTCGCCAATGTGTAGTGCCAATGACCAGTGCTGCTGCTGCTGCTGCTACTGCTACTACTACTAAACTAAATCTTACCACGTGACTTCGTGTGCTCCATGGGCGGTGGTCTTAGTGTCGACGGTGCAAGTCGCTATGTCAGTGCTCTTGAAAACTACGATTTCGAAAAAAAGGACTGTAAAACAGTTATTTTAACATTACAGAATGCTTGTAAAATGTTTAACCTGCATCAAAATAAATATTAGTAATACAGCCATTTAGGTTTTAACTTATCTAGAATCTGGTTGACGGTGGGATTCCCATCTTATTGTAGACGACTGTAATGCGTTTTCTCCCAAACGTTTAAAGTAATAGTTTGTTTCCTGTTCTGTTCTTATCCGTTTTCCTTTTTAACCTGGTTTCCATGTTACTTTCTTTGGCAACTGTTTTCTGTCACTTTGTGGGCCGAAATTAGCTTCAATTAAGTGCATTACTTTCTGAGTTCCTTTTTCTTGCTCTTTGCTTCCGGCAGTTGTGATTTCTCTGGTAATTCAGGATGTGTTTCCAAAGCCATAGTTTGTGGTAGTTTCCGTTCCTTCATTGTATGATGAAGGAATAGAAATAATCAACACGAGATGCGGTCTATAACAATGCAAGAACACACAATGGGCGAACTTGAGAAAACCCGCACAATGCGAAACTGGCAAAGAACATATAGCGAAGGGTCTACAAGTCAAAATCCAGAGATGCTGATTTTGTGGTCGATAGTCGCCACAGGTTAAAAACACTACTGTACTTTCTGCACATACCGAGCTTTAGTCTGAACCGGAAAAAGACGTCACATACGCTCACCTACAACAAATAAAACCAAAGGAATACTTAGGAACAACAAAACAGTGAAGCAGATGCCGACGCCTACTCAACAAAGGTTGCTGACAATGCAGACAAAGTAACTCGATCTTTTGGTTGTGTGTTAGAAGTAAGAGGGAGGAGGAAAAGGTAAACGTTAGTCATACAATCTGAAGCAAAAGTTTCGCTTCTTCCTTTATCTTCCAAGCTTGTGCTTCAGTTTTATTCATACGTCCCAGTGAGCTCCGAGCTGTGTGCTTTTCAGAAACCCTGGGAAAGGGCAATGTTTCAGTACTCCTCGTCGGGTTTTCTTATACGTGCCACATGGCGTCCTCCTCAAAGTCGAGCGCACGGAGCGTCCTTGGAGCATTACAGCCAACCCACCTATAGTTCTGAACAAAGCTGTATCTCACAGCCATTGTTGTAGGGGACGAAAATGGTATGTGATGTCATAATTACAACAGACACTGGTGACGTTTGTTTGCATGCCATGAAGTAGGAGGTTTGAAAATGATTCGATCTTCGAACGTATTTTATAGCCAAACGTTACATTTCCGGAAATGGGTACCTTATCAAAACTTTATTTATGAAGTCCACTCCACAACCCCTACAAGCTTGTAATAGGAATTCCTTCTAAACAGGCCTACTAAAGAGGCAGGCTACACTACGCTTGTCCGTCCTCTTGTTAGATTATTGTCGTGCGGCATGAGATCCTTACCAGATAGAATTGATGGAGGACATCGATAGTCCGAAGAAGAACAGCTCGTTTTATGTTGTCGCGAAATAGCGTAGAGCGGAATTGTAGAGAAATAGTCTGAAGGCAATTCGAAGAACCCCGTATTAGGCAATTAAATGTGGATTGCAAAGCAGTGATGCAGATGTAGACGAAAGAGATTCTTCCACTCTCACAAGACATCTTCATGAATGAAGACAGAAACAAGGGTAAATTTTAACTTATGCGTAGGACTACAAAGGCTTTACACTTCATGCTGCATGGAATTCGTTCAGGTCTCCAGCTCTATTACGAAATTTATAAAATAACATTTTATTAGCTCCTGTCATTTTTATTTTACAGTATTTATTGGTATGACGTCATCACGCTGCCACCAAAATCCATTGCCTATTTTGTTACTTATAAATCACCTGTTAATAATTATACATGCATGTGAAGACTGAAAAAAATTGTGAAGTGTGTTTGTTCGTGTGTCCTGCGTGCTAGGTAAGGACGTATTCTCATAGCATGGACAACTACATCCGGGGCTACAACTTCACTGGTACATTTTTTTTTTCGTTTCTCAGATAAATCTATAGATAAGAATTGACCCAATAATGACAGTGGAGCACCTCACCATGCTGCCTAAACGTCTTCTATCAAAACATATTGCAAAATGAACTTGACTGAAGATCATGGTGTTATTTTATAAATTACATAGTTCTGTTTTCAAAACAACCATCTGATTTTGCAAGGATATATATTTTACATGCATGCAGTTACAACCTTGGGGTCTTTTTTACTACTACGTTCAGGATCAAAGTTTTCATTTACCTTTCACAAACGGTCAATAGCACTACACCGGACGCAATTCGAAAATACCCTGTCATTTCAAAAAGCTTCGAGATAAGATTAATAAAAAAAAGAGAAAAGTTAAGATCGTGGTTTTGAAGCTCCAGGTGTTCTACATAACTCCCCCAACCAGAGTACAACGCCCAGTGCGTTCGTACGACCATATGAAACTGTCAGAAATGTCCTCCTTTAGTATGTTGAACTTGCGCATCACATTGCCTTGAATGACGGTTAAGTCAAAGCGTTGATCCTTCATACAAATCTCTGCACTTAGTCGTTTTGCGCTAGTTTCTTATTGGTAACACCAAGTCTCGTCACCCATGTTGATTTTTTTCCAAAACGAATTGCCCGCGTCTTGCATTTGGATCAAGGCGCCTGTGAGTCCATTCCCCTATTCCTTTTGCATGATGACATGTGAACCGATGTACAAGTCTAACCTCTTCATTACACTTATTATCATTCGGTGAATCCGCAAGATGGATGGACTGTAGCTTTGTGTGCTCTGGAATCGTTTCATTGACGACTCTATACCACTTAGTCCTAACATCTGACTTAGCCGTTTGTTGTGAATGTTCTTCCACACCTCAGACCAAATGACATGAGGGTATTTAGTTTCCATTCTGTTAGAACCTCAACGTTTCTTCATATGGTGGTATCTTTTTGTGCATAGCACATTTTGTCTCCCTGAGTTACGTTGCTGTTCTCGACTACGGCGGTTCAGAGAAAGCTGAACTTTGAGTTAATTTTGTCAATTTTGACTGGTGGTACTTGGCTTTCTGGCTAAACTGCTTCTAGAAGTGTACTTGTCAGCCTGGTAGTGCTGAAACATTATCTTTCAAGGATACTGTGTGCAAGTAATGTTTTGCATTTTGCTTCGACGTCTATTAATCCAATCCCACTTTCTTCAGATGGTGACATTAGTGCGCTACATTTACCTTGAAAATATTTCCACTGCTACGAAGTATCCAATCTCTCATAACAGACTTTTGACAATTGGTGCTGGCACTGGCAAAATGGACGCTATGTAAAACACTATCGATAAGATGGACTCATTCACTAGTTTTACTATCTGGCTCATATCGAGACTTCGCCCGGAAAGTAGTTCTATGCTGGCCCTAACTTTGTCCAACATTGATCGCCAGTTGGTAGTCTGCGTCCTTTGTACGTCTGACACCAGATTTAGCCCTAGATCACGTATTTTTGTTGCTGTGGGTAGTCATTCTCCGTCAGCCCGCAGTAAACCCTTCTCCAAAGTTCAGCATCTTGGAGTGGTGGTGGTGTAGGGGGTTGGGAGGGCGCACATGATGAGCTATGATTGCTCGAACAGTCAGACACGTGAGGGTAGCTGAAGCTATTGCATTTACAGTTTCTTCCTTGATTATCATCACTCTTCGTAACAAAACTACTGGTACGTGAGCACAGCTGCGGATAACAGCTAGTTACTTATGTGTGGTTTCTGGGCGGGGAGGAGCGCCTGGTCCCCGGCACGAGTCCGCCCGGCGGACTTGGGTCGAGGTCCGCTGAGCTGGCCAGTCTGTGGATGGTTTTTAGGCGGTTTTCCATCTGCCACGGCGAATGCGGGCTGGTTCCCCTGATTCCACCTCAGCTACACTATGCCGGCGATTGCTGCGCAAACAAGTTCTCCGCGTACGTGTACACCACCATTACCACGCAAGCATAGGGGTTACACTCGTCTGGTGTGAGACGTTCCCTGGGGGGAGGGGGTCCACCGGGGGCCGAACCGCACAATAACCCTGGGTTCGGTGTGGGGCGACAGAGGGGTGAAGTGGACTGCGGTAGTAGTGGTCGGGTTGTGGACCACTGCGGCTGCAGCGGGGACGGAGCCTCTCCGTCGTTTCTAGACCCCCGCTTAACATACAATACAATACTTATATGTGTGATTTTTCTTGGTGACCGAGAGTTGTCTACCCTTCAGTGAAAACTTTCTTGTATCCAGGCACTTTTGCCATCTATTTCAGTGCTTGTCACCCTTTTTGAATCTGTTAGCTTCTTGTGTGTCTTTATCAAAATAAACTGTCAGAAAAAGAATCGCAACACCAAGAAGGAGTTGTGCGATATAAACGAAAGTTGACAGGCGTGTTTTCACATATGGAATATAATTTTCTTTTTGTTCAAATTTCGCATCTGTCGCATATGAATGGCGCTATTAGCGCCACTATGTCTTTCTTTCAACACACGCTGCAACAGTCGTGAACGTTGTTTATCTTTGAGATTGGAGGCGATGAACTGACGTTAGTCAAGAATGCCTTTAAGGAGGCAAAGACATCAATCTCAACACCTCACTGAGTTTGAACGGGAGCGTTTCACAGTTCTAAGAGAAGGTGAATGCTCCTTCTGCGATACCGCAGAAAGACGTGGCACGGATTTAGTCACTGTACATGACTGCTGTCAGCGGTGGTCACGGTAAAGTACAGTCGCAAGAAGACCGGACTCCGAACGGTCACGTGGCACTACCAAGACCATCGTGTTGGCGTATGGCTCTGGCGCATCGTACTGCATCTGCAGCAGCAACTTGACCAGCAGTTGGCACCATAGTGACACAACTAAGTGTTGCACATTGATTATTCCAAGGGCAGATCCGAGCCAGACGCCCTGTAGCGTGGATTCCACTGACCCCAAACCACCGCCATCTCCAACTCCAGTGGTGTCAAGCGAGAGCTCATTGGCGGGCAGGATGGAGCTCTGTTGTGTTTTCTGATGAAAGCTGGTTCTGCCTCGGTGCCAGTGATGGCCATGTATTGGTTAGGAGGAGGTCAGTTGAGGGCCAGCAGCCGACCTGTCTGCGTGCTAAGCACACTGGGCCTATAACCTGGAGTTATGGTCTGTGGTGCGATTTAGTAAGAGAGCAGGAGCACTCCCGTGTATATCTCACGCACACTGAATGGAAATCTGCACGTTAATCTGGTGATTCGATCTACTGTACTGCCATTTATGAACAGCATTCCTGGTTGTGTTTCCCAACAGGATAACACTTGCCTACATACCGCATGCTCTACAAAGTTTCAACATGTTTTCTTGGCCTGATCTGTCAGCAGATGTGTCTCCAATGGAGCACCTATGGGACATCATCAGACGACAACTCCAGCGTCGTTCCTACATTGACCTACCAAGTGCAATAGGCATGGAACTTCGTCCCACAAACTGACAGCCGGCACCTGTACAACACAAGTATGCAAGTTTGCATGCTTGCATCCAATATCCTGACGGTTACACGAGTTGTTAATGTACCATTCACATTTGCAATGACTTATCTCAAGCGTACTTTCACCTGTGATCTTAAAATGTTAGTCATTGC
Organism: Schistocerca serialis cubense; assembly: GCF_023864345.2. NCBI lineage: Eukaryota > Metazoa > Arthropoda > Insecta > Orthoptera > Acrididae > Schistocerca > Schistocerca serialis. Next base: position 396,375,477 of record NC_064644.1, on the reverse strand, counting down.
TCTGTATTAATTATTTTTCGGTGTTGCGGTTTGTCTTTTTTTGTCAGTGTACGGTACACAAATTGAACAAAGCTCATCTCTTTGTACCGATCGTTTGCTATTGTAGAACTTTCTCACGAAAATAAAAAGATTTCGTGTAAGCCCATTACAGGGGCGTTCATGTTCAAAGGTGATTCTTATCTGTAGCAAAGGATATAATATCAAATTAAACCTGTCGTAACAGAATTACGGTGCTGTTAAATTGCAAACATTGACAGTACTTGCAATCCACATGAAGGTATCTAACTCCTATCAACGCATAGTAATCAGAACTAAAATGAAAAAGATTCTTTATCAGAACTGAACAGAGATAACAAAGAATTTCCTTGTATTTCCATAAATTAATTTTATTATTCTTCTCTAAGTCTCGTAGTTTCGCAGCTGCAATTGAAGTAGCCGTAAGAAATAGACCAGGGCGTCTGACGGATTGGGCTGTTATCACAACGAGACTCTGGGGGCTCAAGTGTAGCTTGTGCGGTAATGTTAAGAAATGGACCAATGAGAGAATAGCATCGCGTGGCGGGGTTTCAAACCGAAAATATTTTACGGTATATTGATAATTTTTACTTATGGACTGTCTGACAGCAACTGAATAAAACACAATTTTAGTGCCATACGCGTTTCGCCTTTATTTTCTGCAAGCCATCATCAGTGACCTGGAATATGTACATATGTTAGCTATTTAATTTGCATTTTTGTCACTGTGCCTATAGGTTATAAACAGTTCTGGTGGTTGGTATTTCCTATTAAGTAGTAATGTTTTGAACTGTACTTACAGGTTGCGTGAACAATTTCTTACATATTACGCTCCTGTTGCATTTTTTGTGTTGCTCTTCTTCTTAGGAATGCCAATTTGCGGTATTTTTTCCCATATTCCGCAGCACTATGAACTGAACGCTTGTTTCAATGCAGCACATAAAATTCAACAAAACATGCAAAAAGAACGGCTTAATTCCAAGTTACATTAATGCAAAGGTTAAAAACAGTTCTACAGTGACACAAAAGTCGAAATCATTTGCAGAACGATATTGGTTACCACATGAAATTAAGATGCTCTATTAAAAAAACAGCACCTAAACATGATGCGCTATGAGACTCATCTAGAATTGGCAAAAAACGTAGGAAACGCCACAGTTTTCATCGCACTACTAGAAAAAACTGAACACAACACATAGACAGCAATGAAACATTTACAAAACAAACATAAACAGAAGGTAATGAAACTAACAGTAAGAAAGAGGCAAAAATACATTTACATTTTAAATGTGAAACCACATGAACATCAACACACATTCCATCCACGTTTAGTTAACCTAACAGAGACAGAACTACACGAAAATAAAAAAATGCTCTTGGAAAAAGGTTTGAAACACTGCACCAATAACAAAGTGAACAATCAATACATAGAAAATCTCATAGTAGAAACTGAACACATCCTTACATGTGAAGAACAACAAAATAATTGTGAAATAAACATAGGACTGACAAGAGAACTAGCAAAAGAAGAAATAAAAGGCATAATAAAACGAACACAGCAGACACACAATAAGAGCAACCAAACAGAAGCAGCCACTTAATATCATGAGCAGACAAGGGAAATGTAACAGTACTCATGGATAAAGAGCAATACATCACAAAAACCAAGGAATACATAAACACCAATGCCATCCAAAAACTGAAGTCAGATCCAACTACACGATTCCCGGCAAACGTGAAACGAACACTAAAAAACATTGAACACACACTCACAGACAAACAGAAATACTACATAACACAGAAAAACCCACGAGCACCAACACTCTGCAGTCAACCGAAAGTACATAAAGACGGAATGCCAATGAGAGCAGTTATCAACTTCAAGAAAGCCCCAACATGCCACATAGCCAAACACCTCCAAAAGTTAGTTACAAAACACCATAAAATGATAAACACAGGAAACCAAATAGAAAACACACAGAACATACAGGTACCACACACAGCATCACTGATTTCATTCGACATAGAAAATATGTATACCTCCATCCCTATCACAGAAACAATAGAAATCATAGAATAAAATCTCTCATCCCACAGCAACCTCACCACAGACGCCATAAAAGAAATAACAGATATGCTCAGACTGACAACTGAACAAAACTACTTTCAGTTTGAGAAAGAATATTATCTACAAAGTGATGGACTGCCCATGGGATCCCAAATATCTGGAACACTAGAAAAGATTTTCAACAGTTATCTAGAAAATCAGATATTTTCAAAAGATAACCACTAATGAAAGTTTCAAAATTATATATTGGTACAGATACATGGATGACATTAGTTGTCTGGTAGATGAGCCAAGTGAAAAAATAGATGAACTCCATTCGGAAATAAACAAAGCTCATCAGAACACAAAATTCACACTTGAAAAAGAAAAAGATAATCAAATAAATTTTCTTGACATTACAATAAAAAAAGAAATTGGAAACATACATTTAACATCTTTAGAAAACCAACAGCCACAGACACAATAATACATTCCACATCCAACCACCCCCACAGCCAGAAACTTACAGCACTAAGACACATGTTATATAGATTAAACAGAATCTCACTCAGCAAGAGAAACTATCAACAAGAAATGAGTACAGTCATACAAATAGCTAGGAACAACAGGTATGAAACACATGTGGTACACAGGCTCAATCAAAAAATAAAAACACAAATACAAAACAAACATAAAATTTCCAGAATACAAGAGAACTCACAAGCTGAAAACTTACAAACACACTCAACAAACACCCACAATGACAACACCACACAGAAAAGAACCAGATGGTACACCGTGACGTATACACATAAACTAACACACAGAGTTGCAAACATCCTAAAGAGACAGGGCTTCAAAGTAGCGTATAAGCCTGGACAAACCCTCCAATCACACCTAAGCCAGCCAGCTACCAAGAGGCACAAATTCCAACAATCAGGAATATATAAACTTGAATGTCAAAGTTGTGATGCAGTATACATAGGCATGACATGCAGGAATTTTGAAACACGATACAAAGAACATATCAGATGTTGGAAGTATGAAACAAAACATTCCACATTTGCAGAGCATTTAAAACACAATAACCATCATCCTACAAACATGGAACAAGAAATGAAAATAATGAGAATAAGCAACCATAACAAACATCTTATACAAATGCAAGAAAACTTCCACATCCAGAAAGCCATAGCAGAAAACAAACATGTGATAAATGAACAAACACACATCAGCACAAGCTCCCTACTACACTTAATAAAGGAAATGATAACATAAAACAAAAAAACTCTTCCCCCCCCCCCCCACACACACACACACAGAGCACAAAAAAATTATATCACACACACACACACACACACACACACACACACACACACACACAAACGCACACGCAAATGCATACACGAACAGATCAGAGATACTTCAATAATTACACTCGAAAGTTTGGCAATAACATTCGATCTTTAGCAAAAACATTTGATAGTCGGCAACAGAAACCAAAACACTGTATTGAAACAAGCGTTCAGCTCGTAGTGCTGTGGAATGTGGGGAAAAACCGCAAATTGGCATTCCTAAGAAGAAGAACGACACCAAAAATGCAACAGGAGCGTAATATGTAAGAAATTGTTCACGCAACCTGTAAGTACAGTTCAAAACGTTACTACTTAATAGGAAATACCAACCACCAGAACTGTTTATAACCTATAGGCACAGTGACAAAAATATAAATTAAATAGCTAACATATGTACATATTCCATGCCACTGATGATACCTTGGAGAAAATAAAGGCGAAACACGTTTTGTGTTTTATTCAGTTGCTGTCAGACGGTCCATAAGTAAAAATTATCAATATAACGTAATATTACAAGCAACTGAGGAAGACAGGACTACAAAAGTTGAAGATGTCGAAAATATTTTATTTATCATAAGGACGCATGTGGGCAGCGGGTTGAACTCCCCTGTATTAAATAATCAAGAGCCTTCTGAAACGTAACATCACCTGGTTGGTAGTGCAACGTTGTAACTTATCACTCGTAATTAACGATGTAACAGATTGCTAACGTATTGCGTTAGCCCAGCCTCGCGCGTAGTTCCGCAGGTGGCCGCGTGGCGTCGCACCGCTCCACCGCGGCAGCTGCCAGTGCCCCGTGTCCGGCCAGCGCTCGTGTCCAGGTAGCCGCTGGCCGACGCTCCCCTACCCCTGGCCACAGCCACACACACTTTTCTCCAGAAATCTATTTTTCCGGTCGCCGGGGGAAGGCTGGGGACGTGACGTAATTCGTACAGTCGCTGCCGCTTGGGGCGCCCTCCGCTCACATTTACCCCTGCGCGGCTTCGGCAGCTGTCTCGCTATTTCTTTGCATCTCGGACGCTCCTGTAAAGCCGAGTTTCCACAGGCATGAATTTCTTACGCGTGTATCCCCCCAACGCTACCCTTGCATGCGTGTTAGCCTTTCCGCTCATCTGAGATGGAAACGCTACGTACGCGACTTTCAAGATGGCAACAAGTGAAACTGATTTTCAAATTCTTGCATCAGACTGAAAAGTATGGCTGCGAATTTCATCCCGTCTTTAGTATTACGTTATGCTTAAATAAAAAAAATTGCTTGCGTTTACTGGTGCTTGCCATAATTTCAGTTTCATTTGGAACGCGTTTATTGTTTGATACATTGTACCGATAAGTAGGTTTCTGCCTTGAGGAGGTTAGAGTGTCGTTGACGAAGAAAAAACAGGCCCACAGATGTTGGATAAGGACATGGGCATCGTTTGGGTACATCAGATATGCTGACAAGGGAGTTATCTGACTTGAACGATGTTCCGTTCGAAAATCATTTTCGAATGAATAAAATCAATTTTGAAATCTTTTTCAGCCGTATTTCTGGCCCTGTAAAACTGTTTAATACAAGTATGCGAGATGCCGCGTCAGTTTGCATTAAATTACAAGTAATCTTGAAATATCTGGCAACTGGAGTCTGCCGCGTGGCGTGAGGCGCCTTGCCACGGTTTTCCCGGCCTTCCCCCGTCGGAGGTTCGAGTCCTCCCTCTGGCATGGGTATATCTGTTGTCCTTAGCGAAAGTTAGTTTAAGCTAGATTAAGTAGTGTGTAAGCCTAGGGACCGATGACATCAGCAGTCATAGGAACTTACCACAAATTTCCAAACAAACTGGAGTCACTGCAATGTAAGTATTGCATTTCGAAAAGCACTGTTTCTAAATTTTTATGTTATCTGCAATGTACTGGAGCTACATCGGAAAGGCTAGTCCTTTCAACAGCTCATATTTCCTTCTATTTACACACACACACACTCACACACATGCATGCATATAGAAACACATCACAGATACTTCAAAAATTACACACGAAAGTTGTCAATAACTTTCGATGTTTGGCAATAACATCCGACAGTCGGCAACGCAAAACAAAACGAAACATTGCATCAAAACAAATGTTCAGTTCCTAGTGCTGTGAAATGTGGAAAAAACGCCAAGTGGCCATTATAAGAAGAGAAACTGCACCAAAAATGAAACGGAAACGTAATATGTAGAAAATCGTCCATGCAACCTGTAAGTAGACATTAAAATATTAATACATTATAGCAAAAACAAACCACCAGAACTGTTTACAACCTATAGGTACATTCCCCAAAATGTAAACATTATAGTAAAAATATGTACATATTCCAGGCCACTGAAGATGCCTTGCAGAGAATAAAGGCGAAACGCGTATGGCACGAAAATTGTGTTTCATTCAATTGCAGTCAGACGGTCCAAAAAGTAAAAATTATCAATAAACCGTAATAAATCTGTAAATATACGTTGATCAGACAGAACTATCTATACAAACTCATCCAGGCGATAGCAGCGTCGGATTGTCGTTTAGTGAAAATAGTATAAGCTTACTTAGTATCGGACCATATTTGTGGTTGATTACAGAGAGTGGGCGACTAGTGCATGATTGTGAGTTGCTCCTGAACGTAAATAAATGTGAAGCACTGCACATAAGTAGACGCACAGATTCTATACTGTTTTATTACACTGTTGATGACAAATTGTTGGAAACAGTAACTACTGTAAAATATCTTGGCGTAACCATCCGGAGAGACCTAAAGAGGAATGAGCAATAAAACAAATAGCAGGAAAAGCAGAGACTAGGCAGAAATTCAATGGAAGAATCTTAAGGAAATGGCTTACAAAACACTCGTCGGCAGATTCTTTAGTCTTTTCAACCAGTCTGACAAGGGAACCTCCCCATTGCACCCCCTCAGATTTAGTTGTAAGTTGGCACAATGGATAGGCCTTGAAAAACTGAACATAGATCAATCGAGAAAACAGGAAGAAGTTGTGTGGAACTATGAAAAAAATAAGCAAAATATACAAACTGAGTAGTCCATGCGCAAGATACGCAACATCAAGGAGAGTGTGAGCTCAGGAGCGCCGTGGTTCCGTGGTTAGCGTGAGCAGCTGCGGAACGAGAGGTCCTTCGTTCAAGTCTTCCCTCGAGTGAAAAGTTTATTTTCGCAAAGTTATGAACTGTCCATTCGTTCATTGACGTCTCTGTTCACTGTAATAAGTTTAGTGTCTGTGTTTTGCGACCGCACCGCAAAACCGTGCGATTAGTAGACGAAAGGACGTGCCTCTCCAATGGGAACCGAAAACATTTGATCGTAAGGTCATAGGTCAACCGATTCCTCCACAGGAAAACACATCTGATATATTCTATACGACACTGGTGACGGCACGTGCGTCACATGACGGAATATGTTGTCGACCCACCTAACTTGTACACTTGTCGAATGGGTAAAAAGATTCTTCTACGTTGCCCGATTTAGGTTTTCTTGTGGATATGATAATCACTCCCATAAAAGTGATGAAAACATAAGAGTTTGTCACATAAACTGCAACAAATGAATGCAGCAGTTTCACAGTCGCACAGTTTTCCCTGTGCTCTGTCAAAACATATGTTTTTAACGTTTTCATATTTTTCCGTTTGTAGACCGTCAAATCCTGCATATGCCGGCCGCGGTGGTCTCGCGGTTCTAGGCGCGCAGTCCGGAACCGTGCGACTGCTACGGTCGCAGGTTCGAATCCTGCCTCGGGCATGGATGTGTGATGTCCTTAGGTTAGTTAGGTTTAAGTAGTTCTAAGTTCTAGGGGACTGATGACCACAGCAGTTGAGTCCCATAGTGCTCAGAGCCATTTGAACCATTTGAACCAATCCTGCATATGTCCAAGCAAATCTGAACATGTCCTGGAATTTTGGAGAGCGAAGTTGATTATGTGTGAGTGCCTGAACTTTGATAATTGACACACGATCACGTAAACAATACTGCTCTGTGTACCTGTGCAGCTTCGCAAAATCATAGAATGTTTTCACAAAGTATTTCACATGCCGAAAACCAAGCCCATCTAACGGTCGCACAAGAGGTGTACAACCTGGAGGAATGGTAATCACGTCTACTCCCACACTAAAATTGTACAATGCCTGATCCTTCTGTCCTATATAGCTGTCAAGGAGTAAGGCAAAATCTTTGCCCGCGTAAGAAGCAATCACACGTTCATTAAAGCCTTTCACTAGTCTTTTCTCCATTTTTCCTGACGCACTGCAATTCACAATAACATTCGGCGTTTGCGCAAGTACCCTATTCACCTGTTGCTGAACTTGCGATCCAAATACACCATTTTTTCCTGCAGACATAAATAAAATGTAGGTAAAAGAAATCCTGCTTTGTTCAGAGCGTATTGTATGGTGTAACTATGTGAAGTGGCGTGCAGCTAGTCTACAGTACATTCCGTGTCGCCTTCTCCAACTAACGATAACATGCGGGTCGATTTCATTTCATAGTTAAAACCGGACTGATCTGTGTTGATAATATATGCGTCTTCATACTGTTGGAATCTGACGTTAGTTTCTATAACAAACGTCTTGGAACACTCTAAAAGTTCTTCCAGTTTATTCGCGTGGTTCTTGCTTACATATTTCGTAATCTTCCTGCTCGTAATTTTGTATTTTCTTTTGAACGTGACAAACCAATGAGATGAAGCCTTGAAGTCCAGGCAGATTTGTTTAGCGTAATGCAATCCCCAAATCTGTTGGTCTGTATCATGTACTGCACTTAATTCATTTCTGGCTTTAATAAATTGTCGTTATACATGGTTTCCTAGTTCACTGAACTTCTGTTTTCCGGTTCCACCTCGTTCCACGACTTCTTTGCAATATTTAATTGTGCTTTTTTTCCTCCATCCTTTTAAATTTCTTAAATTTATTTGTTACTTCACTCAATAATCTATATTTGCGTCTTTTAATTGGTTTGGACAGTAACCTGTATTGGAGCATTTCCTTCATGTAACCCAAAGAAATACCATCAGATTGAAGTCGCAGTATTTCCTCTTCGTGTTCTTCGCACGGATCGTCAACAATCTCATCATCTGGTACATACAGCCCCGCAGCAATCAGCAAGGTATCGTCATCACCACACGTACTGTTTATCAACAAATGTAGGAAATAATCATAAAATGTTTGACAATCGTTCGATCCCTTAAGGAACTATCCGATTCCTTACAGTTCGGAAAATATTCATAGACCTTGTTATTGAAGTCGCGAGCTATATTTACTGGATTCATATTGCCCACGGAATACATCTCACGTATTTAATGCACTCTCGTCCAAAGTAGCGAACAGTCAACTGCCAGCCAGGGAACCTCGTTAGCAGGAATACTCTCTCTTCCGTGCGCTGTAGTCGACTGACGTCGTGTGTTTCGATGTTTGTTTAGGTGTAGCGTCCCCATACTACGGCGCAGTTACCTCGCACCGGACGGACGGACGGACAGATAATAATTGTCTGAAAATAAAGAATTAAACTTTTCACTCGAGGGAAGACTTGAACCAAGGACCTCTCTTTCCACAGCTGCTCACGCTAACCACGGAACCACGGCGCTCCTGAGCTCACACGATCCTTGATGTTGCCTATCTTGAGCATGGACTACTCAGTTTGTATATTTTGCTTATTTTTTTTCATAGTTCCACACAACTTCTTCCTGTTTTCTCGATTGATTGTGTTCAGTTTTTTCAAGGCCTATCCACTGTGCCAACTTATAACTAAATATGAGGGGGGTGTGATGGGGAGGTTCCCTTTTGAGATCCTTACTAAGTAGGATTAATACCTAGAAGAGACATAGAAGATTCGAAGAAGAGTGCTTCGTTATGGATTTTGTGTCCCGCCTGGAACGCGGCGCGTGGGTCTGCTCCTGAAAACTGAAAGTTTGGCCGAATGAAGGAAGCGAGTAGGAGCAGGTGAGGTAAAACACGTCGGTACCGCAAGTAAGTAAAAGTGGTTTACTGGTGCGTGAATATATACAGAGGAATACATAACTTTGTACGCAGGTGCGAAGCCTTAGACCCGTCGTAAGTAGTGCAAAGTCTCTATATGAGGCGTAACTGAAGCGAAGTGTCCCGAGTGTCTGCTCGTGATCAAGTGGTCTGGATCTGGAGTGGAGCTCGGAGATCTCCCACAGCGCCGGCTAGAGGGCGCTGTCGTCGGTGTCTGAGAACTTGCGCCTACGCCGTGGCATCGTAGCTATCGATACCACAATGGAATCGTTTTTTTTCGGTGCAAGAGCGTTACGGAGAAACCTAACAAACTCCACTGACAGACGCTACAAGGGAGTCGTTGTGTATTACAGAAACGTGTATTGTTGAAATTCCGAGACGATACGTTCCAGGAAGGGTCGGGCAACATATTACTTCTCATACGCGTCCCGCGAAAAGATCACAACGATCCAATAGGAGAAATTAGATGTAATACGGACTTCACCAGCAATCGTTCTTTTCACGCGTCACTCATGAATGGAACCGGCGAGGGGGAAAAACGCAGTGGTAGCGGAATTACCTGCCCGCCTCCGCAGTCTCTTAACCAGCATGAGAGCAACGACCCCAGAGCCACCGATACACGCCGCGACTATTCCTCCGGAACACCGACACATCCAGAATTACTTTATTGAATTTAGTTATGTGTGTGCCAGTGTCCCAAGCACCTCACAGGTCCCGAACAAGACAATGTATACAGTCGTGATGAAGATTGCGCGTTGAAACCCATTTGAAGAAAAGGAATTACAGGTGAACTGGACAGTACTGTGGCGAAACATTCAACAGCCATTCCTGCCTGCAAGGATTCGCTCACGGTGGTACCTGACTGTCAGTTACAAAATCCCTACGACCGAAAAACTGCACCTAATCCACTTCGGTGCAACAGCCGCCTGCCACAAATGCTGAAACGCTGACTCACTCGCGCACAGATCTGTTTGTGGAATAGTGTTGGACATATCGAATTTTCTCGGCCACCAACTAGTCGTCATCGATAGAACGAACGCACGCTACCTGAACGTTTGTGAACTGATGCGGCCCGACCGCATGCGCTACCCAGTTATAATGAAACAACGTGGAACACAGTGGGTGATCGGACATACAGGCACCTACATTACTGAGAAACGCGATGCTACGTTCTTCGAAAATGGCTTCAAATGGCTCTGAGCACTATGGGACTTAACATCTTAGGTCATCAGTCCCCTAGAACTTAGAACTACTTAAACCTAACTAACCTAAGGACATCACACACATCCATGCCCGAGGCAGGATTCAAACCTGCGACCGTAGCAGTCCCGCGGTTCCGGACTGCAGCGCTAGAACCGCACGACCACCGCGGCCGGCATTCTTCGAATATTTGTGCTACACTGAAGGGGAATATATACGGATTGCGCAGGATACCAACCATCGGTAAACATTTGGCAACGTGCTGCATATCATGATCAGGGAATCCTCGCAAGCGCTATTACGCTAGCTGATAGGTAATCGATGCAGTGCGAAAGAAAACACTATAGAAGAATCTGTTGCAATGTTATAACTGTTTCATGTGAATGATACACGTGTGAGACTAGCAATAAGTCGGCAACACAGTAAAAACAAGTACATGGATCAAAAAACTTCTTCTTCTTCTTCTTCTTCTTCTTCTTCAAGGGAGAGAGAGAGAGAGAGAGAGAGAGAGAGAGAGAGAAAACACGATTGACTTTCGGTCATTTCGAAGATGAACTTATAGCAACAAAAGATTGCTTTTATTTAATTAGAAGAAAAATTTCTTTCCCATGCAGATATAGTTACTTTTCTGCACATTGTCGAGAAGAAAGGATTGTTTTTCTTGTCTGGTGCGAAGAAATACATGTTATTCAACCAAGGGGGAAAAAAGCCGTCAGCACGACTGACTGCCCTGCGAAGGATCCGGGTTCGATTCCCGGTACTACTAATGATTTTTTCCGTGGTGGCAGGACAGAACGGTTAGCACTCATCCTCGTGATGCCAATTGTAGAGCTACTTAACCGAGTGGTAGCAGCTCCAGGTCACGGAAACGTAACGGCCGGGACAGCCACCCCTCTTCATACCGCATCTATTGGCGCTCGGTCGGTACCGATGGGCCCACCAGGGCCTGTGAAAGGAACTTTGCTCTACTTTCCCCACACACTGTTGCGGAGAATAGATGAGTAGGAATGCATTGTTTTGATCAGTTTCGAGCATCCAGTAGAGATTAGCAGACCGTCAATAGAGAAAAGGACGAGGGAAAGAATCTATAAAATCTGCCAAGTAATAATGTACGAAATGAGATAAAGAAAAAAATTATACTTAAAGGCACATGCTGCATGCCGTGACGCAACGTTCCTGTTACACTGTCAACAGTAGGTAGAGTTCGAGGTTTTGTAGGTAGAGTGAAAGTAAAAAGAAATCGTCGACGAAAGTTCGCAAAAGATTGAATAATGTAATTGACAGTCCAAAACAGATTGCGACTATTTGCTAATGACGGTGTAGTTTGACACAAAGTCGTCTTTAAGTGACTGTAGGGGATACGGGGTTAACTTGGACAGAATTCCCATTTGGTGAGCTGAATGGCAGCTTGCTCTAAATGTGTAAAAATGTAAATTAATGCAGAAGAATATTAAAAACTATCCTAAAATGTTCTAATACACCGTTAGTGGTGCGCTGTGATATCTCAAGTTTTCTTGGCGTAACTGATTGACAGTGAGCGTCCCGCTATTCAGCCTAGTTGTTTTTACCATTCTACGCACAATATTTCGACGACCGATCCAACCATTTTCTTCAGGTGTTGCGAGTTTTTCTGTTGTTTGTACTCGCTGCCTGGACTTCAGCCAGACTGTGAGCTGCTGTTGGGCTCGCGCCGCTGTTCATGGCCGAGTTAGATACCCGACGTCTGTTTCACCCTTTGATGCTCATTTGTTTTATAGAGCACGCCCTGATACCCCGTGAAACGCAAATTCCCTTAGCGTTTCCCAGCTCGGATGGATGAGATCGTCGACGGGATTTTACCAAACTGAGTGCCGGACCCCAAGCGTTATTTAAATTGAAGCCTCCGTCCCTGTTTACTAGGTTTTCTGACATTTTTATTTCGATAACTCCTTAACTGTCCCAGAACTTGGCATTTACACCACGATACTGGTTCCATCGTATTTGACCCTATGATTATACGAATATTCGAGGCAGTGCTCAGGGACAGCTGATTTACTTGGTTGTTTTAGTAGGGTTGTCGCTGATGTTCCTTGCATGTCTCCTGGACTGTTCTGATAATCTGCCCAACGTAAAACATGCCTCATTCGTATGGAATGCGAGACCTAGATCGTCATTAGCACCGGTATTACAAAGAATACTTTTTGTCTCAATTGAAGGGAGCGAAATACACCAGATGCCATGTTTCCGGATATTGGGACAGCATAAGGCAGATAAGTGATTTTTGGTTTCTCTTCCTCACAAGGGGAACTCCCTCAAATTTAGTGGTAAGGTGGCCCAGTGGATACTCCGCCAAAAACTGAAAACAGATCAAGCATGAAAACAAGAAGAAGCTGTACTGAAATGTGAGAAAAGAAGCCAAATAGAAACAGCGAACCGTCGAAGATGTGCAACATCAAGCTAATTGAAAGAGCCACAGTGTCGCTGTTGTGGTCACAGTGTTGGACTGCAACGTGGATGATCTGTGTTCAAATCTCCCTCGTACCACCATTTTTCCCCCTTTTCAAAAAATAATGAACTGTCTGTCCGATCATTGACGTACTCAGATTTGTGTCTCTGTCGTGGTGTAGCGCCCGTTTGCAACAGCGAGGTGTAAGGAAGGTACCTGTAATGAAAGTTGATTCCGCACAACTACTCTGTTAGCAGCCGAAAGGAAGTGGCCCTCGAATGGGTACCGCAAGCATTTGATGACAAGGCGACAAGTCGACCGAAACCTCCACCAGAAAACACGTCTGGTGTGTCATACGCGACTGTGGTGACAGTAAGTGTTTGTTATATGATGCATGACTCTTGCGTTCTGTTTTGGAAGTTTTGTCTTTCGAATTCCTTTGTTGTAACATAGTTCACATCCGTGCATTTTTTGTTTTCATTTCTGTGAGAAGTCTGTGCGGCGTCTCGCCTGCTCTCACTGTTCATCGCATTTACTTGCGACAGTAATATAATCTTACATGACTCATATTCTATAACCAGTGTAAAGCATGACAGTTGTCAGGACTACAGAAAGAGACAGACACGTCAATGACCGCAAGGACAGTTCATAATTTTGTGAAAAAAAAATATGGGTTGCTACGGAGATTTGAATACAGATCTCCCTCACGCAGTCCAACACTGTGACTACATAACCACGACACTGTGGGTGTTAAAATTCGCTCGATGTTGCACATCTTGAGCTTGGACCGTCCATTGTTCTTATTTCGCTTCTTTTCTCACAGTTCAGTACACCTTCTTCCTGTTTTCATGCGTTATCCGTGTTCACTTTTTGACAGGCTGTCCAGTGGGCCATCTGAGGGGGTGCGATGCAGAGTTTCCCCTGTCAGTCTCAACCTCTTTCTTAGGCGTTCTTGATTTTGACTGTCTTGCCTGTTCAGTTTAATGCTGTGGCTACCCATTCCCTCGTAACACCAGTAGTAGGTGTTTTAATTCTCCAGCGAGGCTCTCCTTGGCTGAAAGTGTTCGAGCTCTATGGACCAGGCTCTTTAGCACCGAATTTCTTTCAGCCCAGGCGTGGAGGTTTCCTACACAGGGTGTCCCAGAAATTTGACAACTTTCGACAGGTTGTAGATGTTCTGGCATAACCACAAGCACCGGAACTAAGACGAACAGAAAACCACAGAAGGCGGTGAGGAAACGTCGGCCAATGGTGCGCGGAATTGGACTGCGCCGGGCCAGGAGCGCTCCCTTCAAAAAGTGAATATAAGCGTGGCTCCTGCTAGCCTCGGCAGCTCAGATCGGCCCCAGTCTGCAACGGACATTTGTGCTACGCTATCAGACTCCTGATCCGTATCGAGTGCTTACTTGGACTTTGTGTATAGTAAGTACTTTACTGTTTTCATGTCGCTTCTCGCTAGCGACAATTGCTGTAATCATAGTTAAGTATTGCCAATTTGCTTTCTACAAATAAAACTACTAATGTTATTTATTTGAATTGTTGTATAGCATTCCGAGAACGCTGTATCCCTTGGTACCCTATCAGCAACGAGTCGGCGAGATCCCACATTAGAGGGTGTCTTGAGGAACAAATCCAGGATTTCTTGTTGTTGTGGTCTTCAGTCCTGAGACTGGTTTGATGCGGTTCTCCATGCTACTCTATCCTGTGCAAGCTTCTTCTTCATCTCCCAGTAGCTACTGCAATCTACATCCTTCTGAATCTGCTTAGTGTATTCATCTCTTGGTCTCCCTCTACGATTTTTACCCTCCACGCTGCCCTCCAGTACTAAATTGGTGATCCCTTGATGCCTCACAATGTGTCCTACCAACCGATCCCTTCTTTTAGTCAAGTTGTGCCCCTTCTAGTCAAGTTGTGCCCCAGTCCTATTCAATAACTCCTCTTTAGTTATGCGATCTACCCATCTAATCTTCAGCATTCTTCTGCAGCACCACATTTCGAAAGCTTCTATTCTCTTCTTGTCCAAATTATTTATCGTCCATGTTTCACTTCCATACATGGCTACACTCCATACAAATACTTTCAGAGACGACTTCCCGACAATTAAATCTACACTCGATGTTAAAAAATTACTCTTCTTCAGAAACGCTTTCCTTGCCATTGCCAGTCTACATTTTATATTCTCTCTACTTCGACCATCATCAGTTATTTTGCTCCCCAAATAGCAAAACTTCTTTACTACCTTAAGTGTCTCATTTCCTAATCTAATTCCCTCAGCATCACCCGACTTAATTCAACTACATTCCATTATCCTCGTTTTGCTTTTGTTGATGTTCATCTTTATCCTCATTTCAATACACTGTCCATTCCGTTCAACTGCTCTTCCAAGTCCTTTGCTGTCTCTGACAGAATTACAATGTCATCGGCGAATCTCAACATTTTTATTTCTTCTCCATGGATTTTAATACCTCCTCCGAATTTTTCTTTTGTTTCCTTTACTGCTTGCACAATATACAGACCGAATAACATCGGGGATAGGCTACAACCCTGTCTCACTCCCTTCCCAATCACAGCTTCCCTTCCATGCCCCTCGATTTTTATAACTGCCACCTGGTTTCTGTACAAACTAAATAGCCTTCTGCTCCCTGTATTTTACCCCTGCCACCTTCAGAATTTGAAAGAGAGTATTCCAGTCAGCATTGTCAAAAGCTTTCTATAAGTCTACAAATGCTAGAAACGTAGGTTTGCCTTTCCTTAGTCTATTTTCTGAGATAAATCGTAGGGTCAGTATTGCCTCACATGTTCCAACATTTGTACGGAATCCAAACTGTTCTTCCCCGAGGTCAGCTTCTACCAGTTTTTCCATTAGTCTGTAAAGAATTTGTATAAGTATTTTGCAGCCGTGGCTTATTAAACTGATAGTTCAGTAATTTTCACATCTGTCAACACCTGCTTTCTTTGGGATTGGAATTATTATATTCCTTTTGAAGTCTGAGGGTATTTCGCCTGTCTCATACATCTTGCTCACCAGATTGTAGAGTTTTGTCAGGACTGGCTCTCCCAAGGCAGTCAGTAGTTCTAATGGAATGTTGTCTACTCCTGGTGCCTTGTTTTGACTCAGGTCCTTCAGTGGTCTGTCAGACTCTTCACACTGTATCATATCTCCCATTTCATCTTCTTCTACATCCTCTTCCATTTACATAATATTGTCCTCAAGAACATCGCCCTTGTATAGACCCTTTATATACTCCTTCCAGCTTTCTGCTTTCTCTTCTTTGCTTAGAACTGGGTTTCCATCTGAGCTCTTGATATTCATACAAGTGGTTCTCGTTTCTCCAAAGGTCTCTTTAATTTTCCTGTAGGCATTATCTATCTTACCCCTAGTGAGAAACATTGTTAGGAACAAAACTGAACGTGTCCACTGTCTTGTAGACTGGAAGTCTGCTCCTTCTTCTATACGCTCTCCTGCGGTAAGGCATGGCTGTGTGCTCGGTGCGGCTGCCTCGAGTCGAATGAGCCTGCAGCTGCCTCGGGAGCGGAAGCGCTGATAAGACGTCACGCGCCAGTTATCACCGGAAGTTGCGCAACCGCAGTTTAATTTTCCAGCAACACGCTCCTACTAAAACTAGGGAACGTGTTGCTCTCTCTCTCGCACACTCAAGGTCACCCGCCTGGCGTGGCGCTCACACACCCATGGCTGTGTGACTTAGCATGCTGCGCGAGGCGTGTGACGTAGCCAGGGCTGTACAGTGAGCGCCACGCCAGGCGGGTGCCCTTGAGTGTGCGAGAGAGAGCAACACGCTCCCTAGTTTTACTAGGAGCGTGTTGCTGGAAAATCAAAATGCGGTTGCGCAACTTCCGGTGATAACTGGCGCGTGACGTCTTATCAGCGCTTCCGCTCCCGAGGCAGCTGCAGGCTCATTCGACTCGAGGCAGCCGCACCGAGCACACAGCCATGCCTTACCGCAGGAGAGCGTATAGAAGAAGGAGCAGACTTCCAGTCTACAAGACAGTGGACACGTTCAGTTTTGTTCCTAACAATGTTTCTCAAGAGGAACTACTGACTGGACCTAGGAATGATAATATACAGTTATGTCACCTTGTACTTTAATATAACTTGCTAAAACACCATCAATCTTGGCCCAAACATTGATTCTTTCATTAGCATTAACACGTCTTCTGTTCCTAGTATACAATGAAAATGGTTTATCAGTATGTACAACAGCTGTTCCATAATTCCTATCACCTTGTACACCAATTGCAAAAGTGCAATAAGAAATAATGTCTAGTAAAACTAGGGAGCGTGTTGCTCTCTCTCGCACACTCAAGGTCACCCGCCTGGCGTGGCGCTCACTGTACAGCCCTGGCTACGTCACACGCCTCGCGCAGCAGGCTAAGTCACACAGCCATGCTTTATCACTACCTCGTACTATGGCAAGTGTTAACCATGCATTACCAGGAACAACTTCTGTAGTTTTTGTGGCGGTGTTCGTAGCGACAAGCAATTGGCCGTAGAAACGGCTTACGAAGTCACCGCCACACTTTTAATAGCGGGCCGACCGGTCCGCTGGAACAGTGAACAGAAAGATGAAAGCCCAAACACTCAGATTAAATAAAAGTCGGTACTTATCTTTATTACGAAGATACAGAAACAAGGTCGTGAACTCCGTGTCTACAGAAATCTGTCTAGTTAGAGTCGGAGCGGCTAGGTCAGCGTCGGCTGACGACAAACAACAACTCTGCTGTGATGAACACACAACTGACTAGCCAGTACACAATTCGGTGGCGAGTACACAACTGAGCGGCGAATACAGAACTGTCCTAGCGCTCGCGACTCCAGCGCTTAAGAAGCCAAAAGCCAGTGGTGGCGCGCGCAGACTTGCGGCGATTTCCTGTATCGCTGGCGCTGCTTATGCGGACGGCGTCCGGACTTTGATGCTGCCAACCTTTTGACAGCGGGCTCGGTTGGCATTACTGGCTAGGATATAACACTCCTCCCCCCCAAATCGCCGCACCGTCGTTGAATAATGACGTGGCGAGCGTCGACGGCGGGGGAGGGGTCTGGCCGCAGGCGTAGCAGAAGAGACCGGGGCGGAGACTGTTGTCGGTGGCAGTCCCTGGTCCGCACCCCAGCATTGGCCGCGCGGGGCCTCGGGAAACACCGACTGAAAACCGAGGTCAGGGTGCACGCCTGTGACCACAGGCGCAGCTTCTGGTGCTGGACGCGACGGGGCGTCGGGACCCACGAAGAGAGGCAGCGTCTCCTGACGCTGCGTCGACGGCTGCTGAGTGGGCGCCGGACAAGGCGCTGCGGTGTCAGACTCCTTGGGGGTGCCCAAGGAAAGCGGCTGCAGGACAGGCTGCACAGCCACCGCTTGGGAAGGCGGCCCGGCTGAGGGGTCGACGTCCATCAGCTCCGAAGGCGGTGGCGACTGAAGAGGGACCGCAGGCGCCGGAGCGACCACCTGGGGCGCTCCCGAATGAAGCTGCGCAGGAGGCATCAACGGGACGGGCTGTCGGCGTGGTAGCGGCGACGGCTGCTGCTGCTGCCCTGGGGGCGGCAGCGAAGTCGGAAGGCGCGGCTGGAACCCGCCGCGGACCAAATCTGTGGACAAAGAACGAGCGGCAGAATCCGGGCGGCCAGCGCGGCGCAACTGGTTCTGATGCCTCCTGTGCACCCCAGTAGCACCTTGAACAGTATAAAAACCGCGACCCTGGACACGTATCACGGTACCATGTTCCCAACGACGGCGACCGTGATAAACTCTGAAAAAAACGGCGTCGTTGCGCTGAAAACGCGTGCGATGCTCAGAAGCGGCGGGTCGATCCGGGGGGTGCAACAACCGTAGTAGGGTGCGATGACGACGGCCGTGGAGAAGCTCCGCAGGCGAAGGGCCGTCGCGTGGCGTGGTCCGGTACGACGACAGGAACGTGATGAGGGCCTGCTGACGAGAGTGCGTAGCACGAACGCGGTCCATATGATCCTTGAATGTGCGTACAAAACGTTCCGCTGCACCATTCGATTGAGGGTGGAACGGCGGAGTAAGAACATGGCGAATGCCATTGGCAGAACAAAAACTTTCAAATTCAGCAGAGGTAAATTGTGGACCATTGTCAGACACTAAAACTTCTGGAAGACCCTCAATACAATAAATTGAAGTCAACGCCTGTATAGTTTGTGCAGACGTTGTAGACTGCATGGGCACAACAAACGGAAAATTACTAAATGCATCTATCACGATGAGCCAACGAGAATTCCAATATGGACCAGCGAAATCAATATGTACTCGCTGCCAGGGACCGGCAGGGCGTGCCCACTCAAAATAGCGTTGAGGCGGAGCAGCTTGGTGTTCGGCACACGTCGAACAATCTGTAGACATCTGCGTAATCTGCTTATCAATGCCGATCCATGTACAATGACGGCGGGCAAGCTGCTTGGTGCGGACCACTCCCCAATGACCTTGATGCAACAAGTCGAGGACCTTGGATTGGAGCACTTGGGGAACCACTACACGAAGCTGGTCATTCTCGGTGCGTAACAGCAAAACTCCGTGCGAAACAGACAACAGATGACGTTGCGGATAATAGCGACGAACCACAGGATCCGATATGTCCTTTGCCTTGGACGGCCAACCACGTTGAACAAAACGTAATAGTAAACTCAGATGAGGATCCGTAGCTGTCTCACGTGCCACCTGACGATAATCAATCGGAAAATCCCGGAGGGATTGATGCTCATCGGCGTCAATCTGATGGCAAGAGTCGTCAGAGGAATCGAAGAAATCATCCGCAGCAATCGGCAATCCAGAAAGCGCGTCAGCGTTTGCATGCTGAGCTGTAGGGCGATACAGTATCTCATACTGGTATTGTGATAACAAAAGAGCCCAACGTTGTAGTCTCTGAGCTGTCCGCTGAGGAACTGGTTTAGACGGATGAAACAGTGACGTCAGGGGCTTGTGATCTGTTACTAAGTAGAATGGTCTACCATAGAGGTAGTGATGGAATTTTGTGACACCGAACACAATAGCCAACGCTTCCTTGTCCAATTGGCTATAATTACACTGAGCTTTGTTTAGCAATTTAGATGCGAACGCAATAGGACGTTCGGTGTTACCGACTCGGTGAGACAACACAGCACCGAGGCCGAAAGAAGAGGCATCACAAGCTAACACCAGAGGCTTGTTAGGGTCGTAATGGACCAGACAACGATCATTCAATAAAGCCTCTTTAAGCTGCTGAAAGGCTGATTGGCAATCAGCTGACCACACAAACGGAACATTCTTACGGCGGAGACGATGCAACGGTGCAGCAATCTGTGATGCATTAGGTATAAAACTAACATAATATGTCAATTTGCCAAGAACTGCTTGCAATTCATGCAGATTGAGAGGGGCGGGCAAATCACGAATAGCTGCTAAATGTGACTGGGAGGGATGAATGCCTTGAGCATTAATAACATGTCCCAGATACTCCAGCTCCGTAAGGAAAAATGAACATTTATCGATGTTGCAACGTAGGCCTGCCTGAGACAGCACTTTAAACAAACACTCCAAATTACGGAAATGTTCAGCAGGCGTCCGACCGGACACAACAATATCGTCTAAATAGTTGCAACACGATGGCACATTAGCCAGAAGTTGTGACAAAAAACGCTGAAAAAAAGCTGGAGCTGACGCACAACCAAAAGGCAAACGCAGAAAACGGAACAACCCCAACGACGTGTTTATGACAAAATACTGTTGTGATTGCTCGTCGAGGGGCAATTGCAAATATGCTTCACGGAGATCAATTTTGGAAAAGAAACGAGCTTCCCCTAACTTACCCATCAGCTCGTCCGGTCTAGGCAAAAGAAAAGAATCAATGACAGTCTGAGGATTAACTGTCGACTTAAAATCAGCACACAAACGTAACTTGCCAGACGGTTTCTTTATAATAACTAAGGGAGAAGCCCACTGGCTCGCTGAAACGGGTTGAATAACACCGTTGTTTTGCCAAAGACGAAGTTCATCTTCTACAGGTGCCCGGAGGGCGTGAGGCACTGGACGAGCACGAAAAAATCGAGGCTGAGCATTATCTTTTAACGTAATATGAGCGGCAAAGTTCGCAGCACAACCTAGTTCGTCTTTAAATATGTCACTGTATTGTTTACACAAATCGGTTATGCTGTCTTGAGGAACAACAACAGAATTAATTTGCAACACATTGTCTTGGATAGACAGGCCAAACAAGTCAAAACAGTCTAATCCGAAAATGTTTACACTGTCTGTAGCGCGGAGCACTGTGAATGAAACTGTTTTTGTATTGCCACGGAATGTGGCTGGCACGCTACATACACCTAACACAGGAATGTGTTCGCCACTATAAGTAGCCAAAGAATGTTTTGCCGCTGAAAGTTTAGGGCGGCCGATAGCCGCATACGTAGCACTATTTATGAGAGTCACAGACGCACCAGTGTCTAATTGAAAATTGAAGGTCTTATCCTGGATGCGTAGCTTCACAAATAGTTTATTACACTGTCTCTGGATCGGTGCAGTGGAGGCGGAAGACACAAAATCAGCGCGTTTAGCGCGTGTTCGCTGCTTACGACAACTCGTGGGTTGGGCGGGTGGAACAACAACTCCCGCTTCACTTGCAGTCTGTACATAACTTTTTACAGCGTTTGAATTACGCCTGGGTCGCATAGCAGAGGGCTGGGTGGGTGGCTTATTGCGAACAAGTTTATTACCCACACGAACCGTGGAAGAGTCTTTAAACGCGACCTCCTGGGCGGGCTGGCTTTGAAGAACATGAATATCCATGGGCTGGGCAGCACTAGAATTGTTCTTGCGTTTACGCAAACAAACAGTCTGGATGTGTCCTTTCCTTTGACAAAAGTGACAAACCGCGTTTCTTAACGGGCAACGTTCACGAGGATGAGCAAGAACACACTTAGGGCAAGACTTAACTCTATCATTTTGCACACGCGGCTGACGAATGTGTTTAACATGACGCGGCCGGCTAGTGTTTACAGTCTGACTCTGCCGGTGGGGCCGCGGGCGTGACATAACTTGCTTAGCACAGGCAATTTGAGAAATACATGGCTGATCTAACTCACACTCAGCATAGTCAAAAGTATCTTGGGCTTCAATGATGTTCATCACAGTCTCTAATGACGGGTCAGGCAACTTTAAGATAGCAGCACGAATACGAGAATCTGCAATGTTTTGAGTAATAGCGTCTCGTAACATGACATCACTGTAGGAAGCTCCACACACACAATTAAATCGGCACTGACGGATGAGGCCCCGTAAATCTGTTAACCACTGTTTATTAGATTGATGTGGCAGTTTCTTTAATCTGAAGAACTTGAATCTGGCTGCTGCCACATGAACTCGCGACTCGAAATACTCAGCAAGCTTGTTAACAACAACGTCATAGTCTAAAGCTTCTGGCTGGGATTCCGGGAACAACTTACAAAGTAGTCGATAGACTTCCACGCCTGCAGTGGAAATTAAATAAAGCTGCCGCTCAGTACCTGTGATTTTGTAGACTGTCATGTGCGCCTGCAACTGCGCGAAATATTCTCGCCATTCTTCTCGTGATGCATCAAAAGCACGGAACGGTGGTGCTGCCTGTGCTTGTTCCTTTTGTGTTGGAGGATGAGCCGCTTGTTTGGCGATCGCTTCCACCAGACTTTGTATTTGCTGACTCTGTAACAAGATCAACTGTTGTAATTCGGCAGACATAGTGAACACAAATTAAACCAGCCCCCAAAATTTTTGCGCTATAATTAGTATAACCAGAAACAAGTTGAACCAGCCCTGCACACGAGTTCGGAAGTCCTCGTCGCCAGTTTTGTGGCGGTGTTCGTAGCGACAAGCAATTGGCCGTAGAAACGGCTTGCGAAGTCACCGCCACACTTTTAATAGCGGGCCGACCGGTCCGTTGGAACAGTGAACAGAAAGATGAAAGCCCAAACACTCAGATTAAATAAAAGTCGGTACTTATCTTTATTACGAAGATACAGAAACAAGGTCGTGAACTCCGTGTCTACAGAAATCTGTCTAGTTAGAGTCGGAGCGGCTAGGTCAGCGTCGGCTGACGACAAACAACAACTCTGCTGCGATGAACACACAACTGACTAGCCAGTACACAATTCGGTGGCGAGTACACAACTGAGCGGCGAATACAGAACTGTCCTAGCGCTCGCGACTCCAGCGCTTAAGAAGCCAAAAGCCAGCGGTGGCGCGCGCAGACTTGCGGCGATTTCCTGTATCGCTGGCGTTGCTTATGCGGACGGCGTCCGGACTTTGATGCTGCCAACCTTTTGGCAGCGGGCTCGGTTGGCATTACTGGCTAGGATATAACAGTAGTAGTACATGAAAAGTTAATCTTGCATCCAACAAATGTGATAGGTTCAGTCAGTAGTTCCTCTTGAGAAACATTGTTAGGAACAAAACTGAACGTGTCCACTGTCTTGTAGACTGGAAGTCTGCTCCTTCTTCTATACGCTCTCCTGCGGTAAGGCATGGCTGTGTGCCCGGTGCGGCTGCCTCGAGTCGAATGAGCCTGCAGCTGCCTCGGGAGCGGAAGCGCTGATAAGACGTCACGCGCCAGTTATCACCGGAAGTTGCGCAACCGCAGTTTGATTTTCCAGCAACACGCTCCTACTAAAACTAGGGAACGTGTTGCTCTCTCTCGCACACTCAAGGTCACCCGCCTGGCGTGGCGCTCACTGTACAGCCCTGGCTACATCACACGCCTCGCGCAGCAGGCTAAGTCACACAGCCATGAACGACACCCACCCACCTCCCCAGGGGTCGTAACCCCTGCAACCCACAGAAGAGACAGATGCTTCAGTAGCTGAATTTGTGTTTTTATTTAAAAAAAAAAAATTTCACGGGATGGATAAGGATGGTTCTCTTTATTAGGAATGATAATATACAGTAATGTCACCTTGTACTTTAATATAACTTGCTAAAACACGATCAATCTTGGCCCAAACATTGATTCTTTCATTAGCATTAACACGTCTTCTGTTCCTAGTATACAATAAAAATGATTTATCAGTATGTACAACAGCTTTTCCATCATTCCTATCAGCTTGTACACCAATTGCAAAAGTGCGATAAGAAATAATGTCTCTGTCATAGTACGACTCCAATCCTTGTAATGCTTTATCACTACCTCATACTATGGCAAGTGTTAACCATGCATTACCAGGAACAACTTCTGTAGTAGTACATGAAAAGTTAATATTGCATCCAACAAATGTGATAGATCCAGTCAGTAGTTCCTCTTGAGAAACATTGTTAGGAACAAAACTGAACGTGTCCACTGTCTTGTAGACTGGAAGTCTGCTCCTTCTTCTATACGCTCTCCTGCGGTAAGGCATGGCTGTGTGCTCGGTGCGGCTGCCTCGAGTCGAATGAGCCTGCAGCTGCCTCGGGAGCGGAAGCGCTGATAAGACGTCACGCGCCAGTTATCACCGGAAGTTGCGCAACCGCAGTTTGATTTTCCAGCAACACGCTCCTACTAAAACTAGGGAGCGTGTTGCTCTCTCTCGCACACTCAAGGTCACCCGCCTGGCGTGACGCTCACTGTACAGCCCTGGCTACGTCACACGCCTCGCGCAGCATGCTAAGTCACACAGCCATGGCTGTGCCCAGAAGAGGTGCGATAAGCAAATATATGAGCAGAGAAACAATCACAATAAAACCAGAGAGCATCCCAGAGTGCCGAGAAGAGCCGAGAGAACTTCCCAGAAGACCCAGGAGAACCCAGAGAGCATCCCAGAATGCCCCAGGGAGCTAAAACACTAAGAAGAATCGCTTCTCGGCTTTTGGCAAGATCAATGTGTAGTAATATGATTGAATTTGTATATCTTCACATCCTCCTCGAATAAAGCATGGCTGTGTGCTCGGTGCGGCTGCCTCGAGTCGAATGAGCCTGCAGCTGCCTCGAGTCGAATGAGCCTGCAGCTGCCTCGGGAGCGGATGTGGCCGCTGATAAGACGTCACGCGCCAGTTATCACCGGAAGTTGCGCAACCGCAGTTTGATTTTCCAGCAACACGCTCCTACTAAAACTAGGGAGCGTGTTGCTCTCTCTCGCACACTCAAGGTCACCCGCCTGGCGTGACGCTCACTGTACAGCCCTGGCTACGTCACACGCCTCGCGCAGCAGGCTAAGTCACACAGCCATGGCTGTGCCCAGAAGAGGTGCGATAAGCAAATATATGAGCAGAGAAACAATCACAATAAAACCAGAGAGCATCCCAGAGTGCCGAGAAGAGCCGAGAGAACTTCCCAGAAGACCCAGGAGAACCCAGAGAGCATCCCAGAATGCCCCAGGGAGCTAAAACACTAAGAAGAATCGCTTCTCGGCTTTTGGCAAGATCAATGTGTAGTAATATGATTGAATTTGTATATCTTCACATCCTCCTCGAATAAAGCATGGCTGTGTGCTCGGTGCGGCTGCCTCGAGTCGAATGAGCCTGCAGCTGCCTCGAGTCGAATGAGCCTGCAGCTGCCTCGGGAGCGGATGTGGCCGCTGATAAGACGTCACGCGCCAGTTATCACCGGAAGTTGCGCAACCGCAGTTTGATTTTCCAGCAACACGCTCCTAGTAAAACTAGGGAGCGTGTTGCTCTCTCTCGCACACTCAAGGGCACCCGCCTGGCGTGGCGCTCACTGTACAGCCCTGGCTACATCACACGCCTCGCGCAGCAGGCTAAGTCACACAGCCATGAACGACACCCACCCACCTCCCCAGGGGTCGTAACCCCTGCAACCCACAGAAGAGACAGATGCTTCAGTAGCTAAATTTGTGTTTTTATTTTTTTTTAAAAAAAATTTCACGGGATAGATAAGGATGGTTCTCTTTATTAGGAATGATAATATACAGTAATGTCACCTTGTACTTAAGTCATGGCTGTGTGACTTAGCCTGCTGTGCAAGGCGTGTGACGTAGCCAGGGCTGTACAGTGAGCGCCACGCCAGGCGGGTGACCTTGAGTGTGCGAGAGAGAGCAACACGCTCCCTAGTTTTACTAGGAGCGTGTTGCTGGAAAATCAAACTGCGGTTGCGCAACTTCCGGTGATAACTGGCGCGTGACGTCTTATCAGCGCTTCTGCTCCCGAGGCAGCTGCAGGCTCATTTGACGCGAGGCAGCCGCACCGAGCACACAGCCATGCCTTACCGCAGGAGAGCGTATAGAAGAAGGAGCAGACTTCCAGTCTACAAGACAGTGGACACGTTCAGTTTTGTTCCTAACAATGTTTCTCAAGAGGAACTATTGACTGGACCTATCACATTTGTTGGATGCAAGATTAACTTTTCATATACTACTACAGAAGTTGTTCCTGGTAATGCATGGTTAACACTTGCCATAGTACGAGGTAGTGATAAAGCATTACAAGGATTGGAGTCGTACTATGACAGAGACATTATTTCTTATCGCACTTTTGCAATTGGTGTACAAGCTGATAGGAATTATGGAACAGCTGTTGTACATACTGATAAACCATTTTCCTTACATTTGTCCTCTAGCCATCCCTGCTTAGCCATTTTTCACTTCCTGTCGATCTGATTTTTGAGACGCTTGTATTTCTTTTTGCCTGTTTCATTTACTGCATTTTTATACACTCCTGGAAATTGAAATAAGAACACCGTGAATTCATTGTCCCAGGAAGGGGAAACTTTATTGACGCATTCCTGGGGTCAGATACATCACATGATCACACTGACAGAACCACAGGCACATAGACACAGGCAACAGAGCATGCACAATGTCGGCACCAGTACAGTGTATATCCACCTTTCGCAGCAATGCAGGCTGCTATTCTCCCATGGAGACGATCGTAGAGATGCTGGATGTAGTCCTGTGGAACGGCTTGCCATGCCATTTCCACCTGGCGCCTCAGTTGGACCAGCGTTCGTGCTGGACGTGCAGATCGTGTGAGACGACGCTTCATCCAGTCCCAAACATGCTCAATGGGGGACAGATCCGGAGATCTTGCTGGCCAGCGTAGTTGACTTACACCTTCTAGAGCACGTTGGGTGGCACGGGATGCATGCGGACGTGCATTGTCCTGTTGGAACAGCAAGTTCCCTTGCCGGTCTAGGAATGGTAGAACGATGGGTTCGATGACGGTTTGGATGTACCGTGCACTATTCAGTGTCCCCTCGACGATCACCAGTGGTGTACGGCCAGTGTAGGAGATCGCTCCCCACACCATGATGCCGGGTGTTGGCCCTGTGTGCCTCGGTCGTATGCAGTCCTGATTGTGGCGCTCACCTGCACGGCGCCAAACACGCATACGACCATCATTGGCACCAAGGCAGAAGCGACTCTCATCGCTGATGACGACACGTCTCCATTCGTCCCTCCATTCACGTCTGTCGCGACACCACTGAAGGCGGGCTGCATGGTGTTGGGGCGTGAGCGGAAGACGGCCTAACGGTGTGCGGGACCGTAGCCCAGCTTCATGGAGACGGTTGCGAATGGTCCTCGCCGATACCCCAGGAGCAACAGTGTCCCTAATTTGCTGGGAAGTGGCGGTGCGGTCCCCTACGGCACTGCGTAGGATCCTACAGTCTTGGCGTGCATCCGTGCGTCGCTGCGGTCCGGTCCCAGGTCGACGGGCACGTGCACCTTCCGCCGACCACTGGCGACAACATCGATGTACTGTGGAGACCTCACGCCCCACGTGTTGAGCAATTCGGCGGTACGTCCACCCGGCCTCCCGCATGCCCACTATACGCCCTCGCTCAAAGTCCGTCAACTGCACATACGGTTCACGTCCACGCTGTCGCGGCATGCTACCAGTGTTAAAGACTGCGATGGAGCTCCGTATGCCACGGCAAACTGGCTGACACTGACGGCGGCGGTGCACAAATGCTGCGCAGCTAGCGCCATTCGACGGCCAACACCGCGGTTCCTGGTGTGTCCGCTGTGCCGTGCGTGTGATCATTGCTTGTACAGCCCTCTCGCAGTGTCCGGAGCAAGTATGGTGGGTCTGACACACCGGTGTCAATGTGTTCTTTTTTCCATTTCCAGGAGTGTATTTTCTCCTCAACCCATATTCGGAATCGTCACGCAACGACGCTACTGAGCCTCGAAGCGTAGGCGCCGGCGCCTACCGTTAGGATACCCCTTCGTCGCTGACGATCTATAGGAGGAACGTCTCGCAACGTTGTTTGTTATTCAGTGATTGTGACTGTTTGCCACGATCGCTCGTGGAGAAGGTGGAGCCAGCTGCCGCATATAACGGCCTTGTCTCCTGTGAATGTAATACTCTATAGCCTCGCTGGTTGATGGTCTAGGACACGGGTTTCCATTTGCAGTTTATTTTTCTCCTGTATACTAAAAAACATTGAAGATATTAGAGGATTCCAGGAGAAAAATAAACTGCCGATGGAAACCCGTTTCTGAAACCATCATCCACCGAGACACCACAAATCGCATTCAGATGAGACAAGGACTGTCTAGACAGCTAGCTCCATCTTCTCCACTGGCGTTCGTGGCAAAAACTCGCGATCACTGAATAACATACAACATTGCGAGACGTTTCGTCTACGGTCTGTCAGCGTAGAAATTCACGTTTGTTGCCGAAGCGTATACCTTTCACGCGCTGTAGCGTCGTTGGACGACATTTCCAGACGTTGGTTCCTATTCTCGATTCTTTCCTCGAGACGCCAATTACATCCCCTCGAAATTTATTGCAACATTTCTGGGACACCATGTATACCCTGTGACCTATTGAACCGTTTGGTCTTCTCTTAACAAGGGAAGGTAGTTGGCTCTATTTTTGCCGGCCGGAGTGGCCGTGCGGTTCTAGGCGCTACAGTCTGGAGCCGAGCGACCGCTACGGTCGCAGGTTCGAATCTTGCCTCGGGCATGGATGTGTGTGATGTCCTTAGGTTAGTTAGGATTAATTAGTTGTAAGTTGAAGGCGACTGATGGCCTCAGAAGTTAAGTCGCATAGTGCTCTGAGCCATTTGGCTCTATTTTTCATGTTCTATTGCGAATTTTACATAACTAATGGGGAGGTATTGAGTAGGATTGGGGAGAAGAGGAGTTTGTGGCACAACTCGACTAGAAGAAGGGATCGGTTGGTAGGACATGTTCTGAGGCATCAAGCGATCACCAATTTAGTATTGGAGGGCAGCGTGGAGGGTAAAAATCGTAGAGGGAGACCAAGAGATGAATACACTAAGCAGATTCAGAAGGATGTAGGTTGCAGTAGGTACTGGGAGATGAAGAAGCTTGCACAGGATAGAGTAGCATGGAGAGCTGCATCAAACCAGTCTCAGGACTGAAGACCACAACAACAACATTGCGAATATTATATTATGAAGAATATAGCTTAAATGTACTGGCGATGAACCACTAGAACAAGTAGTAGCAATCTTAAAATGTCTTGAGTAACTGCCGGAAGCGACCGAAAGTAGAGCGATCATATACACTACTCAGTTGCAGAAAAAGCAGTTGACAGGAGATTCATTGGAAGAATCCTTAGGAGATGTAACTTAACCACGACAGAAACGGCCTATAAAATATTCGTTTTACCGATTCCTTAGTATTGTTAGGCAGTGCTAAACCTTACCAGGGAGGATTAACAAAGTAGATAGAAATATTCGAAAGAAAGGAGACAAGTTTCCTCATCTATTCTTTTACTAAATGCTACAACATTACAAAGAAATCTATAAAACTCCGGTAGCAAACTGTATGAATGAGATGTGTACCTCGCGAGAGGTTTAGTTTTAAAATTCGGAGAACGGACATTCCGAGAAGAGTCAGGTAATATGTTACTTATCGCCACACACTATCAGCTGGTTTGCGGGATATACACAAGGTTTGACAAAAATATAGTAACTCCGCGAAAAATGCAAGCTTGAACATAAAAATGCAAATACTAGCCAAGCCTGCCTGCAGGTTGTGCTGATGTATCTGAGCACGGACGTCCCCTGTGCATTGTCCTCAATACGTTGCAAGCGCCAAGTCATCGTCACAACAGTGTTCTGTGTAGTTGTGAGGGCACTAGATCGGAGCTAAGTGAATTCGAAGAATTGGGCAAATTGTTGGTGATCGTATGGCGGGTGTTTTCGTAACCAAAGTAGCCCCAGACCTTAGTGTTTCAACATTCACCGCATCGAAGATTTATACTGCATACAGAGAAACAGGAAAAACTACATCGCTAACTCACAACGCGGACAAAATTGTGTGTTGAATGATCGTGACGGAATTTCATTGAAAAATAAGAGTACGACAGCTGCAAAAGCCACTGCAGAACTAAATGTCGCGCTCGCGAATCCTGCCAGTGCAAAAACAACACGAAAGGAGCTCCATAAGTAGGAAAATGCAGGGCGAGCTGGAGTTCAAAAACCAGTGATGCAAATGCCCAAAACAGGGAAAAGTGATGCCGAAGCCATAAAACCTGGGCTGTGCAGCAATGGAAGAAAGTCTTCTTTCACATTGTTTCCAACTTCTGATCCAATTTACGCCCCAAGGGGGAAACAAGACGGGGATTCGGTGACGATTTGGGCAGCCATACCATAGTATTTCATGGATCCCACGGTTGTTCTGTAAGACCGCACTACTGCCAAGGATTATTTGACACTTTTGGTTGATCGTGTCCATCCTACGGTAAAATGATTATTCGCCAGTGGTGATGCTGTATTCCAAGACCTTAGGGCCCTTCTTCACATAGCTTGCACCATCCAGGACTGGTATTGTGTACACAGAGATGAATTGTCGCATCTCCATTGGCGACCAGTTTACAGATGACAATATTATTGAGATTTTGTGGCCTACTTTGGAGATAATGGTGTGTAATCGGTATCCACCTATATCATAGTTATCTGATCTTGCCACTGTTCCGCAGGAATAACGCTCTAAGATTCTCTTGAAAACCTTACACGAACTGTATTTGCCCATCCTGAGTCGATCGAAAGCTGTTTTGGAAGCTAAAAATTTTCCTACACCGTCTGCAATTCCCTGTTCTTCCGGGTCTCTTGGCGGAGGACTATGCCATGGTGGTCACCGGAGAGTGCTGAGCTCATTAGAGATCGCAGGCGGGCCCTCCAACATCATAAGCAGCACCCATACTGGAACACCTTATTACCTTTAAGTGGCTCCATGCTCGAGCCTGATGCCTTATTCACCAATGGAAGCAGGAGTGCTGGCAACTGTACCTCTAAAACACAGGTTTGGGCCAAGATTATGTGACTCTATGGATATCAGACTGCTGTCAGTGTCCCTGGGCTTTCCCTGAATGGAGTAGTCTGTACTGAACCAGACACAATTGCAGAACTCTTAGCAGAGCATCATGCTCAGAGTTCCGCTTCTGTGAATTACCCGCTGGCCTTCCACTCCATGAAAGAGTGGTTGGAATGTCGGAGCCTTTCATTCCATACACACCGCCCCGAATCGTACAATGCTCCATTCAGTGAGTGAGAATTCCAAAGTGCCCTAGCTGCTTGCCCTGATATGGCTCCCGGGCCTGATTGCATCCACTATCAGATGCTCAAACAGCTCTCGGTGGACTGCCAGTGACACCTCCTAGACCTTTCCAACCGTATATGGGTTAAGGGTGAGTTCCCATAACAGTGGCAGGAAAGCATCATCATGCCAGTGTTGAAACCTGGCAAGAACCCACTGGAGGTGGACTTCTAATGCCCCATTAGCCTCACCAACGTTCAGAGCAAGTTGCTTGAACACTTGGTGAGCCAGGGTTTGAGTTGGCTACTTGAGTCTCAGGGCCTTCTGGCTCCATCTCTGGGTGGGTTCTGTAAGGGCTGCTCTACCACTAATAATCTGATCTGCCTGGAGTCTGCCATGCGTATGGCATTTGCCCACTGTCAGAATCTGGTTGCCTTCTTTTTTGACATGTGGAAGGCATACAATACAACATGGCAACATCACATCCTCACCACGCTTCATGGGTGGGGTCTCAGTGGCCCACTCCTCATTTTTATTCAAAATGTTCTGTCACTTCGTTCCTTCCGTGTTCAAGATGGTTCTTCCCGAGTCAAGGAGAATGGGGTCCCGCAAGGCTCTGTCTTGAGTGTCAGTCTCTTTTTAGTTGCTATCAATGGGCTCGCTGCAGCTGTGGGAAAGTCTGTATCAGCTTCTTTGTATGCTGATGATTTTTGCCTGTACTACAGCTTCACTGGAATTGCAGTTGTTGAACGGCAGCTGCAGGGCGCTATCCACAAGGTGCAATCTTGGGCCATAATGCGCGGCTTCCAGTTTACAGCCACCAAGACTTGCGTCATGCATTTCTGCTGGCAGTGCACTGTTCACCCTGAGCCTCAGCTTTATCTTGAATGCGAACCTCTTGCTGTGGTGGAGGTGCATCGGTTTTTGGGATTGCTTTTTGATTCCCAGTTGACTTGGCTCCCACATATTCGGCAGCTTAAACAAATGTGCTGGCAGCATCATAACGCTCTTCGTTGCCTGAGTCACACCAGCTGGGGTGCCGAATGGTCTACCCTCATATGACTGTATCAGGCGTTGATTCAGCACCGTCTCGATTATGGGAGCCTGGCTTATGGTTCAGCATCACCTTCTGCGATGCGGTTGCTCGACCCCATACTTCACTGCGGGATCCAACTCACAACTGGAATTTTTCACACTAGCCCTGTAAACAGCATACGAGGTGCGACAATAAAGCAATGAGACTAACTTTCATTGCAAGATGTGGCAATCCTGCAGGCTTGCGTAGGCACAATATCTTTGACTTTGGTCTATAAGCTGCTTCTAGTACAAGCAGCACATCGATGCAACTGCTCCGTCGTGAGTTGTGCTGTAGTAAGTTAACACGTGTTTGTGTCTCTCGTCACAGAAATGGAACCGCATAATATTGCGCAATGGTATGCCATTTCTTTTTGCTTCAGAACTGCTGCAGTTAACAGCCCTTTTAGTTCTGCTGCTCGCATAGATGCCGGCAATAAGATTTAGCATCCCAACAGCTCTTTGGTGCTGCTTGGCTTCTGAATTTTCAGAATAGTTTCGACATTTTCGGACAGGGGACGGAAGCCTGCGGAAGATACACCATGACTGAGGAAATCAACTTCACGTTCCCCAAATATACCTTCAGCTGCATCTGCATTCAAAACAACACTGCATTGCTCCACCCATTTGAAAGCATACCTCAGGTGTTTCTGAGGCTCTTCTTTGGTGACCAAAAAGATCTAGAAGTCATCAAGGTAGGCAGAGCAGAAGCTTAGGACTTGTAGGAGGACAGTCAATAAATATTTGTCAAGTTTGGGCCGCACTGTGTAGACCAAAAGTCGTAAACATACTCTCAAACAAGCCAAATGATGGAATGTTTGTTGTTTTTGGTATATCTTCATTCACCATTCCTATTTGGATATAAGCCTTGGCACAACACTAAAGATTGTGGCACCACGTAAGGCGTGATTGTTGACTCTCAACAACGGTACTGGATTATGGTCTGGAATGGTTCTTATGTTAAGTGCTCTATAATCACCCCTTGGATGCCATGCTCCACTCTTCTTAGGGGCCAAGTGTAGCACCGATGAGTATGGACTGCTTGAGATAATGCCTTCTTTCAACATGGTTTCAAACTCTACTTTAGCTACTGCGAGGCAATCCGGCACCAAATGCCTGTGCCTACATGACACATGTTGGGTATTATTCTCCACCTGTTTCAGAAGAATAATTACAGTCTTTGGCTTGCACTAGTTTGGCACGGTTTATGGCTGTGGTGTGGCAGAACCCAGTTGTAGTCGGGTTAGTTACACTGTCCCCAAGTCAGGAATTCACAAAGTCTGGCACCAGCGGCTAAAATGTCAGAAAACCCATTCCAATGATTGGCTCTAATATTTCAGCAATGGTAAAGTCCCAGATCAATGTGTGGGGGTCCTAGATTAATGTGTGGCGTAGTCCCATGTCCAGTTCCACATGCTGAATTCCATAGATCAACATTGAGGAATTGTTGGTGGCCAACAAAACAGAACATGGTATGATGCACAGAGGTCTGTGGTAACATGTACAAAATGGAACCTGTACCTTTTAGATACTCTATGTGATCAAAAGTATTCGGACACCTGGCTGAAAATGACAAGTTTGTTGCGCCGTCCATTGGTAATGCTGGAATTCAGTATGGCATTGGCCCACCCTTAGCCTCGATGACAGCTTCCACTGTTGCAAGCATGCGTTCAGTCAGGTGCTGGAAGGTTTCGAGGGGAATGGCAGCCCATTCTCCACGGAGTGCAGCACTGAGGAGAGGTATCAATGTCGGTCAGTGGGGCCTGGTATAAAGTCGGCGTTCCAAAACATCCCAAAGATGTTCTGTAGGGTTCAGGTCAGGACTCTGTGCAGGCCAGTCCATTACAGTCCATGTTATTGTCGTGCATTACGAACAGGTGCTCGATCGTGTTGAAAAGTGCAATCGCTATCCCTGAATTGCTCTTCAACAGTGGGAAGCAAGTAGGTGCTTAAAACATCAATGTAGGCCTGCGCTGTGATAGTGCCACGCAAAACATGGCGTGCAAGCCCCCCTCCATGAAAAACACGACCACACCATAACACTACCGCCTCCGAATTGAACTGTTGGCACTACACACCCTGACAGATGATGTTCACCGGGCATTTGCCATACCCACACCATGCCATTAGATTGCCACATTGTGTACTGTGATTAGTTACTGCACACAACGTTTTTCCACTGTGCAATCATCCAATGTTTACGCTCCTTACACCAAGAGAGGCATCGTTTGGCATTTACCGGCGTGATGTGTGGCTTATGAGCACCCACTCGACCATGAAATCCAAGTTTTCTCACTGTCATAGTACTTGCAGTGGATACTGATGCAGTTTGCAATTCCTACGTGATGGTCTGGGTAGATGTCTGCCTATTACACATTACAACTCTCTTCAACTGTTGGTGGTCTCTGTCAATCAACAGACTAGATCAGCCTGTACGTTTTTGTGCTGTATGTGTCCCTTCACGTTTCCACTTCATGATCACATTGGAAACAGTGGACCAGGGATATTTAGGAGCGTGTAAATCTCACGTACAGACGTGTGACACAAGTGACACCCAATCATCTGACCACGTTCAAAGTCCATAAGCGCCACATTCTACTCTCTCAGTGTCTAATGACTACTGAGGTCGCCGATTTGGAATACCTGGCAATAGGGGGCAGCACAATGCATCTAATATGAAAAACATATGTTTTTGGGGTGTCCGGATACTTTTGATCACATAGTGTATTTTAGATCTGATTTTCTGTCACTAATAAACAGGTGCTGTGATCCTGCTCAGAAATCAGCTGCAGCTAAGATTAACTGCTACCAGTGTCTGAATATGAGTATTGTTTCTTGCACTTGCATGCATGTATGCCAAACTTCTGATGATACCAGCGTACCCTCTGTTCTATATTAAGGGATGAAGGATTATTCGAGGCTCCATTCCTGGACCTGCAACAATTATGTCTTTTGTCCATGTCAGCACCATATTGAAATAGTAGTTCACTAAGCTGTTTGCATAGGGCAGTTACACTTGACACTAAGAATCATGATCAGTGTGTGTAACAACTGCTGCTGTCACCGTATTGCTGCATGGTTCTGTCACAATGCTAACTCCTGCAGAAGTGATAGCCTCTTGTATGCAGTCTGCGAATTCAACAACAGTGTCCAGTGATAGCACTATTTGAGATGCTATGGTCATCTTAACCTGTGGTGGTAGGCAGTTACTCTATATTGAACACAGCAAATTGTCAGGAACAGTACCAATGTCCACTTTGCTCTCCAAGTGTCAGAAGTACTGGTATGATTTAAATCCCCGATGTCCTCTTGTGTGAGCACTTGTCGGATGCGGTCTTCCTGTGAAGCAGCTACTCTTCAGATGAGCTCAGAGTTTAGTTTCTTGTAAGATTCTTCCACCAGCAATGCAATTAGGAAATCCTGTACTTCCGCAACATATTGATGGTCCAACTGGTTCACTTTGAAGGAAAACATTGATGAATTGGCAGCAATTTCTGCATAATGAAAACTTGATTCTTCTTTGGCAAACCATAGGAACAGGATTATGCGCCAGAACAGTGGTAAGCATACGGAAAATCTGGCTTCTTTTGATACCTTGTAAATGACTTTCTTGTGTATTCCTCATTCTTTAATCACATCGGGCTCATCAGTTGTGATTAGGAGTGTTCAAATTTGTTACGTGTGCTTCTTCGAGCTGTCAGAGCTTACAAAAATGATCAATTCTCGATTAACTCAGGAAAATAACTTTATTTATTGAAGAGTAAACCAATCATATCCAATCCATTACTTTAGTGAGAAGACGTCTTACATAAGCATAAAATCATCTTTAACACACTAGGAAGGCTAATGGAGAGCAAGTAATAATGCTTAAGTCCTAATAACGCACAATTGCACAGAGAATGAAAGAAGGCAAAGAATAAAAACACTGTTGCCGTAGCATCATCTGTTGTGGGGCACGCAACTTCACTTGACCACATGACAACCACATGCAGCAGACGATGGGGGATGATAATCACATGTTGCTACGAACACAATCATATAATTGTAAATAAAAATAGCTAAATTTAAATAAGCTGCCAAAGAATCGTTACGAATCTCATATCAATACATGTATAATTATAGACTCTTCTCTGTATTATACAGTATTGAAGATGCCTAGCATGCATAGGTGAAACATGTTTGGTACAAATAAATTTGCAAGAGACATAATTTTATTATCTGTATGAAAAAAAATAATTAAAAGAAATCAATTCTCAACATAAAAATTTTTATTTAGCATATGACACTACATCAACAACCAATTCCAAACATATTTACAAAGCAGAAAATTCCATACAGCAAAGATGGAGGGCTTCAAGCAATCTGTCGGTGTTTCACATGTGGATGTCCATTTTAACAGCCCAGTAAGTGCCTCGAGGCATACTTAATCTAGCTCTTCCATTGAACTAGTGAATGCTCACTGAGGACAGTCCTTTAATGTAAGCAATAGTTTTCATTTCAAGAAGACTAACCAGTCCCACTGCTATAGAGTAGACATGCTTCTTCCAACACCACAGCATATCCTGTAAGTTTGGTACAGGCGGAGTGAGGACTATCACTGCCAGTCAGTTTTGCATAAGGATCATGATGTTGATGAGACTACAATGACGTGATTTAAATCATTCTTTGCTCCACATACGTTAAACGTAAAGGACAAGTAGCTAATTCTTGGATCATAACCCACATAGGTTTAGGGAATTTCAGTCTTAGTGCAGTACTTGATGCTTCCCAGTGACTGAAAAGAGAGCAATTGTTCTATAGCCTGGAACATAATTTGACAATGATGTTTTGCTATGTGATGTGAAGAGACTGGACAGGAGTGGACAGCAACGTGCTAGAAACAATTCTCATTGTGTGGTGCAGTTGAAAAATGGCCATTTGAGTTTGGGAGCTACTCCATCCTTATCACAAAGCAATGTTCAGTTGACAAATATACTAATGCAAAAAGCTAAACCTGTTGTTCACAGAGTTCTGCCAAAAATTCAACAAATTTGATAGTCTTTCCATTACATTAAAATATTACTCTAAGACACACAGTAATTCACCAGTGTACATCTTTAAAACTGCTCATATAGAGTAACATATTAAGCACCTGCGTAGAAGAAAAGAAGGTGACTAGGATTGAATAACCCTGCCTGGTTAAGCTTAAGTTTGTCTGCTACGATGGTCTGCTTGTCCATGATTTTAGACAGTTTCTCACAAAAAGGTTCCTCCTTTAGATCAGTGTCATGACAGCAGCATATTTTTGCAACATCCTATACTGCAGTAATCGCTCATATTAAGCAAAAGTATTCAAGTGTAGACACAAGTGCCAGATCCACGATGAACAATGCTAGTAAGGCTGAGTATTCTGAGATATGGAATCAGTGGTTGGAAACTAAGATTTCAGATGCTAGTGCTGATACAATATAACTTAACCCATCCATAGAAACGCATTATCATTCTCATTACTGGCAACTCTATCCCTTTATTTCAAAGGGGTGACTACTTGTCATAACTAGTTAATACATTTTTTTGGAGACTAACTAGCTGTACTCCCCTACCACATGCAGGTCTGTCTCTGTAGAATCCCTACTGTTACCGCTGTGCCCTCTCCTTCTACACCGTGTGCACAGATAAGAGGCTAAGCTATTCTGTGCACCCTCTACATGATCTTGACTGAGGCATGCATGTGAGAAGTGTTTGTTGACTGCTTTTCCTTCATACCAAATATCTTCCACAGTGACAGTGGTGGTGCAACATTGTAAAACAATACAAATAGGTATATTTATGCACTGTTGTAATGCATGGGGACAGACTGTTGGTCATTAATAAGCAGGTCCTATGAGCTCAAGTTGTTGCAATAAAGATGTGGATTGTGTATGACAGCAAAAAACTGAATACTCATTTGCAACCATCAGTCCCATATCTCAAACTACTCTGTTTAGATTCCTCTACCGTCCACATAATTTTGATCATCAAAGTTTGGGATGTAATAACTAACATACATAAACTCTAGCCGTCAGTCCTGAATAAAAACAAGCTGTGAGACAATTTGTATGGACCAATAGGACTGTCACAGTCATCAATGCCCTGCAGCCACATACCCACTTGAAACACTACATGCAACAATGCTACCAGATTTTCAATCAAGGAAAATGTACTCAGACCCATCTGTAGACTGCTGCTCATATTGAGTAATGTGGGAGCAGTAGTACTGAATATAGTGAATAACACTGTTGAATGGTGGTTAAAAAACACTGTCTGATTAATTATGAAACTGGAAAGACATTTTATTATCTCAATAGGATCAGGGTGTGTCTTCATTGCAGTTGAAACAAGAATAGCATTGCTGGAAGAAGGGCACTGTTGTCAGAAGAAAAGCCATGTAAATACATTTTGAAGGTTGTGGAAAGTGGACAGCACATATAGAAAAATTCATAAAGCACCCAAATGGTGAACCAGGATAAATCAATAAGCCTGGAAAAAATTGCTCTACACTTTGCCCTCAGAACAAAACTACACCTGAGCAATCTACGAGTACTTTAACCGTTACCCGGTAGGATTAGCAGGATAGAGATAAGACCCAGCAAAGAGTAGCACATAACATTATAGGTCCTTTTAGTAAGCATGAGAGTGTATAGTAATGCACATCCATCTCCAGTGGTGAATGCTGCAAGAGATACATTGTACATCATGGAGAGGTTCACTTTTAAAACTTCACGAACAATCTGGAAACATTACTTCTTCCCACATGTTCATAGGAAAAATTCCACGCCAGTAAAATCAGAGAAATTTTGAACTGGCAGTCATTCTTTCCACATGCCATTTCCAGATGTAAAAGGTTAAGGTGGGTGGTGGGGTTCTGATGTAGATGCACAAGTAAATGTAGATCAGAGAGAAAATGGAACATTTGTTATGCTTTCATAGAATTTTATGAGAAAGTTTGAATTTCTCTCCTCTACACAAATTATATGTTCTGAGACTAATAAATCACAATTAGTTTAACATATCCCAAATATCTCAATACACTACAGCTGGACCATGTCCGTAGCTTCCATCTGCATAAGTGAGATATTCTAATGAGTGAAGATATCATATGAAAGAGATGAGCACATTAAGCACATGTGAATCTTAAGTACTAAACATGTGTAACGCACTCAAAAATTGTGATGCTGAGGAGATGGTGCTTCCTTAGAGCCACATGACGTGCAAAATCATTTTCAGAGAGAAATGGAAAACATATGCAAAGAGCTTCTCAACAATGAGGTAGGAACATCCCATCAAGAATGGGGTCATTGGAAACAGAACACACACTCAACTGTAGAAATAATTGTGTCCTTTTAAAGTAACAATCCTGGTATTTGCCTCAAGTCATTTTGGGAAATCACAGACAACCTTAACAGTATTATGAAAAGGATAGTTACTACTCACCATATAGCAGAGATGCTGAGTTGCAGACAGGCACAACAGACTGCCAGAAAGTGAGTTTACAGCCAACAACGCCTTTGTCAAAAATAGACCTCTCCCCCCCACCCCCCACACACATATATATATACATACATACATATCTAAAAAGAAAGATGATGAAACTTACCAAACAAAAGCGCTGGCAGGTCGATAGACACACAAACAAACACAAACATACACACAAAATTCTAGCTTTCGCAACCAATGGTTGCCTCGTCAGGAAAGAGGGAAGGAGAAGGAAAGACAAAAGGATAT
The DNA here is from genome assembly GCF_023864345.2 of Schistocerca serialis cubense. NCBI lineage: Eukaryota > Metazoa > Arthropoda > Insecta > Orthoptera > Acrididae > Schistocerca > Schistocerca serialis. Next base: position 396,335,224 of record NC_064644.1, on the reverse strand, counting down.
GGGTTTTAAGGGAGAGGGTAAGGAGTCATTCCAATCCCGGGAGCGGAATTTTGTGTGTATGTTTGTGTTTGTGTGTGTGTGTTTGTTTGTGTGTCTATCGACCTGCCAGCGCTTTTGTTTGGTAAGTTTCATCATCTTTCTTTTTAGATATATTTTTCCCACGTGGAATGTTTCCCTCTATTATATACATACATACATACATACACAAAAATGCAAACCAACTTGCAAACCCTTGACCACAGTCTCTGGCTGCTGAGGCCAGTCTGCAAACAGCAGCACATGGTGGGACAGGCAACTGGATAGTGGGGGTGAGGAGGAGGCTGGGGTGGGGAGTGGGAGGGATAGTAGGATAGGGATGGGAGACAGTGAAGTGCTGCTTGCAGGAGCATACAGGGACAAGGTGGAGAGATGGTAGGGCAAGTAGGTGCAGTTGGGAGGTTATACGGAGGGTGGAGGGAGAGGTGGGGGAGGGAGAAAAGTAAAAAGACTGAAGTTGAGGCCAGGAGAGTCACAGAAACACGGGATATAATGTGGGGAGAGTTCCCACCTGCACAATTCAGAAAAGCTGGTGTTGGTGGGAAGGATGATCCAGATGACATAGGGTTTGAAGCACTCATTGAAACGAAGAATATCATGTTGGGTTGTGTGCTCTGCAAAGGGGGGGGGGGGGGGGGGGGGGTGTCTGGCTGTTTTTGGCCACAGATTGTCAGTGGGCCATTCGTGCAGACAGACAGCCAAGCACCGTGCCCAAACGAGACGTCCTTCATTTCAATGACTGCTTTACAGCTTGTGCCATCTGGATCTTTCTCACAAACACCAGCTTTTCTGAATTGCACAGATGGGAGCTCTCCTTGCAATATATCCTACATTGTCATAACCCCCCTGGCCTCAACCTACGTTAGTCACTGTCCTTACCCATCTAGCCCCTTCCCTGTTCCCATCCCAGCACTACACAGCCCTCTATCCACCAACACATCCTCAGTGTTTTTATTTCTCTCCTTTTCTGCTTTCCATCTAACCTTCCGACTGCACCTAGCTGCCCTACTGTCTCTTCACCTTGTCCCTGTACACTCTCACTCCCACAAGCAGTAATTTACTGACCCCCCCCCCCCCATCCCCAAACTTACCCTGCATCCCTTGCCCTAGCTGCCCCTGCCTCCTCCTTACACCCACCACCCAGTTGTCCTTCCTGTCATATACTGCTGCTCGTGCTTGCATTCTGGTCTCAACAGCCAGATACTGTGGTGATGTGTGTGTGTGTGTGTGAGTTGCACTTGCATGTGTGTGTGTGTGTGTGTGTGTGTGTGTGTGTGTGTGTGTGTTGCCTATTTTCGATGAAGGCTTTGTTGGCTGGAAGCTCACTTTCTGACAGTCTTCTTGTTGTGCCTATCAGTGACCTAGCATTTCCACTATAGGTGAGTAGCAACTATCCTTTTCATAATATTGTTACATTCCATCCTGGCTTTTCCATTGTTTGATTTTGACAGACAACCTTAATTTGGATAGCTAGAAGGGGATTTGATTTGCCACACACCTGTGTCTTACCAATATTCTATCTCAGAAGCTTCTGACCACCCTGGCAACATATTTGCCCAACAGATGCAGGTCTGGTTTGTTGCCTTTGGTTAGCATCAAAGATGCAGGGAATCATTTTAGGGCAATTTATGCACTGTAAGGGCACGGATCCAGAAAGAAGCCCAGAGCTGTATTCTAGGCGCAGGTTGCAGCCAGCCAACTTGGCATTTCGCCATACTAACAGCTTCCTGAGTAGCGACGCAGTTCTCCAGGCAATGGCCTGGCCTTCAGGAAGATTTAAAGCACTGATCTACATGGCGGTACTTGTCTTACACATTAACAAGCCCACTTTGGCTACATATATACACGCCCTCAGGCAAGCCGAGCAGGTCATCAGCATGGCTGGACTATGCAGTGATGCCAGCCATGTGCTGTTCTCTGCCATTGGGTCCTGAACACTCTTCTAACCCAACTATCACTGATGCAGCTGAGCTTCAGACTGATGACTGTTTCCTGAGAGCCAAGCCATTAGGTCACCTTCATGCCATTGTTCTGCCACTGTTCCCATAATACCACCAGCCAGGGATCCTGCTGCCAAGGTACGAACCAAGTTCCTCGCTATTGCACACTGCTGGCGTTCAATGCTTCCAAACGCAGCATACCATCAGTCCAAAGTTCGTCATTCATTCATCACCACCATCATCTCCGACTAAGCTGGCTGCCGGTCTGCTTCGCTACCGCCACTGTCACAATCCTGATTCAGTGCAGCCAAACAATTGGAATGCGTTGGTAGCCACAGCTGCTCATCAACAGGCTGCCTCTTTGAGAAGCTCTTATGACAGCATACCAGAATAGTTGATTCACCATCCATTGCCTGTTCTAATTGCGCATACACTGCTCTACATCTGTTTATGGTTAACAACAAAGAGATTTGACAATACTTGGCTGCCTCACTTTCTAGCCTACCCCCCCACCTCCAGCAGAGAACTGCTCATTTTCTACATTCTTTCTGACATCATTACACTACAACTGGAATAATTAGTTATTTAGTCATTGGGTTTTAGGCGCTCCAGTGTCCACAAAAAGTAAGGAAACACTTTGTGAGCTTGCAAGGGAATTGGGAGAAAGTGTTGACATAAGTCACTAATTCACTCGTGAAGCCATGAACTATAAGAAGGTTAGGTGGAAACTAACAGTCAAATGTGCAGCTTTGAGAAAGGATGCTACAATTAACCGACGAAAGAGAAATACTGTGGCCTTTCTGATTGGAGTAACACTACTCAGCTACAGCTGACAGTTGGCAGATTAAACTGTCCACAATGTGTACGTACAAATTTATACTCACTAATGACATTAATTAAATTTTATTTCAGTTGCATCTGATGACAATAATCAATCTTGCCATAGGTCATCGCAATATGATCCGGCAGTGGGGGTGCGGGATGAAAGTCTCCTCCTTCCAGGCAATCTAGATGGATGTCACATGTGATCTACACGATTACCAACAAGCCACATCAACACACTGCGAAGCTCATTTTGCCAACGGGCTACACAACTGATTACTATGTACTAGCTCAAGAAGTCATTTTCTAAGCTACTGATTATTTGAGTTGATGCTATAAAAGTGCTTGTTATGATAGCTGATTAACTTCTTACAGTCAAGATAAGAAACAAAGGTGGATTTTCACACAACCTAGCTGTAGTTAAAAGCTTTGTGTGTTTATTTATGTCGCATATAAGTAACACATTGAAGACTGGACACTTAGAAGAATAATGGGCCTCGGAAACCAGCCATTTATGCTGTTTTTTATTATGTTTTTTTAAAAGCGTTATTGGCATGTATGTAACTGGTGTGTCTTCAAGAGTAATACTAAAAAAGGGCCATGCTTCAAGCTATATTTTTCATATTTACTTCAGTTCTTACGTAGATTAAAAATCTTAAAATAATGACAGAAAGTATACTTATCCTCTCAAGAGTAAACTGTGAGGTGAGTTTCTGAGCAATTTCTTCCTCTTGAGCTTCCAAATTTCTAGCTCACTCAAGAAACATGATATATTTGTAGCAGAATTACAGTAAATTGCAAAACCTAATGAGTATGCACATTAAATTACATCAATGAGATCATAATGGCTCAGGCATTCACATCAGCAGATGTTATGTTTGCTAATGTTTCTTTTGAAATAATTCTAGAAATTGAAAATAGAAGACAGCACCAGTCACTCAAAGTTGTGGCCCGAGATATGCGCGGGCTTGGTCTCCAAACTGTTAAGCAATGTTTGTCAAGTATTCAACAACTAACACCAGACCATTGGTTCTCAAATCCACATTCAAATTGTTCCACATTCAAATTGTTGTACCTACCAACATCATGAATAAGCAGCAGTGTAGTCTGCAAACTGAGTTCAGCAACAGATTCATTATAATAGTAGTAGGACACCAGTAATCCAATAGTAAATGTAATATACCCATATATGATTTTCAGCAGTTTGTACATGGGTTCTCTTCCAGTCAATGCTTTGTAACTTGATTGGTAATTTAGCTCGACTGCTACGCTTACTCCACATATGTCTGAACTTAATCAATAGTTTTTGGAAAAGGAAATTTAAGCTGATCCTTTCTTGGATGTTTATTATTCAAACACTTTGTAAATTTGAGACATCAAACGGCAATTTCTAAACTACATGGTGTTGCACCAGCATCAATGAAGGTTATGAGTAAAATATTCTCTTGCACAAATCCCAATAATACACTTACTAATAACATACTAGGTTGCATGAGCCACTAAATGACTGGATTTCACTTCCCCCTTTAACACACCCTCACATTTTCTGAATGCTTCTCATTATTTATTTTACACCAGATGAAATTGACATGTCTGGTATTATTATTATTATAGCCTGTGATGACAGGACACTAATGCCGTCTAGAAAAAGTCAAAGTGAATACAATGAATAGTCTTGGGCTTTGCTATTATTCCTAACCCGTGTAGTAAAAGGAAGCTAAATTTGATAGTTAATGAAGAAAAAAAAATTCCTTTAAACTTCCTTTGCCACATGTCGCAAATTACATTAATTTGAATATTATGTATGTGCCAACTGCCCAGATCTACTTTTCAAGATATAATTGCACATTGAAAATTTCAATTCAATGAAGATTTTTACCGTAAATGCTTAGAACAACAATATAGTTCTAAAATATTTATTTATCTCATGAACTGGTTTTCAGCTTCAATGGCTGTAGTCAGACAATAATTGGTTGAGTCAGTTATTATCTGTCAATGGCCTTTTAAGATAAAAAAAACTGGTTCATCCTGCAGAACATCCACAGTTTGAGTTTTTTGTTGATAAAAATACTGTGGTCACCTCTTTCTTCCTCAATATATCACTCCGATTTAAGATATGAGAGTCTTCGATGCTGTGTAAAATGTAAAGTGTATATGACTAACAAGTCGGAGAAGTATGGCATCTTAGCATTTCTGGTATGTGGCTTATCTCTCAACTATGTATTGTGAAATTGGGTATTGTTAAGTTAGTCCATGATCCACTTGTTTGTAATATGAAGGGTATTGTTAAGTTAGTCCATGATCCACTTGTTTGCAATATGAAACATCTCCACTTCTCAAGACAAGTGTTCACAATAGTGGGGCACAGAATGACAAGGCAGTACTCAACATTCATAACTGCAGTCATCTTGTCAAAGTCAGACAACTATGCGACCAACATGCTGTTACAGTAGATACGTGCACTCCACAAGGCAAGTGCATTATCACTGATTCGATTCATTTATACCTTGAAAAATTAAGAGTTACAACAATGGACAGTCATGATGTGTATCACATAATAAGGATCATTAGAATGCTATGTTGCAATTTTGGCATAAGAGAATGATAGACAAATAGTACATAATGCTACACGATATTATCCAGGAATTGGATTTCATTGTGACCAATAAAAGAAGGGACAGAGGTACGGACTGGGCTATCAGAGAGCTAGAAGTGAATGTCCAGGAGGGTGGCATGTTGTGTTGAAGAGGACCAAGTACAGCAAATGGAGCCTGTAAACAGATTGTCAGAGTGTGCTGCAGAATTGTTTTTATATCTGTCCCTCAAAGGAGTAGCAGTTATGTGTGAGGATGTAATTAACTAGATGTGTAAGGAATGACATAGTGTGTACAGAGACAGACTAATTTAAAAGGTAGGGTTCTGCAGTGAAAAGGCCTTGGGCACGAGGGAAGTCAGTGTATAGGTGCATAGGGAGGTGGTGTCAACAGTGACGAGTACAGATCCAGGTGTTAATGGGGTGGACATAGTTGAGAGTCGGTGAAGGAAGTGATTTGTATCTTTAATATGAGACGCTATGATACAAGCAATTGGTCAGACATGTTGATCAAAATGAGTGGAAATTCTTTATGCAAGAGCATAGTAAGCAGCTGCAATGAGACACAGTAGTTTGTTCAGATTACTGGGTTTGGGAATCATGTAGAAGGTGATTGTGGAGGGTCTTGTTGGTGTGAGGAGGTAGATGGATTCAGGGGACACATTCTGGGATGGGCTTAAGGATTTCAGTAAGGATCAGAGGTTGTGCGAGCAGCATCATCTAGACAGGGCTTGACAGTGGAGGACTCAGACGGTTGGCAGATGCTTTGTCGTCAGTTAATCACTATGGTTTCACCATGACAGAGGTGGAGCCTTTGTCTACAGAAAGGATGATTAAATCAAGGTCTGTCTTGAGGTTGCAGGTGGCTGTTTTTGCTCCCATTGAGAGTTTAGTGTTTGTGGTAAAGGGCCTAGGGAAGGAGGGGTGACCTCCAGTTGGAGGTAAGGAATTCCATGGAGGTAACTGGGGGTGGCTATGTAGAGGAGTGAGAGGGTCATAGTTAAAATAGGGAGACAAACTTCAATGTTGGGATTAGGTTGGTTGTGGCTGGAGGCATTGGGAGCAAAAGTGTGTTTCCACTATGGCGACTGGAAACAGGAGAGTAGCTCTTTGGCAAGACCAGAAGGAATGAAAATGGGTGCGAGGCTGAAGGTGAGGTCTTTGAACAGAACTAGAGGGATATGTTGACAACAGTGTTCTGTGTTTGTTTAGGTTTTGGTTTTGCGGGGTATTGAGAGGAAGTTTGGGGGACGTTGCAGATGGAAAAAATCAGTAAGGCAGGGTCTGGATGCTATGGGAGGTTGTCTTCGGGTTCATGGGGTTAGGACAGGTGTTGATGGTGGTGGTGCTCTGAAGCAGGAATAGGATGTCAATAAATCTGACAGTTTTTGGGAGGCAGTGCTCTCCCATGTGTCAGAGGGCAAAAGTTCCAGTTTGTGAGATGTGGTGTAGGTAGTTGGGAGTTGCAGAGCAACAGTATCTTGTGGAATGCCTGCACCATGGAAATTTGTTCGGTTAGTGTGGTATGAGGATCGCCAGAATCTGAAGAACTGAAGGTCACTGTGAAAGGAGGGGGGGATCACATTCGGAGAAGAGAATTTTTATGGTTAGATTAATGAGGAGGGGGGAAATTCCATGGGTTAAGCAGAGTGAGGGATTTGGTTTTGCTAGAGATAGGGATATTTTTCTTGCAGACAATTGGAGCAGTCATAACTAGGGAGGAGGAAGTGGAATGTAAATGACTTCAGTGTAAACATTATGGGGTATATTGGAGGTAAAAAGGGAAAGGCAGCAGGACACTCCAACCTCAGGATGATAGGCATCCACCTGTAGCAAGGACAAGAGTAGACCCTCATTCTCACTACAGGTAAGCCTGTATCATCCTAGGGTCTGACTGATCTGTCTTTCTCTTTTATCTTCCCCACTCTATCCCCTTACACTCCCCAAGGAAGGAGCTAATAGTTCCGAAAGTTAGGATAATCTCATCACTTCTTACTTACATGTGTGCCTATCAACAGTACTAAACATTTTGCCTCCTGCCCCCAAACTTCCTCTCAATACCCCATATAAAAGCAAAAACCTAAACAAACATAAAACACTGTTGTCAACATATCCCTCAAAAACCTCAAACCTATAGAAACTACATTTATTTACTGAAATAGTGCACAAGTTTCTTTTGTTTCAAATTCTGCGGTGTTTGAGAGCAGCTTATTTGTATAGACATTCCATTAACACCAATTCGGCTGGAGTCTTTTCTGGCTGACATTCTAGATGAACCACTAGTTTTCCAGCTGGATCCTTGCCTCCGCATGAGGCATTATTTCTCCTCCTGAAATGCCACTTCCGTTGTTCACTTCACCAGCACCATCTTTCTCTATAGTAAAACTGGCAGCAATATAAATTTCATTATCGATCCTCATACTGTGGCTGACATCACTGTTCTGAAACCAGGTGTCTATGTGACTACCATCTATATCTAAATTACCAGTAATGTGGCTAACATTCCGGGGAATTCAGAGTTGTTAACAACTTTACAAACTTCAGCAGTGGAACCACAACTAGCAGGCCATACTGCTTTCAATTATTTCAGAATCAGCAATCCAGTAACTTGATCCCAACAAGATGCTACCATAAAAAATCACATCTTTGATATTTACTGATTTCAGTGCCAACAACTTCTGACTCCTTAGCAATTAGTTCCCCATGCAGCTGTCATCTGTACACACATCTGATGACTTCCAGTACACCTTGAACCATCAGTTGTAGAAAAGCCATCATGGAAGGAGGGAAGAACTTCTCTCTCATGTCACCACTGACAAACTGCTCCATTCCCAGATATGTCAGTTCATTTGTTAATAAACAATATGGTCCTCAGCGCGCGAACACGAACACGAGAAAAAGAATAATGTCTGGACAGCTTGTTAACTCTGTTAGGAACAGATCCACACTGAGCATAATAATGGTATGTAGCTGGAAGCATGGGACTGGCCGTCTCTAGGCTAGCTGTGGTGCCATCATCATACCTGTACACATATTATACCATACCAACTGTACACCACACATTTTCATAAAAAAAGGAAACAAAAAACAGATGAATCGAAAATCCAGGTTCATGAGCAGTGGATAAATAAGGTTCTTTTGCAGTGTCGTGTGCACGTGTCTGCATGTTCTACACAACTACCTGAGAAACTTTTCAGCACATGAGATACAGTCTGTCATAAGATGGCTAAAGCCACGCACAAAGTTTCCAGTGTCGAACTACCAGTTACAACTTACCCTTGGAGGTTTTAAAACTATACCACAATGAAATAGTGACTATCAATGAGGGATTTGCACCACAAGAGTTGGTTCACAAGCCCCATCCAATGTAACACAGAGCCACTGTAAGAGGCACACAGCAAGGGAGCCTCACTACACAAGCAGAGGCTCTCCTTGTCATTTTGGGAACACTTTCTGCTAACATCAAAGTAAGATATCTCACCACAACACTGGACACTTGACTAATGGCAGCAGGATTGAAACAGTTGAAATGCAGGTCGCTGAATATACAGTCTCAGCCCCAACACCAGGGAGAAACTATTAACAAAAACCGTCAACTCCGGTAGAGGTATGGTTCATATTGTGGTGTCACCGCCAGACACCACACTTGCTAGGTGGTAGCTTAAATCGGCCGCGGTCCATTTAGTACATGTCGGACCCGCGTGTCGCCACTGTGTAATCGCAGACCTAGCGCCACCACCAAGGCAGGTCTCGTGATACGAGAGAGCACTCGCCCCAGTTGTACGAGAACCTAGCTACCGACCAGATGTACGAAGCCTTTCTCTCTCATTAGCCGAGAGACAGAATAGCCATCAGCTAAGTTAATGGCTACGAACTAGCAAGGCGCCATTAGCCATACAGTGATTGTACTTAAAGTCTTCTGTGTATCATCAAGATCGATGTACCACAAGGAATGAGTAAAGTTAAGTATTAAACCTGCTCCGTACTTTTCTTCCTAACATTAATTACGTATCCTGTTCCAGTACTTCACGCCCGTCTGCGTTAGTCTAGCTTGCCTTTTCAGCCATCTCAACTTCACGGTGTCGGCCCAGATACCGACACAACATTGGCGACGAGGATGGGATAAGAGTTCTTTCTGATTGCTTACATTTAATTGTGTCATGGCTTCGCCACATTCTCCAGATGTACTGTCCGAATTTTATCGCTTGCAGAATCAGCAGACGCAGGCGTTACTGGATGCCCTTGGACAGCTCGTCCAGGGTCAACGTACCATTCAAACCAATGCGGCCGCCGCCGCTTCTTCGCTACCGCTGCCACTAAACGCTGTTGCACCTCCCTTTCGACCATACGTGGCAGCCGATGAGACCTGGCACGAGTGGTCTCGCCAGTTCAACTTTCATCTCGCAGCCTACAGAATTCAAGGTAAAGAGCGGCAGCCGTTTTTGCTTTCTTGTGTCGGTGTGTCCACCTACCGTGTGATAGTGAAATTGTTTCCCCGACGCGACGTAGCAACTCTGTCATACGAGGAAATTTTGTCTGCATTAGATGCCTATTTCAAAGAAACAGTTAATGTGGTTGCAAAGCGGTATACGTTTTTTCGTACAAAACGTACGGCCGGTCAAACTAATAGGGAGTGGGTAGCAACATTGCAAGGACTTACTAGGGACTGTGCCTTTGAATGTGACTGTGGTCTTTCTTATTCAGATACAATGGTGCGTGATGCAATTGCACAGAACGTTTCTGATGTTCGCATACGGGAGCAAATTTTGAAACTAGTTAATCCCTCCCTTCAACAAGTGATAGACATATTGGATAGACAGGACACACTTGATTGTGCTCAGGAATCTTTTGAAACTTCGCCAGCCGTGTGTAACATTAACCGGCCCGCTGGACGCGCTGCGCGGCCCGGTAACCGGGCCTCGCGCACGTCGACACAGCTGCCGCCGCGTGCTCAGCCGGGTGTGCCGCGCCAGCACACAAATGCAGTGAAATCATGCCCGCGGTGTGCTACTAGACATTCGCGTGAACATTGCCCGTCACGCCAAGCTATTTGCTTTTTCTGCAATAAGAAAGGACATGTTCAAAGTGTTTGCCAGAAAAAGCTCAGATCAGACAATCACAATCATTCCAGGCCCTTTGCTTCGCGCCGGAATCGAACCACGGACACTCAGGCTCGTGGACCTTCGCCTATGGACATTCATTCATGTCGTTAATTCCACTTCGTCCAGTGACACTTTCTCTAACAGTAACTGTGTTCGTCCCACAAAAACTGTGCGTCGACGTCGCCGGAACTCACGTCAATTAGCAAGTGATTCTGTACCAGTGTCTGTTCCAATTGCACAAAACAGTCGCTCTTGTCGTCAGCAGAACAATAAACTTTTTGTGGACTTAGACTTTGAAGGCAAAGTGATACCATTCCAGCTAGATACCGGAGCTGCAGTTTCATTGCTCAATCATGACACGTACAAACAACTGGGCAAACCTCCGTTGCGTTCCGCAAATGTTAAGCTAACTACATATTCCGGACAGACAATTCCTGTGTTAGGACAGTGCAGCCTTCTTGCAACATACAAGGGACAAACAAAACTTGTGTCATTTTACGTTCTTCGTTCTTCTTCTGCAGTGAACTTGTTTGGTCTAGATTTATTTCAGTTGTTTAACATGTCTATTGTAAATCAGGTCCTATCAGTGAATCAGACTGTGCCTACAGACAGTGTTTCTCGGCTGTGTGACGAATTTGCAGACATTTTTGCACCGGCCTTAGGTTGCGCTAAAAACTATGAAGCACATTTAGAACTGAAGGTAAACGCGCAACCGAAATTTTTCAGGGCGCGCAATGTTCCCCACGCATTGCGTGATGAGGTCGCAAGAACGTTACACGATCTCGAATCACAGGGTGTACTGGAACGTGTGCCAGCTTCTCTCTGGGCCTCACCCTTAGTAATTTTGCCAAAACCTTCCGGGAAATTGAGACTTTGCGTGGACTTCAAGGCCACAGTGAATCCACAGCTAGTGACTGCTACTTTTCCTTTGCCCCGCCCGGAAGATCTTTTTGCTAAACTGTGCCCGGGAAAATATTTTTCAAAGTTGGACCTAGCCGATGCGTACTTGCAAATACCGGTGGACGACGAATCCCAGCGCGTATTGGTGGTTAACACGCATCTTGGATTGTACCGCTTCAAAAGACTGCCATTCGGGTGTGCATCCGCCCCTGCCTTGTTTCAGCAATATTTACAAACTATTTGTGCGTCGGTCCCTACTGCAGCAAACTATCTGGACGATATAGTGATCTCCGGACAGACAGAAGAAGATCATCTTGCGAACTTACGAACATTATTTCAGGTCTTGCGGCAAAATGGTCTTCGCTTGAGGAAGGACAAATGTGTGTTTTTTGCTCGTGACTTACCATACCTGGGACATGTCATTAATGCCCAAGGCATACATCCGAGTCCAGAGCACCTCCGTGCCATACAAGAATTGCCTTCCCCTCAAAATGTGAAACAGCTACAGAGTGTGTTGGGTAAAATTAATTACAATAAATTTGTGCGCAATGCCTCTTCCATTTCAGCTCCGCTTCATCGCTTACGCCGTAAAGGTGTTCCGTTCGTCTGGACGACGGAATGTGAACGCGCCTTTCGCCAGTTGAAATCGGCGTTGCTTTCTAATACTTGCCTTACGCCATTCGATCCCCAGAAACCCCTTTTGTTGATGGTAGATGCATCGGATTTCGGGATCGGTGCTGTGCTTGCGCACAAAGTTGGCTCCCATGATCGTCCTATTGCCTTTGCGTCCAAATTGCTCTCGTCTGCGCAAAGAAATTATTCACAGATAGAGAAAGAAGCTTTGGCTCTCGTGTTTGGTGTTACTAAGTTCCATGATTTCTTGTATGGTCGTCACTTTACCATCATCACAGACCACAAACCTTTGACATCGCTTTTTCATCCGACCAAGCCTGTACCTCCACGTACAGCGCAGAAATTCATTCGCTGGTCTATTTTCCTCTCGCAGTACCGCTACGATATCTTGTATCGGTCCACTGCTAAGCACGGAAACGCCGATGCGTTGTCCCGTTTGCCTGTTGCTGAGGATAAAGCATTCGATTCTTCCGAACTTGCTTGCATGTTCATTGATTCGGAAACCGATGAAGTGGTCGAATCGTTTCCGATTGATTTTCGTCGTGTCGCTACAGCCACAGCTGCTGACCCTGTCCTTGCTACTGTTTTACGTTTTGTTGCTACGCAATGGCCTTTGTCAAAGTCTCGGATCGAGGATCCGTTGGTTCGCCGATTTTTTGCTCACAAGGAGAGACTTTTTGTTCGATGTGGTGTTTTGTTGTTGCGTTCTGATAATGATCAGTCAAGAGTCGTGGTCCCACGTTCGTTACAGTCCTCTGTTTTACGGCTTCTTCACCAAGGACATTGGGGTATAGTGCGAACGAAACAACTTGCTCGTCAGCACTGTACTTGGTTCGGAATCGATGCTGCGATTACGAATATGTGTTCTTCGTGCCCGGCGTGTGCCGAACAACAGTCCGCACCGCCGCGGAAAGTCTTTGCGTGGCCAAAAGCCACTTCCCCTTGGCAACGCTTGCACATTGATTTTGCTGGTCCATTCTGGAATGCTCGATGGTTGGTTCTGGTCGACGCCTTCAGTAATTTTCCTTTTGTTGTCCGGATGTCTTCCACGACGTCCTCCGCCACCATCCAAGCGTTGTCTGCTATCTTTTGCATTGAAGGTCTTCCGCAGACTATTGTTTCCGACAATGGCCCACAATTCATGTCCGCAGAATTTCAGTCATTCTGCCAGGCCAATGGTATTCAACATCTGACATCCGCGCCGTTTTCGCCTCAGTCCAACGGTGCCGCTGAACGATTGGTCCGGACTTTCAAGTCACAGATGTTGAAATTGAAAGAGTCGCATTCTCGGGAGGCCGCATTGTTGCTCTTTTTGTCTTCGTATCGCTCTCAGCCCCGAGATGGTCGCTCGCCGGCTGAGTTGCTCCACGGTCGTCCTCATCGCACCTTGATGTCTTTGCTGCATCCGCCGCATCAGGTTCCTGTGCAGCGGCAGACTCCCGCTTTTGCTCCAGGCGACGTTGTATTTTATCGCAACTATCGAGGTTCACGGCGTTGGCTCGCAGGGCGCATTCTTCGATGCCTCGGCCGCGCGATGTATTTGGTTTTGGGGGCCTCTGGTGAGGTGCGTCGGCATCTCAATCAGCTGCGCCTCTGTCGTCGCTCGGGTTCTGCCGCTCCCCGTCTGCTTTCAGCGACGGTGCCGTCCGGTCAGCGCCCTGGGGACCCATCTACTGGCTCGCCTCATCCCCAGGTGTTACCGACGATGCCTTCCATTTTGCCCCATGGCGACGCGCCGCCGCCGCCGCAGCAGCAGCAGCCGCCGCCGCCGCCGCTTGTTCTCCCGCCGGCGCCGCCCGCATTCGACGCTTCGTTGCAGCCGCCAAGCGCCTCCCAGGGTCACGCGCCGCCGATCGCTTCCAGTGACCAGCTGTCCTCCGCCATGGAACTCCCGCCCGCTCCGGACCACATGACGTCATCGCGCGTCGGCTACCCCGACGCAATGGAGGTTGATCCTTCGGTCCCTCCTGTCTCTTTACGGGCGCATACACCGCATGTTGACGTGCACCCTGGACTAGTTTTTCAGGCGTTTCCTAGCTCCCCTCGGACCGAATGGCCGGGTGCGGGTGGCACAGCCTCGCCTGTTGTTAGGCTCCCCACCTCATCGCATACGTCAACATGTGGTCCTCCCCACGGCGGGCGGAAGCCTTATCACACGACCGTTCGCCGATTTGCGGGGGAGGAATGTGGTGTCACCGCCAGACACCACACTTGCTAGGTGGTAGCTTAAATCGGCCGCGGTCCATTTAGTACATGTCGGACCCGCGTGTCGCCACTGTGTAATCGCAGACCTAGCGCCACCACCAAGGCAGGTCTCGTGATACGAGAGAGCACTCGCCCCAGTTGTACGAGAACCTAGCTACCGACCAGATGTACGAAGCCTTTCTCTCTCATTAGCCGAGAGACAGAATAGCCATCAGCTAAGTTAATGGCTACGAACTAGCAAGGCGCCATTAGCCATACAGTGATTGTACTTAAAGTCTTCTGTGTATCGTCAAGATCGATGTACCACAAGGAATGAGTAAAGTTAAGTATTAAACCTGCTCCGTACTTTTCTTCCTAACATTAATTACGTATCCTGTTCCAGTACTTCACGCCCGTCTGCGTTAGTCTAGCTTGCCTTTTCAGCCATCTCAACTTCACGGTGTCGGCCCAGATACCGACACAACACATATTATGACAAGACCTGGCCCCAATACCTTCACAAAATAGGAAAGAGGGAACCAGCATTGTGTAACTGTGGTGATTTAGGATCCTCTGAGCATGTGGTTTTCGCATGTCTCTACAATTGGAAGCTAAGTCACCCTTCAGGATGACTCACAGTTGTTAATTATGAACACTGGTGCATGCAGGTTATCGAACCTTGTAACAAACAACATAAATAGGAATGAAGATGGAGGAGGTGTGAATAGATGTCAGCAGCACCAATTGTGAGAGAACAACTGCTGTGACATACAAATAACAGTGAACATAAACAAATGCTTTACTATATTTAACTAGTAATGTAGAAACAATGTGACAAAAGTGAAGTGATATATCTGTTGCATTGCAGCATATGTAACTGTAATTTAGTTTAACATAGACACCACGGTAACTATTAACAGAATAGATTTCCATCTGCAGGGAATTGAAGTGTTATGATGTTTTGTCCAGACACTCAGTAACTACACAAACACAATTAATTAGAATTGCAGTACTAAATATTAACAACAATACAAAAAGGATAGAATTCTACTAACCACATAGAGGCGGCATTGAATCGCAGATGGACACAACCAAAAGACTGCTAAACTTTAGATATTATGTGTGAAACTTGTATAGAACCTGTATAGAGTTGTGATAGCCCAAGACTTACTGAGCTACACATCAGTGGGAGGACTACTACAGAACACTAACTGTGTATGAAGGAATAACCTCTGTAGAAAATGCACATGTCACTGCAAGTGTTGTTTATTTTAACCCCCAGGGCAGGGCAAAAAATGGAAAGACATATTCATTATTGTTTTAATAGTTATTTTCATTTAAAATTCTTTCTATTAATTAGAATGTTTTACATCTACAGTTAATGCACACTCATATTCCTTGTGGGTTTGAAGAAGAAAGTTGTTAGCACCTGAAAACTTAACAGTAATAGGCATACACAAATTACTACAATGGTAGAAAAACTAGAGAGATGAATAGTTTGGGCACAAAAGAGCACCTTTTGTCTGAAATAAAGGTGTTCAAGAATACTATGATGCTTTAAATGCATCTTACAGTTTCCACAATGTCGCACATTCACTGGCGAAGTTGTTACTACAAATAGGATTCTGAAATTTTGGATTCATTGGAGCATCAAATAAAATTTGATCAGACAGAAACAGTTTTGGTTGTCACATGCAATCTTCAGAAAACTTCTCTCAATGTAAAATACCCAGCACTATAAGAGGCCAACAGGAACAAAAACACACATCCAGAAATAAGCTGTTAATAATGTCCTGACGGTATCAATGATAGTTGTAATAACATTTGATACAGGCAAACTGTGTCTAACATGTGTTCCTGGTTATTCATTTTTTTTAAAGTGTAAATTTGAACTGTCATTCTATTGCAACAAAGGAAATCTTAGGGTGGAAACAATTAAAAAAATTAGGGAAAACAACCACTCACCTGAAGATGACACATACACACATGTAACAGCACACAACCTTACCAACACCTGAAATTTACCTCTCCATAGTGGTTGTCAAACATTAATTTACCGGTATTATAGAATTAAGTATCTTTCTTTTTGCCATTTTAGAGAAATGTTTGGGAAATTGGCAGTAAAACCAGTCTTGAAATAAAACTGTCCACAAGCTAATAGCACCAAAAAAACTTGAAAACGATATCCTGTTGTCTACGTTGTTTCAGACTTCAGTTTCAATTTAGATAGTTGTTAAAGGTGAATATTATCAATTTTACACACACTTTCTACGTTTGATAAAGCTTTGTGCTGATGGTTTATTATATGCCATGTCAATATTACTACGAAGAAGAGAAATATTTATAGACACCTGTGTTACTTCAACCCTTTGGATTCTTCCATGGAACAGAAGAAATGCCTACAACTATACACAATACGTAACAATTAATTTCATAGATAATATTCCTAGGGAAATGGTTAATAGTAACAGATAATTTTATGCTGTTTAAACGTAGTTTCAGCTGTATACTCGGCAATCCATAAAGCATCTCCAACAAACTGCCGTGTAGAATGTTTTCACCCGCAATGACACCATTTGTATCCAATTTCCTACTAATAAATTGCACAAATTTAGTCTTTTCTGACAGAGCCAACATAATATTTGTTCCCTCAGTGTCCTAAGACTTGATGTTGCTGTTGAAGATTAACACACTAGGAACAGCAAATGAGCAAACAGAAATTATTAATTAGTGCACATAAAATAACAGAACCATTACAATAAAACTTATATTGTTGCAGGTCATCTTGACAATGACATATTCTTGAATAAAATTAGCAGTGTTATAATAAACCTCCAAAATGGACTGGTACATGCTCTGATCAATTTTTCTTCTGGCGGCTCCTACCAATTAAAAAAACCCTTATAAATGATTTGTATAAGACATACATTTTCTCACTATATTACAAAATTGTTACAATGATGATTCACAAATAATATAAACTGAGGTGTGAAAAGTATTACTATAAACATAGGGATAAGAGAGAAATCCACAGTAACCAATAACTACAAGGTATAGTTCAGATTTGGTTTTCTATCCAAATGCACTCAAAGTGTATTTAGAAAAACAGATAAATAAAAAAAATTAAAAAAGAGACAAATCTGACTAATGGAAACAATAGCAACATCTACTACAGGAATCAGAAATATATACAACTTCTTCTACAACTTAATACAATAGCTCAAAGCAAAAGGGAAGCCAAGTCCTCTCATTCTCTTTTGAAAAGAAGTTAGGCAAGAAGGTAAATTATTAGCCCAGCAACAGCAGTGTAATGAACAAAATACACAAGAGTGTTTATAAAAGACACAGGGAATAAATCTGCAGCAAAATACAGCCAATCATTCACACAGAATGATTTACTGATATCAAATGACATTTTCAATAAAGACTGCTAAGAGTCTTTCTTTGGTCAGTAGAAAAATGTGTGCAGCCATCCCACCTAATTCCTTCCCCTCCTCCAACCCCCTCCCCCCCCCCCCCCCCAAACTAAATCTGTATCACAAGCAAAAGATTTGTGATGAAGTCATAGGCAGTAAGCAGTCAGAGTGATAAATAGGAAAACAGGAAGGGGTTATGGATAACTGACTGTGTCTTCAGAAATTTGCATAATTGTACACTCATAAGATTTTGTTCACTGGTTTTATTACAGATTGGTTTCATACGGGAAAATGCAATAAAATATGTAAAAGGGGGAAGAAGGGGAAAATGTTAAAAACTCACAATTTTAGTAAACAGTTTTATTACAAAAATAACATAACTTCTGAAGTTCATCATTTCTCAACAGTGGGAGCAAAGTTCTCTTTTCTGTCTGTGTACACTTCTGTCTTTAAAACAACATGAAAAAGCTATTGCAACAACAGCACATTTTCACTTCAGAACTGAGATGTCACACATTCCAAAGGAAGAAATATGCACCATTCCTTTAAAATGACTCAAAACTATGAAATTATCTGTTATTGTCAACAGTTTCTTGTCGTAATACTCAGTAAAAACATTTCAAGCCACAAGGACCACATATCTGAGAAGTTAATATATCCCAAACCCACATGACATCTCTCTCACACTCACACTCACACTCACACACACACACACACACACAGACACACACACACACACACACACACACACACACACACACACACACACACACACACACACAAAATTTAAATGAAATTTAAGCTGTTGTCAGAGCTTTCAATGACTGCCTGCATGATCACTATTGTAACTGAAGTCACATCAACTTCCTCTGAAACAATAGCCATGTTTGATGGTTATGGATCACAAACTCACTGCTAAACAATCTGTGCAAAATACTCTTACAAACACATTTCACGACTCAACCTCAGACACAAAATCTCTCACACCAAAAACAGTTGTAAGGATGAACATAAACTTATCTGAACAATGTAGTGTGTCCATGTACACACACAACTGATTCAGCACAGTTTATCACAGAATTTTCTCTAGCGGTACATATGATTCCTAACAACTAAAATGGAGGTAGTCTGTGAAAGCTACAAGCAACAGATACAGTTTGAAGCAACTATTATTACAAGAATAGTTATGTTCATGGGGACCACACAAAAACTGTGATTTCCTGTCAACATGTTCGAGTCTGAGAACCTCACTAACAATCACACCTTAGGAACCACAAACAAGGAGAAAAAACAAACAAACTAACAGACTTTCAGGTATCACTAAGAGCAAAATCCGATAAACATAACAACCAATTTTCCAATACTATTTACAGAGACATCAATAAAAACTTGATAATTTTGCACACTGTAGTTGTAACCTCTTAGCACTATGAAAACAGATGATCATATTAAATGTTTTGCCTCACTTAACCGCCTATTGCCACTTTAGTCCTGTGTGGAAAATTATCTTAAGTGTTTTACATGTCACTACTTTGCCTCAGCATGTGCTTCTAGTTCTACTGACTGGTCTTCCTCCACTTGTTGAACAGGTTTGCCTCGAATGTATATGGGATGACCCTTTCCAATGACAGCGTCCTCTGTGATGTGCACACTGAGAACATCTGAACCTGGTATTTCAAACATTGGGTCGAGAAGCAACTTTTCCTGTGAACAAGAAAATAAGCACAAAATACTCAGCGGGTCCCAGATCTTATTCAGTCATTCAAAAATTATTCAAAACTAATGATGATGCCATGTATGTAGCAGAAAATCTATCATTAACACAAAATTTATCAACAGTTAACAAGCCTAACAGATAAAATTTTTAAGAGAGAGAGAGAGGGGGGGGGGGGGGGTTAATTGGAAAAAAAAGTGTGCATATAACAGGTATCACACATTGCTACCCACAGTTTTTAACAGAAATCATACTGCATTGGGCAGTAAACATACAATCAGCACTTCAGCACTTCCTACCCTTGAAGAAATGTGAGTATTCAGAAGTGAACTAGTGCCTTAGTAGGCAACAATAAAACACAACTGCTAATGCAAAGATTCGAGAGATAATCATTACTGCATTTCATATTTCTTTAAGAAAATACTCATTCAAACAATGGGATTGTTGCCACTTTTTACTTAATGTGTCAGTAAAATTTTTAAATCCAATTAATTACTGTTAAATAATAAAGCAACTAGTTTGCTCACCATTATACACCGCAGGCCACGTGCTCCTGTTTTCTTCTCCATGGCTAGTTTTGCAATAGATTTTAAAGCCTCTGGAGAGAATGTTAGATCAACCTGGAACAATGCAATGAAGCATGAGGACTCTTGACCACAACATGTGAAAGAAACTTTATACTGGAAATGGGAGAAGGCAAGGGGGAGAGAGGAGGATAGATGTGTGGCAACACTTGATTAAGTGTAGAATGGGCCTACCATAACGAAAAGTGGGAAAAGCAAAGAAACTTCAATACACATTTGCAATACAATGTAATCATAATTTTTATAATTTGATAGTTTTATACACCATTCAAAATCCCAGGAATTATCTGAAACATAGCAGACAGTGGCTCAATGCAAACCAAAACTAAAATATACTTTTTATTATCCTACTATCTGTGGAAGTAAACTATATGTAAACTACAAGAATTTAAGAAACTTACTTTGTCCATATTGAATAACATTTGGTACTGGGGAACCATAGCATTTTTTGGTTCCGTAAGTATGCGAACAAGAAGTTCCTGATTCAATGAATGGA
Source organism: Schistocerca serialis cubense (assembly GCF_023864345.2). Lineage (NCBI taxonomy): Eukaryota > Metazoa > Arthropoda > Insecta > Orthoptera > Acrididae > Schistocerca > Schistocerca serialis. The sequence goes on along the minus strand of NC_064644.1, from coordinate 396,314,804 downwards.
ATGCTACAAGAACAGGAAACCGACCAACAAATTCCTGTCAAAGTAAAACATGTATTATCAATGGGCATATTTAGATTTTGGGCCCAACTTATACATACAAATATAATTATTTACTGTCAATTTCAAATAAAATTATTTCAAAAGATTCATCTCCACATATGCATGATGGGAAGGGGGAGGGGAATATTCTTTTCGGGAGACAGGAATTACTCACCGGAATCATGCCAAATTCAATGAGATCTCGCGCTTCCACTTGTCTCAGGAATGCATCCTTTTCGGCATTGTCTTCCTCCACTGATGACACACTGCTCTGATTTGCCTGATCAGCAAGTGTAGCTGCTCTTCGGCCTGGTGATTCTGAACTGCGAGCTCCAAAACCTAGGTACTAGAAATAAATGCACAACTTCAGTATATTTCTCACATTGTTGTTGGAATGGCATTAGCAAATAATCAAGTTGGTTTACCTTTTCATTCTTTCTCCTACTTATAATTCTATCAAGTCCATTATAGGCACCTGATGCTATAAACAATATATTTGTAGTGTCAACCTGGACAGTTTCTCCACGTAATTTACGAGGTGAATTTCTCTCTGGGACATTTACTATGGTTCCCTCCAGTATCTGCACATAAGTAAAATATTTATATTTATTTATTTGCAATACAGCCAAAATTCACTGCAATCCACTGTACACCACAAAAAGTGCTCAAAGCTTAAACTTTAACTACTCATCATGTTAAGTAGGAGCTAATCACATTAGAGTCTGTACAGTACTGCTTATAGAAGAACAGAACACTTCTAATTACAAGTCAGCAGTATCTTGATACTTAGAACAAGGATGTTCCTTCTAAAACCATACAACCATCCAGGGCAGCATAATTCATGGCATTACAGATATGGCAAACACAGTTGACGTAAGATTCAAAGTGGAACAGTGGTAAGCAATATCTCATTTTGGCAGCAGTTAGTACGTCTTCATAACTCAGTGGCATAGTTGGCAGGTTGGAAAGCAAATATGTGATGGCAGCCTTCATAGTCTTAGCCCATACCTTTTCTATACATCTGAGGTCCGAGACAGGGGGACCAGAACAAAAAGAGAAATATCTTTGTGTTCTGCAAACCACTCTTGCACCATTACCAATTGGAGAATGATTCTGATGGAAACAAACTAATCCATCATGATAAAGTTTTCACAATGATGGCATCACAGTCTTACTCATAACATGGGTATACTACCCAGCATCAAGTCAACCACAGCAGATGCTAATTGAGAGAGTTAATATTCATTACAGGGCCTTTTCTTAACAGCGTTGTGGTTCAGCCTCTTACGCAGGTGCTGGACCTTATTCACTGTTGGGTAACACATTAGTGTTTCAACTGCAGTGTTTATCAAAACGATATTGCCACAATGTGTTGACAAGTTCTTTATGCTGGACAGAAGCCATTTCATGTGAAAGTCCAGGCTCAAACCTACTGCATTCTCCCTTGGCATGGGATCATCATGACAATCCTTGCACAGTATGTTCAAGAATGTTCTACTATGACCATGCCCCCAGCAATATTAAACTTCTGTTCTCTAAAGAACATGGATGTGAAATTCTAGTCAATTACGAAATAGGAGGAAAGTGAAAAAGGAAAAACCGAACACACACACACACACACACACACACACACACACACACACACACACACACACACACACACACAGAGATATATCTATACAGGGTTATTACAAATGATTGAAGCGATTCACAGCTCTACAATAACTTAATTATTTGAGATATTTTCGCAATGCTTTGCACACACACATACAAAAACTCAAAAAGTTTTTTTAGGCATTCACAAATGTTCGATATGTGCCCCTTTAGTGATTCGGCAGACATCAAGCCGATAATCAAGTTCCTCCCACACTCGGCGCAGCATGTCCCCATCAATGAGTTCGAAACGGTAAGGCTTCTGCTTTAGCCTTTTCCGTAATATTTTCCAAACCGTCGGCCGTGGTACGTTTAGCTCCCTGCTTGCTTTATTCATCTACTTCCGCGGGCTACGCGTGAAACTTGCCCGCACGCGTTCAACCGTTTCTTCGCTCACTGCAGGCCGACCCGTTGATTTCCCCTTACAGAGGCATCCAGAAGCTTTAAACTGCGCATACCATCGCCGAATGGAGTTAGCAGTTGGTAGATCTTTGTTGAACTTCGCCCTGAAGTGTCGTTGCACTGTTATGACTGACTGATGTGAGTGCATTTCAAGCACGACATACGCTATCTCGTCTCCTGTCGCCATTTTGTCTCACTGCGCTCTCGAGCGCTCTGGTGGCAGAAACCTGAAATGCGGCTTCAGCCGAACAAAACTTTATGAGTTTTTCTACGTATCTGTAGTGTTTCGTGACCATATGTCAATGAATGGAGCTACAGTGAATTTATGAAATCGCTTCAATCATTTGTAATAGCCCTGTGTGTGTGTGTCTATATATATATATATGATGTGACTTACCAAATGAAAGTGCTGGCAGGTCGACAGACACACAAACAAATACAAACATACACACAAAATTCAAGCTTTCGCAACAAACTGTTGCCTCATCAGGAAAGAGGGAAGGAGGGGAAAGACGAAAGGATGTGGGTTTTAAGGGAGAGGGTAAGGAGTCATTCCAATCCCGGGAGCGGAAAGACTTACCTTAGGGGGAAAAAAGGACGGGTATACACTCGCGCGCGCACACACACACACATATCCATCCACCAGTTTAACATGTGGTTGAAATCAAAATGAAAGACAAAAATATATGGGGAGAGATAAAGGTGAACTAGAAAGCAAATGGAGATCTGGTATGAAAAAAGGCGAAAAAGTGTTGGTTAAGTTGATCCTGTGGTGAACTTGGGTTGGTAGACAGCGATGTGCATAACGGTTAGGTGGTTGTGTTGCCGCTAAAACACGTTAAAGGACAGAGAAATTCGGGAAAATTTCGAAAAAACGTATTAAAAGGAGTGGTGTTGTGGTGAAAGATTACGAAAATGGGGCTAACAATTGTCTGACGAAGAAATAATGACGTTAAAACCTGTGGGGAGCAGCTAAAATGATCAGTGATGTGCGAAAAACGGAAGTGGAAATAAAGTGAAAGTTATTAGAACTAGCCGAAATGGTTGTTTAATACGTGAAAGCAGCTGTTATTGAACTAGAAATGGTGGATTTTATAGCAGCGGTAGTGTTGAAAGCGGAAAATAAAATTTTTTTTGTTATGGTTTGGAAGTGGGTTACGTATTATTGAGTATATATAGGCGGGATAAAATTGTAAAGTAGATTACGGTAAAAAGGGGAAGGTGAATACAAAGCGAGACTACTGGTAAAAACAGAAAGTGAAAATAAAGAGAAAAAGACGACAGGAAAGATTTCGAAATGCAACAGCGACAATAAAAAACGTAATTGTTGGGTTCAAATTAATGATATGGTTATAATAGAGGGAAACATTCCACGTAGGAAAAATATATCTAAAAACAAAGATGATGTGACTTACCAAATGAAAGTGCTGGCAGGTCGACAGACACACAAACAAACACAAACATACACACAAAATTCAAGCTTTCGCAACAAACTGTTGCCTCATCAGGAAAGAGGGAAGGAGGGGAAAGACGAAAGGATGTGGGTTTTAAGGGAGAGGGTAAGGAGTCATTCCAATCCCGGGAGCGGAAAGACTTACCTTAGGGGGAAAAAAGAACGGGTATACACTCACGCACACACACACACATATCCATCCACCAGTTTAACATGAGGTTGAAATGAAAATGAAAGACAAAAATATATGGGGAGAGATAAAGGTGAACTAGAAAGCAAATGGAGATCTGGTATGAAAAAAGGCGAAAAAGTGTTGGTTAAGTTGATCCTTCCCTCTTTCCTGATGAGGCAACAGTTTGTTGCGAAAGCTTGAATTTTGTGTGTATGTTTGTGTTTGTTTGTGTGTCTGTCGACCTGCCAGCACTTTCATTTGGTAAGTCACATCATCTTTGTTTTTAGATATATTTTTCCTACGTGGAATGTTTCCCTCTATTATAACCATATCATTAATTTGAACCCAACAATTACGTTTTTTATTGTCGCTGTTGCATTTCGAAATCTTTCCTGTCGTCTTTCTCTCTTTATTTTCACTTTCTGTTTTTACCAGTAGTCTCACTTTGTATTCACCTTCCCCTTTTTACCGTAATCTACTGTACAATTTTATCCCGCCTATATATACTCAATAATACGTAACCCACTTCCAAACCATAACAAAAAAAATTTTATTTTCAGCTTTCAACACTACCGCTGCTATAAAATCCACCATTTCTAGTTCAATAACAGCTGCTTTCACGTATTAAACAACCATTTCGGCTAGTTCTAATAACTTTCACTTTATTTCCACTTCCGTTTTTCGCACATCACTAATCATTTTAGCTGCTCCCCACAGGTTTTAACGTCATTATTTCTTCGTCAGACAATTGTTAGCCCCATTTTCGTAATCTTTCACCACAACACCACTCCTTTTAATACGTTTTTTCGAAATTTTCCCGAATTTCTCTGTCCTTTAACGTGTTTTAGCGGCAACACAACCACCTAACCGTTATGCACATCGCTGTCTACCAACCCAAGTTCACCACAGGATCAACTTAACCAACACTTTTTCGCCTTTTTTCATACCAGATCTCCATTTGCTTTCTAGTTCACCTTTATCTCTCCCCATATATTTTTGTCTTTCATTTTGATTTCAACCTCATGTTAAACTGGTGGATGGATATGTGTGTGTGTGTGTGTGCGCGCGCGAGTGTATACCCGTCCTTTTTTCCCCCTAAGGTAAGTCTTTCCGCTCCCGGGATTGGAATGCCTCCTTACCCTCTCCCTTAAAACCCACATCCTTTCGTCTTTCCCCTCCTTCCCTCTTTCCTGATGAGGCAACAGTTTGTTGCGAAAGCTTGAATTTTGTGTGTATGTTTGTATTTGTTTGTGTGTCTGTCGACCTGCCAGCACTTTCATTTGGTAAGTCACATCATCTTTGTTTTTAGATATATTTTTCCTATGTGGAATGTTTCCCTCTATTATAACCATATATATATATATATATATATATATATATATATATATATATATATATATATAGTTATAATAGAGGGAAACATTCCACGTAGGAAATATATATCTAAAAACAAAGATGATGTGACTTACCAAATGAAAGTGCTGGCAGGTCGACAGACACACAAACAAACACAAACATACACACAAAATTCAAGCTTTCGCAACAAACTGTTGCCTCATCAGGAAAGAGGGAAGGAGAGCTCTCCTTCCCTCTTTCCTGATGAGGCAACAGTTTGTTGCGAAAGCTTGAATTTTGTGTGTATGTTTGTGTTTGTTTGTGTGTCTGTCGACCTGCCAGCACTTTCATTTGGTAAGTCACATCATCTTTGTTTTTAGATATATATATATATATATATAATGGAAGGAAACATTCCACGTGGGAAAAATTATATATAAAAACAAAGATGAGGTGACTTACCGAACAAAAGTGCTGGCAGGTCGATAGACACACAAACAAACACAAACATACACACAAAATTCAAGCTTTCGCAACAAATTGTTGCCTCATCAGGAAAGAGGGAAGGAGAGGGGAAGACGAAAGGAAGTGGGTTTTAAAGGAGAGGGTAAGGAGTCATTCCAATCCCGGGAGCGGAAAGACTTACCTTAGGGGGAAAAAAGGACAGGTATACACTCGCACACACGCACATATCCATCCACACATACAGACACAAGCAGACATATTTCAAATATGTCTGCTTGTGTCTGTATGTGTGGATGGATATGTGCGTGTGTGCGAGTGTATACCTGTCCTTTTTTCCCCCTAAGGTAAGTCTTTCCGCTCCCGGGATTGGAATGACTCCTTACCCTCTCCTTTAAAACCCACTTCCTTTCGTCTTCCCCTCTCCTTCCCTCTTTCCTGATGAGGCAACAATTTGTTGCGAAAGCTTGAATTTTGTGTGTATGCTTGTGTTTGTTTGTGTGTCTATCGACCTGCCAGCGTTTTTGTTCGGTAAGTCACCTCATCTTTGTTTTTATATATAATTTTTCCCACGTGGAATGTTTCCTTCCATTATATTGATATCATATATATATATATATATATATAACCGCTGGCAGGTCGATAGACACACAAACAAACACAAACATACACACAAAATTCTAGCTTTCACAACCAATGGTTGCCTCGTCAGGAAAGAGGGAAGGAGAAGGAAAGACAAAAGGATATGGGTTTTAAGGGAGAGGGTAAGGAGTCATTCCAATCCCGGGAGCGGAAAGACTTACCTTAGGGGGAAAAAAGGACAGGTATACACTCGCACACACACACATATCCATCCACACATACACAGACACAAGCAGACATTTGTAAAGGCAAAAAAAAAACTCTTTGCCTTTACAAATGTCTGCTTGTGTCTGTGTATGTGTGGATGGATATGTGTGTGTGTGCGAGTGTATACCTGTCCTTTTTTCCCCCTAAGGTAAGTCTTTCCGCTCCCGGGATTGGAATGACTCCTTACCCTCTCCCTTAAAACCCATATCCTTTTGTCTTTCCTTCTCCTTCCCTCTTTCCTGACGAGGCAACCATTGGTTGCGAAAGCTAGAATTTTGTGTGTATGTTTGTGTTTGTTTGTGTGTCTATCGACCTGCCAGCGCTTTTGTTTGGTAAGTTTCATCATCTTTCTTTTTAGATATATTTTTCCCACGTGGAATGTTTCCCTCTATTTTTTATATATATATATATATATATATATATATATAAATAATCTGAGTGATCTACTCCTTCTTTCCAACCCTTCTCAATCTATTCCTTTTTCTCCTAGAGAAAGGAACTGGAGGTAAGTGCAGAACAGTGAAGTAAACAATACACTGTTATGATTAAAATTTCAAAATCAAATCAGTTGCACAAATAAATATTATCTAATGAGGAACCCACATTTTATCTCAAGGAAAGAATGGCTAAATTAGTTTGCTGGAAACATTATAAAGCAGTTGACTGTTTCACAGTTGTGGCCTCTTTATCACATGCAGTTTTATACGTTGAACCAATACCTTTCTAGTGAACTTTGCAACCCCTGGGCAGCCTGCTGCATGCATAATTCTGATGTGTGGCCCATAAAAGTGCTGAAATGATATAACGCAAGCCACCAGCTTGGCACAGTGGAGTGCTAGATTCCTTCACACTGCACCTCTTACCCCTCTACTGCTTTTTCATAATAGGACCTGGCTGAGCAAGGCTAAATACGGCTTGTTCCGACCTAACAATATCTGTCTTCGACCACTGCCTATGCCAAGAACTGTCCCACAGCAGTCTGAGTCATCTAGTTGCATCTACAACTAGCTGCTGCCTCCACTAGCCACTGGTCTACGTGCCACACTTAGATCTCATGCTGCTGGGACTTTAACTGGTGTCATCCAACTGACACCTACGAATCTCCAAGGAGTCCTTGATTCACAGTACATGCCTTGAAGCATCTTGCACCTGGCAAACTGCAAGCTGAAGGCTCACTGCCATACTTATCTACTCTGCGTGACATGCCCAACATAGCCACAATGTCGCAAGGACGCCAACACTGCATCTCTACTGTGACTGCCTTTTTGCAACAAAACAGGGCCACAATAAATCTTGCACAGCTTAGGCCATCTACACACATGGACTAATTAGAACCTGCTATTTAGAATGTTTGTGAGAGCAGAACTACACTGTTATAGTGGGTCTTATCTCCTGCTCAGAAATGAGGAATCACATACTGAGGAAGACTGATCCTTCTGTGAAGGAGGAAATTCAAACAGCTCACACTTATGAAACTGTCCACATAGAGCAGAGTCTAAATACAACAGAAAAGTGCTGTGGCAATCATCTCTCTGATACTGGTCATATGAAACATCACGTCACCTCCGGCATAGGCCTAACATTCTCCACAGTCTGGAGAACCCCATCAACAACACCAGCAGTGATGGCTACATCAGTGACAGCAACATTGTCCAGCCATAAACATTGCTATCTTTATCACATACACAAAGTGTGCTGCCACTGGTATGCAATGTGCCACAGGTGTGGCAAAAACGGACACCTGCAAGATTTATGTTTCAGCAGTTACATCACAAACAAGTCACAACCAGTGGAAGTGAAACATACAGAAGTTCAGACTTGTAGAATGTAGTGCAGTGAAGGTACTTACATATTTATTAAAAACATCAATACCATTTTGACAGCAGAAGTAATTTAAATTCACAATTACAGTTTCAGCTTTTGGTTCATTTTCGAGTGGTACTGCAAAAGCTAAGAGAATACAAAAATGAAGTACAGAGTGTGTATACAGAACTGCAGAAACATAGCCTGTTGGCTGTATCACTGGCTTTATGTATTTCATCAGTTGCATTGCATATGCCGACAAAGTAATATGTAAGATTACTGCTACCATGTTCTGTATGACTACCCAAGTCACTAAGAGACCTTTAGAGCAGAACATATGTATTTTTATACCACTGTTACAAATAACTTTTCCTATCCTGTCCCCTTTCCCCTTATGACTATTATCATCACACAGAAACTGTATGTTCTCAATACATGTACAAAAGATGTTATACGAAGCTTACAATTGTTATCACTGGAATGTACTATCTCTGACTAGTGCACAGACGGTCAGACTTGTGAATGTATTTTAGCACCAACGGCCTTAGTTCACATGTAAACGGTGTATTATGACATTCATTTGTAGCAATTTATGTGAAGTGTGTTAACATTGGTGGCACTTCACACAATTTACATCATTTCACAATGTACAGAGAGAGCTTCATACTCTTCAGATGCTACTGTATTTCTACAGTGAAATGGCTTCTTTTTGATGATGTCATGTATACAGGGTGTTACAAAAAAACTTTCAGGAAACATTCCTCACACACAAATAAAGAAAAGATGTTACGTGGACATGTGTCCGGAAACGCTTAATTTCCATGTTAGAGCTCATTTTAGTTTCGTCAATATGTACTGTACTTCCTCGATTCACCGCCAGTTGGCCCAATTGAAGGAAGGTAATGTTGACTTCGGTGCTTGTGTTGACATGCGACTCATTGCTCTACAGTACTAGCATCAAGCACATCAGTACGTAGCACCAACAGGTTAGTGTTCATCACGAATGTGGTTTTGCAGTCAGTGCAATGTTTACAAATGCGGAGTTGGCAGATGCCCATTTGATGTATGGATTAGCACAGGGCAATAGCCGTGGCGCGGTACGTTTGTATCGAGACAGATTTCCAGAACGAAGGTGTCCCGACAGGAAGACGTTCGAAGCAATTGATCAGCGTACTAAGGAGCACGGAACATTCCAGCCTATGGCTCACGACTGGGGAAGACCTAGAATGACGAGGACACCTGCAATGGACAAGGCAATTCTTCGTGCAGTTGATGATAACCCTTATGTCAGCGTCAGAGAAGTTGCTGCTGTACAAGGTAATGTTGACCACGTCACTGTATGGAGAGTGCTACAGGAGAACCAGTTGTTTCCATACCATGTACAGCGTGTGCAGGCACTGTCAGCAGCTAACTGGCCTCCACGGGTACACTTCTGTGAATGGTTCATCCAACAACGTGTCAATCCTCATTTCAGTGCAAATGTTCTCTTTACAGATGAGGCTTCATTTCAACGTGATCAAATTGTAAATTTTCACAATCAACATGTGTGGGCTGACGAGAATCCGCACACAATTGTGCAATCACGTCATCAACACAGATTTTCTGTGAACGTTTGGGCAGGCATTGTTGGTGATGTCTTGATTGGGCCCCATGTTCTTCCACCTACACTCAATGGAGCACGTTATCATGATTTCATACGGGATACTCTACCTGTGCTGCAAGGACACGTGCCTTTACAAGTACGACACAACATGTGGTTCATGCACGATGGAGCTCCTGCACATTTCAGTCGAAGTGTTCGTACACTTCTCAACAACAGATTCGGTGACCAATGGATTGGTAGAGGCAGACCAATTCCATGGCCACCACGCTCTCCTGACCTCAACCCTCTTGACTTGCATTTATGGGGGCATTTGAAAGCTCTTGTCTACGCAACCCCAGTACCAAATGCAGATACTCTTCGTGCTTGTATTGTGGACGGCTGTGATACAATACGCCATTGTCCAGGGCTGCATCAGCACATCAGGGATTCCATGCGACAGAGTGTGGATGCATGTATCCTCGCTAACGGAGGTCATTTTGAACATTTCCTGTAAGAAAGTGTTTGAAGTCACGCTCGTACGTTCTGTTGTTGTGTGTTTCCATTCCATGATTAATGTGATTTGAAGAGAAGTAATAAAATGAGCTCTAACATGGAAAGTAAGCTTTTCTGGATACATGTCCACATAACATATTTTCTTTCTTTGTGTGTGTGAGGAATGTTTCCTGAAAGTTTGGCCGTACCTTTTTGTAACACCCTGTATATGTAGGAGGATTTTATGTCAGACATGTGCAGAAGTAAAATGTAATTGACATATTAATTTCACCATTTTTGTAATTACTACTGTGTACAAAACATGTTTCTGCAGTCCTGTATATACATGCTGTGCTTCATTATCGTATTCTTTTTAGCCTTTCCAGTATCACATGAAAACAACTCAAAGGCTGAAACTGCAATTGTGAAACAAATAACTTCTGAAGTCAATGGTGAATATGATGTCCTTTAAAAAATTGTAGACTGTGAACTCCAACCATGTAAAGTGGATCAAGACTTAGATGTGTTCATTGGCAAACACTTAGTGAAGTTACTCCTTGACCCTGGAACTTCTGTGTTCCTGATAAACCTACTCACTTAAATTTAGGGTCAGTCACTTGCAAGCATGGCCTCTGGACACCATCATTTGCTCTTGCTATGAAAACTATCAGTTTTACTCAGTTGCAACTGAGTTACATCTCCAATAAATTTTCTTACATTAGCTGACATGTGGACAACATTTTTCGGGTAGATTCTATCCACTTTTTGGTTGATCGGATCACAAAACAATACACGCCATGCAACCAACAAACCTTGTGTCACCCTTAAAATTATCTGTAACAGACATGCTCAAATCTTCTCATCTGAGTTACGGAAGACAATTGATTTGGGAGTTCACATCACTTTTAGGGTGACGGCTACCCTATGCTTCATCAAATCTCGTCTGCTGCCATTGGCTCTAAAGGATGCCATCAAAACAGAGCTGGATAGACTCAACTCACTTATGAAGATGTATTAATGCCTATTCCTCAAAAATCAATGGGTTGCTCCTCAATCAACAATATTCATTCCCAATGGCACTTGTTCCACAGGTTGGCAGGAAAAGGACTCTAACACAACCTGCGCAAGTGGTCCCTCATACCAGCAACCTTCCCATATTTGGTGATTCTGATCCCAAGCTGGTGGACTCCACTAATGAAAGATCATGTAGCAGTGATCAACAAATTGTAGCCAGCCATGAATGTACAAGACGAACAAGCGTTTCAGGGCAAATTCAACTATTTTGGCCACTTCAGTGCAAACATAGCTGATCTTTCTTATCCACTGAACAACATATCATGGCAGGAAGTGGAGTTCGTATGGTCATTGTGCTGGTCGTAGCAATCAGTGTACCCCTCCCACATGGGGACATGTGGAGTCCTGCCCCACTAATAACCCAATACCACTGCCAGCCTTACTGCATATGCTTCTAATACCCTATTCACCTCCCAGCAACACTACATTCAAACGGAATGGGGTGTCTTCATTGTCACCTACACAGTCCAGAAATCTAAATTGTTTCTTTATGGACAGAAATTTTATTCCAACATGGACTGTTAATCACTGCTCACCATATTCGTCTTAAGCATAACTTGGTAGACAGAACCACCCACTGACTACAGTGCTAGGCACTTTAATTTTCACTATCCTATCCACTACTGGGTAGCAATGTTACATGCTAATGTGGACACTGTTTCCCAATTTCCCATGGGACTCAGTTCAATTTCTGACCAACACAAAATGGAATATTTTCAGCTTCATTCAGACCAGAATTTCGTCATTTCAGCTTTTCCCTTAATATGTGAAGCCATGGCCTCCCCCTGCAATGACCCAATGTTAAGAGGTCTCACTCACTTTTTATAACACAAGTTGTCAGACACACTTCTTGGCCCTGGTTTTTGCCCTTAATGGCCACAACGATATTAACTACACACAAACCTAGGGGTTCTGTTGGGGATCTCAGATGAGGACTACTGCCACGTCCTGGTTCTTCTGTCTTCGAGTGCAAGTGCTGAACCTTCTGCACACTGCCCACTGGGGTATATCCCAGATAAAAAGTTTGATGTGACAACATGTGTTCTGGCACAACATTGGCTCAAAGATCTCAGACCTTGTTCACCAATGTTCCACCTGTCAGGCCACAGGAACACTCTCCCTGGTCTGAAGCTGCAGAGCATATTCACTTAGATGTCACAGGGTCATTTAGGGCTCCATGAGGTTTGATATTACTGACTCCTTTTCTCACTTCATTTTTTGTTCTGCTTGTCCCAAGTCACTTCTGCCATCATCATCATCATCATCATCATCATCATCATCATCATCATGACCTCAGAAAAATCTTTGCCATGAACCGACCCCCACACTGATACCACGACTGCATTCACCTCAGATTTCGAACACTTCTGTGTCTGTATCAGAATTAAACACCTTAGTATCACGCTCTTTATCTGGCTTCCAACAGTCATGCAGAACGCTTCGTACAAACTTTCATGAGCTAGCTTCATAAGGAAATGATGTCCAACACTGCTAACTCATTCTGTAGGCCTCTGACAACAGGGCCAGCCTGAATAAAGGCTGCAGCCCAGCAGAGCAGCTTCATAGCTGTCCTTATTGCACCCTCTTGGACATGCTACGTCTGCCACCTGCGCATGTCATCTCTGATGCCTCTCCTTTCCAGGGAGCAGCCCTTTGTGAGTGTGTGAGTTCATGTGCTACCCTCTCTAGATGATCTCCGCCCACCTTAGGTTCTTGATGTATACCTTGGTACCTGTCCACAGCTATCTGCGGTGCCATCAAAATCAACTGTCTCCACCATTTTGTCCAGCAGCCACATTCTTCTCTGACCCTGGTGGATTCTAGATCTCATGGTGTCTCACAATGAGCATTGTTTTGCCTCAGCCCTCCATAGTTAATGCCCAAGGACACCAATCTGCCGGCCCTCCCAAAAGCAACCCCGCCCAACCGCATGCACCTGCCACTTCTCCTATGGAAACCTACAAGCTGTACCAACATTACTGCTAGCCACAGTGGTACCAGGTGCCACTTGTCACCAGGAGCACACACTGATGGGTCCACACTTACCAGAATGCCACATGTAAGCTGGTCCAGTGCTGGTCTGTGTCAGTTATTATTAATGGCAGCATCAGCGCAATGGAAATATGCACCAGTTGTCTCCTGGTTTGGTTCTTGCTATGGAATTAGTTTACAGGTGTTTACTCTTTGGATCATGTTAGTAACTGGACAGACTGGACTATGGTTGGACTGGTAATTTGTAAAGATTGCTTGCATTAATCTGGGGAGCATTCAGTAATATATCTCAATTTTTTGAATAAACTGGGGTTAGTCACAATTAGTTTTGATACAGATAGGTTCTATAACAATTCTCATTATATTTTCCACATCAGGGACAATGCTCCATTCTTTAGGTCACATATTTCCAAATCAATTACGTTTCTGCAAGTCATTTCAGTTAAAATTCTTTCATAACCACATGTTCCTCACGACTTTTTGCATTGAAAAGCAATAAGTAGAAGAGATAAATACTAGAAGTGCTCCATTTTAGAGTCATATTACTGACAGCTTCAGAGTTCCTAATATCTCAACTGATACTATCTGAACTTTCTGAATTGCTCTCCTCCTCTCTTTGGAGTTAAAAATGCATTCAAGTAAATGAGAATTCCATTACTAGTTTCTGAACTGTATGTGTTCAGTACTAAATCATTCAGTAATTATTGGATTCTGAGTTGATATCCAATAGCCAACACATAATGTTGAACAATATTTTCTCTGAATCTTTCCAGCTGTAAAAACAGTAAAGCAACATCATCACAATATTACATTTTAAACAATATTTAATAATAGTACTTTTTCTCATTTGTTATTTAATGCTAGCATTGGTGGTGTATTTGCCACCATTGTCTAAACTTTGTTTCTTACACCTGTATCACCTTACTTCTAAGCCAGTTTTCATTCAAATGCTGAATACACAGGGAATAGCCAGATGTACACCATATTGCATACAGTATCAGTTAACATCTCTTCAATAACAGATTAATTCCATAATAGCAACTACTGTTTAAAAATTACCATGATATCAGTTAGACAAGTGAATGTCCTATTAGCTCACCTTGAGCATTCCCTGCTGAACACCTTCTCCACCAACATCTCTCAACTGATGTATTCCAGGAACTGCCCCTATCTTATCCACTTCATCAAGAAACACAATGCCTATAATAAAGCAGAATATGAGTTATTTTACAATTAGGAAATTACACATCATCATCATCATCATCATCATCATCATCATCATGTGGCTTTGCTGGTCTCCCATCGGACACCACCCCAGGTGGCTTATAGGAGAATACTCACTAGATATGGTGGGTACCAGGGAAATAAAATACCCGGCAGTCCAAAACTAGTGGCTGCTACCTTGTAGTGCGATACTGGCTTATCAAAGGCTAAAGGAAGAAAACCTTGGGAATAAATTACCTGGTCCCCCAGGTTGGGGGTTGTGCAGTGGGCCAGCTCTTCACTCACATGAAAAAATTAAAATGTTAAAAAAACTAATAATATGCTTCTGAAAAACTGGACTCTTGGACAATGAACTGGCGAAGAAAAAAGGAAAACGACATTTGGATGCTGGAATGTGCAAGTTATCTTCGCAAAATGGCAGATTCAAAATGGATGTACTCTCTGACACCAAGACGAAAGGCAAAGGAAGTAAAGAACATTGTAATTATGTACATATTTGGAGTGGAGTGTCCAAAGCAGTAAGAGCCAAGCAGAAGTCACAATTATAATAAAGAGAACATGGAAAAAGACAATCTCAAATTGAGAATTTATTAATGAACATATTACTATGGTGGAAATGACCACCTGCCAGGGAAGTTGTAATTATTGGTGTATATGCAC
Organism: Schistocerca serialis cubense; assembly: GCF_023864345.2. Classification (NCBI taxonomy): domain Eukaryota; kingdom Metazoa; phylum Arthropoda; class Insecta; order Orthoptera; family Acrididae; genus Schistocerca; species Schistocerca serialis. Next base: position 396,299,612 of record NC_064644.1, on the reverse strand, counting down.
CCACGAATGACACACGATACCAGGAGAAAGATACTTTCTGGACAATCCTTACAGAGTCTATAGAAAAAGTCCCAAGGAGGAAGGAACTGATTATAATGGGGGATATGAGTGGAAGAGTAGGAATTAGAGAATTGCATACGATAGTGGGGAAACATGGAGAGACAATATAATGACAATGGAGAATGACTGACTGAAATTTGAGAACAGTTTGATCTGAAAATTAGCAACACATTTTTTAAACACAGATATTCATATACTTTGAAACAGAACACTAGAGTACTTCACATTCTATAATAGATTATATTATCATTAGGCACACACGTAATTTCAAGGAAGCAGATGTTAAATCTTCTAGAGGAGCCCAGAGTGAATCAGACCATTATGTAGTAAAAACAAAGAATTTTTGGCCAAGGGACAATGCAAAGAATGATACTAACAACACTAAAATGAGCTGTGCCAAGAAAGCTCAAAATCTACAATTCAATACTGACAGCCTACAAGATGAAAGTATACGACCATTCTTTGCTGCTAGAATGGAAAAGACATTTGAAGAATCATGTGAAGGACCACAGAGGAAATATACGAATACATAAAAACCAATGTCACAAATACAGCAACAGATATGCTGGGCATAAGGGGAAACAACCACACCTGTACAGCAGAATGGTGGTCAGAGGAAACAGAGGTGGTAATTAAAGAAAAGAGGAATGCATTTAACCAGTGGTTGAATGATAAATCATAAGCAACAAGAACAATCTAAGAGGAAAAGAAGAATGAAATGAAAACAAAAATGGCTCTGAGCACTATGGGACTTAACATCTGTGGTCATCAGTCCCCTAGAACTTAGAACTACTTAAACCTAACTAACCTAAGGACATCACGCACATCCATGCCCGAGGCAGGATTCAAACTTGCAACCGTAGCAGTCGCGCGGTTCTGGACTGAGCGCCTAGAACCGCTAGACCACCGCGGCCGGCAAAAATGAAAACAATAAGGATAGCAAAGAATGAAGCACGGGTAAGGACACGGGCCAACTTCAATAATAAACTAGGATTTGGGAGTGTGAATGAAGCGTAGTCAGTATAAAAAGGTCTCGACAAAAGCCAAAACTTATCTTCAACTGGTAACACAAAAGGAGTGAGAAGAATATTTCCAGAAATTATTAAATGAGGGTGGAGAATAATATCTGGAGGAAGGAACAGTGGAAGGAAAGGAACAGGAAGAGGAGATCCAAAGTGGGCGAGTAAGGTTCTAAGAGCAGGGAAGAAGGATAAATCACCTGGACCACACAGTATCAACCTGGAGTTCTTAAAATATCGTGGTGACAAAATTGTGAAACTAATAACACAGTTATTCAATAAAATGTTACATGGTGATTCAGTACCCAAGGAAATGAAGCTGGGATATATTAATACCATATTTAAGAAAAATAATCACAAAAGCTGCTCAAAAAAAATCAAGGTTTTTGTGTTATAAACAGTTTAATGAGAATTTTTGGGTAAATAATTTTAAAAAGCTGGAAATAAATTTTAAAACCCAGAAAGAGCAAGGTGGCTTCGCAGACAGTAGATCACACATAAGAGCATATTTCCACATTACAACAGATCTTAGAGAAACATAGGGAAAAAAAATAAAAAAAAACATAGGATTAACTTTCACAGACTTCGAAAAAACACGATACTGTCCCAAGAAAACTACTCTGGCAAGCTTTACATATATACATAACTGGTCTTTTAATAAAATAATACAAGAAATATATAAATATAATAGAGGGAAACATTCCACGTGGGAAAAATTACATACAAAAATAAAGATGAGGTGACTTACCGAACGAAAGCGCTGGCAGGTCGATAGACACACAAACAAACACAAACATACACACAAAATTCTAGCTTTCGCAACCAACGGTTGCCTCATCAGGAAAGAGGGAAGGAGAGGGAAAGATGAAAGGATGTGGGTTTTAAGGGAGAGGGTAAGGAGTCATTCCAATCCCGGGAGCGGAAAGACTTACCTTAGGGGGAAAAAAGGACAGGTATACACTCGCGCACACACACACATATCCATCCACACATACAGACACAGGCAGACATATTTAAAGTCTTACCAAACAAAAGCAGTCAATAGACACACAAACAAACACAAACATACACACAAAATTCAAGCTTTCGCAACCAACGGCTGCTTCATCAGGAAAGAGGGAAGGAGAGGGAAAGACGAAAGGATGTGGGTTTTAAGGGAGAGGGTAAGGAGTCATTTCAATTGAAATGAGATCCATCCTTCATGAAATCCTCCCAACTCCACCAAGAGTGTCTTTCCGCCATCCACCTAACCTTCGTAACCTCTTAGTTCATCCCTATGAAATCCCCAAACCACCTTCCCTACCCTCTGGCTCCTACCCTTGTAACCGCCCCCGGTGTAAAACCTGTCCCATGCATCCTCCCACCACCACCTACTCCAGTCCTGTAACCCGGAAGGTGTACAAGATCAAAGGCAGAGCCGCGTGTGAAAGCACCCACGTGATTTACCAACTGACCTGCCTACACTGTGAAGCTTTCTATGTGGGAATGACCAGCAACAAACTGTCCACTCGCATGAATGGACACAGGCAGACAGTGTTTGTTGGTAGTGAGGATCACCCTGTGGCTAAACATGCCTTGGTGCATGGCCAGCACATCTTGGCACAGTGTTACACTGTCCGGGTTATCTGGATACTTCCCACTAACACCAACCTGTCAGAATTGTGGAGATGGGAACTTGCCCTTCAGTATATCCTCTCCTCTCATCATCCGCCAGGCCTCAACTTCCGCTAATTTCAAGTTGCTGCCGCTCATACCTCACCTGTCTTTCAACAACATCTTTGCCTCTGTACTTCCGCCTCGACTGACATCTCTGCCTGAACTCTTTGCCTTTACAAATGTCTGCTTGTGTCTGTATATGTGCGGATGGATATGTGTGTGTGTGCGCGTGAGTGTATACCTGTCCTTTTTTCCTCACTAAGGTAAGTCTTTCCGCTCCTGGGATTGGAATGACTCATTACCCTCTCCCTTAAAACCCACCCATCCTACCCTCTCCCTTAAAACCCACATCCTTTCGTATTTCCCTCTCCTTCCCTCTTTCCTGATGAAGCAACCGTTGGTTGCGAAAGCTTGAATTTTGTGTGTATGTTTGTGTTAGTTTGTGTGTCTATCGACCTGCCAGCACTTTCATTTGGTAAGCCACATCATCTTTGTTTTTAGATTTGGAGAATCAACCATAAATCAAATTCATCTTTTCGTTACCTCACACAGCTCAAGTCTCGCACAGCTCAAGTCTCGCACTCACAACAAGCTACAAAGACAGCCTGTAAATCCCACTTACTATGGGATAACACACATTTCCAAATTTCAAAATAAACTATTTTTACTACTCCTGTCTGATTTGCAGATGGACAATACAGACATATCAGTGTGTGTAATGTCATACACAGCCTTGAGGGGACCTGTGGCATAAACAATGCATATATTCCTGGCCGGTCACGTGAGCCTGGTGGCTGGTTTTTCCTTTAGTTGCTATTATCTGACTCACGTCTACCTGTGAACTCTGCACTCTCATAACTGTTTACTGTGTACTTATTTTGCCACAAATATAAACTTATGGTTTCTGTCACTTCTTGCATATATGAAACTTTGATTATGAAATGCATGTTGTCCAACTAAGTCGTGTTTGGATTTCATTCTCTTACTCTAGAGCAAACTCTTAATAATTTCTATCTGTGGGTCTGATGAATATTTTGCCAATAAATATCACTGTTTGGCTCATGTACTAATTGACAAATTACATAGTTGTTACAGAGGATATTTATGTTCAAATAATGTTTTAACCTTCACTTCGAGTCACAACATTTACTGAACGTAAATAATTTTTCCAACAACGTAAACTATCAATTAGTATGTGAACTACACAGGAATAGTTTTTGGCAAAATACTCTTAGGAGTTACAAATAGAAACTATTACGAGTTCTTTCCCGAGTACAAGAATGAAGTCCAGGAATGACTTAAACAGACAACATGTTTTTAGTATTCTAAGTTTCATACAGGCACAAAGAGGTGGGAACTACTAGTTCACAATTTTCAGCAGTAAGCACACAGAAAACAGTCGTGGTGTTTAGGAGTCAACAGGTAGATATGAATCTGATAACAGCAACTGATGGAGAGATGGTCACGAGGCAGCCTTATATCTGGCCCACTATGTAAGCTCATGTGACCAGCCAAGTGTATATGCCATATTCCCAAAACAGGTGCCTTCACTGGATGTGTGGGATATTGTGCACATCACACTTATGTCTCATCTATCTGCAAATCGTGCAGGTTACTAAGCCACTACCTACATCATACAAGATACTGTGCAAAAATGAGAGTGCCACACATGTCAAAGGTGTGTTTACAAGCTGCTCAAAACGAGCACCAAAATTGTGGGCACCCTTTACACAAGAACCACTCTGCATGTCACTGACTATGAAAACAAATTTCATACTGTATTTAGTGTCTAAAATTTGATGAATAGCTTAAACCAATGTGTGGAAGAATATTCTAGATCAAATACTAGCAACTTCCTGATTGACATTATTCATACTAACAGTAGACAAGTTAAAAAAGTAGAACTGCATATATAATTTTTGATACATTACCCATTTGAGCATGTTCAATACTATAGTTGGCATCTTGTAAAAGTTTTGCAATAACACTCTCAATGTCTTCACCAACATATCCCGCTTGTGTTAGTGTAGTGCAGTCACATATAGCAAATGGCACATCAAGACACTGGGCAATTGTCTGAGCCAACAAAGTCTTTCCTACATGGAGAAACAACAATCCCACAGTTAATATTTCATCTCCATAATGTGTCATACAATGTAAAACTCCTCCCAGTCTCTCACAAAACTGGGTGCTGTCACACACACACACACACACACACACACACACACACACACACACACACAGAGAGAATCAGTTTTCACAGCAATCTACTTGAAAGATAGATTAAAATTCAAAATATAATTTCGAATAAGAATTATCCAAGTTTATCACATCAAATAAAATATCTGAAGCATTTAAACTATAGATTAAGACCAAGTAGGGTTTTCACATGTGCATCTTTACTTCAGACAATCTATGATACAACAAAATCAGATTTTATGCCATACTCAGAAGAGGAGAAGGTAATTGTAGTGGAGTCACGCCCTTCGGCTGTGGTCAAGCTCATAGACTGTACAGCAACCAACATATGCTCAGTTGGAAAGAAAACACCTGCCATAGTCTTGCTGCACAAACCATCTCAATAATCATCTAAAGGATTTGTAGAAATCATGTAAGACCATTGGCAGAAAATACTTTGAATTCCTCTACCCTTGAAAATGATTTCAATGCCATGACTATTACACCTCTCAGTGATGTATAATTACAATTAAATACAGAGATATTTTTTTAAAAAATCTTGTCGTTTCTTTTGTAATAATGTTCAGAAAAGTTTATCCACTAATGGTGTACATACTGCACAAGTATTATTACTCCTACCATCCAGTTCCATCTGAACTGCATGCAAGAGAAACAACCATTTTACATGACAGTAGTCAATCATTCTCCAACATCACTGCCATGTTCGTAACACAATATGTATGTGGATAGCAGTGATATATTATTCTGAACTCCACTTAGAAAACTGGGTCTTCAAATTTTATGTCCAGTTCTTCTCCTGATATGCAACGTATTTGTTTTAGCCGCTTGAAATGGGCTTCAATGAATGTGTGTAGGCTGCAAATACATGCAGTCATTTCTACACACTCCAATTGGGAATGCAACACAAGAGGAATTAACTGTCATATAAAGAAACAACTACCACTACTGTGGTTTGCAGAAATATGTATCAGTCAGACCATACACGTAGCTAAATGGTTAGTGTGGCTGCCTTCAAGAAGGATTCCCAGTACCTCCTCAGATATTTTTCTGAGGTAGGGAGGTCTGGTATGGGGTACACTTAGACTCTATGAGGCCAAATGAGCAGCAGCTTGAATAAAGAAGCAACGGCATCACCTGGATTCATCTACTGGCAATAGCGACTGGAGGGATTGGCGGCATGCTGATCACGTGTCCCACGATCGTAGATCTCTGCTCATACTGGCTTGCAGGCAGCAGTCTGCCAGTCAGAACAGGCCTACAGCCTAATGTGTAAGTGGTGTTTACTTTACTTTACATATCAGTCAGAACATTTGAAAAATCCAAAAAAACTCGAAAGGTTGGAAAAGATCAGTATCATGGTCTTTGAATATAGTGCTATGTTGAGATATAGGAGCACACTAATACTCATTGCGTTAAGACCTATTGTCTGATTACCAAACTAATAACACAAACCAAATGAACCTTATAGAAATATTAACACATTTTTGCATAACATGTCAGCAAATCAACCTGTTTTCTGAAATCTGACACATGGTTTAACATGAACAGAAATTAAATAATTCTGAGATCTCAACCTCATGTACCTAGCAGATCTGGTTTCATTAATTAATGATGTGTACAGAGCACTTACACTAGGTTTTAATTATCTGACATATTAATTTTCTAGTGTTCTACCATTTTTCCACTTGCCTGCCATTACCACCACCCCCACTGTCCACTCCTTATCCTCTAAAATGTTTCTTAAATTCTTATGTTCAATTTATGTGCAACCATGTCATTTCATGCAGTCCTTTTTTAGACAGAGCACAAAAAACAACTATTATGTAAAACCTGAATTCGAAATTACGTGAAGTGGCATGAAATCCAATAGCTTCAAATACTTCTGACGTCAATGAAGATACCATGCAAGGTTTTCAACAAAAATTGAACTATGTACTTTTTTAAAACACATAACAGGCTTCAAAATAAAGAGAACAGTGATTTTATGCCTGTTTAAGTTTGAAGTATGACTTCTCACAAAACAGGCAGAGAATGTGCTGCAGCCTCTCACGGTCAGTATGGAAGTGTACTTGCCTTTGCTGAAAACCTAATTTCAGTATGGTCCACAGCTCCAAAATTAATAGAGATTAACAGCTTAAGAGACTAAACCCGTGCATAAACTGAATATTTCAAGGTGATTTTGACTGGCATACTCTCCTTCCACATCAAATATGAAAAACACAAAACACTGACTCCAGCCTACCTGAAATGGAGGGGACTGGGATGCATTATTTTTAAAATTTAAATACTGAAGTGCTCTAACCTGATCCAGTAGGACCTAACAATAAGATATTGCTTTTCTCCAGACGTAATTCATGAGTGGTGCAATCTAGAATCTCACTTCCTACAGCCATTGAGGAGGGTCTTCGAGACACAGGGTCAGGAGACATTGGCTGCTGAAAGCCCACACCAAATGATGAGGTGTGTCCAATGCCAGAGATATGCATTAAATCTGAAAATAAAAATAAAAAATCAATATAATGATCAATTAGTCGCTAGCAGTGCTACAATACATATTTTTGTCAACAATGTTCCATATTTTTAATTTGAAGTAACAACACTGGGATCAAATGCAATCAGACTAAATCATTCACTTTTTCATAGACAATAATTTGTAAAAAGGTGGAAGTAGTGCTTAAAAACTATGTAAGATCAAGTTAACTGTTGCATTCCTGATGGCTGGCACCATCTGTACAATGTCCTTTCCCTTCAAGTCTAACACTTTCTCAAGTACCACCCATGAAAAATGAGCCAAGAAATGCATCTTCAAGCTAATGCATAAGCAAGGGATGAGACAGAATCAAACTTACTACACTCCATTCAAACACGGAAGATCCATGCCAGTTAAAATCGGCTTGGTAGGGCTGCTTCACAAATGTACGAGGTCTGTTCAAAAAATTCTGAAACATTCATATTTTTGCGCCAATAGTGTGTTGGTGGGAAATGCGGTTAGCATTCCTGCACGCGCCTGTGTTTAATGTGTAACTGACGGAAGTTTCATTGTTGTATATCTGTTAGTTATTATTCAATGCTATATTGAGTAGAACATTGAGTTCCTCAGTTTGCAGTTTCAAGATGGCAGAGTTAGAGGGGCAACACATCTGCATTAAATTTTGCGTGAAACTCCATAAAATCTTTACAGACACACACCAAATGATGCAGGAAGCCACGAGTGCTTCAGCCGTACTCAATGTTACAAAAGGTTCACACAGATTAAAAATGTCCAGATGGTACTGAAAGATGGTCCTCATTCAGGACACCCTTCAACATCTACCGATGACGCTCATGTCAGGAAACAAAATTGCGCATACCAATTGAAGACAGATTTACTGACTGACTGACAGACAGAGATTGCAGAAGAATGCAACATTTCAGCTGGATAATGCCGTGACATCCTGACACAGCATCTTCGAATGCACCATGTTGCCACAAAATTTTCTTATGGCTCATGAGTCAAGACATCATTCATCCCTGTTGGTGCGTGACTATTGCACAAAAAACTAAGTCACTGTGCTGTCTCATCCTCCATACCCTCCAGACCTGGCCCCTGCAAACTTCTTTTTATTCCAAAGGTTGAAATCCCCAATGAAAGGACGAAGATTTGCAATAACGGACGAGATAAAAGAAAATTCGCAGACAGCGCTCTGTGCGATCCAGCAAAAGATATAACAAGACAGCTTCCAGAAGAAACGGCATTGGGAGTGATGTACCAATTGTGAAAGAGTATTTCAAAGGAGACTATGCATAAGTAGTAAAAGGTAAGCGCAGAATAATTTTGTGGATGAAGTTCTGGAATTTTTTGAACAGATCTCGTACTATGACCTCAATGTTGCTGCATTTCCAGATCATTATGGTTTTATGGATTTTCAGTTAGTACTTCATGCTTGTATGCTGGCAACGTAACTTTCAGATGTCTGGGATCTTCTCTTGTTGTATGGAGTATAGTAATTAGTGGAGTGGACTGAAGAATTATAAATTTAACAATTCACTCTATGGACTATTCACAATTTATGTAACTTTACTGACTTCAGAGACCACTATTAGTGGCCTATCTGCTGGAAAAGTTAAAAACTTAGATAACAAGAACGTAAGTGTTAACCAGAATTTACATACCCAAGTCTTCATATTCTGAAAAATTATAGGAATGGATGAAAGGTATTCTGACAGTTTGCTCAAATATCTAGTGACTTTCAATTTCCTTTCCAACGTCTAATTCATGATTTTGCAACAATCCTGAAGACATTATCAAATTGTGTTATGAATTATTGTGCAGATTATTGCAGAGAACTGTCAAAGTTGCAATATTAATTTCCTTTATTGCTTCACGATTAGTTTCACTCCTGAGCTCATTTTCAATCCATCCACTAAGCTATGCAATAACATCCATTACAACAGCCACCTGACCATTCATTCCAGTTAGAAACATCTTGTAAATTAGTGCAGAGCTGAGCTTCATTCACCAAATGAATGGTGAATGAAGTTCAAACCTATGTTTGTAATGACTTCGTAACATCTGAAACGCAGTGTTAACAAATAACTGTCTGAATTGAAAATATTTGATATTTTTTTGCATTTCTAAAAAGCCACCATGGTACCGGTAGATAATACAAAAAATCACTGGACTCTAGTGTTTTGGCTGATGCCAAATCAATCAGGATAGTACATACTTTGCCAACTTTTGAAAAGGGCTATCTGTAAAACTCACGTGTGACAAAAAATCTAATGATTTTTGACTTGCCCTGGCTTGACGAAAATAATAATACTTCTGTGCTACAAAATACAATACTTCATGCTTTAAACAGGATACTTCAATGAAATCACATCTACTTACATCATAGGCCAATGACTCGTAGATGAACATAACAATCAAGAAGAAATCCATGTTAAACAGCAGCAGCTATGATGAATATTGGTTTGTAGCATACATAACAGAACTTTCTTGAGAAATTACGTAGATATGCGATACTTGAAAAAGGCCTTGCACAATAAAACTTGTTTAACATAATGCAGGCTAGAAATAATATAATAAACACTGCAAATCACATGCTAGTTCAACTTTCAAGTCGTAGTTGCAGCCTTTTTAGCTTCCTGCAAAAAATCTTGAGAAAATGTTTTGCCATAACAGGGACCAGAACTCCTTGTCTTCAAAATAGAAATTGAGTCCAGAGATTCATTGGACATGAACAATCTGATCTCTGCTCTATTTTTCTTCACAAGGCTGAAAACATGTTCACTTTCTGCATTACTATGGGGTATGATGCAAATAGAGAGCATTGCTCTAAAAATTCAGTTATATTTACGGAGCCCATCAGCTCCACGAATTCTTGATATTTATGACCAAACTGGAATCATTTGCAGCATCTTCATTTGAAGCCAAAGTGTCATCTACCTGAAGAGTTGTGAACTGCCTCTGAATCTCATTCACCATCTCATCTGTAGTTTCATTCACCTCCTTGATAACACAAGGGGAAACTTTTCCAAGAAAAAATGAGTGGAAGAAAACTGTGGATCTTCCATTTTGTATAACCTGAGATCATTCACTATGTTCAAAGTCTGAATGAAAATAACTAGCTCATCATCACTTCTTTGATTTTGAATCAAGTTGTAAACAACTTCAAGCAATGAGGAGCTTTTGACAATTTTGTGCTTAACAGACTTGCTGAACAGCTGCTTTAGCGAGTCCATTACCAGCTCTAATAAAAAGTGAACTTATCAGGAAGAAGTCTGAAGGACAATATTCAATTTGTCAAATACAGAAATAGTCACATGAAGGAAAGTGCAAAAGGCCTTGTTCAAGTTTGAGGACAGGAACATAAGCAATTTTTCCTCATATGTCGTACAAGAAGTCTTACTTTTTAGGATGGGTTTGTCATGTTTGGAAGAATATACTATTCTTTTAGGGGCACGTGCAGTAGCAGAATCAAGAATTCTCTCCTTCTGATACTCTTTGGATCCACTTTGTTCAATTCTAGGTACTCTGAAAGATGTCAAGCTAGCGGAAATGTTTTGGACACACAATATTAATTCCTCCTTGAAGAAAGAAAAGAAGTGGATCCCACAGGTCCAGTAGTCTATCCAAACACCCGCCTAAAAAGATAACCACTTAGTACATACATGCTTCAGAACTTTCTTTGCACCTTTATGGTGCAAGTTCTGTAATTTCTGAAGGTGTTCTCTTCTTTTCACACTCCTCTCTAAGAAATAAAATATATCAACATGGGTCTCATCCACTTTAAGTGGTAACCTTCCAGCAACTTTTTCAGCTGCTAGATTAATGAAGTGGCAAATGCAGTCTATGATGGCAATACCTGGTTGAACTACTTTCAGAACTGCTGAAAACCCACTTTTGCATCTTATCACAACAGGAGCATTGTCGGAGCAGAAAGCCACACAGTATTCAATTTGTATGTTATGAGAATTCAGATGCAATAACATCAGGTTACCTATGTTTCATCCTGTTGAGCCCCCATCTAACGTTGTTGTGGATAGCACAGTGTTCGCTACTTTTTCCCATGGAATAATACAACAACAGGATACAACTTGGCATTTTTACTGTTCCTTCCATCCATTGCCAAAGAAAATGGTCTGACCTGAAGACTCTTAACAACTTCAGATGATATATTTTTTGCCATTTTTGTGTGACCGCAATTATATTTCTTTGCAACCTCTGATGTGGGGAACATCATCTTAAATAAATCACCAGCATGATCAGCCACATTTAAGGGCACATTGTTCTCCACCAAAAAGAAGTAAACAGCCACTCGGCCCTAATCACATCACTGTCAATGTTTCCAGACTTGGCTAAAAAGGTGTTGATTTTCCTGTTATTTTCCTTCCATTTGGTGCAATATTAATATCACATCCAGATACCGCGAAAGAGGCAACTTTTTCTCCCTTTCTTGATTTTAGTATGCATGGAAAATCAACAGAATGTGATTCTTTAAATGTTTGGAGGTACCGTTTCTTTTTGGATCTATTAATGAATCCTACGATACGAATAAAGCGATGAAAATGTCCAAGAACAAATGTCTCAATATGTACTGAAATATCGAAAGGAATCTGGATCACTGAATGTCACATAAAAATATAACAAACACTCAAGGCAGTCAGACACTTCACTGAAACATGTCAAAGCACACAAAGTCTTAAACCATTAAATGAACATGACACGAACCTCATAACAAAGAATATGCACACAGTAAAAAGCGTCAGACCAAAAATGCCAAGTTGTATCCTGTTGTTGTATTATTCCATGGGAAAAAGTAGTGAACACTGTGCTATCCATACGCGCGCACACGCACACGCACACGCACACGCACACACACACACACACACACACACACGTGGAACAAATGTAATTAGTTCACACTTGGTCACAAAATAAGGGTTAAATCACAACAAGCGAACGCAGCAGAACAAAGAACTTGCAGAGCAGTGCCTGTCGACATGTAAGATTTACACAGAAGAACTGTTATCCCAGCTTTAAATCCAACTTCAATGATCACACAAACATCACATGGTTAAAATACCAATCATATCAAAGAATGAGTCATTGACTATCACAGGTTTGCCTTTGACCCACGTAAACAATCAAAATTGTATGGAAGTGGGGTGACTATCGAATGTTAATGTTTCAAATTTTTGTGCACGAAGTTGTGAAATGTCACTGTCCATCGATAAAACCATAAAATGCCGCAACTTTCATTAATTATATGATGGATGCACCATAATAGTTGAGTACTGGCTACGATTCCTAATTTGTTGAACTACAGATGCAACTAGTTATGTTTAACTATGTTTTCCCTTCCTTTCAATCTCAAATATCTTATATAAACCATAAAAATGCCTATTATTGTCCTCCACCTCCACCTCTTCCTCCCTCTTCACCCCACCTCCGTGAAGCCTCATTATTCATTTATTTTATTTTCAATAAACTGGGTTTCACACCACACACACACACACACACACACACACACACACACACACACACCTGAAAACTAACAGATATATTTATTTACACACAACACCAATACTTGTTTAATTCCTGTAAATTTATATCATCCCTTCTGTATTAGGTGCATTCTAAGAAAAGTGTTATTTAAATTATTTTGCTAATTATAAAGAAATCTGACAGCCTATTTTTTGTTTCATTACCATTTCTCTTGCAAGACACCATTACAGATTTCTGTAGTTTTAAGAACATTGCCTCATTACATACCTCTGTGTGTGAACGACTGCTGTGGCACTTGCTGCTGTTGTTGCTGCTGCTGTTGCTGATTTTGTTGCACCTGCTGAGTCAGAGGTATGTTGTTGTAAATCCTCTTGTAGTGGTTATACACAGCCACAGAGAGAACTTTCTTTGCATCCTCTTGGCCTACCACATGCTTGTTGAGATAGTCATAGATCTAAAAACAATTAGTAAAGTTACATGCATGTTACATAGGCATAGGATTTTCTAGAAATCTAAATCAATATAACAGAAACTGACCAATGTATGTGTGTGAAGCTGTTTTGTAAAGAACACCACATCAAGGCACATAAATATTTATCTCTGCTTAAAAAGAAATGCATGATGGAGCTAGGAAGATCACAACAGAGTCAATACTGTTCCAGCTTATACCTTCTTTGGTGTGGGAGGCGGTCTCCTGAAAAATCCGTTTTTATATTCTTCACGATTTTCCTTCAGAGTTTTCTTTGATTCTACTTCTGACAAAATAACAAAGAAGTGATGACATTTTTCACATTTCACGAATCTTGTTGAGGCTGTTGGGAACACAAACAAAACTCTTTCATTATCTGGCTCTTTTATTCATCTACAGTGTTGTAAATATGCATGTTTAACTACTGAAAATCTAAACAATGAAAAATAAAACTATAATATTAAATTGATGTCCTAATTAATTCCATATCTGGGCTAAATAATGAAGACGAGTAGCAAGATGTTAAGAGATACTTCCCAGGAAAAAGAAAAAAAAAAAGAATTAAAAGTTTTTTTTTTCTTTTTTGCTCCCCTTTAACATGAAGAAACAGTTTAAATGAAAAATATCTTAATAACCTATTTTGTAACTGGAATATGTTTGTTTCAATATTACAAGCAACCACGATGATTGCGTTTTTCACTTACAATTCATGATTTGAAGAATTGAATCAGTTCATGTTGCTATAAGATTTGTAATGTACTGTCTGCAGTTTAGAAGAATGCACCAAGACAGGAATGTGGCAGTGGCTGTTGGTGTACCCTGTGAGATGCTCTAGAAAGAACAGTACATCCCATACTAAAAACCTTTTCATTCATGCAATTGAGTCAACTTTAAAGCTCTGATGGACATGAAGAGGTTTGAGCTGTATAACATTGTTACATTTGATCCTGGATTTTCCATTGTTTGAGCCGTATAAATATATTAAGTCGTCTCATCTCTTCAGTGCACTGATACTTCTGAAATAAAAGTGGTCAAATTCTGTCGATAGTTTATTAACACCAGTACTGTGGATGCAATCTGTTTATTCAACATGATGTACGTTTTTCTTTGTTCAGTTAAAATATTGCCAATGGCAGGTTTTTCTCATCTGTTTCTGCTCGCTATGTTAATCTGATGTGCTCTCCTAAGCTCATGTGCAATGTGCATTAATATAGTTTGCGTACAGTATAATTAACTTTTATTCTATTACTACGCAGATGGAAACAATACATAAAAGTAAAGAAAGACAACCACTCACCTACCATTTATTTGTGTGTGCCACAGAGACACACATAATGACACAAAAACTTACACAAGAAAAGGGCAGTAGCTCAAAAGCTTCTTTAATTGAACACACTCTAACAGATAGAAATGCACTCACCACTGGTTTTTCACGTCTATATGGCACATCAGTAAACTATAGGTGAGTGGTTGCTGGTTTCTTTTTCTCTCTATTCTAATTTCTGTTCTGTTCTTTGCTTTGCTTGAAATTGTGTTCCAAAAGAAGCCACATTTCCAATGCTGCATCATCAATGAAATGCTAAAAAGACATGGGCAAGATCCCATTCAACTATCTCCACATATTTGTCATTCTAATGCTACTGATGGTGTATGGGCACAAATAAAACAATACAATGCTGTAAAACAATGAAACATGATTGTGTAGAAAAATTATTTCTTCATGTTTTTGTGCTAGGAGTGCAAAAGAACAATATTTGAAATCAGATGCTGGCAGCAATGTCACTGAAGTTATTCATTACAATTACCACAACAAAGTCAAGAATTTGACTCATCATCATCATATTGTGCGTGTCTTTGTCACTCTGGTAACAGTTAATATGCTGATAGATTTTTTAGTCACCCACTGACACACCCAAATACCCAAACAAAAATGAAAATTCTTAACAACGAAAACAAAAACCAAGTTTTCTACAGTACAACAAAAACAGTTTTCAGTGTGAACTTTAAAAAGTGAGTAATATACTAAAGTATACTTGTATACTTCACCTGATGGTGATTTCTTTCAGATCTTTTCAAGTCTGTTTATATACATAAGCAGGGAGGGAGAGAGGAGGGGGGGGGAGGGAGGGAGGGAGAGAGAGAGAGAGGAGGGGAGGGAGGGAGGGAGAGAGAGAGAGAGAGAGAGAGGAGGGGAGGGGGGAAGGAATCAATTCAGGACATGCATTTGGAAATAGTGTGTGTTTGGGACTGGTGCAAATTAGGTAGTAAGGAGAGGGGTGGGGGCTTACAGGTAAGAACTGTCAGAAAGTGATTACATATATGTATGTATACCAGCTAACAAGGAGAGGTCCTCCAGCTGTGCTACTGACTTTATGAAACCATCTGCAACTATTCACACCAGTGGGCCTCATTTGCAAGTAATCACCGCAAAAAATTCAGAATTTCACATGATGCTCTACAGCTTTAAGGAAGAAATGTCATACACTCTGATTGCACAGGGTGATGGTTACAATACAGGTAACATATGCACAAGGTTTTGAGTTCGAATCTCATGAAGTGCTTTGAAATTTTCTTATTTTTAAATCTTTATCAAGATGACAGATCATTAGTTTTATTTAATTAATTAGTTTTAATGCATTTTTTTATTTCTATTCCTTTGTTACACATTTTTATCACCATATTAACTTTCTCAGCTGCTCTCATTTTTTTCTTATTGTAGCTCTTTTTCCACTTGTAATCTTTGTGCATGTGATTTTAATCATTTCTATGTATTAACATTGATTTATTCATTATTTCTATTCCTAGTCTTTTTAATTTCATTTTACTTACAATTCCTTTTTTCATTCAAATCTTCAACTGCATTATTTTGCCCATAGTGAAATAAGAACTTACGTTTGTTTGTACAACAGTTACGACCCAAGAAAAATTACATCTTCTACTGAAAATTACATTTCTAACCCTATTCCACAATCAATATAAATTGAGTATTTCAGCTTTCATTTTCTAACTGACAGATCAGTATTTTCAAATGTTTAAATATTATGATAGGTAAATAAAAATAATTAAAATCAAATGCACAAAGATTGCAACTGGAAAAAGAATAATGAAAAAAGGGGAGCAATTGAGAAAGGTAATATTGTGATTAAAATGCTATGACAAAGGAAAAGAAATTAAAAATTACAATTAACCCAATTAATTGCATAAAATATGGATCAAAGCCATTCTGATAAAGGTTTGAAAATAAAAAATTTGTAGCACTTCAATTCGAACCCACACCCTCCAGCATCTGAGGCCCATACTATAACCATTACGCTATGCAACCAATATGTATTATGTCTCTTATTCAGAACTTTAGAGCAACATGCAAAATTCCAATTTTTTTTCATCAATTACTTGCAAACGAGGGCCCACTACAGTTAACAATTGCAGGGTGTGATACCTGGGACCTTAACCTACATCACCTTATATATATGGTTTCAAAAAGGCGATCCCACCGCTGGGTACCTATCCTTTTAGGTGCATTCTTGGCTTAAAGTCTAGTTTTTTTTAATAATGTCATGTGTATTCTTGTTAAATCAATAATTTTTGTAAGTGAGAGTTCTCTTGTAATGCTTAGTGGTGATGATGCTGTTTATTTATAATACTTTCAAACTACTTTCTGTATGGGGGCACGGTAACTATGATGCAAAAGTATTCTGTGAATGGTGAGTGCCTGGTGTCATATTAATATGTCCTTTTGAAATTTTCGTACATAATTTCAAATGTTCCACTACTTTTTCTCTACATACAGGACACAATACATAAAGTCTGAAAGCATGCCTGAAAATAAATTCGTATAACATGTGTTACTAAGTGAGATTAAAGATCAAATTTTATTAGATAATTTTTTCAAACAACCTCCAGCTATTTTCTTTCTAGTGGCAAAACAGCTTTTCTGATGCACATTTATACACTGAGAAATGAAAGGCACAAAGAATGCTTACAGACAAAAGTCTCGACATGTGTGCAAGGATCTCCACACTTGGGGCAAGTGAGCTGCCCACCATCCTTTCCCTTTCCAGAACCTTGTCCAGTAGTTGAAGGTGGTGGCTGTGGCGGTGATTGTTTGGTGGGGCCACTCCCAGCACCAGGTCCTATAGTTGTATCACCACTACCAGGTCCAGAGGAGGATGACGGTGACTGAGGGGATGTCATCAGATTGCGGCTCAGTACTGGATGAGGCAAGGCTGCTGCTGATGAACAAAGCCATCGTTGGAGGCGACACTGGGTAGACCCTGAAAACAAAGAAAAATTTGTTAAGGTTCTAGCTTATATATTACACATTCCATCATCTTAGAAACACATACATTCTATGGAATATCCTAACTTTAAGTCCCACACCAAATTTAAATACAATGCCTAGTTTATGATTGCCACGCATTCCCTGAGCTCAATTGGTAATATACCTTCATCAATCAGTCCCAACCCAAAAACAACTGAGGGAGCATCGATCATTAGCTTTTCTCTATGCATTTCACACTTTCTCAACTTCCTCCCAATCTCCTGGGTACAAAGTCAATACATCATGAATAGTACTTGACCTGAGTCCCATGGTTGTCATGTTCTGAAGGAAGACCACCAATAACCATTCCCTTCTCTCTCTCATTCAGCACAGAAACGCTCTCCTACTATCATACTTGTCTGTGAAAAGTATGTGGCATCAGCTCTGACACTTCAACAAGCAAAACTATTTGATGAATTGTATCCTTAACTTCTATCTAAAATACACAATGACAAATATGCTAGTCCTCTCATTGTGGCAGGCTTCAAGGTGCTGACTGGATATATGTCACTTTGGTAGTATTGTGCCACAACCAATATACTTGGCATGGCTGAATAGAAAAAGATTCCATCACAGTTGATGCAACAGTCTCACAAAAGCAGGTCAACCAGGTGGGTCAGGTGATTACATTAGCCAGCAACCTGCTAATACATCAAGTACTGTCATCATGGCATTGGGTAGCTACAACATAGCCTGGCCCAGCAAGGAGACCAGGGTCGTAATATCATTGATGCAGCATACAAGCTGACCCACTGTGGCATATGTGACTTGAATGCAACATATTCAAAATATGGCTCTGTTGTGTCTTACGTAACAGAAATCCATGCCTAGACAAAACATGGACAGGCCAAGCCCATATAAATACTACTAATTTCGAGACAGAAGTATAAAGTCCGACAGCCTCCAGCTTTGGAGGAGATCCAGGTGGGTCTGCTGCTGCTGGCGGCTGATGCCTTGCTGTTCACGCAGTGTCCAATGCTCTTGACTTAGCACTCTCCAACTGGTGTGCCTACTGAAGGTATATTTCATCCACTGCTGGCCTGCAGCCCTGGTCATCAATAGTTGGAGCCTGGGGCTACGCAGCTGCTTAGCTGCCACCACTTGTGTAGGCACACTCTTGGCTGTCCACCTCTGCTTGCAGGGGCAGACACTGTTGCTGAGAGCCACTACCATCTCGCTGGATTCACTGCATTATTTGACATGACCCAGGGCACTCTGGCCCAAACTGTAGGTCTTTCTCTAGGTTGTGTGGCTGCCAATGTTAACTGCCGCCTGCTGCTGGAGTCCAAGGAAGAGGTATTCTCACAGGGTCTTCACATCAAACCAATAAGTACTTGCCAATATTTTTATTCTGACAGTTGTCATCCCTTCCGTGTCAGAGACATCCTTCCCTATAGCCTCGGTTTCAATGGTTAACTTGTCTACTCTAACACAATATCCCTTGACACATGTTTTAGTAACTACTTCCAGGATTTCCTCTCTAGCAAATCACCAAATCTTGAATATCACAACAGAGTACTTGCCAGAGCTGCATATTTTTCAAGTAAAACCCTGACGGGAGATTCTCTCTGCCCGACATGCTCAAGCCCACGATCTACTGTCGCCTTTCATTGCCCTCCCAACTGGCACAAGCCCTTGTTTATCTGTATGGCACACACAAAGTACTATTTCTAGGCAAATGTCCCTACACTTGCTGCCATGGTAAAAATTGTACCAGGCAGCAACTTCTACCATCTACAATAACTTCATCGCAGTCAAAATGAGTAACAAGATTGCAGGCAGAATAAAAACTATTCTAGTCTACCGCCTTATGTTTAGTGCACAGCTTTTTATAAGGGGATGATTACCACCAAATTGGTAATATATTGTATGGATACATAGAACTGTCAACTTTGAGGATGTCCAATACCCAGTTGCAGAGTGTGCTATTAGTATGACTCGAGACCTGAGTGCCTATTATAGGACATGCACCATTAATTTTTTATTATTATTAATTTTATGCGACTTGTACCTCTCCCATCACCCCCTTGCCCATTCCAAATGTCACCATCCTTTTCCTTCAAGATATGATCTCTGGCTCTCAAAGTTAGAAATGCTATGATCTATTTTAGGTATTTCTATTGGCAATATTGGGTGCTGATCCTCCTCCTGTTAAGTAGGCCTACTGATGAACTCATTTTAATAAATTTATGAGTCCAATAGGCACACTTTTCATGTTTTTTATCAACACAAGGCAAATTTGTTTTGCTATACACCCTCAAGGAAGTATTTTATATCATTGCCTGTTAATTTCCTTGCATTACATTAGCAACTGCAGCTTGGTCATCTATATTAATATAACTTTAATGTAAACACTGAATGAAATTCACAAGAAGTCATATTGCAGCTGATGTGGACGCATGAAGAACTGGCAGATATTTGACAAAAGACAATACCACTTTTGCAAACTTACTTCCTTGCTTGGGGCAGCTTTCTAACACAATGAGACATTATCTAATGACTGACTCTCACCATTGATTTAGGTTTCACAATTTAGAGATGCTCTTCCTCTTATTACCTATTTCATTCAAATATTTTCCCACTTTTCTGCACCCAGTACCCATCACTACTCGCTGAAGTGCTACTGCAATACAGTTGGAGAGCCTCTGTAATGCTGTTCAAGTCTAAGGGGAATACTGAGTGGACTGAGGCATAAATCAGTATTTAGACTGAGGAGGGAAGCATGTTAGGGTAGTCTGTGCAGCTGTGCAAAGCCACTGTGCCAGGGTGCCACAGTGGTTAGTGCATCTGCTTAGTGAGTAGGAGACCTGGGTTCAAATTCCAGCCTTGGTACAAATTTTCATTTGTCACTTCAGCCAGCATATATGAATGCATTTTTTTGTTAAGCAGACCATTTTCCTCAAGATGTCTTTTCATAATATTTCACAAATTCTCGTAGGGATTTAAGTCTGGTGAATTACCAGGCCACGGAAGCACATTAATGTTGTCTTCCATGAACACCTTCTACTGCTTTAGAAGTGTGACATGGGACGAGACCTTGCTGATACGTTCCTCCATCATTTGAAAAGGTCTACAGGACTGGGCATAATTCTGCGCCAATGGATTTCCATGTATTTGTTTGAATTGTTCATGGCATCAACTGGAACTACAATCCGATCCATGAACGATGGCGGTTGGCGCATATCGAGGCATGGACAGAAATTGCGTTGTTGATGATTCCAAGCAACAGTTGCCGTACATGCATGCGCCTGCTTTCCGCTTGAAGAAAGCATACCACCTGAAAATTAAGTATCTTGCTTGCTTATGCAGACTATATCACATACCACCAAACTCAGCCTCGACAACTCGCAACAAATGGAATAAAAGTTCACTAAACAAATCGCTACTATAACATTTAATGCTCGCATTAGCTACAGCATTCAGAGCAGAGCACTCAGAACATTACTGAACGCCTATTGGCTGACAGAGAATGCATGATGTAGGTGCGTAGAACGAGTCTAAACTATACCGCCATTTTTTGCAACTCCAACTATAGTGCCCCAGAGCCACTTGCAATGAAGGAACCCCCAAAACATTTTTGGGAGGGTATTTTACAGTCTGTACAAGATGATCAAATCTCACAGTCTTACTGATGTTTTGCCTTACAACCCTTGCTCTGTATCCTTGAACAATAAAATGTGACTCATCACTAAAAAATATGTAGTTCCAGTCAATGGAGGTCCAAGATTTATGTATTTTGGCCCATGCCAACAGTTTTCCTTCATGGCAGCTGTTAAAAACTGTTTCTTTATTGGCTTTCGTGTCTTCCACCCACAATCAAGAAGCCTACGCCATACCGCTGAAGAGTCAATTTCAACCCCAGTAGCCAATGAATTTCTCTGAAGGTCATTATTTGTTTCACGAGGATGAATACTGCATGTTAGTAGCATCTGGTCAGTTATAGGGGTGGTTTTTTTGTTTTTCTTCCAAAACAGGCGTTTCTCTTTGGAGACAATGGGGCAGTATCACTATATGTCTTGAAACTATTTCCTCACACTAACAACACAGGTACAGTCTCTTGTAGTCACAGATGTTTGGTGATGTGGAGCAACTATTTTTGCCCATTTCTTAAGTAAAATGTCTAGCTTAATACAAAAACAAAGTGTTCCTGTCGAGAACACAGAAACTATACATGCTGCTGCCACATGTACAAGAACTCTATTGAACTGGAGGGTATCTAAAGCTGTTATTTATAGTCATGACAACAATAGTCCGTTGAACGACCAACAACTGGACGCATAAAATTGGTTACAGCTATCCACCTTCAATCCCTTGTAAAATATGAGATTGTCCACATTAATTTGCACACTATAGTATTTAATCCAATAAACGTACCTACAAAAGACAGTAAAACGCTGATGCAGCGATCAAAATGCAGTCGACAGAAATATTGTATTAATTCATGGAAGCCCCGGAATAGGTCTTTCTATAAATAAAGCTCAATAAGAAGTGGCTGGTTGCTGTATTTCTTCAGTAATTTAACAGTCAAGGAGTCCAACCACTATTATCTCGGAGAAATTGTTGATAAGCAATATGCTTCTTTATTAGAAACTTTGTCACGTAATTAAGTGTGCTACGGAACACAGAGTTTGAAACAGTGGATAGTTGTTGTTGTTGTTGTTCTTGTTCTCTTCAGTCCTGAGATTGGTTTGATGCAGCTCTCCATGCTACTCTATCCTGTGCAAGCTTCTTCATCTCCCACTACTTACTGCAACCTACATCCTTCTGAATCTGCTTAGTGTATTCATCTCTTGGTCTCCCTCTACAATTTTTACCCTCCACGCTGCCCTCCAATGCTAACTTTGTGATCACTTGACGCCTCAGAACATGTCCTACCAACTGGTCCCTTCTTGTTGTCAAGTTGTGCAACAAACTCCTCTTCTCCCCAATTCTATTCGATACCTCCTCATTAGTTATGTGATCTACCCATCTAATCTTCAGCATTCTTCTGTAGCACCACATTTCAAAAGCTTCTATTCTCTTCTTGTCCAAACTATTTATTGTCGATGTTTCACATCCATACATGGCTACACTCCATACAAATACTTTCAGAAACGACTTCCTGGCACTTAAATCTATACTCGATGTTAACAAATTTCTCTTCTTCAGAAACGCTTTCCTTGTCATTGCCAGTCTACATTTTATATCCTCTCTACTTCGACCATCATCAGTTATTTTCCTCCCCAAATAGCAAAACTCCTTTACTACCTTAAGTGTCTCATTTCCTAATCTAATTCCCTCAGCATCACCCGACTTAATTCGACTACATTCCATTATCCTTGTTTTGCTTTTGTTGATGTTCATCTTATACCCTCCTTTCAAGACACTGTCCATTCCGTTCAACTGCTCTTCCAAGTCCTTTGCTGTCTCTGACAGAATTACAATGTCATCGGTGAACCTCAACGTTTTTATTTCTTCTCCATGGACTTTAATACCTACTCCGAATTTTTCTTTTGTTTCCTTTACTGCTTGCTCAATATACAGATTGAATAACATCGGGGAGAGGCTACAACCCTGTCTCACTCCTTTCCCAACCGCTGATTCCCTTTCATGTCCGTCGACTCTTATAATTGCCATCTGGTTTCTGTACAAATTGTAAATAGCCTTTCGCTCCCTGTATTTTACCCCTGCCACCTTTAGAATTTGAAAGAGAGTATTCCAGTCAACATTGTCAAAAGCTTTCACTAAGTATACAAATGCTAGAAACATATGTTTACCTTTCCTTAGTCTTTCTTCTTAGATAAGTCGTAGGGTCAGTATTGCCTCACGTGTTCCAACATTTCTACGGAATCCAAACCTATCTTCCCCGAGGTCGACTTCTATCAGTTTTTCCATTCGTCTGTAAAGAATTAGCGTTAGTATTTTGCAGCTGTGACTTATTAAACTGATAGTTCGTTAATTTTCACATCTGTCAATACCTGCTTTCTTTGGGATTGGAATTATTATATTCTTCTTGAAGTCTGCGGGTATTTCGCCTGTCTCATACATCTTGCTCACCAGATGGTAGAGTTTTGTCAGGACAGGCTCTCCCAAGGCTGTCAGTAGTTCTAGTGGAATGTTGTCTACTCCCGGGGCCTTGTTTCGACTAAGGTCTTTCAGTGCTCTATCAAACTCTTCACGCAGTATCATATCTCCCATTTCATCTTCATCTACATCCTCTTCCATTTCCATAATATTGTCCTCAAGAACATCGCCCTTGTATAGACCCTCTATATACTCCCTCCACCTTTCTGCTTTCCCTTCTTTCCTTAGAACTGGGTTTCCATCTGAGCTCTTGATATTCATGCAGGTGGTTCTCTTTTCTCCAAAGGTCTCTTTAATTTTCCTGTAGGCAGTATCTATCTTACCCCTCGTGAGAAGCCTCTACAGCCTTACATTTGTCCACTAGCCATCCCTGCTTAGCCATTTTGCACTTCCTGTCGATCTCATTTTTGAGACGTTTGTATTCCTTTTTGCCTGCTTCACTTGTTGCATTTTTATATTTCCTCCTTTCATCAATTAAAATCAGTATCTCTTCTGTTACCCAAGGATTTCTACTAGCCCTCACCTTTTTACCTACTTGATCCTCTGCTGCCTTCACTATTTCATTCCTCAAAGCTACCCATTCTTCTTCTACTGTATTTCTTTCCCCCATTCCTGTCAGTTGTTCCCTTATGCTCTCCCTGAAACTCTGTACAACCTCTGGTTTAGTCAGATTATCCAGGTCCCATCTCCTTAAATTCCCACCTTTTTGCAGTTTCTTCAGTTTTAATCTAAAGTTCATAACCAATAGATTGTGGTCAGAGTCCACATCTGCCCCTGGAAATGTCTTACAATTTAAAACCTGGTTCCTAAATCTACCTATTATATAATCTACCTGATATCTTCTAGTATCTCCAGGATTCTTCCATGTATACAACCTTCTTTTATGATTCTTGAACCAAGTGTTAGCTATGATTAAGTTGTGCTCTGTGCAAAATTCTACCAGACTGCTTCTTCTTTCATTTCTCTCCCCCAATCCATATTCACCCACTATGTTTCCTTCACTCCCTTTTCCTACTCTCGAATTCCAGTCACCCATGACTATTCAATTTTCATCTCCCTTCACTACCTGAATAATTTCTTTTATCTCATCATACATTTCATCAATTTCTTCATCATCTGCAGAGCTAGTTGGCATATAAATTTGTACTACTGTAGTAGGCATGGGCTTCGTGTCTATCTTGGCCACAATATTGCGTTCACTATGCTGTTGGTAGTAGCTTACCCGCACTCCTATTTTTTTATTCATTATTAAACCTACTTCTGCATTATCCCTATTTGATTTTGTGTTTATAACCCTGTATTCACCTGACAATAAGTCTTGTTCCTCCTGCCACCGAACTTCACTAATTCCCACTATATGTAACTTCAACCTATCCATTTCCCTTTTTAAATTTTCTAACCTACCTGCCCGATTAAGAGATCTGACATTCCACGCTCCGATCCGTAGAACGCCAATTTTCTTTCTCCTGATAATGACGTCCTCTTGAGTAGTCCCCGCCCGGAGATCCGAATGGGGGACTATTTTACCTCTGGAATATTTTACCCAAGAGGACGCCATCATCATTAACCATACGGTAGAGCTGCATGCCCTCGGGAAAAATTACGGCTGTAGTTTCCCCTTGCTTTCAGCCGTTCGCAGTACCAGCACAGCAAGGCCGTTTTGGTTAGTGCTGCAAGGCCAGATCAGTCAATCATCCAGACTGTTGCCCCTGCAACTACTGAAAAGGCTGCTGCCCCTTTTCAGGAACCACACGTTTGTCTGGCCTCTCAACAGATAACCCTCCGTTGTGGTTGCACCTACAGTACGGCCATCTGTATCGCTGAGGCACGCAAGCCTCCCCACCAACGGCAAGGTCCATGGTTCATGGGGGTAGGTGTGGACAGTATATACTATACTGTAGTAGAACAGAGTAAAGTGGAGTACAGAAATCAAACGACGGCAGTTTGCGATGTCTGGTAATTCCATGAAAGAATGGAACGTTTCTGTTGTGCCTTCATAGTTGGTAAGCTTGATTATTCCAGGACCGCATAGAATTCCAGTAACATATGGAGTACAGTTCGTTGTTGACATATGTCTGAGTTGGTCAGTACGTCGACTGCTAGTGAAAGATCGACAAAACCCGATTTCCGTACTGTTATTGAATATTCTCATTTGAAGCCGCAGAAATCAGAGCAGAATTGAATGAAGTTCATGCGGGCCCTGCACCATCATTGAAGACCATTTACTTTTGGATCAATGAATTTAAATGTGGTTCGCCAAGCACCGAAGAAGAAGCGCAGTCCACCTGTCCAACTGAGATACACAAAAAGGAAACCAAGATATGATATGATACAATGCAGGACTGTTGAATAAAAATTCGTGAGATTGCTGAGAGGTATCTCAACTGAGGGAGTGCATAATATCCAGCATGGAGCACTGGCTACGAAGAGGCTGTATGCGAGGCGGGAGCCGCGATTTCTACCTATCGACCAAAGGTGACTCCAGCACAACGTTTCAGCACCATGTCTGGCGATGTTTTGATCGTAATCTGCATGTCTTTCAGTGCCGATTTGTGACAGTTGATGAAACATGGATCCATCATTACACACCATAGTCAAAACAATGGACCAACACTGGGGAAATGCACTGAAAAAGGCAAAGACAATTTTGTCAGCAGGTAAGGCGATAACCACTGTTTCTGAGATTCCCAAGCTACACTGAAGAGCCAAAGAAAC
Source organism: Schistocerca serialis cubense (assembly GCF_023864345.2). Taxonomy (NCBI): domain Eukaryota; kingdom Metazoa; phylum Arthropoda; class Insecta; order Orthoptera; family Acrididae; genus Schistocerca; species Schistocerca serialis. The sequence goes on along the minus strand of NC_064644.1, from coordinate 396,273,120 downwards.
TGGTACACCTGCCTAATATCATGCAGGGCCCCGCGAACACGCAGAAGTGCTGCAACACGACATGGCATGGACTCGGCTAATGTCTGAAGTAGTGCTGGAGGGAACTGACAGCATGAATCCTGCAGGGTTGCCCATAAACCCATAAGAGTATGAGAGGGTGGAGACCTCTTCTGAACAGCACGTTGTAAGGCGTCCCAGAGATGCTCAATAATGCTCATTTCTGGGGAGTTTGGTGGCCATCGGAAGTCCTTATACTCAGAAGAGTGTTCCTGGAGCCACTCTGTACTGATTCTGGACGTATGGGGTGTCGTATTGTCCTGCTGGAATTGCCCAAGTCCGTCGGAATGCACAATTGACATGAATAAATGCAGGTGATCAGACAGGATGTTTACATACATGTCACCTGTCAGAGCCGTATCTAGACGTATCAGGAATCCCATATCACTCCACCGGCACACGCCCCACACCATTACAGAGCCTCCGCCAGCTTCAACAGTCTCTTGCTGACCTGCAGGGTCCACGGATTCATGCAGTTGTCTCCATAGCCATACACGTCCATCCACTCAATATAATTTGAAATGAGACTCGTCCGGCCAGGCAAAATATTTCCAATCATCAATAGTTCAATAATGGTGTTGACGGGCCCAGGGGAGGCGTAAAGCTTCGTGGCGGCTCCGAAAGCCCATATCGATGATGTTTCGTTGAATGGTTCGCACGCTGACACTTGCTGATGGCCCAGCACTGAAGACTGCAGCAATTTGCAGAAGGGCTGCACTTCTGTGGTGCTGAACGATTCTCTTCAGTCGTCATTGGTCTCGTTCTTGCAGGATCTTTTTCCGACTGCAGCGATGTCGGAGATTTCATGTTTTACCGGATTCCTGATATTCGCGGTGCACTCGTGAAATGGTTGTATGGGAAAATCCTCACTTCACTGCTACTTCAGAGATGCTGTGTCCCATCGCTCGTGCGCAGACACCAACACCAAGTTCAAACTCATTTAAATCTTGATAACCTGCAATTGTAGCAGCAGTAACTGATCTAAGAACTGTGTCAGACAGTTATTGTCTCATATAGGCGTTGCCGACCGCAGCGCCGTATTCTGCCTATTTACATATCTCTGTATTTGATTACGCATGCCTGCAGCCTATACCAGTTTCTTTGGCGCTTCAGGGTATAATCCTCATAAATTACATGAAAAAAAGCAGAGTCATAACTGGACCCTATTATGCTCCACTGCTCGATTGTTTGAAACTTGCGTTGGCTGAAGACAAACTAAGGCTGGCACGCAAAAAAGTGCTCTTCCACGAGGATAATTCACCAACCCACGCCTGCGGCATTACCTAATGGTTACTGTTGGTGTAGTTGCTCTTCAACAGCAATCCATATAAGCAAACCAGCTGCATGTTTACATGCAGTTACTCGGACTGTATGTACCTGGGATATGCGCTGCTGTGTTCAAAAAGAATAGCTCAATGTAGTTGTAGGGTCGAGTTGTGAACATCTGCTTTCACACCACACAGCTAACTTGCTGCAAATAATAATCTCTAGTTGTGATCGTGCAGTCAAATACTCTATGGATTGGCTAGGAACGCGAATTACTAAAACACACAGAAATATAAAAGGTAAATCACTAATTTAATAAAAAGGGTTCAATTCTAATGTCTGCAATTGATGCTGACAGCAGAGAATCATGTAGAATAATGTTTTAATCAAGAAAGGACGTTGCAAATAAACGGTAAGTGGTCCTACGACATTCAAGAAAAATACAGTAAGAAAATACCCTTATCAAATGCAATAATATTACACTGCGAGGGTTACGAGTATGGTAGCAAAAATTCCCAAACCAAATACTCACCAAAGACTCACAAAAACTATGTCCATTTTGTGATTACGACACACAAAAGATTCTCCAGCTCAAAACAGTTCAGAGTTCAACATGATGATTCACAAATAAATACATGCAATTCGAAGAATAGTAACTCCTGCTCTGTTTGTGTTGCACTGTAGTGGCCATTTACTGCCCAGAATCAAACACCTCCACGATCAAATCACGCACATTACCGTGTAGGCAGGTCTGCCTTCTTCCAGAAATCGTGTGAAACCGCAGAATTGCTCCCTTAAGCTTGTCACTCGGAAAGTCCCAGTCTCCACTTGATTCCCACACTGTTCTGCTACTGTCTGCTTCATTGACTGAAGGCCGTCCCCACCACAAACACACTGTCCTTAAGTTCTACTGATACGATCTGATTAATTTTGACCACTTACGTGCTCTAAACTAATATATTACAATAATATATAAAGTAAGAAATGTTACGAACATTCAGTCACAGATAATTTACAACAATTACAAAGGTTTGTCCATAAATACGAGTGTTGTCCAGAAAGTAAGTTCCGATCGGTCGCTAAATGGAAACCACAGTGAAAATCAGGAACATTTTATTTGCAAGAGTTAGCTACACTTCCCAGATGCTTCTCTACATAGTCACCGCTCCAACTTAGACATTTGTCGGAGCGTTATACCAAATTTCCAACACCATCGTCATAGAAGGCAGCCGCCTCTGCTTTCCAATAATTCTCTACGCTCGTCTATAGCGCGTAGCCTGCGCCCAAGTGTTGTCTTCGTATCCAGCGTTTCATGTGAACAGAGATGATACTCAGGACGGGCCAATTAAGCCTGTGTCGTGTGTGATCGAACACTTCCCATCGAAAAGGCTGCTGGAGCGTCTTCACTGCCCCTGCAGAGTGCGACTGAGAATTGCCATGAAGAAGAAAGTGCGTGGCAGTTGTGTTAGGTGGGCTGCATTCATTAAGGCGAAGCCTCTCAGAGAGCCCTGCTCCTTGGCGGGAGACATCATTGTTCTAGGCACCTTTACTCGCTCACAGTGCACTCACAACTGAAAAGAGCATCTTGATGCGATCGACAGTCATACTAGAGACATTACCCAACAAATCTGTGCAAAGCTTCATCGGGTTTTCACTGTGGTGTCCATTTCGCGACCGATCGGAACTTACTTTCTGGACAACCCTCATAAATAAGTCAGTGCTTTTGTGCAGGTGCACTTGTGATAAATGGCAACAGAACTGTCGTTATACATTATTTAAACAATTACTTATGCCTTCAACACAGAGGGGTCTTTTGCTTTTCTTTTCAATTGTGGTGTCCGCTAACACATATGACCACCATTTTTGAAATTAGTGTAGTTGTTTAATAGCACTTGGGCACTCAACGTTTAAATAAAGTTACTGGCAAAATAGTAAACTGTTCATTAAACAACTACAAAATTATGGCAATTGATGCTGTGTACATTTGCTATGTAAATGTGGAGAATTCAATGTTCTGACAAACATTTGCCTAATAAAAAGGTATAAAAGACGTAATTAATCAAGAAATGAAACAGATACATATATATGGTTCTCAGAGAAGATGGCTATAGTGAAAGCTATCGCCTGAGAAATCTTCTGCTGAAATCGCATGAAGCGATTAAAAGTTGTTAATTCAGATGTTCATTGTATAAATGTTTATTCACTGTGAAATATTAACTACTGTAGTTCCAAATGTATTGAAATTTGTGTCACTGGACGCATTTCATTTACCTGAGATCGCCGACGTATTCAGATTTGCATTAATATGCAACTATGATGGTTCAAATGGCTCTGAGCACTATGGGACTCAACTTCTGAGGTCATTAGTCCCCTAGAACTTAGAACTAGTTAAACCTAACTAACCTAAGGACAACACAAACATCCATGCCCGAGGCAGGATTCGAACCTGCGACCGTAGCGGCCTTGCGGTTCCAGACTGCAGCGCCTTTAACCGCACGGCCACTTCGGCCGGCTTGCAACTATGACTTGTTGTCGAAGTTAAGAGAGCTGTACTTTAGCCTTCTTTGCGACTAACACTCTGCCATCTCGTGTAACATTGTCTGTCTTCCTAAGTGACCGTCCGCCGTCAAAATTCCCAGTACTACGATGTGGGGACATGCCGTCCTCTGCTGACCCTCTTGCATCTGGTCCGCCCTGAGCCGCAGGGCCGCTAGCGTTCAGTCGTACAAGTACACCGTACCTCATAGCAATTCTGGGCGGCGGATTAGCTCACCTACGTACGCATAAAGTTACACACATCAGCGATAACAAGGCCGAAGTGCGTCAGCTGAGCTTTGGATTGCTTCCTCGCCCACCCTACCCTGTACAACAGACTTAATCCCAAGTGAAACATGTAACTTGAAACTTTGGGTTGCAGAGAAGAAATTTTCATCAGATCCCATTTGACAGATCCCATTTGACAGATTCCATTTTTCCGACTGGATGAAAAAAGCTGGATAATCGCTGGGCCAAGTTTATATCCCTCAAAGGAGACAATGTTCAGAAGTAGGATGAGTTGTTTACGAAACAAAACTTTTTTTTTCCTTTCTTACAGGACTTATCAAACCACATTCGTAATTTGAATAAATAACAGCTCCAGTCCCATCAAAAATATTTTTAGTCAGGACCGATTTCGGCTATTGGGATATCGTCAATTGTTCAGGAATTATCTACCAGCTAGTAAGTCACATCTCGACCAGTGCTCAACACTGAACACCTGATGAGCAAACCCGATATTTATTCAAATTACTAACAACAATTATGGAAATCCTGTATAGAACGTGACGGAAATACTGGGCGAAATTACAGTCATGGTAGTTCATGGTCACACCAAAAGTACCTAAAAGTTGCTGCCAGTCCCAAGTGCAAAATGGTGCAAACTGAAAAAATTATGGTCATGATCTCGTGAAAATTTGTTATCTTGCTGGAAAAATATGTTTTTATTTCAATAATCGAAAACTGAAATTTTCATATTTATTCCATAACAATTTGCATCCTTTACCGAAACCTATCTGGATAAAACAGTGATAGCAGAACAATATCCCTTCGACAATGGAATGTTTTGGGCTTAATCTCACGTTCAAATAATTGATTTTACTCCTCCGCAATGTTTTCAAAACGTTTTCGGTTACGCTTCAGCTATCGGCGCGGCTTGTTTTCCTCGTCTGCATTCCCGCTTCGCTGGTCGAGATGTCACGTTGTGGTCCACGTGACTCTTGCGTAACAAGGGGCGCTGATCCGCCTAAGGCACGTTCTCTGGCAGCTTTGGTGAAATTATTTCATTCAGTTTCTATGTCATTTAGACCATCATCCGCGATGTGCCTTTTGCATCGGACAGTAGGAAGTATTATCAATACATTACCTGCAAAAACATGAATAAAAAATGAATTACGTTTGCAAAAGAAGTACAAAGCTGAAGCTGCTTTGGTAGGATGTCTCTTATATGCTTCATACGAATCTTAATTAAGAAATATTTGTGTGGTTGGGGTAGCTTATCCGTCGGATTTTCGTGCACAACCGACAGTGAGAAACGATGTTAGGGAAAAAAAACTGTAGGGAAGGAATCGACATGCGACAAAAAGTTTGGTACATTCCTTGCTCGCAAACCTGCATCATTGTTCTTAACAAAAAACAAAAAAGCGCAAAAATATGTCTATAAGAAAATGAAGTAACACAACGCTAAACAGCACTGCTCAATAAGAGAGAAATGCAAAATGGGTCATGAAATTGTGGAACGAACGTGTTGATGCAATCTCCGAAAACTTATTTTACTCTATGTTCCAAAGCCGTAATTTTTGATTATGCAGCAACTGCTACATTAACGCACCGTTCAGTGTTCTCCCCTACCGATACGTCATAACTTTACATTTCAATGCCTCTGCATATTTTCGCAAACAAGTGTTCATTCATATTAACAGAATCTTCCGTCGGTTCTTGGTAGAACAACATTATGATAAATGAAAAGCACCAGTTTGCTTTTGTTCTACAATATTGTAGAACAAAAGCAAACTGGTGCTTTTCCTTTATCAAGTGTTCATTCACGCAATCAGACGGTGTTGCATCAGTTTTCTTCATAATCATCATGCGTTTCATTAGAAAATGGCACCAGCGTATCCACAGAATAGAAACAATAAATTAACCCTCAAACACTACCGCTGACGAGCGAATCTGAAACTCGTTCTAGTCAGCCAATTATGTAAACTTACAAAAGCTGCCGGCCGGAGTGGCCGAGCGATTCCAGGCGCTACAGTCTGGAACCGCGCGACCGCTACGGTCGCAGGTTCGAATCCTGCCTCGGGAATGGATGTGTGTGATGTCCTTAGGTTAGTTAGGTTTAAGTAGTTCTAAGTTCTAGGGGACTGATGACCTCAGAAGTTAAGTCCCATAGTGCTCAGAGCCATTTGAACCATTTTTACAAATGCCTTCAGTTTCTGTAACAAACAGTATTTAGTTTTTCTGTCCACACTCCCTCCGTGCCCAGTGATCTGATCCTAAGAAACTTTGGCCTTACGTTAAATCAGTAAACGGATCGATGCAATCTGTCCATACACTCTTGTGTTCATAATGGTACTGAAACTGAGGGCGAAACAGAAAAGGCCGAAATGCTAAACGTCTTTCCCCAAAACTGTTTCACAAAGGAAAAATGCACTGTAGTTCCTTCTTTAAATCGTTGCTGAATGACAAAATCGCGTATCGATATAAGTGGCCAAGGATGGAAAAGCAACTTAAATAGCTCAACAGAGGATGGCAACTGGACTTGACGGGATACCAATTCGATTCTACACAGAGCATGCGAAAAAAACTTGGCCCTCTTGTAGCAGCAGCGTACCGTAGGTCTCTAGAGGAGCGAACCTTCTTAACGATTAGCAAGAAGTGCAGGTCATTCCCATTTTCACGAAGGGCTGTCGAACAGACACATAAAACTGTCTACATCTGACAGTCTGTTGAATTTTGGAATATTTTTTATTATAGAGTATTAGGACATTTCTGGAGACAGAAGGAACTAACATGTGTTCCGAAAACAACGATCGTATGAAATCCTGCTCGCACTGTTTGACCACGAGACCCGGAAGGCAGTGCATACAAACGCCAAGGTACGAGGGTTGACTGAAAAGTAACGCCTCCATCTTCGTAACTCCAACAGTTGGCAGCATTGGTATGCGGCAGGTACTGGCTTGTTCTGTAGCCTCTTCTCTACAGCTCCAGTTGGCGGGGAGCTTTAGCACTGAACGGTTGTGTTGTTACAGTGTAAATTATAGAACCCTGCGCAGACGATCGTTAGATGCGATTTGAGCAACATGCAGTCATTGAATTCTTGACAGCAGAAGGTGTCACCCCAAAGCGGATTTATCAGAGAATGAAGGAGTTTATGGCGATTGTGCTGCTGTGAGTACTATGCGTCGTTGGGCAAGTACGAGGGTTGTTTTTTAAGTAAGGGCCGTTTTTATTTTAAAAAAATACAAATACTTTTGTAAAAAAAACTTTTATTTTCTGATTCTACACACTTTTACCTATTTTTCTACATAGTTGCCTTGTTTATTTAAGCACTTGTCATACCGTACAACTAAGTTTTTAATTCCCTCTTCAAAGAATTCGGCCGCCTACTCCAACAGCCAAGAGTTCACGGCCGCTTTCACTTCATCGTCGTCATTGAAGCGCTGCCCGCCCAGATGGTGTTTCAGGTACCGGAAAAGGTGAAAATCGCTAGGAGCAAGGTCGGGGCTGTATGGTGCATGGTCCAAAACTTCCCAGCCAAAAGAATCAATCAAATCCCGAGTCTTTTGAGAGTGTGAGGCCTAGCGTTATCGTGCAGGAGCAAAACTCCTTTTGTCAGCATGCTGATTGGTTGGTTGTTTTGGGGGAAGAGACCAAACAGCGAGGTCATCGGTCTCATCGGATTAGGGAAGGAAGTCGGCCGTGCCCTTTCAAAGGAACCATCCCGGCATTTGCCTGGAGCGATTTAGGGAAATCACGGCAAACCTAAATCAGGATGGCCGGACGTGGGATTGAACCGTCGTCCTCCCGAATGCGAGTCCAATGTGCGAACCACTGCGCCACCTCGCTCGGTTGTCAGCATGCCGCGCCTTTTGTTTTGAATTGCTCTGCGGAGCTTCTTTAGAGTTGCACAGTAGGCATCGGAGTTGATTGTCGTTCCTCGTGGCATAAAGTCCACTAGCAAAACACCGCGCCGGTCCCAGAACACAGTTGCCATAATCTTGCGCTTTGACAGCGTCTGTTTGGCTTTGACCTTGACGGGTGAGGTTGTGTGTCGCCATTCAATCGATCGTCGCTTGCTTTAGGGAGTGATATGGGATACCCATGTTTCATCTCCAGTGACAATTTGACTCAACATGTCATCCCCTTCTTCCTCGTAACGAATCAAAAAGTCCAATGAAGTGGGTGTGGTCCTCTGTGAGGAGTCTGGGTACCCACCGAGAACACAGTTTCTTAAAGTTTAGGTTTTCAGACACAATTTTGTACAAAACCGATCTTGAAACTTGTGGGAATTCCAAAGAGTGGAAATTGTGAATCTTCTGTCCTCACGAATCTTTGTTTCGACTGCAGCCACCAAATCATCAGTGATCACAGAGGGCCGACCTGAGCGTTCTTCGTCATGGACGTTTTGACGGCCATTTTTAAACTCTCTAACCCATTGACGCACTTTACCTTCACTCATTGCATTCAAGCCATAGACTTCTGTTAACTGACGGTGAATTTCTGCAGCTGATAGGCTTCTCGCGGTCAAAAAATGTATCACTGACCGTATGTCACACGCGGCGGACGAGTCAATAATCGTAAACATTATAAAGTAGCACAGCGATGCGTACACGTCAGCTACAGAGCTGCAACTTGCATCAGTGTGGACGGGAAGGATGCCGGCAAGTGGCGCGGTGGTTTGTTGCAGCGTCCGCGCGAACTACGGGACTATAGGCGCGAACGGCCCTTACTTAAAAAACAACCCTCGTATATTTAAAGATATCGAGGCGGGAACATCTGACCTGCGTGACAAAGAGTTGGACGTCGAGTGACAGCAACCATCTAGTTTCGCAAGCAAAATGTTGAAAGACTAATTCAGGACTATCGTCGTACCACTCAGAGAGAAATTTACAAGCACAATCGGCATTTCACAAGAGCGTGTGGGTCACACTATTGCTTTCCTCGGCTATCGCAAAGATCTGTACCCCGGATTCTGACTCCTGAAATGAAAGCGCACAGACTTGAAATTTGACAGGAACTCCTTTCGCGTTTACGAGAATGAAGATGACGCCTTTCACCATTCAATTGTGACATGAGACGAAACGTAGGTACATCATTACGACCCGGAGACGAAACGCCAGTCTATGGAATACGACACAAAGACTCGCCCCCCCCCCCCCCAAAAAAATGCAGCCCTCTGCTGGAAAAATCATGGCCACAGTGTTCTGGGACGCAGATGGTGTTATCCATGTTGATTTCCTTGATCGTGGAACAACAATATGTTCAGAGCGTTACATGACAACGCTGCGAACTCCGAAACGACGACTAACAAGGGTCAGAGAGGAAAAGGGAAATGTTTTCCTGCAGCATGACAATGCCAAATCACACACTTCACGTGGCACCACAGCAGAACTTCAGAGACTGAATCTCACGACGGTACGGCATCCTCCATACATTCCATTGAATTGGATTGTTTGGGGGAAGAGACCAAACAGCGTGGTCATCGGTCTCGTCGGATTAGGGAAGGACGGGGAAGGAAGTCGGCCGTGCCCTTTCAAAGGAAGCATCCCGGCATTTGCCTGGAGCGGTTGAGGGAAATCACGCAAAACCGTCGTCCTTCCGAATGCGAGTCCAGTGTGCTAACCACTGCGCCACCTCGCTCGGTCATACATTCCAGATTTAGCACCGTCTGACTTACATCTACAAAAGAGCTGTAAATCATGATGCGATTTATTGTAAAAACTAGCCCAGAATTGCCCGAGTATTCATTTTGCCAATTTTCTACTAGAATCGAAACCTTGTATGTGATCTACAGTAGATTCAGTGTGAGATGATTCCTGACAGTTTCTGTACGCTGGGCGTAACTACTTCGCGTGTCTACAACGCGATTTTGTAAACGTCTCTATGACAACGCCTCTTCATTGCTATATAGACAGTACTGTTTTCGCCTACAACCGTTTGACCTTCGCAGTTTAAATCTGTCAAAAGCGCTGCCATGCGTCAGAAATTTCCTCAAGTTGATTCGACTATATGAGCGTCTTCGTAGTGAAGAATAAATGTATTAAAGCTTCATATATGATGCGGCATTTTTTACGCATCTCAGTGTTTATGACGCCATATCTCTTTAATTACGTGTCTTTGGTTGGTTTATTTGGGGGAGGGGACCAAACAGCGAGCTCATCGGTCCCACCGGATTAGGGAAGAATGGGGAAAGAAGTCGTCTGTGCCCTTTCAGAGGAACCATCCCTTATACCTGGAAGGAGCCTGAAACGACTTGCTACAATGTCCACGCACACATATATATTCGACGACCGAAATTATCTTGCGATTTTCTCAATAACTCTTGAGAAGTACGCACTACTGCTTACACATTTTGTTGTCCTCATAGAGTACTACGAGTGTACGAAATTTGCAGTAAATCCGCGTTCCAAACGTCGTGGCCTCCCCTTGTGAGACGAGTAAGTCCATACGAAACCACGTTTGTCTCTTGCGATTATGAGAGGCTCCGCAACACAACATTAAAACAGAGATTTTTTTGTGACTGCGGCGCAGATGGCCTGGCTGTACATGGGACCCCGGGCAGGGCTGTCGCGAGAGGAGCTTACTGGCCAGTTGTTCGCTGGTGACAGCGAGTCCGGCGTGGCAGGAGAGCTGGCGCAGCATGCGCCTGGTGCAGCGGCCGACGGCAGCGCTAGCGGTGGCCGCGACGGGCAGCCGCGACCGCGACGGCAGCTGCTGCTCGTGGCAGCACGCCTCCACCAGCCGGCGGCCGCGCAACTGCGACGCGGACGGCGCCCGGCACACCAGTCCAGTACGTACTGGAAACACACCACCAGCCCTTCTCCTCGCACACAATAACTAACAATCTTCCTCCTTTCTACATTTTCCCATTAGAAATCGTTTCTTAATCAGTCATCTCATGATGTGCGAATGCAATATGTACACTACTGGCCATTAAAATTGCTACACCACGAAGATGACGCGCTACACACGCGAAATTTAACCGACAGGAAGAAGATGCTGTGATATGCAAATGATTAGCTTTTCAGAGCATTCACAAAAGGTTGGCGCCGGTGGCGACACGTACAACGTGCTGACATGAGGAAAGCTTCCAACAGATTTCGCATAACAAACAGCAACCGGCGTTGCCTGGTGAAAAGGTTTTGTGATGCCTCGTGTAAGGAGGAGAAATGCGTACCATGACGTTTCCGACTTTGATAAAGGTCGGATTGTAGCCTATCGCGATTGTGGTTTATCGTATCGCGACTGCTGCGCCTGTTGGTCGAGATCCAATGACTGTTAGCAGAATATGGAATCGGTGGGAGCAGGAGGGTAATACGGAACGCCGTGCTGGATCACAACGGCCTCGTATCACTAGCAGTCGAGATGACAGGCATCTTATTCGCATGGCTGTAACGGATCGTGCAACCACGTCTCGATCCCTGAGTCAACAGATGGGGACGTTTGCAAGACACCAACCACCTGCACGAACAGCTCAACGACGTTTGCAGCAGCATGGAGTGTCTGCGATGGTGTATTCAAAGACGAACCTGGGTGCACGAATGGCAAAACGTCATTTTTTCCGATGAATCCAGGTTCTGTTTACAGCATCATGATGGTCGCATCCGTGTTTGGCGACATCGCGGTGAACGCACATTGGAAGCGTGTATTCGTCATCGCCATACTGGTGTATCCCCCGGCGTGATGGTACGGGGTGCCATTGGTTACACGTCTCGGTCACCTCTTGTTCGCAATGACGTTACATTTCAGATGTGTTACTACCCGTGGCTCTAACCTTCATTCCATCCCAGCGAAACCCTACATTTCAGCAGGATAATGCACGACCACATTTTGCAGGTCCTGTACGGGCCTTTCTGGATACAGAAAATGTTCGACTGCTGCCCTGGCCAGCACATTCTCCAGATCTCTCACCAATTGAAAACGTCTGGTCAATGGTGGCCGAGGAACTGGCTCGTCACAATACGCCAGTCACTACTCTCGATGAACTGTGATATCGTGTTGAAGCTGCATGGGCAGCTGTACCTGTACACGCCATCCAAGCTCTGTTTGACTGAATGCCCAGGCGTATCAAGGCCGTTACTACGGCCAGAGGTGGTTGTTCTGGGTACTGATTTCTCAGGATCTATGTACCCAAATTGCGTGAAAATGTAGTCACACGTCAGTTCTAGTATAATATATTTGTCCAATGAATACCTGTTTATCATCTGCATTTCTTCTTTGTGTAGCAATTTTAAAGGCCAGTAGTGTACGTAACAACCCTTACACTTTTTTTCTGTGATTATGGAGCATTGTAGCAGTCGCTGCGAAAAGCCACTACTTCCACGAATCAAATATGCACTGATGAGCCAAAACATTATGACCATCTGCTTAATAGCTTGTCCGTCCGTCTTTGGAACGAAAGACATCACTGATTCTGCGTATCAGAGATCCGACAGTTTGCTGGTAGGTTTGTGGATGTACGGGGCATCAGATGTCTACAGACATTCGCGTAAATAACGGGCTGCTGATTTGCGATAGAGATCCAGATGAGTTCCATAGGATTTACATCAGGTGAATTTGGTCGCTGAGACATCAACGTGAGCTCGCTGTAATGCTCCTCAAACCACTGTAACACGTTTCTGGCTCAAAGACACGGACAATTGTGCTGCTGTCGAGGAAGATAAAGCATGAAGGGATGCAGGTGGTTCACAGCTGTCAGTGTGTCTTTGATTACTAGCACAGGACCATGCAAGCGCAGAAGAATGTCTCCCACAGCATAATACTGCTTGCACCAGCCTGCGTCCCTCTCACATTCCGAGCCGCCGTTCACCTCGGCGACGGCGTTTGTGGATACTACCATCGACCAAGTGTAGCAAAAATGTGATACAACCGAAGAGCCGACCCATTTCCATTGATCGACTGTCGAATCCCGATGGTCCCGTGCCCACTGAAATCATAACTGATTATGTCGTTGGGTCAGCATGTGAACACGTAGGTGTGGTCTGTTGCGGAGCTCCGTGTTCAACAATGTAAGATTAACAGTGTGCTTTGAAACACTTGTGCGTGCACCAGCCTTGCACTCTTTCGGTAGACATATCCCCGTCCGTGTCCGCTCCGCTTACATACATCCGTTCATCTACATCTACATTTATACTCCGCAAGCCACTCAACGGTGTGTGGCGGAGGGCACTTTACGTGCCACTGTCATTACCTCCCTCTCCTGTTCCAGTCGCGTATGGTTCGCGGGAAGAACGACTGCCGGAAAGCCTCCGTGCTCGCTCGAATCTCTCTAATTTTACATTCGTGATACCCTCGGGAGGTATAAGTAGAGGGAAGCAATATACTCGATACCTCATCCAGAAACGCTCCCTTTCGAAACCTGGACAGCAAGCTACACGCGATGTAGAGCGCCTCTCTTGCAGAGTCTACCACTTCAGTTTGCTAAACATCTCCGTAACGCTATCACGCTTACCAAATAACCCTGTGACGAAACGCGCCGCTCTTCTTTGGATCTTCTCTATCTCCTCCGTCAACCCGATCTGGCACGGATCCCACACTGATGAGCAATACTCAAGTATAGGTCGAACGAGTGTTTTGTAAGACACCTCCTTTGTTGGTGGACTACATTTTCCAAGGACTCTCCCAGTGAATCTCAACCTGGCACCCGCATTACCAACAATTAATTTTATATGATCATTCCCCTTCAAATCGTTCCGCACGCATACTCCCAGATATTTTACAGAAGTTAACTGCTACCAGTGTTTGTTCCGCTATCATATAATCATACAATAAAGGATCCTTCTTTCTATGTATTCGCAATACATTACATTTGTCTACGTTAATGGTCAGTTGCCACTCCCTGCACCAAGTGCCTATCCGCTGCAGATCTTCCTGCATTTCGCTGCAATTTTCTAATGCTGCAACTTCTCTGTATACTACAGCATCATCTGCGAAAAGCCGCATGGAACTTCCAACACTATCTACTAGGTCATTTATATATATTGTGAAAAGCAATGGTCCCATAACACTCCCCTGTGGCACGCCAGAGGTTACTTTAACGTCTGTAGACGCCTCTCCATTGAGAACAACATGCTGTGTTCTGTTTGCTAAAAACTCTTCAATCCAGCCACACAGTTGGTCTGATATTCCATAGGCTCTTACTTTGTTTATCAGGCGACAGTGCGGCACTGTATCTAACGCCTTCCGGAAGTCAAGGAAAATGGCATCTACCTGGGAGCCAGTATCTACCATGTCACTCACCCGTAACACCACCAGCCGGCATCCAACGTCACACTATGGGCATTGATCATCATGTTTTGGTTTATCAGTGTAACTACGAGGGGCGTTCAATAAGTAATGCAGCACTTTTTTTCCTTGGACAATTTCGGTTGAAAAAATGCGGAATTTATTGCTAAACTTAGTGGAATATTCCCGCTTCAGCCCCCTACTTCATGAAGTTCCGATATGGGGTGGCGCTATAAATAGCCTTCGAAATGGCGTCTGTAACGGAAGTGCGTTACAGGCAGCGAGCTGTCATCGGGTTTCTTTTGGCGGAAAACCGAGCATCGCAGATATTCATAAGCGCTTGCAGAATGTCTGTGGAGACCTGGCAACGAACAAAAGCAAGGTGAGTCTTTGGGCGAGGCGTCCGTCATCATCACAATCGGTTCGCGCAAACGTGTTTGATCTCCCGCGTACCGTCCGGCCTCACGCAGCTGTGACTCCTGCAATGTTAAAATGTGCGGACAGACTCATTCGAGGTGCTCGACGGATCACAATCAAATACTTCTTTGCACAACTGGACGTGTCTGTTGATAGCGCTAACACACTCGTTGACCAGTTGGGGTACTCAAGGGCGTGTGGCCGTTGGGTTCCTTGCTGCTTAACCGAAGATCATACAGAGTAGCCGTCTGTGCAGAATTGCTAGAGCGTTACGTCGCTAATCATGATAATTGTTGATCCAACAGTACGTTGACTCCGCCGTCGACCAGTAGAAGGCTACCATGCTGGCATACAGGCCCTTCCACAGTATGGTCACGTAAAATCGTCGCAAGTCAACAGAGTATGTTAAAAAATAGAGTTTTGTAGCCAAAAGAATGGGGAAGAATAATACGGTGTATTGGATTTCTGAATAAAACCAACCTGCTTTAAGAAAAAATGTATTACTTTACTAACTGAGCGTCCCCTCGTAGACCAACTCACATCATTGCCCTACACCGCAAGGAGGGATTAATTTATTACCATTAGTATGCACTCTTTATACACCTAGTAGTCAACAGTTACCGATCACCTCGAAAAGATGAAGTAATTCACTCCTTGGTTGTTTGCGGATAGATGCCCGCAGTGGACACAGACATCTAAATCCCCAAGCCACCGTACCGCAGCACGCCGCTAGAGAGCCAAGACAAACTGACGCAGCCCATTGATGAAACCCCCACCCAGAACACATTTAACTATTCACAATCTTTTGTGAGAGTGAATCCTTCCTATAGAATAAAATAATGTTAATGACAACAATTTAACATTCCTAATCGTAAATTTTCCTATTGATATATCAATTGATATAATTTTTATCCCCCCATGAACCATGGACCTTGCCGTTGGTGGGGAGGCTTGCGTACCTCAACGACACAGACAGCCGTACCGTAGGTGCAACCACAACGGAGGGGTATCTGTTGAGAGGCCGGACAAACATGTGGTTCCTGAAGAGGGGCAGTAGCCTTTTCAGTAGTTGCAGGGGCAACAGTCTGGATGATTGACTGATCTGTGGCCTTGTAACGCAAACCAAAACGGCCTTGCTGTGCTGGTACTGCGAACGGCTGAAAGCAAGGGGAAACTACAGGTGTAATTTTTCCCGAGGGCATGCAGCTTTACTGTATGATTAAATGATGATGGCGTCCTCTTGGGTAAAATATTCCAGAGATAAAATAGTCCCCCATTCGGATCTCCGGGCGGGGACTACTCAGGAGGACGTCGTTATCAGGAGAAAGAAAACTGGCGTTCTACGGATCCGGCTAAGAAATGAAAGAGGAAGCCGCCTGGTAGAATTTTGCACAGAGCATAACTTAATCATAGCTAACACTTGGTTCAAGAATCATGAAAGAAGGTTGTATACATGGCAGAACCCTGGGGATACTAAAAGGTTTCAGATAGATTATATAATGGTAAGACAGAGATTTAGGAACCAGGTTCTAAATTGTAAGACATTTCCAGGGGCAGGTGTAGACTCTGACTACACTCTAATGGTTATGAAATGTAGATTAAAACTGAAGAAATTCCAAAAAGGTGGGAATTTAAGGAGATGGGACCTGGATAAACTGAAAGAACCAGAGGTTGTACAGATTTTCAGGGAGAGCATAAGGGAACAATCGACAGGAATGGGGGAAAGAAATACAGTAGAAGACGAATGGGTAGCTCTGAGGGATGAAGTAGTGAAGGCAGCAGAGGATCAAGTAGGTAAAAAGATGAGGGCTAGTAGAAATCCTTGGGTAAAAGAAGAGATACTGAATTTAATACAAAAATGCAGTAAGTGAAGCAGGCAAAAAGGAATACAAACGTCTCAAAAATGAGATCGACAGGAAGTGCAAAATGGCTAAGCAGGGATGGCTAGAGGACAAATGTAAGAATGTAGAGGCTTATCTCACGAGGGGTAAGATAGATACTGCCTACAGGAAAATTAAAGAGACCTTTGGAGAAAAGAGAACCACCTGCATGAATATCAAGAGCTCAGATGGAAACCCAGTTCTAAGGAAAGAAGGGAAAGCAGAAAGGTGGAAGGAGTATATAGAGGGTTTATACAAGGGCGATGTACTTGAGGACAATATTATGGAAATGGAAGAGGATGTAGATGAAGATGAAATGGGAGATACGACACTGCGTGAAGAGTTTGACAGAGCACTGAAAGATCTGAGTCGAAACAAGGCCCCGGGAGTAGACAACATTCCATTAGAACTACTGACGGCCTTGGGAGAGCCAATCCTGACAAAACTCTACCATCTGGTGAGCAAGATGTATGAGACAGGCGAAATACCCTCAGACTTCAAGAAGAATATAATAATTCCAATCCCAAAGAAAGCAGGTATTGACAGATGTGAAAATTACCGAACTATCAGTTTAATAAGTCACAGCTGCAAAATACTAACGCTAATTCTTTACAGACGAATGGAAAAACTTGTAGATGCCGACCTCGGGGAAGATCGGTTTGGATTTCGTAGAAATGTTGGAACACGTGAGGCAATACTGACCCTACGACTTATCTTAGAAGAAAGATTAAGGAAAGGCAAACATACGTTTCTAGCATTTGTAGACTTGGAGAAAGTCTTTTGACAATGTTGACTGGAATACTCTCTTTCAAATTCTGAAGGTGGCAGCGGTAAAATACAGGGAGCGAAAGGCTATTTACAATTTCTACAGAAACCAGATGGCAGTTATAAGAGTCGAGGGGCATGGAAGGGAAGCTGTGGTTGGGAAGGGAGTAAGACAAGGTTGTAGCCTCTCCCCGATGCTATTCAATCTGTATATTGAGCAAGTAGTAAATGAAACAAAAGAAAAGTTCGGAGTAGGTATTAAAATCCATGGAGAAGAAATAAAAACTTTGAGGTTCGCCGATGACATTGTAATTCTGTCAGAGACAGCAAAGGACTTGGAAGAGCAGTTGAACGGAATGGACAGTGTCTTGAAAGGAGGGTATAAGATGAACATCAACAAAAGCAAAACAAGGATAATGGAATGTAGTCGAATTAAGTCGGGTGATGCTGAGGGAATTAGATTAGGAAATGAGACACTTAAGGTAGTAAAGGAGTTTTGCTATTTGGGGAGGAAAATAACTGATGATGGTCGAAGTAGAGAGGATATAAAATGTAGACTGGCAATGACAAGGAAAGCGTTTCTGAAGAAGAGTAATTTGTTAACATCGAGTATTGATTTAAGTGTTAGGAAGTCATTCTGAAAGTATTTGTATGGAGTGTAGCCATGTATGGAAGTGACACGTGGACGATAAATAGTTTAGACAAGAAGAGAGAGAAGCTTTCGAAATGTGGTGCTACAGAAGAATGCTGAAGATTAGATGGGTAGATCACATAACTAATGAGGAGGTATTGAATAGAACTGGGGAGAAGAGGAGATTGTGGCACAACTTGACTAGAAGAAGGGATCGGTTGGTAGAACATGTTCTGAGGCATCAAGGGATCACCAATTTGGTATTGGAGGGCAGCGTGGAGGGTAAAAATCGTAGAGGGAGACCAAGAGATGAATACACTAAGCAGATTCAGAAGGATGTAGGTTGCAGTACGTACTGAGAGATGAAGAAGCTTGCACAGGATAGAGTAGCATGGAGAGCTGCATCAAACCCGTCTCAGGACTGAAGAATACAACAACAACATAATTTTTAAAAGTTCTTTATCGTTGCAGATGGCAAACAAAGAAAAAAAAGCTGTAACGAAAAATATAGAAAGCCACAAGAAGTGTTAACAAGGTTCATATAAGAATATATTTTGTTTGTTTTCTAATCTGTGAATACTTTTCTTAAAAACTGAAATTCTGTAAATACAGATGGTAAAGAAAGGGTAACGTTCTAATAAAAATGATCAGCAAGACATCTGCATCATAACTCATCCTTGTTCTGCTAACGGCCTCGTCAAAGAGGGCGGAGAAGAGGACAGAAGTTCAGGGCAATATCTTTGCGTTGGGGTGGGAAACTGCCCCTAAAAGGTGGACGAATCAGCAAATGATGAACGGCGTGCGATACAGAAGGCAATGGCAACCACTACATTAAAGACACACAACGTGCATCCACAGGAAATGTGGCCCGTAATTGAAAAACGTGTCACTACGATCTCTCTACGGGCAAAAGATTCCAGACTAGTCCCCCATTCGGAGCTCCGGGAGGGGACTGCGAAGGGAAAGGTGACAGTGACAGTATTGGAAAACACGCAGCAAATAATTGATGACGTAGGGTGCAATTGTTACTCTGAGATGAAAAGTTTGGCATGGACAGTATTCGTGGCAGGCCGCAACAAACCAGTCAAAAAACTGATAGCTCAAAAAAAAGTAAAGAGCTCTCTTCCTGTTATGTAAAATAAAATAAAAAATTCACTGATGATAACATATCTGGATACAAGGAAAAAAGTGCCGTCACAAGGATGGACCTATGTAAAAACAAATTTATTTGTATGTAAACACGGACATAAGAGTGAGCTTTAACCTCGAGATTAATTACACAGTAATATTGTGCGGTAACTCGTTCTCTGCATTTGACACAGAACCGCGCTTCAATAATGCGTACCGAGTTGGTGGAAGTGTACGCTAACAGCCATCATATTACACAATGGATGGGTGGCGAAGACGCTTCCAATGTTGTCAAACAATACCGAACGACGGAGAACGAAGTGGCAGACCACCTCTCTGTGAAGAACGGGGACTCTCGCGAAAGAGCTGGAGGCTCTGTTGATCTAAAACCAGAGTATCGCAATAGAGGTGATGGCGGAAAAAGTGAAAATCAGTTGTTTACATCATCTTGTACGACATTTTGCTCTTGGGAAAGATGGCCACCCGCTGCGTTTTTCGTTGTTCACACCCATTCAGAAAAATCCACCGGAAATGTTGCAGCTGTGTCAGAACAATCCTGATGGCTTTTTGTGACGGCTCATCACAGCGACCGAGCGCTGTGTGACCCCGACACGAAGGTAGGTAGGTTGGTTTGTATGGTTGGTTGGGTAGTTGGTTGACTTGGGGGAGAGGACCAAACAGCGAGGTTATCGGTCCTTTCGGAGGGAGCGAAGTCCCCCGTGCCCTTTCACAGGAAACATCCCGACATTTGCCCGAAACGATTTTGGTATAACACGGAAAACCTAAATGAGGATGGCTGGACACTGGTTTCAACCGTCGTCCTCCCGAATGCGACACAAAGGAGTAAAACATGCAGTGGAAACGTCATTCCTCCAACGCCGAGATACAGTCATCACTGGACAAAGAGCAAGGAGATGCTGAGTGTTTTTGGGAACTACCATGGTGTGGTGCTAACAGATTATGTTCGTAAGGGACAGATCGTCAGAAAGTAAGTTTATCATAAAACAGCGTCTCTGTCATCTGACAGGAGTTACGATGAAGACATCAGGTGCATTTACCACGAAGGGGTTGCCATGAAGTGGTACAGCCTAGTGACTTACTTCTTGTTTCACAAATTAAGAAGAAATGCAACACAAGACATTTCAATCTCAGATAACAGCACTGGTCAAAATGCACTGTTTTTTAAACATATTGGTTTACAGCCTGAAAATTATTTTTAAAGCTCTAGATTATCACACGAAATTGTGAAATTTTTTCTCGATTACTCGCTAACGAGGACCCACCAGGTGAATCGCTGCAGTGTGTTACACTGGGGAGCCTAACCTTCATTTAAAGGAAGAAGAATCAACTCAACTCACCGAAGTACTTAATTATGGAAATGGCGTTATTACTTCACAATATTCAGCATCTTTAGACATCTAGAAGATAGACATCTCACTGATATTCGACACGAAGGATCCTGTTGTTCTATAATTAAGACCTTTGTGGAGAAAACCGTACAGCTCCAGGGACTAACAAGGAGACGTCCCTCGGGGTAGGACTGACTTTTTGAAACCTTACACTACGGTCACAGGTTCGAATCCTGCATCGGGGATGGATGTGTGTGATGTCCTTAGGTTAGTTAGGTTTCAGTAGTTCTAAGTTCGTGAGAACTGACGACCTCAGATGTTACGTCCCATAGTGCTCAGAGCCATTTGAGCCAACATAAAGACACAGCTCATTCCCTATCAAACATCCAGCGTTGGAACTGTAGTCGAATTTACCTTATTTCATTATTTAAGATGTAATTTAGGTGAGGAGTATCACGATTCCACCACGATAAGGTTGGCTTTTTATTCGGCTATTTGGTTCAAATGTATTTTTTATTTCTAATCCAGTGTCCCGTCATGTTATTCATCGTTTTACATTTTTAATTTTCGAATCCACAACATTCTGTATGTGTGGAATGTTTGTATGACAATCACCATCTTCAAAAGCGTTCATCTTGTATCGAAAAATACGTTTCTGACACCATTACACTGTAAATGTACATAGATTGTTTTATCTTTTGTTTTTAAGTGATAAACTGCCATTTTCAAATATTTAAATGTTGTGAGGATAACTGAAAATAATTAAATTCACATGCACATATGTTCCAAATGGGAAAAGTATGGAAGGAGGAAAATCGATTAAAATGGCTTGACAAAGATTACACATTTAAAAAAATACATTTAAGCCAATTAAATGACCCGACCGGAGAGGCCGAGCGGTTCTAGGCGCTACAGTCTGGAACCGTGCGACCGCTACGTTCGCAGGTTCGAATCCTGCCTCGGGCATGGATGTGTGTGATGTCCTTAGGTTAGTTAGGTCCAAGTAGTTCTAAGTTCTAGGGGACTGATGACCTCAGAAGTTAAGTCCCATAGTGCTCAGAGCCACTTGAACCAAGTAAATGAATAAAAATAATGGTCAAAATCATTTCGATAAGGATTAAAAGACAAAAAATTTCAAAGCACCTGAGTAGTTTTAAATCCACAACCTAACAACCTTTTGAATGTGTGGAATGCACCTTAATCATTACAGTAAGCCACTAGCGTGAATAATAAAACTATTTTTAAAGCGAAATTACGATTTTTTTTATCAATCACTCACAATTAAAGTCCCTTAGAGCGACTGGCTGCAGACTGTCATACCTGGGACCCTAACCTACATCACCGTATAGATGGTTTCAAAAAAAATCCATCCCTGGGGACGTCTCCTTATAAGAATATGGGTTGTACTTGCAAACACAGCGAAGATTCTCGAAGATTTTGATTTTCAACCACACTTACATCGACAAATTCAAGAGCAATAAGTAAAAACCCCAAAGCCACCAGTCTTTTGTTTATGAGTGAGAGCCACAACTTCGATACAAAGTTTGCTTCATGGAAGGAACGCTACGTATCTTCTATAAAATTACACGTCGTAATTTTTTTATTTTTATTTTGATGGTATAGGCTTACGACATTTGATGAAACACTGTAAGCTCTCAGTCATCGAATGAACTTTTAATCAAGAAGAAAGTCATCAGACAGCCCTGCATACCACTATAGAGAGAATGTCACAAGTTCAGTAAAATTATATCAAAATTTGACAGTCCAAGAGGGACAAAAAACAACTCAATAGGTTTGCCGAAGCACTTAGGACTCGACTAATCGACTGATAATTTATTATTACTTTGATTTAAATTTAGAGATAATATACAGACTAATTCCAACTTTGATGGCCTGAAATTCAGTTATGCCACGGATTTCGCGGCCCCTCCCGCTGGAGGTTCTAGTTGTCCCTCGGGAATGGGTGCGTGTGTTGTTCTTAGCATAAGTTAGAGTAAGTGATGTGTAAGTCTAGGACACGGTGATCTCGGCAGTTTACTACCTTAGGAATTCACACACACAGAAATTTTCTGTGTATGTTCCCACAGTTCCTTTAGTTATTCTGACAACCGGATTTTCATCCAGACAGTTTTGTGTGTATGTGGTTGACGTAGAACTTTGGTAGCTGGCGCAATGAACTTCTTTTGACAGTTTTACGTGGGTACTGTTTGTGGTTTTAATTTAATTTTTGGCGCAGTTTAGAACCAAGGCTTATAATGTTTATAGGATAATTTTTGTAATAAGGTTTTTCTCTTTTCGATACTCTGATGATGTCTAACCACGGCGGAACGCGGCATTTTCAAATAGAAACATAATAAAGTAAGGTACCATACTGACGGGAATACAATAAACCAAAAACAGGTGCAAATGATATTAAAAATATCACACAGGTGCTGAGGAAAACAGGTTAATTGATAACTTTGCAAGACTTTTCTGGAGTTCCTTGCAAGAGACCCCAGAAGCATTTTGAGAATAAATTCAGTGCTTCAGAAAGAGATAAGAAGATGTCTACGGATACTTTAGCTTGCAACACGTCGTAAGTTTTCGCGCCCAGAGTCAAGGTCCATAAAATTCTACTGTGTTGTAGACAGCGTCGCATTGTATTCCGCCTGTTATAATCCGGAAATTATCATTCCCAAGGCTGTGGCTGCTTAATATATATTGGTAAAGCAGGGTGTTATTTTCCTTGTTGCAACGCATTTTCATAAATTACTGCTGTTTATTTTGCTGTAATTAAGAGGTCCACAAAAAATAAATCACCAGTACCCCATTAATAATCTTCTTTGAAAACACTCACGCTTTAAATAAAACCCATCCTTGAATTTTAAGAGCACCAAAAAATACATGAATTAAAACAACAGTGTGCGACTGGTCGATAAAGAGCTGCTAACTTAAGCTTCTCATTTCTCGCTAGATTCAAGAGGTATCCGCAATCAGATCCGAGCAGAATATGAAACTGAACATAATACTGTAACCACTGCCTTCAACGAAGGCTAGTTTTTTTTACGTGGATGGCTTTAAGTGAATGAGGGGGTGAGGATGAAGGGAGGGGTGCTGGGAATGTACAGAAAAAAGTCTCATATTAATTCAACTGTAGTAAATACTATATCGTGTGTACTTTCGAAGAAGTAAATGGCCGGCAAGGAATATGTAGTTTATTTTTTTACCGTGGCAAGATAATAATCAATGTAACAAATCTCTAGGCTTTGTGAATATTTGTATCATGTCTTTTCCGATAGGTGGCAAACTCTAAGGCTCCTACACCTCATTTCCGAACAACAATATAGTTTACAGCAAAGGCGTTAAATCAGTCCATGCCACGGCGACGCAGAGGGACGCACTGATGGAGGAGTCTGCTCTCTTGATCTCGTTTCAGCTTGCGGATACTGAGCTATTGCCTCACCAGCACTGATGCCAAACGCACAGAGGGGGCCCGAAGACTAATCTCGGGCCGTCTGTGGTGTTGACCTCTAGCACGCTGTTACCACGGCCGTTCGGGCGCCAGATTTATCACAGTAGCGCCTGAAGCAAAACAGTTACACGTAAGCTCCTCCCTCCTCTGACAACGGCTCAAAATATGAACTACCCACACACCAGCACCACGCAACTCAATTCGTAGCGCATCTCAGAACATAACTAGGAGTTATGCAGTCCGCATAGAATTTTTTACACAGTGAAATAGCCGTTCTACCAGAGAAATTAACAAAAAACAACCCATCCTTACGTCCAAAACACTTGCAATTTTTCCAGAGTTAGCAGAGTCTAAGCCCACATACGCAGACCTCAACAAATAAGCGCTACTGTCCCAGAAAGGTATAAAAACAGCAAAGATTAACTCCTCGTTGTATACATACAACCGAGCGAGGCAGTTAGGCACTCTAACAAGGGGAGGCCGCCAATTGTGAAATTCAGATTCGATTCATACTGCGCATAATAAAAGCTCATGGCCAGAGGTGTAATGTGGCAAAGCACCAAGATGCACTTCTCAGCCGTTGTCGAGAAAATCGACAGATAAAAGAAACCGTTGCGGTGAAATACTCTCTACGATTAGTAACTTTCTACAGCGTGGTGGTGCAGCGGTAAGCGCCCGGGTTCGTAATCCGAAGGTCGCCTGAAAATGTACTGTTGTCCCAAGCATATTGCAACAAACGGTGTATTTCTATCGCTGCTCGTTTAGTTTTTATTGCCGTTTCAAATATACCGGTCATTTTTGAAACACCCTGTATATATATGAATTACAAAAAAAAAATACTAAAAAAAGTTGCATGGCGCGAGATTCGATCCGGCGACCTTCGGATAACGAACCCCAGCGCTTACCGCTGCGCTATGACGCTGTAGAAAATCACTACTCGTAGAGAGTATTTCACCGCAACGGTTTCTTTTGACTGTCGATTTTATCGACAACGGCTGAGAAGTGCATCTTGGTGCTTTGCCATATTACACCTCTGGCCATGAGCTTTTATTATGCGCAGTATGAATCGAATCTGAATTTCACAATTGGCGGCCTTCCCTTGTAAGACAGTGTTTCAAACCGCTGTCAGGCCATCCAAATTTCGGTTTTCCGTGGTCTCCCTAAATTGCCAAAGACAAATGGAGGGATGGCTCCTATGAAAAGGACACGGTCGATTTCCGTCCACATTCTTCTCCAATGCAATCTAATTACCTCATCGTCGACGGGACGTTAAATCCTAATATTGCTTCCTTCACGTTATCCTACAGGTAAGCAATCTGTATGTAGCTCTTTCCGGTTTCTAGAGCAGTAGAACATCTCCATCTCTTCCGAACAAATTCAACCTTGTAAAATGTGTGTTGGTATGAAGTTGTAACATGTAAAAACGAGCAACATGGCACTTAAAAAAACCTAAATAAGGAAGGAGATAATGTTAGAATTTAACGTCTAGTTTACATTCATGTCATTACATTCATGCAGGGAGAAGCACTGAACATAGTCACAAAAATAAATATTTTCAGAAATAATGCAGGAGAAGTATTCATAGACAATATTAGTTGTTCACACTAACCACTAAAATTGGTGCAATAGAGCGAAGGGTGCAATCGACATACTGTCGTTTCATAAATTTTGGTATCGCCAGGAACGGGAGGAAAAATTATTCTAGCTTCCTAGTAACTGACAGGGCTCAGGTGACAACTTCTCTAGCAGCAAAACGCAGCTGAAACATTCATCTCCACGACCTTCTGAAAATAAAAAATTCTCACTATCTGGACTACAAGCGGATCTTACATAGGTGTAGGGTAAAGAAAAATAAGCAGTGTATTAGCATAAATAACGCTATCTACGAAAGTTATTTGCTGCCAGTGCTCGATGAGATTCTTTTAACGATAATGTAAGCCATTTACTGCTATCAGTTAAATTTGTTATCAGTCTTCTCTGTGTTTCCACTTTATGTAGCTGTTCTTAAGGTAACACACAGATTTCTCTGTTGCTGATGGTGCTGCTGTTCTTGTTGTTGTGTTGCAGTTCTTCTTGTTGTTGCTGCTGCTGCTGCTGGCGTTAAGCCAGCAGACAGAATGGTTCATAGCTTGCTGTCTACTCCAATAGCGGCATACAAGCACCTCAGTTTGGTTTTTACCAATTCTATGGAGACAGTCGGCAAGTGAATTTCCCTTATCCAGTTACGTAATAGCAAAGTGTGACAAAAATTTGAAAGATATTCTACACAGATTATTGTCAAATAGATGTCACAGAGCTAAATATGATAGGTAACTACCATTCTTCAATCACGCAGTGAGAACTAAATCGAAATCTGCATCTCAACCAAGATCGGAATTCCTTACCGGCAAACCGAGCGAGGTGGCGCAGTGGTTAGACACTGGACTCGCATTCGGAAGGACGACGGTTCAATCCCGCGTTCCGTGATTTCCCTAAATCGCTCCAGGCAAATGCCGGGATGGTTCCTTTCAAAGGGCACGGCCGACTTCCTTCCCCGTCCTTCCCTAATCCGATGAGACCGATGACCTCGCTGTCTGGTCTCCTTCCCCAAAAACCAACCAACAACAACAATCTTACCGGCAAAATTAAGGTATCTGTTCCAACCTCGCATGTGCCTACAGGCTCAGCGACAAACTGAAAGGTGAATCGACAGCTGCACTTTGACAGTAGCCGGGGTAGTAGTACAATAGGAAATAAAATTATCCAAGAGGCATCTGAATGCGATGTTTTGCAACCGAAAGAAGTTGCGAAAGTGGGCTAAGTCTTCTACAACCCATTACCTGAAAAAGCCACTGAAAACAGTGGGATGGTTGCGACCAGACAAGTTACGTGACTGCCATACACTATGTCTCCTTCACTGGCTCTTCAGTTTGCACGCACTCCTGATCACGAACCTGTCATTCCACCATATTAGCAAGACAAAGTATTATTTACCTAGCATTTTACGTGCACCGATCTACAGAACAGAAACATTCTCACATTCATACTCACTCTCGGTTGTCTTGTTACACTGAAGAAAATTGCTGAAAGCACTTTCTTATGTCACTTTACATAACTCTGTGAAACAACGAAACAAACGCTCCGTTGTCCCAGCACTGGCTCGGGTAACGAAATGGTCGTAGCTTTGTCGACTTCAGTGTTTTAAGAAAACCACTAAATGACTGAGATCGGAGGTGACATTTTAACTTTTCCGTTTCGGAACAGTAAACACTTCCCCTACTCGTATGACGAAAGCCGGAAAGGCATCTGATAAATATGGATCTCTCAATTATTCTGCCGGGAAATTTAACATTAGAAGAAATACTCAGAGACGCCAAAGTCAACGCAAGCACAGTGGAACGGAGAAACGATTTCGTTTCAACAATGATGAAGAGGAACTGAACGGCAGGCTTCGTTCCAGGCATCTCTATTCAGTTTTAATTCTTCACAGCATCCCGAGAGGTCAATGGCGGGATGGTTCCTTTGATACGACAAGGCCTATTTCCTTTCACATCCTTGACATATTCCGAGCTTGTGCTCCATTTCTAACGACCGCTATGCCCACGTTAAATCCCAATCTTCCTTCCGAGAGGTCATTCCTACGAAGTTATATTATGGCAAAAAGTGACAGCAGTTATAACCTGGAAGTTATATTGGCGATAAATTTTCTTGATGGTGGAAGTGAGGTAGGAGAACATGTGCATACTGCTCATATTCGTTGTACGTCAAGCATGTGTCTATATAATCATCCGGTGGTTAATAAATGAAATACTGGAGTCTAATTCTCTCGGCATTAAAGTTCCTTCATCTGCTACCAATTCAGCAAGATGCAAACTACGTAAAATAAAAAAGGTTGTTAGAAACAAACAGTAACCAACTGTCTCATTGACTATGGTTCTTGGTTTAATAAAACACTACAAAAATATTTATCTTTCATCATTTTAAACATTAAAGTCTTCAAATGATGAACAAATGCATCCTGTGATACATGAACTTCAAGAACACCACCCTGTTTACCCAGCTGCCGATGTGAACATTATATAACATTTATTGTCCGCTTTGGTGCAGCTATACGTCTCCAACATTAGCGAAAGTATTGCTTTTACTACAAGCTGAATCGTGCAAAACGTCTCAGTTAACATCTACGACGTATGCGTATTCATCCCTAATCGTAGCACTGAATTAATTACGTTGGATTATTCTGATAATCAACAGTCAGTCAGTTGATTACCTACGGGAAAAAACGGCATTCGTACATTTAGGGGTCTCCTAAAATTAAAGACATTCCAAAACAAAAGTATATTTTCTACACGAATGAAAACAGAAACTTGCGGCGAATTTTAACTTACGCATACAAGTTTTTACTTTCAAAAATAAGCACCCGAGTTTACATAGATATTTCTTTTACATGCAAGCACTTACAACTTTGGAGTACTTTTCACGATAACGTTTAGATTCAAAGTTTCCATTGCTTTTACAAATGTTCATTCTGTCCACAGTACGCGAGACGAACATCCAGACTGCTGCAAACATGTTTGGAGCTACTGCGTTTCCCCGGCACTGCTATGCGGCGTAGCAGTTCACCCAAATGTTTTGGAAAGGGAAACCCATACTGGCAACAACATGAACCACGAATTACAAATGTCGCCAAGGTAACCTTTTAGCTTCGATGCCCAGGTAAGTATTCACCCCAGGTTTCTATCTTCATTCAAGTGGAAGATGAGGTCTTATGAAATCTAGCAATCTTCTTGAGACACCCTGTAGAGAAGTCAGACTTTTGCACAATCGGAAATTTTTAGTCAGTTAAGGAAATAACGCAATACAAACTGTAATCACCCAAGTGAATAGAAGAACCTCATTCTCTTGTTATACTCACAGTATTTCAGCCCGTCGAAGTGTCTACATTCAGAGTCAGGCCTACACTAGATACAAAAGAAAGGTCTTATACCAGATACAAAAGAAATTTTCTAGTATAAAAATGCTTTCTTAATACACACATCAAAAAACGTTTTGCATCATCCCAGTTCCCAGAACTCCGGAAGATAGACGTTGACTGTGGATATTTTATCACAGACACACTCCCTTAGACTGTTCAGGGATGTCGGTAAACCCAACCAAAGACGTAAACAACCATGCATAAGCAGCGCCTATGAGACGGAGGATATCCGACAGCCGATAAGTTCTAGTCATTCCACCAGCAAGGAGGTACATGGCTCTTGTTGTCCGTAGTTCAACCACGCCTAGACGTTCAATACCGTGGTTCGATCGTGTCCGCATTGTTATTTTGTGCCAGGAAGCGCTCTCAACAAGGGAAGTGTCCAGGTGTGTCCGAGTGAACCAAAGCGATGTTGTTCGGACGTGGGGGAGATACAGGGAAAAAGGAACTGTCGATGACATGCCTCGCTCAGGCCCCCCGAGGCCTGTTACTGCAATGGATGATCGCTACCTACGGATTATGGCTCCGAGGAACCCTGACAGCAACGCCACCATGTTCCATAATGCTTTTCGTGCAACCACATGATGTCGTGTTACGATTCAAACTGTGCGCAATAGAATGCATGACGGGCGACTTCACTCCCGACGTACATGGCGAGGTCAGTCTTTCCAACCACGACGCCATGCATTGAGGTACAGATGGGCCCAACAACATGCCGAATGGACCACTAAGGATTGGCATCACATTCTCTTCACCGATGAGTATCGCATATGCCTTCAACCAGACAATCGTCGGAGACGTGTTTTGGGGCAACCCGATAGGCTGAACGCCTTAGACACACTGTCCAGCGACTGCAGCAAAGTGGAGGTTCCTTGCTGTTTTGGGGTGGCATTAGGTGGGGTCGACGTATGCCGCTGGTGGTTATGGAACGCGCCGAAACGGCTGTACGATACGTTAATGCCATCCTCCGACTGATAGTGCAGCCATATCGGCAGCATATTGGCGAGGCATTCGTCTTCATGGACGACTATTCGCGCCCCCATCGTACACATCTTGTGAATCACTTCCTTCAGGATAACCACATCACTCGACTAGAATGGCCAGCATCTTCTCCAGACACGAACCCTATCGAACATGCCTGGGATAGACTGAAAAGGGCTGTTTATCGACTATGTGACCCACCAACCATTCTGAGGCATCTACGCCGAATCGCCGTTGACGAGTGGGACAATCTGTACCAACAGTGGCTTGATGAACTTGTGGATAGTATGCCACGACGAATACAGGCATGCATCAATGCAAGACGACGTGCTACTGGGTATTAGAGGTACCGATGTGTACAGCAATCTGGACCACCACCTCTGAAGGTCTCGTTGTATGGTGGTACAACATGCAATATGTGGTTTTCATGAGCAATAAAAAGGGGCGGAAATGATGTTTATGTTGATCTCTATTCCAGTTTTCTGTACAGGTATTATTCATTCTTCATTATGACAAAGTCAAGTGAAATAAGTCTGAGATGTAAAGGAATTGATGAAAAAACGCCACGACGGATTCACGAAAGTATACGAGACTTCAACTCTCGTAAAGCAGAGTATACGGTGAACGGTTTCATAACATTACTAAATCTGTATTTGCGTAAAGATTTCCGTGTAATTGAAAATAGATTACCCAAGGACAGGTTTGAGCTTATTAGCTTCCTTTGTCTCCAGTCCCAGGGCCACACTTAGCCATACAAGGAAAAATTTAGGTGCAACAATGCTGCGTCTCGGCTGTTTCAGAACAGAACAGACTCAAGGTTAGTATCTTTGTTCGAAAACTTGTGTAATGTAAATAGATGCCTTTCAGGTGGAAGAAAACGAATGATCTCGACTTTACTGCCGGCCAGAGTAGCCGAGCGGTTCTAGGCGCTAGAGTCTGGAACCGTGCGACCGCTACGATCGCAGGTTCGAATCCTGCCTCGGGCATGGATGTATGTGATGTCCTTAGGTTAGTTAGGTTTAAGTAGTCCTAAGTTCTAGGGGACTGATGACCTCAGAAGTTAAGTCCCATAGTGCTCAGAGCCATTTTTTTCGACTTTACTTTGTAGCCTCATGTTATTTTCTTATAATTTTCCACGTATTTGCTTGCTGTAAATTAAATAAATATTTACCTAGCAGTTTTGAGGTATTAACACTTCTATGGATGCTTTAAGGCAAATGAAAACAGCAAATCAATTTTCGTCCGCCTGTCTGATCTGTTAAAAGGTTTAATCGAGTCTGTACTTATAACATAAAAGTCTCATTGGGTAAAATCAGCTTTCCGATCCTCCCCACCCGAAAAATAATCCAATGTGCAGGCCTGTTCAGAGTGTAGGTTACAGAATATACCTGTACCAAAACGTTCCACATACGAGGCATTCGGCGTCTAGAGATCTATACTCAGTTGATTTCTCGTTTTTCTGCAAGCGGTGGCAGTTTACGAACGCTGTTCGAAACGCCAGACGCCAGCACAGCAATCGCAACCGAGGCGCAAGCCGTAGCGTCTTCTCGTTGCGACACACCCTCCCCGCCTCCTGGCGACTGCTGTATCAGCGAGCGTCGCGTGGTCGTGTTATCGTACTCGTTCTCATTTCGCGGAACGGCATGTCTGATTAGCTGCTCACAATCAGGACAATGAAGATAGTTTCTGTTCCTTAATGGACAAGTAGTAACAAAAGTGGGCGGCCTTTGTAAATACGATGAATTATATACGTAATTTCTATCCATAACGCCAACGAGCAGTGGCCAAAGTTATAATGATCACCTCGAAAAATAAAGTTACATAATTAATATGTTTGGTTGTTTGCAGGAACATGTCTGCAGTCCTCGCATACACCGAAATCCCTGCACTATGATACATTAGCACGCTGCTAGAGGAGGAAAAAACAAAATGGCGCTGCACACTCCAAAGTGGAATATCGCGAAGTAATTAGTTTTCTGCATTTGAAGGTGAACGACGTTGCAATAGCACAATCTGAGTTGGCTGAAGTGCACGGCAACAATGCACCTTGGTGATGCAGACGCTTTTAGTGTGGTCAAACATGTATGAGCCAGAAGGAAAAATGTTCCTACCGCAGCACAGAAAAGGCGAATACGTCCTGAGCACAGTTAGGGATGTACAATAAGAGAACTCGCTTCTTGATTTACCTGGCAGCTTCAAAGACACTTAAAACATCCTGACATATTCGCGCTTTTTTTATAGTTAGTATTAGTACCCATGTCACGTAATATAATGCAGAGTGTAGTAAAGTAACATGATACATAATGTCATGTCATGTACAACATGACACGAGGCATTATGTCATCCAACATATCTGTCATGTCATACGACACAACGCTTCATTAAAGTTTAAGATGCATGCATTCGCACTCCGGGATACTTCTATTATAGGTGCACATCTACTCTCTGATACTTCATATTGTAGATGCATCCCGCTCTCCACAAGCACATAAATTATTGTCTACTTTTTCTTACACCCCTCACCATACATGTAGCAAAGGGTGGGTCTAAGAGAGCTCACTGTGTTGGGGAAGCAGGATTAACTCGTAAAAAAGCGCGAATATGTCAAGATCTTTCGATTTAAATATTTTTGAAGTAGACAAATAACTCGAAAAGCTAGTTCAAGTATTTTTCATTATGGTTCCCAACTTTTACTCTATCATAATTTTGACATTACACCGTCATAGGTTGGCAAGCGATGTAGATTCTTGTCGACTTGGGCGACGACTGCTCCGGTACAAGTTTCTTTTATTATCTTTCGAACCAAGTTGCTTATATCGTGGCAACGGATCACACTTTCACAAAACAGGACGACCATTCACTGCATTTCTTTTTCCACCTTCTAATAAAATTTGACCCGATTTGCACAAGTTTGAAACATAGAAGTGGAGCGCGTAAAAAGCTCTAATGTAGTTTTTGCACGTAAAAACCGAATGACTATAGAGTTTTGAAAGCGAGTTTCCCATTTTATCGTAAGAGTGAATTTTTTATTTTTTTTCATTCACTTTAAACTGTTTCAGCGCATTCAGTTTACATAAGAACGAATTTTACATGCTACATGTAGCTCGGCTTTAAACCAACTTATCTCGACAACGAATAAAGTATGCTGGATGGAAAAAATTGGTTGTGACTTTATACACTCATCTACTTTCGTGAAAACTTTGAACCATTCGTAGAAGTTTAAAGTACAGAAGTGGAGCGCCTCAAGATTCTCCCAGAAAACATGTTTTTCGCATGTTTTTGGATGTAAAATCCGAACGGTGTACATACAAATAGAGTCATTAGTTCAGCATAAATGTCAGCCCCATTAAAATCTTTTGCAAGGGGAATTAATCGCTTATTACAATTTGCATGGATGTCAGCTCCGATTCGTCGTTCAAAATTTGCTTAATATATTGGAACATAACTACAATAAGACATTGTTCGAAAGGCTACAATAATGGCCGCTGGTCAGGCCTAAACCAAAAACTCTCTTCCCCCTGTTCCTAGCTCAAGCAGAAACCGAACACCAAGGCCACCCCAAGTCCGACTCTGCGCGCGGCCTTCAGAACGAAGAACTGCCTGGCTCGGTGGTCTAGTGGTAGAGCCTGGTCGCGAGATCGAATCTCGGTCAGACACTGGAATTTTTCATTCAGCCTTTACACTAGCTAGCCCTCACCTCTGAATAATGTGAGTATATGCCAGGAATGACACGTGGTTCAGTTCTACGTTGAACGGTAGCTAGCCTTCCCCACTGCGTTAAAGCAACGGAAGACGCCGCAGTTGCGTCGAATTGTAAAACCTTGCAAACTGGCAGCTGAACATCCTTCTTGGGGACACTCACCCGTTCATATCATACGATTTTACTTTCACGAAGCACTAAGTCGCATGACATCTTCCGCTGAAGAACCGTTAACTGAACGACAAGTGGATGCCCTGATGCATGAAGAACGGTGTGTGACACTCGACGCTATGGTGGAAAACCTCGGTATCAGTCATAGACCAGTTTTAACCCTTTACGGCCTAAATTTTTGTTCTTTAGCGTAGACAATTCTCAATATTTTAATGGCATTATGGCAGGAAGGACATTGTTTTAATACAAACAAAACCGAAGAAATATATATGTTTTGTCTTTTATTTGATTTTATCAAAAAAATGGTCCAGTCATCGATAAATATTACTTCCTGAGAACTGGATTTGATAAACAATTTTCTCTTTCATTGACACACAAAAACACCTTATATTAGGAAGACTTTGAATGAGTTCCTGATTCTGATTGATAACGATGATTTCGTTCCCGATTCTGTACTGTAAATAGCACAGTTTTTACATTTTCCATGATTAGCAGTAAAATCTGGCCATGAGCTCCATGATTTTGAGTTCAAATTACATTTTAAAGTGCAAACCCCTTCTTTCTTCTATTGTTCCGAAAGTAATTGGATGACATTTCTTTTTATCACTACCATCTCCAAATGGAATTTCTTCAGCATCTGGATAATAAGTGGAAATATTCTGTTGATAATGACATACGGCGCGGTATCATTATCGAATTGCTCAAGAACTTTTTTTTAGAATCACTGCTTTCCTGATATGGTGTATCAGTATCAGATGGGGAAAACTTCTGGAGTAACTCCATTACCTCCGTATCTTCCATTTTTCTTGCCATGGCCTGCCATGCAAAAATATGAAACTGTAGACCTTACGGGACTAATAAGTACAGAATATTTTAAACGAAAATTTTATAAATATCTTCAATATTTTGGCTTCTAAACAGTTACTAGCATAGACAAATTTATCACGAAACTGGGATAAAAAGACCAAATTGTCACGGTAAAGACTCAAAACCAAGCACAGAATGGCTCACAACTAACTACACGCAAGGCGCCACGAATAATATATCCGCAAAAGTTCTGCAAAATGTTAACAATTTGCCAAACTCAGAATAAACGGGGCGAAGCAGTCCTGTCAGGTTTATCGCGAAAGATAATATTTTATGCTCTTTTTAATAAAGTAGGACTCGAAGTCTTTTCAGATCACGACGGATTAAACATCCTGCACTACATTTTGAAAGTGACACGAGTTCGCCATCGGCTGGAGTCCGCGACTGCTCACCCCCCACACAATAAGCCCACGGAACCAGCAGTTGGGATGCAGCAGCTGTGTCACACCAATGCAGATGCCTTCCTTAGCCTTCTAATCACCACCGAAGAGTGCTGGGTGTCTCACTATGATCTCAACACAAAGGAGCGAAGCAAGCAGTGGAAACAATTCACGACCGCCGAAAATGGCGGAGACAAACATCGAGCAATGTGATGGCACTGACGGCTGCTGACAGGTTATGCTCGTAAGGCACATAACGGTTACGGCCTGTCGCGCACTGCACGCAGCAGAGAGAGGAGGGGCCCCGGCTTTTGTAATTCGCACAGGTTGTCTGCGTAAGCTGGTTCGTCAGGCAACGTTCTGCCAGTACTGAGCTTTCGGCAGCAGTATGCGCGTCTGCAGCAACAGTTCACTTTCGTTGTTCATATAAAAATCATTTACTGATGGAATACCTAATTCTTTTCTTTAAGGAAAATCCAGTGGTACACGATACCAGTCAACCGAACTGCGCGCCGGAAAGTTGAAGGAATAAATATAGAGGAAGACAGGAACGGAATTGCATTATCAAAATTATAAATATTAGTTGTTGCAAGCAGCAACTTCAATCTGCCCATGGACCTACCAAAAGCATATGGCATTTTTAGTTCCAAATGTAACAAACAGAAACATATCAAGAAACATGATAGAAATTGATAATACAACGACCATTACAAATGATGACAGAATGACATCACTGAAACTCAAAGTAATGAAATATTGGACGAACCAGAACCGTTGTTGCCTAACAAAAAGCAGACGCCCATAACATGATACTCGATGATGGTGATGACGACGACGACGACGTTTGGTTTGTGGGGCGCTCAACTGCGCGGTTATCAGCGCCCGTACAAATTCCCAACCTTTGCTCAGTCCAATATCGTCCTTTTCATGAATGATGATAAACTGATGAGGACAACACACACGCCCAGTCATCTAGAGGCAGGTGAAAATCCTTGACCCCTCCAGGAATCGAACCCGGGACCCCGTGCTTGGGAAGCGAGAACGATTCCCGGCGAGGTCAGGGATTTTCACCTGCCTCGCGATGACTGGGTGTTTGTGTTGTCCTCATCATTTCATCATCATTCATGAAAGTGACGATACTGGACTGGGCATGATACTTGAGGGCATACACAACTGCTAAGAGACAGCTAAAAAAATAAAAAATTAAAATTAAGGAACTCCATGTGTGAATGCGATTAAACAGGAAACCGATTCTTTGTATCAATTTTTCATACCGATGTATCTTACAACAGAAAAGATGTCAAAAGCTTATTAAGTGTCAATGAAGCAAAAAGTGTTTCAGACTGTGTCTGAAACAGAAGGGGAAGTAATATGTACATCAATGATTCCATATCAATCTTCCTCACTGTTCTCATCCCCTGAGTCCTCGTCCTCACCGTTATCATCATCATCATATGTAAATACTACTACTTCATCTACGACATCTTTAACTAATTCGGAATGTTATTGTAGTCATACACATTGAGAGAAAAATTGAATGTGATATATATCTAAATCATATAGCTAGTTTTTCTTTAGTAGGAACAGCGTTTCGGAAGTTACTTTATTTCCAAGTCTTCCTCTATCATCATGTGAATCTCTATGAATTTTTCTCCTTTTAGTCGGCAAGTTTCCATGGATAGTTGATCAAGAACTACTGTAGACAACACACGTACGTCACATTTTCTTTGCTTCTGTATGTACTTCATACTCCATGGAGGCCTCTCACTGCTCTTGTGTGCGCTATATACAAAGAAAAACTTTTAAAAAATTGAGTTCCGAGTCAAACTCTGAATCAAAATGCAACTGCATCGAGAGTTTTGCAACAAACACGCTGGATGTGCTGTGCTGTTTGAGTGCCTACAGGAGCACACTACCTCAACTTCCTGACGAGGTGAACCGAGCCCGTCAATACGAATCGTTGGAAACTGTACATCTCATTTTGTACGTAGCAGTCACACAGGTTGCTTCTTTGAGCTATCAAAATTTGCTTCACCCCCGTACTCCAACTGTCATGGTACCTACAGTAGTGACTTCTTCCTCTTTCCTAGAATGATGAAAGCGTTGGGTGGCGTTTTTGCAGCGATAGCAAAACAACCTTGGTGACATGTGGGCCCGACAAACATTTGTCCACGAAGGACTTGCCAACATTAGCGACCAGGCAGTGTTGTGTGTCGTAACATTATATAAGCCACAGGTACCGTCCGCGCAGGGTACGGTGGCCGATGCGCAGTGACCAATTTTCGTCCAAAGCGCTGGTCGAGTTCATTCGTTCCTTCGGAAGAGGAGGGCGGTAGTGCTTGCTACCTTTCGTCCTGTCGACGATGAGAAAATCTAAGGGCACGTCCTGCAATGTTTCTCAAACGATTTTACAGAAATAATTCGGCAAAAAAATTCATTTTTGCATTACTTATAGCTTTATACGTCAGGTTCATGATGATACGTCCATCATTTTGTTAATGGTCATAGTTATTGTGATATTTACATGGTGTAAGACAGTTCGCGAAATTCGAAAAAGTTTGCAGAGAAAACGGGTGTCGCTATGATTTTGCGCATGGTGCATATTATATGTTGCTGTGTATGAAATTTAGCTAATATATGAATTTTATCATCAATCTCGAGAAAATTGATCTGATGTAGCACACTCTCAGTAGTGATCGCGCCATGCCAGCGATAAAGTCAGAGTGAAATAGCCACAATATTCCTCATAAAGAGTTTGAGAAATCGAAATGAGATTCTGGCAAATTATAGCATGCAATGAGGAGAATCTTTTACCATATAGTTATCAGGACACATCATTACCTACAGCGTAATTTCACTAACTGCAGATTTTTTGAATGAAAGAATTTTCAAAGGCCTTCAATAGATGGTGAAACAAGAAATGCTGTGGATTTGGAACAAAATAAGTGAAGTCACTACACGTTTATTTTGTGCTGAGGATGTGCTTTTTCATAAGTTACTGTCTTTAATTGAGTTTCTCACTATAACCATTGTTTCAGGATTCTCACACAACTGAATCTGCACATGTTAGTGAAGTGACACCGTGTAAACACTGCCGAGCTTTGGCAAAACAAGCAAATTTTAACATTGCAAGAAGAGAAGTGTAGGTTTTACTCAAATTTCGCGACTCATGACAGTGCTCTTACAGGCCAGGCGAAAATTAAATCGCTATTTTTGTTGCATTTTCAGAAGAATTCTTTTTAGATACTAACCAAAGCAGAGGAGACAGATCTTTCTGAATGGTTACCATGCAAGAGTCAGCATGAGGGACGGAGGGTGGGGGCTCCTATTAATATTTACAAAAAAATGCGGGTGTAGGCTTCAGTTTAGAACGGCACTTCCTCTCCGGCCGTCGGCATTCCCCCCTTACAGTCTGCCCATGACCCCCACCACTACTGCTCTTCCCACACACGTTATTCTGTGAGGACTCTAAATGCTGTGCTTCACTTTGCAGTGCTCCAATGAGGATACAATTTGTGCAGACCTACATTAACACTTCGTGGGGAGATGCTGGGAGCAACATTATAGTATTCTGATTATTCGAAATGCTGGCCTATTGCTCCACACACAATATCTACAGTACGAGCAGTCTTAAGCATCAAGGCTGCATGTATAGTGTAAGGAACTATCAAAACAAGAGATATGGAATAAATATAAGTACATTGTTTATTATTTCGAAAGTATCGACATGATTTAACACATTTATACATTGTGAGACAAAACGGTCAGTGCCTTAGTGGAAAAATGTTTGCATTCTGAAACTTTTCCTCTGGCATAACACTTAGAGATTTCTGGTACTTTGGTGGAACACCCTGTTTATTTCGAAGGTTAATAAAATTTGAAACAAATAAGAAAAAAAACTGGTTTTATCAGCGATTACTTCCATTTTAAATCGTAACTGATAACACGGAAATCATAAAATCTAAAAAATTAATTAGCATCGTCAAAATGTAGGAACAAACTGCCGTGTTATTAACACAATTTCGCGAACCACTTGTTCACTTTTTGCAGAACACTAGTGCTCCACAGAATGCAGTTTGGGAAACCCTTGCCTACGGAACCATAATCGTACCCAGGCGTGCACCTCGTCGTGGGAAGCAAATCGACGGCCACTATTTCTGTCTTCAGAGCTCCAAAAACAAGGAAACCGTGAGGAGAGTGACGGGACTGTATGGAGGCTTACCTGTGGAATTGTTTTCAATGTAGAATCTTCAATGGAATCAGATCGTGTGCGAAAATATTCGTGGACAAACACCTGTCAACTTTTACACTTCTGAGAAATCAGGACACTGTTGCAGCAACAAATACACCACGACCATAAAAGTTGTATGCAGGTAATGATTTTGAACCCGAATCTACGACTGTCAACCGATTATTTGTAATGCATGCTTTGAGACTGGCTGAACACGAGCTATGATCTTCAGTTGTTACTATTAGATGTAACTTTGTGTCAATAAAAAACTACATGTTCATTCCCGACTCGGTTCAAGACATTCCAACATTTGAATTTAAGTACTTACTCTATCCAAGGATTTCGTTGCTTGAGACTTCACAGCCACTGGCACTAAAGTTTCAGTCATTCCATTCTGCACGGCAGAACTATATAGTACGACTATAGCAAAAAGGGCAATGAAACTGAAGTTTTGATAAACAAGAAGATTTTTAACATCCTAACAGTAACAAAGAAACCGCATGGGAAGAGAGGCTCTCCAAACTGAGAGGTAAGTTGTTTGGAAAAATCATTCACAATTGGGTATAATCCTCGCGCATAAAGCCTGTCTATTATAGCTGTCTGTTAATACTTGAAGAATAAGAAATTACAAACAGAAAGGCTAAAGTATGATCCTTGTTCGAGAGTGAACATCTAGTACGTAATTTTCAGGCGTCAATGCAGTCGCCGTATCTAGCACAGATTGCGGTAGAACAATCTGGTCCCGAATACATAAACTGTCAGATGACACCAACACAATAACTGAGACACCCTGGATGAAGAATAGCACAGCCCAATGATCATCGTTCACACAGCCACGTATTCAATGCAGAACAGGCACGCTATTTTCGCACACGACCACCACCTATTGCTGCTGCTGCTGCTGCTCCCGTCTAATCCCTAGTGCTGTCGAGCACAGTCTTGCTGCCAAATGAGCTTCTTTTGTAGAATTTCACTACAAGGGTATTGTCTAATTTGATAATTTATCGTGTAATTCATCAACAACTTCTCTTAATACTTCAAGGTACTTTTCCGTAGTCACGGTCCTATTGAAGAATTAAGGACCTACCACTCCTTTGCTACATATGAGAGTACAAACCGTAACTTCAGGAACATTTAACTCCTCCTCAATAACAAATCGTGGATTTTCAGAAGACCAATACATGCAATGGTGTTTGTTAACTTTCATTAAACTTAAACCTTTCTTCATCAGACCACAAGATTTTTTTATAAAAGTTAGGATCACCTTCACTGCGGACACATACCAGTCTCAGAATTCGCGTCTTCGATCTGTACCATCCTCGTTTAGAGTGTGTAGTAACGCAGGCTTATAAGGCTTCATACGTAATGTTTTCAAAATTCTCCTTAAACTTCTGTCGGAAAATTGTAGTTCTTTACAACCTCTTCTTGCAAATTCCTTGGGTGACTGAACGAATGCCTGTGCAACGAGTTGCAAATTTTCTTCAGCAAGTGCTGATTTTCAGTGGCCAATGAGTCTTATGCCAGCTACAGAACATCACCTCGAACCGTCGATTTAACTTGTAGATTGATTGCCTTCATGGTGACGGTGTATGAGATCGTTTTACATCTTCTTAACTTCGATCAAATCTGCATCATCACATCTGTAAAGTGAACACTTACTGTTCTGCAGATAATTTTCTGTTAATAATGTACAGTTTTCATACTTACAATGAAATCATAAACGATGCCAAGGCTCAGACTCACTAGTTATTAACAAACCGGCTGTTCTGCCATCACTCTTTAAATAAATTTCACTGCGCACAATTTCCGATATTTTCCAACGTGCAGGAATTAAAAATTAGCCAAGTGCAAGTAGGGCTCTCACACTTAGGGTTCCGCGCAAACTTAAAATGTATAATTCACCCATTCTGAGACTCGAGAATCTCAACAATTTTTGCCTGTTTTCGATATAGATACTGGCAAGATATCGGCCCCGGGAATTCCAACACAGCTTAATGAGGACACCTAGAAGTATCGGCGTGCAGGAGGGCGAGATGCTTTTTCTTTTTCACGTACTTATTACACTCAAACAGCGCACACAGAGTGCGGCAACGAAGCTGGATCTGCATCAGCGTCAACTAACCAGAACCGGAACAGTTACCCAGCGTACGAGCCCACTGCTTGACCACCTCCTGCTGTCACAACATGACGCGACTAGCGGTGTAACAGGCCTGTCGGGAAGTGTGGGTGTGATCAGCACGGCTATTGAGACTGCGTGTTTGTCTGCCTTACGTAAAGCAACTCGGCGCTTATCACGCAGGTTCGCTGCGGCCTTGACACTGGCACCTCTCGTGCAGCCGTTACGCGCGAGGCATTCGTGTGCGCCGCCAGACCTGCCAAAGTGCTGGCCCAACACTCGCGCCGCTATTTTTAACAAGACTTCTGCGCGCTGTCGCGTCCTCAGTCAGCCCTGCAACGTAGCTCCGTAAACAAAAACAGTGCTCTAACTGCTCCCACTAGTCAATACATTCCAAACAATGCACGTTTTGTGTGTGTGTGTGTGTGTGTGTGTGTGTGTGTGTGTGTGTGTGTGGAAAGATACAATGTGTTCCAAAAAAACACCGACGAACTTCAGGGAAGCTCTCTGCTTTTCGTACTTTGAAAAATGAGATAGTACGGACTAAAACCAGGAAAAAATATGTCTAATAAACATGGCTTCTAAAATGCATACCTTAAGAGTTATGAGCACTTTTTCAGTACAAGAGGTGTTTCACACTAGCGAAGATGAGCAACTGCTCATAGCTATCGAAGTATGCACCCAGACCCCATATTTACTACACGTTTTTTTCGTCCCAAAATAAGGAAGGCAAAGACATTGCAGTAGAAGAGATGTTTCATAGTATCGAAGATAAACAAATGCTCATACCTCGTAAGGTATGCATTTGAGAACCCATGTTTATTAGACATACGAGTATTTTAATTATTTCTGTCGATTTTTCTTGGGGAACCCTGTACACAGTTTTTGGTGTTTCAAGGCTGACTCGTGAAAGTTCCTAAACATTTCACCCCTAGAGGCTTGATGGAAATAAGTGTAGTAGAAAGAAAGTGGCAAATATTAGTGTCGAATCCATAGTATCCGGAACTTTTGAGCTCAATAGCAATAGTACTCATGACAACTGACCTACAGGTGTGCATGTGGTGCGAGAAAGGAGCCACATGTGAAGCACAAGTGTGAAAAGTGTGGAGCAGCTTAATCCAAGCTTTGTACACGCATCATCAGTTACTGCCTGCAAAAGGAACCGATAGGGATAAGGTATACCTAGCATCCTTACGCTTGGGGATTGGAAGAGGTAGTAAAAAAATCATTT
The DNA here is from genome assembly GCF_023864345.2 of Schistocerca serialis cubense. Taxonomy (NCBI): domain Eukaryota; kingdom Metazoa; phylum Arthropoda; class Insecta; order Orthoptera; family Acrididae; genus Schistocerca; species Schistocerca serialis. The sequence goes on along the minus strand of NC_064644.1, from coordinate 396,230,564 downwards.
TAGTCTCAAAGCCAAAGGCCTTCAGGGTCACTGGCTGATTCGTGAGTCTCGAGGGCTTTTCATCCCTATTGTCTCCGATGGGGTGGGATGATGGAGTAGTGTCGAGGTAAGTACCAGTAACTGACCAATGTCATGTAATCAGATACTGTAAAAAAGTAATTAATGACTTTCACGGAACTTGAAAATAGAGCTGTAATTTCAAATGTTCATACAGTGGTACGACATATGATCGACTTTTCATACTTTCTGGCCACCTTTCACATTAATTCCACAATTACTTAAGGTAATTCGCACCCAAACAAGAATCTTCCGATACATCAACGTCCGTACAATACTTAATAGACAGCACACAGATTACAAAGTCCATGAGTCAAACTGAAAATACACTACATAAATGTGTAACGCATTACCGCCCAGAGCAAACGAGTTTCGTATGTGGTGGTGGTGGTGGGTTGGGGAGGAGGGGACAGAAGAGTATCAATTTAAGAAAACTGTGAACATTTCCAATTTTCTTGTTCACTTTCTTGAGCAAAGCACCCGAATGTAGTGAAGATATGCAGAGACTGCATGTAATCCACCTGGTGATTTACATGACAGTTATTGCTCTTAAAGCTCTGGCATAAGCTTTCTCATTTAAGTGTGTATCCATTGACAGCAAAAATGCTTTATTTTGCTTTGTTTCTCAATTCTTTTCACATGTAATAACGTGGCGTCACGTACACTCATTTAGAACAGGAAATAATAAACTTGACAGGTACAACAATTATCTTAAAGTGACATTTATGCCATTCGTGTGTAATTCTGCTGGTTGCAGCTCTTTTTAGATGTGCTAGTTGATCAATACTCGGTGTTAAAACCAGAACAAAGGCTTCACTAGAAGAAAAGTAAGTGCATTTTAGAACACCATCGGCACCCTCTTATTAAACAGGTGCAAAATGGGAAGGGCAAAATATAAATTGCATTTTTTAAGTTGCATATAGCTTCAACATTCGAGGACAGCATTAAAAATGTTAATTAAATCAAGTCCAAAGTAGGCCTGAAACCAATTATAGTAACAATACAATGGCGTGCAATACACATGCCAAAAGGAAACTACTTACAAACAATGAAGTAACAGAACTAGTTGTGAGGTTTTGTACTTAGGAAAAAAAAGGCCATGACTGGAGGTATCTTAAGAAAATAAACAAAACGTTTAAAATGACCTGGATTGTTTTTGGTAAGCTAAACTGAGCTCTCAAAACAAAGTTTCACATAAATCTCACAACACGGAAATTTCTAATTAGTGTTTACTACTAGTTTTCACTTACGGCAGCGAAAGCAGGTTGACATAATTTAACGTGATCCACAAAACCATGAGTTAAAGAACTTTTAAAAACCCACCAAAGAACCCAACAGAACCCAACCATATTTAATTATGAAAATTTAACATACAAAATATTACATAGTTTGCCTTACACAAAGAGAGCAATGATATTTATTGAAGGCAACAGTTTACCATCACAATAATTTATTTATTATTACTGTGTTTCAACTTTTTCTGCCAATACAAGAAACACAGTTAAATAACACTTACACTACAGAAAAAACTAGCTTTATGTAGAATTTTAATAGCTGTACAGTACAATTTAGGCTTTTTTGTAAGCAACTCATTCTCTCCTTAAGTTTTTTGTAATATGTGGAGAAGATTCTCTCAATGCATGTAAGTGCTAGGAGGCTAAAAACTGAGGCTTTCCACGAAACTAATAATTCCTGCCGGTAAGCTTACTTTTTTTAATTATTTTGTTTGCAGCTACGTTGTCTTTCACCAATTGTTTGGATGGAACTGTGTCATAATTGCTTCAGAATATATAGTGGCTGAAAAATAATCGGAAGCAGTAGTCCTAAAAAACAATACTTGTAATCCACTATGGATGCATCTATATGAGACAGCTTTCTTCACCTTCTTCTTGTTCATCAGTTAATCTTCTCCCTCTGAACCTTGGACGTAACATACAAGTAAAAGCAAGATACTGCAAGGGTTCTATTGCTTGTTTCTTCATTTTTTTAGTTACATTCTTATAGGGTTATATCAGGACCTTCCAAATGCTCAAGTCATAGTTCAACAGCTGGTGCAACATTTGTACTGTTTACTTGAAGGCACAGGACTCTAAAAACCACTACTGGTAGTCAGATGATGAGTGGTTTCTTTAAAAACTAATATATTATCCATTATTTTGCTAACATTAGCAGGAACTTCAGTGTTCTGTTACAATTTATACATATTTAAAGTAAAGTAGCTGCAAGAATGAGTTGGTGTTTTTTAATAAATGAATCATATGAATTTAAATCTAACTGTCGGTCAACTCCAAGAAATCCAAAAAAAGTAAAAAGAAAATCTACTGGTTTGGTTTTTTTTTTATATATACCTGTGATGTTTTGAAACCAGAGTGAAGCATGAGCATATATTGTGAAAAACATTTAAAAATAGAGTTACTCAGTGAATCATGTATGAATGCATACTGGAAATTTCTTGGGGAGAGGGAAGAAACAAATCTGGTAAAAGACAGGAGTAGAAACTACAATTATGACTTTAACGAAAAGAAAGTAGATGTGGACACGACACAGTCTGACTAGACGAAATAAATAAGTTCTGTAACAAGTCCCCTGAGATAAGAAAACACCGAGGTGACATCCTAATGGAAGACAGTGGATGAAATTAAAAAAGGTACATTAGTTAAGGGGAAGGGAGAACGTAGAGACGGCTTTTATCCAGCAGTAAATGTCTAATGACTGACAACAAAAATCACACACTTAGTGTCCCCAAGCATCACATGATTAAAGCTCTTGCACTTATAGAACATAACTAAACTAGCTAACAATTGGCTAGCTTTGATTTAATTACAATGGCCAATGCATATTCGAGCTACAACAAGCTCCCTGGTCAAACCATCAGACACCACCTTAAAAGTGTACACTGGCCTCTTTGCAGATGGCGCCAAACTTGTACCAGATGCTCATCTGACCCTATCCCACTGTTGTACATCGTAGCAACAAAGTGTTTCAGATATGCCAGCCAGCTATATGGAATCAGTGCAGGAAGATTTGTCAATAAGGAGACGTGGCAATATGGGAGAAAGGAGCTATCATGTTTGAAAGTGGCCATGATTGTAGCGTGAATGAAGTGGCCCGATTTGTTGGTGTATCAAAGTCAACAGTCCAATGCATCTATAAGGAATGGTGAATCTCTAGCAGTTGTGTAATACAATGTAAGAATAGTTGTCGTAAAAACATACTGACACGGAATGGAGACAAGTGTTACGCGCAGTCAATGACAGTTTCGAACTGAATGTAGTTCCATCTCCATCAGTTTCCGAGCGAATATTGTGAAGGGAACTGCATGCAATGGGCATTTGGAGTCGTGTACCTTGCAAAACACAGTGGTTCACAGCAGCAAATAAAGCTGCATCTCTGTAACAAGCCAAACAACACATATACTGGACGACAGCCGACTGGAAGTATGTGATGTGATCTGGAGAGTTTGTTTCTTTTTCAAATGAAGCAAGACACCGAGTGCACTAACAGCCCAATGACACATTTAACGGGCAGTTTGTGGAGGTTGCAGGTCAGGCCGGAGGTGGTTCTGTGATGTTTTGGGGGTGTTTTTCTTACCGTGAATTGTGTACATTTACCCAGATTATCATTTACATGAATTAGGAGGATTCTTTCTACATTCTCGAAGACCAAGTGTTGCCCTTTCTTCTTCGTATTCATGATGGGTATGATGGGAACTCCCTCCGTCTTCAAAGTTGAGGACAGCCACATTAGGACTGCTGGCAAGCATTCCTGGTTTAGCGAGCATTTGGGAACCATGTTACACATCAACTGGCTCATTAACTCACCCGATTTTACCCCCATACAAAATGTCCGGGACTATTTGGAACAGTGGATGAAACGCAGCAATCAATTGAGAATTGGTAGCTCCATATCATCTAATGATCAACTAGCCGCTTCAGCTGGATATGGCATACTTTAAGAAATTTGTGTACTCTCTCTCTCTCTCTCTCTCTCTCTCTCTCTCTCTCTCTCTCTCAAATGAGGCCATAACTACGATTAATGGACATTGCCAATACCGATCTGACTATTACTTACAGAGTGTAGCGGAGGGAACATTTCGTACCAATATCTTTTCTCGCCTTCCCTATTCCACTCGAGAATGCCGTAAAGTCCCCAGGCGTTTCTCTTTTAATATACGTTTATGCATTGATATTAAGTCAAAACATCAGTGAAAAAGCCGTCAGCTGTGGGGTTAATATTATATGTCAAAGATGTCTCAATTGGCTTTTTCTTTTGTAAACAAATGAAGACTCTTACAAACATACCTCTTTGTCTGGCATTCTGGTTAACGCATGCATCTATATGTTCCAGAACAAGGCAACATATTAATCTGTGAAGTGTTTTTCTTTCTTCAAATGAAGAATGTTATAGCACAACAGCTTTATTTACTAGTTACGAATACAGCGGATGACGACCTAAATGAGCTACTTAGTCCTTAAGTTTTAGCACAAACAGAGGGCAGATGATTTCTATCAAAAAGTAAGCGAAGACAATGTCACAAGGGCTAAACTTAAATTAATTTCCACCGATGTCTGATAGCGCTCATTCAGGATAGGAATCCAGAGCTCAAACGAAGACGATCATAAGAATCAACTGGTAGTATTAAATACGGGTGACATCGTTTCAGTACAAACAAATAGCACATGGACAAAACAAATTCTTGTTTCCTGGGGAATGTATCTTTTAGCACACTTCCCAAAGCGAAATATGATATTATAGTGGAATCTACAGTTTTACAGTCTTTTTTGTGATCCGGGATAAACTCGTCAATGTGCAGCAAATTCTGTAAGATACGAGTGCCCGACGTTAAAGTAAACTCAGTGAAATTGCAGAGAAAACATCAAGGCTGCTAAAAATTCGTAATGGCTCGTTGCTCAAACTGCGCAGAAAACCTGTTTTCTGAATACACAGCAGGCTTGGTCCAGATACGAAACCCTAAACTGGAGCAGATAAACGTACACCGTGCGCAGTTGCTGCACATTACATAAAAGGAGGCGACAGGATCATGATACAGCGAAACGCTGAAATGAGACAGTTTCGCGATGTATGTTTTCACACATTAGCCTAAAGTAACGATACAGCTGCTGGTTTCTCAGCCATTTGCGCGCATCGGTAAGCATCCGAATAGTCTCCACGCCCGCTTCATGCATTATTGTGTAGGTAAGCAACTCGGACGTGACCACTTAAGAAATGATTAGCGTCTAACGAGTTATTGTCCAATTATCATAACTTGGCCCCCGGCTCAGTTTAGTCGCTTACATAACAGACCACCTTCAAATGACTGCTCACAACTTTGCATGGCCTGAGTGTAAACACAGAATAAATTAGAACATTCAACTAACTCACACCCACTGATGGGTTTCTAAGAGGATGCTCTAGACAACGTAAGTGGCTTACTGTGGACGAAAATCGGTTGAGAGTTTGCGAGACAAATAACCACAGCCTGCACTAGAATGATCCTACTGCGTCGGACACAATGACAAAACGATATGCTATTCAGACGTAAGAAGAAATAGTCAGGGGCAGGGTAACGAGAAACTAGTTATGGTATCAAACCTGAAGAGCAACTTATCAGTTAGCTATTAAAAATAAAGAAGTCCCAGCCGTACCTTCCGTTAAGCCCTTCTCATACGGAGTACGGTTCGCCGCAAGTTCGCTACACGGCGCCCTTGACTACTGACGTGCAGGTGGGGTAGAGGGGTAGTTCACAAGCCCAAACTCACTAAGTACGCGCCAAGTCCCTGACTGCCGTTATGATTTCGATTTCCCTTTCTTTACCAAAGTCACTGCACTCGAATACTACGATTGTGCCTTCAACAATGTAATAGTCTATTATCTTCGTCAGATATGCGGTTTGCACGGCCCCTCCCGCCGGAGGTTCCGAGTCCTCCCTCGAGCGTGTGTGTGTGTGTGTGTGTGTGTGTGTGTGTGTGTGTGTGTGTGTGTGTGTGTGTGTGTGTGTGTGGTTCTTAGCATAAGTTAGTTTAAGAAGTATGTAAGTCTAGGGACCGATGACCTCTGCAGTTTGGTCCCTTAGAAATTCACACACATATTATCTTCGTCATTCTTGTCCAAATGGGGTAGTGTTCCGTCTCCAACGACGACCTCAATGTCGGTGGCCCCTTCAACTCTTAAGATATTTTCTATTAATCTGTCTGTAAGGTATAGTCCCAAATTAATTCGAAAAGGGTACAAATTATTTTTTTCGTGAAATGAAAACAAGCAGGAGTAAATACTTCCTGCAAATATCGATTTGGTGTAGTTTTCGATGACAATCAAAAATTTTAGAAATTGCTTATTCATCTGGTTTTATAATCGACACAATCTGCAGATAAACGTGTAGAAATTTACACGTACAAACATACATCTACAATTTATAAGTAGTCACAAGATATATTCAATGTTTTAATTATCACGTCAAAAAAATAAAGTTACTTTACTCATTTTTCGTTTCTTTCCAAGAACATGTTTTTAGTCCTAGTACATATGATATCTCTGCGTCACAGTGCCGCAGCATGCCACTAGAGGAGAAAAAAATATGGCACAACCCATTGATAAAGTTGAGCAAGAGCCTATCGTGCGGTAATTCATTTTCTGCATTCGAAGCGATGCTGCAACAATCCTTGCGTGAGTTAGTGGATTACATTTAGCGCACGGCTTACAAAATTATATTTCACAAGTGCATACAAGATAAAAGGATACGAAGCACCACAAACAGGTGGAATTATACACAGGGTGAAGAAAAAATTCGGCACTTTTGAGGTCGGCACGCGATTCCTCAACCAGATACAAAACAAAAGTTTATCTGGCAAAATCAGATCGGGTTCATTTTGGAAACAATGTATCAAAACGAGGTGCCGGCAACACTGTGCAGCGCTTCGGAATGTACAGAGGTACGTGACTCTCCCTGCACTGCCGTACCAACCGTCGTAGCTCACTGAGTAGACTGCTGGGATATCAAACCCACATTCACCATGGAGCTACGGTTCGAACCCTCTTCAGGTTCCTTCCATATTTTTAAAACGTCCGTTCCCTAGTTCTCGTCGTTTATAAACAAGACATTTTGTCACATGACAATAGCCCATCACATGACAGAGGGATCAATAAAACTGCATATGTGTGTGTGTGTGTGTGTGTGTGTGTGTGTGTGTGTGTGTGTGTGTGTGTACTACCTGCGCAGTGCACAACCATCACTAGTCTTGTCACATTAACGTAGGGCGTCCTCCCAACGGAGTACGCAAACGAATATGTCGATATGCTTTTGGTGCTGGGTGTATATGATAACCAAGCTGCTGCTCGTAAGCTGCACGGTACCCTCAAAGGCGCCATTCCGATAAGAATGTTTTTCGTTGCCTGGTGCAAATCCTTGGGGAAACCAGTAATCTTCGTCCACAAGTAATGGACAGAAGTCGCGCAAGGTCTAGAAGTACTCAGAGGACGCCATTTTCGAAACCACTGACCGATCACCTCAGCGAATTACCCGTGATATTGCAAGACAGTTCCAGACGTCTCAAAGACTGGTTGTTGAAGTGCTGCACGACGAAGAACTGCATCCATACTACAACACGTTAACTCAGCACTCGCGGGCAGAAGACCGCATTCGACGAGTACAGCTTTGTGAATGGCTTTTGCACCAAGTAGAAGGTAACAAACATTTTATGAATAATGTGATATGGACTGGCGAATCTAGTATCACTCGTGAAGGAACTTTCAACCTCCACAACTGCCATTATTGGTCAGAACACAATCCGCACGTCACCCAAGAACGTGGCTTTCATGCACGCTTTGGTATTAACCTGTGAACTGTAATCATGGTAGATGTGCTTTTGGGCCCTCACCTATCGCCGGACAAGCTGAATGCTCCCTGTATCGTACGTTGCTTTGTAATACATTTCCACTTGATGTTCGGCCACAGCTATGGTTTCAGCTTGATGATGCACCACCACCACACTTTGGAATGAATGTGCAGAACTATTTAAATGAAGTGTTTCATAGGAAATGGGTTACTGTGGAGGTACAATGTTCTGACCACCACATTCCCCGTACGTTAATCCACTAGAATTTTATTAGAGGGACACTTAAATGAATAAGTTTATAATATTCCACCAATGGATGGACACGACCTAACAGCTCGTGTGCCTGCCGCTTCGACAATGGTGGATACAGGTGTGTTGTTTAGGTTCCAGCAAAAAAAGTATGATTCAGAGAGTGGCGAACTGTTTACAGAAGCAAGGTGGTCGCTTTGATAATCTCTAAAGCGAACGCTGCTAGTACGTGTACATATCGGCTCTGAAGATAAGCCTAGACGTCAAACGTACAGAATGGAATTATCGTGCGTAGCATAATGTGCAATCCAGTGTAGTCTATCTATTGTGGTTTTTGTACCTCATTGGACACAGATGATGTTATTGTGTCCACTATCATTTTCTATTGGCTTTATTTGTGTCATGGACGAAACGAAGTGATCGTTTACTTCTGTAAGAAGTTCGTGTTATGTCTTAATGTTTCAATAAAGGTAACAGTAACAGAAAAAAATACGTGTAAACTGGATAAAATTTGATGCTTTAACAGAAAAAAAATGTTCGGCGCGAACATGACTCGAACATCGTTTCGTCTGCATACCCGTTCCCCACGGCATTGCCTCGTCTTATTGAGCTAACGACAAAGCTTCGGCACAGCGCAGAGTTCATACCACCTGTTCTTGGCCACGTTGCGGGCAGTTACAGCGTTGCCAGACCCTCGCTTTTTAAATCAAGTTTCTATTAAACCTACTGGCGGTACTTGTCTTGAACTGGGATGAGAAATCGCATGCCGACCTCCAAGTGCGGCACTTTTGTGTTCACCTTGTATATGTATCTATAGGTAATAATGAAAGCTGGAGAACAAGCGGTAGCTAAAAGAAGCTGAGATCTATTTTCCATTATAGTTGGATATCCAAATACTCCAGCCAGTTGACTGTTGCACATGTTGCAGTTACGATGTCTTTCTTTTTGGGTAGTCTTCAAAATTTCCTCCAGTGTTTATTCCGACGTCCAGCCTTCGCATTAGAACTTCGATAATTGCACGCTTGTGTAGCGCTGGTTACTGTGTGGCCAGTTCTGATACGGTTGAGGGAGCTCCATATTTTTCTTCGTTGATTCAGTCCCGGGACTGGACGGTCGGATCTATTTTAACTAACTTCTTATAACAATGGAAGGACATCAACTGATTACTCCAGTAATCTCTTAGATTATAGCTTTCTGGAGCGAGTTGGCCACTGTTTATCCACACTGGATCTCTAGATTTTAATCGGGTGCGCAGTAAGTTGTTCTATGTTTTCATGAACTGGGAAGTCGCTGAGGTCTTTCGAGTTTCATCATATCACGTGTTACTGCTTGTTGCCGGAGGATTTGGAGGGGCAATATTGGGGAGTACTAACAGCCATGGTAATGGTGTATATTTAAGACCTCATGTCACATACAGAAACAATGCACATACGATATACTGATAACGTGACGCACACGATTCCGTTGTCAAAAAGACTGGAAGATGAACGAAGTTCTCTATGAAGAACCGGTCATCACAATCGAGGCTAAAGCGAAAAAGTGAAAATCGGTTATGGATTAGATTTCAGCTTCTTGCATGACATTTGGAACATGGCAGTCACAGCCCGATGTGTTCCGTAACCACTCAACAACCATCCGAAAGGCTCGCCGAACTGAGGTAGCATTGGAAATGTAGCAGCTGTGTCATGCCAATCCAATTTACTTCTTTTGCCAGCTGAAATGAAATGATCGTATAGTATTGTCGGCCAGGATGTCCAATTCGGGTTCAGCCGCCAAAAGCAAGTCTTATTTCAGTCTGCGCCACACTGGGCAACTTGCGGCCGATGATGAGGATGAAACGGTGATGAGGACAATACAACACCCAGTCAGAGAAAATATCCGACCCCGCCGGGAATGGAACCCGGGCCCAGTGCATGTGAAGCAAGCCCGTTCCAACTCAGCTAAGCAGGCGAGCCAGCTAATCACCGTGGTCGTGTGCTACATGGATCACTACGACCACAAGGCAAATGAGCAAACCAAGCAGTGGAAACGTGAATTCACCAACGCTGAAAAATGCGAAGACCCAACCATCATTGGGCAAGGTGGCGCAGAGCATGTTTTTGCAAGCACCACGATGGGGTGGTGCTAAGAAACTATGCTTGTAAGGAACAACCCTCCCCCGTATTCATCTGATATGGCACCCAGTGACTTGTTTCTTTTCCACTGTAGGCATCCATTCCCAGAACGACGCCGAAGCGATTTTTAACACGGTAAGATTCCTGAACAGCCAAACTGCAGACTTCTACAAGCAATATTTCCACTAAGCCATCCATCGTCGGGAAAAACTTATCGCATTGGAGGGTGAATGTGTAAGGAGGGACTAACACCATCACCAAATTCCGTGGTCGCAACTTGATTTTTTCGAGGTAATAATAATTTCGTGCTGTTCAATGGCCGGTTGCAAGTCTTTCAATTGGACGCCATTGCGGCGATTTGTTCGTCCCTAGTCTACGCCAGTTAACCAACCGGGCAAAAGAATTTCTTTGACGTGGAATCCGAAACACGTGTCGTTCCTGACGACTTCTCACATTGGTGAAAGGTAAAGGCAGACTGAAAATTTCCAAGGCCCAGCCGGTATTAGACTCCACAATTTTTTTTTTCCCTAGGAACGCTCTTTACCGCTCGACCTTCAGGCCCGACGTTTTTTCAGAGAATTAAAACTTCAAGACTAACCTTCGCAGTCCCAGATTAGTGTTTGTCTTCTGCCCATGATGCACTCTACTGTGTTTTAGAAGAAAGAGGAATAATCCCCGGTGGAGGGGGTGGGGAGGGAAAGGATCTGTGCTCTATGGTTGATGTCCATGTGTCGATTCGGAACTATTTTATTAAAAATCTACCACTATCTTGTTCGCCCTGTGACTAAGCGCTGTCTAGCATAGAAAGGTCATCGTTCTACAATATCCTACTGGACGAGCTACGTAGGGGGACGTCCACACTACTGCCATTTCATTTCGTCTGAGTAAATCGGGTACAGCTTCCATTAAGAACAATGGCTATAGACCTAATGTCCACGAATTAAAACTCAGTCATCCATCTGCTAAACTCCAAATATAGAATTTTTACGATAAGACTACGCGGTACCCACTGAATGAAATGTTGGGCATGAATACCTTCCAGCGAAATGTTAGATCAACACCGATCCAACCCCGAGATGTTACTAAATGCAGCAGTAAATGCACCTCCTTCGTGAACTCAGAGCATGAAAAGCGTATGCTGTTATTTGGCGTTCTCGTGTCTCAATTCGTTGAATCGACGACAGATACAAATTAAAGTAGAATAGTTGCAGATTCTAACATCAAAGGGAATGATTCTCTAAAATTACAAAAAAGTACAAGGTGACATAAAAGTCCGTAACATTTGAAAATTCAATACTTCATGGGATAATGTAGGTAGATAAGAAAAAACTGAAATAGATGCTTGAAATAACTTGTGTTTCATTGAAACGAAAAGTGCAAAAAATGAACAACAGGTCGAGCTTCATTTGATACAAAAGGAATAATTAGGATAACAACTGATTATTAGCAAAGACGATGTTCTTTATAACAAATGCTCAACATGTCGGCCGTCATTCATCAACCTGTAGTCGAAGGGAATTTTGCAACCAACACTGTGAAGCCTATCTGTAGGTATGGTGAGAAATTGCGGTCGGATGTTAACTTCAGGTAAACCCAAAACCAATAATAATAGGGACTGAAGTCTGGGGCACCTGGTAGGCCAAGCACGCGATCCTCGTCAAACAATGTGCGCAGGAGTTCTTTCACACGTGCAAGCAGTATGGGGTGGAGAGCCATTCTGTATAATAGTCGTACCTTCCAGCAGGTGTTTATCAGCCAGGTTAGGGATGATCTGACTCGCCCTCTCACTGGGCTCATTTTATACACGATTTTCATGCGGTGTCACTAACTTGCTGTTCAGAGCCATCCGTTGGGTAGTTTTGCGCTCTTTTTTGGTTCCAATGAAACCCCACGTCATTTCACGCACGTGTGTATGTTTATCTCTCTACCTACATTATTCCGTGAGTTAGTCCATTTTCAAATGTTAGCGGACTTTTGGGTCATCCTCTATTTAAGCTGCTGACAGAGTACGCAGTACCCAGCCTGCACTGAAAAATTGCAGCAAACGTCGCATTTAAATAGTGTGTGTTGCCTCATAACCAACTTAAAAGTAGCAGGAGGTAGCTAGCACCATACAGCTCCACGAAAATGAAGCAAGCACGGCGAAAAAAAAAAAAAAAAAAAAAGGAAAATGCACGTCATCTTTCGGTGGATGGTGCGCAAGAGATAAAAGAACATGGGCAGCAGGAGCAACACAAAGCTACTGCGACCTTTTACGCTCATAATAGAGCAAAGCAACAAAAGGTCTAGATTTAATTATAACTTCATTCTTCGAGAGATCCAAGATCACCAATGATGTCTATACAGATACCAGCTTCATACTTATTCAGTTGGTCATCAAAAACAGTATAGTATCAAGTACATCTCCATCCGCACATGATAAGGCCACCTGCGTCTACCTACCTTTAGCTGTATGTGCTACTGACACCGAAAAACATACCAAGGCCGAACAGGTACGCTGCAGGATTAAGGCATGTCAAGGCCAATGGACCGTCGAGGGCACACACTTCTTGCCGTCTACGCGAGGAGTGAAAAGACGAGCAATTACTTGGCCCATTATATTTATCTGATAACACAGAAGAAAAAAAATGTTGCCACTAACCAGTAAGAATGAGAGAAGAGAGTGGAATCCAATTATATGTGCTATTCTTCATACATGGAGATGATGAAGACTGCCGAATAGAGGAAGCTGTGGTTGTAAAGATAAGGCTTAGCATTTTGAGAGAAGGAGAAGCGGAAGAAGAAGAAGAAAATGATTTATCACCTCACACTGGAAGTAAGTTCATGACAAAAATATAAAAGAACACACTGGCCGCTTTGGAAAGCCGTAGACAAAGTAGAACTGATGCCAGGCGGTCATGTAACCCTTCATCGCTGATGTAAGCCATGGTAGTGAAGTGCTACTCGGTTGTATAGAACTGGCGCAGTGAAATAGGTTAATGTGAAGATATGACAGAATGGCAAAATGCGGCTACCGTATTTGGACATGACGATGAGCACACTGTGTGTGAATCTGTCCAGTTTTCGTATCATAGTGTCTACAAGAAAGGTGTACCACTCGCAGACATCTAATACGCCATAAGAACAGTGGTTTAAAAAGATGCTAACCGACAGGGACACGGAGACGAGTGTCACTGTCAATGACAATCAGTTTCAAACTCGACAGCAATTGCTGTCAGGGAATGCAAGACCATCTCAACCAGATTCCAAGCAAAGACTGACAAAGGTAACTACATGCAAAGGATCTCTGGAGATGGGTATCACGCAAATGGGTACTGCTCACAGGTGCACATTTTCGGCTGGCCAAAGAACACATCGACAGCCGCGGAGTAGAGGCGTGTAATGTGGTCCGAAGAGTCGCTATTAAGCCTGTTAAAGTGATACGAGACGTCAAGTGCACCAACGATCTATTAAGACGTTAACCTGCAGAGTATGGAAGGTGCAGATCCGGTGGAGGGGGTTCAGAGATGATTTGGGCGTGTGTCTCGCATCCTGTCTTAGGGCTCTCATTCAAGTTACCATGAAAATGAACCAGGATGTTTAATTCAACATTCTCCGGGACCAAGAGTTGCCGTTCTTTCATGATGAGTATGCTGTGGACACTCGTGTCTTCCAGAGCAGCACGCATACGTTCCTACTTTGACGAAAACTCAACTCCGTATTGTACTTCGAATGGCCCGCTATATCACCCGATCTTTATTCCACAGAAAAAGTCTGGGATTATCTGGAACAGCGGGTAAAACTCAGTAATTACCATCCGTGAAATCTGATAGCTCTACAAGATCTAATCCTAAATGAGTGACTTCAACTGGATATGACACACGTACCTGAAGGAACTTTCACAGACACATTACCTCGCCCAAATAAAGTAATTACGAAGGACAGATGCAGTGTGTTACAAGATATAAGCTTGACATCTCCTGGAGCGGTGACTAGTAGCAGATGCACTTTAAACGCCTCTTGGAATGGAAATCCCGATAGTTGGTTCTTTCATTAAACTCCAGTAATTCTGTATGTAAATTCTAGTGATTATTTGCTTGAAGTAGACATCAAAGTTCTCAGCAGAATCCCCGTGAGCTAACGTCTTTTCCTTGCGTCTTTTCTTTCCGCTATTCAAAGGATTTAAAAAAGGAGTTCTTGCGTGTGTGAAAGGGAGCAAATGCAAAACTGGCAGAAGATATTACGACAAATGATAGAGAATTTGTAAATGAGGGCGCATATGATGTATAGGAAATTATTTTGATAGTAAGAGTTGCACCACAAAACGTTCACAGTATTAAACTTCCTGGCAGATTAAAACTGTGTGCCGGATCGAGATTAACTCGGGACCCGAGTTCGAGTCTCGGTCCGGCACAGTTTTAATCTGCCAGGAAGTTTCATATCAGCGCACACTCCGCTGCAGAGTGAAAATCTCATCCTGGATTCAGAGTATTCTTTGGAAGAGTCTTGCATTAAAATCAAATGAATTTTCTAAAGATTTATATTACTTCTGAATAAGTACCAGTTTCGAAATAACTTTTGCCACTTGAAGATGGTTTAGAAGTAGGGTTTTTTGTACGTACTTTTCAAATTGCAAGGAAAATCAGTCCAAGAAAGATGAATGCATTTGTATAACACAGAGAATGGGGATAGGAAGTAAGAAAGGGGTGGGTGGGGCTTCGTGAATCCCCATGCTATAGTACGAACGCTTGATTCGCTGATAGCGTCCAACTTCGCGAGCAACTGTGCGCGACTGGTTAATGCACTCGGCTCGCCTCGGCTGGCACGCTGCCACATGCTCACTCCCACGCAGTCGACCCTGTCGCAATCCAACCAGTACTCCAACGTAGAATGAGGCCACAGAACACGTTCACAAAGACTAGCAGTTTTAAAACAATGATACACGGTGATTTAACAAATCCCAGTTTAAGCAAGCAAGTCGTCCGAGGTTCAACAAAGGTTGGTACTGGGAAGAACTTTTTTTATTCTTATTTGGCTATTGTAATGCTAGTCTCATCCCACTGTCACTCTCGGCAGACAAACAGGCGCGAAACAAATAAGACATCACATCGATTCAAACTATTATTTTCAGCATAATTTACACGCCGTAAGCTAAGCACGTCTAAAGTGTGACATAAATGAAATGGCGACAAAGATGTTACAAGTATTCGCGTTGCGATAGCCGCAGAAAAATCATACTTTAAGAAACAACTCCTTAAAGAACATAGTTTGCTTTTACAACTGTAATGAAACCCCAACGAAACTTACAACATCTAAAAAAAGAAAGAGTCTTCCGAATGCTAAGAAACTTACTTATTGCGAAATTATACACTCGGAAACCTCACGACAGACAAGACAGATAGATACCGAAAACAACATTTCGCGCGTGAATGGATTGGAACTGCAATGGATGTTTCCGAAGAAACTATAGTATTAACTGCACACAGTAAAGTCCGTCTAAGAACAAGGAGGTAAGTGATTTGATTACTAGAATGTGACATGTTACTCTTTCAGATCGCCAAATCTAGGTATTAACGTAGAGTTATAACGAGGCTGATGGAGTGAAGTGTCTCCATGAAATGATCCAGTAACATTAAACGGCTTACGAATGCACGGACCTGGCTGAGTACCGTGTTAACTTTATAAGACGACATAATCGGCTGTTAATGACAAACTAAACTCACGTGGGCAACATAATATTGTATGACCTAGAAGGAAGGGCCGTGGCATCTCCAAAATTATTCGGCAGGTCGACACTTTTCCATTGCTGCGATTGCAGCGTGTGTTCTATAAACGAAAATTTTACCCTGTGTCACGGACAGCAGTCATTACCCAATGTCACATCATGTCATGACTGATTAATAGCTGAACTTGTTAACATGAGATACGAAAATAATGTCTATACCATATTACACGAAAGATCACTTGCTCCGATAAAGTATATTTTTAGTAGACCAACACAGTAATTGTACCATCATAGCTCCATCAAGTATACTTGTAGCAGACCATACAATAATTGTACCATCTTACGTTTTCCCCTTTTTTTCCTTGTGTCTCGTAAGCTTTTCCACCTATCACTACTTCAATGGAGTGAATATTAGGTGTCAGCAAAAGGTAAACCGAGTTTAAGCTCGGCTTACCTTTTGCTGACAATGTCCAAGCGTGTGTCACCAACATCGGTTGCGGAGAGTGGTACTACAGACAGCTGCATAGTAACTTCTAAGTCGTTTATGGGCCTTAAAATAGGCGGTGCTCGAGCTCTAAGTGCAATAATAACGTTGTTAATTACTACTGCAATCATTTTTACTCTTCTACTTAATTCTTCTTCTATCTTTCGGACCACTCTTTTCAACTCCATCACAAAAACTGATATTATGAATTCTCCGACAATGTGTACAGTTTTTTGTGAGGTGTTCGTTGTTTACTATTTTAATCTCATTATAGTTTGTTTTCCTTTTCTTGACTCCCCTTTCATTTCTGGATTTCTCGTTAGCCTGATGAAGTCTTAACATGAAAGCTATGACACGCTCTCTTCCCAGGATATTAACCTACCTCTCAAAGATTGTTAGCAAAGTTTTTTTTTCTTTCTTTTTTAAGATAAGTCAACTTCTATTAATCATAAGCAAACTCATAAATTCACACTCACTGCCCCGTTTTACAATTTCGTTCACGACTTGAAATTGGACCATTGTGCTGGATACACATCTAAAGTAATTTTGTTCCTCTGCATGATTAAAATGCTTTTCTTTTATATTTCTATTTAGTATAAATTCACTGCGACAGAAGGAACTACGAGGATGTTGACCAGTCAGAGAATCGTTGTACGCGTACTACTGCAAATCAATATCAAACATTTCCTGAGAAAAAGATTATATGAACAAAAATCAATGCTGACATGATCTGATACAGGAATCTCAGGGACTAAACCTTTTCATAAGAAAAGTTAAGGAAAGCATTGCTTACAACGGTATATCGAAATTTCTACTACTTCGTAGTTAAAATTTAACAGTTCGTCTATAGCGAGGCAAGGCAGTGAGTCGGATTTGAAATGAACGGGGAAACTTAAAGCGTACGGTTCATTGTTGACAGTCGTCTGCATCAGTCAATTTGTCGATTGCGAATGAAAATGAGGAAAGTCGAGTTTCATGCTGTTATTAACATTTTCATTTGAAGGGTTGGACTGCTGCATAGATCAAAACAGAATTGGGTGAAGTTCACGCGGGCTCTGTTCCATCACTGAAGACCATTTACTTTTGCATTAGTGAATTTAATTGGTTGGACAAGCAACGAAGACGAAGCGCACTCTGGCCGTCCAGCTGTCATCATCACCACAAACGAAACCACTCAAAAATTCCATGACATGGTTGCAAGACGGTAGAATAAATATTCGTAAGATTGATGAGACTGTAGCCATCTCAACTGAGCGAGTGCATAATATCCTGCACGGAGAATTGGCCGTGAAGTGCTATGTGCGAGGCAGGTGCTGCGATTGTTCACAGTCGACCAAAGGCGTATCCGACAATATCTCAACACCATGCCCGACAGTGTTTAATCGCAATCCGCAGGACTTTTTGCGCCGATATGTGACTGTTTATGAAACCTGCATCCAGCATTACACACCTGAGTCAAAAAGGCAGTCAGAACAAAGGCTGGTGAAAGTGCACCGAAGAAGACAAAGACCATTTTGTCAGCTGCTAAGATGATAGCTAATGCTTTTTGAGATTCCAGAGGAGTAATCCTCACAGATTACTTAGAAAAGGCAGAACGACAACTGGACTCGATTATGCTTCATTGTTGGATCGTTTGTAACTTGCGTTGGCTGAAGAAAGACTAGGTAATTCACCATCCCACAGATCAGCGATAACGTTGGCGAAAGTGAATGAATTAGGCTTTGAATCGGTTCCTCATTCACCCTATTCACAAGAACTAATCCCAAGTGACTTCTTTCTAATCCTAAGTGACTTATTCCTGTTCCCTAATTTGAAACTTTGGCTTGCTGGGGGGAAAAGTCGTCAAATGAGGAAGTGATAATTTCAGTGAGCGAATATTTTGCAGAGTTTGGCAGAACCATTTTTTCCCGATGGATGACAAAGCTGGAGAAACGCTGTTACGAGTATATATATATATATATATATATATATATATATATATATATATATCCCTCAAAGGACACAATGTCGAGAAGTAGGGAGTTGTTTATGAAACATTTTTTCTTCGTTTTTTACGATACTTATCAAACTAGCTTCTCGTAACAGAGGCCTTCGAGATGTCTATTCATAAGTGCCACGTTCAAATGATGGCAAAACTAGCGAGGGTTAAATAGGAATGGTATATTCGGAATTTGACTCAGACTTATCCTGCGGTATGCACATCCCGTGTATTACCACGACACACATCCGCCTCCGTAGCTAAGGTCGCTAACGTACGATTGTGCGATAGAGTCCAGAGAGCCGGTTAGAAACCCCGTGGTGAAAACATTTTCATTGCCAATTTTTGCGCACAGTTTCTGATCATCAGAGTCTACGACAAAGTCATGCATTAAATTCCAAACCTCTGTCCGGTGTCTCCTGTGGTGAGGGAGTGTAACCCTGTTGCTAGTAATCTGTCTGTCGGGTGGCGATGTTTGGCTACAGGTCGCCACTGGAGCCATTCAATACGGAAGGCTATGTGCCAGTTGCTACATATCTTTATTATTTGTAGAGCCACCGCCGACGGCAACACCAACGATGACACCACCATTCTCGTAATAGTACTCGCATCGTCTGCCACGTTACGCCTAGTGACGGACGATATATTGGCGTGTGAATAGTGCAACTATTAATACACTATGATTCAAAGAACCGAAGAAAACGGTGTCGGCGTCGTGGGCCGAAAATATACGCTGTATCTCAAATAAGATTTTAAGTTTTTGAATCACTGGTGAAAGTTCTACAGGTTTGTATAAATGTAACTAAATGAAAAAAATCTAGTTAAATGTGTGTTTCGTCGAGTTTTTATCAACTTCTTCATTCCAACTGGTTGCGGAGCAGAGTCATTACTTGTCAATGAAAGCACAACTAGTTATATAAACACAAGTAGCACCGCACAGCGAAGATGGTGCGGCAGCTGGCCAGAAACAACGTTTCGTTTGATCTGTGCCGACAGTGCCACGGACAGCCGTTTGTGTGTTTCGAAACATGTTGGAAACATCGGCCACCCAGTAGAAGCCGAAAACATTGTTGAAATTGCAAATTCAGTGCGTAAGCGGCTTCTCGGTGCGAAAACACTACGAGAACCGTTGCTGCCAGTGTGCGTCACAGACCTTAATATGGAACAAGGTTCCAAACACATTGCGAAACGGCGTAGGAAACACGTCTGCAGGTACCTGAACAAGACTACTGTAAGACGATATGTGCAGACCTCCCATTGGCATCGATCAGGAAAGGTTTGTACAAGACCGCGCGCTAGATTAAGTTCATTCACCGCGGTACATTCGACTAGTGCACCGAGAACCATCTGCAGCTCTGCTGTAAGAGTTACGAATAGTCAGTTCATGAAAGAATAATAGTAATTAAGTACGGTACTTACCGTGATGTATTTTGCAACTCCGGGTGAGGGCCAACTTGCCGGCGGATACTAAGCTATGTCTGACGCTGCCCATTTTTCTTGATGAAACCACCGGCGCCTGTAGACGGTAAGAGAAACAAAATAAACATAAAATTACATTGACGGCAAAGCGAAGGACTTCGCGAAAGCCTACCAGCCACACAACAAAAACATCAACGACGTTTTGCATAGGACTAATGCAAACATTCACATCTTGCGTTTTCCCGGTTTCTAAAACACATTCTGATTCGAAAATATTTGTAGTGGGATTCAGATCCTGCATGATCTAAAGAACTCGACACCACAGCATCAAATTTATAGTTTTGCGAGCAAAGTTTTGTCTCATTCATCCCTCAAGGTGTGCAAAATGCTTGACACGTGAATTCGAAGATCTTACATGTATGTCCTTCAACAAATTTAGTGAGGTTAGCACAGATTCCGAATTCGAAATAATTTGATTGAAAACAAGTGTTAAAGGTGGATCAACGTGGCCGTCGGATGCTTTTATAGACCCCTTGCCTCAGCAGCAGTAGTCGAGAACAGTTGAGGGGAATCTAGGAAGAATATTTCGCGTAAATTTCCTGGTCATGCTATAGTTTTAGGAGGAGATTTTTAATTTACCAGCTACAGACTGGGACACTCGAGTGATTAGGACCGATGGTAGGGGCAGAGAATCATGAGAAATTGTTATCCGAAAATTACCTTGCGCAATTGATCAGAGAAATAACTCGTGAAGATAATATATAAGACCTGCTGGTGCGAACAGACCCGAACTTTTCAACACAGCATGGAAAGGGAATTCGCTAATCCGCTTTCATAAGGCCGTTACAGATTCGCTGAATACTGCTATAAAGAGGAATACAAAGACAGATACGAAGATCTTTCTGACAAGATACAAAATTTCTGATTATCTGACCTGTCAGACGAAAATTTCATCTTCACCGCTAACAACGTCGAGTATCAATGGAAAATGTTTAAGAGCATTGTATACCGCGCTTTAGACAGGTATGAGCAGAGTTGTGGAGAATGGAAAAGACCGGCCTTTGTTCGACAACTGTGTTTCAAAACCGCGAAGAAAGCTAAGATAACTTCACGGCCAATTTAAAAGTGCCACGGCCTCGCAGACAAACATTAAACGAGTACAAAATTAGCGAAGGGAGAACTCTGCGTGCAGCGTTCAACTAATTCGAAAGAAATTCTGTCCACCGATTTGATCGAAAATCCTAAGAAGCTTTGTCTTATGTTAATCCTGTAAAAGGCTCCAAGCCATCTGTCCAGACACACTGTAACCATAATGGCACTGAAACGGATGACGACACAGAAATGGCCGAAATAATAAACGTCTTCTGTTTCACGGAGGAAGATCGTGCAATACAGTGTCTCCTTTAAACCGTCGCATCAACGACATAATGACCGATTCGAAATAAATGACCATAGGATAGAAAAACAACCGAAATCGCCCGAGTGAAGGCCACTGGATCTGACGGGATACCTATACGATTCTTTCTACATAGAGTATGCTCTTCTAGCAACAGCGTCCCGTACGTCTTTGGAGGAGTGTTCCTGATAAATAGAAAAAAGCACAGGTTATTCCCGTTTCCAAGAGAAATCGTCCAACAGATTCACAAAACAATAAGCCTGTATCTCTGACGTCAGCCAGTTGTAGAATTTTGGGGCATATTTTTATTGTGACATTTCTGGAGCTCGAAAATCTATTTAGGTACCAACACGGGTTCCGAAAACAACGCTCGTGTGAAACCCAGCTCACTCTGTTCATCCATACGATCCAGAAAGGCGGTAGACTTACGCGCTCAGGTACACGTGGCGTTTGTTGACTTCTGGGCGGCATTCGATACAATTCCGTACTGCCGCCTAATGAACAAAATACGAACGTACGGAATATCAGACCAACTGCGTGTGTGGTTGAGTTTCTAGCGAAGAGAACACTGCATGTCGTTCTGAACGGAGAGAAGCCTTCAGACATGAAAGTAACGTAAGAGTGTATAGGGTGATTCTTATAAGCATTGAAAAAACATCCGAAGTGACGTACATGCCGCTGCGACAAGTTAGTTTAATATAAGGCACATGGCGCCACAAATGTCGGGAAATACCCTAAAAGTGGGTGATAAATCTTGAACATCTGTCACCAGGTGATGTGCCTCGCTGCACGTGCAGCGGTTGGGATTCTCGATCCAACACTCCGCGTTTGGACAGTGCTAAACGTCGCTCCACGAAGGTGCAAATTTTGAACACCCTCTGTAAGATTGATCTGTTGTAAAAGAAAAAGTTACAGAATTACTGTTCCCGCAGTAACCACGCAAAACTGTTTTTATTTTGTGTTTCTTACATTTCGTACTTTTTTGTTTACAGGTATTATTTGACAAAGAAAACTTAGGTCCATTTAATGGTGACGTCTAAATTGATAAGCTTGTAGCCATTTATTTGTGGCGCAATATGGTAGGTTTTTTTTGTACTGTACTTCACAATAAACTAGCGGAGACCGCGAGACAGGTAAATAAAATAATAAATCTTATCTCAAAGTAATCATGTAACTGTCTAGCGCAATGAAAAAAGCACTGCCTGCTAGACGCAAGACTCGAACCCTGAACCCCACGCGCTCAAGTTGCACACGTAGGCCCGTAGCCAAAACGAAATGAATACTTGAGTTGGGATGACCAGGTGTGACTGATCGATAGGCTCAACCACTGTACGTGCTGCGACGTACACGTCATCTGGCGACATCACTTGTTCAACATTTGTCATTTTTTTTTTTTTTGCAGTATTTCCTAATATTTGTGGCCCCATGTGTCTTATACTGAATTACTTGTCCCAGCGTCATCTACGTCGCTTCGAAGGTTTTTAAACGTAATCACCCTATATATGTAAATGACCTTGTAGGTAACGTTGGAGGTTCCATAAGGCTTTTCACGGATGATGCTGTTGTACACTGAAGCGCCGGAGAAAGTGGTATAGGCACGCGTATTTAAATACAGAGATATGTAAACAGGCAGAATACGGCGGTGCAGTCGACAACGCCTACATAAGCCAAGTACCTGGTGCAGTTGTTAGACCGGTTACTGCTGCAACACTGGCAGGATATCAAGATTTAAGTGAGTTTGAACGTGGTGCTATAGTCGGCGCTCGAGCGATGAGACACAGCATCTCCGAGATAGCGATGAAGTTGGGATTTTCCCGTACGACCATTTCATGAGTGTACCGTTAATATCAGGAATATGATAAAACATCAAATCTCCGACATCGCTGAGGCCGGAGAAAGATCCTGCTAGAACGGGTCAACGACGTTCAAAGTGACAGAAGTGCGCCCCTTCCGCAAATTGCTGCAGATTTCAGTGTTGCGCCATCAAGAAGTGTCAGCGTGAGACCTATTCAACGAAACATCGTGTACCCTTGATGACTGCACGACACAAAGTTTTACGTCTTGCCTGGGCCCGTCAACACAGACACTGGACTGTTGATGACTGGAAACATGTTGCTTGGTAGCGCGAGTCTCGTTCCAAATTGTATAGAGCGGATGGACGTGTACGGGTATGGAGACAACCTCGTGAATCCATGGACCCTGCATGTCAGAAGGGGACTGTTCAAGTTGGTGGAGGCTCTATAATGGTATGGGGCGTGTGCAGTTGGAGTGATTTGGGACCCCTGATACGTCTAGATACGACTCTGACAGGTGACACGTACGTAAGCATCCTGTCTGATCACTTACATCCATTGATGACCACTGAGCATTCCGACGGACTTGGGCAATTCCAGCAGGACATTTCGACACCCTGCACGTTCAGAATTGGTACAGAGTGGTTCCACGAACACTCTTCTAAGTTTAAACACTTCCACTGGCCACCAAACTCCCCAGACATGATTATTGAGAATATCTGGGATGCCTTGCAACGTGCTGTTCAGAAGAGATCTCCAGCCCCTCATACTCTTACGGATTTATGGGCAGCCCTGCAGAATTCATGCTGTCAATTCCCTCCAGCACTACTTCAGACAGTAGCCGAGTCCAAGCCACGTCATGTTGCGGAACTTCTGCGTGCTCGTGGGGACCCTACACGATATTAGGTAGATGTAACAGATTCTTTGTCTCTTCAGTGTATAAAGAGCAGTCGCGACGCTATAAAATTGCAGTCAGAAGCAGGAAGACCTGCAAAGGATCGAAGCAAGATGCAGTGCTTGGGAATTGGCCCTCAACATGAATGTAACATGTTGAGTATACATACGCAGGGAGACTCTTCATTGTATGATTATACAATTGTGGTTACTTCCATAAAATATTTAGGAGCACGCTTACGGAGCGATTCAAAGTGGAACGACCACACAAAATTAGTAACGAGTGAGGAAGATGCCAGACATTCATTGGAAGGATCCTCAGGAAATGTCCTCCAAAAACGAAAGTAGCTTACAGAAAACTCGTTCGACCACATCTTAATACTGGTCGTCGGTATGGGATCCGTACCAGGCAGTACTGATAAAGGAAATAGAGAAGAGGTTCATTTAGTAAGTAAGCACGAAAGTGTCAGAGAGATGATGAACTCTAGTGGCAGCCGCTGCAAGAGCAGCATTCTGCATCACGGTGTGGTTTATTGTTGAAGTTCTGAGAGCGTACGTTCCAAGAAGAGTCACCAAATATACTGCTTTTTCCTACGTCGGTCACGCGAAAATACCATGAAGATAAAATCAGAGGGACTTGAGCCAGTACGAAGCCTTACCGTCAATTGTTCTTCCCACGAACTATTCGCTACTGGAACAGAAAAACGGGGAAGTGACAGTGGTACACAAAGCACCCTCTGCCACACACCGCAAGGTGGCTTGTGGAGTACCCATGTACATGCATAAGTAAAAAACAATACGTGGATGTCGAACCTGACTTTTTTTTTTACAAAACTAGATGTCGTATACTTGTGAAATTTTCTTGTCAACTGCAATATATGGAACCCGGTTCGGTATGACAACTAGCCATGAATTTTAATTCGTCAAGCCAAGTTTAGAGTGTCCTGGGTTAGAACGACCGAGGATTTTCAGATAAAGACGACCCAGATAAAAGCTCTATTACGCAAATAGCATGAATAAAAACTTGTTTACATACTTTAATTACTGCCACGAAGTAGCCGCTATAGTACTTGTATAGTACTTGTTGCCCTTGATAAAGCAGAGTCGCATGTAACTTCAAGGATAATAAGACAGTTTTACCGAGATCAAAACACTGACTATCGAGTTCTGCAATATAACCTTGGAAAACTGCCAAAATTAGCAAAATGCGGCGCCTATGCGAACGGAATGTCTGGGGAATTATTCTACAGGAAAGAAAATTCTCTATAGTGCTTGGAAAAAAAGAGAACTTAACGAAACAAAAACTGCGGAAAAACACCCTAAAGAAGAGAAGGTATATAATTACAGTTTGCCGAAAAATTCAGAAATTACTGGGTCCGACTTCGCTGAAGAATGTTCTGACATTTGCCAACAGTAAGTCGCGTACGTAAAAAGTACTCACGAGAGCAACTTAGCAAAGAATTGAAAAGGGAAAGGGCAAGAAGACTGTGCGCGGTTCAGTTTGGTTTCAGGAGATGCAGAAACACTCTAATAGCAACTGTACCACATAGCTTCATAGCAAACGGTAGATTTAAGCAAAACAAGACACTGCTTTCGAGGTTTTGGAAAAAATTTAGATAGTGTAGAACAGAACACAATGATATTTTTATTCTTAGGCAGGGACAGAAGGGAAATTAAATCTCTCTGTCTGAAGAAGGCTAAGAATATACAGCATTGGTGGAGCCATACAAGAGATAAAAATCAGGAAGATGTACGGTTGGTTGGTTTAAAAGAGGGGGGGGGGGGGGGTGAAGGTACCAACCTGCGAGGCCATCGGTCCCTTGTTCCCGGTAAAATTGCACAAGGAAAAGAAGAAAAGAAAGAAGACGTACAGCACCATAACAGGAGAAAGGAAAAACCAGAAGAACGGCAGAAGGGCGACCAATACTACTATGGACAGAACAGGAAAAGAAAACCACCAAGAGAAGCAAGAAACAGGTAGAAGGGGTAAAAACGAAAGCAGATGACCGTGGCTGGCCGACCACTAAAATAAAATGGAAAAGCCAGCCACTCCGCGATACATTAAAACATCCACCCTAAAAGCATTAGAGTGGAGAATACAAAGGGACAAGGGACATGCGCTAAAACTTATATAGAATGATAAAACCCACCATCACGTATAAAACGTAAAACTAAATTAGCCGATGAGGTGTTGTCAGCTAAAATTAATGACAAGAAGTCCGGTAACTGAAGAGTCCGTCGCAGGGCAGCCAAAGGACAGCTTACCAAGATGTGGGCCACTGTCAGCTGGGCGCCGCACCGACACTGAGGTGGGTCATCACAGCGCAGGAGGTAGCCGTGTGTCACCCAAGCGTGGCCAATGCGGAGCCGGCAGAGAACCACAGAGTCCCTGTGAGAGGCCCGCATGGAGGACTGCCACGCATTCGTATTCTCCTTAATGGCAGGCAGTTTGTTGTGCGTGCTGTTATGCCATTCCGTCTCCCAAAGCCGCAAAGCTTTGCAGCGTAGTACTGAACGCATCTCAGTTGTAGAGAAGCCGGTCTTCATAAGCGGTTTCCGCGTGGACTGTTTGGCCAGCCTATCGGCAAATTCATTGCCTAGGATCCCGACGTGACGTGGGGTCCAGACAAACACCCCTAAACGACCGGACCATTCCAAAGCATAGATGGACTCCTGGATGGTCGCTACCAAAGGATGACGAGGGTAGCACTGGTCGATAGCTTGTAGGCTGCTCAAGGAGTCAGTACACAGAAGAAACGACTCCCCAGGGCATGAACGAATGTGCTCAAGAGCACGAGATATAGCCACCAGCACGGCAGTGAAAACAATGCAGCCATCGGGCAATTAATGCTGTTCAATACGTCACCCACGGACATACGCGAAACCGACGTGACCACCAGCAATAGAGCCGTCGGTGTAAACCACTTTGAGGCCTTGGTAAATGTCAAGAGTCGAAAGGAAGTGGCAGTGGAGAGCCGCGAGGTTAACTGAGTCCTTAGGGTCATGTCAAAGGTCCAGGCGAAGCCGCGGCCTAGGTGTAGACCACGGAGGTGTACGTGAATGGACCTCAAGTATAGGTGGCAAAGGCAAGGACTCCAGTTCGAAAAGAAGGAATCGGACACAAACTGCAATTGGAAACCCTGACCTGGGCCACCGATGCGGGATATCAACCGCCGTGGGTGGGTAAATGAGACGTGATTCGGTTGCACAGGAGAACTAAGAACGTGTTCAACGTAACTGGCCAGCAGTCGTGCACGCCTATCCTGCAATGGAGGGACTCCGGTCTCAACAAGGACGCTGGTCACTGGAGTCGTCCTAAAAGCTCCTGTCGCTAGGCGAACGCCACAGTGGTGCATTGGGTTGAGTAAACGCAACGCTGACGGCGCCGCCGAACCATAAACCACACTCCCATAGTCAAGGTGGGATTGAACAAGGACCCTGTAGAGCTGCAGCAGCGTAGAGCGATCTGCCCCGCAGTTGGTGTTGCTCAGGTAGCAGAGGGCATTGAGGTGCTGCCAGCACTTCTGCTTAAGCTGACGAAGGTGAGGAAAACAAGTCAATCACGTGTCGAAAACCAATCCTAAGAATCGATATGTCTTCACTGCAGTGAGTGGATCATGATTAAGGTAAAGTTCTGGTTCTGGATGAACGGTACGAGGGCGACATACGTGCGTAACATACGACTTTGCGGTCGAAAACTGAAAACTGGAAACTGTGGGCTAGAGCCCATGACCGTGCCTTGTGGATGGCTCCCTGTACACGCCGCTCAGCAACGCCAGTACTGGTGTCTGCATACAGAGAAGGTGAGACAGACGGCCCTACAGCTGCTGCTACACCGTTAATGGCCACTAAAAAGAGAGATACACTCAATACAGAGCCCTGTGGGATCCCATTCTCCTGGATATGGGGGGGGGGGGGGGGGGGGGACTATGGGAGGCACCAACTTGGACACGGAAAGTGCGAAGCGACAGGAAATGTTGGATAAAAATCGGGAGCAGGCATCTGAGACCCCACTCACATAATGTGGCAAGGGTATGATGTCACCAGGTGGTGTCAAAGGCTTTTCGTAAATCAAAAAAGACGGCAACCAGGTGTTGGCGTCTGGAAAAGGCTGTTTGGATGGCAGACTCGAGGGACACATCAGTGGTAGAGTGACCCTAGCGGAAGCCGCCCTGACATTGAGCCAGCAGGCCGCGTGAATCCAGGATCCAACCCAATCGCCAACACACCATGTGTTCCACCAGCTTACGAAGAACGTTGGTGAGGCTAATGGGCCGATAGCTATCACATCAAGTGGGTTTTCACCAGGTTTGAGCACCAGAATGAGGGTGCTCTCCCACCATTGCGATGGAAAGACGCCATCGCACCAGATCCGGTTGAAGATTACAAGGAGATGTCACTTGTAATCAGATGAGAGATATTTAGTCATCTGACTGTGGATCTGATCTGGCCCAGGAGCTGTGTCGGGGCAATGTGCGAGGGCACTGAGGAGCTCCAACTCTGTAAATGGGGCGTTACAGGATTCATGTGGCGTGTACTGGCAGAGAGGACTTCCCTTCCAGCCGCCGTTTGAGAGTGCAAAAGGCTGAGGGGTAATTCTCCGACACAGAGGCTCGAGCGTAGTGCTCAGCAAAGTGCTCGGCAATCGCGTTTTCGTCGATAGATAACACGCCATTTATGTTAACAGCGGGAAAACCTGTTGGGGTCTGGTACCCGAAAACACGTCTGATCTTTGCCCAGACATGGGAAGGAAACGTATGGCACCCAACGGTCGAGACAGCTCTCTCCCAACACACCTGCTTCCGTCGTTTCATAAGTTGGCGAACGCAGGCACGGAGCCATTTAAAGGATATGAGGCGCTCCAGGGAAGGGCGTCGCTTATGCCGCTGTAGAGGTCGCCGACGCTCCTTAAATGCTTCAGCGACTTCCAGCGATCACCAAGGGACTGCCTTTCGTCGGGGGCACCCTAAAGAGCGAGGGATCATGTTTTCTACCACAGAGACAATTGTTGTAGTCACCTACTCAACCCTCACATCGATGTTCCCGTGGGGGACATTCAACAGTGACAGCAGATGTGAGAGTTTCCCAGTCCGCCTTGTTTAAAGCCCATCTGAGCATGCGTCCGCGAGCCTGACGCTGGGGCAGTGACAGGAAGATGGTGAAGTGGTCACTATCACACAGGTCAGCATGTGCTCTCCAGTGGATATATGGGAAAAGTCCTGGGCTGCAAGTTGATAAATCAATGGCCAAGTAACTACCATGAGCCACGATGAAATGTGTGGCAGCCCCAGTATTTAAGAAGCAGAGGTCGAACTGAAAGAGTTAAATTTCGTCATCTCTGCCTCGGCCAGTAAGCACGGTGCCACCGCACAAGGGGTTATAGATGTTGAAATCTCCCAAAAGTAGGAAAGGGTTAGGAAGCTGACCAATCAGTGCAGTTAATACATTCAGGGATACTCCACCATCTGGAGGAAGATATACATTGCAGACAGTTATTTAGTGTGTCTTCCTTATTCTGACAGTCACAGCTTCAAGAGGGGTTTGAAGTGGCACAGGTTCACTACAGACTGAGTTTAGGACATAAACGCAAACTCCACCTGGCACTATTATAATCGCTATGGTTCCTGTAGTATACCTTATAGCCACAGAGGGCAGGGGTCCACAGTACCGGGAACCAGGTTTCCCAGAGGGCAATGCAGAAAGCAGGTGTACAGCTTAACAGTTGCCATAGCTCAGCCAGGCGGTGGAAAAAACTGCCACAATTCCACTGGAGGATTACATGATCATGAGACTGGGAAGGCATGGAACATTGAATGAGCAGTTTACGCCTCAGAGTCTCCTGCTGGCCACGACATTTTGATTGAGCAGTCTATATCCATTGTGTCCGAGGGTCCACCGAGATCTAGGTCCCCAGTGGACACCAGAATCTCCACCTCATCTACAGATGCAGAGCTTGTAGGTAGCGGTGGTGTGGGTGCCACTGCAATTGCCTTGGTCTTGGGGACCCTCTACTTGGATTTCTCTCGCTGCTCCTTGGGTTTCCCTGGCTGGGAGGACTTCACTGGCTCAGTCTCTGGAACTGAGGATGAGCGTGAAGCCCTACGACCAGCTACTTTTGGGCTCTTCAGCCACTGATGGGTGTCATCTTTCCCACTAGCAGACACCTGGGAACAAAGTGACCCAAGAGACCCCTTCCTGCCTAGAGGAGCCGAAGAAGACTTACATTTCTACGGCTCAAAAGTGGGGACTAATATCCCCGATGGCTGGGGGGGGTGTTGCTCCCAAAGTAGGTGGTGTGGGAGCACCAGGGA
The DNA here is from genome assembly GCF_023864345.2 of Schistocerca serialis cubense. Taxonomy (NCBI): domain Eukaryota; kingdom Metazoa; phylum Arthropoda; class Insecta; order Orthoptera; family Acrididae; genus Schistocerca; species Schistocerca serialis. Next base: position 396,200,333 of record NC_064644.1, on the reverse strand, counting down.
GGGAAGTGCCGCCCCCCCCCCCCCCCTTGTCAAGGGGGCAGCTGTAGTGTTCTGGTTTTGAGAGAGGCGAGAGGAATGTGAGGATCTGATGGGGCGACAAATGTTCTCATAGCAGCGGCGTAAGAGGAGGTCATAGCCACAGGATATAGCAGTTTAATTTTCCCCTTAGCCTCAAGGTAGGTCACTCAGTCTATAGTCGTATGGTCTGTGATTTCCCTCTCTTTCTGTAATATCCTGCAGTCTGGCGAGCAATGTGAATGATGCTCTCCACAGTTGACACAGATGGGAGGCGGGGCACTTTGAGTATCGGGATGTGATGAACGTCCACAATCTCGACATTTGATGCTGCAAGTACAGTGGGAAGACATATGGCCGATCTCCCAGCATTTAAATCACCGCATCAGGGGATGGATATATGGCTTGACGTCACAGCAGCAGACCACCACCTTTACCTTCTCGAGCAATGTGTCACCCTCGAAAGTCAAGATGAAGGCACGGCTGGCAACCTGATTATCTCTCAGGCCCCAATGGACGTGCCAGACGAAATGAACACCTCACTGCTATAAATTGGCACTCAGCTCATCGTCAGACTGCAATAGAAGGTCCCTGTGGAATATAATACCCTGGACCATATTTAAGCTCTTATGGGGCATAATGGTAACAGAAACATCCCCCAACTTGTCACAAGCGAGTAATGCCCATGACTGGGCAGAGGATGCTGCTTTTATCGAGACTGACCCAGAGCGCATTTTGAGCAAGCTCCCCAAACTTGTCCTCCAAATGCTCCACAAATAATAAAAAAAAAAAAAAATATCAATGCTCGTACATACGAGGTACTGGGGCGAATAAGCTTCACTGCCATCCTTAACCTGACATTCTTCCTATGGTGTGTCCAGGGAAGGGACTGATTTTGGGTCATATTTCTTAGCATTGAAGTTAGACTTTGCCTGTTTAGAGACTGCTGGCGGCGGACCACCAGCAAGAGATGACGTACTATGCTTCATGGTGTGTCATCCACCCTGATGCCACCCACTCTGACCAGGGGCCCTCCCCATGGGTGCCACCCAGCCTCAGCAAGGGCCACCTGACAGGGTGGCCATTGCCGGGAGTACCGATGCCCCAGGGAGATGGGCATCTACTCCATGGCATACATGGGGAGTTAACGGTGCAGGCATTAACACAGTGATCCCTGTGTTGTCAGAGGGCTACAACTAAGAGGGTACATGGTGGCCGCACCACAATGGACTGACTACCATGCTGGATATGAGGTGCAAAGAATTCCATGGTCATCGTCAGCGCAGAAAACGACACTGCGTAGTGCATGGTGGGAAACGAACCCAGGAAGGTGCCCTCGCCCAAGAGATGGAGAATGAGCGGGACTGCAATGCTCTGACGAGAAAGTGGGCTAAAGATCTCAATGCATGATGGACACGATGCACCATGTAAGGCACTCTTTCCCAATTGGCTCGCTCTTCGCGAAAATTAGGAAAGATGGAGGTTAAACCCAACCAGGGACCATCACATGAAGGCCGAACTGTGTGAGACTCCTTTTAGTCGCCTCTTACAACAGGCAGGAATACCTCGGGCCTATTCTAACACCCTGACCTGCATGGGGAGGTGGTCTGGTGACTGACTGTAAAAGGGGGAAGAGGGGGGGGGGTCAACCAGTAAGGTCATCGGTCGCATGATCGCAGGTCACAGACATCAAGGGAGGAACAACACAAACAGTCCAGTCCAGGGGAAGGGAAAACACGCAAACAAAGAGGTAAAAGGTATGCCAGGGCAGCAGCAAGAGGAAAGAACAAGAGGGGATGTGGGGCAAAATGGGGAGCACAAGAAAGCCACAGAAACACTGAGTGCGGTGGGTCACCAGCACTGCCACCAGTGCCTCCCAATTCCCAAACCATACCATGAACATGACACATTGGGGAGAACACCAGGAGAAAAGGACACAAGAAAACAGGGAAAAAACTCCACATAAGGCCAAACAAAACGAAGGGAAAAGGAGTGGAGAAACTGACCGGCGTGGAGGCAAGGCCAATGCGAATGCAAAATGAGGGACTCCAATTCCTGTGGAAAATTCATGGACTTAAACCTTAGAGGACAAACCACTTTCGTGACGAAAACCGAGGACAAACATAACCATGTGAGGGTTGTCTGCTGACACTCTGGGCAAGGAAGGTGGGAGGACTAATTTAGTGCTCACGGCCAAACAGTGGGGTCAGTCCACCAAAATATGGATGATCCTGAGGGGGCGCCCATAACTACAAAACAGGGGCAGCTCATTGCATATTAAAAGATGACGGGTCAATCTAGTATGGCTGATACAAAGACGGCAGAGGATGGTAGATTCCACCACGTGAGGCAGAGGGAAGAACATCACATGGTGGGAGAATCCTTGATTGTGCAAAGTTTATCAGAGTGTGGGGTATCCTCCCAACAGTTAGCCGATGACTGAGCGACAAGGGATTTGATGTAATGCCAAAAACTCTGCCCTCCCCCTTCTCCCCAGCGGTATCACGGAGAACAGGGGATAGGTGGCCGCCCCCACAGCCAGACAATCAGTAAGTTCCTGCCTGAGATACCTACATGGCCAGGAAGCCAAAGAAAATCAACCAAACAAGCAGCATCACTGAGATCAGTGAGAAAGTTGGAGATGGAGGAGATCAAGGGGTGGCAGGAAAAACACCAAGTGATAGCCTGAAGGCTAGTCACTCAGTCCATTCATAACAAAACTCGGGTGAAGTAGGACCATTTAATAAAACAGAGGGCTCAATAGATGGCATCAATTATGCAGTAAACACCTCACATGTGGCACCTAGGAGACAGTGTTCTGTGCCAACAGGAGACATTAAGGCATATCCCAAATGATCAGCATATTTAGAGCCATTGGTGTAAAAAACCAATTGCAACCTGAAGCTCCCATAAGAGTGTTCGGAACAGATAACAGAATACCTTGGGATGGAGGGAGGTTTTCAGATCCTGGAATAGATTCATCCAAAACCAGGGATGAAGAACTAACTGAAGGTGGGTGGTCGGGAGATAATGTGGGGAAGAGGACAAGGAGGGGAGTTTGAAACCACAGCGAACAGAAGCGAGGCGGAGTCCAACCAGTAAAACAACTCAAGGGCAGGCAACAGTAGGGCAATGGCTCAAAACCACAAAAAGAATAGAAAAGGAGGGGCGCACAAGGGAAGAGTAGATAGTGCTGGCATAGGAAACCAGGAGCTAGGACCACCAAACCAAAAGGGGAGGGATCCCAGCATCAGCCACAAGACTACTGACACTACTAGTGCTAAAGGCACTGGTGGCTAAATGGATACCAGGTCGATGAATCAGGTTCAAGAGGAGCAGCGTGGAAGGGGCAGCTGATCCATAAACTTGACAAACACTCTGGACAAGACAGAACTAATGCCCAGTAAGGGCATAACAATCTGCGCCCCTAGAGGCCTGGGCAAGGAAGCGAAGAACATCGAGTTCAAGAGAACAGCCAACCTTTAGATAATGGATATGGAGCAACCAAGTAAGCTTGTTACCAAAAAGACAACCGAAGAAACGGAAGTGGAGGACCACAGTCAGGTTTTGTATGTCAAGGTAGAGTTCTGGATCAGGAGTACAATAGTAAGGCAACAGAAATGCACCACCCTCAACTTTCAGGGGCGGGAACTAAAATCCGTGTGTGTGTGTCCACCTCGAAACACGCCAGATGGCATCCTGGAACTGTCAATCCGCAGAGGCCTCCCGAGTGGGAGTCAGCCAAAATACAGGAATCACCCACATATAGAGCAGGGGTGACCAACGGTCTGGCAGAGGCCCCAAGTCTATTAATAGTGATGAAGAAAAGGAGGACACTTTAATAGAGTGTCCTGTGGAATGCCTTTCTCCGGGGTCTGCGGAGAGCTGAGATCAGTGCCAACCTGAACTCTGAACGACCAGTGGGACACAAACTTGTGAAGAAAAAAAAAAAAAAAAAAAAAAACAAGACACCACTCGTGGAGTGTATAGAGGATGTGATGGCGCCAAGCAGTGTCATAGGGCTTACGAAGATTGAAGAAAACTGCAACAAGATGGCAGTGCTGAGAAAAAGCCTGCTGAACTGTGGTTTCTAACTGAAGCAGATGATCGGTCAGACTCTGTACTTCCCGAAAGCCACCCTGGTAAGGAGACAAAAGGTCCCAAGATTCAAAGACCCAAATGAGCTGAGGAGCCACTGTCCATTCTAGTAACTTGCAAGGGACTTTTGTCAGGCTGACTGACTGGTAACTATCAAGGAACAATGGATACTTGCCAGGCCTAAGGACACATACAATAATACTATCTCTCCACTGAGAGGAGGAAGTGCCTTTGAGCCAAACATGGTTAAACATCCAGAGGAGATATTGTGATTGTGGAGGACTGAGGTGTTGAAGCAATATGGATTATGGATTGAATCAGAGCCAGAGGCTGAATCAAGGGAGGAAGAGATGTCCAGAAGTAGCTCACTAAAAGGTTCATTGTAGGATTCTGCCTGACAAGCGGTAAAACATAAGTGGGAACCTTCAGCTTGCTGCTTCTGGAGGAGGAAGGCAGCTGGATAGGAGGCTGACGCTGACAACAGGTCGCGAGATATTCTGCGAGTAGTGACAGATGTGTACAAAGGCCACCTGGAAGTGCACGGTCCAGAATAAGACTGCTGCTGACAACCTTGGAGGGTGCAGGGTGTAGCGCACACCCGTAACAAAGGGACAGAATAATCTAGAGACACAAAGCATTCCCAACACACTCACTTGCTCTGTTTGATTAAGTCAAGGGCTTCAGTGTAAAGACATTTAAAGATAACAATTCAGCAGAAGACGGGTGCCACTTAAAATGTTGCAAGCCCAATGACAATCACATATGGCAGTGGCAGTGCCCATGCTCCACCACAGAACTAGCTGATGGCTAACAGGGCATGTCTAGTAGGTAATGGCAACATCAGCAGTGGAGATTATCTTATCAGACAGATCACAGGCAACTTCAACTTTATCAATACAACTTAAAGAAGGTGTAAACATGACCTGGGAAGTGTATAGAAGTCAATCAGCATGATGGAAGGCCCTGTGGGGTAACCTGGTCACCTGGAGGCAGGAATGGAATGAGAGAATCAACGAGAAGTGGTCCCTATCTTAGAGGTCATCAGATGGCAACCAGTGTAAGGAAGGAAGAAGATGAGGGGAAGAAAGCAAAAGATCAGTGGCAGAGAAAGTGCTACGTGTAGCACTAAAATGAGTAGGGAAACCATCATTAAGAAAGCACAGGTCATGGTCTGCAAGAAATTGGTGAACAAGATGAAAAAGTAGGGTGACTGACATTAAAATCCCCATGAAGGAGAAAGGGCGGTGGGAGTTGCTGAAGGAGGGCAGTTAGAGCAGCAGGTGTAGGTGGCTCGTCAGGAACAAGATAGAGATTGCAACAGTGACCACAGAGTCCAAGTGTACCCAGATAGCAACTGCTTCCAATGTCATATGAAGTGGGATCCATGTACTAACGATGTCCACATGAATCAATGTACAAACACCGGCAGAAGCCCTCAAAGAGAAAAACAGTTCTGAAGCCCTCAAAGAGAAAAACAGTTCTGAAGCCCTCAAAGAGAAAAACAGTTCTGAAGCCCTCAAAGAGAAAAACAGTTCTGAAGCCCTCAAAGAGAAAAACAGTTCTGACAGAAAGCACTGAACCCACAAAGGGTTGGTGAGTGAGCATCAGTAGAAAGATTCCTGGATAATGACACAAGCTGCTGAGTAAAAGGCATTAAGGGATTTCATCTCTGGGAGGTGACAGTAGTATCCATTACAGTTCCATTGAATAATCATGGAGTAGGTAGCCAAATAGGAGGCATACGGGCTGGAGCCAATCGTGCCAACATCCATCACCAACGAGGATGGGATGACATCCATAAATAAGAGGTCAGACTTAGATTGCAAGCAGGGGATGGCACCTCTGGGGGGCACCAGGAAAGTCTAGTCCTGGGGCTTATGCTGTTGCTGCTTCCCCATCACCGACAGGTGCCGAAGAAGGAGACACTTCTTCGGCCACGGAGGGGGTGTGGCACCCAGAGGGGAGTGCATGGGTACTGCAGAGGAATGGGAGAGGAAAGGGGGATGAGACTGGGGTAAGGAAGATGGAGGAGGGTGAAAAGATGCAATAGAGGCAAAGGTAGAAGTTATCAACACAGGGTGAAGTCTGTCAAATTTCTGACAAGCCTCAGTGTAAGATAAATGATCAAGGGACTTGTACTCCTGTATCTTCTTTTCCTCCTTGTATGTTGGGCAATACGTGAGCATGGAGAGTGACGGTAGTGACAATTAACCCACATGTGTGGTAGAACACAGGGGCTCCCCTCATGGAGTGGGTGTCCACATTCACCACAAAGAGGGTCCGCCGTACATCGGGAACCCGCATACTCAAAATGCAAGCACTGAAAGAACCTCATGGATGGTGGGACATATGGCTTCATGTCACATCAATAACACACAACCTTGACCTTCTCCAGGAAGGTATCTCCCTCAAAAGCCAGAGTAAAGTTGCCGGCATCGGTGTGATTGTCCTTACGACCTTTCTGAACCTGCCAAACAGAATGAGCACCCTGTCATTCCAAATTGCCCTTGAGTTCATCAGTTTGAAGGATAAGGTCCCTATGTAAAATGACCCCCTGAACTATATTCAAAGACTGGTGAGGAGTAATGGACACTGTGACATCGCATAGTTGAGCAAAAGCATTAAGATCTGCAGGGCTCAGCCACCACCACACTGATTGGCTACCTGTTGGCTACCTCATCAAGTGAGTGAGTGAGTGAGTGAGCCCCCTGGGGGGTGGATGGTAGGGGGACGGGGGGGGGGGGGGGGGGGGGGGAAGATCATTGGTCCGACGAGCCAAGGGGGCAGAAACTAAGGAACACCACCACCAAAAGCACAGTCCTGTTGGGTTAACAAAGAGGCAGAATGAACATTGAGGTGGCAAGAAGAGTAAAGAACAGGAGGAGGTAGGAGCGAGAGCACGAGGTGCCCCAGAGGCACTACGCGCAATGCAGTGCAGGCAATACTGCTGATCCACCCCGAAACCCATCATTCAACAATGGGAACAAACACAGGGGAGGATGGTACACCAAAAGACGAAACAAAACGGCACGAAGACTAAATAAAATGTAAAATAAAAGGAGGGAGAAAACCTGGCCAGCACGGAGGTATGGCCGAAGGCCTCCCAAACCAATTCAGAAACTGACAAAGGGACTCCAATTCCAGAAAGAAGTTCAGGTACTTAAATCTGGGAGGACAAACAACCTGCAGGTAGAAAGTACAGATGTAACCATGCAAGAGCCAACTGCTAATACCCAGGACAAGAAGAGTGGGAGAGCATATCTTCTACAGATGCTTTATCGTGTTAACACAAGAGCTATTAACTTGATTTTGCAAACTGATGGAAGCCATTACAAGAGAAGTTCAGGGAGGAGTATCTGTATTTTCAAACCAAGTGCTGAATCACGTAACTGAAAGTATGCGGCTTTTGTGTAAGGATTTCACAAAAGTTGATCAGGTAGTGACAGTGGGTGGTACAGGGAACAGCTTGGATAGGGACAGGGCTTTTAATGTAACTGGTGGCCTCAGTATGATAGCTTCTGTAACCAGTGGCACAAAAATGAGCACGGCTGAGCTGTTGTCACTGCATCATTACAATCAATAACAAAATATATAATGGTGAAAATAAAACCAAATTATTGCGTGATGTCATAAAACAAGAAACTGGAAAAGGCATACAAGTATAATAACATACAAGTCAAATCAGAGAAAGTTGAATAGAAAATCCTCAGGAACTGGAAAATTTTGTTAGGGACTTCCTTTCTTATTGTGGAAAAATTTCAGCGAAATCTTCCTAACACCCATGTAGCACCCACAATGACTTACACAGCAGGAACAGTGATGCTCTCCACAACAGAGCTTGAAGTCATGATGACAACACAGAACTCACCAGGTACAGATGAGGTTCCAGTTCCTGTTATTAAGGCATGCACAGAGCACATACAAGCCCCATTAACATACATAACAAATGAGTCATTTAGTTCAGGTATTTTTCCAGAGCACTTCATGCATGCACAATTTGTGTCCTTACTAAAGGAAGGTGATGTGGAGAGAATTGGAAACTACAGGCCAGTTTCACTGCTGCCTTCAGTCATGATGGATAGACTAATGAGTTAGGCATACATGAATAAATACAACTTCTTTAATGAAGTTCACAAAAGTGGTGCTTGAAGCTCTTGACAAGGACAATTGTGTTGCAGGCACATTGTTAGACTGTTGACCATAAAATGTTACTAAACATACAAGCCACACTAGGTGTTAGTGAAATAGTAAACAAGTGTTTCCAGTCTTGTCTGGAAAATAGGGTCCAAACAGTAATAGTAGTTCACAGGTCAGTGGAAGTCAGTTTTTAGTAAAACTGTTGTCAGTTAAGAAACACATGTACATAGATGTACTTATGGCACTGTGTTGGCTACAATTCTGTTCTTAACATACATCGACTTTCCAGACAATATAAGACATAGGGAAAAAATTCTATTTGCTGTCATCAGCAACATTATAGCCACAGATAAAACACTGGGACTTCTAATACTGAAGGCAAATGAAACTCTCAAGGATGTTTACAAATGGGCAGTATGTAGTAAATTCATGCTGAACATACAAAGAGGGAAAATGACTGTCACATTAGGCAACTACGGATCAGTGGGTCACCAGAACCAGTCTCTCTCTTTGTCGCCCCCCTCCCCTCACAATTCATTGGCTTTCACAATTAATAACAAAATGGTGATTATATGCACCATAAGGTAACATGACAGCTGCCTTTCACATAACATCACTGGCCAAAGCCAACAACTCATATCAAACATTCCTATAGACCCAAGTGAGTACCTCTACTAATATGTTTAGCTTATCAGAGAATACCCTACTAAATACTTCACTAATAGCTCTATACATAATGTGGAACAAGAGCCAATTGGATTTACACTTACCAAGGAAACAAAAAATTCAAAACAGCGATTTATATCTGAGGATAAAATTTTATTATGAGCTGCCAAATGAGATGAAAACAATTACTAAAACATATAAATAAAAAAAGCAGCTACAATGTTCTTTAAAAGTACTGCATACTGCACAATCAAAAATCACGTAAGAGGATTCAGCGTATTAGTTAATGATGAAAAGGAATAACTACATCACCATGTCACAGAAAAATATTGTAATGCTTTTGCAGGTAAATCATGTGCCAAGATCTACAGTGTATAACAGTAACATCTTGTCAGTCTCTCCAGTTCAACATTTCACTCATCATCAGGGGATGCTGACTCATTTTTCTAGTGTATTGGACTTAGATGTTTACAAACCTGGAGACAGTGTGAGGGGTATGGCAGCAAGTTCACAGTTCCAGATCACCAGTGGGAATCCTTCAAGTGTGCAGCAACAAAGAACGAAACTGTTTTTATATAAAATAACACTGTACAATACGAACCAACCAAATGAGGTATCAAGAGGCTGGAGCTTGCTCCATCAAGCCATCCTGATTTTGGGTTTCCTAACTCACTTCAGGCTGATACCAGGATGGGTCCATCATGAAGACCATCGCCAACCACCTGTCCTACCCTCTTCAAGCATACTTATACAGGATGTACATCAAGTCCAGGAACACTGTCAATCATTTATTGCACAAGAACCAAACATTTTACAGATATCATACATATTTCATTTTGAAGAGAAACCCTGAAAGTTTTTTTCCATCTATACCACAACAGCATAGTTTGATAATTTGCCAATAGTCAGCACTAGGCACAATCATGGCAAGTTCAGGTGCGGAGTGACCTTTCTGTGAGTAGGAGTTGGGCAAAAGCAAGTGTGCTACAGCTGTTCAACAGATGTTTAGAACCAAGCACGGTAAGAAGCCTCCAACAAGGAAGGCCATTTACCACTGGCACAACAAACTCGTTATGACAGGTTGCTTGTGCCCAGCAAAGAGAAGCAGACGTCAATATGCAAGTGAAGTGAAGTGAACTGAACTCCTCACGTTTGCAACTAGCGCTGACTATCAGCAAATTATCAAACTACACTGCAGCGGTATACATGGAAAAAAAACCTTTCAGAGTTCCTCTTCAAAATAACATATGTATGACATTTGTACACTGTTTGATTCTTGTGCAATAAATAATTGAAAGTATTCCCGGACTTTATGTACACCCTGTATATTCTGAGTGTATGTATATTTTTGAGCTATTTATTTTCACTGTATTATGATGACAAATCCTATATCACTGTAAGACGATCCCAGGATGGCTGGATTACAAACAATAAAGTAAATGTGCAGTGGGGTTAAGGTTTACACATAGAGGATCACCAGTGACATACAGTGAACCAACTTGTTTAGCAATCATTAAACAATGTTTGATGGTAAATCAAATATTTCCCAAGGTGAAAATATCTTTTCTAGACCTAAAACAGACACCAAAGGATTCTAATGCATGACAGAACATTTCTGAATATGTCTCAAAGCCCAGTGACTCAAATGCGAACAATTGAGGCAAAAGATTCCAGTTAGAAAGTGAAAATATTCATACTAAATTTGAATTAACTAGTTAGGAGAAGACTATGGCAAGCACACAGCCATCAACAGAATAAAGTAGGCAATGTCATCCAGAATTAATCTTTCATCCTGCAGAGCAGTGTATGTTGTTACAAAACTGCCTAGCAGATTAAAAATGCATCCTTGACCATGTCACTAACCTGGAACTTTGCTTTCCACGGAAAATGCTCTGATGGAGCTACCCAGGCACAAATCACGATCTACCATTATAGCTTCACTTCGTCCAGCATATCTCTCCTACTTTTCAAATTTCACTGAACTTCTCCTGTGTACTTGGGGGGATAAGCACTCCTGGAAGAAAGCATGTTGCAGAAAATTGGCTTAGTCAGCCTAGGGTAAATATCCCTGTTACATGTTAGTGCATTTAATTCATTATGAAGTTTGCTGTCAATAAACAATCACAATTTGAAATACAATATTAGAAAAGAAAACTACCCTTCATTCAGCCTTAATGTGACACACAGATAGGAATGAGGTATTCAGCCATAAAAATCTTTTTTTCATTAAACCAACGATATCAAGAAACCAACAGATATAAATTTAGATTTAAACAGAAACTGAAATCTTATGTGCTTGCTAACTCATACAATACAGAAGAATTTATCAATGTGCAATAACATATTAAGTGAGAGAGCCACATTTTTTGGAGAAAGTGGGGTGTAGGACTGTGTGTAAAAACTGAGTTGTTCTACATCATAGTGACAGAACCTAATACTGATACACAAAATATCCATATAAATAGTAGGAAAGTTCTGGTGGAAAGGAAATAATTTGTGTCCACCTGTCGACAAGTCAACACTTTTGCTATTTGGTGCGTGATCTCCTTTACTCTTTAAATATTTATGTATATTCATATATCTAATTATCTGAGCCAGAAGAACTTCAAGTGTCTCAGGCAATGTTGTATTCATAGACATCCAATGCACAGCCAGGGTATACGTACTGTAGTTTTCATTCAATGTGTATATGTATCTCTTTTACGTCAGTGTTTGTCACAAGTATGAAATGGAAAAAATATCAGCTGACTACATACATAAGGGCTCACTGTCCCAATAGCAAAAGTAACAACACCACATTTGCAGTCAGTACCTTTTACACAAAGAATTACAAGAGAGCAAAGTTACTGTATAGAAGAGCATGGAAAGTAGTTTCTTATTTATTCATCTCAGTGAAAATCAATAGATAATAATCATTAATTAATTTACTGCATTAGTGTTTACCAGCCAAGCATCAAGTTTACATTAAGGATTGTCAGGGTTGCTTAGTTTCCATGTCAGTATTAAAATGCTGAACAATACTAGTGTAACTATCAAAAGAAAGCAAAAGTAAGTTAAATCAACTTTACAGAAAAGGAAATGCACTGCAGAAGGGTGGTTGGTATGCATTAATAAACAGTACTGACTATGATATTATGACAGGATATTCAGCACATGAATAGGGAACTATGTTCTGATGATAAGACTGCCAATGGGGAAGGAGAGTAACATTTTTGTCTCAACTATGATGAATCTAAATTCATCACTGCAATGTGCTCGTTGCTGCATCTAATTCTTCTGCATTTGGTGTTGACATGAAGAACAATCAATTCTCCTCCATGGTAAGTGTGACAAAATGGGATTCAATTGGTAGTTTCCAATAAACACAAACAACCCAATTTATATAGAAGACCACAGAAATGTGTGTTTAATTGCCTTGTTCATGCTATAAGGCAGGAATGTGGTACTGTCAACTGATAATCTGCAAGACTAGACTCTCTTTGCATACATACGCATGAGAAAAACCATTCATAATATTAATTAAATATAGATTCTGAACGGGATGTGGTATTCGGGCTGCTGATGAGCCAACGATATGGTAGCAGAGAGGATATTTAACAATTGAAAAACGAATAAGACTACACTGAAAACGAGTTTGTTGTGACAGACAATAGTTAACAGCTGACGATTGGTCCTTCGTTCTTTCGTTGAATAGTGTTATTCCAGTTACATCACACCATGGCAAAACAGTGACACATGCATCCTTTCATGGCATTTCAAATAACAGCTTATGCCTACACGTAGTAACAATTCTTTTCTGCTGGCAATGTGTGCCTCAAAAATACCAAACCAAAAGCCTAACAAACGATGCACGTGTCCAAAAGACAACATAATTTCCGTATCTTGTATTGTGAGCATCTCGTCCACTCACTCTCGCAATAACCATCCACTCTGGACCCCTTGGTGCGAATTTATAGAAAGTACCTCGTGTCAACACTAACTGTACACCTCGCTATGTACTGCGGCAGTTAAACGTAATGAGTAGCCTGTCACCTGAACGAGATATTTGTAGCGTATTCAGCCAGTATCCTAGCATACTGCGCTAACCGCGTGTACCTCATATAAATCACATAAGGAACACATACCAAAACTCGGTAAATCAGTTGAGTTTTTTCCTTGGTACTTGTATGTCAGATAACCAACCACTCATAACACCAGCCACTAGCAGACTGACCTTAGGAAATTATGGGCGTCAGAGTTCTTTCGTTGGTCGTCCACAGTCGCCCTCCATCAGTATAAACTTGTCAGTGTCCAGAAGTTAAAAAAGAAAAAAAATTCACAAATAATTTAGGGCGAGTGCGCCTCGCATGTCTCACTCGGTCGACATTGCGAAAACTTATGAAACATGGAAGGTTATTTAACAATAAATAAAACTTATCGATAGCTACAACTATCGACATTTACAAAGATGAAAATTAAATGCGGGCGGCAAAGCTATAAAGAAGTACGACTAATAATTTTGGTTAATGCGCTTCACATATTTCACTCGTTCGACATTGTGAAAACGCATGAAACGTGGAAAGTTTTTTTAACAATAAATGGTATCGATATCTGTATCTATCGATACATGCAGAGATGGAAATTTAGCGTATACGCAAATTTTTGCACTACTACATTACTCTTTATTTAAAAAGATATATTGCACCAATGATGGCTGTCATGTATTAGTTATTCTTGCAAAAGTTGCGGCATGTCAAGAATAGAATAAGCCTCTGAAAGGGAAAGGATGGTAGATTAACTCAACATCACTAGCGTCGGGTTTCCCAAACTTTGGCCCGCGGAACTTTGCTGTTCCTGCGTTATTACTTATGATTTAAAGCAAGTTTTCTGATTTTTGAAATTTTTATTAACCTTCAAAATAAACAAGGTGCTGCATCAAAGTACTAGGAGTCTCAAAGGAAACGTTTGGGAACCCCTGCACTAGAGAGGCAAGTGAGAAGCAATAGCGAGATTTTTTTTTTTTAATGTAAAACGACTTAGATTTCAATTTGCGGACGGCAGTCTGCAGTAGGTCCGTGTCTTGAGGTGATACAAGCCTACCGATACACCTGCTTATTGCATAATAAGTAATACTGTATGCTTAAATGGTGGCAAAAGTGTTTGTGGCAGTGATATTTTTCATGTTTGGTGCAAAGTGATATCAAAAGTGAGCGAGATTTTTTTTCTGGTCATGTGTTTTTTTTTTATCTTTGCCGTAAGACTATAGAGTCTCCTAGTTTTTGTTACTTCTCTGTTGTTTTTTTTTAGTTTCTTTTCATTGTGAGTTTTTGCGAGTAAATATTTTTTCGTTAACACATTGTACCGGACGGCTAAGCAATTATTTGTTGTAGGCAAGTCGCCTACATGTTCTTCAAACAACTGCCCTGCACTTTTTTTATATCACTTCAAGAACAAACCAAAAACCAGAAGGCACGGAGCTTTATCTGATAGACGAGAAATTAAGTAAACTAGGCAAAGGGTGCAAGTAGATTTTATTATATGTCAATTATGAATGTATTAGTTGCCGGAAAGCGGCTTAGCATTGAAGAATAATTTAATAACGGTGCTCTTGCACTCAGTTATAATCGGCTTCAGTCTACGCCCAAAGTTAATTGAGTGCCATTCGAAATGTAGACTCGGACATACACCAGCAAAACAGTTTCAAAGAAATCTGTCATTCTGTGATTCAGTATGGTGTAGAGGCTTGTTTAGATGAGAGAACCTTAGGCTCTCCAGCTTAGATTTTTTTTTTTTTTCTTCGGCGTATCTGATCACATGATAGGTTCGATAAACTGCGGCAACTGTTAAGTTTTTGTGTTCAGTGAAATGATAGATAGTAATGACTCTGTCGTTACGGATTAACGAAAGGAATTGGCTAGGTGCACCACGTAACAGAATCGATGCAACACGATAAATTTACATTTAGAAGCTGTTTGAGTCAGCATGCAGGCCTGTGAAGATATCGTCAAGACATAAAAGATGCTCAGTATTATGTTTTGTGAACAAGTGTGTTAATAATGTGCTAATGAAAATAATTTTCGTACGTCAGCGGCAACTGCAGGGAACGCAACAAAAGAGCAAAAAATTATTCTAATTTCATCGTTCTGCTGTCCACAGCTTCAACGTATTTTTTTGATGTTCAAGACTATGTTAATACACTTCAGGCTGTTCACTTCATTGGAACAAATCGAACTTTTACTTCAACATTTATTTTGCATTACTAGTTAGTTTTGGCCTGTGGCCATATCCAAAGTCTGATGTACATCGATGACGTATTTCAGCACATATAAATATGTTGACGGCATCCTGAGAAAAAAAAGAGAGAGAGAGAGAGAGAGAGAGAGAGAGAGAGAGAGAGAGAGAAATCTTTCAAATGCAGTCGTACATCGATGAAATGTGTCATCATATTTAATTATTTCGGCGATTTTCTTGTAAAAAGGACAGAAGAAACTGCTTTAGTTTTAGCTTTTTGCTTGAAGTAGCTTTTTTGATTAAAGTAGCTCCCTTAGCGAACCCTGTGACGTTGTCTTCTCTACATTGTGGTCGTCGAGTTTTGATTTCTGCTTTCACAACCATGTAATCGCATCCTGCCTAAAATTTTGTCAAAGTCAAAAGCAATGTAATCAGTCAGTCTTATTGCTCTTGGATGGTCGATCCTCGGTTACAAGATGTGTACTTTTACTTGCCGACATTCTCACATGTATTCTTTTATTTGCGATGTAGTACTTTGCTAATCCACAGATAAGGGTTTGGCAGGTCTTTGAAGTCCCCATATCCTCCTCTTTGCAGGATGCAATTACGATCACGCAAGTCTTCGGACTAGTAAAAGCATCATTATTCGGGTACCATTCCGGAAGAACACGAAAATTTTCGGAGCCTACTAGCCGGTACAGCATCGCACGTCGAAGTCTTTATTGGTGCTGTTTGGCCACGCAGCTCTTCAGTACGTTTGTACGACGCCTTTTCCCTTGTGTGCAACCACAGACCCACGGGAATAAAGGAGCGTGTACAAAAATGAATGGAAAGAATGCACGTATGCATGCGCGTCCTTATGTCCAAACATTGCCTCATTTCCTAAGCAGTTTGCTGTGCACCACCTCGTTTGCTCAGGTATTTGTGCTGCGCTGATTGTGACGAAAAAGAAAACACGAAGGCGACTGCCGGCATAAAAGTATCTAAGTAACTGAGGTACGAGAAATAGTAGGTGACGTCGACCTTTTGTTTGCATATTTCTGGAGGTCACAGCGAAAAGTCGAATGGCAGGAAAATTCGTGTAGTCGCATATTTGTGTACTGTTGTAGGACAGAGAGCCATGAGCAAAAATACTAAAACAGCTGTGGGTAGAATGGTGGGGGGCGGGGAGGGGGGGGGGGGGGGGGGACAGCGGCGAGAATTTTTTACGCTCCATTCCGAGATTTTTTTTTTTTTTGTGTAACTCGAAAACCACGGCTTTAGCCAAAATGTCTCCCAGAAAGATATTGAATTACATTAAATTTCCTACAAAAACGGTCCTGTGTATTTTTTATCTAGGGCTAATAGGTTCCAAGTTTCGAGGGATGGAGAAAATCGCGTGTTATTAAAAATAGTATTTTAATGGTATAAAATTAATGTTCATTGTTAAATGAAATGGGTCAAGAACAGATATTAAACGTGAGTATCACGCGTAAGTGCAGTAGAGCGATATGAAGCATGAGGGAAGGCAGGTAATCATTTAATAAACTATATAAATAAGTTCTAAATGAAGTTATTTTGTCTAGTCACGTAAGAGAAGTAGGCAGGAAATACTCTGCCTGTAAAGTGAAAAGCAAGCAACGCTCGTGGTGGAAGTTGCCTTTTGCGGAAGGATGCTACACCTGCCATACACGATGACTAAGAATAAGTTTCTCCCCTTGCAGTGTATAATACTGTGCAGAGATTTACGTAGATATTGTCAATACGTGTTTTTTGTGTCAGTGTTGTTAGTAATTCATATCTGAATTCCATGTAGTGTTAATGCACTTGTGGAAAAATAAAGACCACCGAGCATGTTTGCGCGCTGTGTTGACAGCCACGCTGCGGAGGGTCGAAGTGGGGTGTAGAGTGTGGGGAATTACTTGCTCGTTTTTCAGTTTGCAGAACTATGAAGGAAGGAACTGCATGACCAGAATCCAGCGTCTTACCTCCCATCGCGCTTCTATTTCGCCACTCCACCCTCCTCCCTATTACACGACTAGATCATAATTTATCACTTAATATGACTCTACTGCACTTAGACGTGATATACAATTTAAAATTTGCTCTTAACCCATTTTGTTTAACATAAACAGCTATTTTATACCATTAAAACACTACTTTTAACAATCTGTGATTTTTTCATCCCCTGTAAAATGGAATCTATTAGTCCTAGAAAAAAAAAGATTAGCACCTTTTTTTGTATGAAATTTAATGTAGTTTAATTTTCGATAGAAGCTTTGGGTTTTCGCGCTATTCAAGAAAAACTTTTAAAAATGACCTGTAAATCCCTCCCCCCCCCCCCCCCCCGCCCCCCCACCACATCACGGTCACCCCCAGCGATGGAGATTTTTACAGTTGTTCACGGCAGTCCATCCTATCACTGCAGTAAAAAAATTGCGACAACACGAATTTTTTCCCTACTTTTCGTTTGTTAACTGGGCTATTAGGAAACTGCAACACTAAGGCTGGGCTGTCAATTAGTTAGCTGGTAACTATCAACTTATATACCAGTCTGAACCATTTATTTCGCATTTAGAAACAAAGCATTGCAGTAATTATTCCTAAAACTGACGAGTATTTAGCGTTATGTGAAGATTAATTGGCATTCATTACGGTATTTGCATTTTATTTTATAAAAAAGATGTTTGCACAACTTTAATCATGAAATATTATTTACCGGTACAGATTAACATTCTCGGACTCGACAATTTCGGGAACGTCGCAAACCCTAGAATTCACTAGAACGGAGGTTGCATTTTCCGATTTTGTATATTGATGGTGTTATTTACATGTAACAAAATTTGAAGGCGGCTTCTCTTTGATTTCATTCTTCTAGACTTACATCATTTTTATAGACTTTCCATCTAATACTTGTTGCTTAGGGAATCAAATCCAAAATTTTTATTCAAATAATCTTCAGAAGTGGTACTCCATATAAAGCCTCTTAGTCTACAATAATCTGTAAATTTCAGTGTGCGTTCTTTGGAGTCAACAGACATCGCTTAGAGTATGAGCTTAGCAAACTGCAGCGACATATCACGTATATGACTCTGTTGCCTGTCGTCTGTCAAACAGTGCAAGAAATTCCCAGCAAAGCTGGGAGGCAATGTGCAACTACCCACGGCATTCATTTCCAGGAAATTACACATGAACAATTACGTATGTGTAGTTGCGCTACTGGTGCATGCATAAAACTGAACAAAGAAAAGGCATTGCGGCGTTGCGTTCCGCATTATGTGCGTGAAACTAATAGCTAGCTGGCGGGTGCAAATTTGATCTTGCCGCACCCGACAGAACAATGGCGTTTTCTGCGTCTTTAGGGCAGAAAAATTAATGGTTAAACGCTTCTGTGACCGCTGTAATTAGTCTATAGTTCGTTCACAACGTCCTGAACACATGTTCCCTAGTTCCAGGTAGGCTGAAACCAGTAGAAGTCCGTTAACTTCGGCCATGAGTGTTTCGTGTCTGTCCGTTGCCAACACTGGCGATCTAAGAATACAATACCCGCGTGTACCATAGCCGTTATCAAGTGATTGTAGTCCTGTGCCTTGGCAAATCAGTAAGTGTATGTGTCGTTTGTTGGCTGATGACGCTAATAACACAAAGCACTACTATGGCCAGCTCCAAGGTCCTCCCATGTCCACAGTGCAGGTCCCCCGTTTTAGTAAAGCCTGGTGACGACACTGGGTGTTCTATGCAGAGGATGGTGCTGCTTCGAATACATCATCGACGAACCTGCTGGTTTTTTTATGAGACTCTGATGAACTGCTACTGCGGTCGGCGCATGGCGGAGAAAACTCGTTAGTACAACTGCCTGACGAAGTCCGGGCTCTGGCCTAAATACCATGATCGTGGCACAATACAGCTGGGCCTATTTGTGTCCACGTGACCCCACGAAGGAAAGTAGCTCTGCAGGGCCATTGACCTCTTGTGGAGATCGTGCTGCCACTTGCTAGACCAGTGGCAATGCCAAACCATGTGACTCTTTTTGATGCAGTGACTGCTGTAGATCTGCTGTGGAACCCACCCGCTTGACACTGATGTCTGACCAGTTGCTGTGTGAAAGAATCAATGGCCTTGAAATAACAGCCAACCCCCCCCCCCCCTCCTCGCTGTCAAGAGGGTATGGCACATCTCAATGTCATGCCCCAGAAAGTTATGACCTCTTCTGGCAATGCCAAAGGGGAGCATATTATTTCAAAAACTCCAAATGAAGTGTTGATGACCAAGATGTTTTTGATGCCACATAAGTGGGGAGTAGGAGATGTGCATTGCACAAATCAATTTATGTAAAGATCTTGTCACTGGTGAGGGAATGCCATGATGTCTTATACTTAGGTTTAGGATGAGCACCAATGATGGACTGGGCATTAATCATGGTTTTGAGGTCTCCACAAGTCTTTAGTGAACTATTTGGTTTATGCACAATGACAATGGCAGTGGCCCACTGACTGTTTGCAACTGGGATAAAGATGCACTCCTCCTGCAGGCGTTGAAATTCACTCAGAAGCTTGCCCTGGAGCAGAAAAGAAACACTGCATACTCTGAAGAGTGGGGCATAGCCAAGGGGAGGGGCACATGTGCCTCAAACCCTAGGACAGCAGTAGAGGGACATGAAAAAACTGATTCATATTTGGCATGAGGATCCAAGATCCGATTACTAAACTAATTTAGTGCCTATGACACAGAGGTAAATGCAATTTTGAGGTCATTGTACATGATGAGCCATATTACTTGAAAATAACTGACTATCCAAACAGAAAAACCAGTTCAGTCCATCCAGAACATTTACAATACCTAAATAAGGTGGTGACATTCTTCTTGTTACCATGGCCAAGGGCATAGATATGGGAGGGTGGGGGGGGGGGGGGGAGGGGATCCAAACTGCACTTCCCTTCCACAGAGCCACAAAATTCTTTTTTTAGTTTGAAAATGTTGGAATATGGAAATTATTAGTTATAATGAGTACGAAATTAAATTTTGCCATTGCAGTATAACAATAACTGTTGTATTGCAAAATTTGGCAGCAGTGAGAAGGGACACAATGTTGATGCTAAGATGAGATTAGGTTTGGCTGCCTGATTATTGCTGGTAAATGTCAATACACTTTGTGTCGACTGTCTTATGTTTATGACTGCTGCCAACTTCAGTGATATAACAGCTACTAAAGTAGTGTGGCAAACTCACGTCCTTCATGTCAGCTAAAATATAAACAGCATAATGAGTGGGTCTGAACATGAAAAACTCTAGGATATTCTTTCACAGAACCTTGTCACTTCTATGTGTAATTTACAGCATAGCTGCTGATTCTTAGTGCACATGGATGCCTAAAGTGGCATCACTGTGTAGCAGGCAGCTAACATTCTCCGTCTTAGATCCCTTCTCAGCATGGTGACAAAGTTGCCCTTCCTGCTTTTGCTACACCTCACACTTAACTGAAGTTGAAGCTTAACTTAGCACTGAGAACTAAAACTGAACTTTATTGATATCTATGGCATGAAAGTATAGTGTCTGAGACTACTAAGACTTGATGTGAAAGAAACATAGATTAAATAATGTATATAAATATGTGGTGTATGTTCTTTTAAGGTGAAGACAGCCAGTGATCACCTCAGTGTGGATGCACGCCACGTTCAAACTCTTACAGGAATTGGAGAAATGCCATGAGTAATGAGGATAATGGGAAAAGGGCCCTACAATAGTAGTGTGTGGATAAGCTGAGAGTTTGGGTCAGACGAGAGGTGTGCTAGTGTAGTCTGTGCACTTACAATGACCACTGACTGTGTCTGGATGGCGCAATGATCAGCTTATCTGCCTAGTGAGCAGGACACCCAGTTTTGAACCCCAGTCTGTCACAAATTTTCAACTGTCCCCATTTATTGAAATCAATGCCCATTCACAGCCAATGTATGTAATTCCTTTGTGTCTTAAACAATGTAGTGATTACCAAAAACTTGAAGGCTCTTAAAATTTTAGGCTTTAGTTTGTCGGAAAGTTTCATCTGTAGTGGTGTAACAATATTATACCTAATGCATAAGTTGGACTTATTTCCAGTAGCATAGTACCATCCAGTGCGTGTGCCCTAGGGTCCCTGTCCAGTCAGCAAGCATGTGCTTTTCATGTAATAAATAGAGTCTGTGGAAATATTAAAACATTTTTTCACACTGGTAGCATGAAGAAAGTGGCAGTACTTAGTGTGACTGAGATTGTGTTGATTGTCCAATTGAACTGAAGTGATATTTCATGGCTAGTTTCATTATTTGTATTTTGAAAGAGTTAAGCATTATTAAACCAGAGGCGAAATGTTCCAGCCACAGCACAAAAAAGGCGAATATGCTCCTTTTTAACCTGATGAAAAAGTTGGGAACCAGCTGCCTCAGTTTTCAGTCCACCTTCCGCACCAAAAATTTTGGCATACAAACATATTCACACTCTTCTAACAGATAACATTGTAAGTCTTTTAACTGGTCTCTCTTTGCAGTTTGCCTTCATATTCAGCATCTCCCTTTCACCACCACTGTCTATACATTTCTCTCTCCCACTGTCTCCTTTTTCTTCTATTGATTTACAGTATATCCCACTGCCACTTGCTCCCCTATCTATTACACTGCCTCCTGTTGTTTTTATTTCCCACTGCCATTGTTTCCATCATACTTCAGCAGCTCAGAAATTCTGGGAGATGGGGTGGGGGTCTAACTTATTTTTTCCCTTATACAAATGTGTTTAAAATCTCGATCCAAAATGCGCCCTCTCCTACACCTACATTAAAAATTTGCTGGTCTGGAAGGGTCGAGACCCAGAAAGACTATGTATGGTCTCTTTTCATCTGTATTTTTCATTTCAATTGCTTCCTCTCTCTTTTGTTGCATCTGTCCCAGTCTTCATCCATCTCTCTTTCTCTTTTACTACCACTGACCATACTCTCACTAACTATCAATATCTCATGTCTCTTTGGCTCCCACTGCTTTTGTCTTCATCCATCTCCCTTTCTCTTTCTGTGCCACTTTCTGTCTCCCATCATTAATGTCTCCTCCCTATTTCTCTCACTCTGTTTCTCTCTCTGCTACCCATTTTCAGCACAAAAAAGTGCTAATATGTTTGCATGCCAAATTTTTTCATGACGATGGTGGAATGTAGATAAAGACAGCTAGTTCCCCATAGTTCTGTCAAGAGTCTTTTAAAGAGGGACATGTCTGTCTTTCTTGTGTTCTCACAGGAGCATTTTTCTGTTTGTTCCCTTCTTTTCTCTGCTGCAGCAGGGTGTTCTGCTTGTATAATATGGATTCTGCAGGCCAGTAAGACAACACGTATAATTTCTTATATATCATTAACACAAAATCATTTGCTTTACATTTTTTCTGGATACTATGTACACTGATCACACCATTAATGCCCCCCCCCCCCCCCACACACACACATAACTACTGTCCCTAGCTGCTGGGGCCAGACTGCTGCCAAAAACAGTGGTCATCTGTGTGTGAGCTGCATTTGCCTGAATTTGTGTGTATGTTGTCTATTTCAGAAGAAGGTCTTCTGGCTGAAAGCCTCCAAGTTCAGCAGTCTTTTTGTTGTGCCCGTCTGAAACTCAACATCTCTGTTAAATGGTGAGTAGCAATCTATCCCTTTCACAGTATTGTCATTATACCATCCTGGATTTTCCATTGTTTAAAAATGTTATTAGAAATATTTTACTGAGTGAGCAACTTTACAGTTTTACATAATTTTTGACACTTGTTTTAAGTTCTGTTCAGGCTTGTTAAGACCCTTTTAACACAT
The DNA here is from genome assembly GCF_023864345.2 of Schistocerca serialis cubense. NCBI lineage: Eukaryota > Metazoa > Arthropoda > Insecta > Orthoptera > Acrididae > Schistocerca > Schistocerca serialis. Next base: position 396,177,410 of record NC_064644.1, on the reverse strand, counting down.
TTTTTGTCACCACAGTACCACTCTGGGCATGTTTGTATAGATATGAAGTGCCCATTATACAGAAAGAGTATGTCATAATGATTTATTGGTACAATAATGCAGATTAAAAATATAGTTCGATGACCGCAGAACCTTTGCGATGACCCCAGAACCCTTGCCATGTGTTCACTACTTTAGTTAAAACTACATTTAGGTCTTAAATCAGGTATTATCAAACAATGGAAAATCCAGGATGGAATGTAACAATACGAGAGAAGGAAAGTTTCTACTCACCATATAACTACACTGCCAGTGTAGTTTCAGCTCTCTGAGACTGCAGATGTGTGTGCAAGTTGCGCTTGCATGTGTGTGTGTGTGTGTGTGTGTGTGTGTGTGTGTGTGTGTGACTATTGCTGACAAAGGCCTTAATTGCTGAAAGCTATGATTGTGTGCATCTTTTTATTGTGCCAATCACGGCTCAGCATCTCCGCTATATGGTGAGTAGCAACTTTCCTTCTCTCGTATTGTTAAACCAGGTATTAATGTGCATAATTATGTTAACTTTGAACCTCTGGGTCTTGGTAATGGATAATTATATCAAAAAATGTTTCAACATTTCCTGAGATCATGATCTTAAGAACATGTGGTAAAAATTTAGGCAGGTTGCCATGAATAGAAATTATAGAAGAGGCCACACCCGCAACTGGTACTTTTAGTATCAAAGATCACTGTTTTTCGGGTTTTTCTCGGGAGCCACACATGAACAAATGGTACTTTTATAAGATGTGTAAGGTCCTCCTTAGACCTCAACCAATGTTCAATTCAGAAGGGCTAGAGGAAGTGTTTAATGTTAAAATTTTGACCCTGTATTGTAAGATAGCTACAGTATGCCTGTTCTTTTGATAGGTATACAAATGGTTGCTAACTGAGGCCTATTCAAAGCACTTGACCCCTTATCCCTGTGATCAATATAACCTGAGATATGGCCCCATGAAAAATAGCGCTTTCATGTGCACCCTTTTGTAGCATATTGGTACAGTGCACTGATGAATGTTAAGTTAATCATGCTAACATTACGTGAAAGTAAATATAATTTTTGCATCTATTCAATAGTAAGGTAATAGGGTTACCAAATAAATAAACCATTCTCATTAATAGTAGTTTTCTAGAGGCCTCTCAAAGTAATTACAAAATAAAAGTAATGCTCTAGAAGACAGAATAATTAGCCTAAAAACACTTTAAGAATCGAAATTTGACTATATATGTCCTATAAAGTATAGAATACAGTTTGAAAATGAACGGAAAATATTTCATAGTTAATTATAAGGGGTGATCAAAAAGTTTCCATTCATAGGCCGTACTGTCCAGAAATGGTATGACAATCAGACAAGATTGCTGTGAGCACTGCAGCAATCAACCTACTGATGCACCAGGTTGAATATAGCCATTTGGTAATGTACATGTTGCATACTGCATATCCTCATCCAACAGGAATCATTGACTCTTCAAGGCCTTTTCTAAGGGGCTGAAGACGTGATAATTGCACGAGGACAGATCAGGACAATAGGATGATCAATCATTGTTGTCATAATTGATGAAACTGGTCTCTCGGATCAACGAGCATCTTTAAAATTGCGACTAGCAAAGAAATTGGCACACCATTCCACAACAATGGCTTTCGACTGATGTTGTACTCTATGCACATTCTTGATTCTCTAGTGGATGTTACTGGTGTTTGTCATTCAGCACCACGAAAAGAATAGCAGCACTTTGCTCCTCTTTGGACTCATTTGGTAATAATGTCACCATAGTTCACATTTCCATGTTTGCTCACACCATATTCACATCAGAAAGACATGAATGCCACACTAATCTCTTGTCTGCATGTTGGTGCTTATACACCTGCATCAGAGTTGTACTACTTTGCATATATGCTACAAAATTTTGATCACCCTTTATACAAGGATGTAATTGCCATACCCAGAGGACCTGCTGTGTGGGAGAAGAGGAAAGGCCACATAGCCATCCTATAGTTCTGTGTATTACATTATTCAATTCATGTATCACTTCAGTAAAATTTACAAAGGAATGCCAATTCTTGCCCTTGCATGTGACCTATACAAATTGTGGCACAATGCATGCAGTTTCAAGAGTACTTTTATTTTATGTTCATCTGGAAAACAGCAAAAAGTAATAACATGATGAAGGAACCTGAAAACTGTAGAATACAATGAAATCACATGAATCCAGTATAGCTGACCTTACTTTTCTGTCATAAGCCAATAGCTGTAAAGCTTGTTCTACTTTTTCAAACAATAGAAACCCCATGTCGGAATATCAACAATGTAGGAAAAGACACATTGCTACTTACCATAAAGAAGACACATTTAGTTGTAGACAGGCACAATTAAAAGACACTTACACAAAGCTGTTGGCCACAACCCTCAACAGTAAAAGATAAACAGAGAAATGCACCATTCACACACACAAGCAAGCACACGTCACGGACACATGACTGCCAACTCTCACGGCTCAGGCCAGGCCTGCCTCCTGAATCTCCTCTGTCTCCTGCCTTTCTCTATCCTTCTCCTCCTCCCTCCCCCCCTCTCTCTGACCATCTCCTCCTCCTCCTTTCTCTGTCCACTATTTCCTTTCCTCTCTGTCTGTGCTCCACTCCTCCTCACCCCCCCCCCCCCCCCACTTCATTTCCCCCTTCCCTCTCCATGTTCACCTCCTCCTCCCCACTCTCACACAATCCACCTCCCCCCCCCCCCCCCAAAAAAAAAAATCTCTCTGCTTCACCCTCTCTCCATGTTCACCTCCTCCTCCCCACTCTCACACAATCCATATCCCCTCCCCCCCCCCCCCCCCGCAAAAAAAAAACCAAACTCACCTGTGTGTGCAGCCCCTGCAAGGCATGGTGATACTAATTCCACAACACACCTGTTGTGTAGGGCAGTCTGCATGTCATGGGTGAAAACAATTTGTTGCCCGTATCTCTGCTTCTATGGTAACTAGGAGACTCTAATCCCCACCATGCTCATTCTCATACAGCAGGTAGTTTATGTATCAAATTAAGTTGAAATTGATCCAGAGGTTTAGGAGGACATACTAGCCTGTTCACTGTGGCTTGGGCTGCGTACATGTTTGACACATATATTGCACATACTTCCTTCCCCCTCCCACCTCTCTGGGTCCACCTCTTCCTACCTCTGTCTCTCTGTCCACCTCCTCCTCACAGCTTCATTTGTATCTCCCCTCCAACCTACTCTTTCTGTCTGTTCATCTTCTCCTGGTCCATCTATTTGTCCATCTCCTCTGCCCCCTCTTTCTTTTCCATCTGCCCACTATTCCTCTACACCTTTCACCTGTCTCCTGCAGCTTACCCTCCTCTTCCCTCTCTTTGACCATCTCACCCTCCCCCTCTTTCTGATCATCTCCTCCTCCCCTCTCTCTGTTCACATACCTCTGTCCATCTCTTCCACCAACCACTATGCCCACCACATCCTCCACCTCCTTCAGCTCTCTCTGTCCATCTCCTCCTCCACCTCTCTCTATCCATCTTCTCCTTCTCCTCCCCTCTCTCTGTCCCTCCCCTCCTTCCCCACTGTCACTGTTCATTCCCTCCCCCTCCTGCACCCTCTCTCCGCATTCATCCCCTCCTGCTTCCTCTCCCCACCCATCCCCTCCTCCATTGATCTCAACCTTCTCCCAGCCATGTCCACCCACAGATGTAGCCCCTGCATGAGATGTCGATAAAGCAGGCTGTTACTACCCCACAACATGCCTCTCATGTAGGGCAGCCTACACATCAGGGACTTGAAAACTGCTTCTTGCCCATGATATATAGGCTGCCATCCAAAGCAAGCCAATAAAGGAGGCCAATAATACTGCAACACACTCTGTCATGCAGGGCAGCATACAGGTCAGTGACTGGAGAACCGTTTGTTGTTCCTGACTTGTAGACTGTCCTGCAAAGCAGGTTGATAATTTAGGCCAATACTATTTCAGGAGAAAGAAAACTGGCGTTCTACAGACAACAGCATGGAATGTCAGATCCCTTAATCGGGCAGGTATGTTAGAAAATTTAAAAAGGGAAATGGATAGGGTAAAGTTAGATATAGGGGGAATTAGTGAAGTTCGGTGGCAGGAGGAACAATACTTCAGGTCAGGTGAAGGTTATAAATAAAAAATTAAAATAGGGGTAATGCAGTAGTAGGTTTAACAATGAATAAAAAAAAATAGGAATGTGGGTAAGCTACTACAAACAGCACAGTGAACGCATAATTGTGACCAAGGTAGATACGAAGCCCACACCTACCACAGTAGTACAAGTTTATATGCCAACTAGCTCCGCAGATGATGCAGAGATTGATGAAATGTATGATGAGATAAAAGAAATTATTCAGGTAATGAAGGGAGACAAAAATTTAATAGTCATGGGTGACTGGAATTCGATAGTAGGAAAAGGAAGAGAAGGAAACGTAGTACATGAATATGGAATGGGGGTAAGGAATGAAAGAGGAAGCCACCTGGTAGAATTTTGCACAGAGCATAACTTAATCATAGCTAACACTTGGTTCAAGAATCATGAAAGAAGGTTGTATACATGGAAGAGGCTTGGAGATCCTGGAAGGTTTCAGATAGACTCTATAATGGTAAGACAGAGATTTAGGAACCAGGTTTTAAATTGTAAGACATTTCCAGGGGCAAATGTGGACTCTGACCACAACCTAATGGTTGTGAACTGTAGATTAAAACTGAAGAAACTGCAAAAAGGTGGGAATTTAAGGAGATGGGACCTGGATAAACTTAAAGAACCAGAGGTTGTAGAGAGTTTCAGGGAGAGGATTAGGGAATGACTGACAAGAACGGGGGAAAGAAATACAGTAGAAGAAGATGGGCAGCTTTGAGAGATGAAATAGTGAAGGCAGCAGAGGATCAAGTAGGTAAAAAGGGTGAGGGCTAGTAGAAATCCTTGAGAACAGAAGAGATATTGAATTTAATTGACGAAAGGAGAAAATATAAAAATGCAGTAAATGAAGCAGGCAAAAAGGAATATAAACATCTCAAACACGAGATTGACAGGAAGTGCAAAGTGGCTTAGCAGGGATGGCTAGAGGACAAATGTAAGGATGTAGAGGCATATATCACTAGGGGTAAGATAGATACTGGCTCTGAGCACTATGGGACTCAACATCTTCGGTCATAAGTCCCCTAGAACTTAGAACTACTTAAACCTAACTAACCTAAGGACATCACACACATCCATGCCCGAGGCAGGATTCGAACCTGCGACCGTAGCAGTCCCGCGGTTCCAGACTGCAGCGCCAGAACCGCACGGCCACCGCGGCCGGCGAAGATAGGTACTGCCTACAGGAAAATTAAAGAGACCTTTGGAGATAAGAGAACCACTTGTATGACTATCAAGAGCATAGATGGAAACCCAGTTCTAAGCAAAGAAGGGAAAGCAGAAAGGTGGAAGGAGTATATAGAGGGTCTATACAAGGGCGGTGTACTTGAGGATAATATTATGGAAATGGAAGAGGATGTAGATGAAGATGAGATGGGAGATATGATACTGCGTGAAGAGTTTGACAGAGCACTGAAAGACCTAAGTTGAAACAAGGCCCCCGGAGTAGACAACATTCCATTACAACTACTGATAGCCTTGGGAGAGCCAGTCCTGACAAAACTCTACCATCTGGTGAGCAAGATGTATGAGACAGGAGAAATACCCTCAGACTTCAAGAAGAATATAGTAATTCCAATCACAAAGAAAGCAAGTGTTTGCAGGTGTGAAAATTACCAAACTATCAGTTTAATAAGTCATGGTTGCAAAATACGATCACGAATTCTTTACAGACAAATGGAAAAACTGGTAGAAGCCGACCTTGGGGAAGGGAAGCAGTGGTTGGGAAGGGAGTGAGACAGTGTTGTAGCCTATCCCAGATGGTATTCAATCTGTATATTGTGCAAGCAGTAAAGGAAACAAAAGAAAAATTCAGAGTAGGAATTAAAATCCATGGAGAAGAAATAAAAAATTTGAGGTTCGCCAATGACATTGTAATTCTGTCAAAGACAGCAAAGGACCTGGAAGAGCAGTAAAACAGAATGAAGGATATAAGAGGAGCATATAAGATTAACATGAACAAAAGCAAAACGAGGACAATGGAATGTAGTTGAATCAAATCGGGCGATGATGAGGGAATTAGATTAGGAAATGAGACACATAAAGTAGTAAATGAGTTTTGCCATGTGGTGAGCAAAATAACTGATGATGGTCGAAGTAGAGAGGATATAAAATGTAGACTGGCAATGGCAAGGAAAGCGTTTCTGAAGAAGAAAAATTTGTTAACATCGAGTATAGATTTAAGTGTCAGGAAATCGTTTCTGAAAGTATTTGTATGGAGTGTAGCCATGTATGGAAGTGAAACATGGACAATAAATAGTTTAGACAAGAAGAGAATAGAAGCTTTTGAAATGTGGTGCTACAGAAGAATGCTGAAGATTAGATGGGTAGATCACATAACTAAAGAGGAGGTATTGAATAGAATTGGGGAGAAGAGAAATCTGTGGCGCAACTTGACTAGAAGAAGGGGCCAGTTGGTAGGACACGTTCTGAGGTACCAAGGGATCACCAGTTGAGTGTTAGAGGGCAGCGTGGAGGGTAAAAATCATAGAGGGAGACCAAGAGATGAATACACTAAGCAGATTCAGAAGGATGTAGGTTGCGGTAGGTATTGGAAAATGAAGAATCTTGCACAGGATAGAATAGCATGGAGAGCTGCATCAAACCAGTCTCTGGACAGAAGATCACAACTACAACTATTTCCAGACAAGTTACCTGTCATACAGAGCAGCCTGTATGACAGGAGTTGAAAAAAAAAAAACAACACATTTTTGCCGTTATGTTCGCTCAAAAGGAGCTAGGCTGTTATAAATCTCATGATGCTGATACTCAGGAAGTGTATGTTGTGTGCCAAATTTGGCTGAAACCCATTCAAGGATTTGGGAAGGGATCCCAGACTTACAAATTCATCTGTAGAACAATACCATTGCTATGGATGCCGTCAATACTTCGTTCAACTATCAATACACCTCACAGTTTCTCTGCTACAGTGCTTTCATTTATATTCGCTTGTATAAAATTTTTCAGTAGATGCAACCTGTGTTCCAGTTCTAAACATTGAAAAAGTTTCTGACAGTTCAGCTGTTAATATCTTGGGATACTGATCTGAATGATCTTTGACTTGAATTGAACTCCTGACGGCGTATGAGATTTCAGTGCTATGTAAGGGTCTATGGGTTGCACGCAGCCGTACGGTACGAATCACGCACTCACCAGCCGACCTATCTGGAATACTGACAATTTGTTTGGTCAGTACACGTGCATCTGGCCGCAGTGCGATGCAAGTAGTAAGCAACTGGCCGCAGTCCGCAGCGCGCCAGAAAACTAGCGCGGCCTCTGGCGTGAATATGTCTCTTTTCTTAGCTCACCATGGAGCCTTTCGATATGACCGTAATTAGGTACTGTTAGGATGTCAGACACAGTGATGATGGGTGCATGTAGCATGCATGTTTTATAATCAGCCTTTTGTTAGTAAAAATGTTTAAACTTACTTCTCGGTCTTCGTGTATTGCCGTACCTCAAGGACCCAATGCTTACAAATCCTGATAAATATTTCATGTAATTATCATCTGGGGCAACATCACAAACAATCCTCTTACAGAAGTGGTGTCAGATTTGGGTAATTATGGAAAATCTGGAGTCCTGAAGAGGTGCACAACATGAACTTCGAGTAGCAGCAGTAGCATGAACATCTTCTGACTACATGGGGACATCCAATACTGGAATTCAGGTTGGTCTACTCCAATTTGGGCTTGAATACAAAAGGCAGTGATGGATTTTTATTTTACATTTGGGTGACTCATTGGAGTTAAATTAGACAAAATGTCGCAATCCAGTCAGAGTAACATTGTTGATCTACAAACAGTTATTAATGAACTGCATGAAGACATTTGGCAGTTAAAAGCAGAAAGAAGCGAGTATAACATTCCAAAAGATTTGTCAAGTGATAGTTCATGCAGTTACAACAAAGAATTTTTCATTATTGCCATCATCAGTACCAGTGTTTAGTTGGAAACCCACAGATGGTGTGAAGGTGTTTCTTCGTAAAGTTGAAGGTGCCACCCTGTTAGGATCATGGACAGATTGCCAAATTAAGAATTCAGGGAGCAGCACAAGATTTCATTAGTGTGGAGCCTACTTCTGTAAAAACAGAAGATTACACTGAGTTTAGAACGATTGTTGTTCACAGATTTAAACATAAAAACGCGATCAGATTTTACAGAGAGCAGCTTTACAGTTTGCGAATGCAACAAGACGAATCTATCGAGCAGTTTGCCGACAGAATTCGAAACATCAACGCTCAAACGTACAAGTTAGTAGAGGATGAAAATGAAAATCACATTCAGTTGTTCGAAGCTGACCAGAGAGCCTTGTACACATACATTCATTCATGGGTTGCATGGAGAGGAAGTAAGCAAAGCTGTTTGATGTAAAACGTTTCAGGAAGCAGTAGAATCAGCTGTTGGTTTCATTGATGCACTAAGACAACCGAATGAGATGCAGAAACAAGAACGCAGAGTTTTCAACACAATAGTACAATGCTAAAGATGCAATAAGCTGGGTCACAAACGTAAGGATTGTAAAGAGAATCAAATCTGCTGTCATTGTGGGATGCAGGGTCATGTTCCGAGAGATTGTTGCAACAAGAAGAAAGGTAATGTGAACCACAGACAACCTGCCAGATCTTTAAATGAGTACGGGGACATACAGGCCACTGCTCCATCTGCCCCTTGCCAGAGACTGCGATTCCTGTTAGTTCCAGGGAAAATCAGACCGAAAATGACTTCGTGATAGGTGCTGTATATCATAGGAGAAACATCAAACTGCTTATTGGCACAGGAGCATGGGCCTCATTAATGTGGTGTGGCATAGATAAACGGGATAAACTGAAACTGCCACTATTAAAAGTGTGAGGGTTAAACGGAGGAAAGCTACGTAAGTATGGAGAAGTTGATGTAATTTAATTCTTGGCCAAGATGAAGGTGAAGGTGAAAATAAAGATAAAGATAAATACACAGCAAGGATGCATGTAGTTTCAAATAACGAAACGCGTTACGAGGGTGTACTTGGATTTGATTTCTTGTCCACTAACAAAGCACAGATATTTGTCGCAGAAAGAAAGATCAGACTAGGCCGTAGCAACTACAACCTAGGAAATCATTCTTCAGATCATACTCAAAGGAGCAGCAATACTGACATCGTGGAAATGGACTGCCCAAATGATGCATCAGTTCAAACCATCTGAGTCGATGTTCAAATTGATCAGCTTCAGCAAATTCCCAAGGCAGCAGGAAAGATAATCTACACTGAAGTTAAGTAACCCCGATGCAAGGAAGGAACTTTGTTATTAATTGAGCGATCCATGGAAAGTGAGTTACTGGATACAATGCATTGTTACATTGCTAGAAGTGTAGGTGTCGCTACAATGGTGAGACAGAATGTTGCACAAGTCCCGGTTACAATAACGAATATGAGCAATGAGGATGTTGTTTTGCCATGAATTTTTTCAGTATGTGATTTAACAAGTGGTTATCACCAGTTAACAGTGCATCCAGGTGATCAAGCAAAAACTTCATTTGTAACAGCAACAGCAGTATACAAGTATCTTCATACGCTGTTTGGACTTTGTAATGCTCCAGCTACATTTCAACGCCTGATGGATTCAATTTTACGAGGGCTCACCCCAACACAATCACTTGTTTACCTTGATGATGTAATAATTTTTGGTGAAATCATGCAGCAGCATACTGAGAGACTACAAGCTGTTTTTGAGTGTATAAGAAGCACAAAACTGTCTTTATCAATAGATAAATGTCATTTTGCACAAAGTAAACTATCTTGGTCATGCTATAACCAGTGAAGGTGTTGGACCTGATCCAAAATTAAATGAAGATGTAAAGAATTTTCATGAACCACAGAATTTGAAAGAACTACTATCATTCTTGGGATTGTCAAATTTCTACAGACGATTTATAGCCAGTTATGCGAATATAGCACGTGCAATGACACAGCTACTGAAGAAAGGAGCCACAACAGAGAGCACCACAACAGAGTGCACCACAACAGAGTGCAAAAAGGTAATGGAAGAATTTAAAACTGCTCTAACCACAGCCCCAGTGTTAGCCTATACAGATTTCAGTAAACTTTTTATTCTTTCAACAGATGCATCCAATTTTGCCATAGGTGCAATCTTGTCTCAAGAAGTTGATGGTCATGAACATCCAGTCTTATTTGCTTCCAGCTAATTAAACAAAGCTGAATGTAATTATATTACTACTGAGAAGGAGCTTTGTGCTTTGGTTTTTGGTATGACACACAACAGATGTTTCTTAACAGGAAGAGAATTTACAGTTATTACAGATCATACCACACTTAAATGGTTGTCGAGCTTAAAGGATCCAAGTTCCACATTAACAAGATGGGCATTAAGATTGAGTGAGTACCAATTTAAGGTTATTCACCAACCTGGTAAACAACATGGGAATGCCAATGCAGTGAGTAGAAAAGTCAATGTTTGTGTTACAATAAGTCAACAAGAAGAGTTACAGGTAGCTCAAGAAGAAGATCCACAATGCAAATTATGGAAAAAGATCAACGTTTTGTCGAAGTAGATGGATTATTGTACAAAATCACTAGTAAAGGAAACCACCTAGTTATTCCAAAAAGCATGAAAGAGCAAATCATGGGAGAACAACACGATTCTTTATTATCAGGACATTTTGGTAAAAAAACGACAAACATTAAAATAGTTCAAATGTTTTGGTGGCTGAGCTGCAAAGCTGATGTTTTCGAGTCTGTTTCACAATGTGATTCCTATAACAGACGGAATAATGTACGAAAAAGTAGAGAACCATTATAAGATCTGCCAGAGACAAGTGAACCATTTGAAAGAGTAGGAATAGATGGCGTAGGACTATTGCCTAAGACTAAAGATGGAAACAAATACATATTGACAATGTTAGATCATATCTTTAGATACCTTCTCATGATACCAATACCTGATCAGAGCACTGAGTCTATAGCTAAAGTTTTTGTAAAAGAATGGATTCTTAAGTTTGGATCACCATTAAGTATAATTAGTGATCAAGGAATAAATTTTATGAGTGAATTACTTAAACAGACTTGTAATCGCAAGCAAATAACTCAGTTAAGGACTACACCAGCACACCCTGAAGGAAATGGAAGAGTCGAGTGAGTCCACAGAACAATTATTAAAATGGTTATCCATTATGAGGGCAGCAAACACGACAATTGGGATGTCTGTTTACCGTACTTGGTAAGTTGTTACAATGCCAAAATGCACAGCTCAACTGGCCTAAGTCGATATGAGATCGTCTATGGAAGAAGACTGCATTCGCCCTTGGACTGTGCACGATTGACTGGCGGAATCAGCAATGAACACGTAAGGGATCTAGCATGCAAGCTAAAGGAACCTCAGAGGGGAGTGAAATCATCAATCCTTTCTTCAGCAAGCAAGACAACACGACTGCCAAGTGGCAGTGCAACAGTATCGAGTTGGAGATCTTGTGTATCTGAGTAATGTTGTGTTAAAGAAGAGTCAAGTCAAAAAGTTTAAGAAGTTTTGGAAAGGACCATATCCAATCTCGGATGTGTTGTCACCAGTGACTCATAAGCTCCAACTGCTCTTTTGTCCAATTGTCATTCATATCAATCGTGTAAAGCCATTTCTGGGTAGATTTCGTGTAGTATCGCAAGACGATGAGGACCGACCGAGAGGCAGACCTGCTGTTCTCAAACCCAGGAAGCGAGAATTGTGAGGTCACAGTCCAGACGTCGAGGCCGAGGCATCGCCACATTCTGAGCGATCCTGTTCCAGACACCCCTACAATCTGCATAAACGTGTGTAGTTTGTGAGAGTACAATGCGTGTGTTTATTTCAGCCATGTGATTATGTGAATGTGTTGTGGAAATTTAGTACTGAAACTATTGCTCGAGTGTACAAGTGAAACTAAACCTTTTATTCCACAGGTTACCACAGGAAACTCATTTATTTTATGTTCATTGTTAACTCTAGTATTTAGAACTAATTAACCATGTTCATTTTTATTCTGTTTGCTATGGTAGCATATTCTACTAATGCTGTAGTAATAGTACCACAGAGTACAGGTGTTATGTTTGAACCACGATCAGACACGGTAGTTTCAACATGCAAAACTTGTACTCAAGTACAATCTGAGTGAAATCCCAACAGTTCAATTCTGTAAAGAAGCAAATTGATCTAATTTGTTCTGTTAAGGGTAATGATGGAATTTTGGAAATGGTACATCTTGGTATAATAACTGGATCACAGCCAAAATGCAGGTAGTGTCTACATTTGTTAATTATGAACAAGAGAGTTACTGTTTTTTAAAGCTTTTGCCACACAAACCTTTAATTAGGCATAAATGTGCCTGGTTTGATTTTGGAGGGAGTATTCTTCGTACTGTATTTGGTACTTTAACTAGTCAAGATCTACTGGAAGTTAAAGGCAAAATATTAGCTCTTGAACAACAGTCCAGTACACATTCAACTAACCTCTCTAATGAAATTATCATATTAAAGAATATGCAAAGAACCATTACTAACCACACAGGTTTCATTGAACAGATTGTAAAGCAATTTATCTCACATTTCCACATAATCTGTAATGAAACGAACACAAATACCCAAGAACTATTCCGAGGATTAAATGTTGCGAGTGCACACTTAGATTTAAACACTCTTTTCTTAAAGATTACTGATACTTCATCAAATGCTAGACTTGTTTCCCTTAACTTAAGAACAGCCTTAGAAAGTAGTTCAAATGATTGTTTGAGTAGCGTACTGCTACATCCAGGACAATTTTTACAGATCCTACTATCAATTGAGCGAAAGCTAGATGCAACCTATACTATGATTTATCCTGTTAACTCTTACAATTTATATGATTACTATAAGTTAACCACCACACGCTCTTTAATGATTGAAGATAAATTAACTGTTATTGTTTCTATACCCAGTGCTAGATCAAAGCATAATTTTGAAGTGTATAAGATTTATACTTACCCTGTGAAATGGAGACAGACAGGTATTCATGTAAAGTACGTACTAAATGATTTTCTACTGATCAGCAACGATCAAAGATATTTTGTGTCCCTAAAAGAAAATGATCTGCATATGTGTAAATGTAGTCGTAAGTTAATTTGCCCTGAAACAGCAGTATTCTTAGATAGTAGAGAGTACAGCTGTGATAAGGAATTGTTTATGAATCATCCCCCAAGAGATGATTGCCCTAGAATTTTAACGCATTTTTATCAAACCCCATCCTTGATGTCACATTTACGTGCAAAAAGTTATGATACACCTGAGCTACCCTTTACACTCAAACTGAATAACAGTGGATTAATCTTGAATGCCACACATTGTGATTTATCATGTGAACTATTTCATATGTCTAGTGTATTGGCAACTACATTTCATGCAACTGGATACTTGCCATTAATGAAAATGTTATCTGCTTATTACAATGATTCATACATATTAATATATGGAAAGCATTCCTTATCAAGTTTTTCTGAAGACAATAATTTAATTAAGGATATCCATGAAAATTTAATTTCTTCCAATAATGAGCTAAGCTTCATTGAAGCAGCAAATAGAATTAAGTCCTTTGATTCATACAGTAATGTTAATGCATACTTGATTGTCAGTATTGTGTTTTTATTGCTTTTATTATTTTGTTTTTGTCAACAGCATTTGTCATGTATGATATTGTCATCCTCAAGGCACATTTCTCTGTACCGAAAGTTACTGTTTCTGCAAATGAAATACATGTTGCAATGCCTTCTGATGCAACAAATGGTGAAATAGATTCATAACGCCCAGGAGGCTGTTTTGAGCCACCTATGGTGGCTCTTTTTCTCTGGGGAGAGTGATGTAAGGGTCTACGGGTTGCACACAGCCGTATGATAAGTAACACAAGCTCGCCAGGTGACCTATCTGGAATGCTGACAATTTGCTTGGACAGTACACGTGCATCTGGCTGCAGTGCGATGCGAGTAGTAAGCGATTGGCCACCGTCCGCAGCACGCTGGATAACTAGCATGGCCTTGGGCGCAAATATGTCTCTTTTCTTAGCTCACCATGGAGCCTTCGGATACGACTGTAATTAGCTGCTGTTAGGATGTCAGGCACAGTGATGATGGGTGCGCATAGTGTGCATGTTTTATAATCAGCCTTTTGTTAATAAAACTGTTTAAACTTACTTCTTGGTTTTCGTGTATTGCTGTTCCTCAATGACCAACCGCTTACAAATCCTGACAAATATTTCATGTAATTATCATCCGGGCCAACAACACAAATAATTCCCTTATAGCTACAAGTATTGGATGTAACAACCACTAAAGCCTTTGCTAGACCAACAGTGGCACAATGCAAAAGCTCCATACATGCCATTGCAGTACAGGCAGAATTACTATGATACTGAAGAATTTAGGGACACAGTGATCCACATACCATCCTGAAGGCATATGGCTGACTACACAGAAACCTGCAAATTGCCTCACATGTTACATCAACATGTGGCAAGAGTTCAGTAATGACTTATCAATACAGCATATCATTGTTTGATATGTGCCATTGCCGCCAGATAGCAAATTAACTCAGTGCCAGAACATTACAAATGTGCCGGTCTGAAGGCCTGTCAGCAGTGAAGTATAATGAAGTTCAAGAAGAGTCAATGAAAGAGTCTAAAAAGTGTTCTGTGACAAAAAGCAGGGGACCTGTGTGCTGGATCAGACAGTCTCCTCCAGCCAGCTGCCACCCGTACTCCTCGGGTCTAAGGTTTGATGCTGTCAGACTGCCTCTGCAACCCAGTAAATCCTTTGCCTAGCCACCATCTGCTGTGCTAACCACAGTTGCACCAGACTGCAAGAATGGTGCCCCAGTTTCATCTTGTTGCAGCCACCACTGCCACCAGTGGTGCACTTTGTCTGCACGCCGCCTTTCATGCAGCTTGCGTGACTTTCAGGGATGACCACCACCATTACATAGATACAGAGACATTATGAATCAATATCAGGCTGCACCCACCTGTATCTTCTCTAGCTTGAAGTATAATAAGAGTTTTCTGGGATTCTGACTACCTTGCTAGCCATCCTGAACTTGAAAGGGCACCTGTTCCCTCACCAGCCATTGGACCCACACTACCCATGTGGAGGCACAATTATGCCATGCTAACAGATAAGAAGAATGGCTCCTCACCCCTTCACAGTGGTCATATCACCCCAGCTACTGCTGCTAGACCAGGGGCAGAAGGCAATGTCACACCCACTGTCTAACCAATCAAATAGAAGTAATGGTGATTGGAGCATTGACCCCTGAAGCACCATCCCCTTATCTGAAGTCAGTTTTTACAGCTGGTTTAATTCAGCTCTCTATGTCCAACACACAGCTTTTGTGCTGCACCTGATATAGAATGACTCAAGTGATGTTAAGTATATCAGCCAGTTCATTTGAAATGTAACTGTATGGTGAGAGGAAAAAAATAGAGAACTAGGTATCAGAAGTGGCAGAGTGCAATTTAGAAACAGTCATAAAAGAAATGAAGATACTGGCCCGCACAGCATTGTACTGGGACTCCATCATAAAAGAAGCAGTAGAATTTCAAGATATTAAGCGTCAGTGCCAACATCACCATTACTCTTATCTGATTAGCTCAACAGTAGGTGTGGCATTAACTCCAATCACTTCTGTTCATAGGAACGTCCAAGTTGGATTACCAACATTATGGAAAGGATGTATTGCTACTCACTGTAAAGATGACGTGCTGAGTTGCAGACAGGGTGATGAAAGACTGTTACATATAAGCTTTTGGCCAAAGCCTTCTTCAGAAAAGAGAAACACATACACACGTTCACACAAGCAAGCATGCCTCTCACACACATGGCTGCAATCGCCAGCCACACCGAACAGATTGCAACAGAAATGTGTTGATCAGGAGCAACAAATTGGATCAGGGTGGTGAAGGGGGAGTGATAGCAGGCTACATGTGTGAGAAGAGGGATTGGCACTGCCTGTCAGATCATGTAGAGAGTGGAAGTGGCAGGGCAGGGCTGACAACTGCAGTGTCAGGAAGCTGTGAGGGAGGGAGAGAAGAGGTAAAAATGGGGAACAGAGGAGTGGGAAAGATCTTGGGTAGGATTTCCCTAATTTTAGGAGATGTTGATAGATAGTAAAGCCTTGGCGAAGGAAGTGGTTCAGTTGTTCCAGTCCAGGGTGGTACTGGGTGATGAAGGGGGCACTTCTTTTTAGCTGGTTCTTGGGGATGGTGAGAGGATTGAGGGTGTGTGGGATATGGCACAGGAAATCTGGCTGTGGGCTAGGTTATGGGGATAGTGTCTGTTTGTAAAGGCCTTTGTGAGACCTTCAGCATATTGGGCAAGGAAACTCCCATCACTGTAGATATATCATCTTCAGGTAGCCAGGTTACATGGATGCGGTATTTTGGTGTGGAATCTCTGGCAGTACATCCACCAATCTTTTCCCCTTCCCTGCTCCTCTCATTTCCACCCCTCATTTTCCCCTCCATTTCCTCCACCACAGCCTCTCAATACTGTGCCTGTCAGCCCTGTCGTGCCTACATGCTCACCCAGTCAGCACTGATTCCTCTTCACCCACCTGTACCCCCCCCTTTCCCGCACCACTTCAGATTGTTGCACCCATTCAACACATTTCTGTTACAGTGTGGCTGGAGGTAGTGGCCATTTGGGTGTGACGTGTGATTGCTTGTATGAATGTGAATGCATGTCTATTTTCTGAAGAATGCTTTGGCCGAAAACTTATATGTAACAGTCTTTTATCATGCCTGTCTGCAACTCAATGTGTCATCTTTACTTGTGTAGCTGGAATTTTACAGATGACAGAGAGAATTTTACAGATGACAAAGAGATGTTATACCACATATTACTTGACAGAAGGAAGAAAAAAGAAAATACTGCAACTGTCATCAGCAAAGAAGGAAAGCCCGAGTGGGAGGATGTAGTGGTTTTGAATGTATGGAAAGAAACAGAGGGAGATGGAAGAAATAACACCATTACAGTGGAAAGGATGTATAAACAATCTGGCAAAATAAGAAGAGACCCGCAGATGTTGAATGTAGAGAAAGTTATACTAGAAATGAAAAATGCCACAACTCCTGGAGTAGATGTCATCGCAGTGGAAATGATTGAAGCTATAGGAGCTATCAGAATTCAGTGATTCTATAGAATAATGGGAACAGTGAGGACCTATGGGGATATTCCTTATGATTGGACATTTACAATTATTGCACCTATTTTTTAAGAAGGGTAGCATAGCATTCAGTGAGAACTACAGAGAAATAGCATTACTGTGCCGCTGCATGAAGATTTTTGAAAAGATAATTTTTAGGAAAGTCAAGAACAAGGTTGAATTGTATTTAAGAGAAAAATAATCAGAACTTTCAACTTGAGGATCAACTATAGGTGCCTTATTTACAGCCAGACAGGTAGGAAAAAATGGGAATTTGGGAAAGACATCACAGTTATGTTCATCATAAATACACATAGACAAGTGGCACTGTTAGAAGGAAAGAGTTGTGCCAAGATCTGAATAGACTGGAACTGCCAAAAGTGATGCAACTCAGAATCAGAAACATGTATAACAACTGCCTGAATTGTGTTATGTTAGATGGCAATAAATCAGAATGGTTTAGAACTGATTGAGGGGTTTTACAGGAAAGTGTGCTGTCACCAGTACTCTTCAATAAAGTCATGGAAAATATCACAAGCAAAGTTGGCCGAGGGTCAACAGCAAATAATATGAAAATCACAGCATATGAAGACAGTGCAATGATATGGGAAAACAACGAGCAGGAATTCGAAAAACAACTAGGCAAATACATGGCAGAGGGTAATTAAAGAAACAAGCATGGAAATAAGCTTAACAAAAAGAGAGGTAATAAAAATCAGCAGGGAAAACGATAAAATGAAAGATGTAAGTTGTAATGGAAAAATTATTAAAGAAGTAGATGCTTTCAAATATCTAGGAGGTAAGTTAATGAGGAAAGGAAACATCAAGGAATAATTTCAGGGAGGATAGAAAATTGTCCAAAACTTTATTATTGTGGAATAGATATAATTAGGAATTGGAAAACACCTGCCTATGTAAAGATCATGATATACAAATCATATTATCTACCAATTTTGATCACTGGATAGGATCACTGGACCTGGACACAGAAAGATTCAAATACAATACAAGCAACAGAGAAGCCCTTTCTACAAGGGATCTTGAGTAGGATGAGATGGGACAATATAAGAAATGAAACAATATGAAATACTCTGTTAAAAACCTGCATAATACCACCATTTAAACCGTTTCTTGAAAGAAAAACACCTGAATACACTATATATTTTTTTCCTTTTCCTTGGAGCAAGGGTGGGGGTCTTGCTGCCCCCCCCCCCCTCCCCCCAGTTGTGGGCACCCTTGGCAACACAACTTCATTGTTGAACATGAGCAACCAGCCAGCTGTCTGAATCATGTGCAGTAGTACCATATAAAACAAGTTGATAATCAACATTTCTTTATTATGTTACTTGGATGGTGACTGCAGAAAACATGATGCTGTGACGACACACTGCATTTACAGTCAATGGCTAGGGGGACTGTATTTCATTAGCAGTTATGAATGAAGGAATTCAATGAGTAGGATAACAAATGTAAAGCCGTCTTCAACTAAAAGGTTAGTTTAAATGGCACAGTTTTATGTAATTCCTCGCCTTCCCTCAACCTTTTACTAGCTTATCCACATGTTTATAAAGCTGTTTAACAGGCTAATCTGTAATCCAAGCCTGGAAGCAATTTGGTATTATTTCACATAAAGAAAGCATTGCCAGGTGTGAAGATCATTTTAAGTATCAGAGAAAAGCATATGAGCAATGGGAATCATATTCTGATTCTTTGCATTTTGAAACATACCAACCAACACATCAACCTATACAATAAAATTAGACCAACATGCCAAAAAATAAATACAATAACATTTATTCAATATAAACTGATTTATAGCCACAAAAATTGCGATGTAGAGATTCCATTCAAAACTTCAATACAAAATATATTTAAGACTTAGTGGAATATTTTGTAAAATAAGATCGGGCTTCCTCTATATAGATTCAGCAGTAACATACTACTGACATAATAACTTTGAACACAACTGAAGTCTCATCCTGAAACAAACAAAGAACTGAAGTTAATATTATAAGGCACTCAAAACATATAAGAAATCTTACATTGTGCTGAGGTATTTATCGTAACTTTAATTTATGTCACATTACAGAACTGTACAACTAAATAATAATATAAAATAGGTGATAAAATTTACAACATTGGAGCTGAAAATAATTTTTTCTTGACCAAGGAAAGAAAAGAAGAAGCAGAAACTGGAAAAAGAGAAATACAAAGCTAAATTATGAATTCAGTTCAAGTGAGTTGGGTTGGATTGTTTGGGAGAGGAGACCAAGCAGCGAGGTCATCGGTCTCATCAGATTAGGGAAGGATGGGGAACAAAGTCGGCCGTGCCCTTTCAAAGGAACCATCCCGGCATTTGCCTGGAGCGATTTAGGGAAATTATGGAAAACCTAAATCAGGATGGATGGACGTGGGATTGAACTATCGTCCTCCCACATGAAAGTTCAGTGTGCTGACCACTGCACCTCGGGAGGACGACGGTTCAATCCCGCGTCCGGCCATCCTGATTTAGGTTTTCCGTGATTTCCCTAAATCACTCCAGGCAAATGCCAGGATGGTTCCTCTGAAAGGGCATGGCCGACTTCCTTCCCCATCCTTCCCTAATCCGATGAGACCGATGACCACGCTGTCTGGTCTCCTTCCCCAAACCAACCAACCAACCACTGCACCACCTTGCTCGATCAGTTCAAGTGAGAAAGACACAAACTGCAGATTGGAATGGAACTTTAACAACATACTTCAGCAGTAGAAAAGAAGTATGATAGACCATAACTGAGAACTTGAGAAAAGACAGTATTACAAAAACAGTACAAAAATTTTCAAAGGAACCATCCCAACATTCGTCTTAGGTTACACTACAGTACAGTTGAAATGTAGCTTTTTACAACATTCTTTGAAAAAACTCAGTTCATTTCTTGCCAAATGAGGCTTAAATGATATTTTGCATTCTTGATGACTATTTTCACTGGCAGAGTCATGAACACACTGTCTTACCTAATGTGCTGGTACGTTATATGTAGCAATCAGTGCATTGTATCATGGAGATGACATACAAATGCCAAAGAATTTACATACTCTAACAGTAATTAAGTTGATGTCTGCGGCAGAGGAATCCTCAATGACAATATATCAGCGTGTCAGCGTAAGAGACAGGAATTTTGTCTTATCACAAATAATTCCATGTTTGTTTGTGAGGCCATGCCAAACAGCTGCTGATCTGCCCAAATCTCGAGTCTGGCATCAATGATCTGCACAATGTACATACAGAATAGCCACTATACCTGCCATTTCACTCACAAGCTATTTCATCTGGGTGTGTACATGGACAAAAAAAAAAAAAAAATTCCCGGATTTTTCCTGGATTTCCCGGTTGAAAATCGACTTTCTCCTGGGTGAAAATACACTTTATCCGTGTTAAGTGACAGTATACTTTTCCTCGGCACTGTAAAACTTATCAATCATTAGAATGTTTATGGTTTTCTACACAGACGTAGAATTTGTCAGCACTTTAGAAAATGAAACCCAGGGGGAAAAAACACTTTTTGGAAAGATTTTTGATGTGCAGCAACATGTACGCTGCATTTTTTCGTGTTACGGAGGTATAAATTCGAATTCCGCCAAACACTGCATGTTACTTTCTGAAGCAATGAAATCAGAGCATCATGGATATTCACAGGTCTATGGTGACCTGGCAGTGAACAAAAGCACAATGAGTCTGTGATCACTGAAACAAGGCCACACAAAACTGTCTTATCTCCCAGGTGCTGGCTGGCTGCGCACTGCTGTGGGTCCTGTGATGTTGGAAAGTACAGACACTCTCATTTCAGGTGATCAACGGATTACAATCGAACACCTCACTACACAAATGGAAATGACTGCTGGTAGTGCTGACACACTCGTCCACCAGTTTGGGTAATTATTTATTTATTTATATCTAAAAACACAGATGATGTGACTTACTGAACGAAAGTGCTGGCAGGTCGATAGACACACAAACAAACACAAACATACACATGAAATTCGAGCTTTCGCAACAAACTGTTGCCTCATCAGGAAAGAGGGAAGGAGTGGGAAAGACGGAAGGATGTGGGTTTTAAGGGAGAGGGTAAGGAGTCATTCCAATCCCGGGAGCGGAAAGACTTACCATAGGGGGAAAGAAGGGGTATACACTCGCACACACACACATATCCATCCGCACATACACAGACACAAGCAGACATTTGCTTGTGTCTGTGTATGTGCGGATGGATATGTGTGTGTGTGCGCGAGTGTATACCCCTTCTTTCCCCCTATGGTAAGTCTTTCCGCTCCCGGGATTGGAATGACTCCTTACCCTCTCCCTTAAAACCCACATCCTTTCGTCTTTCACACTCCTTCCCTCTTTCCTGATGAGGCAACAGTTTGTTGCGAAAGCTCGAATTTCATGTGTATGTTTGTGTTTGTTTGCGTGTCTATCGACCTGCCAGCACTTCCGTTCGGTAAGTCACATCATCTGTGTTTTTAGATATACTTTTCCCACGTGGAATGTTTCCCTTTATTATATTCATATTTATTTATTTATGCATACATCTAGTTCTGTAGCACCAAATTGAGGAGCAAATCTCCAAGGTCATGGAACATGTCAGTACATGAAATTACAACATAAAAGTAATAACAGATAAAATAAAATGTTTATGAACCCAAAAAAAAGTCAAGCCATAAGTTTAAGTAAACGCATTTGAGTCACAGACAGGCACAATGAAACAGACTGCTACATTAAAGCTTTCATACAGTAAGTCCTCCCAAAACAGAACACACACATTCTCACATTCTTAGCATTTGCAATGTGTATTTTGTCAGGTGCCACAAACATGGATACCAGAAAGATAGTTTATCACTGCTACTTTGAGTCAGTTATTTGTTATGGCATAATCTTCTGGGGAAATTCATCAAATGTCACTAGGCTCCTAGTATTACAAAAGAAAGTAATTAGAAACATGTGTGTTGCAAAAAAATGGGAGTCCTGTCGACCACTGTTAAAAAATTTAAAAATACTATCTATCCCCTCACTTTACATATGTGAGATGGTGGTGTTCCTATATAAGAATTGACATACACTAGACACTTTCCGTTTTGACCACAACTACAGCACTTGCCACAGAGATAACTTGAAACTTCCAACACATTGTTTAAAACTTTATGCCCAAACACCAGAGCATATGGGGTTAAAAATTTGCAATAAAATAAAAGGCAGTAATATATTTAAAATGGAGCTTGGTTTACTGAAAAGACTGCTCTTTACTCTTCTGGTGAAAAAGTGTTATTATTCTGTAGATGAATTCATTGAGGACAGCTTCACAGTCAAAACACAGGGATTGTATTATATGTATTATTTTATGTACATGTGTAGCTGTAACTTAGAAATGAAAAATATAATGTAAACTTTTGTATTTCTCTTAAAACATTGAAAAAAGTTTCTTTTGTAAACCTTGACATGTCTCCTGTACATAAAATCAAATGATTTGAAAATTGTATGTAATTAGATGAATAAATCACACAAGCACAACTCATACACATGGCCACTGTCTACGGCTGCCAGGGACTGGCTGTGGATTGTGACTGCATCTGACATGAGCAGAAATCGCTGAGGTGGGTGGCTGCTATTGAACATTACCTTTTCCAATGCCCAACTGACTGCAAACCTGGTCATTATGAACAACTATATCCTCACCCGCAGTTACTTTTCCTTTGAAGGCATCACCCACAAACAAATCCATGGTACAGCAACCTATTCATGGGTCTTGTAGTATAGCCCTTCCTAACTACCCAGAATACCAAACTCCTCACCTGCTTCAGATTCATTAATGACATTTTCATGATCTGGACTGAGGGTGAGAACACCCTATGAAGAGTCTTCCAGAACATCAACACCTTCTCCCCCATTTGCTTCACCTGGTCCTCCAACCTGTATTGGTGAGAAGTCCTTCTCCTAATTTGCCAAGAGTCTCACTGAGGCTTTCACAGACCAAAATCACCAACATTGTCCACACACACATCTCTCATGCCTTGTCTCTCCACTCACCTACCATCTCCCACATACCAGCTGTCCAGCCACAAGGAGCACTCCTCTCGTGACTCTGCAGTCAGTATCAAATCACAATCTCTGCCACAGTTTTAACTACCTGTTATCATACCCTGAAATGAGGAATATACAGCCCACCCGTCATACAGTGGTATTCCACTACCTACTGAAACTATGCAGTATCCATACGCACTCTTACTCCATCACTGCCCCCAACACCTAGCCTCATATCCCTGCAGTATACCTAGTTGCAAGACCTGTCCCATGCATCCTCCCACTACCGCCTGCTCCAGTCCTGCCACAGGCATATACAGGGTTTGTATAAAAAGTAATGAGACTGAGCTTGTGAATCAAAATTTATTGTAGATATCACTACAACCACTTAGTACTCTTCAATGTATGACCCTTGTGAGTCAACAATCCGCTGCATGCGAGATAACCATGCTTCAAACACTGCTGCGAACGCTGAGTCCAGGATGGCCTAAAACTCCCTCGTCGTGGCAGCTTGGACCTTCCTCAGGGTCTCACAATGCTGCCCTGAAAGAAGTTTTTAGTTTGGGGAACAAAAAAAGTCTGGTGGGGCCTCATCAGGACTGGGTAATCGTTGGAACCCCTTTCTTGTCAGGTAGCTGACCACCATGAAGCAGCTGTGACTCAGCATGTTGTCATGATGCAGCTTCCAATCACTGGTGATGGCTGGCCTCACACAATGGACCCTGGCTTTCAGTCTCTTGAGCACTTTGCAATAAAAATCACCGTTGACAGTTTGGCCTTGGGGCACAAATTCATCGTGAACCATGCCCCCTGATGTCAAAAAACACAATCAGCATTGCTTTCGCCTTCGATTTGCTCATGCAAGCCTTTTTGGGTGAGGGGATGCCACGATGTGCCATTCGGCTCTCATGCACTTTGTCTCTGGGTTGTACTGAAACACCCAGGTTTCATCTCCAGTGACAAAATTATCTAAAAATTCCAGATCAGCTTAAAGGCTCTGGGGATTGTCTTGGCAGATGTCCAAATGTGCTTGCTTTTGAACATCTGACAAAATCTTCGGGACCATCTTGGCACAGATCTTCCTCATCGACAATTCTTTGGTGATAATGTTGTGCACTGTAATTTTATCAGGTCTGAGGTCATCTGCTGTCATCCTGACACTCATACGATGGTCAGTCTTCAATAAAACGCACACATGGTCAACATTTTCATCAGTTTTGCTAGTTGGCGGGCATCTGGAGCGGTCCTTTTCCTCAAAGCTGTCCCAGCCCTCTTTAAAGGTCTTCACCCATCTGAGAACCTGGACTTTTGACAGGTAATGATCGCCATAGGCTTGCCAACACATATCCAATGTTTCCATACCTGATTTTCCTAGTTTCACACAAAACTTGATGGAGTAACATTGCTTGATTGTTTGCTGCATGTTGCACCACGACCGAAGAATCCACTCAATGCATGATGCTGCCAAGACAAGAGTCCGCAGGTGACTGACACGCCATGCATTTTCGGCCAGACACCCCCCACCACCAATCCCCCTGGGTGAGTGTGTGCTGTGAAGTACAGTTGCATCAGCAAAAAATCAGTCTCATTACTTTTTATACAAACCCTGTACTACCCTATCAACGGGGTTACCTGTGAAAGCAGCCATGTGATCTATAAACTAAGCTGCAACCATTGTACCACTTTCTTTGTGGACATCAGCACTAATACGATGTCTGTCTGTGTACATGACCACTGCCAAACCATAGCCAAAAGACAGCTGAACTACTCAGTGGCTGAACATGCTGTACAACACAATATGCTTCACTTAAATGACTGCTTCAGAGCCTGCACCATCAGGATTCTCTTTACCAAAGCCAGCTTTTCTGAACTGTGCGGGTGGTAACTCTCCCTAGAACATGTTTTTCATTCTTGTAACCACCCTGGCCTAATCATTCACCACTCCCTGTCCTTCACCTACCTATGCCCTTTCCTGATTGTTCCCAGATGCAGCTCAGCATCTTCCCCCATCCCTACCCTGCTATCAATTCTGCTCTCCACACCATGCCTCCTCCTTACACCCACCACCCACCCCAGCAGACTGCTGCTCATATCAGATGAAGTCGCAGTCTGCAGACGTTGTCCTTTTGCTTGTGTGTGTGTGTGTGTGTGTGTGTGTGTGTGTGTGTGTGTGTGTGTGTGTGTGTGTGATTTCATAAGAAGGACTTTTTTATCCGAAAGGTTAAATGTTTAGCAGTCTTTTTCATTGTGCCTGTCTCCAACACAACACCTTTTATACTTGAATACTACACAACACCAGACTTTGTCACAGCTTCAGTGCAGCAATGTGTTCTTCAATAATCAACACTAATGATACCTTCTCCCTAGCAGCTTCCCTTTTCATTACTATAAGCTTCAGCATAATATCGACTGCCCTGTTGTCAAGAAATGTACTGATTGTTCAATTTGATATGCTGTGCCAGTTCCCACTTCATTTTACAGTACATTTATTTGCCTGTCAACATAACTTTATAAGTAGTACAAAGCTACTTTAGATTGTAAAAGGCATTTATTTTCTTTTTTGATCATTTAATCGTTTGTTATGGCTGTCTGAATATCAAGTATCAGATTGATACACATCTGATTGTGTTACTTTATAGGAATTTTATTATTTTAGGTGAGAGACAGTTAATCATGGCAAGTTACTTTAAGGTGTGTAAATTCCTCTCCCCCATGAACCACAGACCTTGCCATTGGTGGGGAGCCTCGTGTGCCTCAGAGATACAGACAGCCGTACCGTGGGTGTGACCACAACGGAGGAGTATCTGTTGAGAGGCCAGACAAACGCGTGGTTCCTGAAGAGAGGCAGCAGTTTTTCAATATTTGCAGGGACAACAGTCTGGATGATTGACTGATCTGGCCTTGTAACACCAACCAAAACAGCCTTGCTGTGCTGGTACTGTGAATGGCTGAAACAGAGGGGAAACTACAGCTGTTTTTCCCTACGGCATGCAGCTTTAATGTAAAGATGAAAAAGAGCTCAGATGGAAAACCAGTCCTAAGCAAAGAAGAGAAAGCAGAAAGGTGAAAGGAGTAGATAGAGGGTCTACGCAAGGGCGATGTACTTGAGGACAATATTATGGGAATGGAAGACGATGAAGATGGAATGGGAGATATGATACTGTGTGAAGAATTTGACGGAGCACTGAAAGACCTAAGTTGAAAAACAGCCCCGGGAGTAAACAACATTCCATTAAAACACTACTGATAGCCTTTGCATGACGAAACTCTTCCATCTTGTGAGCAACATGTATGAGACAGGTGAAATACCCTTAGACTTCAAGAAGAATATAGTAATTCCAATTCCAAAGAAAGCATGTGTTGGCAGATGTGAAAATTACCAAACTATCTGTTTAATAGATCATGGTTGAAAAATACTATCACGAGTTCTTTACAGACGAATGGAAAAACTGCTAGAAGACGACCTTGGGGAATATCAGTTTGCATTCTGTAGAAATGTTGCAACACACAAGGCAATACTGACCCTACGACTTATCTTAGAAGAGAGGTTAAGGAAAGAGAAACCTATGTTTATAGCATTTGTTGACTTAGAGAACGCTTTTGACAATACCGACTGGATTAATCTCACTTAAATTCTGAAGGTGGCAGGGGTAAAATACAGGGAGCATGATGTTATTTTATTTATTTTTTATTTACACATCAAGTTCCGTGGGACCAAATTGAGTAGTTTATGAATCTGAAAAAAGTCAGTCCATAAGTTTAAGTAAACACAACAATACAATGAGAATCCACTTAGTTTTTCAAGGAACTCCTCGACAGAATAGAAGGAGTGACCCATGAGGAAACTCTTCAGTTTCGATTTGAAAGTGCGTGGATTACTGCTAAGATTTTTGAATTTGGGTGGTAGCTTATTGAAAATGGATGCAGCAGTATACTGCACACCTTTTTGCACAAGAGTTACGGAAATCTGATACAAATGCAGGTTTTATTTCTGCCGAGAATTAACCAAGTGAAAGTTGCTTATTCTTGTGGATAAGCTAATACTGTTAACAAGAAATGACAGTAAGGAACATATACATTGAGAGGCCAATGACAAAATACGCAGACTCATGAACAGGAGTCGACAATAGGTTCATGAACTTACACCACTTATTGCCCGAACCGCCCGTTTCTGAACCAAAAATATTCAGTCTGTATATTGACCACAAAAGAAAAATATGGAGTAAGTATTAAAACCCAGGGAAGAGAAATGAAAACATTGAGGTTTGCCGACGACATTGTAATTCTGTCAGAGACAGCAAAGGATTTGGAAGAGTAGTTGCATGGAATGAACAGTATCGTGAAAGGAGGACATAAGATGAACATCAACAAAAGTAAAACAAGGATAATGGAATGTAGCTGAATTAAATCAGGTGATCCAGAATGAGATTTTCACTCTGCAGCGGAGTGTGCGCTGATATGAAACTTTCTGGCAGATTAAAACTGTGTGCCGGATCGAGACTCGAACTCGGGACCTTTGCCTTTCGCGGGCAAGTGCTCTACCAACTGAGCTACCTGAGCACGACTCACGCCCCGTCCTCACAGCTTTACTTCTGCCAGTACCTCGTCTCCTACCTTCCAAACTTTACAGAAGCTCTCCTGCGAATCTTGCAGAACTAGCACTCCTGAAAGAAAGGATATTGCGGAGACATGGCTTAGCCACAGCCTGGGGGATGTTTCCAGAATGAGATTTTCACTCTTCAGCGGAGTGTGCGCTGATATGAAACTTTCTGGCAGATTAAAACTGTGTGCCGGAGTTCTTTCAGGAGTGCTAAGTTCTGCAAGGTTCACAGAAGAGCTTCTGTAAAGTTTGGAAGGTAGGAGACGAGGTACTGGCAGAAGTAAAGCTGTGAGGACGGGGCGTGAGTCATGCTTGGGTAGCTCAGTTGGTAGAGCACTTGCCCACGAAAGGCAAAGGTCCCGAGTTCGAGTCTCGGTACGGCACACAGTTTTAATCTGCCAGAAAGTTTTAAATCAGGTGATGCTGAGAGAATTAGATTAGGAAATGAGACACTTGAAGTAGAGAGGTTATAAAATAAAGACTGGCTATGACAAGGAAAGCGTTTATGAAGAAGAGAAACTTGTTAACATCAAGTATGGAATGTAGCTGAATTAAATCAGTCTCTGCTGAAAGTATTTGTATGGAGTGCAGCCATGTATGAAAGTGAAACATGGACAGTAAATAGTTTAGAGAAGAGGAGAATAGAAGCTTTTGAAATGTGGTGCTACAAGAGAATGCTGAAGATTAGATGGGTAGATCACGTAACTTATAAGCAGATACTGAAGAGAATTGATGAGAAGAGAAATTTGTGGCACAACTTGACTAGAAGAAGGGATCGGTTGGTAGGACACGTTTAGAGGTGTCAAGGGATCACCAGTTTAGTATTGGAGGGAAGCATAAGAGGGTACAAATTGTAGAGGGAGACCAAGAGATGAATACACTAAGCATATTTCAAAGGATGTAAGTTGCAGTATCTATTCAGAGATGAAGAGGCTTGCACAGGATAGAGTAACATGGAGAGCCGCATCAAACCAGTCTCTGGACTGAAGACCACAACAACAAAAAATTACTCAACCCAAAACATCTTGAAGAAATCAAATGTAAATTGTTTGAAATGGATAATAATGAAGTTAAAGAGGATTTTGTAGGTGAAATGGATACAGATTGTGATGATGAAGTTTTAGTTTGGCTGGAAGATTCATAAACCAAAAAAATGGCAGTGGTGGTGGTGATGATGATGATGATATGATGATGATGATGATGATGATGATGACGACGACGACAATGAAGTACTCAAGAAAAATGTCCATTACTATATTGGAAGGAACAAAGACTTGCACTGATGACACAAAAGGTAAAGTCAACATTATAAGTTGACAACTTTGTGCAATGTTGCCACAAATGTGCACAATTTGTCCATCGTTACATGTTTTGCAATGATCAATGTGAGTCAAATCAGTACACAAAGAATTTATTTCAGCAAGAATGACAATTTTGTCAGGAGAAAAAGATTTCTGAACCAACTGTCTTATGTATTAGTTCTGACTCATTTTGTCTTAAAAAGTTTGGATACCTCAGGAAATCATGTGGATCCTCAGCAAAGGCTAAAACATTTGAATTAAAAACAATCTTGGTTGCAATTCATTTTTTTACCAAATATGCATTTTGCCTTCATGGGGCACCTTCGGATTATCTTAACATTTTTCTTTTATAAAATTTTAAACACTATAAAATGTCTCTGTGCTAGATTCAACCACGTGTTGAATCAGATGAACCTGCAAGGACCTTAATAATGCCATACCTGCAGGCCAGAATGGTGCAATGATAGGACCACACTCACAAAAGGGTAAGAATGAAGGGTAGTGATTAATGTCCTGTTGACATCAAGGCCATTAGAGATGGAGCACAACCTTGAACTGATTTAAGGATGAGGTAGGAAATCAGCCATGCCCTTTCAAAGGAACCATCCTCGCATTTGTCTGGAGAGATTTAGGGAAATCACGGAATAACTAAATCAGCATGGCTGATCGTGGCTTTAAACGGTCATCCTCTTGAATGCTAACCACTGCACCATCTCTCTTGGTCAAGAGCAAGTGTCCACATTTAAACATAATACAACATCAATGCCACTGTAACTTCAAGGCAGGAGTATGGCATATGTTGGCATCTCTGTGTATTATGTTTAAATGTGTGTACTTTTTTGAGAGTGTGGTCCTACCACGGCACCATTCTGGCCTGCTGGAACAATTTTATTAATGTTTCTGCAGGTTCATCTGATCTAACGCATGCTTCAATATAGCAGAGAGCCTTTTTATGTTTTTTAAATATTGCAAAAGAAAAATTTTAAGATAATCTGAAGACTCCTCACAAAGGCAAAACACGTGGTTAATAAATTGTAAGCAAGACCTTTTTTAATTCAAATATTCTACATACAGTTGCTGTACCAGATGTAGTAACGGAATTTGTGATAACATAAGACACAAACAACAGTACAGCCACAATTAAGCAAAGTTTATTCTTCTACCTCATACAAGCGAAGAACAGTTGAGAACGTAGACATAAACACAGAAACAATCCGGATACTGATACAAGCATCTGCTAACAATAAACAGGAACACAATATGAGACAGAGTGCCTGCTGCACAGTGCTTATAAAGTGGAGGGCTCTGGTAGATGGTATTGTGAATGCCATGCCATGTGCACAAGTCATGCAGTCCACCGCAGGTAGCTTGTGGTAGACGGCACGTGCAGATGGCATTGGTGCTGTGGTGCATATCCAAGTATTATGTACAGGGTTATAGCAGAGTCTACGATATTTCATGAGCCTACAGCATTACAGGCCAACATTTGGAAAAGAAGCAGAAATAATGTAAATGGAACTGGGATGAAGAAGAAAATACTTTCATTAAACAGTCAGTCAGAACTTGTATGACCTACAATACATTTAATCGAAAGGTAGCAAACTTTGATTCACACATGGTGCCTGCAATATGTATCAATGAGATCCCACCCACATCAGTCTCTGTTGGTCCATATATATTCCCACAAATAAGCTATCAAGACGACTTGCCAGTAATAACAGCAGCATGGCATGAATACATGGGTTGGACATTGAGAACCACCGTCGCTGACACTTTTAATCATCACTAAGATGTAACTAATGGTTCTTCCTGAAGTTCTTAATAAATTACCTTTCAAAGCCTTCACATACTGTTGCCTATGTAAAAATAAACAGAAATTTTCTTGACTGGTAAGTACATTTGCCCCATCCATTACCTAACCAACATCTAAAATCAACACCTAGAAATGAAACAGTATGCTACACACACTCAGTTACATCATCCACTAAACAATAAATGCGTATAATTTTCAGACTACTTAATTAATGCTGAAGTTTTCACTTTTAGAAAGTGTTAGGTGAAACATGTACTTACTTACTCAGCTGCTGCCAAAGCAGCATTTTCTACCACCTCTTTGTTTCGCAGCCAGTACTGTTGGAGACGTGCAAGCCACTGCTGCCAGTACTTCTGGCAATCATCAACTGACAGCATAAAGAAATTAGCTGGGGAGCCATCACTATAAGCAACCACAATGAGGCCACCTTGTACCTGTATCAAGCATATACAATGTTAGATGAAATGACACTCATCACATTCTTCTATGGGGAAATGTCTACTTCTAGTAATTATTCCCTATCAGTATAAAATACAACATACCAAAAATGAACACTTCGATACTGACTCACTATACATGTGTCACACACATTACCTGCAAAAATGATTCATTATTTTTTCTTCAAAAAGCAAGCAGTTACAAATAAATGTATAAGAAGTTTCTTTGTGATCTGTGCCCATGATTGTTAAATGTTATTCATTGTTTCTACTATGATTATCTTCTTGCACTGAGGTTTTACATACACAAAATGCAACACTGTTGCTTACAAATGCACACAAGCATAAGTTAAAACAGCAAACAACATCATCGCTAAATACAAGATTGTCAAATTTCAGTTGAGCAGCTCTACAAAAATAATGATATGTACCCTACTGCCTACCATCTGACTGTAACATTAAAACTCATTACCAAACATTAAGTGCAACCAGTGTGTTTGTTAATGCAAACTCCTTAATCTCTACAGACATTTCCTGAAGTTAGTCCTGAAGTAGAGAGGATATAAAATGTAGACTGGCAATGGCAAGGAAATCGTTTCTGAAGAAGAGAAATTTGTTAACATCGAGTATAGATTTAAGTGTCAGGAAGTCGTTTCTGAAAGTATTTGTATGGAGTGTAGCCATGTATGGAAGTGAAACATGGACGATAACCAGTTTGGACAAGAAGAGAATAGAAGCTTTCAAAATGTGGTGCTACAGAAGAATGCTGAAGATAAGGTGGGTAGATCACGTAACTAATGAGGAGGTATTGAATAGGATTGGGGAGAAGAGAAGTTTGTGGCACAACTTGACTAGAAGAAGGGATCGGTTGGTAGGACATGTTTTGAGGCATCAAGGGATCACAAATTTAGCATTAGAGGGCAGCGTGGAGGGTAAAAATCGTAGAGGGAGACCAAGAGATGAATACACTAAGCAGATTCAGAAGGATGTAGGTTGCAGTAGGTACTGGGAGATGAAGAAGCTCGCACAGGATAGAGTAGCATGGAGAGCTGCATCAAACTAGTCTCAGGACTGAAGACCACAACAACAACAACAACAGTCTGTTGCATGACCTTCACTTACCCCCAATTAAGATTAAGTTAATGCATACAGTACCTGTGGTGTTTCTGATACAGACACAGGTGCCATTTAGCTTGTTCTCATGTGGGAGAACTCAAGCAAATCAACTTGACTGGGTATGGATTTGGTAAAAACACTATGTAATCAAAAGTATCTGGACACTCCAAATATATATGTTTTTCATATTAGGCGCATTGTGCTGCCACCTACTGCCAGGTACTCCATATCAGCGACCTCAGCAGTCATTAGACACTGTGAGAGAGCAGAATGGGGCACTCCGCGAAACTCACGAACTTCGAATGTGGTCAGATGATTGGGTGTCACTTGTGTCATTCATCTGTACGCAAGATTTACACACCCCCAGACATTCCTAGGTCCACTGTTTCCAATGTGATAACGAAGAGGAAACATGAAGGGCCATGTACAGCACAAAAGCATACAGGCCGACCTCGTCTGTTGACTGACAGACCACCAACAATTGAAGAAGGTCGTAATGTGTAATAGGCAGACATATATCCAGACCCTCACACAGGAATTCCAAACTGCATCAGGATCCACTGCAAGTACTATGACAGTTAGGCAGGAGGTGAAAAAACTTGGATTTCATGGTCAAGCAGCTGCTCATAAGCCACACATCACGCCGGTAAATTCCAAACGACACCTCACTTGGTGTAAGGAGCGTAAACATTTGACGATTTAACGGTGGAAAAACGTTGTGTGAAGTGACAAATCGTGGTACACAATGTGGCGATCCAATGGTAGAGAGTGGGTATGGCGAATGCCCGGCGAACGTCTTGTGGTAGTGCCAACGGCAAAATTCGGAGGCGGTGGTGTTATGGTGTGGTCTCGTTTTTCATGGAGGGACTTGCACCCCTTGTTGTTTTGCGTGGTACTGTCACAGCACAGACCTACACTGATGAATTTGGGGATGGCAATTGTATCTTTCAGCACGATCGGGCACCTGTTCATAACGCATGGCCTGTGGCGGAGTGGTTACATGACAATAACATCCCTGTAATGGACTGGCCTGCACAGAGTCCTGACCTGATTCCTACAGAAAACCTTTGGTATGTTTTGGAACACCAACTATGTGCCAGGCCTCACCGACCGACATTGATACCTCTCCTCAGTGCAGCACTCGGTGAAGAATGGGCTGCCATTCCCCAAGAAACCTTATAGCACCTGTCTGAACATATTCCTGCTAGAGTGGAAATTGTCATCAAGGCTAAGGGTGAGCCAACACTAAACTGAATTCCAGCATTACCGCTGAACTTATACATCATTTTCAGCCAGGTGTCTGGATACTTTTATCACATAGTGTATATCCATCCTCCTGTTCAGTGTTTTCTCGGGAGTCTCCAATATCATAATTGTCACCCTCCTTTCCTTCCCATGTGCAACCTCCACAACTCTTACTCACACTTTAGTCCCACCAACACACACACACACACACACACACACACACACACACACACACACACACACACACACACACACACACACAGAAGCAGTAGTGTGCGTTACATGCGTACCCACTATGATGAAGGCTGCAAGTTCAATGGCCTGTCCACTATGTGATGTCTTCTTGTCCATTATGTAATATGTTTATCCACCATGTATTATCTGTGAAGTGCTTCATATGTCACATATATTCATTTAAGTGATATAATTACCTGTAAATGAGCATGTCTAGGATCAAAGCTAAGTGCTCCCATGTATGCACATACTTGTAGAGGTGCATCATATGTTCGTTCAATACATGACTTGTGTTTGTCTGATTTCTTCCATTCTATCAGCACTGGTTTACCCCTGGGGGCGAAGCAAAATCATATTTTGTCATCTTTGCAGAAAAGTGTCTCTCAAAACAAATTATTGTACATCTTTAAAAAAAACATTGCACATGATTAAAATTAAGGGAACAAAGCTTAATTGCTTTGTTGAGGCAACAAATATGTGTGGTTACAGAGAAAGAATGTTGTATTGCAATAATATTCCTACATACACAATTTTTCTACCTGTAGCAAGAAGATATGAGAAGTTTTCAGTATAATTATTAATGAAGTCAGTTTGTTTAACTTAACTGATACTTTGGATCAATTATTTCTCAAAGCAAGATCATGTTAATGTTTATGTGTGGTTCCACATGAGGACTGTCACTTTTATGTCACTTCTGTTGTGGCATACTCCAAGGAGAAAATCTGTATGATGCTTGACAATGACTACACAATTAAAATTTGCAAGCAGCAAAAATAAATAAATAAATAAATAAATAAAATAAAATAAAATTGTAAAGCCCAAAACAGACAGCGTTTTTATTTGAAGTTTATATTACAAAATGAATCTGGTGATAGCTGTTTTATCAATTATTTTCTATCATTTCAGACGGTTTTATAAACATTAATTAATGCAAGGCTCAAACAGGAAATTTTGCAAGGCAGTACATAATGCAGGTTCAGAATGTTATTTAATTTACTGACACAAAGACATAATAAAAAACAACACACTGAAGAGTTTGGTTCTCTCCTCCAAATCGACCAACCTAACAGGAAGGTCATCAATCTCATTGGATTAGGGAAGGGCGGGGAAGAAAGCCAGCCATGTCCTTTCAAAGGAACCATCCCAGAACTGGCCTGAAGTGATTTAGGGAAATCACGGAAAGCCTAAACAACAGTGGCCGGACGTAGGTTTGAACCATTGTCCTCATGAATACACCGAAGAATTAAAATTGTATTACTCTGCTTCTCTTCTTCTCACTTGAAGATGTCAAAAAGTATTTTTTCCCTTTAATATTGTTTTGGATCTTCACATTACTAAACAGCAAAATGTGTACATCCCCAGTTGCACATTGCTTATCTAATGGCTTCCAGGGGCAACAAAAGTATAACTTTCAGTATTTCAAATAATTATTGACCAAATTTAACAGTTTAAAACGACATCATACTCTATCCATTAAGAAGTAAAATATGACATTAAAGGCTTAACACAGTGAATCAAGTATTAAAGTTAGAATATGTGTATATGTACTGATGCATCATGACTCACAGTATGCAAATCACCAAGATATATTTAACTAGTATTTGAGACTGAGGGCACTAAGTAACTTCCAACAAACTTTACACATAATTTCAAACCTTTAGTAAATCTTTTCTCTCTGACACCCTCCACAAAATACTGAAAGAAAAAAGTTTATCACTTATTACATTTTTGTCACTTGTGCAGTAAAACTTCAGCATGTGGCATGATCTTTTAATTTGTTACTTCTTTACTGTTAACTGTATTGCAACACAATTTCCAGATAGTACCCACACATGCCACTCAATGCACCTGCAAAGCTATCTCACTGTGTGACACATAGTTCAAGACATCAAACATTGAGATGCACGAAAAACTAACTTTTATTAAAACAGAGTGCAAATTACCCAGACTGTGTTTGATAATGAAATCATTTAATAACTTCCACCATATTTTAAGTATAATTTCATATAAATTCTAACTTTTTCTTGCTTACAGCCTCAAAAAATAATTAGGGCTTCGCATCTTTTGCCATAAAGGTTTTACACAATTGATGTCAAAAATTAAGTACATTAACTCATTTGTAAAGTAAACAGACATCTGAATTTGTTTTACACATGGAAGTTCAATTCTTTAAAGAGTCATTTATTCTGGCAATGATGCTGCAATCTATTGCCCCTGGTACTGGCATTACGTTTCCCTCATATTGTGGTGGATTTTTTTTTAACCTACGTTCACCTTAGTGCACAAGCGAACTCTTCTAATGCTTCCTTTTAAATTTTTGCCATTCTTCTATTGTACTACAGGATCTTAAAAAAGTTTAAGTTTTGAGTTCTAATAATATTTTACCTCTTTCACTTAAGAGTCTAGCTCAGCTGGAACATGTTTCGTAAGGTTGTAGGAAGTTTTCCCACACTTAGTAAGAGATTTTTCAAACAGGTTCATTAACCACATTTTTATATTAAAGGATAGCAATATCATCTCTGGGTTCATGAAGTATTATCTTGAATATAGTTAGTACCTTACCAAACAGTTACTTCTCAGTGACCGTTCTGGTTATGATTATCATCACTTATCCTGTTCTGCTCATAAATATAACAGCATTTTTTCTGAATTCTCTAACTGTGCAGCCACAGTATTTGTAGTTAGTATTTACATTGTTTTTAAAATTCAGATGCTGTCCATACTACTGACATAATGTGGTTATTGTCATTAAATGCATTTCCAGCTAATGCATACTGTTCTAACTGCCATAACTTCAATAACAGTTGTGTGACTGAGTGAGTGTTTATACAATTGAGACAGACAACAGTAAGCTGTTTGATGGTGTATGCTTAATGAGAAATGATTGCTACTGTGTTCCATGATAAGACTGATAAGCAATGAAGTCTGTGTATGGCAGTTGCAGCATTATATCTTCATACGGCTTCACCTGAGGTTCCCGTTTCATTTCTGCATTTTAATTCATGACTATCACTTGTTGCAAAATTTCCCAAATTTTAAAGAAAGGTTGGGATCTGACTGTAGCTGCAGCTTGATCAATAAAATTCGCACCTCATGATGTAATTTAAATTACAAACCCAATCACGCCTTTAATAAAGAATTACAACAGCTGCAGCACTTTTTATTCAATGTGCCTACCTACACCAATAAACTCCACATGCATCCATTCTTCTCATCCAAATACTTATTACCTCAGCACCTGTCTGAAGTGATAGCTAAAACTTTCTTCTGTGATCTTCAACAATCCTCTTAGCAACTACTATTTTTCTGGAACTTTTGCAGTTTTGATATGACACTCATTTGTCAACAACAAAACAATAATTATGTTATATTTTGCAGTCTTCAGTCTTCAATCCTTCCCTACCTGTTCCCCATTCCACTAATCATTTGATCATTCTCAGGTTTTGATGTAAGATCACTGCAGTTTAAGATTATTGCATTTTTTTCAATGCTTGAGTCTTTACATTGTTTTAATGATTTTGTTCATTTCCTGTCAACCAACCCAAATCAAATTTTCACATTTAGTTCAAGTCATGCTAATAAAGCATGATCACTAAACATTTAGCTGTAAATTCATGTTTGTGAATCATAGCTTACGAAACGATTCCAATTTTTCATCAACAGTGAACATGAATGATCTTACCACCTTCACGAAGAGGGACATTCAAAGGTTTCTTTAATGGATTTAAAATCGGTCACTAATTTGATTCTTTAGGCACTTGACTTGTGGTTGAGAGGACCAGGCTTCAAATCCCTGTCCAGCTACACAAATTTAGATTTCCTGCAATTTCTCTAAATCACTTTGAGGTAAATGCTATGATGGAGACAGTAAATTTTCTCACTCAAATTGCCTCCCATCTGAGTCTGTGCTAGTAACCTCATCAATGAGAGGAAATTAAACCTTAATCTTTCTTCCTTAAAATGCAATACCACTGATGCTGACGTGGTACACTCATATTTGACAAGCTATTTTCAGTGGGTTTGGCGTGAATTCTCAATGATGGTGGAAATGTACTTTTCCCATGCTGACAATATCAATAAAAAGTGATGGGGCATTAACATTATCCTCAAACAAACCACAGAGAGAGATCATATATTGAAAGATCAGGACAGTTGTTGGCAATGTATAGAAAGTATTATTTGTAACAAATGCAAACCAATCTACTGACCTAGTGGGTGTAAATTTAAGAACTGTGAGACATCACCAGTGCCAATGTCATGTAGCCTATCTTCTTGTAAAATAAGAAAATATACCTTTCTGACCCTCTCCTCTGTCATCAGTTGTGAGTTAACCAATGTCCCAACATGTCCAAGTACATGGGACCTATTATATTTCTCTCTTAACTTGACTCCATGCTCAAGTGCTGAGGACCATGCAATGCCAACTGACTGGCACATCACACTCTACCAGATGGTGTCATTCAAGTGCATTATGGGGGATGGGGAGGGTGGGGAGCTTGGGGATGGCACACTGCTCCCATGGATTTCCAGACCTTGTTGCCACTACTTATCAATGTAACTCATCTAATGGCATCATGAGGCTGAGTGGACACTATTCCAATTTTTCTGCCATGGAAGAAAATTCCTGGTAGTATTGGAAATTGAACCTGTGTCCTCTGTGTGGTAGTCAGGTGCAATGATCACTAAGCTAATGAGGCAGCGATTATATTTCTTTCAGTGAAGAAAAATTAGTTAAGAAATTATTGTTTATAAATGGTACAAAACATGTTTACTTTTGGGCTTTCATATTCAATCTCAATTACAGAATGGGTTTCCTCAGGTTCCAAAGTACAGACATTGCATCTATGGACTTTTACAGATACACGAAATGTCACTTGAACACCCACAGTGACTTGTTCATCAAACTGTCATTCTGCTATGTAATTTTCATAAAATTCTAAGAAAATGCCTGCCTCTTTATGGTGAGTTACAAAACGCATATGATCCACCTCCGTTACTCACAACCTTTTAACACAACTTTTTTCTGGCTCTACATACAGATTCCTGTGCTCTCAATATTCCACTTCTGCACACAATATTGAATACATTTTCACTAACATTTCATCTTACAGAGTGTGCTTCTGCTTGATGACATATGAATCTTCTGCACCACAGCTACTCATACAACCTTAAAACTGACACTGCAGCAGAGAACTACATAAAAATTACTGTGTAACTGCCCACTAATTTCAGCAGATTCTGTTTCTTTGTGCCTCTATATCATTATGTTCACCTAAACAATAGCAAATATTTCCCAAAAAATAGGAAACACAGTCAAACAAAATTGTTGAAAATACAGACTTCCTCTTGCATCTCCACCCATAATCACAAGCCACCTTTCTTCATGTAGTAGATGGTACCTCAGCAATTACTATTGCTTTCCTCTCCCTGTTCCATCCAAGAATAGTGCACTGGAAAAAAGACTGGCAGTGACTACCTATATGATTTCTAATTTCTCCCTTGGTCATTTTGTGATGCACAAGCGAGAGGAAATATGTTGCTTGGCTCTTCTACAAATGTATGCTCTTATAATTCCAATAGTAACCCTCTCCGCACACCTATTTGGTTTGCTGAGTATCTCTTGTACTTATTAATTGATCCTGTCACAAAACATGCAATTCTTTGCTGTATCTTTTCTATTCATTCCATTAATCCAACCAGATAAGTATCCCAATCTCACAATTATTATTCAATGATTGGTTGCAGGAGTATTTAGTAAATTGCTCCTTTCATGGATGAATTACATTTTCTTAAGATTCTTCCAATAAATTTTAGCCTGGCATCTGCTTTTCCTACAAACAATTTTATATGGTCATTCAGCTGTTAGTAGGTACAGATGATTCATTCAGGTTTCTTTTTATGGTTCTTACTTTTTCCAGTGATATATAACTAACAGTGTAATTGAGCAGTTCTAGATTTTTTACCTATTTATGTACATACAAATCACTTATTTACATTCAGTCAACTGCCAGTCGCTGCACAGATCATCAGTCCTGTTAGGGTATTCCTGCTTTTCGCTAGTTTTCTGGCATTGCAGATTACCTTTTTATGTCAATTACGTCCCATTGACAATGAAATGTTGAGTTGTATCCCAAAGGAAGTCTTGAATCCCATCACAAATATGGTTCAGTGCTTATAAGTTTGTATTTTCTTCAATAAATGACAAGATAGAGCTGTATCAAAAGGTTTCCAGGTGTCAATGAACATGACAGCAACCTGGATGCTGTTTGTTATGGCATGGACAAATAGAGTAGTTGACTTTCACAAGATTATTGCTTGCAGAATTCTTTTCAATTTGGAAAATGGAGATTTTCATTCTCTAAAAATATCACAATGCATGAGCATAAAATTGCTGAGTGTCCTTCATTGCTCCAGTGGCCTGCAATAAACTACTGCAAGAAGGGGAGCAAGTTCTTTCACATACTACTGCAAGAAGGGGAGCAAGTTCTTTCACATAATTTCTGTAGAATCTCACAGGTATCTCATCTGCTCCGGATGTGTCTCCACCTGTTGAGCAGTTTCAACTCATTTGCTATTCCATGATTAATTATCTCAATATTTATCATTTCCAAGTTCATGCAGTGATTGAACTGTATTATGACCTTATCACAGTTAAATCATTTTGGAAGACAAAGTTCAGTATTTTAGGCTCCTCTTATATTTCGGTGTCAGTATGATCACTGAGCAACTAAATACATGACTTTGATCTGCTTACAGATTTTAAGTATGCCCAAAACTTCTTAATAATATTGGTATGACTGGCTGATAGTATTTTACTTTTGAATTCATTGAACACTTGTCACATTGCTCACCTTATGATGAGTTTGGCTTCATACAGCTTTTATTTCTCAACAAGGCTTTCAATTTGCTTAAATCTATGACTTTGCTGTCATAGCAGCTTTCTAAGAAGGACACTGTACCAGAGTGACTCTCCCATCCCTTACAATCTTGTGCGGCACATTCATGTCTGTGGCATATAGAACAATGCTTCTAAATTTCATCCATTTGTGCTCCATGTTTTGTTCTCAGGTCAACACATCTGATGTTGACCACTCACATACTCTGCAACTTGTTTCCTGTCACTCCATGCTGATTCAAATCTGTTGCTACTGGGTAGCAGCTCATGTCTGATACTAAGGTCCAACAATGCACCCATTCAACAAGTTTCCACATTCACTTTCTACACAGAAAAATGCTGTACACCAACTCACCACTTTCCACCCATCACCCTCAAATCTGGGTTACATGTTGTGTATCAGAAAACACAGTGACAAAAGAGCTTGACAGGAGATTCCAGCAGCACCAAGGGTTGCCACAGGTGCTTCAACATCACTGCAGCTTAGGGCAGCAGCCTGAAAGCTGTTGACCATGGCCAACACAGTTTCTAGCTGTTTCCAGACAATGGCCAATACACCTTGAATGCGCACACAACAAGCTCAGTCCATATCAATTACCCACTATGAAAGTTACATAAGGGAAAAAGCCAAAGTAATAAAGGTTAAGAAATTACATGAAGACTGAACAAGAGATCAAAATTATTAATTGCAGTGCTGTTGGTAGCATATATCTATGGTTCTAAAATTATGATATATGCAAAACTTAAACAAGAAAAATAAAAACTATCTCTGTAGGCTTTTTGACAGAGGTGAACGTGATACATACTAAACAATGCCTCAAAAATCAAAGGTAAAAGCTGCTACCTGTGCACTAACCCACTGTACACAATCATATTTTACACAGGCAAACAACAAAACTCAAGTACCAAGTGGTTGCCCTACTATGTTCAAACTGCTCTACTATGGCAAAGTAGGCAGTGGAAACCTAAGGCACTAAAATTTTTGGACATGGTAGTACGATTATGCAGCTTTGTTCAGGGTTGGTGAAAAATAATTTTATTAAAATGTGCAATCACTAGCAACAATAATCTTACATTAAAAGTATGAACACTATTTTCCTCACAAAAAAGAAGTAATTACTTGTAACAGGCAACACAATCTGCTATGCCTTGATATCGCAACTGTGGATGCACAACTGGCTGTTCCAGCAGAGATGCTGCCTTAATATCCTGCAATACTGTGTGACGCACACTGTGCCAGCACCCTTCAGCAGCCTCAGACTTCAGCACTAAGTCACTCTCTGGAATACCAGACAGATACGAACATACTGCTGTGTGAAACTCTTCCCCTTGTGACAGCTGACCTGTAAAAAATGGAAGTACTTTTCAAAAACCATTGTCACGCCATTAGATGGTAATAGTCAATAATTATTAAACAGTACACATTAAACCTACAAAAACACATATATTTCATGTGAATACCTGAAAAAAATGCTTCAAGTATTTACTTTTTATTCATCAGGAATACAAAATGTAAATTATTTTGTGTTGAAATGCCTGCAGAAAAAAGTTTCAAACAAAAAGATTGGTAGTGGAATAAAGTCTTACACTTATGAAACTGTTAGAGAAACACTAATGAAATACACATCTGATGTGTAAGCAACAACATAGCAATTTATATAGTGGCAAAGCTATTATAGTAGAGTAGCAAATTAATTTTTTTTCTGCTGCTGGTGATACAGACTATGAGAGATCACTGTTCCAATATGGTCACTGTATGTGCAGACTTTTTGCCGTCCTGTTCCTGAAAAACAGTGGCCAGGGTGTGCCATCTTGAAGGTAGTCTACATGTTCTTGAGGTGCAGATGCATCCACACTGCGAACAGCAACAATGTCAATAGCCTTCACCACTGCAGAATACTGTGCTCCGGTATGGTAAGGAAGACATCATTCCACCAAGATACACATACAGCTCCATGAAACCATATGTATAATTACTGTTATATTTGGGTATACTCTGATACTGTGGCCCTCTGTCATCAGTAACATACTCCACCAAAGCTAAGATGATGTAAAAAACACTGTTACAGATTGGGAAAAAATACTAGACACAAACTATACAAAAAATTATCTGCTCAAGATGCAGTAATGAATCTGGCAAGTGTGCAAAGAACTACCTATTCTAGATGTAGTAAGAAATTTGCCACATACATGCTTCAAATCACAGAAACTAATATTGAAGAACAATGATGTAAAAGGACAGAACACCTTTAATGTAATAGACATGTGGTAAAAGCACTGGAAGAACTCAGTAATCATTGCCTTACAACTGCAGGGGCTCAACCTCCCAAAGAAAGACTGGACTAAATGCATTCATATCCAAAGTGGCCACACCAGATGCAACATCATGCTTTCTAAGTGGAGACATGTGAACTGTCCATGTTGTGACTTTGGAGTACCTGAGGAAGTCCTAGACGATGTCATAAAAGAGTAACATATAAGAAAATATGGCAGATTGGCTGAGGACTTTACAAAAGCCACACCTCATGCTATGAAGTGCACACAAGACGTGGACACCAATGTGCAGCTAATTAGTCACACATGCTGCAGATCTTAATTCTGTGTGTTATGTGGTACTTATTATGTGGTTTATGTTCTCTCATACATGTTGCGCATTTGTGTTTTTGTTTATTAATGTATTTATATTTGTATATGTGCTGCTGCTATGTGCCATAAGATAAATTAAATAAAAGCAAATTAATTATACATGGACCCATACACAAACCAAGGTGTCCATTACTATATCCATGCCTTCTTTGCTTTCTTGCAGTGACATTTATTAGGTTCTGACTTCAGTATATGGAGGCTTCATATAATACTGAATTCTCAAAGTCTGAGATTATGTACAATTCTGCAACTGTAATAATCTGTGTACTGACAGATATCGACTATGCAGTATGTATTTCATTCCTGTTAGCATTTTCTTGTTGGTGTTGCCATTTTCATAATCAATGCTGTAATAAAAAATTTACAGTACAACTTATGTTGTTGACTTTGCTTATCAATGCCTTTATGAATTCTTCATGAGATGAATTTGGTTAAAATATATGAACTGCAGCCATGCCAAAAGCTAGAAAAGATCACGTTTGTCCTCTCCCGCTGTTTCTCACATCAGTCACTCAAAGACACAAAACTGGGAACTCTTAACACAGTCTGTATCTTAAGATACAAGAATACTATTAAAATAGTGAGTTTTGTATTGATCTTCTTATGGACATGCAAATTTCTACCAACTTTAACCTGTCAACATTTGTGAATTCTATTTTGAACTAAGACTGCAACAATCTCCACTCCTCAGCATTTTCCAAATTTGATTATTAAAACACAGAGGTTCTTTTCCATTCTTAATACACCTACTTGGCTCATATGTCTCAAGAACATGATTAACAATTGGTTTAAACTGATGGTCAGTGAGGGGCAATGGCAGTAAAAGAGAAAGAGAGATGGGTGGAGAT
This sequence comes from Schistocerca serialis cubense, assembly GCF_023864345.2. Taxonomy (NCBI): domain Eukaryota; kingdom Metazoa; phylum Arthropoda; class Insecta; order Orthoptera; family Acrididae; genus Schistocerca; species Schistocerca serialis. Next base: position 396,132,861 of record NC_064644.1, on the reverse strand, counting down.
ACAAGCAGTGGGAGCAAAAGTGAAAGGAGAAAATGGAAATAAATAATACAGATGGGTGGAAACCATACATAGGCTTGGGGGGTTTATCCACCCACAATGGCAAACTCTAACATCTAGGCATATGTGAGGATACATTTTGTATTGAAATTTTAATCAAGTGCGTGTAGAGGAAAAGTACAAGGCTGAGTCAAATGAAAACCTTAAATTTGCAATAATAAATCAAAATTTCACGCCATTATCCTGTAAGTTGGCAAGCGTGCTACAAACAGCGTGCAGAATGGCCTGTAGGTGGCAGCATAGTGCAGATGTACACACTCCGTCGCAGTATCAGTATAAAGATGGCCGCCCCACTTGCGACTTGCACCAGGGAAGAAAAGCGTTCTGTTGTTCGATTTTTGCGTAGTGAAGGTGTGAAACCAATTGAAATTCATCGATGAATGAAGGTTCAGAGCGGTGATGCATGTTTATCACAGCAGCAAGTCTATGAATGGAGTAGGGTGCAAGAAGCATCACTGGGGATGAAACCTGGGTTCACTTCCACCAACTAGAAATGAAGACAGCGAGCAAGGAATGGCGCCATTCCTCATCACCAAAACCAAAGAAGTTTTGAACAGAACCATCAGCAGGGAAGGTTATGCTGACTCTCTTTTGGGGCGAAAAAGGTGTCATTTTGGAGCATTACATGCCTAGAGGGACCACTGTCACCAGTGCATCATACACAGATCTCCTAAAAAATCATCTGTGGCCAGCAATCAAATCAAAGTGACGTAGACTGCTGGCATCAGGTGTCCTTTTGCAAAATGACAATGCAAGGCCCCACACTGCCCATACAACAGTTGCAACAATCACAGACCTGCATTTTGAGTGTCTTCCCCATCCACCATACTCACCAGACCTTACCCCAAGTGATTTCCATATGTTTGGACCACTCAAAGACGCAATGGGAGGAAAGAAGTTCCGTTCTGATGAAGAAGTACGCCACGCGGTGCAGGTGTAGCTGCGCGGACTACCAAAAGAACTTTTATCTAAAGGAATTTATGCACTTTGTAAGTGCTGGAGGACTTGGATTGAGCATGGGGGAGATTATGTTGAAAAGTGATACAACTTTGTACCACTTCTGCACAATAAATAATATTTAAAAAAATATTTAAGGTTTTCATTTGACTCACCCTCGTAAGTTGGATCGCCAGAATTTTTGAGCTGCAGACGTATGGTGGAAACATTGACAGTGTGAAAGAAAGACAAAAGGAGCCAGTGTAATTGAGAGAGGAGAGACAGCAGCGTGGTATACTGTAAACCAATTGGAGAAAAAGAAGACAGTGGGAGAGAGACAAGAGACATACATACACAGTGGCAGTGAGAGGGAGATGCAGAGTAAATGACAAAGACAGATTGGGTAAAAGGATTTAGAATGTCCTCTGTTACAAGAAAGTGAATATGTTCACATGCAAAAATATTCGGTGAGGTTGGTGAAATGATGATTGAGGCAGCTGGTTTCCCACTTTTCTGTCTTAGTCTTTTAAAGATGACAACATTCCCCTTTCCTGTGTTCTAAGAGAAACATTTTTCCACTGGTCTGTATAAGCTAACTCCTTGAAGTCCGTCATATTGGAACTACATGATGTCCATTCATCGTTTAAGTGGGATACTAATAATTGCTAACTTGCTTTTTCTAGCATAAATACTCTTCTAGACTTCTTGATGGATTTATTAACTTTAGTAACCATCGTCACTATGATTACATCATGAACGCTAACCTGTCTCTGTACTGACACTGCCGTTAAGGTCATGCCTGTTTTTAGCTACAAGGTCTAAAATATTTTCATTGTGTGTGAGCTTTGACACATATAAACAACAAGTACACGTAGTGTAAGGTTAACACAAATTTGTTTGCTTTACAGTTTTTTTCTGGATACTTTGCTCATCAGTCACAATTCATGGGAAATGCCCAGCTTATGTGTCTCAAAAAAGTAAAAATGTTAATTGGAAATATTTTACTGAATTTGCAGTCCTTCCAGTTTTACACTATATTTGGCAGTCATTTTAAGTTCATTACAGGCATATTAAGACCATTGGCCATTTATTGCCTCCGCAGAACAACTTTGAGCATACTGGTATTTGTATAGGCATGAAGAGTCGATTATACAGAGACAGCACATCATAAAGTTTTCTTGGTAAAAAAAATGCTAACTAAAAACATAGTTTGATGACCACAGAACTCTTGTGACGATTCTAGAACCCTCGCCATGTGTTCATTATGTTAGTTAATACTACATTTATGCCTCAGACCAGACGTTATGTGCATAAGTATGGTAACTTTGAACCTCTGAATCTTGGTAATGGAAAAGGATATAGAAAAATGTTTCAGAAGCTCCCCAAGAACATCATCTTACGAATATGTGATACAAATTTTGATGATTTGCCTTGAAGAGAAATTATAGAAGTGACCATCCCCTGAACTGATACTTTTTGTAATCAAAAATCATGGTTTTTGGTTGTACCTTGATAACAGATATAGATTTTTGAAAACAGGGATAATTGCATTTTTAGATGAATGTCTAAAGAAAATACAGTTAAAATCTGAGCCATCTGCCATGGTTAGCTATTTAGGTAATTGCAGTCCATGATTCCAAAATGACTAAAAACCAGTTTTTGCAATTTTATGCAAAAGTACAGTAACTTTGAGCCTTTAGAACTCAGTAATAGATACTTACATCAAAAAAAGATTTTAAGTTCCCTGAGAATATCACCTTAAGAACAGTTGGTAAAAAATTTTGACAATCTTTTAGGAATATAAATTATAGAGTGGCCATCCCACAATTGGTACTTTTCGCACCCAAGAATCATGGTTTTTTGGTGGTTTCTCAGGAACAACCCACAAACAAATTGAGCTTTCATAAGCCACCTAAAGTCCACCCTGCACCACACCTAATGAAGAAGGGAGAGGAGGAGAGAAAAAAACCTTGCTCAATTTGCCTGGACTAGAGGAAATGTGTAAGGTTTAAATTTTGACTCTTTACTGTGGGATAGTTACAATATGCCTATTGTTCTGACAGGTATACAAATGGTCACTAAGCCAGGGGCTCTCCACTACACTTGACCTTTTATCTCTATGATCAATATAACCCACGTTAAGACCCCCTAAAAACTGCATTTTTGTGTGTGGCTTTTTGGAACAAATTGGTACCATGTACTGTCATGCATGCACCGATAGATGGAATAAGTTAAAGGCTGCCCTTGGTGGCAACAATGACCGAAACCTTAATAATGTTTACCACTGATTAATGCACCACTTCTTACACGTCTCTCTAGGAGACTAGCTTGTCTTTAGGCATGCTCTGCTGCATGCACCTGTTATCATTCATGGAATTTGTGTTAGTCTGATGCCTTATATTAGAATTAATTAGTGCTGCATCATTATTAGTAGTGTAATTAGCACAAAATCTTTACTGTGCCACAACTTTGAAACATAGTAGTGTTATCTCCTACTTTATCATGAACGGGTAATAAGAAGCATGTTGATTATTTAGTTGGTTTCCAAATGGTCACAATGGCATTATATGCACCCTCCAAAAAATTTGTGTCACTGAATATCAAATTTAAAAAGTGTACCATAATTGTAGGAGTTGTATGCCTGGTGGTAAACTTACACTTGAAGATAAATGTGAGACCACAACACAATCAAATTCTAAGTAAATTATCAACATCGCTGTTAACATTCAATTTTTTTTCACTAAGCGACTGGGCTATACGATATAAAACTTCTACAAATGGCGTTCTCAAGTTATGAGGATACTTGCTTATCATCCAACTAATTCTGTAATAGAATAGTCAAATTTAAGAGGAGATCACCGTCATATCACATACAAAACAATGAATGACAATCTTACTGAAGGTTTACATACTGTTGAAATATGTTGTTGTTGTTGTGGTCTTCAGTCCTGAGACTGGTTTGATGCAGCTCTCCATGCTACTCTATCCTGTGCAAGCTTCTTCATCTCCCAGTACCCACTGCAACCTACATCCTTCTGAATCTGCTTAGTGTATTCATCTCTTGGTCTCCCCCTATGATTTTTACCCTCCACGCTGCCCTCAAATACTAAATTGGTGATCCCTTGATGCCTCAGAACATGTCCTACCAAACGATCCCTTCTTCTGGTCAAGTTGTGCCACAAACTTCTCTTCTCCCCAATCCTATTCAATACTTCCTCATTAGTTATGTGATCTACCAATCTAATCTTCAGCATTCTTCTGTAGCACCACATTTCAAAAGCTTCTATTCTCTTCTTGTCCAAACTATTTACCGTCCATGTTTCACTTCCATACATGGCTACACTCCATACAAATACTTTCAGAAATAACTTCCTGACACTTAAATCTATACTCGATGTTAACAAATTTCTCTTCTTCAGAAACGCTTTCCTTGCCATTGCCAGTCTACATTTTATATCCTCTCTACTTCGTCCATCATCATCATCAAACTCCTTTACTACTTTAAGTGTCTCATTTCCTAATCTAATACCCTCAGCATCACCCAACTTAACTCGACTACATTCCATTATCCTCGTTTTGCTTTTGTTGATGTTCATCTTATATCCTCCCCTCAAGACACCATCCATTCTGTTCAACTGCTCTTCCAAGTCCTTTGCTGTCTCTGACAGAATTACAATGTCATCGGCGAACCTCAAAGTTTTTATTTCTTCTCCATGGATTTTAATACCTACTCCAAATTTTTCTTTTGTTTCCTTTACTGCTTGCTCAATATAGAGATTGAATAACATCGGGGAGAGGCTACAACCCTGTCTTACTCCCTTCCCAACCACTGCTTCCCTTTCATGTCCCTCAACTCTTATAACTGCCATCTGGTTTCTGTACAAGTTGTAAATAGCCTTTCGCTCCCTGTATTTTACCCCTGCCACCTTTAGAATTTGAAAGAGAGTATTCCAGTCAACATTGTCAAAAGCTTTCTCTAAGTCTACAAATGCTAGAAACGTAGGTTTGCCTTTCCTTAATCTTTCTTCTAAGATAAGTCGTAAGGTCAGTATTGCCTCACGTGTTCCAGTATTTCTACGGAACCAAACTGATCTTCCCCGAGGTCAGCTTCTACTAGTTTTTCCATTCGTCTGTAAAGAATTCGTGTTAGTACTTTGCAGCTGTGGCTTATTAAACTGATTGTTCGGTTTTCACATCTGTCAACACCTGCTTTCTTTGGGATTGGAATTATTATATTCTTCTTGAAGTCTGAGGGTATTTCGCCTGTTTCATACATCTGGCTCACCAGATGGTAGAGTTTTGTCAGGACTGGCTCTCCCAAGGCCTTCAGTAGTTCCAATGGAATGTTGTCTACTCCGGGGGCCTTGTTTCGACTCAGGTCCTTCAGTGCTCTGTCAAACTCGTCACGCAGTATCGTATCTCCCATTTCATCTTCATCTACATCCTCTTCCATTTCCATAATATTGTCCTCAAGTGCATCGCCCTTGTATAGACCCTCTATATACTCCTTCCACCTTTCTGCTTTCCCTTCTTTGCTTAGAACTGGGTTTCCATCTGAGCTCTTGATGTTCATACATGTGGTTCTCTTATCTCCAAAGGTCTCTTTAATTTTCCTGTAGGCAGTATCTATCTTACCCCTAGTGAGAGAAGCCTCTACATCCTTACATTTGTCCTCTGGCCATCCCTGCTTAGCCATTTTGCACTTCCTGTCGATCTCATTTTTGAGACGTTTGTATTCCTTTTTGCCTGCTTCATTTACTGCATTTTTATATTTTCTCCTTTCATCAATTAAATTCAATATTTCTTCTGTTACCCAAGGATTTCTACTAACCCTCTTCTTTTTACCTATTTGATCGTCTGCTGCCTTCACTACTTCATCCCTCAGAGCTACCCATTCTTCTTCTACTGTATTTGTTTCCCCCATTCCTTTCAATTGTTCCCTTATGCTCTCCCTGAAACTCTGTACAACCTCTGGTTCTTTCAGTTTATCCAGGTCCCATCTCCTTAAATTCCCACCTTTTTGCAGTTTCTTCAGTTTTAATCTACAGGTCATAACCAATAGATTGTGGTCAGAGTCCACATCTGCCCCTGGAAATGTCTTACAATTTAAAACCTGGTTCCTAAATCTCTGTCTTACCATTATATAATCTATCTGATACCTTTTAGTATCTCCAGGGTTCTTCCATGTATACAACCTTCTATCATGATTCTTAAACCAAGTGTTAGCTATGATTAAGTTGTGCTCTGTGCAAAATTCTATCAGGCGGCTTCCTCTTTCATTTCTTAGCCCCAATCCATATTCACCTACTACATTTCCTTCTCTCCCTTTTCCTACACTCGAATTCCAGTCACCCATGACTATTAAATTTTCGTCTCCCTTCACTATCTGAATAGTTTCTTTTATTTCATCATACATTTCTTCAATTTCTTCGTCATCTGCAGAGCTAGTTGGCATATAAACTTGTACTACTGTAGTAGGTGTGGGCTTCGTATCTATCTTGGCCACAATAATGCGTTCACTATGCTGTTTGTAGTAGCTTACCCAAATTCCTATTTTCCTATTCATTATTAAACCTACTCCTGCATTACCCCTATTTGACTTTGTGTTTATAACCCTGTAGTCACCTGACCAGAAGTCTTGTTCCTCCTGCCACCGAACTTCACTAATTCCCACAATATCTAACTTTAACCAATCCATTTCCCTTTTTAAATTTTCTAACCTACCTGCCCGATTAAGGGATCTGACATTCCACGCTCCGATCTGTAGAACGCCAGTTTTCTTTCTCCTGATAACGACATCATCTTGAGTAGTCCCCGCCCGGAGATCCGAATGGGGGACTATTTTACCTCCGGAATATTTTACCCAAGAGGACGCCATCATCATTTAATCATACAGTAAAGCTGCATGCCCTCGGGAAAAATTACGGCCGTAGTTTCCCCTTGCTTTCAGCCGTTCGCAGTACCAGCACAGCAAGGCCGTTTTGGTTAATGTTACAAGGCCAGATCAGTCAATCATCCAGACTGTTGCCCTTGCAACTACTGAAAAGGCTGCTGCCCCTCTTCAGGAACCACACATTTGTCTGGCCTCTCAACAGATACCGCTCCGTTGTGGTTGTACCTACGGTACGGCTATCTGTATCGCTGAGGCACGCAAGCCTCCCCACCAACGGCAAGGTCCATGGTTCAGTTGAAATATAGCAAATCAAAAAACATAAAAGTAACACTAAAGATATAGACATACAAGTAAGTTCTTGTAGCTCTCACATAAATGTCCAGAGTGATATTTCTATTTAATTTTCTGCTCTTATACAAGTGATGAACTATTTTCACAGTTTCCTCTAACAGGATTCATTAATGACAAGCAAAATACTTATAACTAAAATTTCTATTCAAGATGTCTCATATTCCACAAGCAGCTGGAACCAACTAAATGTAGTCTAGATTCATTAACAGCTAATCTCTTTGTCAAAATCAAACAATGGAAAATCCAGGATGGAATGTAACAATATTATGAAAACTAAAGTTGCCACTACCTTATAGCAGAGATGCTGAGTTGCAGACAGGCACAACAAAAAGACTGTCACAAATAAAATTTCATCCAGTAATGCCTTCGTCAAACATGGACGACAGTCACACACGCACACACATATATACATGAAAATGCAGCTCTCACACGCACATGACTGTAGTCTCTGGCAACTGAAGCCACACTGTGAGCAGCAGCACCTGTGCATGATGGGAATAATGACTGGGTGGGGGTAAGGAGGAGGCTGGGGCCGGGGAGGGATAGTAGGGTAGGAGTGGAGGACAGTGAAGTGCTGCTGCAGAGCACGCAGGGACGAGGTGCAGAGATGGTAGGGCAGTTACGTGCAGTTTGGAGGTTAGATGGAGGGCAAGGGAGAGGTGGTTGGTTGGTTGGTTGTTTGAGGTTAAAGGGACCAAACAGCAAGGTCATCAGTCCCTTGTTTCAAATGGACTCCATTCTGCTAACGGGACATCGCAGTATAGTCAGAAAAATAAAACGGATAAAGGGGAAACGTAAAAGGGCAGTCACGTTGTCATTAGTAAAAACAAATGAGGGAAGTTGGCAAGAGAACGAACCCAACACTATGCTGAAGCAGCATAGGCAAGACCACCTGTGACTTAAAAGGTACAACTGCTATAATGCAGAAAGTACGTATGGGAATAGGAAAACTAACCAAGCCTTAAAAAGAAGGGGTAAAAACAGAGTAAAAGGGAAAGAAAAGAGGATTCCGGTCAGGGAGGTGAATCGGGAATCTCTGAACACTGCCTACAGTGGGAGACACCCAAACACTCACCACCCTGCCCCAATACCAGAGGGAGATTAAAAACTTTAAAACTGAGAATAAAAACCACTCTCCCGGAGGAAACCTAGAACCAGAGAGACCATCCGGGAATCGTCAGCCAACATCAAAGGTAAAGTGTGGGGGAGTCTGTACTTAGCACGCAGAGCCAAAAGAAGGGGGCATTCAACCAAAATGTGGGCCACTGACTGGAAGGCTCCACAACCACATAGCGGGGGTGGCTCATCACGCAAAAGGAAACCATGGGTCAGCCTGGTATGGCCAATGCGGAGACGACACAGTGTGGTCGAGTCCTTGCGGGAGAGGCTAAAGGAAGAACGCCATGGGCCTGGATTCACCTTAATGGCACGAAGTTTATTAGACAGTGGAGTAGCCTCCCAAGAATTGGCCCATGACTGTGCAAAGTGGGATTTGATGTGAAGCCGTAAATCCGCTGCAGGAGGGGTTACAGAAAACGGGGGGTAAGTAACTGCTCCCCCAGCCAAACGATCAGCGAGCTCATTACCCGGGATACCCACATGGCCCGGGACCCATAGGAAGTCAATGGAACAAGCAGCACGGTGAAGATCAGCGAGATGGTCATGGATGGCAGAGACCAAGGGATGGCGCGAAAAACACCGGTCAATAGCAAGAAGGCCACTCATCGAGTCCGTACATAACAAAACGCGGTTGTGTTGGGATTGTTTAATAAAGGTAAGGGCCCGGGAAATTGCCATCAATTCCGCAGTAAACACCCCACATGAGGGTGGCAGTAGATGATTTTCCGTTCCAACAAAGGACGTGAAGGCATACCCAACATGATCAGCAGATTTAGAGCCATCAGTGTAAAAAACAACAGCATCCCGAAACTCCCATAAAATTTGGCGGAAAAAGGAACGGAACACCACCGGGGGGATGGAATCTCTCGGACCGCGGCGGAGATCCATCCGAATTCGAGGCCGAGGAACTAACCAAGGAGGGGTGGAGGGGAGGGAGCGAGGAAGACAGGACAAAGAAGAAAGCCGAAAATCACGGTTAAGAGACGCAAGGCGCAGCCCAACCGGTAAACCCGCCCGAGGGCGGGAGTCAGGCGGGCGACGTCCATGGTCTGGGAATAGGATAGAATAGGAAGGATGAGTGGGAGAAGAACGGATAGTAAGGGCATAAGACACCAGAAGCTGGGACCGCCGAACAGAAAGGGGGGGGGATCCCAGCTTCAACAAGGAGACTATCAACAGGGCTAGTAGGGAAGGCACCGGTGGCCAAACGGACACCACGATGGTGGACTGGATCCAGCACGTGCAGCGTGGAAGGAGCAGCTGAACCATAAACTTGACAACCATAGTCCAAACGTGACAGAACTAGAGCACGATAAAGACGGAGGAGGAGGGAACGGTCCGCACCCCAAGAGGAGTGGGCAAGGAAGCGAAGGACATTGAGTTTACGGAAACATCCTACCTTCAGGAGTCTGATATGGGGCAGCCAAGTGAGCTTGTTGTCGAAAAGAAGACCTAGGAAACGAAACTGTGGAACCACAGGCAATCTTTGTGCAGCGAGATAAAGCTCTGGATCAGGGTGAACCGTAGTACGGCGACAGAAGTGGACCACCCCCGATTTTAAAGGAGAGAATTGAAACCCGTGTGAGAGGGTCCATGCAGAGGCACGCCGTATAGCCACCTGGAGCTGCCGTTCTGCAGATGGCATCGAGGAGGAACTAACCCAAATGCAGAAATCATCCACATACAGGGCAGGAGCGACCAAGGGACCGACAGAGGCCACAAGTCCATCGATAGCAATGAGGAAAAGAAGGACACTCAAGACAGAACCCTGTGGGATGCCCGTCTCCTGGGTGCGTGGAGAACTAAAAGCAGTACCAACTCGAACTCTGAATGACCGATGGATCAGGAACTGGCGGATAAAAATCGGGAGTGGGCCCCGAAGACCCCACTGATGAAGGGTTAGTAAGATGTGATGGCGCCAGGCCGTGTCATAGGCCTTGTGAAGGTCAAAAAACACTGCAACCAAATGGCGGCGCTGGGAAAAAGCCTGCCGAACTGCGGATTCCAAGCGAAGCAAATGATCGATTGGAGATCGTCCCTCTCGAAAGCCACACTGGTAAGGGGACAATAGATCCCGAGATTCGAGGACCCAAGTGAGCCGACGGGCTACCAGCCGTTCAAGTAAATTACAACCAACATTGGTCAAACTAATTGGCCGATAGCTGTCAACAGATAGGGGGTTCTGACCAGGCTTAAGGACAGGAACCACAATGCTATCCCTCCACTGAGAAGGGAAGTCATCCTGGAGCCAGATACGGTTAAACACCCGAAGAAGATGGTGCCGTTGTGGAGCACTGAGATGTTGAAGCAGCTGGTTATGAATGGAATCTGGGCCAGAAGAAGATAGAGCAGAAAGAAATTCCCATTCAGTGAAAGGTTCGTTGTAAGATTCTGACTCACAAGTGGTGAAACATAAGGTGACAGCTTCAGCCCGCTGATTTTGATGAAGGAAAGCAGCTGGATAGGAGGCCGACGCTGATGCCACTGCAAAATGGGTCGCAAGATGTTCTGCGAGAACTAATGGGTCCGTACAAATGCCATCTGGGAGGTGAAGGCCTGGGAGGGTGGACTGCCGATGGCAACCTTGGAGAGAGCGAAGTGTAGCCCATACCCGTGACAGAGGGACAGTGGAACCAAGGGAAGAAACGAATCGTTCCCAACATATCCGCTTGCTCTGTTTGATTAAATAACGGGCTTTAGCGCGAAGGCGTTTAAAGGTAGTAAGGCTGGCTACGGATGGGTGCCTCTTGAAGTGTTGCAAAGCTCGACGGCGATCACGGATGGCAATGGCAATGGCCGTACTCCACCACGGGACTTGCCGACGACGAAATTGTCCAGATGAGCGCGGGACAGCAAGGTTAGCAGCGCGAACAATCGCGTCAGACACGTCACATAGGACGTCATCAATACAACCCGACAAAGAGGGAGAAAACTCGACCTGTGCAGTATATAGAGGCCAATCGGCGCGGTGGAAAGACCAACGAGGTAACCTGTCCATCGGGGAGCGGGAAGGGAGCGTGATAATCAGCGGGAAATGGTCACTATCACAAAGGTCGTCGTGTGGCGACCAGTGTAATGAAGGGAGGAGAGAGGGAGAAGAAAGAGAAAGATCAATGGCAGAAAAGGTACCATGACCAGCACTGAAATGAGTAGGGGAGCCATCATTAAGAAGGCACAGGTCGTGGTCTACAATAAATTGGTCTATAAGAAGACCTCGTCTAGATGGAAAGGCACTGCCCCACAAAGGATGATGAGCATTAAAATCCCCAAGGAGGAGGAAGGGAGGAGGAAGTTGCTGAAGAAGGGTGGTTAAGGCAGCAGGTGTAAGAGTCCTGTCAGGAGGGAGATAAAGATTGCATACTGTGACTGCAGAGTCTAAGTGGACCCTAACAGCAACCGCTTCCAATGTAGTTTGGAGAGGAATCCACGTGCTAGCAATGTCTGTACGGACCAACGTACAAACGCCACCAGAAGCCCGCAAGGGTCCGACCCGATTTCGACAGAAAACACGGAACCCACGGAGGGTCGGTGAGTGAGCATCAGTAAAATGAGATTCCTGGAGAACCACACAAGCTGCTGAGTAGGACGAAAGAAGGGATTTCAATTCCGGAAGGTGACGATAGTAGCCATTACAATTCCATTGGAGAACCACAGAACGATGGTTTAAATGAGGGCTGAACACGCTAAATCCAGTCATACCGCCGGGTCCCCACCCGTCACCGACAAGGAGGGGGCGACATCCATAAACGACAGGTCAGAATCCGGTTGTGAAGGCGGGGAAGGGACCCCCGGTGACACCAGAGGCTCTTTGTCCCGGGACTTATGTTTCTTCTTCTTTTCAGGCTGAGATCGAGGAGGGCTGTGTGGCATAATGGAGCCAGCTGCAGCAAGATCAGGAACAGAAAGAGACCGGGCGACCTGGGGGCCGATAGACCGCGGCTCTCGCGGTCGCCGCGCTGCAGCAGACCTTTGACCTGGAAGGTGCCGGGAAGGGGCATCCCGGGAGAGGCGCCCTTGACCGGCAGACGCCGAAGGAGTGGGACACTTCTCCGGCTGGGGAGGGGGAGCGGCGCCCAGAGGAGAAGGTGTGGGAGCCGCAGGGGAGGGGGGAAGGAGAGGGGTCCGGGATGGGGGTAAGGAAGGGGGAGGAAGGGATGAAGATGTAACCAAGGCGTAACTAGATGTCATGGACACAGGGTGCAATCGTGCATATTTCTTACGGGCCTCTGTGTAGCTTAAACGATCAAGAGACTTATACTCCTGTATCTTTTTTTCTTTCTTATAGACTGGGCAATCTGCTGAACGTGGAGAATGACTACCATGACAATTTACACATACAGGAGGGGGAACACAGGGACTCCCCTCATGGAGTGGACGTCCACAGTCACCACAGAGAGGGTCCTGGGTACAGCGAGAAGACATGTGGCCAAAACGCAAGCACTTAAAACACCGCATAGGAGGTGGGATGTACGGCTTCACATCACAGCGATAGACCATAATCTTAACTTTCTCAGGAAGGGTATCCCCTTCAAAGGCCAGGATAAAGGCACCAGTATCAATACGATTATCTTTAGGACCCTTCTGAACACGCCGAACAAAGTGAACACCCCGCCGTCCGAGATTGTCCCGAAGTTCCTCATCAGTTTGAAGGATGAGATCTCTGTGAAAAATAACACCTTGTACCATATTTAGAGACTGGTGAGGGGTAATGGACACGGGAATTGTGCCAAGATGGGTACAGGCACGAAGGGCCGCAGATTGGGCAGCCGAAGCAGTTTTTATCAGTAACGAACCCGACCGCATCTTGCTCAGGGAGTCCACTTCGCCGAACTTGTCTTCAATGTGTTCCACAAAGAATAAAGGTTTGACACTGGTGAAAGTATCTCCATCAGTCCTGGTGCAAACTAGATAACGGGGGAAAGGTTTTGCCCCTAGACGACGGGCCTGACCCTCCTCCCAGGGGGTAGCCACGGAAGGGAAGGCCGAAGGGGCAAGAGAAGCAGCACTTGAGGAATCAGTACCACGCAGAGAGACGGCCGCAGAAGAGCGGCCAGAGTTTTGGACCCATATGCGTTTCATCTGCATAGCGTCCGCCCTGATACCACCCACTCCGATCAGGGGCTCTCCTCACGGGCGCCACCCAGCCACAGCAAGGGCCGTCTGACACGGCGGCCATTGCCGGGAGTTCCGATGCTCCAGGATGACGAGCAACCACTCCAAGGCATGCATGAGGAGGTCACAGCTCAGGTATCAGAAGTGTGATCCCTGTGTGTTCAGGGGGCTCAACCAAAAGGGTACATAGCGACCCCACCACACGGGCTGGCTACCGTGCTGGCTATGCACCCTAGCATCAGACAACGACATAAAAGAAAAGGTGGAATGTACTAGTAGGGCACACGTCGGAGACACTAGGTAAGGTGCTCTTCCCCAAATGGCTCACACTACGGAAGAGAAATTTTGGAATGGAGGTCAAACCCCAGAGGGGGACCAAGGAATGCCAAAAGGAGGAGATGAGTACGCAACAAAGCCGGAGTGTAAAACCAACAGAACCAGGAGGATAGCGGGGGCCAACATAAGCAAGGACACCAATAGAGGGAGAGGAGAGGGCGAGGGGAAAGGGGTATGGAGGGGAAAGGAGGGGAAGGGAAAGGAAATGCAGCCCGGGAGAGAAAGAAGGCTGCAATGGCTCGGGGCCCCGTGCTCGCCACGCACGTATCCACGAAAGAGTTGTGGACCCCCTGGGGGGAGAGGTGGTGGGGGATAGCAGAAAAGGAGAGAAGTAAGAAGACTGAATGCGATAGTGGAATGAGGGCTGTGTAATGCTGGAATGGGAACAGGGAAGGGGCCAGATGAGTGAGGACAATGACTAACAAAAGTGAGACCACATGAGGATTACGGGAATGGGGGATATATTGCAGAGAATGTCCCCCTCTCCCCAACCCTCCATCTAACCTCCCTACTGCACATAGCTGCCCTACCTTCTCTCCACCTCCTCCCTGTGCACTCCCCAGCACCACTTCACTGTCCCCCAAACCTACCCTACAATCTCTCCCCCTTCCACCCCAGCCTCCTACCCCCACCCAGACGCCACTCCCATCATGCAGTGGTGCTGCTCACAGTGTGGTTTCAGTTGTCAGAGACTACAGTCATGAGTGTGTGTGTGTGTGTGTGTGTGTGTGTGTGTGTGTGTGTGTGTGTCAGTCGTCTATTTTTGATTAAGGCCTTGCTGCAACTTTCATTTTCATTATCTCTTTGCCACTTACACAACACAGAGAAAAAGAAAAGACAAACAAAATTACTATTTTAATTTCATTGTTATGTCAAACAGCTTGTACCGATCTATTACCTTAGTGCCCACAGCTTACTATTTTTTAAGTTAAATAAGCAACATACATAAATCACTCCAACCTTGAAGAGTGAATATCAAATGTTCACAGCCAGTAGTCAGGTTCCCTTAATGGACATAATAACTCTAAGTTCAGCTAATGTGCTGCAATATCATGAGAGAGAAGCAATTCTGCCTGCTCTTACATAGTACACTTGAAGATAAATATGTGGTAAAGTAACTACGGTGCTTGACCCGCTGCAACAGTTGTCCAATGGGATGATGGCACCTGCCCCTCATTCTACTCGAGCTAAACACTACACAAGTTAGTTGTAACATATATTACATTAAGCCATAACAAAGGCAGTCACAGTCTCAACATGATGATATTAAATTCAGCTTTGTCTCAGTTCTGCAAAGTTATATGCTACACGAAATAACATTAAAAATACAATATTTTATTAATGGACCTGCAGAAAAAACATTTGACACTTGCAATATCTTTTCACACAGCAGCACCTGTCACAAAAATACAAGAAATAATATACACCAAAAATGGAAGTATATAATTCAGAATGGGAAAAGTGCAACTGCAAGAAAATAGTGCTAGTAAAAGTAATTTAAGAACACAGCTGCTACAAAGGGAGGACGCACCGGTGCATATTGGCTAGCCAGCTTTTCTCTCTCCCACTCAACCCCCTTAATCTCTCTTTCCTGGAATTATTCCCACCTTCAGTATCCATACATGATGGAAACCAACTCACCCAAGAATTACCTACTATTGCTCTCTGTAGCAAGATTTCAGTCCAGTTGCTACACCGTCACTTACCTTAATATCAGAGGAAAAGTGTGCATTATCTGCCTGTGATACAAGTGTGTTTCATGTTTTCTCTCTTTGTTTGTTGTACTTCAGAGCTAGGAAAAAACTCAGCCCCTGCCTATCTCCAATTCAAGAGTGTTTTCACGTTCGACTTATGTGTTGTTTGTAATCTTAGCTGTGAAACCAACACAGTTTTTGTCTAGATAAACAAGGAAATTACCCCCCTCCTCCTGTTATAACCCACACTCAGGTTGGTTGATGTACTAAGCTGACTGTCATTAATCCAGTGCAAGCATTTCAAATCAGTCTCCCTTACCCCTGACCCCCACCTCCTTTACAAAATAATTATTAAAAAAGTAAAACACTAACTGACCTGTAGGTTGGTTTCAACATCACAGTGATTTACTATACATGGTCCTGTTGAAAGTGGTATGCCCTTGTCTTCCTCTCACCTTTGAAATGGTCTGACCAGCCAATTATATGGGGGCATAATGTTAAACATGGATACTGAACCATACTGCAACTCAGCATTTTTCACATTAGGAGAAACTGACAGAGGTGAAATAGATGACGCGGACTGACTGTGGACTGAAACCCAGGCCTTTGGATTTGCAGTCTGGCACTTCACCACCGATCCATCACCAGACAGTTATCTTAGTTACCACAAACCTAAGAATCGGATTGATTTTTAAGGTGCTTAATCATGAACTCAGCTGAATGGTGAGCTGATTCTTCATTTCTACTTCTAATGTTCACTCGATAAACACTTAGGAATACAAATAAAAAGTTAAAAAATTGCAAAATGGATTTATACAGCGAGTGGAGGGTGTGTTGTAATGGGTAAAGTAAGCTGTAAACAAAAATATTATTGGAAACTGAATTAACCCAGAAAGGTACTTCTCTGTGCATGCTTAACACTTCTTCTGATCCAATAACAATTAGCTGAACAGGAGGTGCATTCTACCAAACAAATAAAATTTTGTAGTTACATACACAAATTGGTAGTCTTGTCTGCTTCTGCAAAGGAACTGTTGAATCTGAAAGATAAAATACAAATTAATGTTATCTTTGTGCCTCTTATATGACAGAACTGTCTTGTACACAATGACTAAAATTCAGTCCATCATGCTACGCCACATACATTAACACTGACTTCTGTGTCTGCAAGTATCTCTGAAAATAAAGAGAAGTTGCAAAGAATTAAATTGGGTATTTTCATATATGTTCACAGATGTGGATCATTAGTACAGCAAAATAATGTAACTAAAACATAAATTCCCAAATACTAAACAAAAGGACTTAATTTCTAGTACAATGCTCAGATGACTAACATAAATACAGGATTAAACTTATTTTACTATGTTAAAAAATTAAATTTACAAATATAAAACTGAATATGTTCAATCATGAAAAAAGTAATAATTATCATCTACTATGATAAGAATCTTATAGAGCTCAACACAAACTGTGAACCTGGAAACAAGAAACCGCTTACATGATTTATACTTACACACACTTGAAAGATACAAAAATCACATTATCTCTTGCGTTTTGTTTTTCTTGTAGGCGATATCTCACCCCCCCCCCCCCTTACACACACACACACACACACACACACACACACACACACACACACACACACACACAAATATATACGTACAAACACGTTCTCTTCTGATGGTTGAAATGTGTAATCACAAGTTTCTCCTGCAAGACTTTCTTTTACAATAGTTATCAGTTCTTCAACTGTTATCTTGCACTAATCTGTTCATTTATGCATTCATATTGTACCCAACAATCTCAACGACTGTTTTATACAGCTTAATATTTGTCTACATTTTCAGTGTCATGTTAACTGTTCCAAGGTCTGTTAACTTGTACCCCACTGACCTGTTCATTCTAGTAAATATTTATCCTACATTTATTTTCTTGTGTACTCTTTTTCAGTTTTTATGCCTGGGGTCTGACTCAACACTAAGAGGTTATTGTGACAGCCACTGAGGGAATAGGCTGTAACCAACTGCAGATTGTGCCACACTTTGAAACAGACAATCACCATCATCTGAGTTCCAAGGTCATACAAGGTGGAATCCAAAATTTTTGGGACTGGTGCTGCCATCTGGAAAGTAGGAGTAATATATCTTTTCACCGCTACATGGTGAGAGCTGCATATCTGATGAGTCAGTGTGCGGAGTGACATTCAGCTGGGAGGACATGTTGTGTGTCCACAGTGATTTCCGTAATACTCTGTGTTTGGTGTGTGGCGATTTTATGATGGATCCGCAAACAGAACAGCGCGTGTATCAAATTCTGTGCGAATCTCAGAAAAAGTGCTACGGAGACCCTTGCATTGTTTAGGGAACAGAGCTTGAGTCGTATGTGTGTGTTTCAGTGGCATACTCAGTTCAGGGCCGGCCATACAGACGTCGAAGATGATGCTCACACTGAAAGGGTTGTTAGCCGCACAATGCCAGACAATTGTTGCCAAACTTCAATAATTGATTCGTGCGGATCGACGTCGAACCATTCAAGACCTTACAGATGAAGAGGTTATTGGTTATGGCACATGTCAACAAATGTTGACTGATGAATTGGGTATGTATGCATCATGTCGCTGCAAAATTTGTGCCAAGGATCTCGAATGCCAATCAGAAGGCGCAGTGTGTTGAAGTGTGCACCGACCTTTGTCAGACGGCATCTGAAGATCCAACCTTCTTGTCATGGGTTATCACCGGCAACAAGAACTGGTTTTACAGTTATTACCCAAAGACAAAGCAACAATCGTTCCAGTGGAAGAGCCTGGGCTCTCCAAGACCCAATAAAGTGAGACAGGTGAAGAGCAAAGTGAAGAGCATGATCATCATTTTCTTTGATACCAAGGGAATTGTGCAGAATTTGTCCCACCCAACCAAACAGTGAATTCCGCGTACTACTGTGACGTTTTGCGATGGCTCTGTGAAAACATGCGGTGACGGCGGTACGAACTTTGGCATCAAGGGAACTGGCTGCTGCAACACGACAGAAAGTCCTGTCACACATCCTTGCTCACCAGGACCTTTTTGCCAAAAAACAACAGGCGGTTGCACTCCACCTACCGTACTCGCCAGATTTGGCAACTTGTGACTTCACGCTATTCCGAAAATTGAAACTCAAGTTGAAAGGCCGTTGGTTCAACACTTTAGAGAGGATTCAAGAAGCATTACTGGCAGTGATAAACACCCTCAAAGAACAGGACTTCCAGAAGATGTTTGACCAGTGGCAGAAGAACTGGGACCAGTGTGTACGTGCAGATGGGAATTACTTCGAGGGTGATGGTGACCATTAGTCAAAGATAAGGTTTCCAACAGATGACAGTAACAGTCCCAAAAATTTTGGATATACCTCATATTTGGATCATTCTAGCAACTGGCAGAGAAGGCTGAGAACACCAGTCTTGCTTCAGAGGTTTCAATGAAGCTCATAACCTACAGCACTGTGTGCAGAACACATTGTGGCTCTCTCATTCTTAGTCAAGTGGAAGGACGGAATCAGAGACTGTGAAGGTTCTGTGACTTCCTAGACTTGCGCCATTGGGCTGAGAACTGTAGGGTACCCCTAAATGGGTCAAGTATGTACTCCACAACAGAGGCTGCTGCCCAGGTAGCTGACTGCGTGTGGGATACACACACGGAATTTTTACATTAGGCAACTCTCCATCCAGTCCAGATAACAATAGGTGTAGAAGACCCAGAAGTATTGATGTAAGACCCAAACAAATGTCTCCCACAGGCAACAGCATTAAATTCCTAGCCATTAACTGCTGAAACATTCACTACAAAGTGCCAGAGTTTGAACTCCTTCCAAACAGCAGCAAAGTTTAGACAGTACTAGGAACAAATGCTGGTTGAAACCTGAAGTTGACAGCAGAATGATTTTTGGGGAAAATTTAAGTGTCTTCTACCAAAAGGATTTAGGCTAATGGGAAACAGAGGCAGTGCATTTGTCACAGTAAACAAGAACCTCAAATCCACCAAGACAGAAATTGCAGCTGCATGCGCAATTGCTTGAGCAAGAATAAGTAGCAGGAGTGGGTAAAAAATTATTATTGGATCCCTCGATTGACCACCAGATTCATCTCCTGATGGGGGCAAAAACTTTATAGAAAGCCTCAGGTCACTTGTTTGTAAGTTCCCCAATCATACTGAACTCACTGGAGAAGACTTTAATCATCCAGCAAGCAACTGGGGTGATTACAGTTTTGTTAGTGTTGGAAATGACAAAAAATCCTTTCAAATATTACTTCTCGGGAAACTAACTGGAACAGACAGTTCAGAAACCCACTCATGATGGAAATATATAAGATCTAATGGCAATAAATAGGCCTGATCTCTCTGAGAACATCCACATCAAAATTGGTATCAGTGACCATGAGGTAGTTGAAGCAACAATGATTACCAAGTACAAAGAGCGACTAAAACAAGCGGAGATATGTATATTTTCAGCAGACTACATAAAGAAGCATGTAGTGTCTTATCTCAATGGGATACTTGAAACTCAGGACAGGAGATGGAGAGGATGTGTGGCTCAAGTTTAAAACAGCAGCTGACCATGCTCTGGATAGAAATGTACTCAGTGAAACAGAACACTGCATAATAGGTGTAAAACCAAGCATTGGGCTATAAAAAGAGAGATGCTGAATGAAACACATTTGACTGACAAGAAGGCAATGCATGAAGCCTTCAATCCTATCATAACAGAATAATGTCAAATGAGCTTTCAAAAAACCCCGAGAAGTTCTACTTGTATGCAAAGACTGTTAGTGGCACCAAAGTTAGTGTCCAGTCACAGACAAGACAGAAATTGATATTGACGGCAGTAAAGCAAAAGCAGAAATGCTTTCCTAACTCAGTGTTTTTAGAAAGGAAAAACAAAGAGTATAAGCCCAATTTAACTCTCATACAACTGTAAAGATGAGTCAAACAGATAATAGTGTCAATGGCATTGAGAAACAGTTGTGATCATTAAGACTGAACAGAGCTCCAGGAACTGACTGAATCCCTATCAGGTTCTATACTGAATTTGGGACTGAGGTAGTTCCTCTTTTAATTATATAATCTATCACACATACCTCGAACAAAAAACCATGCCCAGAGATTGGAAAAAAAGTACAGGTCACATCTGTTTACAGGAAGGGTAGCAAAAATGATCCACAAATTTACCATCCAATATCCTTGGCATCCATTTGTTGTAGAATCATAGAATATATTCTGAGCTCAAACACAGTGTGATATCATGAACAAAATGACCTCCTCCAAGCCAACCAGCATGGATTCCAAAAACACCAATCACGTGAAACCCAACTTGCACTTTTCTCACCTGACACACTGAAGGCTTTGGACCAAAGCAGTCATGTTGATGCAGTATTTCTTTATTTCCAAAAAGCATTTGACTCAGTGTTACATTTACACTTATTATCAAAATTATGACCGTATGGCGTACTAGTCAGTGGGGAGGACACAGCACAGTATCTTGGATGAAAAATCGTTGATAGGTGTAGAAGTAACTTTAGATTTGCCCCAGGGAAGTGCATTGGGATCCTTGCTGTTCATGTTGCATGTTAATGACATTGCAGACAAGATTAGTAGTAACTTCACACTTTTCATAGATGCAGCAGTTATCTATAATCAAATACTGTCTGAAAGAAGCTCCAAAAATCTCAGTTAGAACTTGATAAGATTTCAAAACGGTGCAACAACTGACAACTTGCTTTAAATGTTCAGAAATGTAAAACTGTGCACATCATAAAACAAATAACCACAGTATTCTATGACTATAATATTACGGAGTCACAGATGAAATAGGTCAACTGATACTAACACCTGGGTGTAATACTTCATAGGGATATGAAATGGAATGATCACACAGGCTCATTCACCAGCAAAGTAGACTTTGGTTTATTCGTAGAATACTAAGAAAATTGAATCAGTCTACAAAGGAGATTGCTTACACATCAGTTATTCAACCCCTCCTAGAACATTTCTCAAGCGCGTGGGATCCATATGATATAGGAATAACACCGGACAATGAACATATACAGAGAATGGCAGTGCAAATGGCCACAGGCTTTTTTGACACGTGGGAGTGTGTCACAGAGATGTTGAAAGAATTGAACTGCCCAACTTTGAAGATAGATGTAAAGTATCCTGATAAATCCTAATCGCAAAGTTTCAAAAACTGGCTTTAAAGGATGATTCTAGAAACACACTACAACCCCATACATGTAGCTCCAGCATGGATTGTGAGGACAAGATTACACGAATTACAGTCCACATAGAGGAATTAAAATAGTAATTCTTCCATCATACCATAAGTGAATGGTATGGGAAAAAGCCCTAATAACTGGTACAATGGGTCATACTCTCTTCCATGCCCATCATGATGGTTTGGAGGGTGTAGATGTAGAGTATCTCCTAGATCATACTTTGTCTCATTTTAAATGTCCCTCTGTAGCAATACATTTCTTTCTAAGGTGCATGTTTCTTACTGATATAGAGCACTGCTCCAGATGTATAGTTCTCACTATTTCATTCTCAGTTCTATGTCAACATGGGAGGTCATTAAAGTTTTACCTAAACCAATCTACTCGCCCATTGTGTGCAATCTTGTTTCATAGATAAAACAATTAATGAATTTCTTCTAATGTCTTAACATCATTACCTGCTTTTTTACTTCTCTTCAGCACTTTCATTGAGCAAAGGTGTCTGACACAGTGGTTTGGTGCTGGATTTTTATTTGTGAGTGGGGTTGAAATCCCTGCCCTACTATCCAGATTTGTTGTTGATTCCCCTAAAATACTTTATGTGAAGTCAGGATCCTTCTGTTGAAAAGATCACAATAGATTTCCTTCTTCATCCTTGCCCAGTATCAGTTTGTGCTCCATCTCTAATGACTTCAGCATCGACGGGATGCTAAGAGCACATTTTCCTGCCTGTTTGTATGATTTTTAATTTGTTTCATTCAACCTTAACACAAATTGTGTTTTATGTAACCTAGCAATTACATGCAACACTTGTTTTAAAATCTTCCTTTCCTTCAGCTCCATGGCTTTGTCACCTGCATATTTCATTACTGGTTTTTACAGTCTATTTCCATTCACAAATTATCTTTAAGTTTACTCAGTGTACCCATGACAACCAACTGCAATCCTGCCTAAGTACATTATTTTGACTATGAGTTTGTCTTTCTTGAGTTCTGGAACTTTCTGAATCAACTTTTTTTTAAAAGTATTCTTCACATATCTTCATATTTTCATCCAGTTTCTATAGACGATTTCAACAATCGTATCCCAACCTTTTTTGAAGTTTCTTTGTTTCCCATTGACTGATACTCTGGTCAGCAATTTAATAGTGAGCCTACTCCTGTCACCCTATAGTTTTCAGACTCATTCACTGGTACTTACCTCAGTAGGATGAGATTATAATTTTCTGAAAAGTTAATGGTATACCTCTTGTTCAATAGAGTCTGTACAGCTGATAAAATAACAATGCAGTCCCTGTACCTCCACTGATTTTAGCACTTCCGAAGGTATCTCATCCACTCTTGAGGATTCGTTTGAGTTTGAATCATGCAGTTGTCTGTGACCATATTATTTCATGATTTGCATCTTCCAAATCAATCTTGCTCTCTTCTGTTACTCCACAGGGTGACTGTCAGAAGTTATAAAAAAAATTTTGTGTCCTTTGTTCCATGCTTAACAAAGGTTTCCAATCTGCAATTCAGAGGTTAACATCTTTACTTTTTAACTTCTCCCAAATTTTGTACTTATTCATCACAATCAAAAAGTTTCATTCAAAGGCCACACAGTCCAGAATCTGTATGCTAATCAGGCAAAATCACCATGACCACCGAGGAAATTTTCCCACTGATGCACCTGGTTGAAGTTACCCATTTGCTAAAGTACCGTGTCTTGCTGCATGAAGAACTCTGTAACTGCCTGCTACAACATCCTCGTCTGACAGGAATCATTGACCCTTCAAGGCCTTTTTTAAGGGACCCAAGTCATGATAATCACATGGGGAGAGATCAGGACTACAGGGTGGGTGCTCGGGTGTCTCCCACTTGAGTTGCCGTAATGTCTGCATAAGTGCCAGATCAACCAGTGTCTTGAGTCAAATCTCGACCAAATTTGGTGCATCATTCTGCAGTGTTGGTTCTCAAGAGAAGTGCTGCCCCCTAAACACTGGATGTGTATTGCTGTTTATCCTTCAGCATCCAAGAACAGAATAAGAGTATGCTGGTCTTGTATTGTCACCATAGTTCACATTTCCGCATTTACTGCATGCACATCAGAAAGACATGAGTGCCACATTAATACCTTGCCTACATGTCAGTGCTTATATACCCACATTGGAATTGCACTATGTTGCATATACACTGCAGCAATGCCCTTGAACAGAATCTTTTTGATTGCCCTTTATACAATTTCATTAGCCTCAAATATTTTCCTCCCCTTTATTATATTTTCACCCAGGTCTGTTAAACCATCCCCAACATTAACATTGTTTTAGAAAATTTACACTTCCTCACATTCTACTTAATTACCTGGTACCCCACACATCCTCATATGCCCACACTTTCATGTTTTTGAATTCCAACTGAATGTTCACCACAACTGGGTTGGGATCCAAGTCAGTATTTGATTATATCGGTGAGTCTTGCAGTTTAGCTTCTGATTCCTAAACTTTTGCCCAGCAATAAGAAATTGCAGCTTGTATCTTCCAGTATTTTCTGAGCATACCTACTTTTATGAGCTTTGAAGTGTGTGTACTCTAGTCGCTTGAAACTCTCCTCACTCATTTCTTTCTTCCACTCAATATCATCTAGAAATTCAACCTCCATTTCTCTCTCCTGCTGCAGTATCCCATTTACCCAAGAATATTACATTCAATTTCCCTTTCATATATGTTATCAGCCTCTCAGTTTCCCTAACACTTCCTAGTGATGTACATATGCAAAACATGTTCACTTAGAACAATAATTTCATCACTGTGTTGCTTGGTGGTGCTAATAGTGCAACTCACTTTCCTATTCACAATGCGCATTACACCAGTCATGTTGCCATTATCCCATACTGACCTGTTCACACCTGTCTTGACATATTTTCATTTACCATACATAACCATCACTAAACTTGACTGTTCATCTGCCCCCTCAACATTTCCAGTTTTTCTACAAATTCAAAACTTCTGACATTCTATACTCCAATTTGTAGAAAGTTGGCTTTCTCTTCCTCTTACTGTGAGTCCCTCATGACCAGTCCTCCCCCCCCCCCCCCCTCGCAAACATGACTCATTTTGGATTTTATACCGTCTTACTAACAACAATTTTTGGCAATACACCAAAATAGGGACACACATTCTGCAGACGTCAGCCATTCTATCACACAAACTTCCCAGCTGGTAAACTTGTCAATGAACCAATGACGTCTACCAGCTGTGATAGTGTGTCTACAATACACACCAGGTAAAATGCAGACCAAAAAATTGAACAGGAAAAATAAGCACTGAGAAATGACACTGCATACAATTATGGCTTTTCATTTATGTCACTCCTGAGGCAGTTTTCCTTGGACCACTGTACACCACTATTTCTTTGCTTTAGCTCGTTGATGGTTTTAATTTCTACTTTTGGTACCTGTTACACAGTGTGCCCCCTGCACCACCTTTTTCAAAGTTGATAGATGCTACAGACCTCTGTGCCCATCTTTCAGTTATAGTTCACCTATTTTGACCATCATGGCAACTGAACCAATTAATCCACAATAATGTAATGATGATGCGGCATGTACTATCATATATGCAAAAACAGAAAAAGAACACTACACTGAAAATATTTCTTCTGCATCAATATTAATTTTAGATATGTATTTTGTAACAGAGTAGCCCAAGGTTTAGTTTAGGTTAGAAGGTGAAAGTTTGGTAAAGAGTTGGCAAAATCTCAGATATGGTGGAATACTGATCCATAATGTAGCCTAAGGTCTAGGTTAAGGAGAAACTAGTGAAGCAGTATCAAACACATTAGTTAATTAAAATTTCCTCCTCCTTTTGGCACAGTTCATTATTTACACTCCATATGCCCCACACCATGTTCGGTGCACACACTTATCACTTGTCCTGATTATAAGCAACTTTACTTCAATTTATACTATCTTTCAGTGTCCAATACCTCATCTCACACCACACTAACATTTGTAATTAGCAAGAAAGACTGTAATATCAACAGTACATATGTATGGTTACATGTTACTGCATTCAAAATTTATTATTTAACTTTCACTGATTTCTCGGGAAAGTGATTATCTTTCTTCACACAACTGCAATTTTTGTATCTTACATTTTGAATTGACATCCATCTTGGAAACTTGAAATTATAAGATGATTACTCAAGTTAACAAAACAACATAGCTGTCTTCACTTAGGATTTCCAGAACAATTACAAAACAAGTGGGTTCTTGTATCATTTCTGATAGCTAGAATGATTTAAAATTAAGTGTTTTACTTGACAAATAAACTGATGTGTGGAAATAATCCAACTAAATCACTCAAATGTTGTAAATAAAATGATGTCATGCCATGTTACCAGTATAGAGGTCCATGAATCCTTCCTGGCCAAGTTCAGCAATCATCCTCTGTTGCCATCGCCGTAGAGCAACCCGTGACTTTTCAGACATGGTAGCATTTAGTATTCTACTCACTGCTGGATATTTATAGTATTCGGATTTCCAGGCATTTTCAGTTACAGGTTTTTCTGATCCACATGTTGAGAGTTCTTCAATTTTCTCATTGTTGAATAATGGAAAGGAGGGTATGCTTTTCAGTACATTGTCTGGTAAGTGCAACAAGGTATGTTTCTTACAGTTTTCTGTTACACTGGGTAATGGTGGGACATTGGAATCATCAAATTTTGGAAGCAGCCCTTCGATGTCCTCTGTAACTTTACTGTCTGGTTCGGAAACAGTGGTTAATTTTGGTTTCGCTGCTGCTGGTGGTGTTTCTGTTTTCTGTACATGGTTTGACGCCTTCCTGACTATAATCTGGATTTGAGGATTGCTCAGCTGACGGAGCTTGGTTACGTTCTTAGTACTTCTCGTCAGCGTCCACTGCAGTTCTCCAGTAGCACTATTTTTCTTCTTATCTTCTGGTGCATTTGCAAATAAATTTTTGTTACATTTTCCGTTTGCTCGTTTCTGACTTCTTGTTTCCAAAAGTTCACCAAACAAGCTTTTATTTTCTTTATTTAATTTTTTTATCGCTTCTCCTACCTCTCTGCTAACTTTTTTCTTATACGACACGGACATATGAAACTCATAACCATTATGTGCTACAGATCGAAGTTTACTGAGCAGTTTGCGTGTCAACATCACTAAACTTTTATGCCTTACAAACAATTTAGGTTACTTGTCTAGTGTCACAAATTTGTGATCCCAAAACATTTATTTCAAAACAACCGCTCGTTATATGGCATAAGCTGTGGACAAAGCGATCAGCTTCTGGTTTTCGTCGGCAAAATCTTACTGCCATATGTTATTTGGTGTCTACTCGCCAATAATCCACTGTATCAAACGATCTGCATGCAAACGAACTTGACCTACACAACTACTTTCACTTCTCAGCAATGCATACGCCCACATACTGTTTACTAATAACCAGAGATTCGAGTATAAACGGTCGACAACATATTCACAGATAAAAGAGTAAAATGTCAGTGTTGGACATGGAGGTAGAATAAGGGGAGATGGCGCTACAGACTTGCGCTGTACGTTGTTTTGAAGCCAGTGGGCGAGGCCTGCCGCCATCTTGGATCCCCCAAAACATTAGCAGACGAGTGTTTACAATTGTTTCTTGTTCGTTATTTATGTCGTGTGCACGTGATATTTGTTTTATATAGTAAATGTTACTCGGTTTTAGTGAACAACACAGCATAAGGGACGCAACTTCAAACGTTTTTCTAGTCTTAAATGCGTATTTGATACAGTAATACGTAAAAATGTTACGCTTCTTGCCTCAGTACTGTAATTCCTTTTTGTTTATACACTTAGAATAACCGAGAAGAGACGTATGTGCTATGAAAACAGTGCTTTTGTAATCCATTTCTATTCACTTTCATTGTGTTTGTGTCGATAATTGATAAAGCCAGAACTCCAAAAACAATGATTGATAGTTTAGAGGCACCGATTTGTATTCGTTGCATTTTCAAGTCAAATGCAAATTTTAAATGTTCACGTTTGCAAGAAACTTACCTTATTTCCTTTGGTGTCCCATAGATGTATGCAGGGATGATATAAACAAGCCAGCTGTCATGTCAACAAAGTGAAAAATACGTTGAATTACGAAGGAACAGAACTGAATTTAAGATTGTTAGGCCCATTGCAATTTCCACATCTGCTTTCTTTTTAAATTGTACCTACCAAATGACATTCAATGTGGCAAAGAACAGAAATTTACAGGGTAACACGACAACACAGTGATTAATGTAATGATCTAAGCCTGGACTTCGATAGGGAACTTTGCTTTAACAAATATGTAACCATTTAAGTACTTATAATTTAACCACTGTAACAGGTGTTCCACACATTTTACTGAACATTTAATTAACTACATGTAGTTACATTAGTTTTACATTAAATTATTGCATTTTAAAACATTAGTCCTCATTTCCAGGATATTTCTTGCCAGGACTTTTCAGTTACTTCAGAATAACCACACAGTGAAAACCAAGTGTAATGCTCACTTCCAGACAGCTCTTCGCCTTGGATTGATAGGAAATCTAAAGTTAAATCACAGAAATAAAACCATCCTGTAAAACTTTACAGTGCATCACAATTTCAAGTATATATAAGAAAATAGCACTTAAATAAGTCCACTTACGAATGAAATGTGATTTGTTTAAACTTAAGACTACAGTCAGAACGATTAGTACACCCGTGAGCGACGCAAGCCGGCATTTTTTATCAAAACACTTCACGACTACACGGAATCAAACCACCAGAAGCGAATGTTTTGGGGTAGCTAACATGGCGGACCTTCTCTTGGATCGGCTTCAAGTTTGTGACGTCATGACAACTCCTCTTATTTTTACCTCCATGGTGTTGGAGCGATAAGAATAGCGTTGAAAATAAGTAACCATTACGTGTACTCGACACATTCGATTATCTAACAGTTTAATTTTGTATACAATGGTTATCCGTTCCAAAATAAAGTTCAAGGCAGTGACAACAAACATTAAAATTTTTTGTATAACGGATTTTCGCCCCCAATTAAAGTTTAAGCCACTGACTACAAACACGGCGTTACAGTGTCACTTAACAATTTAAAACTTTAGATCTGGATTTACTGCCACATTGTGACCAAACATATGTCCCTTTTCCGCTAGACACAAGAACGGGAATAAAATAATGCTGCTCC
Source organism: Schistocerca serialis cubense (assembly GCF_023864345.2). NCBI lineage: Eukaryota > Metazoa > Arthropoda > Insecta > Orthoptera > Acrididae > Schistocerca > Schistocerca serialis. Next base: position 396,103,918 of record NC_064644.1, on the reverse strand, counting down.
ATGTGTTAGCGAGTGTGCAGATGAGTAAATATTTGAAAATATAAACGATGGTGCAGGACAGATTTTCATTAAATTTAGGAAGATTCAGTACATACCGTTCAGTACTTACCACAAAATATGAGAACATATAACTCTCTTATATGTTGGAGCCTACGAAATTAAAGAAATAGATAGCGTCCTGCCTTTGAGAGAACAAGCTGATCACACCACGAATTCGTTATTTTGACAACTGGTTCATAATATCTATAATTTGATGTAAAATAGACAAATTTCTTGAAAATGTAACTTTTTTTTTACAAAATACATTGACTAACTTCTCCCATTTACGTATGAAAAATTATATTCTCCACATGACCATCCAAAGGCCGTGCGGCAACGGGCTCATTGAAGTTCTCGATGACGCGTTCACAAGCATCTGGTGGGATGCCGTTAATTGGTCAACTGGTGATTGTTTGTTGTTTGTTTTTGCAAACTTTAGATTTCACAAAATTCCACAAAAAAATCATAAAGCGTAAGATCGAATGATCTGGCAGGTCATTCCCGGTTACCACGCAAACAAATAATTTTTCGAAGAAACTTTTCATTCAGCAGAGCAATCGTTTCATGGGATTTGTGACATGTTGCACTATCTTCTTCAAAAAAAGAACAGGCATTTTCGTCAAAAAGAGGGGAAAACTAATCATAAAGTATGTTTCAGTAACGGTCGCCATTTTCAGTGACCGCAGCTCCCTCATCATTTTCAGAAAAGTATGGGCCGATTACTCCTCCTGCCCAGAACCCACACCACACAGACGTACGTTTTGGATGTACCTCACCTTCCACAGTCACTCGCGGATTTCTAATATCTTTCTATCACATGGATACGTTGCTCGGTTGTTATCTGATCCAGGACGAAAATAAACATCACACAACGGTGCTCACCACACACAAGCAATCAGGCTGCAGATGTGAAGGATTGCAGATAACAAACATGAAAAAACCATGCCTGCTAACCGTCGTATGAAAAAATAGTGCAAATTCAAATTCGTCCTAACTTCCTGGATATCCTGTACGTAGCACTTGACGTTTAAGGTCCGAGAAAGCGAAGTTGTCGTCTGTCTACACAATCTCTATGGTGTTGTCTCAATAGAAAATCACTTTGTGTCACCATCTCCTACAAAAATACAAATAAATTCGAAAATTCACATTTATTTATTCTCGCTATGGACTATAGTCTGACTCTGTAGCTGAGCAGTCATTGTGGCTGAATGCCCTGTGGTGGACCCGCATTCTATTCCCTGTACTGCGAGGAATTTCTTCCTCGGTAGGAGGACCAGAACAGGTCCCACTCAGCCTCGTGATGCCAACTGAGGAGATATTACATTTCCACGTCAGTGCTTTCCTTCTTTTTGTTTATGGATTACAACTGACAACTTCACACTGAGAGTAGTAGGTGTATCATGAAATTTATATACGCACAGAGTAAGACAAATGTTGCATAGTCACAATAAAAAAGTCCAAATAAATAATTTTAAAAAAAGGCAGATTTACCATTCTACATGTACAGGGTGAATCACCTAAAACTTACGCCGCAAATATCGCGGAAATGGAAAATGCTATTGGTGTGTATTTTTCATAGAATGGATTGGTATTCAGTTACTCGTATTGTTAGCCAATAAACAGATTGTAATAATATTTAGAAAGTGCATTTTTTGTGCAAACATACTCTTTTTTAAACCTATTGACATTAAGAAACTAAAAGTAGGGTAAATTAGAATATCACTGGTGTTTGTTACAGGATTCCAGTGCGAGCTGGTTCTGAGATATCGTATTTTGAAAAGTTTCCACACCGATGCTTGCTTGTTCCATTTAACCTGCGTAGTTGCTAGGTTCGATGTTGTTATGTCTGCGTACAGTGTGCTGGTGTGTTCCTTCAGCACATTGTGAGTTGTTGGTCAGTGTGTGACAGTATAAGCAGAAGGTCGTAAGTGGAAGATGGGATTTAACAATGCACAAAAAGCCGACATGCTCAAGGTGTATGGAGAGTGTAGGAAGAACGTAGTTCATTCATGTACAGAGTATGCGGTAAGATATCCTAATAGACATCAACCATCTCGGTAATTATTTATCAACCTCTTCAACTAGTTACTTGAAAGTGATATTGTAATGTCTAGACAACTTAACAGAAGGAAACAAGTGATGACAGAAGAGGGGAAATTAATGTCCTTGCTGCTGTTGCAGTTGATCCCCAACTTAGCTCTCACGCAATCACACGAGGAAGTGGCAGGACTCAGGCAAGTCTCCTGCTCATTCCCCTCTGACATACAGTGAGTCCAAAAAGTATTTGTCTAGTTGTAATTTTTTAAAGAAAACTAAGTATATGTCACATGAAAGGAAGGGAACATAAAATGTGAACATCCAGTCATATGCAACAAACTTTGTAAGTCATTTTTATTGATGAACAAGGAAATAAATACATCCATAGGGATAATAAATTTGACAAAGTGCAGAATTTATTCTAGGGCTACTTCAAAAAGTATTCGTCCACTCATTTTTTTAAAATTTACAATCTGTAAATATGATTTCAGTTACAAGAATTGATATTTAGTGGGGTTTCCCTTTGCATCTATTACTGCTTGTAGTCATCTGGGCATCGACTTGACCAAGTTTGCCATCAAAGAGGCAGGAATTTTGTCCCATTCGTCTTGAAGTGCTTCTTTTAGGTCTCTCTTGTTAGGAATGTGTCTTCTCCTGATGCCATCTTCCAGTATTTTCCAAATATGTTCAATAGGATTAATGTCTGGGCTCTGAGGAGGGTGTTAAGTTGTTTTGGGGTATTGTACAGGAGCCACAGCCTTGTATTTAGAGCTGTATGCTTTGGGTCGTTATCTTGTTGAAAAATGTAATTTCCTTGCAGGCCAAATTTTTTGGCACTAGGATTCACATTATCCTTTAAAATGTTGATATGCAAATGTTGATCCATTGTACCTTCTACGAAATGTAATTTCCAACACCCACAGCACTCATTCAACCCCATACCATAAGGGAGCCACCACTGTGTTTAACCATTGGCACAAGATTGCATGGCAACATCTCCGCATTCTTCTTCCACCACACCATTCGCCTGCCATCCGATCCAAATACGTTATATTTACTTTTATCATAAAATATTACTATATTCTAGACATCTTTCTTTTTGAATATATGTTCTATCGCAAAATCAAGACGTTTCTTTCGATTCTGTTCACTGACCCAAAATTATTGTAATAATCACTATGTGGACGATGTGGCCTATTCTACACCTTATTTTAGATCTATGTGATGATGCTGTGCTAATTATATTTATATATTTTGACGATGCCACTATGGCCATATCACTTTAGGACATGGTGTAAAAAAGATCTGAGGATGGTCAATACGGACTGAAACCGGTCATCATCTAAAGAATTGATATTGTCATCAGAGACTGGAAAAAAAGCATATATCCATATGTTTTGAAGGTATTTCTGATTGTGTTGGCACATATCTTGTTTCCCTAGACTCTAACTCCACAGCGATCTTAGGAGCGCTGATTTTAAGTTTCTTCTTCATTTCCCTCGTCATAAATCTCACGTTTGCATCAGTGAAAGTGTGAGGGTATCTGGTATGCGGTTGGTTTCTTAATGATTTTGTTGTGCAAAATCGATTTATTATCGACTGAACCGTCGATCTAGGTCTACCGACTACTTTAGCAATCTTGTAAGAAGATTTGCACACATTATGTAAGCGCAGAATAAGTTTTCTTTCGATCAGCGTCGTCTCACTACACTTACGGCCCATGGCGCTAATTGCACTGTATCGGTGGCATTCAGAACTACAACAGGCGATAGAGTGGGGCCGCACACGGTTGACTCTAGTGTGTGCCGTGGGTCAGCCTTATAATTTAATCACTGCGCGTAGAATTTCGGCATGTTCGGATGGTGGACGAATACTTTATGAACTAGCTCTATTCTGTTACCTTGTTGACGCTTTGGATGTATTTCTTTCCTTGCTTTTCAACAAAAAATGACTCACCAACATTCTTCTTACATGACTGGCTCTTTAGATTTTGTATACATTTCTTTTCATGTCACACCAGCTTTGTTTTCTAAAAGATATGCAGCTAGACAAATACTTTTTGGGCTCACTGTAGGTTCCATCCCTAACACATTTCTCTCCATCAAGAGCTGTGTGGAAACGGTTAAGAGAATCGTGTTAACTTCTGTACATGAGCATTAAAAGAGCGTACTCCAGATGTATCATGTATCTTGTTTAGTGATGAAGCCACGTGTACCAATCATGGTCAGGTAAATCGTTAAAACATGTACTATTGGTCCGTTAACAATCCCCATTGGCTTTGTCAGATGGAGTGTCAGAGTCCATGAAGTGTTCACATATGGTGTGGGATAGTGAACCATCAGCTCATAGGCTTGTTTTCCATAGACGGAATACTGAATATCTCCGCTGAAAAGCTAGCACATGTGCAACAGATGTTCCATACTAGAAATGGAAGCTTGTACTGTCGCTGTCTGTGGTCATTTTGAACAAATCTTGTGATAGTCAATTGTCTCAGTACTGGTCAGAATTTATGTAACTAGCGTATGCACTTGTGTTGTTCATTAGTGTGTGCTGCCTCAGGTAGCGTACAAGTGTCAGCGTGGGAACTTTTTAAAATACGATGTCTTGTAAACGATTCACACTAGAATCCTGCAACAAACACCACTGACATTTTAATTTGTCCCAAATTGAGTCTGTTAATGTCAACATGCATTGTTCCATTTAAAAAATTCAGTGTATGCGCCAAAAATACACTTTATAAGTATTATTAGAATCCGTTTATTGGGCAACAGTACGAGCCCCTGGCTACCAATCCACTCTGTGAAAGCCGCACATCAGCAGCACTTTCCATTTCTGCAACATTTGGGGTGCAGGTTCTAGGTGACTCCGTCTGTACATTCAGGGTGACCCTCCTGAGATTCGTCAGGGGCATCTTCTCTGATGTTTCGACAGGTATTTGCAATTTCGTTTTCGCAATGCGTAGCTGGAGTCAGCCCAAACAGTACTTCTGTACTCATCACGTCTTTCTTGCTACTCTCAGTGTCAACGGTTAGCGCCCGTTTGTGTCCTGTTATAAACAAAGTTATTTTTAAAACGTTATTTTATGTGCGCATTTGATAGAGCAATCCCATGTTAGTCTAATGCGACATTTATTTAATCGATATGCATTAACAGAGAGATTAAAACATGAAGAGTTGATGTGACGTGACGTGATGTCCAGTGTGACATGACGTGACGATCTATTGTTGTATATTATGTACTGGCCTTAATTCTTCGTATTGTACTGTCTCTGTTCATACAAGAATTATTCGAAAAGTCAGGCCTTTTGACGTCTGCAGTTTTGTTGCTGCAGGATAATGACAGACCACATTTTGTCACTCACACCCAAAATTTGAACATATCTTTTGGATGGGGACGGATTGTCTACTCATATTGCAGTCCAGGCTTGGTGCCAAGAGATTTTCATTTGTTTCTCGGTGGAAAGTCGTCTATAGTGTAGGGGTACAAAAGCCTGTAGAAATGTTTAAACGAATATGGAATTAACTAAAAACATTTTTTTAAATAATTGGGTCTGGTTCAGGTTCATTGATGATGCCTTCATGATCTGAACTCAGTGCCAAGACACCATATCCTCATTCCTTCACAATGTCAGCCCCTTTTCTCCCATCTGCTTCACATGGGTCTCCTCAACCCAACGTGCCACCTTCCTAGACGTTGACTTACACCTCTCTGATTGTACCATCCACATCTCTGTCCACATTAAACCCACCAGTCACCAACAGTACCTACATTCTGACAGCTGCCATCCTTCCACACCAAAAACTCCCTCCCATACATCCTGGCCAGGATAGTATGTCTGAAGTGACAAGAACTCCCTTTTCCAGTGGGCTGAAGGTCTCACCAAGGTCTTCACAGACAGGCGCTATTCCATGGACATAGTCTGCAAACAGGTTTCATGTATCCTTTCCTCACACACCCCCAATCGTCCCACCACCCCCAAGAGCCAATTACAAAAGAGTGGCCCCATTGTCACCCAATACCACCTCGGACTGGAACAGCTGAATCACATCCTTCATCAGGACTTTGATTGTCTGCCATCATGCCCTGAAATTACTGATGTCCTACACAAGGTTCTTCCCACTCCTCATAAATGGCATTCCATCACCCACTGACCCTCCAAAACATCCTAATCCATCCTTACACCACTCCCAATACATTGCCACAGGGACATGATCCCTGTGGGAGACGTAGGTACAACAGCTGCCCAATTCACCCACTGAACACTTATTATTCCAGAACTGTCACAGATTTATCTTGCCTCATCAAGAACAGGTCACATGTGAAAGCAGCCATGTTGTACACCAGCTCTCCTGCAACCGTTGCACAGTTTTTATAGAGGTATGACTAACAACCAGTTGTCCATCAGGATGAATGGCCACTGCCAAACTATGGCTAAGAACAGAGTACACCATCTTCTGGCACAGCAGGCAGTTTAACATAACATGCTTGATTTCAATGGTTGCATCACAACCAAGGTCATCTGGGACTTACCCTCCACCAGTTTTTCTGAACTAATCAGATGAGAGTTATCCTTACAACACATTCTTCACTCCAAAAATTATCCTGCCCTCAATCTACAGTAACCTGCTGCCCCCACACCATCCGCCCGATAATTTCGACCCCCTCGTCCTATAACCTCCTCCCTTTCCATACTCACTCATCCTCTAAATCTGCATCTACAGCTACATGATTACTCTGATATTCACAATAAAGTGCCTGGCAGAGGGTTCAATGAACCACCATCAAGCTGTCTTTCTACCGTTCCACTTTCGAACGGCGCGAGGGGAAAAACGAGCACTTAAATTTTTTGTTCATATGGTTCAAATGGCTCTGAGCACTATGGGACTTAACATCTGAGGTCATCAGTCCCCTAGATTTAGAACTACTTAAACTTAACTAACCTAAGGACATCACACACATCCATGCCCGAGGCAGGATTTGAACCTGCGACCGTAGCAGCAATGCAGTTCCAGACTGAAGCGCCTAGAACCGCTCGGCCACAGCGTTCAGCTTTTCTGTGCGAGCTCTGATTTCTCTTATTTTATCGTGATGATCATTTCTCCCTATGCAGGTGGGTGCCAACAGAATGTTTTCCCAATCGGACGAGAAAACTGGTGACTGAAATTTCATGAGAAGATCCCATCGCAGCGAAAAATGCCTTTGCTTTAATGATTGCCACTCCAGTTCACGTATAATGTTTGTAGCACTATCTCCCCTACTTCATGATAATACAAAACGAGCTGCCCTTCTTTGTACTTTTTCAATGTCATCCGTCAGTCACATTTGATGCGAATCCCACACCGCATAGCAATACTCCACGATAGGGCGGACAAGTGTGGTGTAAGCAGTCTCTTTAGTAGACCTGTTGCACCTTCTAAGTGTTCTGCCAATGAATCGCAGTCTCTGGTTTGCTCTACCCGCAACATGATCTATGTGTCATTCCAAGTTAGGGTATTTGAAATTGTAATCCCTAAGTATTTTGTTTAATTTACAACCTTCAGATTTGTCTGACTTATCGTGTAAGCGAAATTTAGCGTATTTCTTTTAGTACTCATGTGAATAACTTCAACTTATCTTTATTCAGGGTCAATTGCCACTTTTCGCACCATACGGATATCTTATCTAAATCATTCTGCAAGTCGTTTTGGTCATCTGATGACTTTACAAGACGATAAATGACAGCATCATCTGCAAACAGCCTAAGACGGCTACTGAGATCTTCTCCTATGTCGTTAATATAGATCAGGAACAATAGAGGGCCTACAGCACTTCCTTGGGGAATGCCGGGTATTACTTCTGTTTTACTCGATGACTTTCTGTCTATTTCTATGAACTGTGACCTTTCTGACAGGAAATCACGAATCCAGTCGCAACAACTGAGGCGATATTCCATAGGCACACGGTTTGGTTAGAGGACGCTTGTGAGGAACGGTGTCGAAAGCCTTCTGGAAATCTACAAATATGGAATCAATTTGATTCCCCTGTCAATAGCACTCACTACTTCATGAGTTTAAAGAGCTAGTTGTGTTTCGCTAGAACGATATTTTCTGAATCCTTGCTGCCTATGTGTCAATAAATCGTTTTCTTCGAAGTACGACATAATGCTTTTGTATGTTCATCCTTTTAGCAGGACGTCTCTGGGACGACGGCCGTTTACTATCGTAACAAAATTTTTTTAAAAAAAGTTGATGGTTGGAGTGCTGACACATTATCTGAGAATCCAGTAATGCTGGCAACTGATGGGTTATGCATGGGTATCGTATCAACCTGTGCCGCATCAAAACAGCCTGAAGATGACGCAATGAAGCGTTGAAACTGGTAGCGACAAAATAAAATCAAATCATAAGGACGGCTGTAGGTGTTTTCATTTTTTGTCACGATACATCATAATGTTCGAATAAAGTATATGTTCCAAAATCCTACTGCAAATCGACGTTAGTGATATGGGCCTGTAATTCAATGGATTACTCCTAATTCCCTTTTTGGGTATTGGTGTCACTTGAACAATTTACCAGTCTTTAGGTACGGATCTTTCTGTGAGCGAGCTGTTGTATATAACTGCTAAATATGGAGCTATTGTACCTTGATTGAAATTCAGGGATATTTACTTCCTCTTCTTTGGTGAAGGAGCTTCAGAAAACCGTGTTTAATAACTCTGCTTTAGTGACACTGTCATCAGTGGCTTCACCGTAGTTATCGCTCAGTGAAGGTATTGATTGCGTCTTGCCACTGGAGTGCTTTATGTATGACCAGAATCTCTTTGGGTTTTCTGCCAGATTTCGAGACGGAGTTTTGTTGTGGAAATTATTGAAAGCATCTCGCATTGAAGTACGTGCTATATTTCGAACTTCGGCAAAACTTTGCCATTCTTGGGGGTTTTGCGTTCTTTTAAATTTGGCATGCTCTTTTCGCTGCTTCTGCAACAGCAATATGACCCGTTTTGTGTACCATTGGGGATCAATACCAAATTTACGTGGTATATACCTCTCGTTTGCTGACGATACTATCTCTTTGAAATCATTCGACAACTTTTCTACGCTTGCATGATCATATCGGAAGGAGTGAAGACTGTCTATTAAAACGGTGTTACGAGAATTTTTGTCATCTTTCTTTAAATAGATATACTTTGTGTTTCTTTTTGATGGTTGTAGGAGTTGCGGTATTCAGCTTGGCATCTACGGCCTTATGGTCGCTAATCCCTGTGTTCGTCATGATAATCACTACTTGTCCAGGGTTATTTGTTGCTAAGAGGTCAAGTATGCTTTCACAACTATTTACACTTCGAGTGGGCTCATGATTTCTGAGAAAACATTCAGTATAATGTCGGATGACGTTTCATGCCTGCCGCCAGCTTTAAACGTACACTTTTTCCAGCATGTCGAGGGTAGATTAAAGTCACCACCGAGTATAATTGTATGGGTGGGGTACCTATTTGAAATGAGACTGAAGTTTTCTTTGAACTGTTCAGCAACTATAGTATCTGAGTCGGGGGGGTCAGTAGAATGATCCGATTAATAGTTTATTTCGATTGTCAAATATGACCTCTACCCATACTATTTCACTACAAGGCAAACTATTTCTGACAGCAATCTATACTCCACCACCAATTGTATTTAGTCTATCCTTTCTGAACACTGTTAGATCGTTTGAAAAAAAATTCAGCTTAACTTATTTCCAGTTTTAGCCAGTTTTCTGTACGTATAACATTTTGAGCTTCAGTACTTTCTATTAGGACTTGGAGCTCTGGTTCTTTCCCAACACAGCTATGGCAATTTACAACTACAATACCGATCGTTTCTGCAATTAACTTACTGCGTTTCACCTGCCCCCCTTTTAGAAGGATGCCCTTTCTGTGGTTCCCTGAGGCCCTCTAACCTAGAAAACCGCCCCGCCCCTTCCACACAGCCCCCGCTACCCATGTCGCCACTTCCTGTGTGTAGTGGACTCCTGACCTATTAAGCGGAACCTGGAAACCCACCACCCGATGGCGCAAGTCAAGGTATCTGCAGCCTACACGGTCACAGAACTGCCTGAGCCTCTGATTCTGACCCTCCACTCGGCTCTATATCAAAGGACTGCAGACGGTTCTATTAACGATGCTGCAAATGGTGAGCTCCGCCTTAATCTCGCAAGCAAGACTTTCAGTCTTTATCATTTCCACTAGCCACCCATAACCAGAGAGAATCTCCTCCAATCCAAAGCAACACATGTCATTGGTACCAACATGAGCCACCACCTGCAGTTGGCTGCACCCTGTAATCCTCATGGCATCCGGAAGCAGCCTTTCCACATCCAGAATCATTCTCCCCCCCCCCCCCCCAGTATGCACACGGAGTGCACTCTGGCTTCCTTCCCCTCCTTGGCAGCTATGTTCCTAAGGGACCCCCTTATACGCCTAATGTTGGAGCTCCCAACTACCAGCAAACCCACCCTCTATGAACGCCCAGACGTTGAGGGCCGAGAAGCTTCCTCTGTAACAGTGTGGATGGCTACATCTGGCTCAGAGACATCGTCAGCCACAGATAACGTCCGAAACCTGTTCGTCAAACGAATCGGGGAGGCCCTACAATCGGCCCCTCGGTAAGTTTTCCACTACCTGCCAGACATTGGAATGATCACCCACTCGACCACGGGTGAGGGGTCAATCTCAGTGCAGGCAGAACCCGGGGCGGCTACAGCTGTGGACCGAACAGGGGATACGTGGGATGTTCTCAATGTCCCTCACATCCCCATATCCGACCACTCACAGTGATGCCCCTTGGCAGCAGCCTCAAGCTGTGTGGTGGAAGCCAATACAGCCTGGAGCTGTAAATGAAGGGTCACCAACTCAGGTCACATCTGTTGTTAATTATAACATATAGACTGAATATTTTAAGACATAAGGTTAAGACAGTTCAACTTAACCTTATGTCTTTAAATATTCAGTCTATATGTTATAATTAACAACAGCACTTTACAAGTTATTTACATACATCATACTACAATATTTCCAAGTGATTACAGTACTACAAACATACTAGTAATAATAGGATTTTTCATTCTTTACATACATAATTCTCTACACTATAGAATTCTGTTTCCATCAAGTAATCCTTTTGAAGTTTCTGGAGTATCCTTTCACTTATACTGTCCTGTAGACACTTAGGAAAATGTTTCACCATTTTTACACCGGAGAATTGAGGATACTATTCAGTAGCTCTCATTCTGTGTGGTATACTCACCTAGCCTATATTTCTTGTGTCACATGAATGAACATGTGCATTTTTTCTAGTAATACAGGGTATATCAAAAAGAATCATCCAATTTGGTACACCTATATTTCTGAAACTAATAAACATATACAATGAATTTTGTTTTTTGATGATCAGGAAACTCAAAGAGTTTTTTATACCTTTTTGTAGGTGTTCATTTCACCCCCCTTGAGATGCACAATATATGCCAATGTGGTATTCAAATTGTTCCCACACTGCAGCGAGCGCATCTTGAGTTACTGCTTCCACCACTGCTATTATGCGATAGCCTAATTCATTCATTGTTGTTCATAATGCAGGAAGACAAACCGAGTGTTTCATAAACTCTCACAAGAAATAATCACATACAGGTAGATCCAGTGACCTTGGAGGACAGTAATGTAAGGCCGAATCATTTGGTCCAGTGTGATCAATCCATCATTCAGTCATCCTTTGATTTAAAAAATCCCCCACTTTCAGATGCCAGTGTGGCAGTGCCCCACCCTATTGGTGAATGAAGTCGATCGAATCAGTTTCCAACTGTGGGAAAAGGTGGTTCTCAAGCATATCGAGATATGTGCTTCCTGTAACAGTGTTCTCAGCAAATAAAAATGGATCATACACCTTCTTCCATGAAACTGTACAAAACACATCAAATTTAGGAGAGTCTCATGTTGTACAACTTCATGTAGCTGTTCTGTAGCCCATATTCTCAGATTATGAGGGTTCACCTTTCCATTTAAATTGAAGAAAACTGTCATCCTTCATCTTATCAAGAATAAATTACAGAACTCCACAAGTTCTTGTTTGTCACCTTCACAAAGAGCTTGCAGTAGCTGAATTTTGTATGGTTTCATGTGTAAACTTCGACGCAACACACGCCAGACGGATATCGGGGGCATATTGAGCTGTTAAGCTGCATGATGAACGGATTTCTGTGGACTCCTTGTGAAACTATGATGGTTGCATTCGACATCTGTGTCAGACACTAGAGGACAGACCATCGATTTGCCTTTACACAAACAACTTGTTTCTCGGAATTGTTCATTGCTCTGTGATCTGTAGGAATCAGCATGGGTTTCGAAAAACACGATCGTGTGAAACCCAGCTCGCATCATTCGTCCACGACACTCAGAGGGCCATAAACGCGGGTTCCCAGGTAGATGCCGTGTTTCTTGACTTCCGCAAGGCGTTTGATACAGTTCCCCACAGTCGTTTAATGAACAAAGTAAGAGCATATGGACTATCAGACCAATTGCGTGATTGGATTGAAGAGTTCCTAGATAACAGAACGCTGCATGTCATTCGCAATGGAGAGAAGTCTTCCGAAGTAAGAGCGATTTCAGGTGTGCCGCAGGGGAAAGTCATAGGACCGTTGTTATTCACAATATATATAAATGACCTTGTGGATAACACCGGAAGTTCACTGACGCTTTTTGCAGATGATGCTGTAGTATATCAAGAGGCTGTAACAAAGGAAAATTGTACTGAAATGCAGGAGGATATGCAACGAATTGACGCATTGTACAGGGAATGGCAATTGAATCTCAATGTAGACAAGTATAATGCGCTGTGAATACATAGATAGAAAGATCCTTTATCATTTAGCTACAATATAACAGGTCAGCAACTGAAAGCAGTTAATTCCATAAATTATCTGGGAGTAGGCATTAGGAGTGATTTAAAATGGACTGACCATATATAATTAATCGTCGGTAAAGCAGATGCCAGACTGAGATTCATTGGAAGAATCTGAAGGAAATGCAGTCCGAAAACAAAGGAAGTAAGTTACAGTACACTTGTTCGCCCACTGCTGGAATACTGCTGACCAGTGTGGGATCTGTACCAGATAGAGTTGATAGAAGAGATAGAGAAGATCCAATGGAGAGCAGCGAGCTTCGTTACAGGATCATTTAATAATCGCGAAAGCGTTACAGAGATGATAGATAAACCACAGTGGAAGACTCTGCAGGAGAGACGCTCAGTAGCTCGGTATGGGATTTTGTTGAAGTTTCGAGAACATACCTTCACCGAGGAGTCAAGCAGTATATTGCTCCCTCCTACGTATATCTCGCGGAGAGACCATGCGGATGAAATCAGAGAGATTAGAGCCCACACAGAGGCATACCGACAATCTTTCTTTCCACGAACAATACTAGACTGGAATAGAAGGGAGAACCGATAGAGGTACTCAAGGTACCCTCCACCACACACCGTCAGGTGGCTTGCGGAGTATGGATGTAGATGTAGATAGGAGGATCCACACCATACCTAGTACCAAAGTCATGATGAACCGTAATTACTGACCCACATTGCGCAGAACGTGGAACACAACACGTTTTCTATTGTCCCTACACCATTTTTACTAGAACTGAGGTGAGCACACCCTGCTGGTACCTGGCAGGAGCCATGTAAAAACCGAGAGTTTGCTCTTTCCAACAGTACATTGTTCACATATATATTAAATAACATAATAGTTGTGATTTTTTAAAATTGGATGATTCTCTTTGATACACACTATATATTTCCTTTGATTAATGAAAGTATTATTCAGTGTATGTGCATGGATTGAGAAGTTAACATTTTTGATTATGGAAGGCAGTTCTGCATGAGTCCCTTTATTTTATCTTCAAAATGGTCCTATTGGCTTTTTTAAATAGATAAATTCTTTTTGTGTTATCGCTGCTGGAGTTTTACAAAATAGTAAATCCAAGCAGAGCATGGTATACTGTACACAGGAGTCATTTATTAGTATAATGCGCGATTTGTTTCATAATAAATATTACAATGCTTAATTTTCAACAGACATTGTCTATATGTTGTGTCCATTGGAGCATATTGTCAACCATAATTCCCAAAAATTTTATATAGGTAACTTGTTCCAGTCCTGAAACTTCCCGGCAGATTAAAACTGTGTGCCAGACTGAGATTCGTACATGGGACCTTTGCCTTTTCTTGGAAAGTGCTCTACCAACTGAATAACTCAAGTATTATTCACGACCCATCCTCGCAGTTTTGATTCCGCCAGTACCTTGTTTCCTAACTTCCAAGCTGCACAGACGTTCTCACGTGAAATTTGTGGGATCAGCGCTCCTGGAAGAAACGACAGCAGAGTGTACACTGATGTAAAACTTCCTGGTAGACTGACACTGTGTGCTAAACATAGACTCGAACTCGGGACCTTTGTCTTTAGCAGACAAGTGCTCTGCCAACTGAGCAACCCAAGCTCAATGCATGACCTGTCCTAAGAGCTTTACTTCTGCCAGCACCTCGTCTCCTACCTATCAAACGTCACAGAAGTCCTCCTGTGCAACCTGAAGAACTAGGATTCCTGGAAGAAAGTATATTGTGGAGACATCACTTAGCCACAGCTTGGGGGCCGTGCTTGGCTACCTCAGTTGGTAGATCACTTGCCCACTAAAGGAAAATATCCTGAGGAGCCTTTGTCTGACCCACAGTTTAATACGCCAGGAAGTTTCATATCAGTGCACACTAGGCTGCAGAGAGAAAATATCATTCTGGAAATGCCTCACCTGGCTGTGGCTAAGCCATGTCTCTGCAATATCTTTTCTTCCATGAGTGCTAGTCCCACAAGTTCCACTGGAGAACTTCTGTGAAGTTTGCTTGGTAGGAGACGAGGTACTGGTGGCAGTAGAGCTATGAGGATGGGTCAAGAGTCATCCTTGGGTAGCTCAGTTAGTAGAGCACTTTCCCACAAAAGGTAAAGGTCCCACCTTTGAATCTTGGTCAGGTACACAGTTTTAATCTGCTAGGAAGTTTTGTGTCAGTGTACAGTCCGCTGCAGAATGAAAATTTCATTCTGTTCGAGTTTTGTTTCATCTTTGAACATATCGGTGTGATCTTTCTTTTCGCTATTCATGGACAGAATGAACATTATCTTTTTTGGATTTATAAGTAAGTCATTCTGTGTGAGCCACTGTCCTGTGTTAGTTGTCGATATAAGTATGCTTTTTTCCAGTGTTTCCAGATTTTCATCTGATTCACTAATGTCATGTCAGTAGCCCCAAGTACTTTTTGATCCTTCTCACTGCTTCAGTATTGTTTATAAATAAGTTGAACTGAAGTGGGCCAAATTACAGATACTTGATGTACACCACACTTGATATTCCTAATTTCAGATCTGAAACCAGATTCTGTTGTCACTTACCGTTTTCTGTTACTGTTGTACGATTTTCTCCATTGTTCATGGCTTTGAAGTTTTTCAATTAGTGCAGTATACAAATTGAGAGGCTGACAGACACAGAGTTTCTTTTGTGTAATACATCTATAACAGGTTCTGTTATATGTGAGATTGCTGCATCATCATGATATATTCTTAGTTTCTGAGTTACATTGTCTGGGAAATCATATAGCTAGAGAATAAGTACGAGGGTTTGCTGAAAGGTAATGCTTCTGAATTTTTTATGTGAAAGCTCTTAAACCTATTTAAATGAAACAAATTTTATTAACACTCTACATCTTGATGTTTACATATTTATTTCCCACTGTAGTGGTCCCAGCGACAAACACATTTCTCCCAATGAGAAACCAGTTTGTTGATATCATCACTGTAGAATACTTGACTTAATTCATGGAGCCATAACCTCACTTCTGCTTGCACTGCTTCATCACTATCAAATTAAACTCCTTCAAGGTGTTCTTTAAGTTTTGGAAACAAATGAAAATTGAATGGGGCCATGTCAGGACCCTATGGAGGATGATCGGGTCATTGTCATGCTGAAGGAGAGGGTGATCCATGTATTGATGAACTCTTTGAATTAAAAACTCAATTAGAGCATGCTGTTTCTCACACATCGATATAGTTACGTTACACACCACCTTGTTACACACTACAATTTGGAGCTCTCTAGTGACAGAGGCCTGATAATATGTAGACATGAAGTAAGGATGTAGACTGTTAATCACATTTGTTTTATTTTTATATTTTTAAAATTTATTTAAGAAGCTTTAAGAATTTTTAGATAAATAATTCATAGGCATTACTTTTCAGCATGCCCTCGTAGTACTGGCATGCCATTGGCTTTCCATATTTGACAGTTTGTAGTTCAAATATGCAATTAATTTTATTTCCTTCACTGGTAAGCTTAATTTTAGGGCACTGTCTGGTATAAGTCATGTACGATCTTATGAAGTCACGGCATTTTCTTCAAATCATGCACCGATACAATTTCTCCATTAATTGGAAAGATTCAAGATTCACATTCAAATGGTTTAGATAGATCTGTGGCGTGTGGACTATGGCAAGGATAACCACTGGTTTTGTGTTCAACTCTATGCTGACTTCTTTGGTTCCTCTATCTTCTCTGAATATTTCGTGCCATGCTTTGTAAAATATTGTATTATGTTCTCATGTAGAATAAATCTATCCAAATCATTTTGCGATTAACTGTCGTTTGCTTTGTCTCCGCGAAACGTTTTCGATCAGCAGCTTTGTTTACTATGCTCAATGGACCTCCATTCATTACCAACACACTTCCAAGTAGTTCCACAAGGCATTTCACACCAAGATTGTGAGAACCCAATGCAACATACAATGCAGGCAACCATTAAAATGGAACATGAATGTGCACCTGTCATTTCGCCATATCCACGTGGGCTAAACTATATGATTTCACAACAACGTGGTTTTGGCATCTCACATTCAACATCTCCGCTTGGACTGCCTCAACCTCAGTCTCACGTGTGTTTCAGACCTAACGTTGCCACACAGTGTGGCTGCAGTTTGTGTTTCTCTCTGGAACAGACGTTTTGTGGCCAGGACCACACAAACTGTTATGCACCTTATACTGAGCATGAGGCTACTTGCACTCTGCACACATCTTCTGTTTTCTGTTACCATTCTGTTTTCGTCATCCGCAGCCACGGCCATGCCTGCCACACTGGATAACCACGTTTCCACACACTAACCCCACCCCACCTCCCCCTGCACTGGGGCCTCAGGCAATGCACCACATCTCGCACTTTCACCCTAGTCGCACCTAGCGATACCGGTCGCCTCAGCCACGCCAGTCGACCTTGTTGGTTCAACACCTGTTCTGTGCCCTGCATGTTGTTACCATCAAACTGAGACCAGGAAACTGAGACGCACTCTGTGATGTGTTTGCATGCTCTCCATTGCCACATCTGATGAGGGGGTCACCTTCTACCATTTAAGTCGACCTTGTCTCCATGGCTACTACTCCCCTGGGTGAGCACTACATCATGGCGGCCAAGGGTGATGACTCCACTGGACAACCTGCTATACTCAATCAATATTTCACCTCTCAACGCCAGCCCTGCTACCTCCAGCGGTGGCCTGCTTACTCACACCACTCACTCAGGGGCACCACTCTCAGTGGACAACCCACACATTTGGATTGCTTTCATCGAGAACTTATTCAACTTGCATGCTAAATTGGATAACATACTCACTTTGTGTACCCAATCACCCATCTTCACGACCATACAGACCTAATTAGTGACTGGATGCTTTGAGCCCCTTTCATTATAAATACTCTGTCACAAAGAACACAGTTATGAAGCACCTTTCCTGTGCTCCATCGGAAGTGCTTTATCAAATAACACATGAAGAGTCTCTGGGGGATAGAACTCCTTCACAGCTGTGGCGCCATCTTCGCGCCCTTCTTGATGCCGCCTTCATGGCTGATCTGATTCTATTGACCGTCTGGTTCGTTAAACTTACATCTGAATTTGCAGCTTCATTTGCTGTCACATGTGTCAGAACCTCTAGACTCCAGATTGCGCCTCGCCGACCAAGCTTACACCTTACTTTGACACTGTCAGTTGGCCCATACTGTCACCGACATCAAGAAATGAGAGGCGGGAATTTCCGCTCCCCTCTCATCCCCCCCCCCCCCCTTGATGAAAGAGGATGTGGAAGAGTGAGCTCACGGCCCACGTGCAATACGCAGCCACCTCGCAGTAGCCGACTCTCACTGCCTGCCCCTGATCCTCTCCAAGAGCTGAAGAACCACAATCCGGCAGCGCTGCTACCCAAACCACTCTACCAACAGATGGCACATGTGCAGCAGCCAACACCACACACCAATTCTACCCACGGTGTTGTTTTCACTCCACATTCGGCGATGCTGCACGTAATTGTCGTTCGCCTTGCGCGTTACCAAACTCCACACACGGTCTGGTTAAGTCACGGTGGACTGAGTGACTTCCTCTCGACGCCTACAGATGTAACAGTCCGCATCTGTCAGGAGAACCACAAGTGCTTGGATGGTCAAAAATGGCTCTGAGCACTATGGGACTCAACTGCTGTGGTCATAAGTCGCCCAGAACTTAGAACTACTTAAACCTAACTAACCTAAGGACAGCACACAATACCCAGCCATCACGAGGCAGAGAAAATCCCTGACCCCGCCGGGAATCGAACCCGGGAACCCGGGCGTGGGAAGCGAGAACGCTACCGCACGACCACGAGATGCGGGCGCTTGGATGGTCCCCCAGCTACAATTTTCTGATCGACATGGGTGCTGACACCAGTGTGAACTCGTGCACTAGCTCTGACATAAACGACACCTACTAAATCGACATTATGTGCCGCAAATAACTCTATTATTAACGTCCTCGGCGCTCCTGGAATCATTTTTACGTGGACTTTCCATGTGGTTTATATTGACCAATCCATCTAAACATGGACTTTCTAAAACATGTCGGCTTTTCGCTGAATATTCGAGAAGCTGCCTTGCTGCATCATGCTTCAGGAACTTTAATTCCATGGTTGTTTGGCCCTCCCTTCCGCCTGTTGAGCATCCACTCACGCTATATTCGGTCGAGCGTTCATCTTTAACGGCTCGCCTTGCGACACTGCTTGCTCGCGTTTCTGCCCAGGACGCTGCAACTGACGCTCTGTGCAAGCACCCCAACTTCCTCTGGCAACGGATCGATGTGGCATCTGAAGAGTTAACTGTCACCCACACAACGATGTCACAACTACATCGCGACAGTACCGATTGTGGACCTCACAACCGCTGCCTTAACTACTCAGGTCATTAACACTACACTTTCTGGTACCAACTACAGCGTTTTCCCCCTGCGCGTGAAATTTCCGTATTAGCGCAGGATGACTCTCGCCTATTGGGAAATATTACCGTAAAATCAATACCACTGAGGGATCTCCTGTTCGCCACAAAGACCTTCGGCTCAATAAAAGAAAAATAAAAAAAATACTACTTTACACAGGTAAGTATTGCAAAGGTCTTATTATAGTTATCACACTAATAAGAAGCACATCACATGTTGTAACAAAAAGTTAATTTCATAGGGGTAATTTACGCTGCTGTATGGCAATATATTCATGAGGCAACGATTATAGGAATTTGTTAATGTGGGAATGTACTGAATGTCAATTAGTTGAATGTGCACGCATTTGGGACAATGTTCTTCTGCAGATAAGATTTATATATGACAGACTGAGTCAGATTTTTCAAACCATTGTGCTTATTTTAAAATAGTCACATTAGGAAGCTATACTAGTACTACCTACGACACAGAGAATGATTATGAGTGATTAATATTTTACTGTCCCTAAGAAAGAATGAAGATTAAAAATGTGATACCAGAATACTAAAATGAAAGAATTTAGTCCCTAAAAATATTTCAATATATGCTAAAACCTCTTTAGCAGTGCGTGTTTTGCTGGGAAGAAGTCTGCAGGTTAGTATGTCTAATTTGAACAGCAATATTACTGACACAGATGAAACATCATCGAAGAAAAAAATTAATGAAAATTTTACCAATAAGTGGCGCTGTAAGTTTTTTAACGTAAATTTGGTCGGCTATAAATGATAGATGAATCACAATATGATGACTATGATTTGAATTCCACATTACACTATCTGTACTGTTCAGTGTGTATGACTAGTTCAGCAGTCAACAGTCTTGGCACTGTTAGCTAGGTAAGCCCAACTACCATGACAAGTCGTACCACATAGCTTGGAAAAAATCGGCTTTTAATTGTTCTGAGGCCAAAAAAACGTAAATAGCAAAATGCGATCGGTTTTTAATTGTGAAATTGGCGCAAGACACGATGAATACGCTGTCCACCGTTTTCTTCCACAAGCTGAAACCGAAAACAGCATGTTCCACAACAAATGCGAGTGTCTCATGGGTCACATTCGGAGTGCGAGGCGCGATACCATCACTGGTACACGTTATGAGAGTCTTTTCACATCAATGTCGTTCGAGCTCTTCAACGGCAGTTCAGTTACGGTCGTAATTGGAGTACTGAACAAAACATCTATCAGATAACCCCCAGCCAGAAGTTATACAGATTAAGATCAGGTGATCTGGACAGTCATGCTGTAGGGAAATGACGGCTGATAATTCTAGCATTTATGAAATGTCTCTACAACAGCCACTTCACTGGGTGTGCAAGGTGTGGGAGAGCGCCATCTTGCATGAAAATGATCCTAGGCACACATCCATGCCGTTGAAGAGCTCGAACGACATTGATGTGAAAAGACTCTCATAACGTGTACCACTGATGGTATGGGTAACAGGACCCACAGGAAACAACTCCTCGAAAAAATACGGCCCCACGATAAACAAAGACGTCATCTGCAACACACAGTCACCTTTGCAGAATGAAGTGCTACCATTTGATGTGCACACGGATTTTTCATTGCCCACATTCTGCAAATCTGCGTATTGACATGACCTTGGAAATGGAAATGTGCTTAGTCTGTCCACAGAATGTTCTATGGCCATTCACTGTACACTTCCATGGGAGCAAGAAATTCCAGAGTGAACGTTTGTATTGCTTGAGGTCTGCAGGAAGCAACTCCTGAGCATGGATTATTTTATATGGAGCAATGCAGGATGTTTCATAGCACTTTGTGCACCGTGTTTTGCATGCGAATTTTGTACGATTTTATACACTGTGCTAGCAGTCGTGTCCAACGTTCAGGCAATTTCTGCAATTCCCCTTGCGCTGCATATTCGCACACCACAGCTCGACCACTCCTGCAGTACCCTGGGCACGTCAGATCAACTGCCTGCCTCCCCCCACCACACTGCACTTCACAAGAACCTGTCCTTTCGAATTTGTAATCATTATCTCCAGACCCTTAGCGGACATGGGAACAATGACTTTTCTCGTAACCTTGAGTGTCCGGAACTTCTGCAGGGCTACTGGCATACCGTCACCGTTCTTGTAAAAGAGTTTTATCAACACTATGAGGTCCATCATGGAGACAATAATGTTGGGCCTCTCGGACGCAAACTGAGGAACAGCCGTGTACTGTTCGTCTGTTGGTGTGCATATTCTGACGCTCATAGCGCCATATACAGGGTGTTTATAAATGAATATCGGCGTTTTAACGCTTTATAATATTTATTACAACAAATACAGTTATAAATGATGTTGTTGTTGTGGTCTTTAGTCCTGAGACTGGTTTGATGCAGCTCTCCATGCTACTCTATCCTGTGCAAGCTTCTTCATCTCCCAGTAACTACTGCAACCTTCATCCTTCTGAATCTGCTTAGTGTGTTCATCTCTTGGTCTCCCTCTAAGATTTTTACCCTCCACGCTGCCCTCCAACACTAAATTGGTGATCCCTTGATGCCTCAGAACATGTCGTACCAACCGATCCCTTCTTCTAGTCAAGTTGTGCAACAAATTTCTCTTCTTCCCAATCCTATTCAATACCTCCTCATTACTTACGTGATCTACCCATCTAATCTTCAGCATTCTTCTGTAGCACCACATTTCAAAAGCTTCTATTCTCTTCTTGTCCAAACTATTTATCGTCCACGTTTCACTTCCATACATTATAAATGACATGTCAAATGAAATAACAACTCAAACAGTTGTGTTTGGCACCAGTGTGCATGCACAGAGCTCAGTGTTTCCGCCGCAATCACTGTACCCAAGAGCTGGATAGGCCGCAAGGGGCCCAATGACGGGGCTTGCTCTGCATGGCCTCCACGTTCACCCGACCTAACACCATGAGATTTTTTCCTTTGGGACTTCATCAAGGATCGTGTGTACGTGCCTCCGCTACCAGCAGATCTCCCTGAATTAAGAAACCGGATTGAAGCAGTTGTTGCTACAACGACTGAAGACACACTTGTCAGCGTTTGAGAAGAACTCGGCTATAGACTTGATGTGTGCCATGTGACACATTGAACATTTATAAGGTTCTTGATAAAACTGTTTGAGTTGCTCTTTCATGTGACGTATAATTTATAACTGTAAGTTTAATATAATAACTATTTTAAAGCGTTAAAACCCCGATATTCATTTATAAACAGACTGTATTGGTCCAATTTTCGTTAATTTTTTTTTAACTGCTACGTCTCCCCCTGGGTCAATAATATGCTGTTCAAATTGGATGTCATTCTGAGCAGTGATTCTCTTTCCACAGCGCTTTGTAACTGGAACTTTAGTTATGAACACCCTATAGATGTACATACACACACATTCACTTGCAAACTTCTTCCCACTATATCCCACTACATATTATATATATATATATATATATATATATATATATATATATATATATATATATATATATATATATATATATGTGTGTGTGTGTGTGTGTGTGTGTGTGTGTGTGTGTGTGCGTGTTCCACATCTCCTACTAAACCACTGGAGTGATTTGAACCAAACTTGGTACATGTATGCTTTACTGTCAAAGAACAATCGCTGTGGGGGTAGGAAACACGTACCGAATAAGTTCAGGAGCTATGACGTCATAAAAAATTTGGTGCATGAGAAACTGCCGCATTATTCATGACGTTTAATTGTATTACTTCTGTGCTACTACCTGAATTCGTAATAAATTTCGCCGGCAGTATCAACATAAGCCGCTAAATCGACCTGCAAAAGTACATCGTGGTATCACATATAGTTCAGGATGTATTACAACATAAATGCACGAAAAACTGCTGCATCATACTTGACGTTTAAACTTATTACTCCTTTGCTATTTACTCTATTCGCAACATTTTCTCCAGACAGTATCAACATATTCCTCTGAATGTTCCTACACAAATTCATCATTGTAAGAAACATAGTTCAAGAGATATGATTTCATAAGCACTGAGGTACTTGAAAAATTGCAGCATCACGTGTGAAGTATTAATACCAGTACATCTACTCTTTACTTTGAAGACATTCGCACAAATCCGTAACGCCTAGCAGCGCTTTTGACAGCTTTCAACTGCGAAACGCAAACGGTTGCAGGCGGAAAATAGAGCTATGAATAGGCGTCGCCATACTGACATTTACAAAATCGTGTTGTACCCAGTGTACAGAAACTCTCGGGAGCATGTTTCTTAATTTGTATACCGCACGTTATCGTACATTATGCGTACGATTGTTTCGTAATTTCAAAGATGCTTTCATGAATAAAAAAAAAAAAAGAAAACCAAAACATGGAAATGAAATGATTTCTATACTTCACTACAAAAATAGTTCATATTTTGGATTCGTTTCTAATAGAAAATCTGAGTTAATGCCCAGGCAATGCTGCGTTTTTCAGCTAGCATAGACACAACAGACATACATAATGGAGACTGCCGGCCGGTGTGGGTGAGCGGTTCTAGGCACTTCAGTTTGGAACCACGCGATCGCTACGGTCGCAGGTTCGAATCCTGCCTCGGACACGGCTGTGTGTGATGTCCTTAGGTTAGTTAGGTTTAAGTAGTTCTAAGTTCTAGAAGACTGATGACCTCAGATGTTGAGTCCCATAGTGCTCAGAGCCTGTAATATATTATCCTTCACTATTTAAAACAGTCTGCCAACGTTGGGGTACCTTTTCGAAACCGCGACTGTAGAAACTATGTGGTTTTGAGGAGAAGAACTCGTCGCGCCATGTTCGAAGCAGGTTTTCATCCGGAACGGAAGTTCCTTGGATGTTGTTTGACAGACAGCGGCAAAGTGAAAATCTAAGTGTGTGAGATCAGGTGAATAAGATGGGTGAGGAATGATTTCCCAACCCATCTCCTATATAATATAATGTTTTTTTTCTTTTTAGGTATAGCAGAATGTGGGTGGGCGTTAGCCTGGAGTAGCATCACTTTACACAGTCTTCCTGATCGTTGTTCTTGGATTGCATCTGCAAGACGTCTCAGTTGTTGACTTTGACTTTAAAAGTCAGCAGTTATGGTTAAACCTTGGGGAAGCAATTTGTAGTTCATCAAACCATCGGTGTTCCATCGGATGCCTAACATTATCTTTTGTGGATGTTCACAGGTCTTTGTTGGGTAGTTGCTGTTTTGTTCCCGTTCAACCACTCCTTTTGTTATCATAAAGATACCATTTTTCGTCACGAGTAATGACATACAATTGGAATGTTCGGTGTTATTCACGAGCCAATCGGTGACAAGCAAGCAAAGGTGCACATATGGCCATGTGCTGATTTTTGTGGTTTTGGCTTAGAGCATGCGGTACCCATACACCTGATATTTGGACCTTAACTACTGCATGCAAATGTCGCACAATGGCGGAATGATCACAGTTTATCACATTTGTCAGTTCTCGAACACACTGATCGTTGTGAATTAATGCATTTAAACGATCTTCATCAAACCCAAAATTCGAGGAATCATTAATGTCAAAACGATTCTCATTAAAACGACAAAGCATTGTCTTGCCATGCTCTGTCCAATAGCATTATCCCCGTACATGGCACACATGTTTCTGGCTGCATTCGTTGCTGTCACCCCTCTATTAAACAGAAGAACATGTCGGAAATGTTCATTTGGCATCCATTCTATAACGTCCACAGCTCCATTTGCTATCTTCAAAACACAAAGTGTAAATATGTAAACCCAAATAACAACAGTGAACTACAAGTAAAAAATTCCAATCGGAAAGTAAATCCATAACAAATGGAATACCAACATTTAAAACTAAAATACTAATAAAGGTCCTTTCCACTAGTATTCTAGGTATGGACATCACTATTCTTCTCAAACTGTAATCGATTATTTATGGTGAATTTCACTAGCGAGTGTATGTATTGTGGAAATGCATTTAAAATGTCTAGCTCCTTGAAGAGGTATCTGCATGATGATAGCAGATGAACACTGTACATCATTGCTCTCATTTGGACAATCAACATTTTTTTTGTAAGTCATGAGTTTCTTTTGAAAGTTATACCATAAGAAATTATGGGATGAAAATATGCAAAATATGTGTGGAGGTTGATTTTTCCCCATAACAAGCACTTACAGGAACAACAAAAGTAGCTGAACTATTGTTTGACCAGCTCAGAATACACTACTTCCAGTTAATCAGCGTGCACACCTAAAAATTTAGACCATTCTAAACCGTTGTTTTTATTCCTGTTCAATCGTTATATCAATTGCTACTATGATTCAGTTTAATGTATGGATTGAATATAGTCTGTTTCCTTAAAATTGAGCGAGAGTCTGTTTTCAGAGAACCACTCACTAACAATTCCTTGAAGAACATCATTAACAATCTGTTCTGTCTTTGCTTCTCAAATGGAGTTTATTACAACACTACTTTTGCAAGCAAAAAGTACCAGTTGTTCTTGGTGAATCATAAGCGAAAACTCATTCACATGTATAAGGAATAGGAGTGGACCCAGAATTGAAATTGTGGCACTTGCTTTGTGATTTTTCACATCCAATAACATTTTTTCTTCTTCAGACATCGTTTGAATTATTCATAACTACTTTTACTAGCAAAAAGTATCAATTCTGTTTGGTGAATCATACATAAAAAACCGTTCACATATATAAGGAATAGGAATGGATCCAAAATTGAATCTTGTAGCAATCGCTTTGTGCTTCCTTCTCAGTTACTATAATTTTTTCTCCTTTGAACACTGACTGAATTATTTGGAACAACATTCTGTGTTCTGTTTCTTAACTATAATTCAAACCTGTGGTGTGTCATTCCAGAAATTCTATAAATCATAAGCTCTTCCAAGAGAATAACATGCTCTACACAATCGGACATGTCGGAAATATTTTATTGTTTAGGCTTATAATATTTGTTGAGTGAATGTATAAACAGCATTTTCAGCCGAAGAATCCTTCTGGAATCCAAACTATGATGTGCTAAGAAAATTGTTTCTCTATAAATGTGAGATTAATTTCGTCTGCATTACTTTTTCAAGTATTTTGGAGAAGGGCATCAGCAAGAAAGTGGGATGATACTTATTTAAGTCTTATAAAGAGCTTCAACTATTCCATGTTTTAATAGTCTGGAAATAATCTCTGTGCCAGTGATGTATTACATTTATCACAAAGGACATTATTTATTAGGTTAGAACAACCCTTAGAATTCTGTTTGAAATTCCATCATCACCGTTGAGAATAATAAGGCTGTACCAGTACTAGCAAAGGCTGCATTGTTGCCAGAATTTTAATTTTGTCATTAATGTCATTATTGTTGCCAGATTTCCCCCTATCTCTTCCCACCCCTTGCCCTCTGATGCCACGGTGGACCTAGATCAATTGGTCTATGTATAAAATGGCCATAAATTTTTAAAAATTGGTAGAAGATACAAAATAAATCAATTTCCTAAGCATAAAGTGCCAAACAAGAACATCTTTCATTGTTGTTAGATTTCCACTGATGTCATTTTTTGCTGTCACCATCCGTTTGACATCACTGCAGACAAAAGTCAATTCCCCTATTTATAAAAAGCTAGGAAATTAAAAAATCCATAATGGCGAACCTAGCCCAGTTTTCCTAAGCGCAAAGTCCAAGTTGATAGATATGCGCCACTTGTGCTGAGTATAAAATGGCAAAAAATTTAAAAAACCCAAAACAGGAAATTGTCCTATGGGGTTTTTCCTGGTCCTCTGAAGTCAGAATCCAAGATCACGGATCTATGGACACTGGCGCAACATAAATTCTTGGTTGCAGGTCACTGTCAAATCCAAAATGTCGGACCTTGGGATATTGGCACGTTCTGTATGGTTGCCAGGTACTCCCCGAACATCACAGCTCACTGGTGCTGTGTACATAGTGCCAGGTCACTTCTGGTAACTGCCAAATTGTCTTAAGTATAAAATGGTGGGAAACAATTACCCCTACCCAGCCACTTGCCCACTTGTATGTTTAAACATTTTCCACCATAAGTTACAACAGCTGACTTGCCCTAATTTTAAATGGTGTGTTGTTGAAACCTCTGCAGTGCATGTGTTGTAAGATAGGATAATTGTGTCTTTATTTAACCAAATGTGGGACAACCAGGGATGATTCCAGACCCCTGCCACCGAGAGATGGGTTCGCTGCAGCCCTCCTTAGGCCAGTGATTGCACTGTGTGTTGCTGTTGCCAGCCAGAAAAGTTGCATGCCAACAGACTCCAGCAGGGTAGGAAAAACACATCCATGGCACTGTGGCTCCCATGCCAAGACAGGACGTTATGCCACTGTTTCCCACACTGCTGCCTACAGATATCTATGCCAATCAGTCAAAGTGTGCAGGTCAGTGTAGCCAACTTACGACTGTTGACTCATCAGTTGCTTGCAGGCTTAGCTCTGCATTGCATGACATTATTCGTGTCACATTAGTGCTGACGTAAAGTCTCAGGTTGCTCACTTTCACCTCTGGAATATGGTGCAATCTAAGCTGAACAGTATCATGTCATGCAGTTTGTAATGTGACCTTGTATCTGTCACCTATTAGACACAACACTTAGTGCACCACATCACAGCCATTGTGCTATCAGAGACATTCCTAAGGCTGAAAACTTTACACTTAACTCTGCTCTAATGTATAACTATCTATTGCACTTTATAAATGCAATGGATGTTATTTGAGACAATGCTATTAGCATGCAATCACGATAAAGCACTATCTCTGATTTGAAGTTTTATCTGCATCGGTGCCAAACAAATCCTACCATTGATATGTATATGTAGGCAGGCTGCCATTGCATCGGCCAATAGACATCAAATGTTCAAATGTGTGTGAGTTCCTAAGGAACCAAACTGCTGAGGTCATCGGTCACTAGACTTACACACTACTTAAACTAACTTATGCCAAGAACAACACACACACCCATGCCCAAAGGAGGACTCCAAGCTCTGCAACCCGTGACATGGCACCTCGAACTACGGCCACTTTGTGCAGCAATAGACATCCATTGCCATACTAGAGTGAGTGCTGAGGCGAGACTCATCACCACTCCAATCACTGCAATTGTCTGCACTTCATCTAGATGCTATAACGCTCAGTAGATAATTACCCAAAACTGCTTTTCTTCATGAACTTGCCTCACTGTTAAGAACAAAATGCTATTTACTAAGTACTCTCCAATCTAGTTATAAATCTATCCTGGTATTTTGTTCATGTGATGATACCTTGGAACTTCGTCGAAAGTAGCAAACTATGCACAGGTCTCTATTACTTACAGGGTCTCATGGCCAAACAGAGTGAGCTGGATTTCACACAGTCATTGTTTATGAAATGCCTGTTGATATTTGTCTCCAGAAAGGCCATTAGACGATTTCTAAAATTTCATAGCCGACTGATGGCCGTGATATAGGCCTATAGTTGTGTGCATCAGCAAAGTGACAATTCTTAAAATGGGAAGAACTGCTGGTCCATCACTTCTACACAACACAATGTCGATTCTTAGTTACAGAATAGCATAACAGTGGGATTTCTAGCACACTAAGCATCGCTGCCAGATTTTGTCCTGCCCTCCCCAATTACATCAAATTGCATCGTTGATTATGTTACATAATGTTGCCAGATTTCCAACTTGCACCCTCTGATACAGACCACTTTCCTTACATATAAAAAGATGAGAAATACAAAAAAAACAGAAATGGCTAGAATTTCATATTAGTCAGTTTTTTCACCTACTCTAAAGACATCATTGTGAATATAGAGCAGTTATGTAAGTAACGAAGTGAGTAAACCAAAATGGTGCATTGTCCTGTTGATGTGAATTTCAGAATTCAAGTTGGTGATCCACAGTGGTTGACCTGTGATAGTAGCACAGGTGCATGGGATATTAACACAGACTGTATGATGTCTGAATCCAATATGGAGGTCCAAGATGGCTGACCAGAATTACTGGTGCAGTGTGCATTGTTGTCAGACTTACTCGTACCACTTTGGGTCTGCATGGGCGCTATTCACAGGTCCAAGATAGGCTGAACAGGTACACTGGTGCGGCTCTATGATGTCAGAATCCAAGATGGTCGACCAGAAATACTAACACATCATGCATTGTTGTCATATATTCTGTGTTTTTCTCAACCCTGGTGCCAACCTGAGGCTGCATGGGCTGGCATTCACAGCCAGGACAAATGTTATTTTCCTGTGCAGGATCACCATACCTGTTAGACAAAAGATATTTTCCTCTTGCCAGTTTGAGCCCCTTGGCTATTTTAAGGATATGTAAACATTTCTTCCCACCTAAGGGTAGTAACCAGCCTGAAGTTGCCAGCTGTTCATTGCTGAGATACTTCCAGCAACATGTTTTCCCTATTATTACTAAGATGTGTAGAGGTCTTCAGGGCTATTTAAAGTAACCACAGTTGTCAGGTCACTGGTTCTAAGTATAAAATTCAATATGGCCTCTGGGTTTTCCATGGCATCACACATACTTCTTGTTGTATGTTAAAGTCGATTAGTGCTATGTTTAAGCAATATTCCCTTCTGCCATTACAGTTTAAATAATTTTCATCACAAGCCTGAAGCTGACTTGCCTTAAGTTCAAGTCCACTCAGTATCCGCTACAGCCTCACAGTCCACACCAGACATACAAGTCCAGCTCACCAGCTACCCACGAGTCATGTGTCTGCTGGCCGATAGCCCCAGTGACAGCCAGTTGTGCCCCATTCACCCTCGAGTTGTACCACTCTGACAGCTCAGTGCGCGAAGATGTTGCACTCATACTGCTAATGCATCTGCCTCACGCGAAGTGCATAACAGTAGCACTGATTTCTGCCCCTAGTATGCTGTCTGTGATGGCACTGCAGCCACAGCCCAATGTGACCTAAACCAAAATGGTGGGGGAATTCTGGAAATTCATCGAAGTTTAAATTGAACAATAGCCGAAACATATACTGATGAACCAAAGAAACTGGTACACCTGCCTATTGTCGTGGAAGGCCCCTATGAGCACGTAGAAGTGTCACAACATCACATGGCATGGACTGAACTAATGTCTGAAGTAGTGCTGGAAGGAACTGACACCATGAATTCTCCAGGGCTGTCCATAAATCCGTAAGAGTATGAGGGGATGGAGATCTCTTCTGAACAGCGCGTTGCAAGGCAACCCAGGTATGTTCAATAATGTTCATACCTGGGGAGTTTGGTGGTCAGCGGAAGTGTTTAATCTCAGAAGAGTGTTCATGGAGGCACTCTGTAGCAAATCTGGACAAATGAGGTGTCGCATCGTCCTGCTAGAATTGCCCAAGCCCAAGTCCATTGCACAATGGACATGAATTGACGCAGGTGATCAGACGTGTCACCTATCAGAGTCGTATCTCTACGTTTCAGGTTTCCCATATCCCTCCAACTGCACACATCCCACACCATTACAAAGCCTCCACCAGCTCGAACAGTCCCCTGCTGAAATGCAGGGTCCATGGATTCATGATGTTGTTCCATACCCATACACGTCCATCTGCTCTATACAATTTGAAACGAGACTCGTCTGGCCAGGCAACGTGTTTCCAGACGTCAGCAGTCCAATGTCGGAGTTCATGGGCCCAGGCAAGGCGTAAAGCTTTGTGTCATGCAGTCTGCAAGGGTACACAAGTGGGCCTTTGACTCCGAAAGCCCATATCGACGACGTTTCGTTGAATGGTTCGCACACTGACGCTTGCTGATGGCCCAGAATTGAAATCTGCAGCAATTTGCGGAAGGGTTGCATTTCTGTCACGTTGAACTATTGTCTTCAGTCGTTGTTGGTCCCATTCTTGCTGGATTTTTTTCCGGCCGCCGCGATATCGGAGATTTGATGTTTTACTGGATTCCTGATATTCACAAAACACTCGTGAAATGGTCGTATAGGAAAATCCCCACTTCATCGCTACCTCAGAGATGCTATGTCCCATCGCTTGTGCGCCGACTATGACACCACGTTCAAACGGACTTAAAATTTTAATAACCTGGCATTGTAGCAGCAGTAACCGATCTACCAAATGCGCCAGACACTTTTTTGTCTTATATAAGCATTGCCGACCGCAGCGCCGTGTTCTGCCTGTTTACATATCTCTGTATTTGAATATGCATACCTATACCAGTTTCTTTGGCGCTTCAGTGTATATTCTGTGGGGAAATTCAAAAAACTCACGAAAGCACATTCATCCTCCCCAGGGAAGACTTCTACCGTGGCTCAAGATTGCAAAAAATAGGTTGAGGTATTATACTTGTAAAATTACCACAAAACATTTATGTGTGAGATGGATCACAATCGTTTCACTGGCAGCAACCTAGCCAGCCACCACAGCTGCATCAAACATGTCAGTTTTAAGCATTAGGCATATAACAACATTTGAGAGCTGAACATATTTATATGAAGTGAAAAAGTGAATTGTATCTACTAAAACCCCAGCAGATATGTATGAAATGAAAGAATGACATATTGATGAACATAGGGGTCTGTAAGGATTTTTATCGAGTTATTTCAGGACAAATATCTCAGTTACCATCAGCAACAGAGCACAGCACTATCGAATGGATGGAAGGTGAAATCAGTGGTCCAGAACGTGTACACAGTAGTATGTGTAAACACATTCCAAATGTACAAGTCATGCAGTCCAGATATGTGCAGGAGGGTGTGGTGTTACTCAGTAGCTCCCCCCTCCCCCAACTACACAAACTCTCCTGTTTGGATACAACAGCCAGCTGGTCGCTGTAAGTGCTAGATGTGGAGGACTACATTTATTATTACGAAATTCTAACAAACGGTCCATACATCACTATGTTACAGCAAAATTGTAGCAAACTGGCCCATATATCGATGTATGCTTTCTAACATTGTTGCTTGATTGTCATACAATGTGTGTCTGTGGGAGTACCTAAGTACTGTGAAAATATACTACAAGATCACCACTCTTGACTTTCAGGAATCTGAATTCAGAAACTTGATATATGCTAGAAACATTATCCAGCAGACAGTGTACAACTGTAATGATATGCACTCTGACATGCATGGACTTCGTGAAAATGTTTGCCATAGCCTTACAAAGCTTACCCATCAGAACACTCTAGAAGAAGTCTTAGCTGCAAATTTCGATGCATGTTGTGCTTCAGTACATAGTCTGTTTGATACAATAGTATCACTCCCGGGCATTGGTGAAGAACTACACAGATATTTGGACTTATGTGCATACCCAAAAATATTAAACCAAATTAAAAAAAGAAAAATGAATTACTATCTCTCTAAACAAGTGTTTCAACACAGCCAACCTGGCAATATGCATCTCTGATTACCAAAGTATGAAGGGTAACTTGAATGAATCACATGTTCAGCTATCTAGATAAAGAAGTAGTTCAGTCATATCTCAATGAGGAACTAGAAACATTTATCTTTCGGCAGGCTTGTAAAAGAACTGTAAATCAAGTTTAAATGAATAATTTACCATACGTTGAATATGTGTTACATATACTGAGGTGACAAAAGTCATGCGATACCTCCTAATATCGTGTTTGATCTCCTATTCCCAGCATAATGAAGAAACTTGACATTGCATGGACTCAATGTGCGTATCGCTATCTCATGACTTCCGTAAGTGTAGTACGAGGCATGTTTTTTTAAGTAAGTATCACTTTGAAATAAAAATAAAACAAGTAGACTTCTCTTAGCAATTTTATTTTTACATGAAAGCTAGTACTTTAATCTACTTTTCTACATAATTTGCAGCAATATGAGGGCACTTCTCATATCGTACAACCACACAACCAGCTTTGAATACAATCCTCATAGAAAACTGTCGCCGGAACGTAACTTTTAACAATTTAAATGTTCTGTAAAAATTGCGTAAGGCACACTTCTCGACACTTATGAGCGATTTGATGGTGTGAAAATAGATGAGACTTCTAAAAATGGCTGTATGAATGTGCATGATGAGGAATAAAGTGGACGACTGTCACTTATTACTGAGGATGCAGAAAATTAATGAGAAAGTTAGAGAGAACAGATACTTTACGATGTCAGAGTTATGTGATGAGTTTCCTCAAGTGTCAAGAAATATGTTTTATGCAACTCTTACAGCACGTTTAAATCTGGTTTAGTGGTACAATAAGTGCCTTAATATTGGTGGGTATTAGGTAAAAATATAGATTGCAGTACAGGCTCTGATGTAAAAATAAAATTGCTAAAAAAGTCCATTTGTCTTAGTTTTATTTCAAAACGGCATTTGCTTAGAAACTTGCCTCATAGAACAGCTCATAATGTGATCTTCCTGCCATGGTGTACCATCACTGTAAAAAAAAACTTTAAAAGAAATAGCGACTACTGCATGTTAGGTGTAAAATAAATAGGACTATACCTAGGGTCACAATCTTCATTAACTAAATTTAGTTATTCTTTTCATATTATATTTAGGAGATGAAGTTCCTTATCAACAATGTATGCTGCCATAATACCAGGTACAATACCTCTAGCAGATTTGCAACGATTGTCCGCTATCTGCCATCATTCCAAGTCTGTTAGGTCCAATATTACAGATTATTAACGCCACCATAATGGGTAGCAACTACAGGATCAAGTCTGTGCCTAAAGGCAGAGAAGAGGTATTACTCATATCACTTCTTACTTTAACTAACTTAAATAATTATGTGTTGAACTTTCAGCTTCCTAGCTGAGGCGATTTTTAGTTTGTGACAAGAAAGGTGCGGTTTTGTTGGAACTATGTACATATTTCTCTAGCAAATTGATTGACAGTCATTGCGAGAGGTCAGGATGAGGAAGTGTTCAGTTCACGTTCGTGACCCGTTGTCAAGGTATCGCACTAATTCAGGTTGGGAACCAACTGTAAACTCCCCTGGATACCGTGACATTTACGCTGGTATCTCAAGATTTGGGATCACCTATCTGTTTGTGTATGCACGCACAACTACTTTCCTTTCCCCTCCATTCACTGTTCTGTACTGGCCTCACCATCAGTTACAAACGTGAAGGCACCATGGACAGAGGTTATACCAATGAAGGGTACGCTGACACAAACTACATGTATGGCTAAGAGAATGGCAGTGCCCTTGGGGCTGTACAATTGTATGAAGAAGCTTTTCCTCTCTGCAACCAACTCGACAGGCATATATTTAGCAGGTTACATCAGCGTCTTAGAAAAACTAGGAGATTTGCACACCATATACGAGAAGGTCGACCCAGATCCATAACACCCGATGTTGAGGCAATGGTGTTACGCATTGTACATGAACATCTGAAAACTTCCCAAGAGTGTGTCCTGAGTCATAGCAGTGTGTGGCAGGTTTTACTTCAGGAAATACTTTATCCCTATCATCTCCAGCGAGTGCAAGCCCTCAACGATCCAGACTTACCCCCTAGAGACAATTTCTGGCAATGGTTGTAACAGCAGTGTACCCTAGATTCCTTGTTTGTAAGCAGTATTCTGTTCACTGATGAGGCTGGATTTACCTGTGACTGCCATAACTACACATTTGGGCTAATGTCCATCCTAATACACTCCTGGAAATGGAAAAAAGAACACATTGACACCGGTGTGTCAGACCCACCATACTTGCTACGGACACTGCGAGAGGGCTGTACAAGCAATGATCACACGCACGGCACAGCGGACACACCAGGAACCGCGGTGTTGGCAGTCGAATGGCGCTAGCTGCGCAGCATTTGTGCACCGCCGCCGTCAGTGTCAGCCAGTTTGCCGTGGCATACGGAGCTCCATCGCAGTCTTTAACACTGGTAGCATGCCGCGACAGCGTGGACGTGAACTGTATGTGCAGTTGACGGACTTTGAGCGAGGGCGTATAGTGGGCATGCGGGAGGTCGGGTGGACGTATCGCCGAATTGCTGAACACGTGGGTCGTGAGGTCTCCACAGTACATCGATGTTGTCGCCAGTGGTCGGCGGAAGGTGCACGTGCCCGTCGACCAGGGACCGGACCGCAGCGACGCACGGATGCACGCCAAGAACATAGGATCCTACGCAGTGCCGTAGGGGACCGCACCGCCACTTCCCAGCAAATTAGGGACACTGTTGCTCCTGGGGTATCGGCGAGGACCATTCGCAACCGTCTCCATGAAGCTGGGCTACGGTCCCGCACACCGTTAGGCCGTCTTCCGCTCACGCCCCAACATCGTGCAGCCCGCCTCCAGTGGTGTCGCGACAGGCGTGAATGGAGGGACGAATGGAGACGTGTCGTCTTCAGCGATGAGAGTCGCTTCTGCCTTGGTGCCAATGATGGTCGTATGCGCGTTTGGCGCCGTGCAGGTGAGCGCCACAATCAGGACTGCATACGACCGAGGCACACAGGGCCAACACCCGGCATCATGGTGTGGGAGCGATCTCCTACACTGGCCGTACACCACTGGTGATCGTCGAGGGGACACTGAATAGTGCACGGTACATCCAAACCGTCATCGAACCCATCGTTCTACCATTCCTAGACCGGCAAGGGTACTTGCTGTTCCAACAGGACAATGCACGTCCGCATGTATCCCGTGCCACCCAACGTGCTCTAGAAGGTGTACGTCAACTACCCTGGCCAGCAAGATCTCCGGATCTGTCTCCCATTGAGCATGTTTGGGACTGGATGAAGCGTCGTCTCACGCGGTCTGCACGTCCAGCACCAACGCTGGTCCAACTGAGGCGCCAGGTGGAAATGGCATGGCAAGCCGTTCCACAGGACTACATCCAGCATCTCTACGATCGTCTCCATGGGAGAATAGCAGCCTGCAT
The DNA here is from genome assembly GCF_023864345.2 of Schistocerca serialis cubense. Lineage (NCBI taxonomy): Eukaryota > Metazoa > Arthropoda > Insecta > Orthoptera > Acrididae > Schistocerca > Schistocerca serialis. The sequence goes on along the minus strand of NC_064644.1, from coordinate 396,067,697 downwards.
TGCTGCGAAAGGTGGATATACACTGTACTAGTGCCGACATTGTGCATGCTCTGTTGCCTGTGTCTATGTGCCTGTGGTTCTGTCAGTGTGATCATGTGATGTATCTGACCCCAGGAATGTGTCAATAAAGTTTCCCCTTCCTGGGACAATGAATTCACGGTGTTCTTATTTCAATTTCCAGGAGTGTACAACAAAAAAATGTTCAAATGTGTGTGAAGTCCTATGGGACTTAACTGCTAAGGTCATCAGTCCCTAAGCTCACACATTACTTAACCTAAATTATCCTAAGGACAAACACACACACCCATGCCTGAGGGAGGACTCGATCCTCCACCGGGACCAGTCACACAGTCCATGACTGCAGCGCCTTAGACTGCTAATACAACACACGTATCATGATATCAGCAGCATTATTCTTTGAACGTCTGGCAGGACTGCTCGGAGACCACCTAATTGGACCACACATCCTAACACAGAGACTAACTGGCCAGCATTACGCTTGTGGATTGAAGCAGCCTTCCAGCGTTTACAGAATTCACCAGGACTGTCTGTGAGGATTTGCAACTCATTTCAGACATGAGTTCATTGTTGCATTCAGATGCATGAACAACATTTTGAACACCTACTTTAACGCTTAAAGATTCCATGTATTCCTGGACACCAATGAACCACAACAGAAAATGTGTTGTATCTCAACAATGGTTGAGTTGTGGACCCATGTTTATTGGAGCTTTTTAGCTACTTTTGGCCTGTACTTTCTATTTGTGGATTGTTGACCATTGCCCTAAATATTCTCTTTTTTCAGCTTTTATAAACTGGTTAAGCACATATGTGGTAATAATAGTTACAAAATACGTTTTTAAAATCATGCGAAACACTTTACAAGAAGACATTTGTGTTACAGTTTATAATGGAAGCAGAAAGGTGTCTACACATCATCACATCAGTGACATACTCAGCAAATCGATGAAATAAATTTTGAACACCTCGATCAAGCTAGTGACACAAAAACAAATTTTCAGAACATGAAGAAGTAGAATAATAGGCAAATTTAAAAAACAGCTTCATACGATACCTCAAGATAGGTAATTCCAACATTAATAAAACCACATAGTCATGTATAAAACCATTACATAGAAGTCAAACACAAAATAGTGGTAAAATAACACAGACAAGTACAAATCATTACATAAAATTGGAAATAAAAACAACTTAACACAATATGACAAAAGATAATAAAGTCTAATATGAATAAAACCACACTGTCAGTTGCAAATCAACTACATAAAAATCAGACATAAAATAGTGATAAAAACTGTTGCATAGAATCACACATGAAATAGACACATTAAAATTATGGTAACAAAACCCTATGCTGACAGAAAAAGCATATATATCCCTAAGCATTGTAAATTATTGTATGCAAACATAATTTTTTTTCACATTGTGGAACTCTGTTCTCTTACCTCATGAAGAATGAGTACAGAGAAGAAATAAATAATAAAACATTGAAATATTGATGTAACAACATATTTCTAGCAGAACATTACAATAGTACTTCACCACTAAAAGACAGCTTCATGGCTATAAAACTTAGGATGTCAAATGTTGTAAAACTAAATTTATGTATGATATTGACTATGAACCCAAAATACACTGTAAGTAGGCTGTTTATGTTTTCTCTATGCAAGTAGGCTGTTTATATTTTCTTGTTGGCAACGTTAAGTAGGCTGTTTATGCTTTCTCTATGTAAGTAGGCTGTTTATGTTTTCTTATTGGCAACGTTACGTAGCGCTCAATATGAAAATCACTGGCTGTGCTGTGTGCAGTCTGTGGCTGCTTTGCATTGTTGTAATACTCGCCATTGTAGTGTTAGGCAGCTGGATGTGAACAGCGCGTAGCGTTGGCAGTTGGAGGTGAGCCGCCAGCAGTGGTGGATGTGGGGAGAGAGATGGCGGAGTTTTGAAATTTGTCATGAACTGCTATATTTATATATGATGATATCAAGGTAAATACATTGTTTGTTCTCTATTAATATCTTTCATTTGCTAACTATCCCTATCAGTAGTTAGTGCCTTCCATAGTTTGAATCTTTTATTTAGCTGGCAGTAGTGGCGCTCGCTGTATTGCAGTAGCTTGAGCAGCGAAGATTTTTGTGAGGTAAGTGATTTGTGTAAGGTATAGTTTAATGTTAGTCAGGGCCATTCTTTCGTAGGGAATTTTGAAAGTCAGATTGCGTTGCGCTAACAAAATATTGTGTGTCAGTTTAAGCACAGTCTTGTATAAATTGTTAAAAGGGGACGTTTCAACACCACTCTTGCATTAGTTACATAGCTTCTAAAAAAAGTGATAATATTCTCATGCCTAGTACAGGAAGGTAAACTAAGACAACCAACAAAATTAATGGATCACAGGAATGGATATATATCATATTATGAAATCCATTGCTGACTAGTTCTGTAAAGTGCAGCACTAACCTGATTTGTCATAATATATCCTTGACTGGAATGTACACAAGTGGTGGAGGGGGTGGGGGGAGGAGGTTGGAGGAAGGAATGGATGGGAAAGAGGACAGAAAAGAGGGGGAAAAGAAACCACATTTCCTTGAGTCCTCAATGTCTCCAGCACCAGCAGCAGCAGTGGCAGTCCATCAGTCATCAACATGCTTGGGGGCTGCAGTGTTGAAGTTAACATCTCAACACCTAGCACTGTGCATGTATCTAAAGCGTCCAAGCACAACGAGCTTGTGTGGTTTGTATGCTGAAATATGGATCAGCATGGACAGATTCAATCTATGGTGAGTACATGTCAAAACATGTGATATTGTTGAGTAGGTGTTGGAACATAAAGTTTATGAGAAGGAGGAACTTAGACAAATGTTAAGTTCATGTTATTTTGTTGTATTTAAGTTTTCCAGTATTACTTCTATAAACACAAATTTCATATAAGGATGTCCAACAGGCACAATGTTTCGGCGATCATACATGTCGCCATCATCAGGTGAACTGACGGACTGAGCTTGTGTGAATGTGCCGGTATGGAGATCTGTGCGCTATGGCTGCTCAGGGGGAACTGGGTTCGGTCGCGGCGCCGGCCGATTTAAATACCCTCCGGCCGCGGCACGCTCCCTCCGCCGCCCGCGCCCCGCGCCACGGTCGCGCGGTGGAACAGATTGCGACGGCGTCTGAGATGACGTCGGTGTGATGGCTCTGTCCGCCGTGGTAGTCACAACTACACATTTGCTTGATTTACTCTTGATTAACCCAATCGCTGGTTCCCAAGTCTTGCTAAGATTATAGCCACAGTCACGGTTTATGAGGTCGTCTTTGGTGCGAATGTCGATAGCCTCTCTAACAACGCTGTCCCAGTATCTCGACGTCTGTACCAGAATCCTCGTGCGTTCATACTCCATAGCGTGGTTTCCGACAAACAACGTTCAGCGACCGCCGACTTGCTCGGATACATCAGTCGAGTGTGCCTCTGGTGTTCACGGCATCGATCCTCGACGGTACACATCGTCTGACCAATATACGACTTGCCACATTGACACGGAATCTGGTACACGCCGGCCTTCCTCAAACCGAGGTCATCTTTGGCGCTCCCCACCACAGGCGTCTAAAGCTAGCAAAATGAGGGATGCTCAACTACCGGACCTACCGATAGATGGCTCTACCAGCTGATTACTGTCGTCTGTATTGCCCGCCATATTCGAATTTGGCAAGAAGTTTCTCTCGGTCTGTACGGTGTATAAGGAATTACGGACTATCGAAATGGTGATTTCTTGTTCCGCTTTCAATTGTACGAAGCGATGGAGTAAGGAGAGTGACTTACCATTTCACAGGTAATACGACTACCGATACAATACGAAAAAAATACATACTTAGTGCGTTTGCTAATTCGATGTTTTTGAACAGGTTTCCTCTAAAGCACCCAGAGCTAGTAAAGACATGGATTACTTCCGTGAAGCGGAAAGATTTTAATCCTACGTCTTGCAGTTTTCTTTGCGGAAACCGTTTCCAAGAAGATGATTACGTAGTGAGCCCTGGAACGTGGGAGAAACGTTTCAAACTCGAAGCAGTGCCATAGTTTTTGACTTTCCGACACATTTGATGCACCAAATAAACAGCCACGACGACAGGTTGTTAGGATTTTGAGTGACAACGATGATTCTCCATTTGAAGTAGCTAATTACTTTCCTTGCTGTGTGTGCGCTTTTTACTTTTGTGAATTTATTTGGTACGCTACATAGGTCTAAGCAATGTTGTAATACAGGTCCATATTTTTGTTTTTAGTGTTCTGTCATGGAATCCGTGCTCGATTTGCCCAATGCAGACACAACTGATTGCGTGGAGAATGTTGTCAATGAGAATTCTTCCGTGGAAAGCATGTCCCACTTATCCAATGCAGAAGCTGCGAATTGTGTCGAAAACGTTAGTATAAGGATGTTTTCACACCCCCAACGTTTTCTTATAATATTTTTTCATCAAACCTTGAGTTATTTCAATCGTATATAACGAAATTATTTCCTTATTTAGAGTGCAGTTGGTTCTTCAGTAATTGATTGTGGTATACAGTCGAAAGTATAAATGGAAGGCAAGGCGACCGAAACTTGCTTTTTTTTTTCTCAGACATTGTGCACGAATTAAAACGTAAACTGAAGTGTGTCCGTGAAAAAATTCGAAGAAGAAAGTGTTTCCTGTGGATGACATCATAAGTTCATTGAAGGAGAAGGGGCATCTTCCTGAGAAGTTACATAACTTCCTCAATCATCAGAAAGGAACACAAGTGGAATTAGTGTGCAATTTAGTGAACAACTCTCTCTCATCAAAGGGTAATAGATACACAACAAATGTGAAAATGTTTGCGATGACTGTGTACTTTTATTCACCAGCAGCATATGAACACATGAAAAAATTAATGCCTCTGCCCCATTGATTTCAAAATGGGTGGCAAGTGTAGGCTGTGAACCTGGCTTCTTAAAAGACGTTTTCAAGTACATTGTAAGGGACCAGTTCAGCCATTCATGTCTAATTGTAGACAGTGTGGCAATTAGGAAGCAAGTAGTTTGGGACCAAGGAACTAAGCAGTACACAGGTTTTTTAGACTTTGGTGGGGAAGTGCCTCAGTAAAAGAAGTAATAGAGCCATCTGAGGCTCTGGTTTTCATGCTTGTCTCTATTAAAGGCAAATTTAAATGCCTGATTGCATACTTCTTTATCAACGGTGTACACTCAAATAATCAGGCCACACTGATAAAATCTGCTTTAGAGAGGCTGCATAGTTCCGGCATTAGGGTTTGGTGTGTTACATGTGATGGCTGTAAGGTAAATATAAGCACTTTATGTTCACTTGGCTGTACTTTAAATTTTTACAACGGTGATTTTAAAAGCTACTTTCCTCATCCTGTGGAAAAATACAATGTTTAGTGTATCTTGGACATGTGCCATATGATTAAGTTTGCCAGAAATGCTCTAGCAGAAGTATCTGCTATTGAGTCTCCAACTGGCATTATTAGATGGCATTTCATTGAGCAATTGAACAAGGTACAACAAGAAGAAGGTATGACATTTGCCAACAAACTATCAGGACAACATATAAGTAGTGTAAATAGAAAAATGAATGTTTCATTAGCTGCACAGACTTTGAGTTCTAGTGTGGCAGATAGTATAGAGTTTTTGAGGAGGGTTTTGATCCAAATTTTAAAGGAAGTGAAGCAACAGTAGAATTTTTGTATTATATTGATAGTATTTTTGATATTCTGAACTCTAGAAATCCATTAGGTAAAGGGTATAAGAGCCCCCTGAGACTTGACAACAAATCTTATTGGCTTGGTATTTTCAGACACTGAAAATTATATCAAAAGCTTAAAAATCATTGGTGTTCCATTCCTGCTCCATGCAAGAAATGTTAAATCTGCATTAGAATGTATTTATCTCTATGCTTTTCCCAATATGGCCAATAAAAATGCATTTGTAAATTTTGTTAACTGGGGAAAACTGTTTAAAACAAGTGACTGTGTGTACTCTGTTGTAGAATACTCAGAAACTGTTTCAGATGTTTGTGATTGCTGGGGATATGCGACAGAAATATATACAGGCCAAGATTTTGTATTGTGTTAAAATTAAATTCGTAGATTACCCATTTCCTGCTCCTGCTCTTGGTCATGATTACCATTATGAAATTGGGATTGAGGATTTACATCAGACTCAACTTGTTTGTAAGATTGCATCCCTGTACTCCTGCACATGCTTAAAAACATATGGAAGAAAAAGCCTGCTGAGAAAAGTTTAAACAACAAATCACGTATAAGGCAGAAGTTAAATAAACTCATATTGTTTAATCATGTATAGTGCTCAAATTGAAAAGATTATGTATTGGGACATTTCATGCAGATGGGTGTGACATTTTGACAGATTTTTTGAAACTATTTTGTCCATAGATTTGTTGTTGTATAATGATGAACTTCAAACGATGAATCACATTGAAGTAAAATTAACTCTTTACATCCTGTGTAGATATTGTAACAAAATTATAATTATTTATTATATAAGCTTATTTTAAGATGTTAGGTGTTACAAAATATGCACTTGCATTAAAAACAGGTGATTTGTGTGAAACTGATGAAAAAAAAAGTTCTGAGACTTATTTGACAGATAGCTTTCAGTGTGAGAAAATATTTCCCTCAATAACTATGTTAACTTGAATTTTTCACTTTAAGAAAGCAGTTTAATCACAGAATGGGTGTGATCTAATGGAGTATGCAGTGGCCCTATGTTTCAAACAGTAATGTTTGTGGATACTCTGCAACATAAGAGCAATAAAATTGTTACTCTCTTAATTCTTGTTTTAATACTTCTTAGAATGAACACAATGTTCCAATTGATTGTAAGCATTCTTATTACTTTAGAACCATTCTAGAATAAGGTGGCCTGATTCAGGCAAAACCTAATTTTGTCTTTATTTTGCTAGGAGGTCTTTCTATTATATTTTCCTGTGCTGAGGGAGGGGGGAGGGGAAGAGAATGAAAATAATCGTATAGAATTATCTTTCTAGCACTACAAAGTACTGAATACAGTGATTACAGTTACACTTGGAAATCTAGGAAATTTCAAAAAATGGTTCAAATGGCTCTGAGCACTATGGGACTTAACATCTATGGTCATTAGTCCCCTAGAACTTAGAACTACTTAAACCTAACTAACCTAAGGACATCACACAACACTCAGTCATCACAAGGCAGAGAAAATCCCTGACCCCGCCGGGAACCGAACCCGGGCGCGGGAAGCGAGAACGCTACCACACAACCACAAGTTGTGGATGAGGAAATTTCAGTATTCATGTTACATGCCTAATTTTCATCAACATTTATCTTAATTATACAGTTACACTTTTTGCTGATTTGAACTGTGTACTACATGTTAAAAAGATTTTGTTTGGTCATAGTAATAAAAGCATTTCATTTTTTTAGGTCATATGTCCCATATGGAACTGAAATTATCAAGTTACAATGACAAAGGAAGGAATTAACATTAAGGAATCTGACTTCACAGAAATTGTGTACAATGGTTACACTTTTTGCAAGTTAACTTTAACATACCCCATTTAGTTTTCCATTAAGAGTGAAAGCAGTTGCACGAGTCACGTAAACAACAAAGTTTCCCATATGGAACTAAAGTATTTTACGTTTGACTTATTGCAGACCCAAAGTATTGTGATCTTCATATTTCTATTTTAAAAAGTTTGTAACTCAAATTCACAGACATTTTGGAATCTGTACATACATGTGTGCAACAAGGTACTTTTCATGTGTCATGTGGAACCTTTAATTTTCTGGTTTAAATATAATTTATTTCATGAATCACCTTTAATACCGACAATGTCTGAATGCAATATTTACCATTTAGAAGAAGAAATATTAATGTACAGAATAACAAACCTCATGAAAAATGCGAGAGATTGTAATGTACTGAACTTGGAATGGCTCTTTATCAATAGCAGGTAAAATAAAGGCTTCTATTAAATGTTCAACGAAACCAGTCAGTACCTCTTAATTCACCATAGAGGTGATACAGTAATAAAAGAATTTGCTTTTTTCAGAATTTCTGCTAAGTATTAAAAGTGTGAAGACCTATTCAATAAGTATTTGCTTTACCAATAACTTGTAGTACAAGCACAAGTATAAGCAGGTAATTAAGGGAGTCAAGACTTATGTTAAAATACTGACTGGTTAAAGATACTGACTGGTATTACTTGCTCACAAAACATTGTAGTTGCTGTACAGTTTATGCTGTAAGTGGTGTACCCAATGTGATTCCTGGAGGACATAATATTCTGTTATCCTATGGGAATGCAATGCTACCACACCTGTTGAAAGCAAGTTTTGCTGTGGAATAGTTGTATCAGACGTCTGTATCAGAAAACAAATTTCCACTGTGACACCCTCATGTTCTTGGTATGCTATTAGCTATAATTACAGGAATACTCTTCACATGGAGGAGGGAGGGGGGGAGAGAGAGAGAGAGAGAGAGAGAGAGAGAGAGAGAGAGAGAGAGAGAGAGATGGGAGAAAATCATGTTCTTAGGAGGAGCAAGCTTTACAGCAACATATGCTGTTAAAAGCATAGTGAGATTTTCTTTTTCATCATTTCCAATATTGTACACAACTTTCTTGCACTTTTATTTTATCACATTTTTCCCTTGAGAATGGAGAAGAGAGAGGAAGAAGAAAAAAAAGAAAAAGTAAGCGAGCTTTCATAAGAACTGAAAACTCTACTTGTGTCATTTGTTATTTTCAAAATGTTACTCTCTTTCCAAATGCTGTTCTATTTCTTCAAACCAATTCTGAATGTCTCAGGTTATTACATGTTATTTACTGTACATTGTCCAGCAATACTTCTGTTGTTACTGGATAGTTTGTAATTTGGCACTACCTTTGTACCACTGGTATTGTCTAGTGTACTTTTGCAGATAAGAAAATCGATTGGACTAGAATGTCCTGTCAGTATAGGACAAATTCAGACAATATGGAACTTTTTACACTAAATTTGCAATATAATGTCACCCTTGTCTAACACAGATTGTAGCAGCCATTGGGGTGCCTGTCTGGCCAGCTTCTACAGCTTTCACTTTCAGGTTTGTTTTTGGCACTTATGCAGTTTAGCAGGTACGGAAAAAATTTTTCATTTTTTTTCAAAATTTGATCGATTATAGTCAAATTTGATACGCTGATTAGGAATACGATATTTATTTTCGCCCCAGTCAGTTATTTACATCAAAAAAATTGTTTTAAATTTTTTTTATTTTTCAATATTTTGTCGATTACTTTTCAAATCATAGGCGGCCGCTGCCGCGGCCGCATTCCAAAAAAAAAACTCCCAACCTAACCTCAAGTGGGCTATGCTACAGATCAATTTATGCAGTTTAGCAGGTACGGAAAAAAATTTTCATTCCAAATGTATCTGGCTTGGAGAGCTTTGTGGGTGAATATATAAAGTTTGTTGGTGATTGTACTTTGTATTTTCATAAATAAAGTGATCCGTAGCGTAGCCCACTTGAGGTTATGTTGGGAGTTTTTTTTTTGGAATGCGGCCGCCTATGATTTGAAAATACTGATTAGTTAGTGTATTACGCAATGTTGCGTCATCGGCAGCGCCGCGCTTATCGGGCAGAAGATATCGCCGACGGTCAAGGGAAAATGAAAATGGATGTTATATTCGAAATCAGCGCATCAGAATTCACTATATCGACAAAATATTGAAAAATAAAAAAATTTTAAAAAATTTAAAACAATTTTTTTGATGTAAATAATTGACTGGGGCGAAAATAAATATCGTATTCGTAATCAGCGTATCAAATTTGACAATAATCGATCAAATTTTGAAAAAAATTGATAAATTTTTTCCATACCTGCTAAACTGCATAAGTGCCTTGTTTTTTGCTTGGGCCATATTATGACAACCAGTCATTCCAGTGATTGACACCATGTCAAAGACTGGAACCAAGATTCACAGAAATAAAATTCCATGGTTGTAATTCATAGTCTAATTAATTTTGCTCACTGACATGTTTTGAATTCAATTTTAAAATAAAACCATGGTACCAGCCATTATTTGCGTGTCAGACTGGAAAATTACAGTTTTAAGACACTCCAACCTTAAAATTAACAGCTGTGATCGATGTTATTTTCAACAAGTTCTTTCACTTCCTACATCATCATGGATCAGTCCAATATAATATTATTACTACACTTAACTTCCAAATGATACGAGTTATGCATTTAAGAGGAGCCTTAACGTTGGCCTTTGTGTTTCTCATTTAAATGTATTTCTTGTCTCGTATCGAAGACTGAAGCACTGTCAAAAACTGGTGCTTCTACCTTATCACTCAGTTAAAATACACTGTGTCAAGTACAGGCGTTAATAAAACTAAGGCATTTAAATTTATGATCAAAGAGAGAGCCAAATTCGTAAGTGAATGTTGCAATTACAGTGTCAGCATATATGCAGATCGGTAATGCATCACTTCAGATAAAGAAAAATAACAGTTTTTCCATTTATAACTAAGTAATACTTTAATAGTTCAGTTGTAATTTCTGCTGTCAGTAAAGATACCCCTAAGCAAACGATGTCAACTTTTTTTCAAGACACGTCTTCACAGTTTTCCACATTTGATTTTCCGAATTATACCTGTAGTTAAAAGCTTTGGCAACCAAGGTAATTTGTTGAGCTCCACTGAATCTTAAATAGTATTTTAAAACGGGCAAATAAGTAAAGCACTCATAAAATTAATAGTAAACAATTTATAGGTCAGCTTGTCATACTTCCAAAACACACTCGAATTTAGGAATTTCATAGCAGAACTGTCACTGTTTTTTCTCACTAGATTAGAAACACTTCATTATGTTGATGTGTAGATATCTAGAACATCCAATATAAAAGACTTATCAGGGCGCAGAACGAAAAACATTTTCATCCGTGTTTTGACACTTCGTTTTTCGCCAAATTCAGATATGGCGGACACTCAATGATATAATCTTTAGCCGGCACGCGCTAGAGCCATCTATCGGTAGGTCCGGTAGTTGAGCATCCCTCATTTCGCTAGCTTTAGACGCCTGTCTCCCCACCAGTGCACGAGTTTTATTCGGAGGACAAACCACAGTTCCAGCACGGTGTTTCTTCAAAATGCGGGCGATTTTCCCCTAGAGTGCGCCTGTATATGGAATAAACGCAGTGCCTACCTCCTCCCTCGTGATTTCATCCATCTCCACAGGTTGTGCTGTAGTGGTTGGGCGGAGAGCACGTTGAATCTGCCACTCTGAGTACCCATTTTTTCGAAATACAGTTCTCAGATGTTCCAATTCCTGGGGTAGACTCTTTGCATTAGAGATAGTGCGCGCCCTATGTACTAGAGTTTTAAGCACCCCATTCCTCTGTGAAGGTTGGTGGCCGCTGTCTGCGTGCAAATACAGATCAGTGTGCGTTGTCTTCCGATACACCCCATGACCTAGGGTGCCGTCAGCCCTTCTCTTGACCAACACGTCAAGGAAAGGTAATTTGCCCTCCTTTTCAGTCTCCATAGTGAATTTGATGTTGGGGTGTATGGAGTTTAGATGTGTAAGGAAGTCCAGGAGTTTATCCATACCATGTGGCCAGATGACGAACGTGTCGTCCATGTAACGGAAAAAGCAAGTAGGTTTCCATACGGATGACGACAGGGCTTCCTCCTCGAAGTTCTCCATGTACAAATTCGCTACCACTGGTGAGAGTGGGCTACCCAAAGCGGCTCCCTCCGTTTGTTCGTAGTATTCTCCATTAAAAAGAAAATACGTGGAAGTCAAGACATGAATAAAAAGTTCAGTGGTCTTCTCGTCAAACTTCTGACTAATCAATTCTAGCGACTCTCGCAGGGGTACCCTCGTAAACAAGGAAACGACGTCAAAACTCACCATGATATCTGACTCATCCAACCTGAAACTATCAAGGCGTTTAACAAAATCCACGGAATTACGGATGAGGTGAGGGCATTTACCCACATAAGGACTTAATATTCCCGTCAGGTATTTGGCCAACAGATATGTAGGTGCCCTGATGTTGCTGACAATGGGACTTATGGTACCCCCTCTTTGTGAACCTTCAGGAGTCCATATAGTCTAGGCGGTACCAGACCTTGGGGTAACAATTTCTTAGCGTCACCCTCCGGCAAATCTGCCTCCTTGAGAAGCGACCTCGTCTTGTTCTCCACCTTCTTTGTAGGGTCAACGCTGATCTTCCGGTAAGAATCGTCATTTAGCAGGCTCTGCGGGAGAAAACAACTGTAGCATTGCCTTTGTCAGCCGGTAAGACAACAATTTCAGAGCGCTCCCTCAGATCACGAATTGCCGCTCTCTCTTTACTGGTGATATTTGACTTCATCAGCTTGAATTTCGTCAACGCACGGTAAGTTTCACGACGTATTTCCTCAGCTGATTCAGGCGGAAGTCGAGCTGCAACCTGTTCAACAGCACTAACAATTTCTGCGACCAGAGTGAACTTGGGGTGGGAGTGAAGTTGAGACCTTTCTGCAAAACCGAGACCGCATCATCACTCAACACCATGCCACTCAGATTGATGGCAGTCTTGCACGGAACCTGCAGAGATGGTCTGTCAAGGAGACGTGAGAACTTAGCTGTTTGACGTCCCGTTGCCCTCTTATGGGCGGAATCAGCTGCAACCCAGGTGACACTATCAATCCAATCCCAGGAAAAAGAAGTGAAATTACTAGCCAGTTGCAAATGTAGTTTGAGTAATTCCTGTGAGATAAACTCTAGGCTCCGGCGGGTGAATTGCACTCTCTCACGTACCAATGCGAGGCTGGCTCGTTTCTTGATTCTCTTAGCTGCTGCAGAATCGATGTGGTGCATAACCTTATCAAAATTTGGAACAACATTCTCGGAACGACATCTCTTTAGAAAGGCAAAAGTACTTAGCAAACGACATCTACAGTGGCGCAACTTTTCAAATTTCTTCAGGCTGCGATACATCTCCTCCCCATAAAGGTGTATGATGTGATTCTTGAGTTTCTCCCAGCGTATTTGATAATCAAAATATCCACGGGTGTACTGCCGGACTACAGTGTCCAACAGGCACAATATTTCTGCGATCATACATGTCACCATCATCCGGTGAACTGACGGACTGAGCTCCTGTGAAATACGCCAGGAGAAACTCAAGAATCACATCATATAAGGATAGTTTACAAATTGCACACCTGCATTTGTTAGTGCTCGAAATTGTTTGAATCCAATATAAACTGAATTTATAGAAAAAGAGTTATTTGAAAAATACTGCAAAGTGACAACTGACATTGATGTAGAAAAAAATAATGAGTATGTTTTAACAATAGTGATTTATTTTCCGTAGTTACCAAAGTACAAACTGTACATTAACAATGAATAAAATTGTTTTAAAAAATAAGTAATAATAATTAACATTTCACAAGTTGCTATATCTTTTATTCAATCACATGTATTTCCCATGATACTTAACACTTGACTTGCTGGAGAGAGATACTTAACAGTTCATACATTCGCAATGTCAGAGAGAAAGAGTTTACAATCAGATTGTTATTATGTTGAAGAGACTTAGCACATGAGATGAAACTCAACAGTTCAGGCGTTGCAATGACAGAGAGAGAAAGAGATTTAAAATTTTATACATTTTCAGTTGCTGTGAACTTGAGCAGAACAGACAAAAAATGTGTGGTCATGATAACCCAGCTAGTTAGAGGGAATGATAACCATTTTATGCATCAGTGTCAACCAGTTATCTTGAGTTTAGTGGATAGTAATGGAGTTAACCTACTTTTTGCTTAAGAATGTCTCAACTCAATGGCTGAGCTATAGCACCCACACATCTTTATGACACTTTTCCATCTTAAGCTTACTGCAGTTAAATAGTACTTTCCCCACACACATACTGTGCAATGAACTGCAGAAGTTGCAAGTGTCAGACACTGACAGAGCAGTGTTCTGTGTGGCTGTGTGTGCAATATGTCGGACCTAAGCGAATTCGAATGTGGGCAAATTGCTGGTGCTCATACAGTGGGTTCTTCTGTAACCAAGATAGCTAAAGTGTTTGGTGCTTCAAGAGGCACCACCTTGAAGACAGATACTGCATACAGTGACTGTGGGAGCAACATCATCCACTAAGTCACAAAGTGGACGAACGTTTGTGTAGATTTATCGTGATGGACAGTCATTAAATACGACTATGACGATAAATAAGAGGACAACAGCTACAAAAGACACTGCATAACTGAATGTCTCACTCTAAAACTCTGTCAGCAATGAAACAATATGAGTGGAGCACCATAAAACGGGAAGTTGAGGGTGAGCTGGAATTCGAAAACAACACATCAGTGATGCAAACGTCCTTAAGAAAAAAACGTGGTCACTTAGACATAAAACCTAAACTGTGGAGCAGTGGAAGAATGTCATTTGATTGGATGAGTCTTGATTAATGCTATTTCCTACTTCTGCCCAAGTTTATATCCAAAGAGTAAAACATGGCATGGGTCTGGTGATAGACTGGGCACTCACATCGTCATATTCCATGGGCCCCATGATGATTCTGGAAGATCGCATTACTGTCAAGAATTATCAGATCATTTTGGCTGATCAGGTCCATAATATGGGTTAATATTTGAAACTTCCTGGCAGACTAAAACTGTGTGCTAGACCGAGACTCGAACTCGGTACCTTTGCCTTTCGTGGGCAAGTGCTCTATCAACTGAGCTGCCCAAGCACGACTCATGCCCCGTCCTCAAGCTGTGAGGACGGGGTGTGAGTCGTGCTTGGGTAGCCCAGTTGGTAGTGCACTTGCTCACGAAAGGCAAAGGTCCCGAGTTCGAGTCTCCTATTTCATCTTCATCTACATTCTCTTCCATTTCTATAATGTTGTCCTCAAGAACATCGCCCCTGTATAGACCCTCTATATACTCCTTCCACCTTTCTGCTTTCCCTTCTTTGCTTAGAACTGGGTTTCCATCTGAGCTCCTTTTATGATTCTTGAACCAAGTGTTAACTATGATTAAGTTATGCTCTGTGCAAAATTCTACCAGGCGGCTTCCTCTTTCATTCCTTGCTCCCATTCCATATTCACCTACTAAGTTTCCTTATCTTCCTTTTCCTACTATCGAGTTCCAGTCACCCATGACTATGAAATGTTCGTCTCCCTTCAGTATCTGAATAATTTCTTTTATAACATCATACAGTAATCTCTACGCCATCTGCTGAGCTTGTTGGCATATAAACTTGTACTACTGTGGTAGGCGTGGTCTTCATATCTGTCTTGGCCACAATAATGCGTTCACTATGCTGTTTGTAGTAGCTTACCCACACTCCTACTTTCCTATTCATTATTAAACCTACTCCTGCATTACCCCTATTTGATTTTGTATTTATAACCCTGTATTCACCTGACCAGTAGTCTTGTTCCTCCTGCCACCGAACTTCACTAATTCCCACTATGTGTAACTTTAACCTATCCATTTCTCTTTTTAAATTTTCTAACCTACCTGCCCGATTAAGGGATCTGACATTCCACGCTCCGTTCCGTCGAATGCCAGTTTTCTTTATCCTGACAACAATGTCCTCCTGAGATTACCTTTCAAATTGATAATGGAAGACCGTGTTCTAATCTTCTTTGATACAGAGAGTGTTCGACTGTTGCTTTGGCCAGCACAGTCTCCAGATCTCTCACCCATTGAAACATCTGCTCACAGTGTGTTGAGCATCTATAATGCCATAAGTTGCCAGCCACTACGACTAATGAATTTTAGCATCGAGCTGAAGTAGCACAGAATGATGTCTGTTTGCAGGAATGGATTTTGGGCAACTTTCCAATTGAAATGGTAATAAGCAATACCTATTACGGCTAGAAGTGTGCTAGCAGCCGAGGTTTGGTTTACTACAGCTAAGAATTAGCGTTGATGATTGTAACATCTTTACACATGATCAAAAAGGTACTCCATTGATATGCAGCCATTCTGTGCAGATAACATCTGATATTGGGAGGCGAGTGAGTTCAGGTCTAAAGTATTATTAAAGTAAGTCACGTTTTCAACAGGCAAGATCTCTAAGGTTAGGCAGGGATGGTAAATTAATGTGTGGATTATATTTGAGGTGGTTGGGGAAAATATCGTATTGTGTGCAGTAGATAGAAACCCCTTTACCCTATAGATCTGTATCCTGCTAGCCATTGTAACGTCCTTACCCATAACAAAAATTTAATGGTACAGTTGATGTCTTACTGCAAAATGCCTGCACTGTTACCATAGAAAAAGAAATTACCACTTGGAATGAAAGTAGCAAATTGCACACCATATGGGCTTAGGTCTATAGATAAGTGATGAAGTAGCAGTGAATTATGTTTAATTTTCTGTTGGGTTTCCTAGATTAATATAATTTGTTTTAGTTTGCTATAGTTGTTTCCTATGAGAAACTTCAGGATCTGGCGCAGCAGATGACAGAGATAAATCCCCAAACATTAGTACGAAAGAAAAGAAGTTGGTTAGATGCTTGTGGGAAATTATTAAAAACGATATTAAGGATAGTAAATAACTATGAAGTCGCAGATTTAAACAATGCGGTATGGACAGTACAAGAAATGGCAAGAAGCACAGAAATAACAGTTACTTGTACAGCACAAATTACAAATATGAAACAAAGAGTGCTGAACATAACAAAAACTATGTACGAAATAAGAACTAAGTTACATCAGTATACGAAAGGAATGATACGAACATTAAACAAAGACTTAAAAGAGATACAGAAAGAGTTGAAGGCTTCAGATGAGAAGCTGATAATATCCATATTCCTACAAGAATAGCTTGGGGCATATGAAAAATAGAAACTGAAAAGGTACAAGAAGACTGTGAAGTGCAACATTGTTAACACCATAGCAGTTTTTATTGGGATTGTAACAAGCAGAGAAAGAATACCCAGCAAGGAAAAAACTTGTTGTATCATTACTGAGAAGTAATAGAGAATTCTCCGTTCATGTTTCTACAGTTAAGGTTTACTCAGATCGAGCTAAGGCGCATATTAACATACAGTTTCTAATTGGAAGTTTAAATTCTCGTTACTAACGTTTCATGGTACATCCATACCTGGTCAAATGGAAAATCATTGTTAAATGGGTACAAGTGCAAACTAATGAAGTGTTACTTGTGTTAGAACAAAGAGATACACATGTTGTTACATTAGTAGGAGACCTTAGGAGTTGTGTCAAGGAATTAATCACCATTTGTCCAGCACAGGTGTTCGAACCAACAAACAATCGCATGAAATTTACTTGTTACTAGAAAATAAAGAAGCATCAGTGTGTAAAAAGGCAGTATCAATGCTGCAACTACATTTTCAGGGAATGGTAGGCGTTGGTTCTGTTCTATGTTTTCGCCAGAGACAGAAGTAGTGAGTTGCTACAGGGATGACAAAACCAGAGTCAAAACAAATTGGATTATTAGTAAATGGAACCAAGAATGAATTAGCTGGAACAAAGGTTCACCTTCCTGTTATGGTTACAGATACCACGATAAGTATGGGAAATCAAATAGACAGAGAAAACTTTTAGCATATTACCCATGCAAAACCTAACCTCCCTTAATAGTACTATACACTACACTTTACTTATGGCAATAGATGAACCAGTCATTGCATAAAAAGGACAAATATCTGTAGAGCAACTGTTATAGCTTGTAAGGAAATATCAAGACAAGCATAAACAAAATGTCATTGCGATCAGTGTCTCAACCACTAATGTTATGGTGATACTAGGTGTTATTTGTGCAGTCTACTTTTGTCTCAGAAAGGGAATGAATCCAACAAAGGAGACAACCATTCATGAAACTCCTATGGAATGGATTCATACCAGTAAGTAAGATATTTTAGAGTAAAATGTGAAAAGAAGCAAGCTATAAAAATAATGTTGAGCACAATAAGATTTTCTTTTCAATTAAAGGAAAAAACGTTCAACGTAGATGTAAATATTTAAGATAGTTAACCAAACAGACAGATAAAAGTAAAATTCAGGACAAATTGTGTTAAAGTGAAGGGGAATGTGCCTCGACAAATTAGTAAGGAAATGGCAGAGTAAAATTTTCCAAGCTCAGGCAGCCAGTGTTAATCACATGCTAGCCAGGAAGCACAAACCTTTCAGCACTGTTACTCGGTCAGGAACACAGCCACCTTGACACTCTTGAGTGAGACTGCGAGGGATCTCAGCAGGCCACCCGGAGTGGCCAAGCGGTTCTAGGCGCTACGGTCGCAGGTTCGAATCCTGCCTCGAGCATAGATGTGTGTGATGTCCTTAGGTTAGTTAGGTTTAAGTAGATCTAAGTTCTAGGAGACTGATGACCTCAGATGTTAAGTCCCATAGTGCTCAGAGCCATTTGAACCATTTGATCTCAGCAGAAATTCGTGAGAAGAACCCAGAGCAAACTGCCTTTGTAACATTATGTATGAGGCATTAGGTAGAAAGCAACATCGTCTAGCAGGTGTTTGACTAAACAATAAACACACTGTAACAAATTCGCTAAGTAAATATAGTGACAGTGAAGTTCAATGCCGGCCGCGGTGGTCTAGCGGTTCTAGGCGCGCAGTCCGGAACCGCGCGACTGCTACGGTCGCAGGTTCGAATCCTGCCTCGGGCATGGATGTGTGTGATGTCCTTAGGTTAGTTAGGTTTAAGTAGTTCTAAGTTCTAGGGGACTGATGACCACAGTAGTTAAGTCCCATAGTGCTCTGAGCCATTTTGAACCATTTTGAAGTTCAATGCCGACTGAAGAAGAGCAGAACCTATTTGGGTATTATGGCATAGAATGGAACCTCTGCTCTACTACATAAGTACTCCATCCCCACTATCCTAGAGTACACGATCAGTAGGACTGATGGTGTTCATTTTGTTCACACTCTGTTCTCTGGTTATGGTATGGTAACACCTTGTGTTTGAGATTGTTCTAGTGGTCTTACACTTGCTACCTTACAAGATCAGTGATTCTTAGCCAAGGGTTATGAAGTCCAGCATTCTGTACTGAAGCCAGCACAGTAGTCACCACTGATGGATGGTCCAGGGGTCTATCAATATGGATCCAGCCCAGAGGAAAAGCTGCAGTATAACTCCTGTGTCACATGAGTCAGATGGCCTGCCATACTTGTGGGCCAGGTTCAGCTCAGCACTCAACTCGACATCACAGCATCCAGAATCGCAATACTCCTCAGGGGACAATGCAGGCCGTGATCTGGGAGGAGTAAGTACTCCCCAAAATTGTGAGTAAGTGAAACACACGTCACGGTCACAGTCGTCTCCAAGCAGAGCTACTGACAGGTTGTGTCTATCTCGCCAGTGGGCGGCAAACGCCACACCAGGGTGTCATCGACATCCACTCTGAGCTTATGCAGCATCGTCAGCAGCTATGATTCCACTGTCAGAGTCTATGGATTCCTATCTGGATTATGTAGCCACCAACCATCGTAGAAGACATGCAACGACTTGTATACTGAGTAATAAATGGAATAATCTTGAATACTGTTTTACTGCATCTAACGGCCTTAAGCAGGTCCATGGTCTGCATCCTGACAAAGCAGTAGGGGTTTCCATCCTGGCAGTGAGCAACTCCTACAATTTGTATGAGAGATACTATGGCAGTAAGTGTTTGGTCACAAGTAACACTGAGATATCTAGCAACTGGATGCTTCTTTATTATTACTTTAGTATGCTTAGGGCATTACCGAAAGCAGAATTTGTAAGTTAAGTTTTGGACGATACTTACAATACCTCAAATGTACCCCAGAAAGCAATGATGTTTATTATATCAACATTTATGCTTTACTTTTAGAATCAGTGATCTGAGAAGTAACGGGTACTGTAAATATAAATTTTCTGTACTTAATTTTTTAACCAACCTTGGAACTATTTTGAAGACCTAGCCGTCTTTTAGTGATTCCCACTATAAGAATGCTACTTTATTTATAAAAAATTTTATTTAGATCAAGATTAGCTTGAAGTCGTTTAAGGCATACATATATATCATTGTAATATTCAGTCTGAATGACTAAAGTAAAAACTTATTATCATTATCCAGGTTTCAAAATGCATTGGTGATATACATAGTTCTGCAGTAATGTGAACAGCTGGGAGTCTACATTCTCAGTTACAATACTTCTGGCATATATTGTGTTGCTGTGCTACTGTGTGAAAAAGAAGTGAATATAATGATTTTCTCAAGGATAGCATGAAATTCTTACCACATTGTTTAAGAACATTTTGCCACTTTAGAAAGTATTCATTTACTTAGTTGAAGACAGAGCCCATTTTTTGCCATGATGCATACTGTTCTGTACACAACAAATGAATGATGATGTGTGCTGTCAAATGAATGATAGTAGATTGAGAGGGAATACATTATGCAGCAGTTTCTGAAGCTATTGGATGGTAGGGGGAGGGGTAGGTGCATGAGGCCAGCAAGTTAAACAGTTTATAACTTTTATGACTGTCATACTATCTGGTACGACAGGAAGCCAGCAGGAAATTAATGCAAGCCAGTTGAATAGCCAGTGCTGTGGTGAAGGAAGGTGAGAGCACGTTTTCATTGACTGTGGAAACGAGACTGAAAGCCCAGTTCACACTAGATTACAACAGAACAACAGGCAACATCACTGTCAATGGTGCTCTGTTCGCACTGGATGAAACATCAACACAATGTCAGTACTTTGCTTAGTTCAGTACTGAAAGTGATAAAAAAAGTCATAATATATTATCAGAATGAAGGAAGTAGCAATGATACAGTTGAAAAACTTTATAAGCGATGTTCTTTTTAAACTCTGAGTGATAAACTACTGAGAAGTGAAAGAACAGGAAAAGTGTCGTCCAAACATCTCCAAACATCGATATTTATTTTCTAGCAAAAATATTTGCAAACAAATATATTACACAATATTTTAAGGCAATACATAGAACCTCTCTACGTTATTTATTGGGTTTTTTCTTTCTAAGTACCAAATAAGGTAAAAAGACTGTATTTTCTACTTCAATGTAACAAACTTACTTCATTTTTTAAAATGTCATTAAATGAGAGTTGTTTCATCAATTTATGTTCTGATTTATACACAGTGTAGGCTTTATTTGATCTGGGTATTGTAAAACAAATCGTTTTTGCTTTTAGGTATATAGCTACATTCATAGAAGGATAGTCAATGGCAAATACAGGGTGAGTCACTAACTATTGCCATCAAGAATAAGTCCAAAAGTATGATAGAATCTTCAGAGCATGTGCTTCGATAAGTGTCGAACTGATAAGGAATACCACTTGTAAGATGGCAAGAACTATGCCCCTTATATGAAGTCATTAAAGAACACCTAACTCACATTGACCGAACAGTAGGGCTGAACAAAATGACTGACAAGGCACAATGCATCTTGTAGAGGGTATAGTATGGACATAGTGGAATAATTAATGTCGGGTGATGGTTATAAAGTAATTCACAAGACATGGAAATTTTGTGGAAACGAGTCGCTTTACTGGACGCTAGTTTACCCCAGGGAAGTATTTGACCGTGGCCGGCTGGGGAAGCGGCTAAGGTAAGCGACAATAGGCAGCTTAGGGCGGCTCAAGCTCTGAGAAAGTGGTAACGGTGCGCAACCTCCAGCCACCTTAAGATGAGTGACAGTGAGTGGGTGGTTGACCCCGACTCCATGCTGATGTACCGGGAAACAGAAAGATAACTTGTACACCTGTTGATAAATGTCCGTCGTTCCGTTTTCTGTGAAACACGCGAGAAAGCCGTGCAAAGCTACGGTGGAGCAGTCAACAGAAGTCAAAATATGCGTGTTAGTGACTATAGCAACTTCACGCTGAATTCACGGTCCGCAGAGCCTGATGTAAATGCGGTGAAGAGCGACAGCATGAAATACACCGGCCTCCGATGGGAACGTAGGACCAAGGAATTTGAAGTACTCTCCTGGGAGTCAGAATTCCGGAAAATTTTGTGTTTGTACAGACGCTAACCTTGATGGGTGGCCTGGGGGGGAGCTAAACAGAAGCAGTTTAGAGGAAGGGAAATTTTGTGGGAATTTGATCACTTCCCAGAGCAGGCATTGGTCGGCGCTGGGAAGCGATGCATAATTAACGCGACTTGCACTGCAGTTGGCGTAAGTGATTTTGCTGGAGGGGAAACCGAGGCGAAGAGCAGACTGGCAGAAGTCTCAGTAGAGGTCTTCTGTTCCCAGCTTGCCTAGAGTGCAGATGTGGCGTTCTTTACTCAGCTTGTCTGAGAAAGAGTGAGCATCTCTGCAGTTTAGGACTTAGCAAATGGAACGATTGAGCTTGGAGATAGAAAGTTTTGGTTCAGCTATGTACTGAGCAAGATAGCTAGGAGTGAATAGACGAGCGCAGCCTTGCAGCACCATGAGGTCGGCCGACGTCCACACAACGACGCCGCTATTCGGCGATATTGCGCCCGCTTCGGCCACTGATTAATTTGTTGGATCACGTCGGCAAAGTTTCCATGAGGGTTTTATGGGCCGTGTACTGTAGAATTCTTCTCACACTTCGCATTACGCCTGGGTCAGTCGACAGAAATTACTTTTGAGTTATCGAGCTTTACTCCATGCAAACGCAATTTATTACCACTGCCTGGTAGGAGAGTCATGTAATGTGACGATTGAAGGTCGTGAGTTAAAATAAATTTGTGGTAATCGACTGCATCTGTTTTCAATCAAGTAGTTGGAATCCCAAGTCACTTTCTTAATTAATTTTATGTTCAACATTTGCATCTGGTGTTCAATAGCTGCATATAACATCAATGTGCACCCCTTTTTAATTAAAAGTGATCAATTCTGAATCAATTAATGTCAGCACTGCCACCGCAGTTCAATCAGGAGTCACAGGGTCTTATTACTTTCTTTGTGTTATCCGATATTGCGGCAGTTTTGCACCCTCTGTTGATCTGTTAGTCAATTAGCTGGGGTGAACACACGCCAAAACCAGATAAGTGACAGGTGGGGTGTTACACACTCAATCCATGACAAGAAGCTTGCAGCACTGCATTGATACCAATGGTCACCACTTTGAACACCTTCTGTAAATGGACGTTGATACCACCTTCTTGACCTTCATTGACCTTCAAAGACCTTACTGTTACACATCATTGGATTCGTGTCGATAGCTGCTATCAGAAAATAAGTACCAAACTATAGCATCCCATTTAAAAAACAAAGTTGACCTTCATATCTCTGAAGTGGCCTCACCTAGCAACAAAAAACCAATATTATGGCTCCCATTGTCTCATGCAACATTTGTCCCACAAACATTTCAGCAACTATTTTACTTTTGGAGTGGAAACGCCATGTGGCTAGGGTCTCCCATTGAGTAGGATGTTTGCCTGGTGTAAGTCTTTCGCGTTGGCGCCACTTCAGTGACTTGCGTGTCGATGGGGATGAAAACATGATGATAAGGGCAGCACAACACCCAGTCCCTGAGCCGGGAATTGAACCCGGGCCATAAGTTATGACATTCCGTGGCACTGACCGCTCGGAGTTAGTCTAGGTGGCAATAGACAGTGACTCACCCTGTATATCAGAGCAGTCTCGAAACATTTGTAATGTTTTACAAATACAAACCAAAATTAGCAAACATAGCTCATGAAACTGTAACAAAGACAATATCAAAAGTTAAATTTACAGGAGAACTATCCCAAATATTTAAAATAAAAGCTGATATTAGATAAGGGGGCGGTTTATCACTTTTTATCACTTTTACGGTTTAACTGCATTTTACAAAAAATTGTAAGGATATGAAATTTGGAGCTGAGGAATCACAAAATTGAACCAATAACTCTGGGAAAGAAAAAAAATGGAATTTAAGTAAATTACCTGGCATTTGCAGATGATTTTGCTTTCAGAAAATCTGACAGATTCAGTTAATCAAATAAATCTTTTGAAAGAAATAAGAAATAGAACTGGTCTCAAAATTTCAGCTGAAAAAACAAAATTCATGACAAACCTGAAAATGCACAAAAGTTAATAGAAACAGAAATAGGGAAAACAGAGCTGGAGAAACTACACAACAGAACTGATTAGAAAAAACTGCAGTAGACGCAACAATTGATAAAATGGAGAATATTTACAAAAAGAAACCTAAAACATTACACTACAGTGGTACGACTAGACTGTTTATATGGACAGAATAGAGGTATTGATAGGCAGTTAGTCAGAAAAATAATAGGTGCAGTAAAAACAACAGATGGCCAAAAAAAGAGAAGTAATGAGGAGATCTACAGAAATATAGAGAAAATATCGGAAGTAATGGCTAAAGGAGATTAAATAAGGAAATAAGAAAAGATCTAGGAAGGAACAGAATCAAAGAACCAGCAGTAACAGACCGAAATCTTTTTAAAAATAAAATACTAAATTTAGAAGGCAATCATGCAGAAAGAATAAGAAACCAGGAACAACATGAACAGAAGAAAAGTGAAGATAACATGGAGAGAAGGTGAAGGAGTACTGCAAAAACAAAAAAAGACAGGGAAAAAAGAGGAACTGAAGTTGTTACATGATACTTGTTGGTGAATATGAAAATAAAAAAAAGCAGAATAACCTTGACTTTAATGGGACATTCTGCCTCATTCTGTTCTGTCTCGTTCCATTCTGTTCCATCACATTGATGGCCTGTACAAATGCCAAACTTTGGAATGTTTTGAGATTCCTTTCCATTCCAAAGCTGTCTATACACAAGACAGAGACATGAGAAGTGGCAGTACTGTGAAGACAGCTCACTACTGATGCAGTTCTGTATTTCTGTGTATACAAATTGCGAATATTTTAACTTAAATTGTTGTGAAATGTGCAAAATCTGGTAAAATGTTCCCTTAGACCTGCATAGACCACTGATTTGTTTGTAAAGAAGAATTTTCTTATTGCTTAGTTATTACAGGCACAATATTTAGAGGCAACATGAGAATATAAATGCATGTAATAAAAGACATAGATGCAACTTGTTATTATTGTAAAATGTGGTGTGTTGTTAACAGTAAATATACATTATTATTAGTTAAATGACATTCCCAGATACCAAACAAATAATATGTCTCAAAATGTGAAATCACTTATCTTAAAAGTGCCAATAAGAGTAAACCATGGTATTTTGGTTCACACAAAACTTTTTGAAGAGGAGGGCGTTAATAACAAATGATATTTGCAAAGGTTTACAAGGAAATGTGGAGAGGTGCCCACGATCTGGACCAAAATTACTTGAAGTTGCGATGACAAGATTAAAATGAACGAACTCTTAAGCAACAGGAAGATCTTCATAAGAGAAATTATGAGTATCTTGCAGAAAATGTGATTACAAGCTTAATGCTGTGTGTGATAATGTAAGAAGTGTCAATATTGTACCATACTGTAATAAACCATTTATTATGCTTCTACGGCTTATCAGCACAAGGAGTTCAAAAATTGAAGCTAGTCTACAGATTGACAGTTGTAAACCTGATTGATTGACTCATTCATTTAGTCATCTCTAGAACAATACACATTGTATGAGTGTCAGAAAATATTTGTACAATAATTCTTATTAAAACAAAGTCCTCTTACAATATTTATAGTTCCTATACTTAATTGTTAGTTTTACTTTTCTAAAGGTTCCATAAACTGTTTCATAGTACAATGTTCATGAACATTAAGTTACTATCTATAGCTATTGTAAATATTCATTTACAGTGTAGTATCTATCATTTAGTAAAGGTTTTTTAGGCTTTGGCTAAACGTGTGGGGAACATTTGCATCTCTTATTTCTTGTGGTAGTCTATTGTACAATTTTATTCCTTGGTATAACACACTATTTCATCTTATTTACAGATTCTTTTGTTACTTCTAGGTAGAACAATTACAAATTTAAAGTTGAATAACAAGTACACAGTTTTTGTTCTACCTATTTTTATTTATTTCAAGCTAGTTTCCAGATCATGGTCATCTTCAGGAAACAACTGATTAGCATCAGAAAAAGACACTAGTTCTTAGTTTACCAGACATTATGAGAAAACATGCAATCCACCTACATAGAGTGTTGCACATTAAACTTATTTCTTAATGTTGAGATTACAATTTACATAATGGACAACGTTAAGCACAATAAATAATTTAACTACACAGTTTTACAGATTAAATGATTATACACTCCTGGAAATGGAAAAAAGGACACATTGACACCGGTGTGTCAGACCCACCATATTTGCTCCGGACACTGCGAGAGGGCTGTACAAGCAATGATCACACGCACGGCACAGCGGACACACCAGGAACCGCGGTGTTGGCCGTCAAATGGCGCTAGCTGCGCAGCATTTGTGCACCGCCGCCGTCAGTGTCAGCCAGTTTGCTGTGGCATACGGAGCTCCATCGCAGTCTTTAACACTGGTAGCATGCCGCGACAGCGTGGACGTGAACCGTATGTGCAGTTGACGGACTTTGAGCGAGGGCGTATAGTGGACATGCGGGAGGCCGGGTGGACGTACCGCCGAATTGCTCAACACGTGGGGCGTGAGGTCTCCACAGTTCATCCATGTTGTCGCCAGTGGTCGGCGGAAGGTGCACGTGCCCGTCGACCTGGGACCGGACCGCAGCGACGCACGAATGCACGCCAAGACCGTAGGATCCTACGCAGTGCCGTAGGGGACTGCACCGCCACTTCCCAGCAAATTAGGGACACTGTTGCTCCTGGGGTATCGACGAGGACCATTCGCAACCGTCTCCATGAAGCTGGGCTACGGTCCCGCACACTGTTAGGCCGTCTTCCGCTCACGCCCCAACATCGTGCAGCCCACCTCCAGTGGTGTCGCGACAGGCGTGAATGGAGGGACGAATGGAGACGTGTCGTCTTCAGCGATGAGAGTCGCTTCTGCCTTGGTGCCAATGATGGTCGTATGCGTGTTTGGCGCCGTGCAGGTGAGCGCCACAATCAGGACTGCGTACGACCGAGGCACACAGGGCCAACACCTGGCATCATGTTGTGGGGAGCGATCTCCTACACTGGCCGTACACCACTGGTGATCGTCGAGGGGACACTGAATAGTGCACGGTACACCCAAACTGTCATCGAACCCATCGTTCTACCATTCCTAGACCGGCATGGGAACTTGCTGTTCCAACAGGACAATGCACGTCCGCATGTATCCCGTGCCACCCAACGTGCTCTAGAAGGTGTAAGTCAACTACCCTGGCCAGCAAGATCTCCAGATCTGTCCCCCATTGAGCATGTTTGGGACTGGATGAAGCGTCGTCTCACGCGGTCTGCACGTCCAGCACGAACGCTGGTCCAACTGAGGCGCCAGGTGGAAATGGCATGGCAAGCCGTTCCACAGGACTACATCCAGTATCTCTACGATCGTCTCCATGGGAGAATAGCAGCCTGCATTGCTGCGAAAGGTGGATATACACTGTACTAGTGCCGACATTGTGCATGCTCTGTTGCCTGTGTCTATGTGCCTGTGGTTCTGTCAGTGTGATCATGTGATGTATCTGACCCCAGGAATGTGTCAATAAAGTTTCCCCTTCCTGGGACAATGAATTCACGGTGTTCTTATTTCAATTTCCAGGAGTGTATATAAATCATAATACTGTAAGATTTTGTATTATAGTTACTGTGTATAATACTATCCATTGCCTAAAGTTTAGTTTACAATGTTAAACAACATGTTCATTGCGCAACATAAATGAAAAGCTTTCAGTTTAATAGTTTCTCAGCAATGTCAACATCTACAAAATTTAGCATTATAAAAAGTTAACCTGTAATATTGTGTAGTTTAATTATTTATTGTGCTTAACGTTGTACATTGTGTAAATTGTAATCTCAATGTTAAGGAACAAGTTTGATGCACAACACTCTATGCAAGGGGATTGTATCTTTGCTCACAGTGTTTTGTAGCCTAAAAACTAGTGCCCATTTCAGTTGTTTCCTGAAGATGGTCCAATAGGCTGAAAACTAGTTCTGAATAAACAATAATCAGCAGAACACGTTGTTGCACCTAAGACAATATTTTGACATTTTTTGTTCCATAGTCATGTATTATGCTGTTTGTGGTGTACACATTAAGATTTTTTCTTATACACATTTTTTGTTATACATGTATTCACACAGAACTGTCAGAATTGTTAACTTTATGAATAATTCTTTACAGTGTGCTTTGTTACTAATATTCGTTACTATTCATACAGCTCATTTCTGTTTCTTGAAGATATTATACCTTTTCCCAGCACATATTCTCCAAAACATTATCCAATAACTGAAGACAAAATGCATATATCGAAGAGGCTACTTTGAGGCATGAAGTAGTGCACACTGGTGCAAGGTTCCACAGGGAATAGCACACTGCAGATAGTGTCTTTGCCAAAATTCTCATATGTTTTGTCCAAACAAGTACTGTACCAAGAGAAACGGGGAGATAGGACCCCATCAGAATACTGGCGTCATTTACGCAGCCTGGTAGATAGTTCGACAGTCTCTGATAGACTGTTACTCCACGTATGGCAACAACAGCTACCAACGCAAGTAAGAACTACACTAGCTATATACGACGAAAGATCAGTTGACAAACTGCTGCTCGCTGCAGACAGAATCTACGAGACAGACGAGCCTACTGCAACAGTCGCAATGACGTCGACAGATCCCACGTACGGTAACTACCATTACCAGCAAGACCAAAATGACGATATAACAGTAAACTGTGCCGCGGTCGCAACGCGACAAACAACAAGAAGTTCAAACGAAATCAGAGATTTAAAAACTGCAATAGAGGATTTGCGAGCGCAGCTACGCACGCTACAGCGACCACAAGTTATCTGTAAGCGCAAGAGAGACCGGGCTGGGCGTGAAACACGAAGTCAACAAGAGGATGAGCGTAAGGTGTGTTGGTACCATACACGTTTTGGGAGAGATGCTATAAGATGCACATCACCGTGTACCTACTCAGACAACCAAGGTATGCACAGAAACAGTGCAGTCTTTTCACGGCAGCGACAGCAATCGTCAATACATATGTCTCCTGCTTTGAAGATTGTATGTATCAGACGTACTTACGGGTACAAGGTTTTTGGTGGATACCGGGTCAGACATTAGTTCGCTTCCTGTCAGCCATGCGCCACACAACGAAAAAGACATACAGCCACGTTTGAAGACAGTGAATAACTCGGTGATTAACACGTATGGATGTAAAGTGTGCAAGATTGATGTGGGTTTTTCCAAATAGTTTACCTGCTCTTTTGTGATAGCTGGTGTATCAGAACCTATTTTGGGCGCTGATTTTCAGGCACATTTCGAGTTGGCGGTCGACTTACAAGGAAAACGTTTGTTAAATCTGACAGGCAACAATGCAATATCAAGCACTAAAGGATATACAATTTGTGAGAAGCTACAGGCGATGGGCAACTCCGTAGCCGAAGAGCTACATGACGAAGAGAAGAATCGGAGATGTTCTGACAGACAGACAAAAGAAGTTAAACATAGTACGGTTCACTATATTCGTACCACGCCAGGACAACCAGTTTCACGACGAGCACGTAGAATCGCACCAGAGAGATTGCAGAAACAAAGGCGATATTCGAGGAAATGTTACAGTCGGGAATAATTCGCCGTTCAGACAGTCCGTGGTCTTCACCCCTACACTTAGTACGTAAGAAAGATGGATCATGGAGACCATGTGGGGATTACTGAGCATTAAACTCAAGAATCGTTCCAGATAGATACCCAGTACCTAATATACAGGACTTCACATGTGCTTTGGCCGGCGCGAAAATTTTTAGCGTCCTCGATTGCAAGAAAGCATACAACCAGATACCGGTGGCTCCAAGAGATGTTCAGAAGACAGCAGTGATTACACCATTTGGATTATTCGAGTTTTTATTTATGCCTTTTGGCCTTAAGAACGCAGCACAGACTTGGCAGCGTTTTATCGACGAGGTGATATAGGGATTTTGCTATGCTTATCTTGATGACACCTTGGTTTTCTCTCCGGATAGTCAAACACATGAACAGCATCTGTGTCGACTTCGCAAGCCTCTATCTGACTACGGAGTCGTTTTAAACGAAAATAAATGCGTCATGCACAAGAGCCAAGTCACTTTTCTCGGCCATATTGTGTCATCAGAAGGTATATTGCCTCTGCCAGAGAAGATCGCGACGATACAGGCCCTTCTGAAACCGACAAACTACCAAGAGCTATGACGACACATGGGAGTGATAAATTTTTATAGACGTCGCCTGCCAGCAACGGCTACGGTGCAAGCACTACTCACTGATGCACTCAAGGGACGCGACGCCACAGGTCGACGAGTAATTAAGTGGACACAAGAAATGGACAAAGCATTAATTGATCTTCAAGCAAGCCTCAGCAAAGCAGTGTTGCAGTTCACTACGTTCATCTATTGTTGTAGACGCGAGCCAGTCAGCAATAGGGGCGGCGCTGCACCAGCGTGTAGAATGGCAATGGCAACCACTACGGTTTTTCTCTAAAAAGTTACAGACTGCACAACAGAAGTGGAGCGCGTATGACAGAGAATTGTTCGCGATCTACGAATCAATTCGATACTTCCGCCCACAAATAGAGGCTAGACCAGTGACTGCGTTTACAGACCACAAACCCATAACATCGGCTTTTAAAAACACCAGTGATAAGCGCTCACCAAGACAGTTCCGTTATATTGAGTTCATAAGTCAATTCACGACAGATATACGCCATTTAAGAGGCGCAGAAAATTTAGTGGGTGACCATTTTTCACGATTTGCGGGATTTCAGAAATTATAGACTATGATAAACTTGCAGTGGAACAGACCAAGGATGCAGAGCTACGACAGCTGTTAAACGACCCGTCTACAGGTCTGAAGTTTGAGCAAATTCTGGTGCCTAACTCCAAGCGGAAGCTGTGGTGCGACTTTTATCAAGGCAGACCGAGACCATTCATTTCAGAAATAATGCGTAAGACGGCATTCGACAGTGTCTACACACTACCGCACCCAGAAGCCAACGCTACAATCAAGCTGCTGACAGACCGCTATGTGTGGCCTTCTATGAAAAGAGACTCGCGCCTTTGGGTACGTTCCTGTATTCCTTGTCAACAAAGTAAAGTAGGACGACTTGTACGTGCTGATATTGGAGATCTTCAAGGTACCTCTGCTAGATTCGCACACGTTCACATGGACCTAGTTGGACCTCTCCCACAGTCAGAGGGTTACATATATTTGTTTACGGCCATAGATAGGTGAACAAGATTGGCAGAAGCAACTCCAATAGTCGATATTTCAGCCGAAACTACTGCGAAGACGTTTCTGTGTACGGGGGTTGCCCGTTTTGGATGCCCCCTTCATGTCACAACTCATCAAGGGCGTCAGTTCGAATCTACGTTCTTCCTCGAGCTATCCAAAATGTGCGGTTTCCAACGCCACCACACGACTACCTATCACCCTGCCAGTAATGGTATGGTCGAACGATGGCACAAAACACTCAAAGCAGCATTGATGTGTCACCATGAGAGATGGACGGAAGCATTAACAGGCCTGCGGACAGCTCACAAATCCGATGTTGGTGCATCAGTTGCCGTGATGGTGTACGGCCAGCTGCTACGGATTCCTGCAGATTATTTAGTACCAACCTCACTACCTGGATCAGAGGGCCTCACACACTGGGTGCAGCAGCTAAAACGTCACTGCACAAATATATGTTGCCCGCCACCTTCTCGCCATGGCAACTGTAAGGTGTTTGTGCACAAAGACTTATACAATTGCTCTCATGTAATACTGCGAACAGACTCAGTCAAATCGCCTTTACAACCACCATATATGGGCCCTTTTCAGGTGCTGAGTAGAAATAAGCATACTGTAGACATAATGTACAATGGTGTTCTGACAAAGGTATCAATTGAACGTGTCAAGCCAGCATGGGTGTCTACACACCCCACTCTCCGACCTCTGACACCACGCCTGTGCATCAACACATGATGGACGCAGAGCATACCAAAACACCGCTCAGTGCATCGTCCGAGACAGGTGAATCACCACCACAAACAACAACGTCACCGCCCCCAAGACACCCGGCGCACACCAGAGCTGGACGTGGAATAAAATTCAAGTATCAAGATATCCCTGGGACTCCGCACTTTAAGGGGGGGGGGGCTGTGTGGCAGTGAT
Source organism: Schistocerca serialis cubense (assembly GCF_023864345.2). Classification (NCBI taxonomy): domain Eukaryota; kingdom Metazoa; phylum Arthropoda; class Insecta; order Orthoptera; family Acrididae; genus Schistocerca; species Schistocerca serialis. The sequence goes on along the minus strand of NC_064644.1, from coordinate 396,035,494 downwards.
ATTTTTCATGTCTGGTGCAAAGTGATATCAAAAGTGCACGAGAGTTTTTTTTGGTCATGTGTTGTTTTTTATCTTTGCTATAAGACTATAGAGTCTCCTAGTTTTTGTTACTTCTCTGTGTTTTTTTAGTTTCTTCTCATTGTGAGTTTTTGCGAATAAATATTTTTTCATTAACTCGTTATACCGGATGGCTATGCAATTATTTGTTGTAGGCAAGTCGCCTACATGTTTTTCATTATTTACTATAAATTGTTCCATTTCGCTATTTCTTTTGTAAACATTTATAGTAAATGGCTATAGATTAATTGAAGCAGTGAGACAGCAGACTGAATTGTACATGAGCATACTAAATTACTTGCCTTCAACTACGCTTATTAAGTTTATTTTCATAGACATCGGTACCATATTTAATATTTTACAATGAAACGGATTATTGCATGAAGTGAAAAAGTTGTGTGGGTAGAATCAGACTGATTAGCGCGTGGGATTTATTTCTATGTCGTCAGGCATTTGTAGTGTTACATAAAGAAATGCACAGAAATCTTCAGAAACTGCAATTGTTTGTTTAAATACGTATTTGTGGCAAAGCTATTTATTGTTAAGCAGCTCTCTGAATTGTGTGTGAAACAGTTTCGTAAGCATAAGTGGTCAATACATCTACCTCTACATCTACTTCATATTTCGCAGGCCACCTAATAGAGTGTGGCAGACGGTACTTTCGGAACCACTGATCCCTCCAACCCTGTTCCACTCGTGAATAGTGCGTGGGAAGAATGATTGCCGGTAAGCCTCTGTATTGGCTCTAATTTCTCAAATTTTCTCCTTGTGGTCAATACGCGAGATGTATGTGGGGGGAAATAACACATTGCCCGACTCCTCCTGAAAGGTGCTGTGCCAAAATTTCAATAGTAACTCTCTCTCTGTAATGCAAAACGCCTCTCTTGTAACGCCTGCCAATGGAGTTTGCTTAGCATCTCTCGCTAGCTAAGCGATCCTGTGACGAAACGCGCCGCTCTTCGTTGGATCTTCTCTATCTGCTCTATCAGTCCTACTCGATAGGGATCCCAGAAAGATGAACAATACTCAAGAATTGGGCGAACAAGCGCCTTATAAGCCACTTCTTTCGTGGATGAGTTTCATTACCTTAACATTCTTCCAATGAATCTGAGTCTGGTATCAGCTTTTCCCACTGTCTGTTTTATGTGGTCATTCCACTTAGTGTCGCTCTGGATAGTTATGCCTTGATATTTTACGCCCACCACTGTCTCCTGCTGTTTGTCATCAATAGTGTGGCTGTGCTGTAGTATGTATGCGCAATATGTTACATTTATTTACGTTCAGGGCCAACTGCCAGAGCCTGCACCATTCATCAATTCTCTGCAGGTTTGTTCTGCAAATTCTTACTATCTTCTGGTGTTGCTAATTTGGTATAAACAACTGCATCTTCTGTGAATATCCTTAAAGAGCATCCTACTACATAATTTATACATATTGTAAACAGCAACGGTCCTATCACACTTCCCTGTGGTACTCCAGATATTACCTTTACAACAGTCGACTTTGTTCCATTAAGAGCGACGTGTTGAGTTCTATCTGCAATAAAGTAATGAATACAATCACAAGTCTGCCCTGATACTCCATAAGATCGTGTTTTCTTTCATTAAATGGCAATGCGGGATGGCGTCAAATGCCTTGCTGAAATCAAGGAACACGGCATCAACCTGAGCATCATTGTCCACTGTGCTCTGGATCTCATGGAGGAAAAGAGCGAGCTGAGTTTTGCAGGATCTCTGTTTGCGGAATCCATGTTGATTTTTATAGAGGAGATGTTGATTTTCCAAAAACGTCATGAATCTTGAGCATAAAACATGTTCCATAATTCTAAAACATATTGACATCAACAATATGGGTCTATAATTGTGTGGAACAACCTGCGCTTTTTTCCAGTCGTTGGGTATCTTTTGTTGCTCAAGCGATCTACGATAAATTACTGCTAGAAGGGGAGAAAGTTCTTTCGTATAATCTATATAGAATCTTATAGGTATCTCATCTGGTCCTGACGCCTTTCCACTACTAAGCGACTATAGCTGCTTTTCAGTTCCGCTATCGGTTATCTCAGTATCTGCCATTTCGACGTTCACATGACGATTGAAACGAGGGACAGAGTTACGATCTTCTGCAGTGAAACAACTTCAGAAGACCAAATTCAGTATTTCGGCCTTCTGTCTGTTATATTCAGTTTCGGTGCTGATGAGGTCGCTGGGAGAATGAATAGATGATTTTGACCCACTTACTGATTTTACATACGACCAATATCTCTTAGGGTTTTTATTCAGGTCGGTTGACAACGTCTTACTTTCAAAACCATTGAACACTTCTCTCATTGCTCTCATCACGCTCATTTTCGCTTCGTTCAGCTTTTGTTTGTCAGCTAGGTTTTTACTTCCCTTGAATCTGAGATAAAGTGCTCTTTGTTTACGTAGCACTTTGGTAACATGGCTATTAAACTATGGTGGATCTTTCCAATCCCTTAAAACCTTACTCAGAACATACTTGCCTAGGGCATATTGAACAATGCCTTTGAGGTTTTCCATTTCTTCTCCACATCTTCGTCCTCATCACTGAATATTTGATGCTGGCTGCTGAGATGTTCTAAAATTTGTGTCCTGTTACCTTTGCGCAGCAAATATATCTTCCCAACTTTCTTAACATTCCTTGTAGGACCCGTCATCACAGATGTTGTCACAGCACTATGATCACTGATACCTTCCTCTACGTTCACTGATTCAATAAGTTCAGGTATGTTTGTTGCCAGGAGGTCTAAGGCGTTACCCTCACGAGTTGGTTCTCTAACTATCTACTCAAGGTAATTTTCGGAGAAGACGTCCAGAACGATGCCTCACGAATCGCTGTCTCCGGCACCAGTTTTGATGGCGTAACACTCCCAATCTACACCTGGCAAGCTGAAGTAACCCCCTCTTACAACGGCATGATCAGGAAAATTACTAATAATATTCTGCAAGTTCTGTCTGAAGCGTTCTACATCTACTGATCCTGACCCAGGTGGCCTATAAAAAATCCAATCACCATTTTTGACCGTTCTTTGATACTCAATTTCACCCAGATTAATTAGCATTAGGAATCCATGATAACCTCGCTAGATTTTATCGATTTTTTTACTGCAATAAACATGCCGCCACCATTGGCGACTAACGTATCCTTACGATAAACATTCCAATCTGAAATTAGGATTTCGTTGTCATTGATGTCTAGTTTCAACCAGCTTTCTGTTCCCAATACTATCGGTGCATTATACCATTCAGTAAGTGATACTAATTCTGGGGCCTTTCCTTGGATGCTCCTGAAATTTACTAAAATCGTATTAATCTTTTCTATCTCTGATTTACGTGGACCAACATTATTTGAGGTCACTGTGGCTGATTTAATAGGCAAATCGTTTTTGATCCCAATGAAGGGGTTCTCTAACCGAAAAAAGCCCCATGTGCACGCAACATGGTATTTGAGAGTTGTAGCATCGCGTTTTAGTACCTGAATAGTGTAAATTCGCGTAGTCGTCTGTCTTCTGTTTTTGATTTGAACGGCCAGTGTCGGTTGGTCACAACCAGTGTGCTCCCTGCCGCCGCTAGATAAGCAGCTGCAGCGGCAAGTCGTATACTCTTAGCTCACTTATTTGTTACGTAGTTTAATTCTTAATTTCTTTGCGTGTTTTTGGTATTTGCGTTGTTTAATTCATAAATTTCGGGCCTATTGTAGTATTTGTGAGGTGTAGCATCGCGTTTTAGTACCTAAATAGTGTAAAATCACGTAGTCTCCTTCCGCCGTCGAGCAGTGTGTCAGCAGTGCGCAAGTAGCAGCATTACTGCATTTACAAGGCGATCTTGTATTTTAATAACCGTTTAAATTTTGTGTCGAATTGTTTGTGCTCTCTGTAGATTAGTTCAGACGTTCTTTGCGCAACAGTTTTTAGCATGGATAGGGACTGCAACTGCTGTGTTCGGATGCAGGCTGAGTTGGCATCCCTTCGCTCCCAGCTTCAGGCAGTGTTGGCTTCGGTCACACAGCTTGAGGCTTTTGCCAATGGGCATCACTGTGGGGGTCTGGATGGGGGTTTGTCGGGGACGGCCAGCTCGCCCCATGCATCCCCCGATTGGACTAAGACTGTGGCTGCCCTGGATACTGCCCACATTGAGGCTGATCCCTCACCTGTGGTAGAGTGGGAGGTCGTCTCAAGGTATGGCAGGGGGCGAAAGACATTCCGGAGGGCTGAACGGAAGGCCTCTCCAGTTTGTCTGACGAACCGGTTTCAGGCTGTGTCTCAGGCTGATACTGATCTTCGGCCAGACATGGCTGCTTGTCCTGTTCCAGAGGTTGCCCCTCAGTTTGCAAGATCCGGGCGGTCGCAGAGGGTGGGCTTACTGGTATTTGGGAGCTCCAACGTCAGGCGTGTAATGGGGCCCCTTAGGGATATGACAGCAAGAGAGGGGAAGAAAACCAATGTGCACACCATGTGCATACCAGGGGGAGTCATTCCAGATGTGGAAAGGGTCCTTCCGGATGCCATGAAGGGTACAGGGTGCACCCATCTGCAGGTGGTCGCTCATGTCAGCACCAATGATGTGTGTCGCTATGGATCGGAGGAAATCCTCTCTGGCTTCCGGCGGCTATCTGATTTGGTGAAGACTGCCAGTTTCGGTAGTGGGATGAAAGCAGAGCTCACCATCTGCAGCATCGTCGACAGGACTGACTGCGGACCTTTGGTACAGAGCCGAGTGGAGGGTCTGAATCAGAGGCTGAGACGGTTCTGCGACCGTGTGGGCTGCAGATTCTCGACTTGCGCCATAGGGTGGTGGGGTTTCGGGTTCCGCTGGATAGGTCAGGAGTCCACTACACGCAGCAAGCGGCTACATGGGTAGCAGGGGTTGTGTGGCGTGGACTGGGCGGTTTTTTAGGTTAGATGGCCTTGGGCTAGTACAGAAAGGGCAGCAGCCACAAAGGGTGCGGGGCAAAGTCAGGACATGCGGGGACCAAGCAGCAATCGGAATTGTAATTGTAAACTATCGAAGCTGCATTGGTAAAGTACCGGAACTTCAAGTGCTGATAGAAAGCACCGAAGCTGAAATCGTTATCGGTACAGAAAGCTGGCTGAAGCCAGAGACAAATTCTGCCGAAACTTTTACAAAGGCACAGACGGTGTTTAGAAAGGATAGATTGCATGCAACCGATGGTGGCGTGTTTGTCGCTGTTAGTAATAGTTTATCCTGTAGTGAAGTAGAAGTGGATAGTTCCTGTGAATTATTATGGGTGGAGGTTACACTCAACAACCGAGCTAGGTTAATAGTTGGCTCCTTTTACCGACCTCCCGACTCAGCAGCTTTAGTGGCAGAACAACTGAGAGAAAATTTGGAATACATTTCACATAAATTTTCTCAACATGTTATAGTCTTAGGTGGAGATTTCAATTTACCAGATACAGACTGGGACACTCAAATGTTTAGGATGGGTGGTAGGGACAGAACATCGAGTGACATTATACTCAGTGCACTATCCGAAAATTACCTCGATCAATTAAACAGAGAACCGACTCATGGAGCTAACATCTTGGACCTACTGATAACAAACAGACTCGAACTTTTCGACTCTGTATGTACAGAACAGGGAATCAGTGATCATAAGGCCGTTGCAGCATCCCTGAATATGGATGTTAATAGGAATATAAAAAAGGGAGGAAGGTTTATCTGTTTAGCAAGAGTAATAGAAGGCAGATTTCAGACTATCTAACAGATCAAAACGAAAATTTCTGTTCCGACACTGACAATGTTGAGTTTTTATGGAAAAAGTTCAAGGCAATCGTAAAATGCGTTTTAGACAGGTACGTGCCGAGTAAAACTGTGAGGGACGGGAAAAACCCACCGTGGTTCAACAACAAAGTTAGGAAACTACTACGAAAGCAAAGAGAGCTTCACTCCAAGTGTAAACGCAGCCAACACCTCTCAGACAAAAACAAGCTAAACGATGTCAAAGTTAGCGTAAGGAGGGCTATGCGTGAAGCGTTCAGTGAATTCGAAAGTAAAATTCTATGTACCAACTTGACAGAAAATCCTAGGAAGTTATGGTCTTACGTTAAATCAGTAAGTGACTCGAAACAGCACATCCAGACACTCTGGGATGATGATGGCATTGAAACAGAGGATGACACGTGTAAAGCTGAAATACTAAACACCTTTTTCCAATGACGTTTCACAAAGGAAGAACGCACTGCAGTTCCTTATCTAAATCCTCGCACAAACGAAAAAATGGCTGACATCGAAATAAGTGTCCAAGGAATAGAAAAGCAACTGGAATCACTCAACAGAGGAAAGTCCACTGGACCTGACGGGATACCAATTCGATTCTACACAGAGTACGCGAAAGAACTTGTCCCCCCTCTAACAGCCGTGTACCGCAAGTCTCTAGAGGAACGGAAGGTTCCAAATGATTGGAAAAAGAGCACAGGTAGTCCCAGTCTTCAAGAAGGGTCGTCGAGCAGATGTGCAAAACTATAGACCTATATCTCTGACGTCGATCTGTTGTAGAATTTCAGAACATGTTTTTTGCTCGCGTATCATGTCGTTTTTGGAAACCCAGAATCTACTATGTAGGAATCAACATGGATTCCGGAAACAGCGATCGTGTGAGACCCAACTCGCGTTATTTGTTCATGAGACCCAGAAAATATTAGATACAGGCTCCCAGGTAGATGCTATTTTCCTTGACTTCCGGAAGGCGTTCGATATAGTTCCGCACTGTTGCCTGATAAGCAAAGTAAGAGCCTACGGAATATCAGACCAGCTGTGTGGCTGGATTGAAGAGTTTTTAGCAAACAGAACACAGCATGTTGTTATCAATGGGGAGACGTCTACAGACGTTAAAGTAACCTCTGGCGTGCCACAGGGGAGTGTTATGGGACCATTGCTTTTCACAATATATATAAATGACCTAGTAGATAGTGTTGGAAGTTCCATGAGGCTTTTCGCGGATGATGCTGTAGTATACAGAGAAGTTGCAGCATTAGAAAATTGTAGCGAAGTGCAGGAAGATCTGCAGTGGATAGGCACTTGGTGCAGGGAGTGGCAACTAACCCTTAACATAGACAAATGTAATGTATTGCGAATACATAGAAAGAAGGATCCTTTATTGTGTGATTATATGATAGTGGAACAAACACTGGTAGCAATTACTTCTGTAAAATATCTGGGAGTATGCGTGCGGAACGATTTGAAGTGGAATGGTCACATAAAATTAATTGTTGGTAAGGCGGGTGCCAGGTTGAGATTCATTGGGAGAGTCCTTAGAAAATGTAGTCCATCAACAAAGGAGGTGGCTTACAAAACACTCGTTCGACCTATACCTGAGTATTGCTCATCAGTGTGGGATCCATACCAGATTGGGTTGACGGAGGAGACAGAGAAGATCTAAAGAAGGGCGGCGCGTTTCGTCACAGGGTTATTTGGTAACCATGATAGCGTTATGGAGATGTTTAGCAAACTGAAGTGGCAGACTCTTCAAGAGAGGCGCTCTGCATCGTGGTGTAGCTTGCTCGCCAGGTTTCGAGAGGGTGCGTTGCTGGATGATGTATCGATTATATTGCTTCCCCCTACTTATACCTCCCGAGGAGATCACGAATATAAAATTAGAGAGATTAGAGGCTTTCAGACAGTCGTTCTTCCCGCGAACCATACGTGACTGGAACAGAAAAGGGAGGTAATAACTGTGGCACGTAAAGTGCCCTTCGCCACACACCGCCAGGTGGCTTGCGGAGTATTGATGTAGATGTAGATGTAGATGTAGAACATGTACTCCGCTACCCTAGTAGCCGCTTCCTGCGTGTAGTGCACGCCTGACCTTTTATGGGCAACCCTACAATTCTGCACCCGATAGCGGAGGTCGAGAAATTCGCATCTGATAACGACGCAGAGTCGTCTGAGCCTCTGTTTTAGACCTTCCATTCTGCTTCAAACCAGAGGACCGTGATCAACCCTGGGTACAATGCTACAAATAGACAGCTTAGCCTGCACCCCACGTGCATTACTAGTTGCCTTCATCAAATCAGCCAGCAGCAGAAAGTTGCCAAGGATGGCCTCAGAATCCAAGCTGCAGGCAACATTCGTGCCAACATGTGCTACTACATGCAGCCGATTGCACCCAGTGTGCTCGATAGCTGCCGGCAGGGCCTCCTCCACATCACAGAAGGGAAACTTGGAAACCATACCGAATGCACACTGGAATTCTTTCCCGCCTTGCCTACTATCTCTCTGAGGGGCTCCAGCACCAGCGTACATTGGAGTTCCCAATGACAAGTGTACCCATTCTCTGTACCTGTCTGGACTGGGCAGGAAAATCGACCTCTGGCCCAACAGGAGAGGCGTCCCATGTTGGCTCACCAACACTGGGTAGCACCTTGTACCTATCGCTAAGATGTAAGGAGCCAGCCGCACGGCCTGCTATCTCTTTCGCCTTCTGCCCAGTGACATGCGAACCCACCTCTGTCTGCCACCCACTCTGGAGTGAGGTCGGACTGTTTAGATGTTGTGTATCAGAAGCCGCAGTGACGTCGGGGTCACCAGGGCATTCCAGTGGCACCAAGGGTGTCGCAGGTATCATCATTGGCGCCCCGACGTCACCGCAACTTAGAGCATTGACTAGAAACTTGTCGACAGTAGTCAACGCAGCTTCCAGCTGTTTTCGGACAGCAGCCAACTCTCCTTCTGTCCGCTCACAACAAACAGAGTCCCTAGCCATATCGTCCTGCGTATAAAATATATATAAGGTCTCAAATGGCGCTACTGAGTTTGAAATGTGTACAAAATATGCCAAAGGAGAATAAAGTAACACCAAAAGTTGCTGTGCAGATTTCTCACTGTACTCTAAGACTGTGAGCTATTAAACAGAAATAAATTTCTCTATTGAAGTTGATGTATCTACAGATACCTGTTATTAGAAATCCTATTTACCGAAAAGTTACTGCATTAGTTAAATATTCAAACTTGAATACACTGATTGAAACTGTATGCTGTCTACTAGGGCAAAATTAAAACTTTGTGGCGTGAGGAAGTTTCTGGCGAAGGGAAAATTTACACTAGGAAGCTGCCCTCCACAAGGATATTCACAAGACTTAAGCAAAAACAAGAACTACGATTAATTTTCTAGCCACTAGTCCACACAGTAAAATACACATGTGTAATTCACTTCTTTGTGGAAGCACATGAAAAAAAAGACTAGATTAGTTTGCTATTTATCAGACAAGTGCTTCTACTGCTGCGCGTCTTCTCGGCTCGGCGGCTGCCACTATACTGATTTTTACTTGGTTTCACTAGCTAACCCCAGTTTATTTTATTTAATCGTATAGCTTGGGCCCCCGTCGGGCAGGCCGTTTGCCGGGTGCCGGTCTGTCATTTTCGTACGAATGTGGACTACAGCATCCATTTATATAAGCCACCGCGTCGGCTATGTGTACTTCGCGCGTAAAAACAGTTGAAAATCATAGTGTGAAGATTATAGACCATATATAACATAGACGACGCATGACCCTATCTTTGACGTGTTAGAGACTGGAAACCAACATTTCAGTCCCGTGACTCGGCGCAGGAAGTCGAGTTCTTGTCTTTAAGCGCTGTGTGAAGTGGAGGTGACAGTTACAGTTCTTCCCATTTATAGCTGAAATCAAACACTGATTTTGACAATTCTATGAGCCATCATACTACTGTAACACATGTAGTACTGCAATTAACGTGGTTTCTCCGAAATATCTGATAATAAAGCAATGGTTATCGTTTTTACACGTGGTCAGATTGAAAGTATTGACAGTTCTTGTTAACAAGAGACAGAATAATTGTTGTTTATTGAATACTCTTTTTTGGCATTGTGAATTCTTGTAGTGCATCACGTCCACAGGAATGGAAGACAAAATAATAATTCGGCACACACCATTAGTTTTATAACGATTTCACAAGAATGTGTGTGAAATGTTATATATTTCTGTAAGAAAGGAAATTCGTTTATGTGCATAATGTAAGATATTTACAATAAATAAGTTCATATATTTTCTGACTTTTTCTCAATCCAGTACAAATACCGAAACGATATCAAAATAGGAAGCGTAATATATTACAAAACATTGATTATACTTGTGTAGTGAGCTAGATATTACCAATACGTCATCTTAAAATCATAGTCATTCATCAAATTTTGCATCCAAGGACCAACATCCATCTTAACTTTCAACTCACGGAAATACCTCTGCAAGTATTTTGAAATAGTTCCCTTTCAAAACTGAAATTTTCATCCGTTTGTGAAGAGCGTAGGTTCAAAACAAAAGTTTTCTGGGGATATATTCCATGAAGAACTGTAATTTTGTTACTTGTAAACAGAACTGTCAGTACGTTTCACCAGGCCACATGCAGAAATGGTAACTATCTCATTAATGTTAGGAATTTCGAAGAAATCTGATTAAATGCATTACTACATTTGCAACAGCACTAAGGCAAATTATTTTCTTGCTAAAATCAATGCTTCATTTCAGCTATAAATGAGAAACACTATGTCAGCTCAACCTCACACAGTGCTTAATAGCAGAAACTCTGCTTCTTGCCCTGAGTCTTGTGACTTATATGTTGGTTTCAGTCGAGGCCCTCGAGAAAGACAGGCCGCGACATGTACATCACGAAGACAGGCCAGAGCCTGTTCGCTCGCTTGCTTAACTCTGCAGACAAAATACGTTTCTAAATCTGTTAACTGGGTATGTACGTCCTAATGAGAATGGCATCTTCTACTGGAATCTGATGTTATAAAGTCTTACTGATTGCTATTTGCACAACAAAATTTAAAATCAGTTCTCGATATAAATGGTATAACGGCTTGTTTGTAGCATTTAGTCTCTTCTGCATTACAGTCCTCATTAAATGCAAGATGTGGTGCCTCATGCAACTGATAATGATTTTGACATGATTTTAATTTTATTGTGCAGCAGTACAGCTGTGACAAATCATTACTAGGCCCATGCATTTTCTATCATTGCAGGACTAATAAGAGTAAAATTCCATAATAGTGGATTCCAATAGAAGATGCACTTCTCATTTGTACTTACAAACCCAATTCCGAGTTAAAAGGTGTAGAAACGCAGTTTTTCTGCTGAGTTGAGCGAGCGAGCTCGGCCTACCTTAATGGCGCACGCGCCGCGGCCTGTCTTTCTCGTGGGCCTCTGTTTCAGTCACGGCCGCCTGTATTAGAGGCCGTAGTTGTCAAGCTGACAACGTCGTAGCCTGTGACGTCAGTAGGCCGGCTAGCGTGAGCAGCTAGGCCGAAACTGAAGTTTAGATTTCGTCGATTGCAGACGACGTATCAGATATAAATACGCAATCACTTTCTTTTTTTTGTAGATTTGGTCCCTATAAGTAACACAGTAACCTATAAAAGCTAATTTCTCGCAGTATTACGCCGACTTTATGTCGGAATTACGCATTTTATTCTCGTTTCCTTGCAACGATGAACTTTACAATAACTCACATGTGCTTCATAGCAGTATATTATGACGTTTCGTACCCGAGATTTGGAGATACAAGTTCAGCAAACAATTTTGTGAGATGCCTACTAACATTATTTGCAGACTTGCAATTATTTCAGTCTGTTATTTGAAATATATTATCATGTTCCTTCCTATATAAATGACAAACTAATATAAGAGTTTCTGACAGCTGCAACATATCTTTCACACCTTTATATACGAGGGTGGCATAACAACAATATTTTTAACGAGCGTTTTTTTGTGTATTGTTCATTAGTAGGTTAGATTTTTTTTTAATCACAGGTCATACACAATCTACACATCTTTCTGAGTCAGAATGAACTGGGGACCTTGCTGTAGGATTTACATAAGAAGCATGACTGAAATTTATCAGTGCATTAAAGTTTATTTCATAGTGGCCACCTCCTCCTTGCCAGTACTAATCAGAGCATTTAAGGACTGAGGTTATGGGTAAGAAAAAAGTTTCATAATTTTGTGTCAAAAGTTATGTAATGTTTTTAATTTTCTATTAACTTCTTCCTTCTTGGAACATATTAAATGATCATTTTGGAGTTTGGTGTAATTATTTAACAATATGTTACACATAATGGAAACCAGCTTTTTGTAGATATCAGTAAGTGGCCTTCCACAGAGACATTAATCTGTTAGGGAATCAGTAGGGAATCTGAACACTGAGATGTAACCCTCTTCCTTGCTGGATTTGTAGTTGCTGTTGCAACCAGGAACACATTTTTCTGGCATCTGCAAATAGAATGATGCATTAATTGCAAACATCTTAAATCAACATACTATTATGTAAAAATAGCAAATGAGAATTAGGGTGGACTGGTTTTTTCTACTGCTTGGACATCACGAAACACAAGTCTACAAATAGAATCAAATGTGTAGAAATATTCATAATATTAACACAAAATCACTTAGGAGAAGATTCTGATACTAAACTTATGAATTCAAAACTTTATTTTCAAATTATATCTAGAATATAGTAGAACTTTTGTTGCAGTTGTATAGACGAAAGTCGATCACGTAGCACAATTGCACATATACATGTAAAAACGCTACAAACTTCACAGAATTGTATACTTACATTGTGTTATATCTTCGACTGTAGTCACGACTACTTGCTATAATTTTTGCAGCGTCCAGTATAGCATAATTACACTGTAATGTCGGATAAAACAGACATCGCAAAAGTATGTAAACAACTGCTTCCGTTTGCTACCTTATAGCCACAGCCATACGGTAGGCCTTAACGTAACGTTGCCACATTTCAGTCCTCCGGCCTCTAATACAGGCGGCCGTGTTTCAGTGTAAGGACGTCACGCCCAATATATGTTATGTTTGGTCTGTGGTGAAGATCGTAATTTTTGCGAAAAGAACAGTTGAGGACAGCATTGAGAGTTGAAATCACGTGACATGAATCGACGCGCCGCGACGTGGCGAACAGTCACTCCATTTACATGGGGCTCCCAAAACCGGGTTTCGTAAACAGATTTCCCAATACTACTTCTGGGTGGTCATGTAAACAGTTCAAAATCGATTCTGGAAATCCGTTTCTGATTGCCTATTCTCCAATCCGTAATCGATTTTCGCCTCCATACAAAGCCAACCGGTTTTTGAAGCATGCTCAGGTGTCAGATTTCGTTTTGTTTTTAAAAATTTTCGGCTAATTTGTAGGGAGTGGCTTTCTGTACAATGAAGGATCAGAAGAAATGTTGGACTAAAGCTATGAGTAAATAGCGAGTGTGCTGGCTAAGTCATAAACTATGTCAGCTATTTCCCGGCGCCATATTTAATTCGGCTAGCATCCCCCCTTCAGATCTTAACAAGTAAACACGACAGCGGAAAACGGTTTGCGAAATGCGGTTTTCGTCGTTCAGAAGATGTCACCTGTAAACGTAGTAAGTGCGAATACACATTGACGTGACGGTGTCGTTGACGGACAGTATTACTTAGTCTTAATATGTGTTTCGAGATGTTTTTGTCCAACATTTACAGTTTGTTTGATTGCGTTCCAGATTACTTTCTTAAACAGTTTAGTTGAAATAAAGTCAGTTGCACCTATATTGCTCTCATACATGTGATTCTAGTATTTACCTGTTGATTTTTTTGTTTAAGAAGCTCAGGTGATAAAACGGCAGGTACATACAAATATTAAACATCACACAAAAACTAATCTTACCACAAAATTTTTAAAACAATGACTTAAAGGGAAGTTCTGTTCACATTGCACATTTGTCCTGTTTTTTTCTAATTTCTATTAGATTTTCCTTTGAGTAACGGAATTTTTGTCGTAGCATGACGAATGGACTAGTGTGAATTGAAGTTAATAGGCAGATAACTTGGTCGCCATGATGAGCGAGTCGATAGCGATACGATTCTCACACGAGAAGGTTATCTTCCATACCGCGCTGACCCACGGTGTCTTTGACAGAAATGGCAGGGTTTGCCGTGCAGACGGTTCTGCTGAGCGCAAGTGAGTATGGGCGAAAATAAATCTGTGCTCATTGGTTTGTTGACATAATAAATGACCATTTGTAAACACGTAATCACGCTTGAGAAAGGTACAGGATGTTCACCTTTGAGCATAAAAGTAGGCGATATGGGGAGATTTTGTTTATGGTTATTCCTTTCCCTTTCCCATGAACACGACAGAATGTAAAGTGCGACAGTAGTTGGAGAGTTACACGAGCTCCATTCCACTGTTTACGCTTCCGACCAACGTTCTGATGGTACAAGAAATATATGATCAGGTATCATACATTCATTCCGGCCCAGGGAAACACCGATTTATAAATTTGCTTTACCTTAACACATGAGGTGTGCATAACTGTGTTTCAGTTCAGTTTTCCAAACAGCGCGATGTAGAAATACATATGTTACATACTAACAACGTAGAGAAGTAAGAGGTGTGTGTACAGTGTCTACACATACTGTAAACTTGTTTCTTCCACTTGGTTTCGGACATGGGGGATACATTTTACATTTGAAAGACACATTTGCTAGAAAACAGACTTGGGGATGTGGGGGAGCTAATCTGCTATTATTGATAGCCCTAATTCCAATGCGGAAATAAAATAAAATTGTAGCAGTTGTAGCTTAAAACTATCAGAGTCAGCCATATAGGCTGACAGAATGTGATACCCAAGGATTTTCCTAATCGTAATATATTCCTAGGCACCCAACATCAAAATTACAAAACTAATAAAGTACGTTTATCATACTATAATGTTTCTTTCTATCTAAATTCTTGTATATATTTGAACTCTGCAGATGGATTGTTCTGTTTTGTTAAGAGATCATATTTTCTCAAAATGTAGGTAAATAGGAATTACCATTGCTACATGCAAATTATCGGAGTGCATTCTGAAAGCTTTGAGATGAGCCCTGGAGTATAGTTTGTTTGTAACAGTATGTGCTTAGAAACTTCATGTCATAAAAGTTTTATTGGTTTTGATATTTCCCCAAGTCAAACAGCTGAGCTGGCAGATATTACAAACATTAACAGACGAGACACTTGGTGATATATTTCCTACTCAAGCCCCATGGCAATCCTAATGCAAAAAGGTATTTTACAAAGGTGCATAGAAAATGTAATCCAAATTTTCTTTTTTTATCTTAGTGACACTTCTGCTAACAAGATGTTAATGATAATAAGCACAAATATTCCACTTTAATAAACATGCTATCTTGGTTGAGAATGTTACAAGAGAGACTGGATGCTATATGACTATTGGCATGTTCTGATTATAAGATTAATTGGGGAAAGTATATACCATGCAGAATTCCAATATTGGTATTGCTGTTTATTTTGTATGTCTGTATGGGATGCTGAAGTCATAGGCATTATTTCTGTGAAAAGTGATGAATGCCTTAAAACATTTCAAATTTATTTTCGTCAATTAAAAACCCTACAAAGGAAAGGCAGTGCAGTTCATAGATGCACATAAAAATGAAATAATCGACTGGTTTTTGAACTTTTGTTTTTTCTCTGGATGCAGTAAAAACACTTCCTCAAATTTTTGAAGCTGAAGGTTATTTAAACTTTGTGTGTGCACACACACATTCAATTTGTTTTACCTGCAGGTGAGCATTTACCTGTCTCAGCTGGTTTTAATGTGTTTTCATCCTGAGATTTCCGCTATCAAATTGCATTGTTTGCCTTGGATTTTATGATTGGCATTACATATCCACTAATGGTATATAATTTTTTTTGTTTTGTAGGGCATCAGCTTGGTGCAGCAACATCGGTGAACCTTGTTCATGTGGCTTCATACAGCAATGATGTCCATACAATAAAGAATCCAAAATTATCCCAACTGAAAAGAGGAACTGGTGGGAGATCAAGCTTCAATGGAGTTGTAGCAACAGTGTTTGGAGCCAGCGGTTTTCTAGGCAGATATGTTTGTAATCGGTTGGGGAAAATAGGTACACAGGTATATATTTTCCTTCTGTAGCCTACAGTACCATATTATTTCAGTATATTAGTTACTAATCTCTCATTTGTTGATTATAATCTTTTTGTCGAACTCTTTTATTAGTGTAGTATAAATAACCAATAATATGGGAATAGCAAGTGATGAGAGTAGGATAATTGCCAGCCAGGACAGCTTTTACCGCATCGAGGATGACAACACATTTGTTACAAGAAGGTGAGAGAGATCAATTTCAGAGTAACCAGTTAGAGGCATGGTAAATGCAACTTTTGTTTCCGTCAAAATTATAAGATTGTCCAGAGTCCATTCCATGTTCTCCACCATTATTTAGAATATGTTGACTGGCCTGAAGTTGTGATTATATGGGGGACAGGAGAGTTCATTGCAGTGGATTGCTGACTATTGCTTTATTCAAATCCATTGCTTACCCCTGGGTTGTGTTATGGTAGAGAGAACATATATTGGCATTTGACAGGAGAATATGGGCTTGGTACCAGGAACAAGACAGGAGATAGACTAATGGAGCTCTACAATAAATTTCAGCTAGTAATAGTGAATACTCCGTTCAAGACTCACACGAGGAGGAAGTATACTTGGCAAAGGTTGCAAGACAGAGGAAGATTTCAGTTGGATTATATCACAGTCAAGCAGAGATTCCGAAATCAGATACTGGACTGTAAGGTGTACGCTGGAGCAGATATAGACTCAGATCACAATTTAGTACAGATGAAAAGTAGGCTCAAGTTTTAAAAGGCTAGTCTGGAAAAATTAATGTGCAAAGAAGTGGGATATGGATGTACAAGTACTAAGGAATGAAGAGATGCACTTGAATTTCTCTGAAGCTATAGATATTGCAATAATGAGTAGCTCAGTAGGCAATTCAGCTGGAGAGAAATTGACATCTCTAAAAAGGGCAATCACAGAAGTTGGAAAGAAAAACGTTGGTACAAAGAAGGTAACTGGGAAGAAACAATGGATTGCAGAAGAAATGTTTTGTTGATGGATGAAAGGGGGGGGGGGGGTATGAAAATGTTTTAAGGAAATTTAGGAATACAGAAATACAAGTCACTAAGGAATGAAATAAATCCGAAGTGCAGGGAAGTTAAGATGAAATTACTACATGAAAAATGTGGAGAAATCGAAAAAGAAATTATTGTTGGAATGACTGACACGGCATATAGAAAAGTCGAAACAATCTTTGATGAAATTAAAAGCAAGAGTGCTAACATTAAGAGTGCAATAGAAATTCCCTGTTAAATCCAGAGGACAGAGTGGATAGATGACAAGAGTACATTGATGACCTCTATGAGGGAATAGACTTGTCTGTTGACACTATAGAACAACAGGAGTTGATATAGAAGAGATACGGGATCCAGTATTAGAATCAGAATTTAAAAGAGCTTTGGAAGATGTAAGATCAAGTAAAGCAGAAGGGATAGATAACAGTCCATCAGATTTTCTAAAATCTTTGGGGGGAAATGGCAACAAAACAACTATTCAAATTAGTATCTAAAATGTGTGTATCTGACGATATTCCATCTAACTTTTGGGAAAACATCATCCACACATTTCCGAAGGTTGCAAGAGCTGAGAAATGTAAGACTTATAACACAATGAGCTTTAACGACTCATGCATCCAAGTTGCTGACAATAATAATATTCTGAAGAATGGAAAAGAAAATTGAAGATTTGTTGATGAAGATCAGTCTGGCTTCAGGAAAGGTAAAGGCACCTGAGAGGCAAGTCTATCGTCATGGTTGATAATAGATGCAAGACTAAAGAAAAATTGAGACACATTCATAGGATTTGTAGACCTGGAAAATGTGTTCAATAATGTCAAATGGTGCAAAGTGTTCGAAATGCTGAGGAAAGTAAGGGTAAACTATAGGGGAAGTCGGGTAATATACAATATGTGCAGGAACCAAGAGTTAACAATAAGAGTTGGAGACTAAGAGTGAAGTGTTCAGATTAGAAAGGGTGTAAGACGGGGATGTAGTCTTTCGGCCCAACTATTCAATCTCTACAGCGAAGAAGCAGTGAGAGAAATGAATTAAAAAAAAAAAAAAACGTAAGATTTGCTGATGACATAGCCATCCTCAGTGAAAGTAGAGAACTATGGGATCTGATGAATGGAATGAACAGGCTAACCAGCACAGCATATGGATTGAGAGTAAATCGAATAAAGACTAAAAGTAATGAGCATAACAGAAATGAGAACAGTGAGAAACTTAACCTCAGGATTGGTGATCACAAAGAAGATAAAGTTGAGGAATTCTGCTATCAATGAACAAAATAACCCATGGCAGACAAAGCAAGGACAATACATAAAGCAGACTAGCACTGGCAGAAAGGCCATTCCTGGCCAAGAGAAGTCAGCTAGTATCAGACATAGACCTTAATTTGAGGAAGAAATTTCTGAGAATGTATGTTTGGAGCACAGTGTTGTATTTTGGTGAAACATGAACTGTGGGGAAACTGGAAAAGAAGGGAATTGAAGTGTATGAGATGTGGTACTGCAGAAGAATGTTGAAAAATAGGTGGACTGATAAGGCAAGGAATGAGGAAGTTCTCTGGAGAATTGGCAAGGAAAGGAGTATAAGGAAAACACTGACAAGAAGAAGGGACAGAATGGCAATACGGCTGTCAAGACATCACAAAATAACTTCCATGGTAGTAGAGGAACCTGTAGAGGCCAAAAACTGTAGAGCCAAACAGAGATTGGAATACACCCAGCAAATAATTGAGGATATATGTTGCAAGTGCTACTGTGAGATGACGAGAGTGGCACAGGAGAGGAATTTGTGGTGGGCTTCATTGTACTAGTCAGAAGACTGGTGACCCAAAATTTGTCACTGTGAAATATGTGTAATAGTGTACATAAAATCAATTATTGGCACACTCTTCTGTTTTCCTGTCACAAGACCTTATTCTTATAGCACATACAAGATGGAGCCATGATTGCAGTAACTACTAGATTTGGCTGTTTTTAGATTAAATTAATTGTTAAATTATGTATTCTCCAAAGAATAATTGTGATGATTGCATTTTTACTCATATCAGTGAGTGAAATGAAGAATTGAGGGATTAGTAATAGCTAAAACTGGACATAATAAAACATGAAGTTTAGTGCTCCAATTCATCATGTAGATCTGTTTCCAAAACAAAACGCATAACTGAGCAGTTGTATTCATTAACTGATGTAACTCCTAAATGCAATATCTGACAGGTTATGTGCACTGAGACATGTTGCTTGTCATTTCACTTTGTTTCCCTTCATGTGTGGGTTAGTATAGCTTTCATTTAGTTCGTGGTAAGCAACAGCTTGCCTGTTCTACAAACCAATGTATGGTTTTCTTCACAGTATTTACTTATTTAAGCAATCCCATGTGAAGATAGTCCTTTGTGTCAGATTTGTTTCTCATAATTCATGATTTTGTCACAGCTGATAATACCATATCGTGGGGACCACTATGATGTACTAAGGCTGAAACTTGTTGGAGATTTAGGCCAAGTGCTGTTTGTGCCTTATGATCTCAGAGATAAGGAATCTGTCTTCAAAGCTGTAAAATATTCCAATGTGGTCATTAATCTTGTTGGCCGTGACTGGGAGACAAAGAATTTCAAGTTTGATGACGTTAATGTGGAAGGTGCCAGAACTATTGCAAATGCTGCTCGTGAAGCTGGAGTAGAAAAATTGATCCACCTGTCTGCACTGAATGCAATGGAGAATCCAGAGGTACGTTAAATATTCAGTAATAACGTATGGTGGTCATATGATTTAGTTATGTTATCTTCCACAACAGACAATGACGATGATGATGATGATAATGATGATGATGATAGTGTTGACAGACATTACCATACTAACTGTGGTCTTCCACTAGGGAAATGTTGGTAATGGCAGCTAATAACTTTCTTTACAGGTGCAATCATGAATGTTCTTTTTTGACCATGCTAATTTTCATATTAACTGGTAACTGCATGCTGCATGATGGGAAGTGAACACAATGAATTGTCATATTTTTTGTGTTGAGATTTTTTGTCTGCACCAGCTCAAAACCAAATTATCACATCCAAGCCTAAGCTCAGTCTCAGGCTTTGTTAAAGGTCAGTCTGTCACCACATCTTCTTTTCTTCCATTTACATTTATTGCCTTTGCCAACTCTCAACCAAACTGTCACATTCCAATCTAACTTTGGCCTTGTGCTTCACTACAGTTCAGTCTGTCACCACATCTAGTTTTCTTCCTGCTCTCCATATTGAATACAAATGCTGTTGTCCACTTCCCATAATGCATCATGCAGTTACCAACTGCAGCACATTAAAAAGACACCATAAATGCACTTTAGCCGAAAAGCCACATACACAATTCAGTCCACTTTTACATTATAAAGTGCATAAATAGATTATGGGGCTAGCAGAAACAGCATAACTATTCTGCTAATAAGTAGTCAACAATTAACACAATATATTTATCTCTCTTTGTTCTAGCCTATTGTTATCCCAAAAGGCTCAAAATTTTATCAGAGCAAATGGAGAGGTGAATGTGCTGTAAGAGAAGCATTTCCTGAAGCAATAATATTTCGTCCTTCAGTCATTTATGGTCAAGAAGACAGATTCCTCAGGTATTTGCTTTTCTTATTACCAGATTGAAATGACACTATAATTTTGTTCATACTTGATGTCTTGAGCCATTTTCTGTCATGTTTAAATTTGTGGCAGTAATAAGGCATACTAATTTATAGCTAGACCATTACCTCTGTAATTTAGATGAAAGTGATTTTGAAGGTCATTCATGTTCGTAGTATAAATGTTGAAAACTATAGTACATTTGTCCACATACTTAAATTAACATAACATACCTATTTTTTTGTTTTTCTTAATCGTTTTTGGTGATGCGTTGTGTTGTTCTCTCTAGATTGTGTTCATTGTCACATGATAGAGATATGCCATAAGATAATTGTGTGTGCTGTCACTGGATATCAAAATAAATGGCATTTTCTTTAACAGTTAGTGACTGAAAAAACTAACAAATCATTACAGTTCCTTATGTTGAAAGTATTCTGAAAAATATCTATACACAATTATAGGCTTGGCTTTTCTTCACCTCCTGAAATGCAAAGATTGTCATAGGCTGGCAGATCTCCCATTAGTTAATTCCAACAGAAACAGAAGCTGTAATTCAGTAAAAAAATTCTGAGTATGGTGTGACTTGAGTTCAGGAAAATGCTGATAAGAGACATGGCATTGCTTGAAGGTTGCCAGATCTTCTGTGTCTGTATTACCTGACACTGTTTTCAGTTGATGCCCCTACATGGCACCTGCTGAACAAACATGCCAGTGCTGCATTTCAGCCAAGTTGTGGTGGAGGTTGTGTCTGGTGGGAATAGGTCCAAGGGGAGAGAGGCAGGAAGAGGGACTGGGGGTGAGTGGCTAGCAGCTTGGAGGGAGGCAGTCTTTTGCCAGCTAGGAATGTGGGGAGGGAGAGGTGGCAGGTACACGAGCTAGGCATGTGATGCATGGTTGTTGGAATTTGTGGGAAGTGTCATACGCTGAAGGTAACAGGATGTGAATTTGGAGGTGGTGACAGGATGGAGGCAGGGAAAAGTTTTGGGTGGAGGGTGTAGGGACATTTGGTTACCAGAGATTGAGGCCAAGCCAATTACAGGGGCAGAGGATGTGTTGTAAGGATAACTCCTGTCTGCATAGGTCAGAGAAGCTAGAGATGGAGGGAATTATTGAGATGGCACAGTTCATGAAGCAGCCATTGAAACTCAGCATGTCATGCTGAGCTGCATTTTGTGCCACTAGGTGTCCAACTTTGGTTTTGGCAACAGTTTGGGGGTGTCCATTCTTCCTGATGGACAGTTAGGTGGTAGTCATAATGCCATAAGAACATCTGCAGTGTTTCCAGCAGATTTGGTTCATTACATGACTGTGTTCACAGGCGGCCCAGCCTCTGATGGGGCAGAATAAACCTATGACAGGACTGGAGTAGGAAGTGCCGATTGGGTGAATTGTGACAAGGGAATGGGAGTGGCATAGGGATAGACTAATACATTGTGAAATGGGTGGCAGATGTCAAAATGCAGGTACTTTTTGTGGTTAGTGGG
This sequence comes from Schistocerca serialis cubense, assembly GCF_023864345.2. Classification (NCBI taxonomy): domain Eukaryota; kingdom Metazoa; phylum Arthropoda; class Insecta; order Orthoptera; family Acrididae; genus Schistocerca; species Schistocerca serialis. The sequence goes on along the minus strand of NC_064644.1, from coordinate 396,013,364 downwards.
TTTAATGTGTGCAGAGCTGTGGATGAAGTTAGCTGAGAAGTGGATGTCAACATCCAGAAAGTTGCCACTTTAGACCAGGTGAAGTGGATGAGAGATAAAGTATTGAAGTTGTGAAGGGATGAAGATAGGGTGTTGTGGCGCTGAGTCCAGATCATGAAGATATTGTCAATAAACCTGAACCAGATTATTGGTTGGGTGTTTTGGGAAGCTAGGAAAGTTTCCTCTACATTATCTGCAAAGAGGTTGGCATAGGAGAGTGCCACATGGATGCCCATGGCTCTGCTGCAGATTTTTTTGTGTACCTTCCCTTCAAAGGAAAAGTAGCTGTGAGTCGGGAGGCATTTAAAGAATGAGGTGGTGTATTTGGAGTCTGAAGAACATTGGGAGAGGTAATGTTCAGTTGCAGCAAGGCAGGTTCATTGATGATATCTTCACGATCTGTATTCAGGGCCATGACACCCTGTCCCCATTCCATCACAACCTCCACACTTTCCCTCCCATCAACTTCACTTGCCCCTCCTCAACCCAGTGTGCCACCTTCGTAGATGTTGACCACCTGTTCACTGATGGCTCCATCCCCACTTCTGTCAACATTGAACCCACTAACCAAACAGTACCTTCATTTTGACAGCTGCCATTCATTCCACACCAAAAAATCCTCCCATGCAGCAACATACTGGTCCTTCCCATGCCATCCTAGCTCTTTGCCACAGGTATCGTATCCCCATCAGAGGTCAAGCCACCAGGCATGTCGTATACCAACTCTGCTGCAAAGACTGCCCATCAGGATGAACAGCCACAGCCAAACTGTTGCCAAGATGAAGTTGACCACATTGCACAGATGAGAACAACAGGCCCAATTTCAGTGGCTGCTTCACAACTCGGGCCATCCGGATCCTTCCCTTCACCACCTGCTTGTCTGAACTATGCAGATGAAAGTTACTCTTACAACACATCCTTCACACCCAGGACTGGCTAAATCTCCAGTAACCCATAGCCCCCACACCCGACCCAACAATTTCCCCTTCCTCCATTCTCTTCATACAACGGTTTCCCTTCCTCCGTCCTGTCACCCCCTCCCAATTCACTTTCCGTCACCTTCAGTATGTGCCCATCTCCACCAATTCTGACCCCCCCAGGGGGTCCTCAACTCTTTCGTGGATACGTGCGTGGCGAGCACGGGGCCCCGAGCCATTGCAGCCTTCTTTCTCTCCCGGGCTGCATTTCCTTTCCTTTCCCTTCCCCTCCTTTCCCCTCCATACCCCTTTCCCCTCGCCCTCTCCTCTCTCTCTATTGGTGTCCTTGCTTATGTTGGCCCCCGCTATCCTCCTGGTTCTGTTGGTTCTACACTCCGGCTTTTTTTGCGTAATCATCTCCTCCTTTTGGCGTTCCTTGGTCCCCCTCTGGGGTTTGACCTCCATTCCAAAATTTCTCTTCCGTAGTGTGAGCCATTTGGGGAAGAGCACCTTACCTAGTGTCTCCGACGTGTGCCCTCATAGTACATTCCACCTTTTCTTTTACGTCGTTGTCTGATGCTAGGGTGCATAGCCAGCACGGTAGCCAGCCCGTGTGGTGGGGTCGCTATGTACCCTTTTGGTTGAGCCCCCTGAACACACAGGGATCACACTTCTGATACCTGAGCTGTGACCTCCTCATGCATGCCTTGGAGTGGTTGCTCGTCATCCTGGAGCATCGGAACTCCCGGCAATGGCCGCCGTGCCAGACGGCCCTTGCTGTGGCTGGGTGGCGCCCGTGAGGAGAGCCCCTGATCGGAGTGGGTGGTATCAGGGCGGACGCTATGCAGATGAAACGCATACGGGTCCAAACCTCTGGCCGCTCTTCTGCGGCCGTCTCTCTGCGTGGTACTGATTCCTCAAGTGCTGCTTCTCTTGCCCCTTCGGCCTTCCCTTCCGTGGCTACCCCCTGGGAGGAGGGTCAGGCGCGTCGTCTAGGGGCAAAACCTTTCCCCCGTTATCTAGTTTGCACCAGGACTGATGGAGATACTTTCACCAGTGTCAAACCATTATTCTTTGTGGAACACATTGAAGACAAGTTCGGCGAAGTGGACTCCCTGAGCAAGATGCGGTCGGGTTCGTTACTGATAAAAACTGCTTCGGCTGCCCAATCTGCGGCCCTTCGTGCCTGTACCCATCTTGGCACAATTCCCGTGTCCATTACCCCTCACCAGTCTCTAAATATGGTGCAAGGTGTGATTTTTCACAGAGACCTCATCCTTCAAACTGATGAGGAACTTCGGGACAATCTCGGACGGCGGGGTGTTCACTTTGTTCGGCGTGTTCAGAAGGGTCCTAAAGATAATCGTATTGATACTGGTGCCTTTATCCTGGCCTTTGAAGGGGATACCCTTCCTGAGAAAGTTAAGATTATGGTCTATCGCTGTGATGTGAAGCCGTACATCCCACCTCCTATGCGGTGTTTTAAGTGCTTGCGTTTTGGCCACATGTCTTCTCGCTGTACCCAGGACCCTCTCTGTGGTGACTGTGGACGTCCACTCCATGAGGGGAGTCCCTGTGTTCCCCCTCCTGTCTGTGTAAATTGTCGTGGTAGTCATTCTCCTCGTTCAGCAGATTGCCCCGTCTATAAGAAAGAAAAAAAGATACAGGAGTATAAGTCTCTTGATCGTTTAAGCTACACAGAGGCCCGTAAGAAATACGCACGATTGCACCCTGTGTCCATGACATCTAGTTACGCCTTGGTTACATCTTCATCCCTTCCTCCCCCTTCCTTACCCCCATCCCAGACCCCTCTCCTTCCCCCCTCCCCTGCGGCTCCCACCCCTTCTCCTCTGGGCGCTGCTCCCCCTCCCCAGCCGGAGAAGTGTCCCACTCCTTCGGCGTCTGCCGGTCAAGGGCGCCTCTCCCGGGATGCCCCTTCCCGGCACCTTCCAGGTCAAAGGTCTGCTGCAGCGCGGCGACCGCGAGAGCCGCGGTCTATCGGCCCCCCGGTCGCCCGGTCTCTTTCTGTTCCTGATCTTGCTGCAGCTGGCTCCATTATGCCACACAGCCCTCCTCGATCTCAGCCTGAAAAGAAGAAGAAACATAAGTCCCGGGACAAAGAGCCTCTGGTGTCACCAGAGGTCCCTTCCCCGGCTTCACAACCGGATTCTGACCTGTCGTTTATGGATGTCGCCCCCTCCTTGTCGGTGACGGGTGGGGACCCGGCGGTATGACTGGATTTAGCGTGTTCAGCCCTCATTTAAACCATCGTTCTGTGGTTCTCCAGTGGAATTGTAATGGCTACTATCGTCACCTTCCGGAATTGAAATCTCTTCTTTCGTCCTACTCAGCAGCTTGTGTGGTTCTCCAGGAATCTCATTTTACTGATGCTCACTCACCGACCCTCCGTGGGTTCCGTGTTTTCTGTCGAAATCGGGTCGGACCCTTGCGGGCTTCTGGTGGCGTTTGTACGTTGGTCCGTACAGACATTGCTAGCACGTGGATTCCTCTCCACACTACATTGGAAGCGGTTGCTGTTAGGGTCCACTTAGACTCTGCAGTCACAGTATGCAATCTTTATCTCCCTCCTGACAGGACTCTTACACCTGCTGCCTTAACCACCCTTCTTCAGCAACTTCCTCCTCCCTTCCTCCTCCTTGGGGATTTTAATGCTCATCATCCTTTGTGGGGCAGTGCCTTTCCATCTAGACGAGGTCTTCTTATAGACCAATTTATTGCAGACCACGACCTATGCCTTCTTAATGATGGCTCCCCTACTCATTTCAGTGCTGGTCATGGTACCTTTTCTGCCATTGATCTTTCTCTTTCTTCTCCCTCTCTCCTCCCTTCATTACACTGGTCGCCACACGACGACCTTTGTGATAGTGACCATTTCCCGTTGATTATCACGCTCCCTTCCCGCTCCCCGATGGACAGGTTACCTCGTTGGTCTTTCCACCGCGCTGATTGGCCTCTATATACTGCACAGGTCGAGTTTTCTCCCTCTTTGTCGGGTTGTATTGATGACGTCCTACGTGACGTGTCTGCCGCGATTGTTCGCGCTGCTAACCTTGCTGTCCCGCGCTCATCTGGACAATTTCGTCGTCGGCAAGTCCCGTGGTGGAGTACGGCCATTGCCATTGCCATCCGTGATCGCCGTCGAGCTTTGCAACACTTTAAGAGGCACCCATCTGTAGCCAGCCTTTCTACCTTTAAGCGCCTTCGCGCTAAAGCCCGTTATTTAATTAAACAGAGCAAACGGATATGTTGGGAACGATTCGTTTCTTCCCTTGGTTCCACTGTCCCTCTGTCACGGGTATGGGCTACACTTCGCTCTCTCCAAGGTTGCCATCGGCAGTCCACCCTCCCAGGCCTTCACCTCCCAGATGGCATTTGTACGGACTCATTAGTTCTCGCAGAACATCTTGCGACCCATTTTGCAGTGGCATCAGCGTCGGCCTCCTATCCAGCTGCTTTCCTTCATCAAAAACAGCAGGCTGAAGCTGTCACCTTATGTTTCACCACTTGTGAGTCAGAATCTTACAACGAACCTTTCACTGAATGGGAATTTCTTTCTGCTCTATCTTCTTCTCATGATACGGTCCCTGGCCCAGATTCCATTCATAACCAGCTGCTTCAACATCTCAGTGCTCCACAACGGCACCATCTTCTTCGGGTGTTTAACCGTATCTGGCTCCAGGGTGACTTCCCTTCTCAGTGGAGGGATAGCATTGTGGTTCCTGTCGTTAAGCCTGGTCAGAACCCCCTATCTGTTGACAGCTATCGGCCAATTAGTTTGACCAATGTTGGTTGTAAGTTACTTGAACGGCTGGTAGCCCGTCGGCTCACTTGGGTCCTCGAATCTCGGGATCTATTGTCCCCTTACCAGTGTGGCTTTCGAGAGGGACGATCTCCAATCGATCATTTGCTTCGCTTGGAATCCGCAGTTCGGCAGGCTTTTTCCCAGCGCCGCCATTTGGTTGCAGTGTTTTTTGACCTTCGCAAGGCCTATGACACGGCCTGGCGCCATCACATCTTACTAACCCTTCATCAGTGGGGTCTTCGGGGCCCACTCCCGATTTTTATCCGCCAGTTCCTGATCCATCGGTCATTCAGAGTTCGAGTTGGTACTGCTTTTAGTTCTCCACGGACCCAGGAGACGGGCATCCCACAGGGTTCTGTCTTGAGTGTCCTTCTTTTCCTCATTGCTATCGATGGACTTGTGGCCTCTGTCGGTCCCTTGGTCGCCCCTGCCCTGTATGTGGATGATTTCTGCATTTGGGTTAGTTCCTCCTCGATGCCATCTGCAGAACGGCAGCTCCAGGTGGCTATACGGCGTGCCTCTGCATGGACCCTCTCACACGGGTTTCAATTCTCTCCTTTAAAATCGCGGGTGGTCCACTTCTGTCGCCGTACTACGGTCCACCCTGATCCAGAGCTCTATCTCGCTGCACAAAGATTGCCTGTGGTTCCACAGTTTCGTTTCCTAGGTCTTCTTTTCGACAACAAGCTCACTTGGCTGCCCCATATCAGACTCCTGAAGGTAGGATGTTTCCGAAAACTCAATGTCCTTCGCTTCCTTGCCCACTCCTCTTGGGGTGCGGACCGTTCCCTCCTCCTCCGTCTTTATCGTGCTCTAGTTCTGTCACGTTTGGACTATGGTTGTCAAGTTTATGGTTCAGCTGCTCCTTCCACGCTGCACGTGCTGGATCCAGTCCACCATCGTGGTATCCGTTTGGCCACCGGTGCATTCCCTACGAGCCCTGTTGATAGTCTCTTGGTTGAAGCTGGGATCCCCCCCCTTTCTGTTCGGCGGTCCCAGCTTCTGGTGTCTTATGCCCTTACTATCCGTTCTTCTCCCGCTCATCCTTCCTATTCTATCCTATTCCCAGACCATGGACGTCGCCCGCCTGACTCCCGCCCTCGGGCGGGTTTACCGGTTGGGCTGCGCCTTGCGTCTCTTACCCGTGATTTTCGGCTTCCTTCTTTGTCCTGTCTTCCTCGCTCCCTCCCCTCCACCCCTCCTTGGTTAGTTCCTCGGCCTCGAATTCGGATGGATCTCCGCCGCGGTCCGAAAGATTCCATCCCCCCGGTGGTGTTCCGTTCCTTTTTCCGCCAAATTTTATGGGAGTTTCGGGATGCTGTTGTTTTTTACACTGATGGCTCTAAATCTGCTGATCATGTTGGGTATGCCTTCACGTCCTTTGTTGGAACGGAAAATCATCTACTGCCACCCTCATGTGGGGTGTTTACTGCGGAATTGATGGCAATTTCCCGGGCCCTTACCTTTATTAAACAATCCCAACACAACCGCGTTTTGTTATGTACGGACTCGATGAGTGGCCTTCTTGCTATTGACCGGTGTTTTTCGCGCCATCCCTTGGTCTCTGCCATCCATGACCATCTCGCTGATCTTCACCGTGCTGATTGTTCCATTGATTTCCTATGGGTCCCGGGCCATGTGGGTATCCCGGGTAATGAGCTCGCTGATCGTTTGGCTGGGGGAGCAGTTACTTATCCCCCGTTTTCTGTAACCCCTCCTGCAGCGGATTTACGGCTTCACATCAAATCCCACTTTGCACAGTCATGGGCCAATTCTTGGGAGGCTACTCCACTGTCTAATAAACTTCGTGCCATTAAGGTGAATCCAGGCCCATGGCGTTCTTCCTTTAGCCTCTCCCGCAAGGACTCGACCACACTGTGTCGTCTCCGCATTGGCCATACCAGGCTGACCCATGGTTTCCTTTTGCGTGATGAGCCACCCCCGCTATGTGGTTGTGGAGCCTTCCAGTCAGTGGCCCACATTTTGGTTGAATGCCCCCTTCTTTTGGCGCTGCGTGCTAAGTACAGACTCCCCCACACTTTACCTTTGATGTTGGCTGACGATTCCCGGATGGTCTCTCTGGTTCTAGGTTTCCTCCGGGAGAGTGGTTTTTATTCTCAGTTTTAAAGTTTTTAATCTCCCTCTGGTGTTGGGGCAGGGCGGTGAGTGTTTGGGTGTCTCCCACTGTAGGCAGTGTTCAGAGATTCCCGATTCACCTCCCTGACCGGAATCCTCTTTTCTTTCCCTTTTACTCTGTTTTTACCCCTTCTTTTTAAGGCTTGGTTAGTTTTTCCATTCCATCCGTACTTTCTGCATTATAGCAGTTGTACCTTTTAAGTCACAGGTGGTCTTGCCTATGCTGCTTCAGCATAGTGTTGGGTCCGTTCTCTTGCCAACTTCCCTCATTTGTTTTTACTAATGACAACGTGACTGCCCTTTTACGTTTCCCCTTTTTCCGTTTTATTTTTCTGACTATACTGAGATGTCCTGTTAGCAGAATGGAGTCTATTTGAAACAAGGGACTGATGACCTTGCTGTTTGGTCCCTTTAACTTCAAACAACCAACCAACCAACCAATTCTGACAACTGTACATTATATGCCTAGCCCATGTACCTGCCACCCCTCCCTTCCTGCACTCCCAGCTCCAAACTGGCTCCCTGCTTCCGAGTCGCTAGCCACTCGCCCCATATCCCTCTTGCTGCCTATCTCACCTCTGTCTCCCTCTACCTACTCCATCCAACACACCCCCATCACAACCTAGCTCAGCCTCAAACCCTCCCCCATCCTCCCAACTCCTACCTCCCCCTTCTGACATAACCCCCGCCACAACCTAGTCAACCTGCTAAAATGCAGCAATGGCACTGTTCATCCAGCTGGTACCATTTAGAGAGGTGTGTGTGTGTGTGTGTGTGTGTGTGTGTGTGTGTGTGTGTGTGTGTGTGTGCGCGTGCATGCGTGCAAGTGTTTAAATTCCACCATGTACTAAAACAATTTAATTCATCATCACGGTGAAATGGTAGGGAGGTCATGCAGCTGATTAAATCTGGTAATGGAATGAGGAAGGGCAACTGACAGCTCAGAGTGTATATGTATCTCCAAACAACCATTATTATATCATTTATTTATGGCTTAACAGGATTGGAGAGTTCATCCCTCATTCTCAGATGTAACAAGGAGCTCTCAAAACTAGTTATATCCAAAATAAATGGTATAATCGTGGCTCTCTGGAGATAATTTATATCAAGTTTCCAATGTTGTATGTATCTGTGAAGTTGCTTCCTTTTTTTTCCCTTTTTGTGTAAAGTAGTGCTTAAGAACCCATAGTTTATATAAATCGTCCTTTTAATTCCAGTGATACTGTTATGTAATGAAGGTATGTTTCAATAATTCGATTTTCTGCATCTGAAATAGTCATTTGTATTGTCTACAAAATGAGAATGCAGATACATTTGTATTGTCTACAAAATGAGAATGCAGATAATATTTTACGTCAAGCTTTTTCAGTTCTGCTTCTTAGTTTGTGGTAAATTACTTTATGTTTGGTCCCACTATTTTGGATGGTTGTTCGAATGTCGTCATTTCTTTGTCAACACAGTTGACTATGTACCTTCAGCTTTCTTACTGGATCACTTTTTCCCAAATGGACCATATTTAAAGTGTTTCAGTGATGATATCATTTTTTGTGCAGCATGAAAGCTCTAGATCTTTATTAACGTCTTCTGATTCGTTAGCAGAAAAATATGTATGTCAATCTAATATTTTATTACATTTAGTCACTTGACAACCAGATTAAGAAAATGTAATTATTTACAAAAATTATTGGGTAGATTTAAAAAAAAAAAAAAAAAAAACAACTATATACGGCCCACTGCCATTCAAGGCAAGCAAATTATAAAATTAGAGTCAGGTAATGTGCTGATTTTATATTTTGCAAACTTGTAATGAAAAGGAAACCAGTACATAGAAATCATTTAATTACATCGTGGTACATGGAAAAATACTTTCATACAGAGGACGTTGTGCACTGTCTAGCATACTCCAATATGATATCTTAACAGATATTTCAAAAAGTATCTTTATGTATTTTGCTGTTGTGTTTACCTATAGTGACTTGACAGTATGTATGAATAACATGTGGAAATCAGTTCAAAACTCTGCCATGATGTATTTTATGTAGTACGGGTGTGGTTGATCATCTTTTACTCCTGTAACTGATTCATCAAATTCTGGAGCAAGTGACTGGGGTTTAGACACATCTGCATTGTGCCAAGGAGGATTACTTCATCATTGTGGCAGAATTAATTGTGGATCCTTGACTTTTGAGTTGTCATGAGATGAAAAAACTACTGACCTGTGTCTGTAGGTGGACAAAGGTCTCACCACCCTCATTACTACTTGATGTTTCATCAAGTTGTGTAGATTTCCATTCAAGTTGAATGGCTTCTCCAGCTCATGATACATCTCATCTCCGTACACTAACAAAAAATTTTTACTTTTTTGTCACCAATCAAGTTGTTATTCTTTTGTTAATACTATTATTGTTGTGTGTTGTTATTATTGTGTCTACTTCACTTACCACCACTCAACAGTAGCAAAATGTACCAGTACTGATAACAAATTACTGCTGAATATTTACAAATGAACAAACAGTTTTATGAAATACAAATCCACTGTCAAATGTGACACACGTTAAATACTTGTAACAAAATATTGGAAAGTGCTGTCTTAGTCCTTAGTGCTGATATTCCATCAGCAGTCTGTTGACAATAAAGTAGCATTAGTTCAACGTAGTTAAGACATGAATAAAGACACACACTTACACGTTTTCAACATTTTTTTGCTTTTCTTCCACTGCAGATGTTATGTTAACTATAGCTGATCTCAATAACTGACCACTCAGAGTGCTGAAACTTGTGATGGTAGGTCATGGTATCTCACGGAAGGTGAGCAAACTATTGGCATGTGTATCTTGCTCATTACATGGTATCTGTACGACATAAACTAAGAGTTCTGCGTGTCGTATATGACGTGTGGGGTAGAAGAGATTAAGTGTACTCATAAGTTGTTGGATTTCCTGTTGTAGGTATTATGCTCATGTTTGGAGAAGACAGTTCCAAGCTTTACCATTGTGGAAGAAGGGTGAGCACACGATAAAGCAACCAGTATTCGTCAGTGATGTTGCAGCTGGAATTATCAATGCTGTGAAAGACCCAGACGCTGCAGGGAAAGTATTCCAGGCTGTTGGGTAAGTATATTAATTGCAAGTTCAGTAAGAGCGTATTCTAAATGTTACGAGCCCATTGACAAAATTCAGCTGTCAGCACAAGGCGCGAAGTTGTGGTGTAGGTGGCCTTGTGACAGTTCAATGTTAATGCTCTGTTTAGAATTGTAGTAATCGAGATGCATGAAGAATTTGTTCCCAAATGTATTAATTCAGTTCATTCTATTTGTGGAAAACTAGAATTTTAGTGTTTTATTGAATATGTACTTTGTGATGAAATTTCTGTAGTAGTAAATTGCTTACATTGCATTTTGCAGACCAGGATGATTTCATTTCAAATCGTACAGGCCATGTCAACTCGTGGCCATGAATTTCTCTGGAAAAAATATATATTAGACCTCTATATCATTAGTGTTAAGAAATAAAGTATTTTAATTTTATCCTAATTAACTAATAAACCGAAAGTACTGGAAACTTGGCCGATGGTTTGAGTTAAAGCTCCCTCTTGGCGTGTTAAAATTTAGTTGACACCTGCACACTTATGGGTTTCCTTTAGCTCACAAATTTAAGACAAAACTATGAAATTTAAGTTAATTTTTCTACTTAATAATTTTTTTTTTTTCTAAGTTTGGAAAGCCGTAGAACACTATCTGTTCTATCATATTACCTGATGCAGTATCTTCTCTGCTCCAGCTGTCTGTATTATGGACATATTTGTTACAAAAAATGTAAAAAATTGCATTTTTATGAGTTTTTACGAATTATTTACTTGAAAACCCCCATCCAAAAACTTTTTAGAACTACACAAAATATTGTTTGGCTAATATGTTATTAATCAGTGCGAACACAGTGGGCAATATTTTTCTGTGCAAAATCTTAAAAGTTTTTCAACATTCTGCATATTTCGCGTCACTGAATTTCTGGTGTAAAATATGCATGTTGGCAACACTGTTTCCAGCAATCTTCTGTTTATAACAAACAAGTGAGAACTTATACGTAAACCATTCTGCAGCGAGTTTTGTGTTTGGTTTGTTAGACACAGTGTCAATGAGGAAATACAGTAGTGAAAGAATGAAGTGTGTGGACTATAAAAAAAGACACAAGAAGGTGATGTTCAAGAAAAGTGAAAAACACTTAAGTCGTTGGAAATCCATCAGATGTATTGCAGAAATATCTTTGTCCTCAATTAACGTTATTAGCATCACACCATTGTGCAAGAATTGCTACACTCATTACAAGAAGAAATTTAGTGACAACCCGCCTGAATGATCTCCAACACCCGAATGTGAAACTGAAGAAGACAATGCAGATGTTTATATTCCTGGGTGTGAAGTTGTTAATACATTGAATGTAAGCATTTCTGCTGCAACCCCTATTATATATCCCCCCATAAATCTCCAGGAAAAGTAAGAATCACAAGAAGAAAACAGTATGTAAAAAGAAAAGTGGAAGAAATTGAAACAAGGTTTACACAAGCAACATCTTCAAAACTTTGTGAAGTGTATAATGTAGATGCACTTGCTGATGTGATGTGTGCACGGAATGTAATGTGTGGTTTCAAAACCTAAATACTGCTATCTCAGCAGCTACCTATACTAAGAAGGCACAGTTACTGACACTGATACCAGGTAGTTACTCTAAGCAGCAGATACAGAAATACATATCCATTTCCTCACGTTATGCAAAAGCTTGTGAAATAAAGAATGTGAAAGGTATTTGGGTATGCCCAGATTCTTATTATGGGCATCCATTGCAAGATGATACACTTACTATTGCTCTGGAATATCACCCAAGTGATGACAAAGATTGCAGCAGGCAAAGGCCTAACCAGGCTGATGTTATCTCTGTTGGTGAAAATGGTGAAAAAGTTAAAAAGGTAAAAATATATGTACAAGACCAATACGAGAAGCATATCTCCTAATGAAAAAGTAGAAACCGAATTTAAAAATTGGTCTCAAAAAATTGTTCTCCTTACGACCAAAATAGGTAAAATGCCAGTCATTGAAGGCAGTATGCTTATGTATTTGCTGCACTAATTTGAAACTTGTTTGTTTCGCTATAAGCAGTGTCATAGGAGAATAGTACACCGAGATGGACCTGATGCTTTTGTGTATATGTCAAGAACCACAAGACAAATGCTGGTTGCCGGAGTGTGCAATGTGTCCTGGTGCTGAAGTGATGACTGTTGAAGCAAGTAACCTATGCATTGCAAGAGGGAGGATAGTTTGTGAACTGATGACCTTAGCAGTTAAGTCCCATAAGATTTCACACACATTTTTGATAGTTGGTGAAGAAGACAGTAGAGCCAGAGAAGTTTGTTACATATGTTAGGCATTGGGTCATGAAAGGAATAGCTCACCATCACATCTGGAGGAGTCAGAAATAGGCCATACAAGAAGTGAAATGAGTCACATTCCAGAATACTGACACATTAATTGTTCATTTCGACTTTGCTGAGAACTGGTCTGTTTCTTTGCAGAATGAATTCAAAGTTACCACTGGCATACATCACAGGTATCAATATCCACGTGTTGCTCATTTCCGTGGAACATCATACTGTTTTGCTATTGTCAGTGATGATTTCATTCATGAAGTGTATGTGACTGATGGTGCAACATCTCATTTTAAAACCTGCTGTCAGCTCTATGAGCTTGATCAACAATGTAGTACAGGAATTAAGACATAAAATGGATATTTTCAGCAACATGTCAGGGAAAAAGTGCATGTGGTGGGGCATGAGGTATCTGTAAACATCTTGCAACAAGATTTAATCTTCAGCATGAAACTGTTGATACTATAAGAGATGCTACTGAATTTATACACACCATATCAACATTAGTAACAAACAAGAAACTCTAATTCTAAATGAAAGTACATAAAGGGAATTATGTTTAAAAAAGAGAGAAGAGTGGTCTGCTATGAAGTCTGTGGTAGGGAGTCAATCAAATCACCAGTGGGATGCATCCTGGAGTGGCATATGCATTGCAAGAACAGTTCTCCACAAAATGCAGTCTGTTACTGTGTGTGAAATGCAGAGACCACATTATACATTAGAAGACTTTGTAATGAGACACTTTATTTTTTGTATGAGAATCAGTGGTGGGTGGGACAGATAATAAGTGCCTCTCATGAGCTGCAGGATACAATTGCCACCTTTATGACACCTCATGGTCATGCTAATGCTTTCAAATGGCCATTATCAAAAGATTAGTATGCAGTTCCCATTTCCCAAGTACTGCTCTTTTTGGATCATCCTTCTTGTCCATGTGTAAATTCAGCTCGGCTATACAAGTTCAATGATAAACAGATGAAAAAACAGAATGAACTTTTTTTAATGGTGCAGTGTTGTCTGTTACAGTGTAGGCAATTTTAATTCATAGAAAGTCATGAAGAAGTAAAATCATGACAGAAGACAATAATAATTTGTGAATAATATCATGAAAAGAAAAATGAGTATAAATATTGTATATATCTCATTTGTGTAATAGAATGCTTTCAAACAAGATTATGAATTATTTTCCCACTCACTTATAACATTGTAAAGTAATTATTTTGATTCAGAAATACCAATTTTGCATGACATTTACTTAAAATCAGCACTCAGTTTAAATATTTGTCAATTACTTTTTTGACCTTCAGAGTAGAGCAGGTCTACTTAAAAAATCTCTCAAATTTTGTACAGACAAGTATTGCCCATTCTGATTGTACATGCCCTTATGCCCTTAGAACAATGATCAACTAACATACAATGAAATTTTTAGAACATTTAGGATGGGGGGGGGTTGGAGAAAATAATTTCTAAATAACCAAAAAATTTCAGATTCTTTCATCTTTATGTACAAATATACAAATATTTTGATAGTTTAAGAATTTCATGCATTAATGTCATAGCTGACAGTGAGCTGTCATTCCACTTCACCATTTCTCAAGACAGTTGACACCCTATGACTACTCATATTTTCAAAACATAATTTTGAAATTCGCAAAAAGTTATACATTTTTATAGTTTATTAAAAAAAAAACTTTATTACAATTTTTCAATTTTCCCTTCGTTATGACATTTTCACAAATAATCTCATTTAGAGAGAGGTGTAGCATTTTAACAAATCATCAGAAAATCAAAATATTGTAGTTTTGGAGAGGTATCCTTTGGAACTTCAACACACATTTTTTTCAGTAAACATTCACTCTTGGTCTGTATGATTTGAGATGGAATCACCCGCCAGTTAAAATAACTTCTGGTAATTTACTAACACTGGTACAATCTAAGTCACACAAGTCAATAAAAATATGACATGAGAAACATTACAATGTGGTAAATATTTGTTTAATGTAACATTAACTAAGAACAAAGCAACGAGAACTGTATATGAAATGCACTATTGCTAGTACAAGATTGGTCTGTTAGAGCTTTGATGAATGATGAACAGAATAAGTACAGGGTGCACATAATTAAAACACTGCTCAGAATGATGTCAAATTTGATCAGCATATTATTGACACAAGGGGAAATGTCATAGAACACAACAGCTTAAACGAAAATTTGACAAACATGTGGAACTATAAGTGTCAGAATATGCGCATCACAGATGCACAGCACACAGCTGTTCCTCAGTTTGCGTCCAAGACGTCCAACATGACTGTCTCCATGAAGAATTGCGTGCTGCTGGTAAAGTTATTTTACGAGAAGAATGAATGTGTGCTAATAGCCCTGCAGAAGTTTCGGACACTCAATGGTATGAAAAAAGGCATTGATCCAAGATGTGATAAGGCTCTGGAGAAACTGATTACAAAATTCGAAAAGACAAGTTGTTGTGAAATGCAATGTGGCGGAGGAAGGAAAGCAGTTGATCTATCATCTGTCGAAGATGTTTACACAGTATTGCAGGATGGGTCAAGTGGTGGTGTGTAAATATGCAGTGCACAGGGAATTGCCAGAACTTTGGACATACCTGCTAGCACAGTGTGTAAAATTGTACAAAACATCCTGCAGCGTTATCCAAACAAAATCACGCATGTTCAGGAGTTGCTTACTGCAGACCTGCCAGCAAGACAAACGTTCGGTCTGGACTTCACGTGGAAATGGATAATGGACAGCTGTGAATTATTTTATGGACAGTTGAAGCCCATTTCCATCTCTGAGGATGTGTCAGTTCACAGAATTGCAGAATAAGGCAATGGAAAATCTTCACACACATCAACATGTACCACTTCATTCTACAAAGGTGACTGTATGGTGCCGGCTGATGGCATCGTTTAACATAGGGCCATATTTTTTCGTGGAGACGAATCCTTTTACCTGTACTGTCACTGGTAAACTCTATGAGAGTCCTTTGCACAGCAATGTCATTCCAACGCTTAAACAGCAAGCATGTGTGTGGGTAGGATCGTTTTTATGCAAGATGACACTCCTCTGGACATTGCACAGCCAGTGAAGCAGCTGCTGCAGAAGCATTTCAAAAATGCTAGAATTATCAGTTGGCATTTCCTTACAGCCTGGTTATTCAAAACACCTGATTTTAATCCATATGACTTCTGGCTGTGGTGTTATCTGAAAGATCAGTGGTTCTCTTTATACAGTGGTTTGAAACTGGAACGTCAATTATGAACACCCTGTGTCATGTTATTATATTCGAGATGACACAAAACCGTGGATATTAGTATGAAAACTACTAAATGTTACGCTTATATTTCCTCAAACATTGAAGTAAAGTATCAGTTGAAATACATAGTAGTGACTGTAATAATTTTGAATATTGGCAAAAATATTCTGAAGCCATAACCTTCTAGTGAAGTGGTTCCATATCACATGTAAGAGAAGTATGGTGTAGAAAGATCTGAGAGCTGTGTACAGAGGAAGAAAGCAACCTTACGTGAAAGTGTCTAACTCTGCTTCTAGCCTCATTAAAAATATTAGAGCATCAAATGGTGCATCCCTGCAATGTAGCAGCTGAAGTCCACTTGTATCAGTGTCACTGTTGCTGTTTGCTTTCCTGTTACCCTCTACATCATCCCTATCATATGTGATGGTTGTGACTTTCACTGTTGTTAATACTGTTACCCCCGTAAATTAATGTGAATTGTTTTGTGTCTCATTAAGATGATATACATCATGGTACTAAATGTGACTTATCTAAAGCCTACTTGCCTTCACATACCGTACAAAACATTTCTTATACTATTTTAAGTGCATTGTCCATTGCAGTTGTTATTTTCTTTATGCATAAGTGCAGGGTGTGTCTCAATTAATGGCATAAACACATACAGGTGAAGATACACAATGCTAAATGCAAAAAAGTCTTAGTATTTTTGAGTAATTCTGAATTACTGATAAATACTGAAATTGTTTCTTGTGAATGTCTTCTTTTTCCTTCAGTAATATCTTCCCATTTATTATTTTACAGTCTAATTTCTAAAATGGTGATAGTCATTCATAAAGTAGCTGCCTGAAATTTTATGTTCTCTTTTAAAACTGGAAGCAATGTTCTCACAATGTGCATTCACCATTAATTCTAGATTAATCATGTATTCTTGATGGAAAGACACATTTATTCAAATCACCCTTTCAGTTTTTATCTGTTTCCTTAAACATTTTTTATTTGCTGTGATAAATGAGCCAGCTGCCATATTGACCTGTAGCTCTCATGTACAACACAATTGAAGCTACCTGAAGAACATCTGTAGTTAGTGTCAGCAACATTCAACTGAATGGTTTTCAAATTAGTAAGTGGTTAAGACCAGTCATGTTCTTCATGAATCTGTAAGCTTTTTACAAATTTTCACAGCTCTGCCAGTGCACAATTTACTTACACCTACTTTCATCAGTGAATAAAGTGTTCACAATTCTGTTAGTATTTCCTGAATGGAGTCTAACTATGAGAATACAGAGATTGTCCCTGTAGATGTGAACCTGCTCCTTCTCTCATGGTCAAAACCATCATATATTTACTGTGAATGCTACTATAGCAAGTGCAAGGTAATAGAAATAGTATGTTAAAGTGTTCTGAAAAATGGAAGAAATCAACTACATGTTGTTGGTTCTTTTACGTGTGTGTGTTTTTTGTTGCTTAGTTATTAAGTCAAGTAGCAATACGCTGATGCCAGGGATAAAAGTACATATTCTGAGATATATTTTTCTTGACTCTTTACAGTCCAAAACGCTATTTGCTGTCTGAGCTGGTGGACTGGTTTCATCGTGTAATGCGACGCGACGAAGAGTGGGGCTACTGGCGATATGATATGCGATATGATCCTCTGTTTTCACTGAGAGTAACTTTAACAGAAATGTTGTGTCCTAGTTGGCCAGTGGGGTATCTGCATTGGGAGGGTATTGAAAAGGTGAGTTGTGATTCCATGTTTGTACACGGCCTTTGCTGATCATTCATATTGAGATTTTCTTCTGAACTGTATTTCTTTTCTCCCCTAGGAGCATACAACAGATATTTTGGAGAGTGGGGTTCCCACTTTAGAGGATTTGGGTGTTACACTGACACACATGGAAGATCAAGTTCCATGGGAGTTACGACCTTTCAGAGCTGGAGCTTACTACCATGAAGAATTGGGTGAATTTGCCCCTCCTGCTCCTCCAAATTCTATACCTGTGTAGTGCTCTGCCAGAACAACTTTTAACAGCATTTAGACTGTATCTAGTTCTAATTTTGTAAATTATTTTTGGTCCTTCTGATTGGAGCCATGGTATTTAACACGTTGTGAGCATTTGATTTTTCACTTTGAATTTTCTTGGAAAATCTACAGAAGTTTCTTCCAAAATCTAGTTTTGATTCCACAATATAATAATCTTATGTTAATGTTGTGATATGAAATGATAAATACAAAATGATGTATATAGTAACACATGTCTTGATCCCAAAGAGATTGAGTTTTGTTAAGTAGTGACAAGAATTGCATTAGCTTGCTTGGCATGCCATATTTCACTTGGCATTTTGAACAATGAACAAGGACAAGAGAAAAAAAGCACTATAAAAATAAATTTTCTGTTACTTTGAAGAAATCACTGGTTGAGAAAAAAGTGCATATCATATTTACCTCGTTATGTGACAGTTTTTTCCCCAGATTTGTCATTCAGAATGTACAGGATCATCACACATTTGCAGATTAAGCTTTATTTACAAAGGTCAGCACTTTTATTTCTGCAATAGCTGAATGTAGCATTCATGTTACATTCACAGTTTAAGCTTTGGTAGTTGATGTCATGCACAGATTTAAATTGGCGATTTCAGATTGTGGAGCAAAGGAAACAGCTGATCCTAGCACTAGGACAAAGATAGTGAGTGGAGTTGCAGATAGTGAGTGGAGTTGCAGGTGAATAATAAACTAAGTCATGTTGACAGCTGTAGAAATATTTTTCTGTACTGTGCTTTTTATGAACATCTACCATGCTTTAGCAGCTGTTCGCCTGAATCCAGAAGTAATCAGAATTGAACTGGTGTTACAAATGGACATATACTCAACAACAGCATACAGTGTGTGACAAATTCTTATGTAAATAAACTTGCACAGAACACTTGATACATGGCTCAACAAACAAAACATGAGGTTCAACAACATCACTAAGGCTGCTGCCACCCCACATCTTTGTTGATTTTCAGTGTTGCCTCAACAGCCAGACTGGTCATATGTGTAAGAGTTGCATTTGTTATCCCCGCCCCCCCCCCCCCCCCCCCACCTCTCTGATAAAGGCCCTGTGGGCCAAATGTTTACTTTCTGACAAGTCTTTTTGTTTTGCCAGTATTTGATTCAGCATATCTGTTATATGTTGAGCAACAAATATCCTTCTCATAATATTCTGACATTGTTTGTAGGCTTTCATAGCTGGACAGATTTTATCATTGCTATCAAAACTAAAGTGTAGACGGATAACCTGTGGACAAGTCAGTGTCTACTGTCTCAGTGAAGTGGGGACCTATTCAATGGGTCCATAAGGAGGTGCAAAGGCATTTGGAGCCCTGATGTGCAGTATGCAAAGTGCTATTCCAGTGCTGCATACAGCAAAACCCAAACAAGTAGTTTGAAGCATTGCTGGCAGTTACAGTGGAGCAGGTATGGTAAGTCACAAGGACACACTGATAGTTGCACGGATTCACATATCAGTATTGGAATTGATAACTGTTACTCATATGTTGTTGACTGGACCGAAAAATGGAAACTAGAATTGGGGAAGGGTTACCGGCACTGGGGAACCTCTGGAAAGTGTCCCAGAGTGGACTTGTGTGTTCATAGGTGGCTGTGTTATATGTGAATAGTGTGGCTACAACTTGTTTGAAGTGATGGAGTGACTAGTGTACAAATGAGCTGTGGATGTTTCTGTGTGGCCAAGATGAAAGGTGGTAGGGCAGATCTTAGCTTGAAGACGAATTGGAGGTAAGTGCTTGGAGCATCTCGGGGACTCTGTGCTAGATGCAGGCCTGTGGAGGGTCATTGTAATCAGCAACCACGTATCTACCCTAGGTAAATGAAATACACTTAAATAGTGACACTGGACCACCTCGTCATAGGCTGAGGGATGTAGAGCCAGTAACAGTGTTACAAATGAACTGCAAATTGAGTGGCAAGCTGCAGGGTGTTAAAGGTTCACCACATTTTCACAAAGATGCAGAGGTGTTTGTCAACTGTTCAAGAACATTTTCATCCACAAGTGATGTGGTGTCCATGAAATTGGGGAGGCGCATGAATGGTATAGTAATATGTCCTTTGTTGTTCGAGCAATTACTGATTTATTATCGATAGACTAGTTTAACATAAGCCTTTTGCTTGACTATCCACCTGAGATACTGTTCATACCTCACAATAGATCTTCGGGGAATATATGACGGATACTGCAACAAGGGAGGAATGATACCTCAATTATTGGCTGATGCAGTAAGAAAGAACTGGTCTGTCAGTGATGTAGCCTAGGTCAATCCAGACTAGCCTCTCTTTGACAAATGGCAAAGGACAAAGTGGACTTCAGTGACATGGCAGTAGAATAAGGAATGACAGTAGAGGACTCAAAAATTAACTGCAGTGACATGTGACTACAGACTGGGGCTGTACATTCTGCCTCGTCAGTAGCATAAGAAACTGTGTCATTGTGAGGCTATCCCTATTCACGTCTATGTGAATTAATCAGCAAATAATTATGGTAACTGGGGTCGATGTGATCCTCTGTGATTAGCTGATACAGTAGCAAGTCAGTATGTCTTGATCCATCTTGTACCTCTACTCACAATTCAGGTATAGTGTTTTAACACTAAAATCATGACCACTAAACCGTGCAATCTTTATATTAAAGGTAACTACTGTCAGATCTTGTGGAAAACCTGTCTCTATCACACTTACACATCCGAATGGTTGCCGTATGACCGAAACTGCTGAAAGGAATAGTGTGACATCATGTGTCAGAATGTATGTATCTCCTGGTACCAGAATAGAAAGGTTGCAGACACCACTGTATTGCATACAGTAGGCATTTTTCCCAAAGGGATGTCAAGTAGTGATCACTTAAGTATTCACAGCAAAAGAGGTGAAACCACAATCAGGAGGATGTATTGTAAGTATCAAGTTCCCCACTATTTCACTGAAACAATTAGTAAATTATACACCTTATCTGACATCAAGGATTCTTCCTTACATTTATTAACTTCTGTGAAACCTAACTTTCCACTCATAGTGATATTCATGGCACGATACAAAAATATACTATAACTCGTTGTCTACTAGTTATGGCTAGGCTTAGGGGAGAGGGGCTGTCATCAATTTATCCTTAATAAACATTAAATACTTTGTAAAAAATGCAGCAAAATTGTATACAAAATAAGTGTATAGCTCAGCAGTCGTACACTACAACGAGTGCAATATATATGTAAATATAACATGCATTGTCAATAACCAGAGCAGTGGCGTGAGCAGTTAGCTCACCATCATTAGTTTCAGATTAGCCATTATCACTAATTCCTATTTGTCTTAAGATAGTGAAGGTACATTAGGTGTTTGACTCATGTTTGTGAGATGACTGGTACCTTAACATCTCTTAGAATGGTCTGAAATTCAGTGTTACCAACTTTGCTACTAACAAGGGAACCTCCCCATCGCATCCCCCTCAGATTTAGTTATAAGTTGGCACAGTGGATAGGCCTTGAAAAACTGAACACAAATCAACCGAGAAAACAGGAAGAAGTTGTGTGGAACTATGAAAAAACAAGCAAAATATACAAACTGAGTAGTCCATGTACAAGATAGACAACAACAATGCTAACTTGAGCTCAGAAGCCCCGTGGTCCCTTGGTTAGTGTGAGCAGTTGCAGAATGAGAGGTCCTTGGTTCAAGTCTTCCCTCGGGTGAAAAGTTAAATTTTTTATTATCAGTTTATGTGACAAACTGTTATGTTTTCATCACGTTTTTGGGAGTGATTATCACATCCACAAGAAAACCTAAATCGGGCAAGATAGAAGAATCTTTTTACCCATTCGCCAAGTGTACAACATATTCCTGTCATGTGACGCACATGCCGTCACCAGTGTTGTATTCCTGTGGAGGAATCGGTTGACCTATGACTTTGCGATCAAATGTTTTCGATTCCCATTGGGGAGACACGTCCTTTCGTCTACTAATCGCACGGTTTTGCGGTGCGGTCGCAAAACACAAACACTAAACTTATTACAGTAAATAGAGACGTCAATAAACGAACAGACAGATCATAACTTTGCAAAAATAAGGATAGTAAACTTTTCACTGAGGGAAGATTTGAACCAAGGACCTCTCATTTCGCAGCTGCTCATGCTAACCACGGGACCACGGCACTCCTGAACTCTCACTATCCTTGATGTTGCCTATCCTGCGCATGCACTACTCAGTTTGTATATTTTGCTTATTTTTTCATAGTTCCACACAACTTCCTGTTTTCTCGATTGATCTGTGTTCAGTTTTTCAAGGCCTATCCACTGTGCCAACTTATAACTAAATCTGAGGGGGGTGCGATGGGGAGGTTCCCTTGTAAGAAACTGTCTGTACTGACTTCCATGACTTTAATATCTTTAGTGACTTTTAAATGCCTCCTCTTGATAATGAACGAAGTCACCAATACTACTGAATTAATGTATAGCTCATCTCTTTGGTGAGTCACCTGTGTTTTATAATTCAGTCCTTAATTGTGTATTTTCATAAGTTTCCTACTGCCGTGCTCCATTTTTTATCATTCTGGGTTGGCGATCTCCATGTGCAGCGGTAGCATTCTTCTGATGGCAAACTTACCTGTGATGCTCTTGGATTCAGATATAGTACATTAGGCGAAAGGTAGAGAGCAATATATTTTTAATAAAAAATGTGGTATCTTCCTCAGAGGGGTATTGGCAAGAATGTTCATCATTATTTTTGTTAGTCTTTATTTTGTTTCAGTGACTATTGATGAAACTAAATGACTAAGTTGAAACTGTTCTCTTGTACACTTCGCGTGAATAGGCAGTGCCCGATGCAACTGTGCAGTGGCCAGCTTCCAGACGAGGTAGCCTGAGCCAAATTACACTTTCTGGTACTGCCACAAACTCATTATACAGGCAGTAGCATATACACTTGCAAATTGCCTTGGTCTAATTCGTGTAACATCTTGGGCAATATCCTACAGTGTGCAGCAAGCAACAGACACATGAACATGAATATGATTTGTCCATGTGATGGTTGAATGTAGCTACATTCAGTGTCTTGTTATTAGTATTGCACTTCTTTTTTTTTTACAATTATATGAGATACTGTGAGTAGTACCACTGTCCCCACATGTAACTAATACTTTTATGGTAGTTACTTTAATGCTATATTGGTCTTGGAGCTCCATGTTATGTTCAACATTTTAACATGAGGTACACACAGCACTGTCCCCAGATCTTGAAAGGGGGAGGGGGTGGTTCCCTACATACCAGGAGATCTGATACCGGTGTTAAACTGCAGAAAAACACAGGGGGCCTCTTTCACAAAGAGGGGCCAACTGTCTCATCTCATCTGCGCAGTTGTGCTGCTTTGCATTTCATCTAAACAACTGGCAGGTGGCCCTCTCCCTTGGAGGTGGGTCAGACGAGGTTGGCTCAAAGTCTATGGCATGTGCGAGGCTAACTGGTGTTTGCCTACACAGAATCACTACAAAGTTGTAAAATTCTTGCTACAAGCTAAGAGAGGGAGGGTGTTGTAGTTGAGGGTAGTTGGACCAGTAATGAATACAGAGCAATGACTGTCTAGTTATGTGGACATATGGAAATTTTAACAACTATAGGTTCTTAAGTGAATCGTACAGTGTCTTATCATCAGTTTGCAATGTGATTCTGTGGCGCAATGTGTCACTTACCAGGACACAAGAATACATGGCTCAGCACCGCTTCACGATGTGCCTGTGCCGCACCGTCTGTAGCTGTGATCTTGCTGACACTATCTCATTCAACAACGGAGGACCCATACTTGTTCGTAGTAACAAGCAGAAATTATTCGCTTAATTCTCAAGCACAATTGTGCTTGAAAGTAAGACATCAATCTTCAAAAGGTTCAATGGCATAATTCTTAACTGCAGCTAAGGCATTATGGTGGAGCATATGGATATTTCCTTTCTGAGTGTTCAGTGCTCACAAAGCTAGTATCCCTAATGGAACAACCAAATTTCTATTGATCACCTAATGGAAATGTACCAGTCCCAAATATTTGACAAGATTAGCATGAATAAATGACAGACCTCACTTTGGTATGGCAGATTTCCCATTTAAATCCATAAATTTAGATGAAAATTTTGAAGTGGTATTAGCGTATTATTGGACAGAGTTGCAGGTACAACTACAAATTTCTATGGAAGGAATTTTACGTGGCATCATAACTTCCACGCAGGGTCTAGGGATTAGCCTTTCTTCATGCATAGCATGTGGACTTGCAAAAATACATAATGTAGTGGCAATTTTCACTGACATATGGACCTCTGCTAAACTCCTGGTATGGCTGACAGATAAAGCATGCTGAACTTGCAGAATTGTGAACATCTTTTAGTCCCAATAAGGATCAACAAAGTTGTCATCATTGTTACGAAAGTTGAGGAAACCATACTCTTTGTACATATATTTTGAATAAAATAACAAAAATAAAAAACTATTCTTCTTCTAAAGGTGAAGGAAGCACTGTTTCTAGAAACAAGGAAGTGAGAACAAAGCGTGCCGTGATTGCCCTCTAATACAGAAACAAAATTACTGAAATAAAACCATGTTGTGTAAAATATCTGTTATTTGAATCATTTTAAATAAGTCATTCAGGTAGATTATTGGGAAGGGTATACAAGCTGATGTCACAATAAGCACTGAATAATCCAGGGATCAGAGGGCAACCAGTTAAATTGGCAAGTAGGTATCAGCATGAGATATCTGTAAGGGATGACAAATATCTAGAAAATATGCAAGTATTGCTGTCAGAAATTCATATCCTTACAACATCACCATCAATTAATAAAGTGATAATCGAAGTGGTGGTTCAGCCTGGCGAGTCATGTACTCAGAGCATAGGGCAGGGCCAGACACTAGCACACACTATTGTGCGTGTTCTGGTTGGTGGAGCCACTGCTTAAGTACAGTGGCACTGAACAGCTGTACAAAACCCATGTGCTCCAGGCCATCATGTCACTTTGACGTCACCACAAAGAGGCTCACTCGTGATGTCTTCAACCTTCCAATTTGTGTATTTGTTTTCCTTTTGGAACAGAGTAATATTGAATTGTTTTGCTGGGCATACCAGATGAGTTCCTAATTACATGGTGTGATTCACCAAACTGTTTTCATTAAACACTTCACTCTACTTTTCACTAGTAATGTAGACAAACACTTACGTTGGTTGATAGTGTAGTGACATAGTGACTATATATCATGTCTAACTGACAAAATAAACATCACTGCCCTATGTAATAGAGTGAACAATAATACCTGTGACAGTTTAGCATGTATCAAACGTCTGACTATTGTGGACCACGATGTAATTCAGTCGAGCAAATAAAGTAAGGATTTGCTTACCACACTCCATGTACCGTTTATTACATATGCATTGCTGCTGGCACCATATTTCTTACAGTGGGGACCCCATCTACTGTGCCACATCATGACTCTGTGTAAATCTGCCTTGCTGGTTGGGTACCAGACAATGCTGCAATTGTTTGCTTCACCACATTAATGACGACATTTGAGCTGGACTATAGGAAAGTCAGTGCAGTGATTTAGACAGAAACAATGTCGAATAGAGCAACGAACAATGATATCCTATTTATTCTGCAACTGTTACCTCGTGTTCCTAGTTTTTCCTCTGTTTGGGCTCCTGCAGCTACCCCAGACTTCCTAACCTTTCCAGTGACTTCTTGAGTGATATTCTCCAGCCACAATGCCATACATACACACCTAACAGCACCTTTCCAACGTATCAACAATAGATTCTGTCAAATACTCCTGTCATTATCTCATCTACTGCTTCGGTGCACAAACAGCAAATTACAATGGTCAATGCTGCAGTAGTGTCTGAGTTACTTGTGACAACTATTTCCATACTGTTCATTCTGCTAAAAAGTGATCCTGGTGCATTGAACAGTGACATCACACTTGTTCCTGCTGCACCTCCTGCGCCGCGTACCATGTTTTACCTAACCATCGCCACACACCTCTCAGGTGCATTCTGCATACAGTGCTAAATGCTCCACAGGTCAGAAATTCTGCAGCATTCACCAATTCAGGTTTTATCTACTTTATGCCAATCCATGTTTGACGTCACATCTATGCAGTGCACTTTTGACATCTCGTATGCCGCTCACGGAGACAGGACGCATCTGTTTGATCAACCGAGCATTATACAACCCGTGCTTGCTACTTCAGTTTTTGAGCCACACAACACCACACTTCTGCATTCACCCCTTCAGTATGGTACGTCGCCCAAGGTCTATGCTATGTAAAATGTGACATCTGCACCATCCATGTCACATGCTTCCACGTTGCTGCCGACAGGCACCTCCAAGTGATGCAGCAACTGCAACCACATACTATATGTTCTGTTGCTCATGTGTGAGTCATTGCCATGCTCTGGCCGGTCCCGCATATGCAACCCAGGCTCCACACCACCCAGCCTCATTTTCAACTGCCCCCCTTCCGTACCGACCTACCAGGTATATGGTTCACTCTGTGTGAGTGCTTGATGTCCACCCATGGGATCGTTGATGATAATTCAAGATTCATGACCTTACTCAGCCACCTCTGCGACAACGCAGTCCTGATCGGCTACCAATTCTTGGCATAATCTACTCATAAAAGCACAAGGCAACTAACACATTGCTGCTCCAGCACATCTCACACTCTCCAGAACAGCAACTACACGTAGTTATGCACGAAGAAACCTTCAGAGACAACCTCACATCCTTACTCTGGTGCCACCTATGGACACAGATTGATCCTACACTGAGCCCTGACTGCATGTTCTGGACAGTCTAGCTATTGAAACTTCCCACACATGTCCAGACCATAATGCTGTCACACAATGATGACGCCCTTGATGCCAGACTTCGCCTCACAAACTGAATTCTACTTTCAACAATAGCTACTCTGACATGATTGACGATAACAGACTACAGCTGAGCCGGCTCAAGCTCCCACAGTCACCTGGCAGCCATCACTGCGTCTGTTCCATGCAGCCATGGCACATCCAAGGTCAGCTGACTGGTCGAACCGACCCGGGCCCCCTCCCAATGTCACGCTGTGCGACCTTCACAGTGCCGACACACAACAATCGCTGAACGATACAGTGAGTACGCTCACTTTCCCAGGCTGCTGTCCCTCCCTCCTCCCTGTCATTGAGTACAAACAGATGCCACTTCAGAGAACACCACCACCTGACTTCACCCCTTTGATGGCCAAGTGATACTGTTGGTTCCATATCAGATTTGATCAGGATGCTAGCAAATGCAGCGCCTTGTGCTTACCCAAACAAGCAGTGGCCTGCTGTAGGCACATCAGGCCATTCTACAACCACAAGAAACCTTAATCAACCACACCTGCACAGTTCTGCCACCTCAAATTGCCCTTTCAATGGCTCGTGCTTATTTGTTTGTTACTGTTGAACCTACTTCCTCATCGACATGGGCACTGACATCAGCATCTTCCTGCCAGCTCTAGCGTCGATTACTCTCTCGCCATCTTAGCTCCAATTACAAGCCACGAATGACACTGTCGTCATGGTCACCAGCACTGCCTCAAACAATTTGGACTTGGGGGCAGATTCATATGCACTGGACCTTCCTTGTCGCTGAGATGGTTGAGCTGGTCCTGGGAGCAGACTTTCTGCATCACTATCACCTGCCTCCTGACCTTGCTCATGGTTTGTTGTTATGCCATAATGGTCAGCAGCCAATCGTTGGTGTTATCAGCGAAGTTCTCACCAAACACTGCTGTCCACCTCCCACCACTTAATCACACTGAGATAAAACACTGGACCTCCTCATAAACTGCTCAGCTCTCGTCAATGAGCTTCACTCTCAGATGTCCAACCATTCTTTGCTACGCATCGCAAATGACGTTAGGAGATGCAAACACATGGATCTTCAGTAGTGCATTGCTGACATTGCATCATCATTTCATGCTGTCAAGCACAATTTTGCTGATCTACAATGTTTGCAACAGCCATACTGCACATCTGTCTCTTTGGAGGATGCCAACATACTACCAGAGCCTATCTGCAAGAAATCTGAGCAGATTAATGAAATGCTGTATTCATCTTCAGTGCGTGACTCTGACAGTGTACTCACTGCTCCGCCCAGTGACACTGCTCTACATTTGGCATGTTTCTGGCAACAGCTGTGCACCCTACTATCAGGCCAAAAGCAGTTTGTGCTGTTCGCAGTGGTACTGTTTATCATATAAACAGTACACCTGGCCTGCCTGTCTGACATAGACCTCGATGCCTCCCTCCCCACAAACTGAATAGAGGCAACAGCCGTTGTGGACAAACTAATAGAGGCAGGCTTTGCCTGTCATTCAGACAGTCCCTGGGTGTCCCCTATAAAGACAGATTGTGGCACCTGTGTGGCGACTACTTGTGGGTCAATGACCAACTATGATTGACAGTTATCCAGTCCCTAACTTATAGGACTTCACTCAAATGTTAGCTGCCACCAAAACATTCAGTGTTATTGACTGTAAAACAGCATACGTCCTGATTCCCATGGTGGAAGATGACATACCAAAGACAGTGATCACTACACCTATCGTACTCCGATCTTACTATAACAGCAGACGAGAGTGAGCTCGCTATTAGTGCCATGTTAAGACAGGAGATAACCAGTGTACCCCAGCCTCTGCGGTTTTTCCCTCAAACTTTCAGACATGCATTGTAAGTGGTCGAGCTAATCACCATACGTCTTACTGTTTACATGGATCACTGTCCCCTGGCTGACATATTACACAACCCATCTGAGGACTCCTGCACCAGGCATTTTCAATACCTTTGTTTCATTTAACAGACAGCAAAAGGTCATTATTCGCAATGTTGAGCATGGCTGTGATGTGAGGTCTGAGTGGGGTACAATCAAGTGGGGGTGCTCCAGGGATCAGTATTGGGAACACTCCTGTTCCTTATTTATATAAATGATATGCCCTCTAGTATTACGGGTAACTCTAAAATATTTCTGTTTGCTGATGACACTAGCTTGGTAGTAAAGGATGTTGTGTGCAACATTGGCTCGGTTTCAAATAGTGCAGTTCATGACCTAAGTTCATGGCTTGTAGAAAATAAACTAACGCTAAATCACAGTAAGGCTCAGTTTTTACAGTTTCTAACACACAATTCGACAAAATCTGACGTTTTAATTTCACAGAATGGACATATGATTAGTGAAACTGAACAGTTCAATTTTCTAGGTGTTCAGATAGATAGTAACTGTCTTGGAAAGCCCACTTTCAGGATCTTATTCAAAGGCTTAATGCTGCCATTTTTGCTACTCGAATGGTATCTGAAGTAAGTGATCATATGACACGAAAATTAGTCTACTTAGGTTATTTTCATTCGCTTATGTCATATGGTATTATATTTTGAGGTAACTCTACCCATTCTAAAAGGATATTTTTGGCTCAGAAACGGTCGGTTCGGGCAATGAGTGGTGTAAGTTCACAAACCTTTTGTTGACCCCTGTTCACATGTCTGGGTATTTTGACATTGGCCTCTCAATATATATATTCCTTACTGTCATTTCTTGTTAGCTTATTCCCAAGAATAAACAGCTTTTGCTCAGTTAATACTCGGCAGAAATCAAATCTGCATTTGGATCGGACTTCCTTAACTCTTGTGCAGAAAAGTGTTCAGCATACTGATGTATCCATTTGCGATAAGCTACCACTCGAATTCAAAAATCTTAGCTGTAATCCATGCACTTTCAAATCGAAACTGAAGAATTTCCTCATGGGTCACTCCTTCTATTCTGTCGAGGAGTTCCTTGAAAAATTAAGCTGATTCTTGTTGTATTGTTGATTGTGTTTACTTAAACGTATGGACTGGGGTTCATAAACATTTATTTTTATCTGGTATTACTTTTATGTTGTAATTTCATGTGCTGACACGTTCCATGACCGTGGAGATTTGCTCCTCAATTTGTTCCTACGGAACATGATGTGTAATAAATAAAATAAAAATAACTGATGTGCTATACAACAAAGTTGCTAACAACATTGTTGCTGACTATTTATCACCATTGCCTCTTCTTCTGCCTGGCTCAATTACAACTGGATTGCTGAAGCACAAGACTCAAATCAAGACTCACAGAACCTCCTTCGTGACCCAGACCCAGACACAGGCCTCAAACTTAAGCAACATATCTTCCCTGGTTTGGTGCGATGTGTATTATGGGACCCAGTCATCCTGAAAGTTTTAGTAAATAATCTTCGATCTCATCCACAATATCGCTCACCCTGGGTTACGGGGGGAGGGTTGTATGGCAACATAGCAACTATGTCGCCTCTGACTGACTGACTGACTGACTGACTGAATAAACACCGCTGCCCTGTGCGGCAAAGTGAACAGTAATATCTGTGGCAGTTTAGTATGTGTCAATCCTCTGACCAGTGGTGACCACAATGTAATTCTGTCCAGGAAATAAAGTAAGGATTTTTCTACCACACTCCCACTGGTACCATATTTCTTACACCCGCTTAGCTTACAAGAGCTGTATCATCTAATGACAAAATTGTTGCAAAACAGCAACAAATGTTGCTTGTTAATTGTGTGAAAGCCTGATTATTACTAAATTGCTACCTATGTGGTATGAGTTGTTTATCATTTGTAAGATGTCGACACAACTTCGAAATAATGTTGTTTTATCATCTGTTTGTAGACTGTTCAAGTAATTGTAATCCTCCCATGTCATTTAGTCATTTGGAAGTTGACTTCAAATGCCTATTCTAACAGTTCTCTGGCCATCACAAATGAGTTCACTTATGATGTGCGGAGGAATGAAATTGGTAACTATGTCTACAAAACTTTACTAAGCAGCACAAAATTTTTAAAAAACTAACACCTACATTCAGTTAAATCATACAGTAAAACTGTGTTGTACAGTAACTTCAAATACACCATATGAGCAAGTAAGAGACATAATAGTTCAATCTTTTGTCCACTATTGCGTTCACATGCTTAATAAGTACCTCACTTCTCTCTTGCCCAAAAGAAAAGAGCAAATCCTCTACTTGCTTTTCTGTTGTTTCAATAATAACCTTTGTTAGCAAATTTTAGCAATATGCCATTTTTTCCATGTGTATGCAGACATTTATAGAAATCTTCACCAAAAACATTTATACTCATGTACAAACTGACCTTCAGCAGGTACCTGAGAGGCACACTACTACATTTCCCAATGACTATCCATTCTTAATGTCATTCAGTGGACTGGCAAGTAAAGAATTCTACCTCGAAGCTATAAGCTATATTTCACAGTAGTTAGATATTGGTTAAAACGTGGCCTATAACAGTGTGAGGGAGTTCAACAGCCTATCTTTCATAATGTGCAGGTCTTTACTGAGCGCAACATGAAACTATTTGGTATCCAGTGTATTACCTCAGTGCACCATTTATTTGAAAGCATTTACATTTTTACTGGTTCTCATCTAGCTCACATTCATGTAATCTAGTAGTTTGTCCAGGATTCATTCTTTTTCTTTTTTACTGGTAATGATATTGGTGTCATACAACTTAATTAACTCCTATTACTTGGTTGTCCATGGCTTAAAACAATTACTTCTAATTACCACATTGCAAACGTACATTATTACATTCGCACAAAAAATCGGTAAATCAATCTCTCAAATTATGGTTCCAACCACCTAATATAAGGTCATTCTTCTACAATGCCAAACACAAAATGACAATTCAGAATTCTAAACTAGCAACCATACAACAGAAATAAACACATGACATCTTGAAATAAATTCATTCATTGAACAAAGCTTCAGAGCATAGGGATGCTTGTTTCTTAGAGCATACCCAAGGTGTGATGGCAGTAACTTATCTTTCTTCTTCCTAACCTTCTTTACCGCAGCATCTTTACTGCGTGGTGAAATATTTTGAAGTGGACTTGTTGGTACTGCAAGGGGTGGTGGAACTTGGCCGCAATACAGCTTTAATCAATCAATATGTACAAACACTTTACAATTAGGCAGTTGGACCTCCGCATTAGCGGAAGAAGTGATTAGTATGGTGGGATATGAGCCCTGATACTGCGGCATGAATTTTTAGTTTTTCCTTTTGTAAGTACAGGATTACAAAGCAGAACTATATCTCTGGATTTGTGCTGGAGGAGCACAACTCCTTTATTGCTTCATTGCAGTTGTCTCTGAGTAGCGATGGGATCATTTTGCTTAACTTGTTTCCAGATAGCCATAAAGCAATGTGCCAACAGCTTAACTTCAGCTGTATCAATGCCAGGTGATAATTTATCCAGTTCTAATGGGAAGCTCATGGGTCCTCTATACACTGCCTCGTAGGACTTATACCACTATTGTACTCAGCAGCTTCATAAGCAGTATACCGGTCCCATTTGGTGTGTAATCTTCGATGTAATAAGACAGTATTCGAATGATTGTGTTATGGTCAATTCCGAGATGATCATTAGCCTTTGGCTAAAACAGTGTTGGTCGCCATTTTTTTTATTCTCAATAATTTTCACAATTGTACTAAGGGGGTGGACATGAAATTAATTTCTTGATCAGTCAAGATAGAATCCAGACTTCCAAATGGTAACATTAAATGATTGACAAAGGCACATGCAACCGTTTCTGCAGTCACATCTGCAAATAGTACTAGAATTATGTACCTGGAAAAATGATTGTTGATAGATAATATGTATTTCTTATTCTGTGTGCTCTGTGGAAATGGCCTAATGATATGCAGAGTGGCATTTTGAAATGGTTTAGTTTCTTCTGGGAGGGTTTGTAAGGGAATTTTGTCAGTGGTGTGGGTGCCCTCCAGGCACAGTAAGCAAGTTGTAAAATTTGAAATTTTCCCGGCGAATCAACTGTTCAAAAAGATTTCTGGTTTGCAGCTGGTCGTCGTAAACTTCATTGCACGATATTTCGGCTGGACAACTGCCAGCCATCTTCAGGTGAGCCGAATGAGGACTGACGAAGACGTTCTCCGCTCGAGCTTATATAGTGTGCTGATAGTACTGCCGCGCGTGCGTTGCAATTTCAGAGACAGAAGGGCCACACGGTCCAACGGCAGCGCCCTCGCCGTTGGGACTCCAGTACTCAGCTGCCGTCGGTATTGTCACTGGCCGCAGCTATCGATGTCTTCTGGTGTCTTCGTCTCGAGCAAATTTCGGAGATGATGGGATTCCATGCATTATTCAATTGGTAACCACTGACACGGTTCATTAGATTTCCCGCAATGCGTATTTCAACTGATTCTTTGATAATGGAGTCCCAAAAAGTTGTTGAAGTGGCCAAAATCGAAGTTTTGTCATACTCCATTGAGTGTCCGTTAGAAATACAATGTTCCGCAACTGCAGACTTACTGGGTTGCAGTAGGCAAGTGCAACGTTGATGTTCTTTACAACACTCTTCCACTGTATACGTTGTCTGTCCTATATAGGCCATACCACATTGACAGGGTATTTTGTAAATTCCCGCCTTCCGCAATAACAAATCATCCTTCACCGATCCCAGCAAATCCGAAATCTTAGAAGGCGGACGAAAAACCACTTTCACATTAAATTGATTAAGAATCCTTGCTATCTTGAAGGCGGTATTTCCGACAAAGGGAAGAAAAGCTAGGGGCTTGGCTTGCGCGTCCTCCTCTTTATCCACTTCCCGGATTCGGGCTCTAGTTGAGAAGGCCCTGTTAATTCTCCAGGTAGAGTACCCATTGTCTCTGAACACCGTCCCCAAATGTGCCAGTTCCTTAGGCAAATTCTCTGCATCTGACACTGTGTGTGCCCTGTGTACAAGGGTTTTAAGTACACTCATGGTCTGGGATGGGTGATGGCAACTTGAAGAATGCAAATACAAATTAGTGTGAGTGGGCTTGCGACAGACAGAATGTCCCACAGTACCGTCACTTTTCCGCTTAACCAAGCCATCCAGGAATCGAAGGCAGCCATCTTTCTCTAGTTCCATAGTAAATCAAATATTCTCATGGATGGAGTTAAGATGATGAAGAAACTCCATTAACTTTTCTTCTCCGTGGGGCGACACTATGAAAGTGTCATCGACGTATCTCCAAAAAACAGTTAGTTTACAGACAGCTGAATCAAGTGCTCTCTCCTCAAAATCCTCCATAAAGAGGTTAGTCACCAGAGGAGACAAAGGACTGCCCATGGCGACACCGTCAGACTGTTCAAAATATTCCGGGTTAAAAATAAAATAAGTTAAGGAAAGAGTATGTCGAAACAAAGCAGTAATATCCGATTCAAACTGTTGACCAATTAGAATCAAGGAGTCTGCCAGAGGTACTTTTGTGAAAAGGGAAACTATGTCAAAACTCACTAGGAGATCCGAGCTACTTAAGTGGAGAGCCCCCAGTCTGTTAATACAATCAGCAGAGTTCCGTATATGGTGTGAACATTTGCCAACAAATGGTCTCAACAAAGAAGTTAGATCTTTGGCTAAATCATATGTGGATGCATCAATATTACTCACTATAGGCAGTAAAGGTAGACCTTCTTTATGCACTTTAGGAAGACCATACAGTCTCGGTGGTATGCTGCTATGCGATCTTAACCGCTTGATGGTCTCTGGAGCTAGTGAGGAAGAGTTCAAAAGTGCACACGTCTTCCATTGCACACATGCTGTTGGATCTTGATCAATTCTCCAATACATAGTATCACTAAGTAGACTATACATCTTCTCCAAATACAACGCACGGGGTAACAAAACGGTAGAGTTACCTTTATCAGCCTTAAGCACCACTATTTCCGGATCTTGTCGAAGGTTCTGTAGTGCAGTCCTTTCTTCAGCGATTATATTACTGCGTTGGGGAGGAGCTTTCAGAAGAACCCGACCAGTTTCCCTTCTTATTTCTTCAGTTGCGTCCATAGGAAGGCACCATACAGCTTGTTCAACATCACTTACGAAACTTATAAGAGGTACTGCACTTGGTGTCGGTGCAAAATTAAGACCTTTGCCCAAAACCGACAGCGTCGCATCGTCTAAAATCTTCTACGTGAAATTAAGCACGGAACGTTGTGCAATTATTTTCTGTGGCGTCAGCTGTTGTGGCACCAAGCGATCAAATTTTGACATATGCCGGGAACTAGCAGCCGTATATACCCAGTCAAACTTGGCTGAAGTAACACCATCCACCCAGTCCAATGATATAGGAGAAAGAAGTGCTGGAATTTTCAAGTGTAGATGGAACAATTCTTCTGAGATGGCATCCAACCTTCATCTCGTATAACAAATTATCTCCTTCACAATAGCGTGGCTCGCCTTATCCATTATTTTCTGTGCAGTGGTCGTGTTAATAAAATGTCACTTCTTTCTCCTATATCATGGGAGTGGGTGGATGGTGTTACTTCAGCCAAGATTGACTGGGTATATAAGGCTGCTAGTTCCCGGCAGATGTCGAAATTGGATCGCTTGGTGCCACAACAGCCGACACCACAGGAAATAACTGCACCACGTTACGTGCTTAATTTCATGGAGAAGATTTCAGACGATGCGACACTGTCAGTTTTGGGCAAAGGTCTTAATTTTGCACCTACACCAAGTGCGGTACCTCTGAAAATTCCGTAAGTGATGTTGAACGAGGCTGTACAGCGCCTTCCTATCGATGCGGCTGAAGAAATAAGAAGGGAAACTGGTCGGTTTCTTCTGAAAGCTCCTCCTCAACGCAGTAATATAATCGCTGAAGAAAGGGCTGCACTACGGAACCATCGAGAAGATCCGGAAATAGTGGTGCTTAAGGCTGATAAAGGTAACTCTACTGTTTTGTTACCCCATGCGTTGTATTTGGAGAAGATGTACAGTCTACTTAGTGATACTATGTATCGGAGAATTGATCAAGATCCAACAGCACACGTGCAACGGAAGATGTGTGCACTTTTGAACTCTTCCTCACTAGCTCCAAAGACCATCAAGCGGTTAAGACCACATGGCAGCATACCACCGAGATTTATGGTCTTCCTAAAGTGCATAAAGTAGGTCTACCTTTACTGCCTATAGTGAGTAATATTGATGCACCCACATC
This sequence comes from Schistocerca serialis cubense, assembly GCF_023864345.2. Classification (NCBI taxonomy): domain Eukaryota; kingdom Metazoa; phylum Arthropoda; class Insecta; order Orthoptera; family Acrididae; genus Schistocerca; species Schistocerca serialis. Next base: position 395,977,656 of record NC_064644.1, on the reverse strand, counting down.
TGATTTAGCCAAACATCTAGCTTCTTTGTTGAGACCATTTGTTGGCAAATGTTCACACCATATACGGAACTCTGCTGATTGTATTAACAGATTGGGGGCTCTCCACTTAAGTAGCTCGGATCTTCTAGTGAGTTTCGACGTAGTTTCCCTTTTCACAAAAGTACCTCTGGCAGACTCCTTGATTCTAATTGGTCAACAGTTTGAATCGGACATTACTGCTTTGTTTCGACATACTCTTTCCTCAACTTATTTTATTTTTAACCAGGAATATTTTGAACAGTCTGACGGTGTCGCCATGGGCAGCTCTCTGTCTTCTCCGGTGGCTAACCTCTTTATGGAGGATTTTGAGGAGAGAGCACTTGATTCAGCTGTCTGTAAGCCAACTGTTTTTTGGAGATACGTCGATGACACTTTCATAGTGTCGCCCCACGGAGGAGAAAAGTTAATGGAGTTTCATCATCATCTTAACTCCATCCATGAGAATATTCTATTTACTGTGGAACTAGAGAAAGATGGCTGCCTTCCATCCCTGGATGTCTTGGTTAAGCGGAAGAGTGACAGTACTGTGGGACATTCTGTCTGTTGCAAGCCCACTCACACTGATTTGTATTTGCATTCTTCAAGTTGCCATCACCCATCCCAGACCATGAGTGTACCTAAAACCCTTGTACTTAGGGCACACACAGTGTCAGATGCAGAGAATTTGCCTAAGGAACTTGCAGATTTGAGGACGGTGTTCAGAGACAATGGGTACTCTACACGGAGAATTAACAGGACCTTCTCAACTAGAGCCCGAATCCGGAAGCGGACAAAGAGGAGGACACGCAAGCAAAGTCCCTAGCTTTTCTTCCTCTTGTTGGAAATATCTCCTTCAAGATAGCAAGGACTCTTAATCATTTAATGTGATAGTGGTTTTTCGTCCGCCTTCTAAGATTTCGGATTTGCTGGGATCGGTGAAGGATGATTTGTTATTGCGGAAGGCGGGAATTTACAAAATACCCTGTCAATGTGGTATGGCCTATATAGGACAGACAATGTGTACAGTGGAAGAGCGTTGTAAAGAACATCAACGTTGCACTCGCCTACTGCAACCCAGTAAGTCTGCAGTTGCGGAACATTGTATTTCTAACGGACACAATGGAGTATGACAAAACTTCAATTTTGGCCACTTCAACAACTTTTTGGGACTCCATTATCAAAGAATCAGTTGAAATACGCATTGCGGGAAATCTAATGAACCGTGACAGTGGTTACCAATTGAATAACGCATGGAATCCCGTCATCTCCGAAATTTGCTCAAGGCGAAGATGCCAGAAGACTTCGATAGCCTCGGCCAGCGACAATACCGACGGAAGCTGAGTACTGCAGTTCCACCAGTGAGGTCGCTGCCGTTGGGTGGTGTGGCCCTCCTGTCTCCGCAATTGCAATGCATGTGCGGCAGTACTATCAGCGCAATATATATGCTGAAGCGGAGAACGTCTTCGTCAGTCCTCGTTTGCCTCACCTGAAGATGGCTGACAGTTGTCCATCCGAAATATCGTGCAATGAAGTTTATGACGACCGGCTGCAAACCCGAAATCTTTTTGAACAGCAAGCAAGTTTGTACAAACATCACTTCGTCTGCCCTTAACATTGAAGCTTGTCTGGCGTTCATGGCCCTTCATTCATTATGACATGTCTGCAAACTATCATGACACTCAGCTGTTATGTGCTGCTGCTGCTGCTACTCTTTAGGAATTATTACTCCATTATCCAGGGGTGTCTTATGATATAGAATACCACCCTCTATAACAAAATCTGGAAGGGAAGTGTATTGGTAACATTCTACATGTCTCTCCTGTGCTTGTCTGAATCACTGTGACTAACAAATCAGCATTCTGGTGTAAACGCTCTTGTTTGTAGCATACTTTGTAATCATATTGTAATAATTTTAATAGCCAACAAGTTAAATGACTACTGGGGTTTTTCAAACTCAGCATTCACAAAAGGCCACTGTGTTCAGTGAACAAATAAATTTTTGTTAATACAAATAGCATTGAATTGAATTAGTTCAGTCCATAAATAAGTGGTAACAGCTCCTTCTCAGTGTTACTGTAATTAATTTCTGCTGGGCTCATCTACCGTAGAAGCATAACCTACTGGTCTTTCCTCACCATTACATTCCTGTCTAAGAATAGCTCCAACAACATAATGTGAGGTCCAATGTGTTGGTAGAAAGGGTAACTGGTCAAAACATACTTAATTTTCCCCATGGATGTGGAGAAGGAGCTTCACAAATTGAGCAAGTAGTAACATGATGGTCCACTTCTCCACTTCTGGCCCTTATACAGGCAGTTATTCAGCTTGGAATTGATTAATAAAGCTGTTGAATGTCATCCTAAGGGATATAGTGCCAAATTATATCTGATGGGTGTGTTAAGTCATCAAACTCCCGAGCTGGTTGGAGGACCCTGCCAATAATGCTCCAAATGTTCTCGATTGGGGAGAGATCTGGCAACCTTGCTGGCCAAGGTAGGGTCTGGTAAACTTGAAGACGAGCATAGAAACTATCGCTGTGTGCAGGCAGGCATTATCTTGCTGAAATATAAGCCCAGGATGGCTTGCCGTGAAGGGCAACGAAATGGGGCGTGGAGTATCATTGATGCACTACTGTGCTGTAAGGATGCTGCAGATTACAACCAAAGGGGTCCTGCTATGAAATGAGGTGGCACCCCAAACCAACACTCTGGTTGTCGGGCCTTAAGGCCGGTGTCAGTCAGGTTGCTATCCAACTGCAGTCTGGGGTGTCTCCAGACATGTCTTTGCTCGTCATTGGGGCTCAGTTCGAAGCAGGACTTATCACTGTAGACGATTCTGCTCCAGTCAGTGAGATTCTAGGCCGAAGTTACAGGAATGTCGGACTTCCAAATGTTAAAGATGTGATAAGTGTAAACACATAGGATCCCAATGTAGGGAAAATCTGAGAAGGAATCTGGGAAAAAAGATGAAAAATTAAATGTGTTGTAGACTGTGAAGGAGAGAATGTAGTAGTGAAGGTGAATTGCAAAGAATTATGTAAAGAGTTTGATTTTTTTCTGTTAGATACAGTAGCACATAACAGGAAAAAGCTATGAATGTACATATACTAGTTAATAGTTGTGAGGTTTAAAGATTGCAAGGAGTCACACGTGGAACAGTGAGCATGTTTGGGATGATGATACTCAAGTTAAGTATAGCAGGTAATGTTTTTAGGAGAGCATGCGTGCCGAAAGGAACAGGCACAGTGGCAACTACAGCCGTTGCGAAATACATAAAATGTATGCACAATAGTGAATATGCACAACTATCAGCTGTAGAGTGGAATGACAACAATGAAAATCTGTGCTGGATCAGGACTCAAACCTGGATTTCCTGCTTATCACGAGCAGTTGGCTTACCATTTGGCTATCCATGCATGACTAATGGCCTGTACGTGCACATCCGTTATGTATATTCCCGTACAGGTGAGACATTTTACTTGGAAGTCACTTGCTCATGTCGGCAGATAAATACTATATTTCAGTGCCTGTATTATTCTGAATTACAACACAAAGTTCCTTTGGACATGCATGTAGATGCATGGCTGATGACCTATGAAAGTTTAGGTCTAGTTGTGAGTCATGCACAGATAGCGAAATGGTACGGCAACTGCTCATGATAAGTGGAAAATCTGAGTTCAAGTCCTGGTCTGGAACAGATTTTCATTGTTGTCATTCCAATCGACTGCTGATTGTTGTTCATATTCGCAATTGCAAATACATTTAATGTATTTCATAATGGCTGTAGTCACCACAGTGCCTGTTCCTTTGTGCATATATGCATGCCCAAAGGAACTTCACATCGTAATTCAGAATAACACAGGCACTCCAATATCATATTTGTCTGCCGACACTGGGCGAGCAACTACATCTACATCTACATCTACATTGATACTCCGCAAGCCACCCAACGGTGTGTGGCGGAGGGCACTTTACGTGCCACTGTCATTACCTCCCTTTCCTGTTCCAGTCGCGTATGGTTCGCGGGAAGAATGACTGTCTGAAAGCCCCCGTGCGCGCTCTAATCTCTCTAATTTTACATTCGTGATCTCCTCGGGAGGTATAAGTAGGGGGAAGCAATATATTCGATACCTCATCCAGAAATGCACCCTCTCGAAACCTGGCGAGCAAGCTACACCGAGCGCCTCTCTTGCAGAGTCTGCCACTTGAGTTTATTAAACATCTCCGTAACGCTATCATGGTTACCAAATAACCCGGTGACGAAACGCGCCGCTCTTCTTTGGATCTTCTCTATCTCCTCCGTCAACCTGACCTGGTACGGATCCCACACTGATGAGCAATACTCAAGTATAGGTCGAACTAGTGTTTTGTAAGCCACCTCCTTTGTTGATGGACTACATTTTCTAAGCACTCTCCCAATGAATCTCAACCTGGTACCCGCCTTACCAACAGTTAATTTTATATGATCATTCCACTTCAAATCGTTCCGTACGCATACTCCCAGATATTTTACAGAAGTAACTGCTACCAGTGTTTGTTCCGCTATCATATAATCATACAATAAAGGGTCCTTCTTTCTATGTATTCGCAATACATTACATTTGTCTATGTTAAGGGTCAGTTGCCACTCCCTGCACCAAGTGCCTATCCGCTGCAGATCTTCCTGTATTTCGCTACAATTTTCTAATGCAGCAACTTCTCTGTATACTACAGCATCATCCGCGAAAAGCCGCATGGAACTTCCGACACTATCTACTAAGTCATTTATATATATTGTGAAAAGCAATGGTCCCATAACACTCCCCTGTGGCACGCCAGAGGTTACTTTAACGTCTGTAGACGTCTCTCCATTGATAACAACATGCTGTGTTCTGTTTGCTAAAAACTCTTCAATCCAGCCACACAGCTGGTCTGATATTCCGTAGGCTCTTACTTTGTTTATCAGGCGACAGTGCGGAACTGTATCGAACGCCTTCCGGAAGTCAAGAAAAATAGCATCTACCTGGGAGCCTGTATCTAATATTTTCTGGGTCTCATGAACAAATAAGGCGAGTTGGGTCTCACACGATCGCTGTTTCCGGAATCCATGTTGATTCCTACATAGTAGATTCTGGGTTTCCAGAAATGACATGATACGCAAGCAAAAAACATGTTCTAAAATTCTACAAGAGATCGACGTAAGAGATATAGGTCTATAGTTTTGCGCATCTGCTCGACGACCCTTCTTGAAGACTGGGACTATCTGTGCTCTTTTCCAATCATTTGGAACCCTCCGTTCCTCTAGAGACTTGCGGTACACGGCTGTTAGAAGGGGGGCAAGTTCTTTCGCATACTCTGTGTAGAATCGAATTGGTATCCCGTCAGGTCCAGTGGACTTTCCTCTATTGAGTGATTCCAGTTGCTACCAAGTAAAATGTCTCACCTATACAGAAACATGAACAGTGGATATAGAGGTACAGGCTGTAGACACATGGTTGATGACATAAGGAAATTTGGGTCTGGCCATGAGTCGTGCATGGATAGCCAAATGATAAGGTGACTACCCATGATAAGCAGAAAATCCAGGTCCAAGTCCCAGTGTGGCACAGATTTCCATTGTTGTCATTTCATTCTACAGCTGATGAATTTCCATATTCGCAACTGCAAATACATTTAATGTATCCCTTATAATGGGTTGATAGGAAGGGATTTTGTAAAAAAAACCAGAGAGTGATTGTTAGCTATAAGTCCAGAGGGCTAGAAGTCAAAGAATGGGACCCTCCATTGTTGATGGTGCCCAAAAGTGAGGCACCAGTAGGACCAATGGAACCATGAGAGGGTATTATTGTGGAATGGTTATGTGCAGGATAGGTGAAAGGGACATCATGATGATAAGTGCGTGATTAATAAGACACCAAACACAAACAAGGGGAAGAGACAGTTGAACAGTAGGGCCAAAGGAATTTGTTATGGCAGAATTTTGTCAGTGAAAGCACAGACTGAAGCATTGGTCTGGTGAGAGAGAGTAATATGGGATGAGGCACAGTAGGAAAAGTGAACTTCACAACTGGAAGGGAATGTTTGGGCCACCGGAAGAGAAAGTCATGAGACGCGAATGAAGAAACACGGGAATATTTCTGATGGTGAAGAAATTATAAAGCCGGAGCAAGAAGCACTAAAGGGAACATACATTCCATAAATACATTCTAGTATGTAATACACAAGGAGAGTGTGTTATCAATATCTTGAATACAAATGAAGAAGAGTATGTTGTACACTTAATTACGGAAGTATTATGCAAAGCCCAACAGTAAGGAGGGCATGAGAAACACTGGAATATGCACAAGAATATAAGAACTGTGTTGTGCAGGTGCAGGTCTGTGATTCTTTCCAAATAGGGCACTTAAATGAGGAAAAGAAAGTGATACAATGTTGACCAGTTTGCACAGCTTCTCTTCAGGAGCAGTGTTCCTTGTTGTCAAATTTAGGTTCCATTTAGTTCAAATACAATAAGCCTGGCTGAGCATCTCATAAATAATCATCCCCATGATTATTTATGAATGTTTTTACTCATCTGTATGTTCTTCACATTTCACCAAACGCCCATTAAGTGTGAGGTCCTGTAATGGTTGATAATTGACTTTGTTAGTAACAGAAGTTTTAATGATAAAAGCTGATGTCTAACCCCTGCAAGCTAGTTGCATGGACTGACAGGGTCTACAATGCAAGGAATTTTTCTCTTGCAATGCAATATGTTCCCTTTTGGTGTCCATGTACAATTTATTGGTTGCAGCTAGATAATCATCAAGGATCATAAGTGCTGAAGATTGCACGCAGGGGGTTTGAATTCTTCTGTGGATTATGGAACAGCCTGGACCGAAAGGCTCCTGACTGAACATTATCAATAGATGTTCTGTTGAAGAGCATTCCTTTTGTCAAATCGGGACACAAAGGCACAGAAAATCAGCCTTTAACAGGGGCTCATTAACATCTGCCTGCATGAAAGTCCATTTGAAAGTTCACCATTTCCGAAGTCAATGTACAGTAGAACCATACATCATAATAATCAAACCATTTGCCATATTTAGTTGTATGAGAGATCTGCAGCACTAGGAAGGGCAGTGGTGTTCGGGATGATGCTGATCTCAGAAATTGAGTCCACCAGAATATATTAGTAGGTACTACTGTCAAGTATATAGTCAGCCATTGCAGTCAGATACTGGAAGCAATCTAATTTGATTCACATGGTTCCAATTTTGGCATACTTTCACAACGTCTCAACCTCTGACACCTAATGGTGCAGCATTTGAGTGCTCGCATGGAAAGAAGCACTTACATATGGTAGTTCCAAAAGCACGTGTGGAACCAACAACTTTGTACAGTCGTTCAGCATTAGGTAGTACCTTGAATGATTAGTGGCACTACTAGGTTTGTTGTAGTCAGCTGCTCACGATGCATCTCAGTCACCAGGAGGCACCACATGTGGAGAGAGCATTGGGAGTCTGTCGATGTGTTTGTTTCTTCTCGGCCGCTAAAAGCCATAGTGAAAACCAAAATGGCTGCAACAGCTTTGTAGGTGGCATGTTGTGACACATCAGATGTGATCAGCTCTTCTCGATAGCCATGTGCTACATCGCAGCACAATACGGCTGCATACTTTCACAACGTCTCAACCTCTGACACCTAATGGTGCAGCATTTGAGTGCTCGCATGGAAAGAAGCACTTACATATGGTAGTTCCAAAAGCACGTGTGGAACCAACAACTTTGTACAGTCGTTCAGCATTAGGTAGTACCTTGAATGATTAGTGGCACTACTAGGTTTGTTGTAGTCAGCTGCTCACGATGCATCTCAGTCACCAGGAGGCACCACATGTGGAGAGAGCATTGGGAGTCTGTCGATGTGTTTGTTTCTTCTCGGCCGCTAAAAGCCATAGTGAAAACCAAAATGGCTGCAACAGCTTTGTAGGTGGCATGTTGTGACACATCAGATGTGATCAGCTCTTCTCGATAGCCATGTGCTACATCGCAGCACAATACGGCTGCTGAGTACATGTCTCACTGGTGGGTGGCGGGTAGCAAGGGCATTCATCTTGTAATGCAAAAACATGGTGTGCTCCTATAAGTTAACCTCTTGTGAGCAGTACTTCATTACAAATTAAGGACACTTGAATCCTATAAGGCAATTTACTTGCTCAAATGGCCCACAGTGTTTTGTGTAGCATTAATGTAGCATCCTTAGAGTTCATACATAATTGCAAGAGTGTCTGCACATTCAGACACAGTCTGCCTGTGTCTGTATATGTGCGAATGGATACGTGTGTGTGTGTGTGTGTGTGTGTGTGTGTGTGTGTGTGTGTGTGTGTGTGTGTGTGTGGGCGCGCACGCGCGCAGGAGTGTATACCTGTCCTTTTTTCCCCCCTAAGGTAAGTCTTTCCACTCCCGGGATTGGAAGACTCCTTACCCTCTCCCTTAAAACCCACATTCTTTTGTCTTTCCCTCTCCTTCCCTCTTTCCTGATGAAGCAACCTTGGGTTGTGATAGCTCGAAATTTGTGTGTGTGTGTTTGTGTGTTTTTTATTGTCTCCTATCAACATACCAACACCTTCGCTTGGTAAGTTACAGCATCTTTGTTTTTAGATATATTTTTCCCACGTGGAATGTTTCCCTCTATTATACAAAAGTATACAATAATTTACACAGAGAATGAATTTACATTTGCACAGCATGCTCTATGTACCAAATTATAGGCTGTCACTGACACCCAAGTCACAAAGACCTAAGTCTAAAGTTCTGTAATAAACTGCCCCAATCAGTCAAAACCCTCACCCTAAAATTTAAGTAGGTATTAGACACATGGTTTAAAAATAAAGCATATACTCAGTTTAAGAATATCTTTGAAGTAATTTGTAAGGAATGTCTAAACAAGAATGTAAACTGTATAATGACTGTTACTGAAATCTTCTGATTAGTAAGAAGTTTATATATTTATGTGTATTTATGTATATGTAAAATGATGATGTGTGCAAAATGTAAAAAATTACTAACTACTAAGAAGATGTATGTATATACAGGCATAATGTAAAAATTAATAACAACTATTATGAATATGTAAAATGCATTTTGAAGAAGCTAATTGCATGGTAAACATGTTGAATGGCTAATAAATAAACATATGAAACAATAATGAAACACCAAAACAAAGACAATAATCAACAGAAAGAGAGAAACTCGTTCATTTTCTTAATGTCAATTTTGTGTGTATATCGATTGCCTGCCAAGCTCGGTGCCATCACACATCTTACAATTCGAACTACCCTCTAGCATGTCATAAATTTCCATAAAGGAATTGAAGACCTTGCAAATCAAAATGGTTTGTATCTTACTTGTGTTTACATTATGAAGAAAAGGTGTTCTTTGTTATGACTGCCTTTTATCGTGAGTCTGTCACAATAATTCAGCAAGTGAAAAATAGCACACCTGCAACCTGCCAATACATGCAACATCTGCTTGCCAATCAGTAGAAAGCTAGACCTGCTGTACTTCTAATTACCACTTCTATCAGATTCCTGGATTGACAAGGAAATTCACTGAGAGGTCATGAAAAGATCATTGGAAACCTCATTACACTTTGCAATGAGATGAAGGATGACACTAAAAATGAAGATGTTGTTGAAGTGCTGCGACAGTTGGTTGGCACCGATACAAAACGAAATAGTGGAAATTATGGCTCACATGATACACTGCATTTCAAATACACTCCTGGAAATGGAAAAAAGAACACATTGACACCGGTGTGTCAGACCCACCATACTTGCTCCGGACACTGCGAGAGGGCTGTACAAGCAATGATCACACGCACGGCACAGCGGACACACCAGGAACCGCGGTGTTGGCCGTCGAATGGCGCTAGCTGCGCAGCATTTGTGCACCGCCGCCGTCAGTGTCAGCCAGTTTGCCGTGGCATACGGAGCTCCATCGCAGTCTTTAACACTGGTAGCATGCCGCGACAGCGTGGACGTGAACCGTATGTGCAGTTGACGGACTTTGAGCGAGGGCGTATAGTGGGCATGCGGGAGGCCGGGTGGACGTACCGCCGAATTGCTCAACACGTGGGGCGTGAGGTCTCCACAGTACATCGATGTTGTCGCCAGTGGTTGGCGGAAGGTGCACGTGCCCGTCGACCTGGGACTGGACCACAGCGACGCATGGATGCACGCCAAGACCGTAGGATCCTACGCAGTGCCGTAGGGGACCGCACTGCCACTTCCCAGCAAATTAGGGACACTGTTGCTCCTGGGGTATCGGCGAGGACCATTCGCAACCGTCTCCATGAAGCTGGGCTACGGTCCCGCACACCGTTAGGCCGTCTTCCGCTCACGCCCCAACATCGTGCAGCCCGCCTCCAGTGGTGTCGCGACAGGCGTGAATGGAGGGACGAATGGAGACGTGTCGTCTTCAGCGATGAGAGTCGCTTCTGCCTTGGTACCAATGATGGTCGTATGCGTGTTTGGCGCCGTGCAGGTGAGCGCCACAATCAGGACTGCATACGACCGAGGCACACAGGGCCAACACCCGGCATCATGTTGTGGGGAGCGATCTCCTACACTGGCCGTACATCATGGTGATCGTCGAGGGGACACTGAATAGTGCACGGTACATCCAAACGGTCATCGAACCCATCGTTCTACCATTCCTAGACCGGCAAGGGAACTTGCTGTTCCAACAGGACAATGCACGTCCGCATGTATCCCGTGCCACCCAACGTGCTCTAGAAGGTGTAAGTCAACTACCCTGGCCAGCAAGATCTCCGGATCTGTCCCCCATTGAGCATGTTTGGGACTGGACGAAGCGTGTCTCACGCGGTCTGCACGTCCAGCACGAACGCTGGTCCAACTGAGGCGCCATGTGGAAATGGCATGGCAAGCCGTTCCACAGGACTACATCCAGCATCTCTACGATCGTCTCCATGGGAGAATAGCAGCCTGCATTGTTGCGAAAGGTGGATATACACTGTACTAGTGCCGACATTGTGCATGCTCTGTTGCCTGTGTCTATGTGCCTGTGGTTCTGTCAGTGTGATCATGTGATGTATCTGACCCCAGGAATGTGTCAATAAAGTTTCCCCTTCCTGGGACAATGAATTCACGGTGTTCTTATTTCAATTTCCAGGAGTGTAGAAATTCTCCAATTTATGGAGCAGTTAACGTTTTGTGTACATTTCAGGAATCCTGAGACACTTGAAGTTAAAGATCTTTCCTTGGTTTACACAATCCATCAGCCTCCAAGACACAAGTGCTCATTGTTTCAATGATGGAGCTAATATTTCTACGTGGAACAAGAGTTTGAAGAAAATTATTCTTCAAGGCCAGCCAAGAAGCTGTTACTTCCACTAAAATAATCATTGTTTGCATCTTCATCTACAGGTAGTTTGAAGAAGCTGTGATCTGTTGTTTGGTGTCTTTGTAATTGCGGTAGACGTCTCAAATATAATTATGCAGAAACGTATTTGTTGGTGTTGCACTATTATTTGGTGCCGACAAGACGAATCCAGATCTGAAAGTTCAACAACTGATATCAGTGTGTGTGATAAGCTGTAATACCTTTGAAACATTTCAGGGAAAGCAATGATCAGGTCCAGAAAACAGTGACCAATGTATTGAATGCATAGAAGTCAATTAGAGATGAAAAACTGTCAGTCCTGTGGAGCTATGCGAAGTGGCTTGAAAAGTTTGAGACTTTTTTTATACGAGAGCCCCTTTTGAACGGTTTGAACCATGCGGAGAACTGGTTGTATCTCAACAGAATCCAAATTTTAATGCATCCATAGTGAAACATTGTGTAGACCTTTAAAAGCAGTTCTTGCGAATATTAGGACTGTGAAAAAGTTGGAGATACTATTAGAGAAAGCCAAAGATTATTAGAAGACCCTATCTCTGAAAGACCCAAATATCTCATGGGCAAGAAAACTCCCAGCGAGATTAAGAGACGCAGCAGCATCGTCTGTTTCTGAATAATTGTATCATGAATGAAGATTTAAGAAAAGTTTCGCTGAAATTCTTGATCTGTTTCTGAACAAGATTGACTGTTGGTTCAGCCATAAGGACGTGAAGTGGGTATTCCCTGTTGTAGAAATACAGGGTGTCTGAAAAGACTTTCCCTGTTTGCATAAATTGATAACTCAGGCTAGACGTAAGATACATATATAAAACTTGTGTCGAATTGTTTATAACTATCAAAGTTTTTGTTCTGTTTTAGGTTCGCAGTACGTAAGTAGTGGATGTGGTGCAGTGGCCAAGAAGCCATGTTAACCAATCAGGAGAAGGCACAGTGTGTCCTGTGGTACCATGAGATACGATCACCAACCACAGTGCAGAGACACTTCCAGACAACATTTGGAAGGAATCCACCTGATGTCAAGAGCGTTAAAGCCTGGTATGAGAAGTTCAAGAACCTCACGTGACTTACAGATGCCAAAAAACTCTCTCCATGACATTTTACACAAACATTTATTGTTTCTTGTATACAAAGTGCAAATCGTTCAGACCTTGTTGCCCAATGACAGTATATGTCAATATGTCTTTGCGGTTGAAATGCTATCACATATTGAGGACGATGATGGTTATCTCAGACAAATTGCCTTTTCCGACGAAGCGACCTTTTTTGTCTGTGGATTAGTGTATCGCCATAATGTGCGCATTTGGGGTTCGCAACCCCCTGGCGAGGTCATGGAGTGCACCAGAGGCAGTCCAAAGGTGAATGTTTGGTGCGCACTATTGCATGATTGAATTATCAGGCCATTCTTATTCACTGAGGCTACCATCACATCTGCAGTGTATCTGGACATGTTGCAACTGTATGCTGTTCCTCAGCTGCTTCAGTATCACCCCGATGTCTTGTTTCAGCAAGACAGTGTACTGCCTCATTGGGGTTTGGACATCTGTGCCTATCTCGATATGACCTTTCCTAGGCGATGGATTGGTCCTGATGAACCAACGGTTTGGCCTCCACGCTGTCCTGACATAACCCCATTCGACTCCTTTTTATGGGGTTATGTCAAGGACGAGGTCTACCGAACATGTGTACCAGATCTTGAAACCCTGCGGCAACGGATAACCACAGTCGTCGAATCGATCCCTCCAGTGATGTTGGCTAATGTGTGGACGAAAACTGAATAACGCCTAGATGTGCTACGTTCTACCAAGGGTGCTCATGTGGAAGTTTACTGATGTGTGTAAAAAACTTTGATAGTTTGTAAACAATTAGACACCAGTTTCATATTTGTATCTTACTTCTAGCTTGAGTTATCAATTTATGTAATCAGGGAAAGACTTTTCGGACACTCTGTACTTGTTACGTCTTCTGAAACAAATTTTCCATCTAGGTAATGTTTAGACGAGTTGCTTGGAGTACAAACACCGCAGACTTTAACCTAAATAAACTTCATGCATAGTTCGAAATGCCGCAAACCACTGTGAATGGTATACAACGATGTATTGTATTGGTAGACTACTAATTTCTGAACGTGGTTCGGTTAAAGAACTGTTTCATGGAGATGACTTAAAACTTGCCACTGATCAACACCGAAACAGCTGGACACCCATCTTGCTTCCTTCATGTTTATCAAGACAGGGCTGGGAAAACTAATATTATGGATGTGATGAAAGAATTTATTTCCAGAGCTGTGGAAAGTGTGTTAGGAAATTTTATGTAATATTTTTGGGACACCAAAACAACACATTACCATGCCTAATTCAGTGTAGTAAAAACGTTGGTGTTCAAAACAGCCTCCAGTCGACTCTGAATAGATAAATATGGGTCCTGTATAGTTTTCAAGAGAACATTATACTATTCTTCTTGCAAAATAGGTGCAAGTTTAGGTAACAATGATGCAGGTGGACGGCAATCACACACCATTCTCTACAAAGCAGACGACAAAGTCTCAATAATATTGGGATCTGGATGCAAAAGTTAATCCTAGTGCTCATAAAACCAGTCATGGATTATACAAGCTTAGTGGACAGGGGTCCTGTCGTCTTGGAACACTTCATCACCCCTGGGGAACAAACATTGTACCATCGGACGGATCTGATCAGTCAAAATGATCATATAGTCCTTGGCAGTAATGGGACATTGCAGACCAAACATGAGACCGTCGGAGCATCACGATATGGCTGCCCAAATCATCAATGCGCCAAGTTTCTCTTTTGTGACGTAAATTGGCCGGAAGTTGGAAACAGTGTGAAACAAAACTCATCCGATCAAATTACTTTCTTCCATTGCTCCACTGTCCAGGTTTTATTGTTTCGGCACCAGATTTTCCTGTTACAGTCTTTGCATCACAGATGTACCGTTTTGGAATTCGAGCTCGCCCTGGAATTTCCAGCTTATGGGGCTCCTTTCGTGTTGTTTTGGTGCTGACAGGGTTTGCGAGTGTGACTTTCAGATATGTAGTGACTTTTGCAGCCGTCGTCCTCGTATTTTTCGTCACAATTCTCTTCAGTGATGGCTCTCACGACCATTGAGCACACACTTTAGTCCGCATTTTGTCTTAGCGTATGATATTTTTCCCCTATCCCTGTAAGCGGTAAATTTATCAGAAATTCTAATTTTCATTTCCCAATAAAATGCGATGCACATTGTTTCTAAAACAGTAATAATAACACAAATAGTAGTAGTACTAGTAGTAAGAGGTTTATTGAATGTGTGTTTCTTTTTGCGGTCTACTCTAATGTGAACTACTGTGGTCTCAGAGGCAAATAGAACAACTGTATTCCTCGCTATGTAATGTCTTTTTCCAAGTCAAAGGGGAAAATTGCTTCCAGGAAGCAGGATCTGCAAAACTGGGCTCATATTTACGACTTTTAATTTCAGTGAATTGTTTCTCTTTGAAGAAGCAGTTTGCTTGAGAAATATGAATTTTATTAGGTACGCAATACATCAATAGAAGTAATTGCTTCATACTTCAGTCACGGAAAAAATATCTCTCTGTGAGAAAAAGGCATTCTCTGATGAAAGTTGTTGAGATATGGGTACCATGAGGATCAGCTTTTGGACCATTCCTTTTCATAGGACTAATTGCAGTCAACAGTTTAGCACATCCAGTTCCCCATTCGGTGATGTGTTATGCAAATGACACAACGATAACTGCAACCCATCAAGACAGATCAGTATTGCAAAAAGTCTCACTGAAATTACTGGATGCAGCAGTGAAATGGTTCTCTTCTAAGAAATTTCTGCGTAACCCTGACAAGGTGCATCACCTTCTGTTAGGAGTATCAGAGATGTAGAAATTAGAACAGTTAAAGGTGTAGGGTTTCATATTGACTCCAAGTACACGTGGGAGGAACAAATCAGTCATATCTGCAAAAGAATATCAAAGGTAATATACCTAATGTAGATAGGAAAGATTTAGTTACTTCAAGATATAAGATTGACATATTTTGGACTGTCCCAGTCTCACGTTTCTGACTGCTGATGTGGGGCACTTTTCACATATAAGTGATAAATTGAAGGAAAAAAAGAAAAGAGCTGGACCAAGAGATCACTGTCGACCTTTCTTATAAAGCATTACAAACACAATTGTAGAGCTACATATCGTCGTCGTATACTATACTGCACAGAGAAAAACTTCAAATAACAGGAGATGTTCACTAGCACAACGCTAGGGGAAAGATTAAGGCGGCAGTTCCAAGAGAGAGAGACTGGTAAAAGCAGTCCACTCACCCAGAGTCAGCTCTTTAAAAATCCTTAACAAATAAACACTCTCGGCACGATGCGTGTCTTGGAAATTATTTCAAAGAAAATCGTATAGCTTTTGTTCGTTGTGTGGAGTCTGAACGCAGTAATTTGCATTCAATGTAAGTGCTAAAAGGAGGATAGCATCGTACAACAGGAAAGGTGTGATTGATTTGTTACTTGTTTCATTTCTGACTGTTTCATGAAATACGAGAAATCGACTCAGCCTGTACAGGGTAATTACAAAGACCATGAAACCTTTAAAAAAATCGTTGCAAGTACATGGCTACGAACAACGTAACAAATACTACAATATGTGAAACACAAACCCTCGATTTTTTTCTCGTCTATCCACCCTTCATCACATGGGACACACGTAATCGGTGGTCCAATTTTGCGTGTACCTGACCCAGTTTATCGGAGGGGCGACAAGAGCAGCTGCTGCGATGTGGTATCGCAGGTCTTTGAGGCTCTGCGGTACAGGTGGAACATAAACGCTACTTTGAGTAACTTACAATAAAAAATAGTAAGGCGTCAAATCTGAAGACCGTGGTGTCCATTCAAGTAACGCCAGGTCAGTGGCTCACAATACAGCCTATTAAACGACGTCGCAACATCTTATCCAGATAATCTCGTACAAAACTGTTGAAATATGAAGTCCCTGCATCGGTTTCAAGTTGTTGCATTAACATTTTACAGCATCTACCGTCGATGCCGCCCCTGTCCGCGGTTTTCCGAACTATACTCTATTCATCAGAAGAATAAACCCGATGTAAACATTACGCCATGTATTCTTCGCGTATGCTTGAATCTCGCTGGATTTCATTTCACATGGAGCGGAAGCCAATCTGTGATCAGCACAGTCACGAACGATTATGATACATTTTATGCGATGTTACACGCACATAGAGAAGCGATAAGCAGGACAACAGCTTTACCGGCGCAACCCTCAAACGGAGTGGTGACTTCTTACAAGGGAACATCCCCATCGCACGTCCCTCAGATTTAGTTGTAATTTGGCACTGTGGATAGGCCTTGAAAAACTGAACACAGATCAATCGAGAAAACAGGAAGAAGTTGTGTGGAACTAGGAAAAAAATAAGCAAAATATACAAACTGAGTAGTCCATGAGTAAGATAGGCAACATCAAGGATAGTGTGAAATCAGGAGCGCCGGGTCCCGTGGTTAGCGTGAGCAGCTGCGGAACAAGGGGTCCTGGGTTCAAGTCTTCCCTCGAGTGAGAAGTTTACTTTCTCTATTTTGGAAAGTTATGATCTGTCCGTTCGTTCATTGACGTCTCTGTTCACTGTAATAAGTTTGTGTCTGTGTTTTGCGACCGCACCGCAAAACCGTGCGATTAGTAGACGAAAGGACGTGCCTCTCCAATGGGAACCGAAAACATTTGATCGCAAGGTCATAGCTCAAAGGAAAACACGTCTGATATATTCTGTACGACACTGGTGACGGCATGTGCGTCACATGACAGGAATATGTTGTCGACCCACCTAACTTGTACACTTGGCGAATGGGTAAAAAGATTCTTCTACCTTGCCCGATTTAGGTTTTCTTGTAGATGTCATAATCACTCCCAAAAAAGTGATGAAAGAGTTTGTGACATAAACTGAAAATAAAAAATTAACTTTTTACTTTTTTTTTTATTCGATGGAAGACTTGAACCAAGGACCTCTTGTTCCGCAGCAGCTCACGCTAACCACGAGACCACGGCGCTCCTCAGTTCACATTATCCTTGATGTTGCCTATCTTGCACATGGACTACTCAGTTTGTATATTTTGCTTATTTTTTTCGTAGTTCCACACAACTTCTTCCTGTTTTCTCGATTGATCTGCGTTCAGTTTTTCAAGGCCTATCCACTGTGCCAACTTATAACTAAAGCTGAGGGGGGTGCGGTGGGGAGGTTCCCTTGTTAGTATCATAAATGGCGTTGTGGGGTCCAAAAGGATACCACTCAATTTTATCCATGAAAATTAATTTACTTTACTTTCACTAGGAATATTTATTTATAAATTCCTTAATTGCCTATGTTACAACAAAAAACTTCAGTTAAACTAAAAAAAATCTCTATAAAAATCACAAAAGGAAAACAAATTTATGCAACACTACTTAACATTGAAATGAAATACAATATAAAAATTCAAACTAGTTTATTGTATCAGAAATAACACGAAAAAGTAATAGATTGCTGTGAGATAAATGTATAGTGTTTGAAAAATTAGCTGCATGTAATGAACATCAAATATGAATTGATACAGAGTTTTTCACGAATCGTCAATAATCACCCGCATTCTCCTCTTCACACTCTTTACAACCGAACGACAGGTTTGGCAAACTGGGCGACTGCAGCAGGTACAATACTGGTTCGTATTTTTCTCACTGGCACATGGACAAAGAGCACATCGTTTCCTCTTTGAATCCAGAGTGGATATTTGTGATTTTGGGAGAGGTTTCTTCAGAAGTCCTGAGATTGTTACTCTTAGTTCTTTTAGTCTGCCATTCATCAGCCTCTCATTGAGGTAGGGTTCAGTAAGCTGCCTGGCAAGTGTCTTGATGAATTCAAACCGGAAAATAGGTATATACTTCTTGCATGACGTTTGTATTACATTCGAGTTAACTCCGAGTATGTTCAGAACTGCATAAAATACAGCAAGAGGCCATCTACGTGTTCGTCTGCCTGTGCTGTAGGTAGCACACTTCTGGCCAAGAGAGTCTACGCCACCTTTTGTGCTATTGTAAAAGGAAATTATTTCTGGTTTTCCTGTTTTTGGATCTGTACTTTTTGAATGATGCATACTGGAAATCAAAATGACAGCTTTTCCTTTTTTAGGGACACAAGAAATCAATGTTCTGTCATTTGTGAAGCCATAAAGTGTTGAACCTTCCACACGCCTCTTAGATGACTGGAATTCGGATGGGATTTCCTTTTTGTTTTTCATCAATGTACCAACATAGTTCAACTTACGTTCTTCAACTCCGAAACTAATTCAATAGAGCCAATGGAGTTGTCAGCTGTAATGTTACGGTTTGTACCATAAATGGGCTTCGCTAGTCTCCGGACAGATTGAGTAGGGTTCTGAAATTTCTTTTCTTCTGGTGTCAAGCCAATGCCATCACTGTCTTTTCCAGTGTATAAATAGGCATTCAGAAGGTAATTTGTTTGAGCATCAGCTAAAATAATTATTTTCAGCCCATATTTCGCTGGTTTACTAGCCATATAAATCCTAAATGCGCATCTCCCACGAAAACCAATCAGCATTTCATGCACACATGCATGTGAACATATGTTATAAGATGCCTGAGAATTGTGAACCATTCTATCGAAAATCCAAGAAATCGCTGCTGCAGGGTCATTTTTCTTCCTCTCATCTCTGCTATTTATGTCATCAAATCTTAGGCAGTAAAGCAATATGAGCACTCTCTTCATGGATAGTGTGGCGCGGAAAATATCTCTTCCAGTGCCGTCTGTTGCAAACATAGACTCCAGATTTCCATGATTAGATCTGAAAATGGCACTGAAGTATAATAATCCAAATAGTGCCCTAAGTTCATTGACGTTCATGTCTCGTAGTTCTGTGCGCTGCTGATCAGAAAACTTTGATCGATATGAAGAAATTTTCACATTGGTATGACTCACAATTTCTTCTAACATATCTCTGGTAAACAAACACTCCCACGCTTCCAATGGACTGCATGAGTCTCCCAATCGGCTTGCAGGGCCTTTCAGAGTAGGAACTTTTATTATCAAGTTGTGGGCTGGTGTTCTCACATTCCTTTGAGGTTCTAGAGTGGACCACTTATACCTATTTCTGCCATAGAAACTAGATGATTCCCCTCTATGTTTATTTCCCTCTAATTTATCTGATTCACTAGAGTCACGACTTTGCTCTGAAGCAGTTTCATGTTCACTGTTGTAAGAAGGGTCATTTTCATCGTCCAGATCATTTGTATCACTACCCTCTTCTCCTTCTTCTAGTTCTTCTAGCGTTTTTCTCAAAAAGTCTAGAAAACTTGGATCGAGCACTGACATACATGAATGAGAGCTCGAAGCCATAGTAACACTGAAAATAAATGAACACACTCACTAAGCCTAAAAAAAAAGGACGTTTCGTTGATAAGTAAACTTGTGACGTAGGGCAAACAGAAACACTTACGGTGTCGTGGGGTCAATAATGGCACCACCCAAACTTTACAGCTGTGCACTGAGAAAGAGAACAACTCAACAATGCTGCTAGTTCGTCAGGAGGTTCACTATCAACTGCCGAGAAGGTATGTAGAACTGCCAACTATGGAATGACCAACAGAGGAAATGGCACGTGTGTACAGTTTGACTGGTATCAAAAAGGACCACACAACTCCGTTCGAGGGTTAAACTTTGATAGCACTGGTCAGCCAGCGGTCCACCTAACCTGCAATGGTGTGAGCAGTTGCAGTTCAGACGTAAAAAGCGACGAGATACGAAATAATATAGCTTCGAAAGTTACTTAATTTTTAAAAAGAATGAAATAATATTCGGCAAAACTCCAGCACTACCGAGCGCTTCTTTGGTGACCAGACGGAAAGCATGAAATGCTCTCGTTCGCACCTTACATAGTACCCTAATCACAATCAAGAGTGATGAAAATTCCTAACTTAAACACAGGGTAAGCTTTCTGAGCGAGCAACATGTGATGGAAAAGCATACTGCAAGTATTTCACCATGCTGTTGAATACTGAAGCCAATTAATTACAGTCAGTCGTCAGGTAATCTCTCAGCTCCTTCCTTATCAGAATCCGAGATATACGTTTCAGTTCTGGAACTGTCATCTGCTACGTTGATACCGAGTCAAATGGTTCAAATGGTTCTGAGCACTATGGGACTTAACATCTGAGGTCATCAGTCCCCTAGACTTAGAACTACTTAAACCTAACTAACCTAAGGACATCACACACAGCCACGCCCGAGGCAGGATTCGAACCTGCGACCGTAGCGGTCGCGCGGTTCCAGACTGAAGCGCCTAGAACTGCTCGGTCACACCGGCCGGCGGTACCGAGTCGATCAACAACAGAATCCACGAAGCCAACCAGATGCCGCATTTTCTCCTCTTCTTTTATGACGTGCCTTTCTGTATCCCACCAATGTTTGGCAGTGACATGTGAAAAAGCTGAGTGCTTTAGTTTCAGTACGTCTGGCAGCTTAACAGTCTTGTTATTTCCCTGGAAAAATCCCGTAACTTGGCTCCAGATCAGTTCTGTTGGGTTCATATTGTAATGGCAAAGTAGCAAATGCAAAATGCAGCATTTGTATGGTGTGCTCGATGATGTGAAAATGATTATTTTCCATGTTTCTACGATACTTATCTCTCTCTCTCTCTCTCTCTCTCTCTCTCTCTCTTTTCGTTTAGTCGGTTCCGACTCTTCGTGACCCCATGAACCAAATCACGCCACTTTTTCCTGTCTTGGACTTTCTCCCGTAGACCTTCCAGGTTCTAACACATTGCTTCTGTGATGCCATCGATCCACTCATCCTCTGACGTCCTCTTCTTCTAGTTCCTTCAATCTTCCCCAGCATTAATGTTTTTTTCCAGCGAGGGATGCCTTCGCATTGTGTGTCCAAAGTAGGTCAGCTTTTGTTTTAACATTAGACCTTCCAGGGAGAAATCTGGTTTTATTTGCTCCAATATTGATCTGTTGGTTCTCTTTGCAGTCCATCTACATCTGTGGTATAAAACAATGAACATAGTCCAAATAAAGAGTATTTGGTTTTGATTTTTGCCTTAAAAATTAAATTATGTTTTCTTAATTTAAGCAAGTTTTATTAATAGTCTTGCATAAAATATCGATAATAAAGAATTTATATTTGAAATGAAAACAGGAATTTCGTGTGCAATATGCAATTACAAATATGAAGACGTGCATTATTTATAAAAAATGATGATGAATTTTACAATTACAAGAATGTAGGTATTTCAAATTGAACGAAGAAAAAAAGACTCAGCCGAGGATTGAACCAGATAATTTTGCACTGCATATATTTTCAAACTGCAACGCTACCGATACCCCTATAAATACAATATGAATGTGTATCTCAACTGTATCTAATACAGTCTATCGGAAAACTTCAAAGCCGATTACCTCTGTAAATTTATGAAAAAACATTAAGAACAACCTATTTCTCAGCACTTTTTAACACTGTTCCACATGCATGTTTCACTACGGAAGAGTAAGCAGCCTCAGCAATTTTCATACTGGGTATTAACAGTGCGACAATGAAGAGCACAACAGTGGAGAGGCTGTGACTGTAAACAACTAAAGCCTGAATAAGAAATACGTCGTTGGCTCTTAATACATTTTAATATCTTAAAGTTTCATTTAACGTAACTTAATAATAACATATCTCATACATAAGTAGGATCTACCTCCAAGAGCGTAACAACACCAGAGTACGTGTGCTGCGGCTTGTGACCAATCATCGCGTTTGTGTTTGTTTACATCAGGTTTATTCTTATGATGAATGGAATGTACCTTGCCGACACCACGTTCAAACAAGTCTTTGACGGTTTGTCTTTCACAAACTACTTCGTTCGTAGAGTTATGTTTCGTCAATCTGCGTCAATTAGGACTTTATAATTATCGTGCAGGTCATTATGAAAATTACAGCCTATGGAATGGAAGTTATCATTGTTTGCGTCGGATGTATATTTGATACTGTTGACAGTTTTTGGCTAACTGTAGTAACGTTTCCCTTTTTCGCCATTGCTTCTAGTCTCACTGAGTTACCTTAGGCCGCTATTAGCCGAGGATCACGACTGGCGTCATCCGTGACGTCACAAGTAGCGCGGCTAGCTTGGGCTAGCTGCCAGAGATTTTATGAACCAGGCAACTTGGAGCGCCACTTTTTAGTAATCGCTCACTTCTCATCGGGAAATTGTCAGGTGATAGGATGACATCATATGAAGAACTACTTCCCTTCACTCTTCTATTTAATATGGAAGAAACAATTGTGTGGGAAAATGAGAAATCTTCCGAAGTATATGATTCGATTGACTCGAGGACTGTATTACACACAGTTTGACGGGCTAAGTGCGGACGACAGTAAATTTTTCAGTTATCTTCGAAGGTCAAAATCGTCATTTTACGAGCTACTTGACTACTTACAAGAAGATATAACTGGAATCAACAAAAACTAAACACTTGTTTTCAGCAGAAGAGAAATTGGTCCTCACGCTGAGGTAAGTAACGTAGTCGTTACTTTATTACTGATAGTATGTTTTCAGAAATTTTCTATATTTTTGAAAAATAATTTTTGGCACTAGTAATAACAGTGAACTTTTGATAAATAAGGTAGGCAGAAACCAACTACTAGGTAGGTCTTTGTACATGTGTATTTATTTATAAATCATGAAACAGTGTACATTTATATGCTAGTTACTTGTTTGTGGTACGTTATTATCCGACTGATAATATGTTAGTGGCTGCACTTGCAGAGAAGTGAAGGAGGAAATTGGATGGGGTGATGAAATGGTTCGGCACAGGTAGTCCAACATGATGTGGCTACTGTTTGTCATCTGGGGCTTATGCTGCTGCAAGAACTCTAATTATTTCAGAATGTAATTTCAGTTTTCTTTCAGGAAACGCTTTGCGAATGTCTTGCAGAAGGGAGAGAAGGAAGTGGCTGTCTTCATCATTCGGTTCCTCCTTGGAAAGTGCTTCTGCGGCGATCTTTTTTAACGTCACAATAATGAGTTTATCGTCTACACTTTTACGTTTCTTCCTTATTCTGCTTTTGGTTTTTCCCAATTCGGATACATTTTTCACACCTGTCTCGATCAACTTCTGTGCCAGTGTCTTCGTGGTCAAAGCTCCTGTCCTCTGTCTCTGTATCTCTTGTTGTTTTCTAAGAAAATATTTCTAAGAAGCGCTGTTGTTCAAAATAAATGTTTGCTTTTTGTTAAAAACTTGAGTGCAGCTTTTTATATTCTTCGCCCTTTGAAACTCTCGAGCTTAACAAGAACGAATAGATTTTAATTTATTCTGTGTGATTGTCACTGTAAAAAGAAAATTACATGATATAGAGAGAAGTGAAACGCAGTGTGCCAAGAGAGATCCAAATACAACAGCAGATTCTGTGCTCGAGTGGTAGGCTATGTCTTACGCGCGCGCTGGTCCATAGGGCGAAAAATAGCGCCGCTAGTGGCACACGGCTAATAGCCTTCACACACCGCAATGCCCCGTGACGGTGTTGGGCAATTCCCCGGTGGACAGAGGTGTTGCCCAGGCCCGGCACCTATAGTGTATCAGTGGCGCCACTAGCTGCCGTCGGCTAATACACATAGTGCACTCATGACGTCATGAGCGGCGCCACGGGGCCCAGGTGAAAGGCCGTGGCGTGAAAGTCACAGCAAGTGACACTGCGGGTCTTACGAGTGCCAGCAGCCGTCTCGGAAGAGGGGGGGAGGGGGCGGTAACTACAGGGTGATCGAAAAGTGAGTATAAATTTGAAAACTTAATAAACCACGGAATAATGTAGATAGAGAGGTAAAAATTGACACATATGCTTGGAATGACATGGGGTTTTATTAGAAAAATAAAAAAAGTTCACAAAATGTTCGGAAGATGGCGCTGGACAGCAAAACTGCTACCGTGACGGGTGAGAGGTACGCCAATATGTTACAGAATTGCATCATCCCCAGACTGGCTGATAAATACCTGCTGGAACGTACGATGTTTATGCAGGATGGCGCTCCACCCCATGTTGCTAGACGCGTGAAAGATCTCTTGCGCGCGTCGTTTGGTGATGATCGTGTGCTCAGCCGCCACTTTCGTCATGCTTGGCCTCCCAGGTCCCCAGACATCAGTCCGTGCGATTATTGGCTTTGGGGTTACCTGAAGTCGCAAGTGTATCGTGATCGACCGACATCTCTAGGGATGCTGAAAGACAACATCCGACGCCAATACCTCACCATAACTCCGGACATGCTTTACAGTGCTGTTCACAGCATTATTCCTCGACTACAGCTGACGAATGATGGTGGACATATTGAGCATTTCCTGTAAAGAACATCATCTTTGCTTTGTCTTACTTTGTTATGCTAAT
The DNA here is from genome assembly GCF_023864345.2 of Schistocerca serialis cubense. NCBI lineage: Eukaryota > Metazoa > Arthropoda > Insecta > Orthoptera > Acrididae > Schistocerca > Schistocerca serialis. Next base: position 395,952,834 of record NC_064644.1, on the reverse strand, counting down.
TATTGCTATTCTGATCAGATGAAGCGCCATCTGTCGGCCATTTATTGAACATTTGTATTTTTTTGGTTCTAATAAAACCCCATGTCATTCCAAGCATGTGTGTCAGTTTGTACCTCTCTATCTACATTATTCAGTTTTCAAATTTATACTGACTTTTTGATCACCCGATATTTCAGACGAGTTTAGTAATACGGGACAGTGCGTTTAAAAGCTTTACTGTCCTTGAAAATTGGCACGCAAGATAATAATAATAAATTCACATATTTCTATGAACTGTTTTTGCACTAAGAAAACTGGTTATATTATAGATTCCGCTTTACAAAAGTCACGTTACCAAAAATGTCACGTGTTTCAGACAATTTCCAACACATCTTTTAGATGATTATTTATTGAAGTTATGTGATTCAGTTAAGGAAAATTGTCACTATATACTAAAAACTTGACTGGAATACTCTCTTTTAAATTCTGAAGGTGGCAGGGGTAAAATACAGGGAGCGAAACGCTATTCACAATTTGTGCAGAAACCAGATAGCACTTATAAGAGTCGAGAGACATGAAAGGGAGGCAATGGTTGGGAAGGGAGTGAGACAGGGTTGTAGCCTCTCTCCGATGTTATTCAACTGTATATTGAGCAATCAGTAAAGGAAACAAAAGAAAAATTCGGAGTAGGTATTAAAATTCATAAAGAAGAAATAAAAACTTTGAGGTTTGCCAATGACATTGTAATTCTGTCAGAGACACCAAAGGACTTGGAAGAGCAGTTGAACGGAATGGACAGTGTCTTGAAAGTAGGATATAAGATGAACATCAACAAAAGCAAAACGAGGATAATGGAATGCAGTCGAATTAAGTCGGGTGATGCTGAAGGAATTAGAGTAGGAAATGAGACACTTAAAGTAGTAAAGGAGTTTTGCTATTTGGGGAGCAAACTAACTGATGATGGTCGAAGTAGAGAGGATATAAAATGTAGACTGGCAATGGCAAGGAAAGCGTTTCTGAAAAGAGAAATTTGTTAACATCGAGTATAGATTTAAGTGGCAGGAAGTCGTTTCTGAAAGCATTTGTATGGAGTTTAGTCATGTATGGAAGTGAAACATGGCCGATAAATAGTTTGGACAATAAGAGAATAGAAGCTTTCGAAATGTGGTGCTACAGAAGAATGTTGAAGATTAGTTGGGTACATCACATAACTGATGACGAGGTATTGAATAGAATTGGAGAGAAGAGAAATTTGTGGCACAACTTGACTAGAAGAAGGGATCAGTTGGTAGGGCATATTCTGAGGCATCAAGGGATCACCAATTTAGTATTGGAGGGCAGCGTGGAGGGTAAAAATCGTAGAGTGAGACCAAGAGATGAATAAAAATGGTTCAAATGGCTCTGAGCACTATGCGACTTAACTTCTGAGGTCATCAGTCGCCTAGAACTTAGAACTAATGAAACCTAACTAACCTAAGGACATCACACACATCCACGCCCGAGGCAGGATTCGAACCTGCGACCGTAGCGATCGCTCGGCTCCAGGCTGTAGCGCCTAGACCCGCACGGCCACTCCGGCCGGCAGAGATGAATACACTAAGCAGATTCAGAAGGATGTAGGTTGCAGTAGATACTAGGAGATAAAGAAGCTTGCACAGGATAGAGTAGCATGGAGAGCTGCATCAAACCAGTCTCAGGACTGACGATCACAACAACAACAACACCATACTAAAAACAGTCAAATTTTTCATAAATACAACCACACAGTAGAAAAAGCCAAATACTCATTGTGTAAGGCATGTTGCTTATTTAAAAACTTAAAAACTATATTTTTCAGTTATTTAATGCTAATTATTCTCCTAAATTTATCCTTACATTTTTGTACACAAAAATGTAGTTTTGTTATAATTATTCACTACTGACATACAGGAAATGAATTCAAACTGTAAACTGAATCATTACCGTTTCTGAAACATTCTAACATACAGATAAAATTGCGCAGCATCATTGGCAGTCGATGTATAGTCGTTGTTGAGGCAACTTGCACGCGTAAATCTTTTTCTATGTCTAATAGTTTGGTCAACATGGATGCTTGTTTTTGTGAATTGCGCTTATCATGAAAGAGCTCTGTTTAGTAAGGAAAAAAAAAAATTGTTCGTGTAGTTTTGACATGCTGACAAAAACGGAAATGTTGAAACGTCCCCTTAGAAAAAATTTATACTGACTGTGCTTAAACTGACACACAACATTTTTAGCGCAACGCAATCTGACTTTCAAAAATCCCTACAAAAGAATGGCCCTGAATAACATTAAACTATACCTTTCAGAAATCACTTACCTCACAAAAATCTTCATTACTCTAACTACTGCAATACAGCGAGCACCACTACTGCCAGCTAAATAAAAGATTCAAACTACGGAAGGCACTAACTACTGATAGGAATAGTTAGCAAATGAAAGATATTAATAGAGAACAAACAATGTATTTACCTTAATATCATCATATATATATATATATCAGTTCATGACAAATTTCAAACTCCGCCATCTCTCTCCCCACATCCACCACTGCTGGCGGCTCACCTCCAACTGCGCAACGCTACGCGCTGTTCCCATCCAGCTGCCGCTGCCCAACACTACAATGGCAGACAACAGTGCAAACTAGACATAGACTGCACACAGCACAGCCAATGATTTTTATACAGAGGTGGCGTTACCAATAAAAAAACCTAAACAGCCTACTTACATAGCCCCCATGCTCCCCACAAAAAATTTTACAAATTGTTTTGGGCAGTGGCCAATAATGATTTGATAAAATTTTTCATAATTACAATAACAAAGAAATCAAATGCACACACTTATTGATACAATGTTGGTCAAAAGCTAAAATTTTCTCACACTCCATAAAGACAGTCCTAATCGTTCATCACAGTAACATTGCAGTGTTTTTCACAAAGTCTGAGCAGTAAAAGAAAATGCACGCAGAAGTAGTGGATTTCCATGCAGTCTTGAAGAAGTAGTGTTGTTCTTCCAACGGAAAGACAGTGCAGACTCTCGACGTGCAGACAGGTAATGGGCCACAACAGAGGAAACCCACAGCAGAGTCATTCGACGTTTTGAAGAATATTGGTAGGTAGGTTATCACAGAGTAGACCCACTGTAGTCCTGGTAGAGATTACGGTTTTGGTAAGTAGGCTGTTTAGGTTTTTTTATTGGTAACGCCACCTCTGTATAAAAATCACTGGCTGTGCTGTGTGCAGTCTGTGTCTAGTTTGCACTGTTGTCTGCCATTGTAGTGTTGGGCAGCGGCAGCTGGAAGTGAACAGCGCGTAGCGTTGCGCAGTTGGAGGTGAGCCGCCAGCAGTGGTGGATGTGGGGAGAGAGATGGCGGAGTTTGAAATTTGTCATGAACCGATATATATATGATGATATTAAGGTAAATACATTGTTTGTTCTCTATTACTATCTTTCATTTGCTAACTATTCCTATCAGTAGTTAGTGCCTTCCGTAGTTTGAATCTTTTATTTAGCTGGCAGTAGTGGTGCTCGCTGTATTGCAGTAGTTCGAGTAATGAAGGTTTTTGTGAGGTAAGTGATTTCTGAAAGGTATAGTTTAATGTTATTCAGGGCCATTCTTTTGTAGGGATTTTTGAAAGTCAGATTGCGTTGCGCTAAAAATATTGTGTGTCAGTTTAAGCACAGTCAGTATAAATTTTTTCTAAGGGGACGTTTCATATGTCGACCCTTAGCCTAGGATACCTCACTGGAATCTTCTGATTTTTTTCTTGTAGTTTGTGTAATTAGTGTAGCTATTGTTTATTGCTAGCGCGTAATTGTAGAGAGAATCTCCTTTGTAGTTGAGTCTTTCGTTGTTGTACAGTAAAACAGTTGTGGCATGCATGTAGATTTGCACCAAGTATTTCGCAGTTGCAATTAACTAGATATTATTTCAGTGTTATGTTAATGTGTTCTCTTATTTTTGCTATTCAAAGCCTGCTTTTCTGTGTTATCATGTGAAATATTGTGAAAATAATGGCGTGTAAAAAACGTAACACTAGGCTCCAAAGTAAACAGAGAAATAATAGTGACGACGAGCGTAGCTTGCCAGCACCACTGTGTGATGAATTAACAGACGTTCAAAGTAGTAATTTGGTAACTGTGCATAGGGAAATGGAGCGGGCTGCAAACAGTGGCGTAGACAGTGAAACAGGTAGTGAACAGGGAAGCATTATCGATCGATCGCTCGGCAACAGCTCGCCTCAGGAATCCGAAATGACAGGACACAATTTTGCAAATACTGTAGATTCAGGTTTTGCGTCCTCACCGTTTTCTCAAATGAGTCAAGACACATTTTCCGCTTGTCAAAATGTGAATGTTGCCGGTGCAAATTCACTGCCGAAAAGCACTGAGGAACATGTTTCAGACACCAGTGCATTGTTATTACAATTAATGCAACAAATGGGACAAAACCTTGAAAAAGTTAGACACAATGGAATAAAATCAGAGACAAACACAGCAAAAGCTTCAAAAGTTAGACACAGTGGAACAAAATCTTAAAAAGTTAGACTCATTGGAACAAACTCTTGAACAAACACGTGAAGATTTAACTACTGAGTTACATAACATTGAATCGAAATGTCAAAAAGTCTGTAATGACGTAAAAACTCAAATTTGTGAGCATTTTCAACCTATTTTTTCGCGGCACGAAATTGCATTACAGAATCACGAAGCAGCCATAAAAGAACTGCAAACCATTGTTCATGAACATCATGAGACCTTGTGGGCTAAAATTGACTCAGTTGCATCTACCGATTCGGTTACGCAACTTGCAAAAACTCAGGGAAACTTAAAGGACACAATAGATTCGATTTTAACACAAATGGACACTCTGAAACTTGGTTCAGAAAAACATACTGAGGAAATGTGTTCACTATCGGAGAAAGTAGCCGAACTTTCGGATCAGGTCACTAACCTATCTACAAAGGCAGATGATGATCTGAATGACACAAGACCCGTAGCCTTCACTGACACAGAAGAGTATGAACAAATTAGAAAATTCAAACAAAATCAAAATCAAATCAATACACAGTCCAAAAGAGAAATCCGGGAAGTACAAGATCAGTTGACGCAGGTAATACAAGAATTACGTATTTCAGAGGACACTCGCGTCCCAATACGGGAAGAGGGACATAGAAATACGGAACAGCCACAAAATAATAACACAGGGCACTTCGGAAATTTTGAAAGAAATTGGCAAGGTACACCGAATTTTGAAATGGAACCGCCGAAACGACGTAACAATGACCGATATGCGACTAGCCGACATGATGACTTTGACTATAAGCTGTTCATTACTACACGTAAATTCAAAACATTTAAGAATTCTGGCAATGACATTCATCCACAAGCGTGGCTTCATCAATTCTCTCATTGTTTTCCTCCCAACTGGTCATTAGAGCATAGATTAGAATTTATGTGTGGCTACTTAGAGAATGAACCAGCTGTGCGAATGCGATCGGTCATTCACGATTGCCACAGTGAAGGAGAATTTTATCATGCATTCCTCTCAGCATATTGGTCTCAAGCTACACAAGACCAGTGAAACATAGCATCATGATGATGAAACACTTTGAACAATCTGAATTTTCCAGTCTTGTCAAATATTTTGAAGACATGTTGCATAAGAATCAATATCTTTCAAACCCATACAGCCCTTCAGAACTCATCCGCATTTGCTTAATCACATTACCTGAACATTTACGACATATTATTTTGGCAGGACGTTGCAAAGACGACATTGAAGCTTTTCAGGGACTCTTACAAGAATTAGAAATTGACACAGACTGTCACGGGATGCGAAAACAGGAAAACAATCACTACAGGTCACATCCGTCACAATTCCGTGACGACAGAAACAATAACTGAACACGACAGGTCTATTCTTACAACGCAAATCGTGACCAAAATAGACACCACCCGTACGACAACCGTTGGCAGAGTAGTAATAATTACAGGGAAAGATCACCTCTCGGCGGTAATGACTATCACAGAGACAATCAGAGAAACAAACAATATGGGAACCAAAATAATTATTATCAAGGGAGACAGAATAACTTTAGACGCAACGGTCCAGCGCGCAGTCACGACTCAGGGAGAAATTCTCCACCATGTGACCGACAAGAAAGAAACTATGGAATCTACCGACATGACGACAGACGATATGATCGTAACGACAGACCTGAATTGCATCAGAACTGGCGGGATTTAAACAGGGCAGGGCCCTATCGTCACGGTGAATTTGTAGAAGTTAGGTCTCCAAATCCCAATAACGACGCGCCAACAAAGAGACAATAGGCAATGACTCACACCGCTGGCAGCCACAAAACATACTTATGAAACGTCCCCTTAGAAAAAATTTATACTGACTGTGCTTAAACTGACACACAATATTTTTAGCGCAACGCAATCTGACTTTCAAAAATCCCTACAAAAGAATGGCCCTGAATAACATTAAACTATACCTTTCAGAAATCACTTACCTCACAAAAATCTTCATTACTCTAACTACTGCAATACAGCGAGCACCACTACTGCCAGCTAAATAAAAGATTCAAACTACGGAAGGCACTAACTACTGATAGGAATAGTTAGCAAATGAAAGATATTAATAGAGAACAAACAATGTATTTACCTTAATATCATCATATATATATATATCGGTTCATGACAAATTTCAAACTCCGCCATCTCTCTCCCCACATCCACCACTGCTGGCGGCTCACCTCCAACTGCGCAACGCTACGCGCTGTTCACTTCCAGCTGCCGCTGCCCAACACTACAATGGCAGACAACAGTGCAAACTAGACACAGACTGCACACAGCACAGCCAGTGATTTTTATACAGAGGTGGCGTTACCAATAAAAAAACCTAAATAGTCTACTTACAATGTGAAATAAACTAGTAAAGAAAAGCTTCTTCATTTCGAATTAAAAATGAAAACTGGACCTTTTTTCATTCCCAGACAACGAAGAAAAGATCCTTGGATCTGGAATTATTATACAGATTAGCACAAAACTGTTGTATCGGCCGCCGCACAACACCAGTCAACACGGCGCGGCGTGCAACAACACGCGCGGCACATAGCGAGTACCGCCGCCACCGCACACGATATCAACAACTGACGCAAGTGAAGTGGGTTAGCGGCAGCGTACACACCACTATCGATACGGATTACCCTGGCGGCGCTGCCCTTTGCTACCAGAGTGAGCAACCGTATAAGGGCGCCATCTACCAACACTCTTGATTCGCCGGACCTGCGGATTTAAGCGCGCTCCCTGAACCCGTTTAACCAGTTCAATCTTCGCCGATGACTGTGTTACTACCCGGCTGCTGGATTCACGACGACCGAACCGTACTGTGGCCTCCCTGGCTGGAAACTTGCGACGCGTCGGTATCGACTGGTAGGCGGTGGTTTGGGACTTGTATTCTCTACTAGTGACTCTGATTTCTCCTTGGCGCTACAGCCAACGAAGTGTTGTGTAGTCGAACTTAAGTTTTGTTTTGAGTGACATAAGGTCAAATAAATTTGGTTATCACGGAATATTTGTTGTGTTATAGTGCGGACATAACAAAAACCATACTCAAATACGAACTTCTTTACGGAATTTATGTAATGACGACCTTTCCGATAACACTATAAATGCGTTGCAGACTACATATTTTTATTTCAAATCTGCAAAAGTGTTTACTTTGTAAGAGAGCAAAGGATAGGAAGACATCATAGAACGAAAATGAAACATAGACTCCAATGAGGAGGGAAACTTTGTTATTGCAATCTACTTTTATGAGATTCCTTTACAATTGTCAGGGGATGTTCTAAGGAAAATGTAACCAACGAAGACAAACGGAAAGAAAAAAAGCATGCAGAGAATGCATTACAAGAAACATTGGCTCACTCGACTGGTTTGTCACCAAACCAGCTCAAGTGAACGCTTGTAGATTATAACCTATCACCAGAAGGGAACCGACAATACCAAAGAAACAATGGGTATTGTTACTAGACGAGCAGCAGAACCCATGAATCAATATAAGAGCGTAAATCTCATTGATATCCATCATGGAAATGGAAGAGCTTGTTTTCATATAACTTCCATTGTAGAAAAGCCCATATACTCCACAACCAGTGGTCACCACGTGTCACACGATGTGGAAATAACGACGCAGTCGTGAAGGCAACAACAACAACGAGGTACATGGAACATTTTGTGCACTCTGCACTACTGCTGACAGGTTTCATAGACACGAAACTTCTAACCTTGTCCCACCTTTGCCGCTCTTGCAAAATCCATACTATTGGGTTGTTTGCAATTATACACTCTGGGGTTCTACAACGTTTAGAGAAAAAGACGTAGACTGCTGTAGGATGTTTTCGGAAACTTCTATTAAACCGGTCTCACTCGCTGCAGTGGAGAGTAAACTTCTGCTAAATGACATCCATCTCATTCTAAAGTTCTGCAACGCAAGCTCATACGGCACTGGCGGAAGCTCTTGTCGTGGTTTTTACGGAGTAACTGCAAGACGACCTGGCGTGAGTCGGCTTCAGCACAACACCGACTGTCGACAATATTCGAAAAGACACTCACTCAAGGATTTCAACTCAGTTTATTTGTACTCGTTCTTTCCAGGTAGTCCACAACTTAACGAAAAGTCACTGTTTTCGCTTCAAACTAACCTGGAAATCTGTTGCGTCTCTCACTTATTTGGAAATATAACTCGACTGCGGTAGAACTTGTTCCACTCAAGTTGAGTCAGGAGTTACCAAGAAACACTTGCAAGGAGAGCTGCCGACTGAATCATCATGGAATGTCCGACGCTGAAAACTAAAAAGGGAAGGAAGGAGAATGGCAAATTAGTCTCCATTATTAAATGTGAAGAGGAATGTTACTTCGACTGAATGAATGGTTTGCAACCACAAAACCGTCACAATTTAAACACCTGGGAATAAAATCGCCCGTGGACTTCCGATATAATGGTCGTACAATTCGATTTGTGAGTCACAGTTTCTTTAACAATGCTAGGGATTTCAAGAATTCTGATCTCATTTAGCGCAAAGAAAACAAGATTAAAATTTTAACGTCATGCCCTCCCGAGGGAGGACTCAAACCTTCGCCGGGACCAGCCGCACAGTCCATGACTGCAGCGCCTTAGACCGCTCGGCTTTGTCTGTAGCAATTTCACCTGAGCAATCACCTGAGTACAAAAGACAGCTCCGCCAATGCACTGCCTTTTACATCATGTGTACGCGATACTACTGCCATTTGTTTATGTGCATACCGCTAGCACATGTCTTTTGTCACTCATTGCATCATATAAATCTGATGGGGCAAGTCGCGCACACTGCATGTACTTGCGTACCATCCAATAGGCCACGACAGAGATAATAGCTACATTATTGCGTCAGCAACGCTCTACCAAACAGCAATGATTGCATTTCTCATTGTCTATAATAACACAATATTTCAGTGCAATGGAAATTTTACACGTAAGAATTGCTCATTTAAAAAAAAAAATTTATTTAAAAACGAAAAAATTAGCACTGCTGTTTTGAGTCATAGATCGCCTACTTCACTTTTTTATAAAATAAAATTTTTATAAAATAAAATTTTTATAAAATAAAATAAAATAAAAAAAACTTGTTAGAACCGAGACCAAACAATTAACGAAAAGAACCGACTATTTAGTACTAAAATACCGGTATCGATTTTAACCGGTCAGTTTTTCCCATCTCTAGCATTTACTCAGCTGATGATGGTGATGTGACGGGGATGAAATAAACCCGTTGCCTAATTGAAAAAGACCATTTTGGCCTTCCGCTTAAGTGATTTATGAAATCTACTGCACGCGGAGGCAGTTTACAAACAGAACTGTTGAATACAGTTTAACCATGCAAGAGCCTGAAGGTGTTATAATATGAATAATATTAAACGCGCTCAAGAAAGAACGCCAGATGCTAGTCGCAGCTCCTTGCGCACTGCAGTATAGAATGGCCGTGACATTCCAAACAGGAAAACGCTGAACAAAGAAAGAGGAATCACTGGATGATTGTGGTTTGGCCACGAAAGGTACTCAACAGTCCCATATCTAAAGAATGGCACCGTGAAACCACCAATAGTTTACAGAATGAGATTTTCACTCTGCAGCGGAGTGTGCGCTGATATGAAACTTCCTGGCGGATTAAAACTGTGTGCCCGACCGAGACTCGAACTCGGGACCTTTGCCTTTGCGAGCAAGTGCTCTACCATCTGAGCTACCGAAGCACGACTCATGCCCGGTCCTCACAGCTTTACTTCTGCCAGTATCTCGTCTCCTACCTTCCAAACTTTACAGAAGCTCTCCTGCGAACCTTGCAGAACTAGCACTCCTGAAAGAAAGGATACTGCGGAGACATGGCTTAGCCACAGCCTGGGGGATGTTTCCAGAATGAGATTTTCACTCTGCAGCGGAGTGTGCGCTGATATGAAACTTCCTGGCAGATTGAAACTGTGTGCCCGACCGAGACTCGAAGGTAGGAGACGAGATAATGGCAGAAGTAAAGCTGTGAGGACCGGGCGTGAGTCGTGCTTCGGTAGCTCAGATGGTAGAGCACTTGCCCGTGAAAGGCAAAGGTCCCGAGTTCGAGTCTCGGTCGGGCACACAGTTTCAATCTGCCAGGAAGGTCCACCAATAGTTGTTGCAAGAAATATTTGCTTCCAGACAAATAAGCTTCGGTCAAGCGACCACTTCAGTTTACGTATTAACACGTCAAGTTTAAAGAATGTTTCTTGGCATCAAATAATGTATAAAAGACGTACATGTATGTGCCAGATGCTGCAACTGTAAAAGAGTTATGTAATTGACGCAAGATAGCTTCCACAAACTTGATGAAATGTTTGTGGTGACTTGAAGATTATCGCTTAACCGAAATTGTCTGGAAATATTGACTCGTTACACCACGATTCTATAAATTCAATGAAGCTCTAATGAACCAATATACCATTCAGTTTCACCCCTTACTCTTTCAGATTAAAATTATTAGGGTGGTTAGTAAGTCTCTATGACTTATCTGTATAGTCTTGCGTAATATTTGCTTGTGGCTGCCAGCACATGAGTCTTGTCAAATCAAATCTGGTAGTCTCCTGGCTACAAAGTGCCAGGGTTAGAACTGAAATAGTGGCAACTGTTTATTCACAACCGATAGAAAAGAGTTACATGTTTGCACCTGCTACTGTCCTTCAAAGTAGTCACCAGCGTTGTGTAGAACCCGTTGCCAGCGATGTGGAAGGCGTAGTATACCGTTAGCAGAGCCTGTTCTGTTGATGGTGTGAATGGAGCGGTCTACGCCTGTCGAATCTCTGGAACAGTTCTGAAGCGAATGCCACTAAGTAGTTCCTTCATCTTCGGAATCAAATCAAAGTCACAAGGACTTAAGTCCTGGGAGTATGGTGGATGGTACAGTACTTCCCAGTCCCATCGACCGAACAGAGCAGCCACAGCTTGCGCTGTACGTGCCCGCGCATTGTCATGGAAAATGATGGGTGGGTTGCGCAGAGAGTGTCGCCGCTTCTTTCGCAAAGCTAGTCGCAGGTGTCTTAAGTCCTTGAGGCTTTGATTTGATTCCGAAGATAAAGGAACCACTTCGTGGCATTCGCTTCAGAACTGTTCCAGAGATTCGACAGGCAGTAGACCGCTCCATTAGCACCATCAACAGAACAGGCTCTGCTAACGGTATACTACGCCTTCCACATCGCTGGCACCGCGTTCTACACAACGCTGGTGACTATTTTGAAGGACAGTAAGAGGTGCAAACATGTAATTCTTTTGTATCGGTTGTGAATAAATAGTTGCCGCTATTTAAGTTCTAACCCTCGTATGTTCCGCATCACCTGATCTGTCTGCTTCTCCCGTTCTAAAGTCGCCCTTGTCTTCTTCTAGTGTCTTTTTCGGCTGTTATTTCAGTAGAATCTACGTACATGTGGGCACTACTCTAAGCTATCCTACGAGTTCCTACTTTTTCAGCGGTCTGCGAGCATTCTTTGCCGACTTTAGGTGTTTTTGTATCTTTCGGATGTGTTTGTTGATTATGTTGCTATTCATTTTTGTCAAAATATTTCCTATGTGGTCAGCGACATCTATACTGAACGGCAGAAAAACCTTGGATTTTGCAGATGCCTGTAAATCGTTATGATCATTTCCTGGCTGGATTAACACTTTTTCTTTTTATCTCAGTGAGCGAGTATCCAAGGGCAACTACAGAAGGGGAGAAACAGATCAGCTGTTGCGGAACATGCTTTGCAGCCTCCAGGAGACTGCTCAGGTATTGGCAGCCACAAGCAGATACAATGAAAGACTATACAGGGAGGACACAAATTACTCTTTTGTTTTTGTATAATTTAAAAAAAAATGACAGTTACAGGAAGGTAACACATAACCATGATCGTACACACTACGTGCGTTACGAGCGCTGTGCAGATTAAGGTGTCGCTACGTGCTTGATTTTCTGTCGGGGTTGTCTCCATTAGGGAAGATGGCTTCACCGCGCCTCTAGAGCGTTCCCTACCTAACGTATAAATAAATTTAAAAAATTCATTAAGAGTGGAGACAAACCCTCATGAGAATTCCAGCTCACAGAATTCCCCAGAAGATCCTAAAACAACAAGCCGAATGGGAAAAAGAGATATTGGAAGACCTCGAAAAAGATGGGAATTATTTTGTTTGTGAGTACTGATCTGGCAGCAGCCTTATCCGTGAAAGTAAAATGATAATGATGATCTTATAAACTTGGGTACGGCATCATATGCACTACTGACTGTATCTTCGAGACCTGGGATAGGAGCCCCTACAGAGTGGTTGGCAGTGACCAAGTCTCGAAAGTACCTGTAAAAATTTAGCTCTGCCTGTTTCAAATGCTTGCACTGAAATAGAACGTGAGTCATCACATTGACAGTAGGATGTATCCAATACGCCGATTCTTTTTGTGAGGGGTCAGGGAGAGATCCAGGGCTGAGACGCATGTGCACGATATACGGTATTATTTTAACGCTCGTTTGTACTGTACAGTAGAAACCCTGGCTGTCTTGATATGATGGGCTGTGTAGCTTTAACCCCTTGTCTTCTGACTATCAGTCCATTCTTTCTGCCAAGAAAAAATCGCTTGTAGTTTTATTTGCAAAAGGTAATCTGTGTACAGGAGTTTTATGTCCATGGGTCTTCCGCTTATAATCGCTTCTCTCGCTAGTTGAGCTACTTTGTCCTTGTATTCAGTGCCAGAATTTGATTGTATACAACGAATTCTATAACGTGATCAGACTTTCTTGCTGGAGGATAGTGATCCACTTGGTCTAGGGTGTATTTAGAAGTATATTTGCGCCAGTTCCGGTAGCTAACAGATTTCAGAACGCTTTGCGAGTCAGTGATTATTACTGCTTTGAGGATTTTGAGAGATTTTACGTATTGTACTGCCTGTAGAACAGCGAACATTTCAACGAGAAATATCGAAGCATCGCCTAACAGCTGAAACTTTCTTTCTCCGCAGTTTGTGCCCAGAAGAAAGCGTATCTCGTATAAGGTTCCGCATCCATTTTTCAGCCATTGGTATACATTTGAGTATAGCTTGCCCACTTCTCCGGTACGACGTAGGTGAAAACTGCCCATATCCTTTTCCGTTGCTGGAACAATCAACGCAGGTTGCATGACTGAATTGAGAAGAGCCATGATAATCATACGAGAACGTTGGAACGACGTCAGTCACGTGAATTTAGTTTGCAGGTATTTTCAGTGTTCGTATCTTTCATAGTGGTTCAAATGGCTCTGAGCACTATGGGACTCAACTGATGAGGTCATCAGTCCCATAGAACTTAGAACTACTTAAACCTAACGAGATCACACACATCCATGCCCGAGACAGGATTCGAACCTGCGACCGTAGCGGTGACGCGGTTCCAGACTGTAGCGCCTAGAACCGCTCGGCCACTCCTGCCGGCCGTTCATAGTGAAGAAACTGTGTTTTCCTTGGATGCCTACAATGCCCGATGAGAGAGAGAGCATTTCCGACTTTGTGATCAGTGGATAGAAGGTATCTGCCATTCTGTGTAAAACATGATCACACAGCATTGTCCTGCAAAGATGTTGCTTCCAGAAGAAAGGCGTTAGTGGAGAAGGAAAGCATAGCTCCGATGCACGTACGTAGGCTTGTGTGCTATAATTTGTTCAACAGCGCCAGGTACTTTTTAACCGTATCGTGATAGATCAGTGGCCCGATTCATGTTTTCGTGCGGTCCGCGGTTCTCACCAATTTTTTTACAATAATATTCAGCTAACAACCAACAGTCGAATCTAAAACGTCAACTAACGGTTAAGAACTTCTGAAGACTGTATTTTTCATGCTCAGTAACAATTAAAAATATAATATTTTGAGATGTGCTTAATTTTAATGGACGTAGGTGAATTCCAGTGTCAACTAAGCAAAGTTGGCCGCTTATCTCAGGTGTAGATGCATAAGTAGCGAGGTCACTGCGGCGTTAGAGGATGTGAGAGGAAAAATGTTTTATTGTTTGTCTTTTCAAGGAGGTGCGCGTTTCTTATGAATCAGCTGCTGTTGTATAAATTTTTACATGGAAGTAACCTGGATTCGTGAATGAGCATTACAGAGACGATCACCTTTAAAATCACTACTTATTTGTGGCAAGGAACATTAAATTAATTAAGACTGTTCAATACCACGCAGTGAAGAGAAGAAAAATGACATTCTAAGAATTTAGTAAACATTTATAATCGTGTCTCATATTGTATAATGCATTTAAAAACAGGTTGTACAAAAAAAGCGTCGAATACTTCGAGAAGTGGGAGTATTCATCGAAACAAGAAAAATAAGTCCAATAAACATGAATCCGGAAATCCAGTCTTTCTGAGATAAGTCCAATAAACATGGGTCTGGAAATGCATACTTTCTGCGATAAACACGTGTTTACCGGAGGTGTTCTACATGGCGTCCGCACACCTGATCTGGACAAGCGTGCACCCTTCGCCCTCCGGCATAGCGAATGACTGGCGTGGCGTAGACCAATTTCTTCAGGTGTCCCCATAACCTAAAGTTCAGGGGCTTGAAGTCTACGGAGCGAGCACCAAGGTGTGGTGCTCACACTAAGCTCCCCCCCCCCCCACCCCCCACCCAATCCCCCAACCAACCCCGATCAGTCCAGCGGTCGTGAATGGTCTGCATCAAATGTTCGAGCATATTACGACGATGCATGAACCACATTTGTATTCGTTGCTGCAATGGCACAGCGTCCAGGGTAGGCAATACAATAATGAGAAATTTCAGATAAAGCGCCCCATTTAACCTTTGCGGTAGCATGTATAGCTCTTTTTATCTATCAAATGTTTTTTATTCCAGTCTTTGATCACAATAGCAATTCTTTTGAGGATGACCGGTTTCAGTCCGTAATGACCATCCTCAGAGCTACAATATACAAATACACTCCTGGAAATTGAAATAAGAACACCATGAATTCATTGTCCCAGGAAGGGGAAACTTTATTGACACATTCCTGGGGTCAGATACATCACATGATCACACTGACAGAACCACAGGCACATAGACACAGGCAACAGAGCATGCACAATGTCGGCACTAGTACAGTGTATATCCACCTTTCGCAGCAATGCAGGCTGCTATTCTCCCATGGAGACGATCGTAGAGATGCTGGATGTAGTCCTGTGGAACGGCTTGCCATGCCATTTCCACCTGGCGCCTCAGTTGGACCAGCGTTCGTGCTGGACGTGCAGACCGCGTGAGACGACGCTTCATCCAGTCCCAAACATGCTCAACGGGGGACAGATCCGGAGATCTTGCTGGCCAGGGTAGTTGACGTACACCTTCTAGAGCACGTTGGGTGGCACGGGATACATGCGGACGTGCATTGTCCTGTTGGAACAGCAAGTTCCCTTGCCGGTCTAGGAATGGTAGAACGATGGGTTCGATGACGGTTTGGATGTACCGTGCACTATTCAGTGTCCCCTCGACGATCACCAGTGGTGTACGGCCAGTGTAGGAGATCGCTCCCCACACCATGATGCCGGGTGTTGGCCCTGTGTGCCTCGGTCGTATGCAGTCCTGATTGTGGCGCTCACCTGCACGGCGCCAAACACGCATACGACCATCATTGGCACCAAGGCAGAAGCGACTCTCATCGCTGAAGACGACACGTCTCCATTCGTCCCTCCATTCACGCCTGTCGCGACACCACTGGAGGCGGGCTGCACGATGTTGGGGCGTGAGCGGAAGACGGCCTAACGGTGTGCGGGACCGTAGCCCAGCTTCATGGAGACGGTTGCGAATGGTCCTCGCCGATACCCCAGGAGCAACAGTGTCCCTAATTTGCTGGGAAGTGGCGGTGCGGTCCCCTACGGCACTGCGTAGGATCCTACGGTCTTGGCGTGCATCCGTGCGTCGCTGCGGTCCGGTCCCAGGTCGACGGGCACGTGCACCTTCCGCCGACCACTGGCGACAACATCGTTGTAATGTGGAGACCACACGTCCCACGTGTTGAGCAATTCGGCGGTACGTCCACCCGGCCTCCCGCATGCCCACTATACGCCCTCGCTCAAAGTCCGTCAACTGCACATACGGTTCACGTCCACGCTGTCGCGGCATGCTACCAGTGTTAAAGACTGCGATGGAGCTCCGTATGCCACGGCAAACTGGCTGACACTGACGGCGGCGGTGCACAAATGCTGCGCAGCTAGCGCCATTCGACGTCCAACACCGCGGTTCCTGGTGTGTCCGCTGTGCCGTGCGTGTGATCATTGCTTGTACAGCCCTCTCGCAGTGTCCGGAGCAAGTATGGTGGGTCTGACACACCGGTGTCAATGTGTTCTTTTTTCCATTTCCAGGAGTGTATATACACCTAGTGAGCAGTGTGTCTTTCAACACAATACAGCAACACGTATCACAATATACTACCATACAACCAGGGAAATGTACAGATAAAATACGGTAAAACGTGTACGCGGTTCGTGGTCTTGCGGTAGCGTTCTCGCTTCCCGCGCACGGGGTCCCGGGTTCGATTCCCGGCGGGGTCAGGGGTTTCCTATGTCTCGAGATGACTGGGTGTTGTGCGTCTTTCATCATCATTTCATCCTCATTAAGTCGACGTAGTGATGTTAAAGCACTTGTGGAGCGGCAGCCGAACCGGCCCGCGAGGGGTCTCCCGGCCACCAATGCCATACGCTCATTATTCATTACGGTAAAACGTACTTTTTCTATACCATGTCCTAAAGTGATAAGGCCATAATGGCATCGTCAAAACATATAATCAGCACAGCATCGTCACATAGATCTAAAATGAGGTGTAGAATAGACCACATCGTCCACACAGTCATTATTGCAGTTGGCTACGGAAGTACAGTAGCTACCAGAAATCTGTTTCCCTGCATCCTACCTTCATGTCGCTAATTTGGGCTTAGATGTAGTCATGATTTACGCAAAAAGCATAATCTGATAAAAACACATTAGGTAAAATACATGTAGCAGACTTTTAAATATTGATAACTATCATAGAAACCAATTGTGATACTGTAAAAGGCGAATACAGTTACCCATATAAAATTGTTAAAAGGAAATATATGAAGAGAGTAGGTCCAACCCTTTTTTGGTGAATTTACGGTCAAAAATTAATATACGTGATAATTGCCTTTAGCAATCTATAAATTACCTATGAAAGATAAAATGTCTGTATGACAGCTGAAAAAGACAGATCAATGATCAGCGCCCTCTGTTGGGTCGGCTGCCCGAATGTATTTAGGCGCGCACCGATCGTAAGAACTTAACCACTAGAGGGCTTTACATACATCGTGATATGTCTCACACAGAAAACGTTTAAACAACATATTAACAGTCAACAAATAAAATTTTATTGCCTGGCCATACATTCCATGAATATGTAGGACATAATCAGTTACAGGATTAGAGCGACTTTTTATCTATCACCAAGTACGCCTGCCTGTACTTTGATTGTGAATCGGTGTTAATGTCCTCTTTCCTGAATTGCTTGGGGATTTACATCTGCCCATACGTGCTGGTTATGGAAATTCAGTTCACAACACCATCTCTTGTGAACCCTGCCTCATTGGTAAATTAAATCTCGGATGTGAACAGTAGATCTGGGGCACACTTCTGCAACGACCATTGAGAGAACCGCCCTCTGCCATGATGATCCTGTGGCCTTAGGGCATGAAAGCGCTGTAAAGAATATGGTACAGCAGTTGTCCACGAAGTCCCCCCCCCCCCCCTTCTCCCACCGATAAGAGAATGAGACTCGCCTTCTGCTGCTGCTAATCGTCGCACACTGGGCCCAGGGGATTCTTCCAACAAACGTAGCATACGCTTCTCTGTGCGGGGCCATCCACTTCAGTCTTTCGAGATGCAAAGGTACCTGTGTCCCACAGACGCTGGAAAATTCTACCGAATAGCTTATCAGAGGGCACTCTGCGCTGTGGATATTTTCCAGCGTAGAGGGCACGTGCTAGCAGGCTACGTCCATTTGCTAAATCAAAGCAGAATATCATATCCGCCATTTCACTTGTCGAGTAGAAGGCTTCCATTGTTAACAAGTTGTGGAAGAGAGAAAATGTAAATGTACTACATCATCTGGATGTGCAAACAGTGTAACAAAAGAAAACACATAACTGAATCTGCGTTTGGAAGAAGGTAAAACACAGGTAAAAAAACAGGGTTGACAGTACTATACAATAAGGCACTCAAACATGACGGAAACTAAACCAGCCTACAACACAACTCGAACCACACAACTGACTGCAGACCACCTATCACTAGGCAGAGTACTGTGAGTAATTTTGGCCCGCCAGGCTAGCCGCGCAGTCTTAACGCGCTGCTTTCCGAGTGGGAAGGAGTGCCGGTCCCCATCACGAATCCGCCTGGCGGATTAGTGTCAACGTCTGGTGTGCCGGCCAGCCTAAGGCAGTTTTCCATCTGCCTCAGCGAATGTGGGCTGGTTCCCCTTATTCCGCCTCAGTTACAATGTGTCAGGGATTGCTGCGCAAACAGTGTCTCCATGTATGCGTACACCATTATTACTCTACCACGCAAACTTTTGAGGCTCCACTCGTTCGGTATGAGACGTTTCCGGAGCGCAGGGGGGGGGGGGGGGGGGGGATGTCCACTGGGGGATGAACCGCACAATAACCCTGGGTTCGGTGTGGGGTGGGAGTGGGGTGGGATTAGGGTGGGTGGACTGCTGTGGCCTGTTGTGGGGCTGTGAACCATTGAGGACTACAGTGGGACGAAACCTCTCCATCGTTTCTAGATCCCCGGTTGAATACACAATACACACTGTAAGATGTAAAGGATGAGCCAGTCAATGGGGGATTTTACTTTATTATATGAGCTTTCAGACGGTAACTTCATTTTTCCTTTACAGCCAAGCCACGGCCAGCAGTGTTAGCTGCCTGTAAATTCTTTCGTCCCACGGTTAAGCAATAGGAAGTCAGCACCGAGGAAGGGCACCCTGGCCACGCACCTACCTCATGCGCTGACGAAGAACACCTCCCCAGGCGTCATTTAGCAGGCGGCGCTCTGGAAAATTCCATGCCGCCCGCACGGTTTTCTCGATTCCGACCAATCAGGGCGGAGGAAGCCGTGTGGTGCGTCGAATATACCCGGTCGCCCGTCGCCGGGCCCGCTCTCTTGTATTCCCGCGAGTCGGACGCGCGCCCTGTAGCAGTGTAGACCTTCCCGCTTCTCCCGGTGCTGCGGCACTGTAGACTTAGTTTTGGCAGACAACCACTTTCGTTAGCTTCGCGAACTATGTTTTGCCAAACTCTACACTCTGGCTCACCCTCACCTCCCTAGGCCTATGTGACCCCTTTTTAACATGCTTTCGTCAATAAATAGCCTTTATCTAAAAATTATCCTATTTATTCCATAACGCCCACCGCCTGCCCATACGTCCATCCTGTACAAAGACATCATAATAGCCTTCTGACACATTTGACAGAGCGCCAATGCAACGACTGTGCTAGTATCAGTTACCACCTCTCAAAGTAGTCGACACATTTTCTGATCACACTGTATAAGTACAGTTACTGTTATCAGTTGATTAACCATCAGCTCACTCAAACAACACAATTACACTTCGTCAGGCAATTACAGTGTCACAACTTGGGGGAAGCTGAGGGTGGCAGCAATTTGAAACAGGGCACAGTCGACATGAAGTGTTCCGAACGGTGTCGATTTTTAACGATCAGTAGTTGGGGCCCGGTAGCCGACTTATTGTGCCCTTTACTTATCTACGTAGGTTACCAGTTAATAAAAAGATCGGTACGTATTATGTGGCCCGAGGTGCCGCTCTTGAACGTCCAAATTGGCTCTTGAGGAACAAAGTTTGACAATCACTGTGATAGACGATGCATCCGTAATGGTATGTGAACGCATCATCACGCGATATGAAGTCAGCAAAATGTTGGGATGAGTCCTCCACCATGGTCTCGTCACCGATCTGATAAGGTTCAATGCACACACTGGTGGCGATTTAGATACGAGGTGCCTAACTCGTTCGAGAATCAAAGACAACGCCAAGATTTCTAGCCTGGGTTTTATTGGTATTTTATGAGCAGCGAGTCGGCCACTGTGCAGACAGCCTTGTGCAGTGCGTTTCCTGAAAGGCAAAATAACAGAATTTTCTCCAGTTATCTCCAACCCACAGCTGTGGAAAATTTGATACTGTACGCCCACTGCCTTTGACAGTCCACACACTGCCTGATCCAGACTGTTGGTCGGCACGTATATTGAGGTGACGGAAATTCAAAATGGTTCAAATGGCTCTGAGCACTATGGGACTTAACATCTATGGTCATCAGTCCCCTAGAACTTAGAACTACTTAAACCTAACTAACCTAAGGACATCACACAACACCCAGTCATCACGTGTGACCGAAGTCATTGGATACCTAGTAGTATCGTGTTGAACCTTCATTTGCCCAGCGTAGTGCAGCAACCCGATGTGGAATGGACTCAACAAGTCGTTGGAAGTCCCCTACAGAAATATTGAGCCATCCACAATAGCAAAAGTGTTGCCAGTGCAGAATGATGTACATGAACTAACCTCTCGATTATGTCTCATAAATGTTCAGTGGGATTCATGTCGGACAATCTGGGTTGCTAAATCATTCACTAGAACCGTCCAGAATGTTCTTCCAACCAGTTGTGAACAACTGTGGCCTGGTGACATGACATCACTGTTTAGGAGTTCGTGAATGTCTGAAAATGATCTCCTAGTAAAAAAGTAAATCTAAAGTCCTCCCGAACAGGCCATGAAGACGCAAAGGTACCGACCGGCCACCCTGTCATCCTCAGCCCACAGGCGTCACTGGATGTGGATATGGAGGGGCATGTGCTCCTCAGTTTGCTTACAAGGGCTGAGTGCACCCCGCTTGCCAACAGCGCTCGGCAGACCGGACGGTCACCCATCCAAGTGCTAGTCCAGCCCAACAGCGCTTAAATTCGGTGATCTGACGGGAACCAGTGTTACCACTGCGGCAAGGCCGTTGGCATGGTCTCCTAGTAGCTGCACAAAATCATTTCCAGCTAATGATCGGTTCAGTTTGACCAGAGAACCCAGTCTATTCCATGTAAACACAGCCCACGCCATTATGGAACTACTACCAGCTTGCACAGTCCTTTGTTGATTACTTGGGTCCATGGCTTCGTGGGATCTGTGCCACATATGAACCCTACCTCAAGCTCTTACCAACTGAAGTCGGGACACATCTCGCCAGGCTGCGGTTTTTCAGTCGTCTGGGGTCCAGTCGATATGGTTATGAGCCCAGGAGAGGCACTGCAGGCGATGTCGTGCTGTTAGAAAAGGCACTCGGGTCGCTCGTCTGCTGCCACAGCCTATTAACGACGAATTTCGCCGCACTGTCCTAAAGGATACGTTCGACGTTCATCCCACATTGATTACTACGGTTATTTCACGCAGTGTTGTCTGTCTGTTGGCACTGACAACTCTACGCAAACGCCGCTGCTTTCGGTCGTTAAGTGAAGTCCGCGAGCCTCTGCGTTGTCCGTGGTGAGATGTAATGCCTGAAATTTGGTATTCTCGGCTCACTCTTTACGCTGTGGGTCTCGGAATACTGAATTGCCTAACGATTTACGAAATGGAATGTCCCATACGTTTAGCTCCAAATACCATTTCGCATTCAAAGTCTCTTAATTCACGCCATAATTACGTCGGAAAACTTTTCACGTGAATCACCTGAGTCAAATTACCGCATTGCCCTTTTATACGTTGTGATACTGCTGCCACATGTATATATATATATATATATATGCATATGGCTATCCCACACCTTTTGTCACTTCAGTGAACGTACAAATATGTCCTGCTTACTGGAGAATTTTTACAGGAGGAGCGCTAATTCTCTCCTTCTCGGAAGTAAAGAGTGCAAGGAATGTGGGGCTGAGGATTGCTCCTTGTGGGGGGACCTGTTGTAAGAAGACGTGGTGTTACCTTCATCCGGAAGCCAACCCACAGGCGTATTTCAGTGAGAAAAGTGCTTATTCCGTAAATCAACTGTGATGGGATTCTAGCGGTTTCCAAGTTCCGTAGAAACACAGGTATATGAACATTATCATGTGCACCGACAACATCAAGAAAGCCAGCTTGACATTCTCTTTCCTTGTGGCCATGTCAGAAATTAAGATATTTAAATTATCAATTGTCACCTTGCCTTTCCTCAACCCATTCTCAGTCGATGGCAGAATCTGGTTCGATTGCAAGCGACTTTTAACCAGGCGCTCTAAAGTTTTGCCGACGCAGGAAGAAAGAGAAATTGGTCTAGCTGAGGTGGCCTGCTGCTCGTGGTTTCAGTATAGGTATCACCACTTCAGCTGTTAAATTTTCTATCAATGCGTCTTTCATCCAAATTTGGTTAAATACACACTAAGTCAAAAAAAGACACACCACGACAGAATTACCTGAATGAGATATAAATCAGTAGATACGATGTACACGTACGGACAAACAAGTGATTACAATTTAAGAAAAACTGGATGATCTATTCAGGAGAGAGAATCACAAATTGACCAAATCTATAACACGCTGATACATCTCTGGCTCTTATGCAAGCAGTTACTCGGCTTGACATTAATTGATAGAGTCGTTGAATCTTGAGGGATATCGTGCCAAATTATGTCCATTTGGTGCGTTAGATCGTCAAAGTTCCGAGATGGCTGGAGTGCCCTACCCATAATGCTCCAAACAGGGGCGTGATCCGGCAACGTTGGTGGCCGAGATAGGGTTTGGTAGCACGAAGACAAGCAGGCCTTACCTTGCTGAAACATAACCCCAGGATGGCTTGCCACGAATGGCAACAAGACTGGGTGCCGAAATCGTCAGGGCACCACTGTGCTGCAACGCTGTCGCTAATGGCAACCAAATAGATCCTGTTATGAAAAGAAATGGCACCCCACAGTATCAGTCCTGATTGTTGGGCCGTATGACAGGCGACAGTGAGGTTGGTACCCCACTGCTGACCACGGCGTCTCCAGACAAGTCTTAGCTGGCGGGCAGGGCTCAGTTCGAAATGGGAATTCATCACTGAAGACAATTAGACACCAGTCAATGAGATTCCATGCCAAAGAGGTGTCTGGGGGCGACCCAGATAGTGGTGGGATACCAATCTGACTGTCTCCCGGCATAGGACCCAACAACCAGGAGTGGTGGTCTGGGGTGCCATTTCATTTCATAGCAGGACCATTTCGTTGCTATCCGCTGCACCCTTGTAGCACAGTGGAATGTCGACGGCATCCTACACACCGTTTTGTTGTCCTTCATAGCCCCAGGAGTAGACAACATTCCATTAGAACTACTCACAGCCTTGGAAGAGCCAGTCCTAACAAAACTCTACCATCTGGTGAGCAAGATGTATGAGACAGCCGAAATACCCTCAGACTTCAAGAAGAATATAATACACTCCTGGAAATTGAAATAAGAACACCGTGAATTCATTGTCCCAGGAAGGGGAAACTTTATTGACACATTCCTGGGGTCAGATACATCACATGATCACACTGACAGAACCACAGGCACATAGACACAGGCAACAGAGCACGCACAATGTCGGCACTAGTACAGTGTATATCCACCTTTCGCAGCAATGCAGGCTGCTATTCTCCCATGGAGACGATCGTAGAGATGCTGGATGTAGTCCTGTGGAACGGCTTGCCATGCCATTTCCACCTGGCGCCTCAGTTGGACCAGCGTTCGTGCTGGACGTGCAGACCGCGTGAGACGATGCTTCATCCAGTCCCAAACATGCTCAATGGGGGACAGATCCGGAGATCTTGCTGGCCAGGGTAGTTGACGTACACCTTCTAGAGCACGTTGAGTGGCACGGGATACATGCGGACGTGCATTGTCCTGTTGGAACAGCAAGTTCCCTTGCCGGTCTAGGAATGGTAGAACGATGGGTTCGATGACGGTTTGGATGTACCGTGCACTATTCAGTGTCCCCTCGACGCTCATCAGTGGTGTACGGCCACTGTAGGAGATCGCTCCCACACCATGATGCCGGGTGTTGGCCCTGTGTGCCTCGGTCGTATGCAGTCCTGATTGTGGCGCTCACCTGCACGGCGCCAAACACGCATACGACCATCATTGGCACCAAGGCAGAAGCGACTCTCATCGCTGAAGACGACACGTCTCCATTCGTCCCTCCATTCACGCCTGTCGCGACACCACTGGAGGCGGGCTGCACGATGTTGGGGCGTGAGCGGAAGACGGCCTAACGGTGTGCGGGACCGTAGCCCAGCTTCATGGAGACGGTTGCGAATGGTCCTCGCCGATATCCCAGGAGCAACAGTGTCCCTAATTTGCTGGGAAGTGGCGGTGCGGTCCCCTACGGCACTGCGTAGGATCCTACGGTCTTGGCGTGCATCCTTGCGTCGCTGCGGTCCGGTCTCAGGTCGACGGGCACGTGCACCTTCCGCCGACCACTGGCGACAACATCGATGTACTGTGGAGACCTCACGCCCCACGTGTTGAGCAATTCGGCGGTACGTCCATCCGGCCTCCCGCATGCCCACTATAAGCCCTCGCTCAAAGTCCGTCAACTGCACATACGGTTCACATCCACGCTGTCGCGGCATGCTACCAGTGTTAAAGACTGCGATGGAGCTCCGTATGCCACGGCAAACTGGCTGACACTGACGGCGGCGGTGCACAAATGCTGCGCAGCTAGCGCCATTCGACGGCCAACACCGCGGTTCCTGGTGTGTCCGCTGTGCCGTGCGTGTGATCATTGCTTGTACAGCCCTCTCGCAGTGTCCGGAGCAAGTATGGTGGGTCTGACACACCGGTGTCAATGTGTTCTTTTTTCCATTTCCAGGAGTGTATAATAATTCCAATCCCAAAGTAAGCAGGTGTTGACAGATGTGAAAATTGTCGAACTATCAGTTTAATAAGTCACGGTTGCAAAATACTATCGCGAATTCTTTACATACGAATGGAAGAACTGATAGAAGCCGACCTCGGGGAAGATCAGTTGGGATTTCGTAGAAATATTGGAACACGTGATGCAATACTGACCCTACGACTTATCTTAGAAAATAGATTAAGGAAAGGCAAACCTACGTTTCTAGCATTTGTAGACTTAGAGAAAGCTTTTGACAATGTTGACTGGAATACTCTCTTTCACATTCTAAAGGTGGCAGGGGTAAAATACAGGGAGCGAAAGGCTATTCACAATTTGTATAGAAACCAGATGGCAGTTATAAGAGTCGAGGGACATGAAAGGGGAACAGTGGTTGGGAAGGGAGTGAGACAGGGTTGTAGCCTCTCCCCGATGTTATTCAATCTGTATATTGAGCAAGCAGTAAAGGAAACAAAAGAAAAATTCGGAGTAGGAATTAAAATCCATGGAGAAGGAATAAAAACTTCGAGGTTCGCCGATGACATTGTAATTCTGTCAGAGACAGCAAAGGAGTTGGAAGAGCAGTTGAGCCGGCCGAAGTGGCCGTGCGGTTAAAGGCGCTGCAGTCTGGAACCGCAAGACCGCTACGGTCGCAGGTTCGAATCCTGCCTCGGGCATGGATGTTTGTGATGTCCTTAGGTTAGTTAGGTTTAACTAGTTCTAAGTTCTAGGGGACTAATAACCTCAGCAGTTGAGTCCCATAGTGCTCAGAGCCATTTGAACCATTTGAGCAGTTGAACGGAATGGACAGTGTCTTGAAATACGGATATAAGATGAAAGGAAAGCGTTTCTGAAGAAGAGAAATTTGTTAACAACGAGTATAGATTTAAGTGTCAGGAAGTCGTATCTGAAAATATTTGTATGGAGTGTAGCCATGTATGGAAGTGAAACGTGGACGATAAATAGTTTAGACAAGAAGAGAATAGAAGCTTTCGAAATGTGGTGCTACAGAAGAATGCTGAAGATCAGATGGGTAGATCACATTACTAATGCGGAGGTATTGAATAGAACCGGAGAGAAGAGAAATTTGTGGCACAACTTGACTAAAAGAAGGGATCGGTTGGTAGGGCATATTCTGAGGCATCAAGGGATCACCAATTTGGTATTGGAGGGCAACGTGGAACGTAAAAATCGTAGAGGGAGACCAAGAGATGAGTACACTAAACAGATTCAGAAGGATGTAGGTACTGGGAGATGAAGAAGCTTGCACAGGATAGAGTAGCATGGAGAGCTGCTTGAAACCAGTCTCAGGACTGAAGACCACAACAACGACAACGTGGCATATCTCTCTGGGCTTGCATTTCAGGGATATAATGTCCGCTCGCACGTGGCGAGAGTTTCTACTTCTTGTCTTCGTGCTTGCCAAACCCTACCTTTGCCAGAAAGGTTGCCGGATCTCCCCCAAATTAAAAACGTCTGGACCATTATGACTCGAGATTTTGACGATCTAACGCGCGAATTGTACAGAATTTTCCACGCTATCCCTCAGGAGGACATCCAACAACTCTTTCACTCGATGACTAACCGAATAACTCAAATGGTGCAAATGGCTCTGAGCACTATGCGACTTAACTTCTGAGGTCATCAGTTGCCTAGAACTTAGAACTAATTAAACCTAACTAACCTAAGGACATCACACACATCCATGCCCGAGGCAGGATTCGAACCTGCGACCGTAGCGGTCACGCGGTTCCAGACTGAAGCGCCTTTAACCGCACGGCCACATCGGCCGGCACCGAATAATTGCTTACATAACGACCAGAAGATGACCAACGCTTTGTTGACTTTCTCAATTTGTGAAGTTCTTCCTCTTGAATATATAATCCAGTTTTTGGAATGATATTTTCAGTCTGCAGCGGTGTGAGCGTCTATATTAAACTTCCTGTCAGATTAAAACTGTGGCCAGACCGAGACTCGAACTCGAGACCTTTGCCTTTAGCGGGCAAGTGCTCTACCTGAGTTCGAGTCTCGGTCCGGCACACAGTTTTAATCTGCCAGGAAGTTTTAATCCAATTTTGCTGAAATTGTAATGATTTATTCGTCTGTCGTTCGTCTCATTCACGCAATTCCTTCGTGAAGCGTCTTTTTTTCATCTTAGAGTGTATTTAAATTATCAGTTGTCTCCTTGCCCTTCCTAAACCAAAACTGATTCGGCGGAAGAACCTGAATCGATTCCATCTACCATTCGAAGTGGTTTTTAACTAGGCGCTCTAAAATTTTACCAATGGAGGAAGAAAGAAAAATAGATCGATATGACGTGGCTTGATCTATGTCTTTATGTGGTTTCAGTATAAATTTTACTACTTGAGTTGCCCAATCTTCTATTACAGTGTCGTTCATCCATATTTGGTTAAATACTTGTAGCCGTTTTCTGAGTGCTACGTGGAGGAGATTTTCTATTAAATTGTAGTGATGGCCTACTTGCCAATTAAGGATTTTACCGGCTTTTTAACGCTCCCCATTAGTTCTTCACACGAAAATACCATAACGGGAAGGTGACTGTGATCCCCGTGTTCCCGGGGACGAAATGGCTGCTTGGCTGCAAGAGCTGGAGATATTAAGTTCACAAAATCGTCAAGCCAGATGTCATTTTATGGAGAATGATTAGGTGAGTTCTTGTGTTTAAAAAACTTGACTTTTTTCCACACATCACCGAGACTAAAATTATTATTTGAGAATTCATGAAACTTTTTCTAGCTGTTCTTTTTAGTCTTTTAAATGTCTGCGGAGCTTCGCAGCTATACCCTGGTATACAATGAAGTTTTCTACCGCCCGTTGTTTCTGGAAGTTACTGTACGCATGTTTTCGCTGCGCTATAACTCCAGCGCCTTCTGGTGTCTGTCTGGTGTCTGCCTTAAAACGAATGCTTCCTTTTTCCTTGGTGTGGAAATTTTTGAATCGTCTTCCGTAATTCAAATGAGTTGTTGATAGCTTTCGGACCTAACGAATTGTTACAGGTGTGAAGCTTCTCCTGGACTCGGGTGTGTTCAAGTGTGTGTGAAATCTTATGGGACTTAACTGCTAAGGTCATCAGTCCCTAAGCTTACACACTACTTAACCTAAATCATCCTAACGACAAACACACACACCCTCGCCCGAGGGAGGACTCGAACCTCCGCTGGGACCAGAAGCACAGTCCATGACTGCAACGCCTTAGACCGCTCGGCTAATCTCCTGGTCTCTGGCAGTGTACTGTGGCCAGTCAGCATCCGTGATATGCCAGCAGCAGTTGTGATATATAACATTGACTGAATTTATTGGGAATGTATCGCAATTTCTAGAGGAAGATGATCGGAACCAAGTCGCTTTTGACTGGCGATTCCGTTAGTTGGTGAAGGCCAGCGGAGCACCATGTCAAATCAATGGTTGACGGTCGTCGATATGGGTTACGTATCATAGTAGGAGAGCCATCATTGAGAAGTATTAAACTGAGATTTCCTAGAAGTATAAGCAAATTTCTGCCATCTGCGTCGTCTATTTCGCAATCTCATACTGAGTGGTGCATGTTGAAGTCCGCACAAATGGGAAATGGTATTTGAAGCTGGCCAATAATAATCTGATCGAGATCAAGGTTTCGTAATTTACACTGAGGATCTTTGTAAATGGCGACAATAATAAACATGCCACCACAAGAGTAAATTATAGCGCCGCTGCTTGGCAGTCTTTTAAGTCGATGGGTTGTAAAAGGGGTCATTTCCACCTTTTTCTCAAATTATGTTAACCACACACAATTTATCTTTGTGTCTGTACGCGTCGTTTGGTATATAATAGGGGTCAAGTCCCATTAAAAGCACTGCTCGTTAAAGAGTATTGCGGTAGAGAAGGGGATATATCCATATAAAAAAGCATATAATGGACCTGTTCCAATAAAAGGAAAGAAACTAGACGATGTAAAGAAAATTATACAGTACATATGCGACGAGTACAAATCATCTGATAACAGCATCTGCCTGTGGCCATCGAAGGATGTACAAGATAAAGATGAATCATATCCAACTGGCGCTTGCCGTGGCACTTTTTTCCCCTCTGTCCTTGAAAACGCTACTCTTTGTTCGTTTTCTGTTCACTATCTTTCTCCTTGATGCGATCGTATTAGTGGGTAGTCCTACTTAGACGTACGGGTAACATCACTGCCCAACATCCCGTGAAGCCCTCGACCGGTAACTAACAATTACGGAGGTGAGAGTGGATCTTTTGAGATGTTCACCACGTTGGTGTGGGCGTAGAAGGGCCCCAACACCCCATTGTCTGCTTTGCTGTATTTTACTTGTGGTTGTTATCTGGGTATATTATGAATAAACCTGTACGTTCATACCACACTCTTTTATTGCTATAATGAATAATATTACAAGCCTTCTGCTGCAAACAGAACGCTAGTTGCCTCATCAACATCATCAAATTCGAAAAAGGGTCGTCTCCACTTTATTCGGACACAATTACTGACTACAGTCCAGAGCTAAAGTTTGTTGTAATGGTGTGTAGTGTTTCACCCTGGGAACACTTGCTACATGGCAACTCCACATCATGCTTAAACCCGTTGTGTAGGAAAAGTTTTTTTTTTCTCCTGAAAAATTTATATTTTGGTACCCGACTACTTTTGCAACTCACTGTTACAATGAAAATGGCTAAGTCTCCTTTTCCATCCTCTCTGTCGTGTCTAAGCGTTACATAATATTTGTATTGTGTTCGATGGGATGGCATAAACCAAGTCTCGCAAATATAAGCTACGTATATATGGTTGTTACCATATTCCGTAAAAGATTTCTCTGTTCGAGAAGGCCGATCGTGCATCCACTGGAGGACTTTAAAAGCCATTGTCAGATTTTCAGACGTTTTTAACAACATTCTGTCTAAGAGCCCGTGTCGTTACCACGTTTGTTTCATTCATTAGGCAAAGAAAGATCTGCAGTATTAAAGCACAATAGCTATTAATAGCAGATTCTCATCCTGGCTCAGATGTGGCCAGATGGGTGGGAGGATGCGGTTTGTTACATATGGTACTCTGTGGACCATGGAAACCGTATAACATGTCCGAGTAGCCGAGCTCGTAAGGACTGCGAGTGTATGCTTTACGTTCGTGAGGCTTGGCAGCTGGAACCGATTTAATTGCATGCTTACGCTCCTGCTGCAGCCTATTTTCTGTCATGTTCAGACCTTCTGGTTTTCCGCCTACTGCAGGCCAGTTATTATAGGGGAGAGAGCTCGAGTTGCAGGAACATCGGCAGTAACCTGCGCTGGGACGGAAAACCAAACGTGTAAGAAGTGACGCAGGCTTCGCTGCGCTTCGCTTCCCTGTGGTGCGGTTGGGGGCGCGGTGGTTTCCATTGCAATGCAAACACCTGAGCGCTCCGCTATTGTAAGTACTGCGAAGCCTCTTAGATCCACAGTTGCCCCTCATATAAGTAAACGATCTTCCGTCCAGTACACAACAAGCAGAATTAGTTCTTTTTGCAGATGACACTGGCATTGTAATCAATCCAAGCATATGTACAGAAACAGAAGAAATGATAAGCAAATCTCTTAGAAATATTATTAACTGGTTTTCTGCGAATGGTCTCACCCTCAGTTTAAAAAGTCACAACATATTCAGTTCTGCACATCTAGCGGTTCTACATCAATGATAAGTGTAACACATGGCGAGGAAACAATAAATATGGCGAAACTTCAAAATTCTTCGGTGTCCATATCGATGAGAATTTAAACTGAACTCCTAGTGCAGCCACATTTTCACTTACAACCACTGGCGATTTGTAAACTGACATATTTTGCATCTTTTTCATTCAGTAATATCATATGCAGTAATGTTCTGCGCTAACTCTTTAAGAGAAGCCGGAACAATACATCTCCTCCATGTTAATTTTAGCAAATAGAAGGAGCATTTTTTTCTAAAACTATTAAACATATTGCTCTGAAATTTGGACTACATGTTCAGCAAATATTTCTCTACGAAGTTGTAATGCACTGTTAAGAAATATTTATTGGTTTTTGTTTTACATTTTTTTTTAAACAGATGCTTATTTTTTTCTCTAAAACTTTGCACTTTTTCCTCTATAACTCTTGAATTATACATTTTTTTTACAGTTTGTTATAAAAATGAAGGCAAAGAAGTAAAAAAAATGTTGTGTATAAATTTCATTGATACACTGTTAGCAGTTTTTGAGAAACTGTTCCTCAAAGATGAAAATTTTAAAGTTACGGGAAATGGCTTCCAAAGTTTTTTAATACATTCCTGCCCCATATGATAGATTATCAGCATCCACTTCTTTTTCCGGTGTTAAGTTTCCTTTTCACTGGTCTTTTCTTCCCTTTTGCTGCATGTTGTAGACTTTTGTCTCTTCTTCCTGCACCTCTTAGTCTTTCTTCATCAATTAGGCGCATTGTGGAAATGGTGTTGTGTCCTGGTTGGAAACCTAAACGTTTCAGTACATCACATTTGATAATGTTTCCTTCATTGTATGTTGCCACTGCATCATACACTCCTAAATGCAATGTTTTTATCTGTACAAACACTCTTTTGGGAATCATAATCCAAATTATATTATTTACACTTTCATTTGGGTTTTGTGTTTTCCCATGTAAACACTTTTCCAATAAACTTGGCTGTGATAAATCTCTGAATATTGGCTTAATTACATCAATTACAGCACTTGGCAAACTGTTTTTATGGGCATAGTCCTTTCCTGATTGGTACTTACACCATGAGTCATCATCTGTGGGGCACAGTACATGTTGTGACTGCTCATTTGTTGAATTACTACGAAAAAATAATGCCCATACTGCCCTCCTCATATGCTCAATGCTTTTTGTATTTTGCTAAGTTGCACACCCATAATACCTCTGCAATCTATCAATTGCTTCATCTGTCAATCTTCCTCTTCCTCCAAGGGTCTTACCATCACTAAGCTTATGGGATCCTAATGTCTGCTTTAGTTTGCGCAAGCGAGCCCCCACGCACTTCTGCACATGTCCAATGCACTCCTGTTTTTTAATGTGAATTTCATTGCCATAAGGTTTAAGCTCCTCTGCAGCTTTATATCCCTTAGAATCAGCATCTCCTAGATAGTTGGGGTATCGTACATTATACCACTCCCGTAATCTGGAAAAAATTGCTTTCACTCCCTCTACTTCCATCGCTCTAGTCGTGCCATGAAAATTTGCTTTAGAGCTTCCACTATGTTCATCCTTGGTATTACCCATACATCTACAATGTTTTGAGAGAATGGCAACATCAATTACTTTGCAGCTGTCTCCACTGGTAGCTCTCACAACTCCATTTAGAGATTTATGACCTCTACGTTGCCATGATCCATCTAAAGCAACAGTTAAACCTCTACAATTCCCATTGTCTGTCACAGCTTTTTCGACTGCTTTCTTCATTGTTGCTTGAGCAATATCTTTAGTAGAAGATCCCACCAATTCATTATAAAATCCAAACTTGGTTGGTGGTTTTGGCAATTTCATAATTCCACATAACATTGTCCCTGCAGCACTGCCTTTGCCAATGCAACACAAGCCATACACTAGCCTAACATTTATGTCATACACCTTCTTTCCACTATTACCACTACGAGGAATACTGTTAGAATTAGAAAACGAAACTTCTGCAGCACATTTGTTACACTTCAATAACATTTTACATGCCAAACTAACGTGTGAAGTTATTTTTAATTCCAGTCCTCTTTCTTTGCAATCGTGGCATAATACGTTATGTTTCAAAATATTAGAGAGCAAGGAAATGTTAATTATTTCATTCACATCATTACTGTCACTTTCATAGTTTTCAAATTTTTCTTTGCTGTCACAAAGTTTCTTGCTGGAAGAAGTTCTATCACATTCATTTGGAGTAGTCAGTGAAGCAGTCTGAGCAGCATCTCCCTCCGAAACAATAAAAGAGTTCTTCTTCCACTCATTGTGCCTTTTCTTAAACACTCAATTGCTGAAACAGGGCATATTGATATCCACAAACCAAATACGTAAAACAGGTACTAGCAAAATTCGTCAAATACGCAAAATTGAACAGCTAAACAACACAAAGCAAACTCCACAAGTCAACACACATGGTATAGCGTTTGCGTTTACCGATATGAACAGTCACTTGTCACAGAGATAAAGCCATATAACGTTGGAAAACAAAACACTGTCTAATTCCGCAAAGATACCCTGCTTGCAGCCAACGAGCGGCACCGTCAGAGGTGACACACCAAGTCACTACAACTGTTTACATGGCGCGTTAACTTTGCAGCGATGAAAAACACACTTACAATTCACTTAGAAGGGTGAAACTTGATTTGTTTTAATCAGAAAATTCCAAATAATTTTATAGCGAAAAAACAAAAAACGTTAATTTTGTCATTTTCATTGTTCCGGCTCCCCCTAAGAAAGAAAGCCTTCCTTGCGAAAAACTTGTTGCACGAGTAATATGTGTTGCTCACCTACGATCATCTTGTAGACATCTGTTCAAGAAGTTGGGCACTGTGATTACTGCTTCCCAGCATACTTATTCCATCATGAAGCTGCTTGTAGAGAATCCATTATAGTTCAAATTGAACAACGATGTACATATTTACAATGCCAGAAAGAAAAATGACATTCATTACCCCTCATTAAAGATGCCTTTAGCACCAGAAGGGATGCACACTGTTGAAACAAAAAAATTCATTTACTTATGAGTGATAGAGAATGTCTCACAGACAGCAAGGTATAACTTCAAAACAAACTGAGGAAATTTCTCCTTGACAACTCCTATTCCGTAGAAGAATTTTTACACTGAAGAGCCAAGAAACTGGTACACCTGCCCAACATCGTGTACAGCCCCCAAGAGCACGCAGAAGTGCCGCAAACGACGTGACATGCACTCGACTAATATCTGAAGTAGTACTGGAGGGAACTGTCACCATGAATCCTGCAAGGCTGTCCATAAATCCGTAAGAATACGATTGCATGGAGATCTCTTCTAAACAGCACATTGCAAGGCATCCCAGATATGCTCAATAATGTTCTTGTCTGGGGAGTTTGGTCGAGAGTGGAAGTGTCTAAACTCAGAAGAGTGTTCCTGGAGCCACTCTGTAGCAATTCTGGACCTGTGGGGTGTCACATTGTCCTGCTGGAATTGCTCAAGTCCGTCGGAATGCACAATAGACATGAATGGATGCAGGCAATCGAACAGGATACTTACATCCGTGTCACCTCTCAGAATCGTATCTAGATGTAACACGAGCCCCATATCACTCTAACTGCACACACCCCACACCATTACAGAGCCTTCACCAGACTGAACAGTCCCCTGCTGACATGCAGGGTCCATAGATTCAAGAGGTTGTCTCCATACCCGTACACGTCCATCCACAGGATACAATCTGAAACGATACTCGTCTGACCAGGTAACATGTTTCCAGTCATCAACAGTCCAATGTCGGTGTTGACTGCCCCAGGCGAGGTGTAAAGCTTCGTGTCGTGCAGTCATCAAGGATACACCAGTGGCCCTTCGGCTCTGAAAGCCCATGTCGATGATGTTTCATTGAATAGCTCGCACTTGTTGATGGCTCAGCATTGAAACTTGCAACAATTTGTGGAAGGGTTACGCTTCTGTCACGTTGAATGATTATCTACAGTCGTCATTGGTCCCGTTCTTGTAGGATCTTTTTGCGGCCGCAGCGACATCCCAAATTTGATGGTTTACCATGTCATAGTCCGACCTTTGTATCTGCACAGTGAGTGTACTAGTTTGTGTAAACTTAGCTTACCACTTAGCGTGCAAATGGACAAAACATCTGAACTGTCTTCTCAAGCCGTGGGTGTTAAAAGAGATTCTAAATAAATATGAACTTGGCCCCGTAAGGCATCTAATATCAGGTGCAGATCATAACAAAAGTCATTAGAAATGCTGCTGTCACTTAACTAGAATGTATGAATTAATAAAAGTGAAAGTTTGGCGTCTATTCTAGAAAGACAAAACAGCTATTCCCTTTTTTATTCTACATATAATTTATCAACTGTGCTGTCAGGGGTAAAATGACACACAACAATCCTGTCCAATCACTTTTGACACTCTATAACAAAATATTTAACTCTTGGACACATTGCATTGACGATTATTAAAATCGTTATCTCTATATATGACAATTTCTTATCACAGGAAAGAATGATTAAAAATCTTCATCAACTCATTTACATTTACATTGTCGTAGCTGGTCGATGCACTGAGTTGGTGGAGAATAAATTTTACTTTTTGAACCAATGAAAAAACTCTCATGTACTCAGCGTGAGGATAGGTTTGTATCCAAGCTTTTGATATTCAGTGGTCAAAGCGTATATAGGTTGGAGTGAGCAATTCTAGACTCAACATTTACTGTGGCCTAATGTGCAATGGTACTTTACCAAGCGGCACCTGCAACAGCAATGTCTCCGTGCTGGATCAGAAACGCTAATTCCCTACTCTGGTCTTGACTGAATTCACTCAGTCTCAACTTTCTTGCATTCCATAGAACGTTAATCTTTCCCTAGCCGAAATAATAGCCATTGCACACTCGCTAAGGGTAGGAGCGACGTGCACAATTTCTTTGCCCGCAATTTCTTTTCTATCTGTCGCCATGATACTTGAAGTGTATCATCCTCACTTTGCATAAAGCAAAGCTCTCAACGCCCTCGCTATTTTCCACACACTTGTGTAGTCCGCTGTGAGACGAGAGAGAGAGAGATCTAGCCATTTGAGTTCTCGAAATGCTTTTATATAATGGGGATCTCCCCACCGTGTCGTGTCTGCATCACCCAGTATGGTTTCATCCAACCACCGTCTCGCTAGAGGTGAATTTTATTTTTCTTGCTGGGTCGCAGCCTAGCCCTGTTAATGCCGTGCAGCCACATACTCTCGGTCCCGGCCGTATTTATGTTAAAAGTAATAATGTATTAATCTGGCCTTATCCCTTTCTGTGCTGAAGCTTACCGTTCTCTTGCTAAATGGGGTTTTCCGATGCCATTAACCACCTGCTCGGTTCGTCTCCAAAATGTGTTGCACTTTAACTTGTTTATTCATGCCCCTATCCATATATTGGTAGATACTGTTTTGTTAGTTTTTGGTACATGAGATTAACTGCAATTGCCTCTTGTTGATATAATATAGTTATTATTTTCTGAGGGTCTCATGCTCTATCGTACTGTCATTATGGATCAAGCTCATGTACAATCCGTAAAATCTGGACGCCTTACAACCAGATTCCTGATATTCACGGAATACTCGTGAAATGGTCATACAAGAAAATCCCCACTTCATCGCTACCTCGGAGATGCTGTGTGTCATCGCTCGTGCCCCGACTATAATACCACGTTCAAACTGACTTAAATCTTGATAAACTGCCATTGTAGCAGCAGTAATCGATCTAACAACTGCGCCAGACGCTTGTTGTCTCTTGTAGGCATTGCCGACCGCAGCGCTATAGTGCCCGTTTACTTATCTATGTATTTTAATATGCATGCCTACACCAGTTTCTTTGGCGCTTCAGTGTATTACAATAAAGGGTAGCCGGCCGATGTGGCCGGGCGGTTCTAGGCGCTTCAGTCTGGAACCGCGTGACCGCTACGATCGCAGGTTCGAATCCTGCCTCGGGCATAGATGTGTGTGATGTCCTTAGGTTAAAGTAGTTCTAAGTTCTAGGGGGCTGATGACCACAGATGTTAAGTCCCATAGTGCTCAGAGCCATTTGAACCATTTGAATAAAGGGTAAAATGTGATGGGTAGGAACTACTATCTCACGTCCGTGTATCTTTTTTCTTTTGTTAAAAAAAAAAGAGAACTTGGAAATGTTCAGCAGGTAACCATATGTACAAACTAATTTGCGATGTGAATGTAAAATGACTGTTTCACATCATTACGATTTACTATGCAAAATGATCCATGGAACGGAAAAGCAACTAACTAACAAACACATGCAATTGCACAACGAGCACTACTACGACCTCGTGTACTTAAATGGAAGTATCTAAGATAATTATGGCACCGCAAAACTGATCGAATGTGTGGAGCAATCAAGCAATGCATGCCACACAAATATACATATTGGGAAAGTTGTTGAGATTTAAATGTTA
This sequence comes from Schistocerca serialis cubense, assembly GCF_023864345.2. Taxonomy (NCBI): domain Eukaryota; kingdom Metazoa; phylum Arthropoda; class Insecta; order Orthoptera; family Acrididae; genus Schistocerca; species Schistocerca serialis. Next base: position 395,915,246 of record NC_064644.1, on the reverse strand, counting down.
CGATGCATTTAGTTGTGAGAGAGTATTTCATCTCTCTACCTCGAATCACTTTCTTTGGGAATCTTCTCACTTCAGTTGCTAAAAATTCAGACTTAATTTCAGCAAGAATGTCATCTTTAGGTAAGCCTGTATCAACATCTCGAATAACACCCCGCCTCTTTGTGAGAAAATTAGGGATGTAAGCCTCCACACCTTTCTGATGATAGACATCAAGTAACTGTAAATTATTTGCTGATTGCCAAGTTTTGAATTTAGTTTTATACCTGTTTCTGCTAGTAGCTGAGATATTATGAATTTCATTTCGTAAATTGTTGCTTTCTTCAAACAACATTCTTCCTAGGGCCATTGGATCTAACGTTTCCATGTTACCATTTTCTCCCTCTGCAAATACAACATATGGACCCATGTCTGTTAACTGATATGTATGATCCCTGCTGGCATATTTCCTGTTGCTAGGGCATGTGTTACTTGCTGAAGGAGTTCTCGCTGTGGGCATTGAAATGTCCAGGTCTTTACAATCCGACTGTAGTGGTGTATGCTGCCCATTGCAATGGCTATTAACTAAAGTAGTACGCAAGTTATTGTCGAAGGCTAGGGCTTCCACTGTGTAGGCGACATCACAGGATCACCCATATCAATATCCATTACAACATTACTATTACTTGTAAATCTACATCTATAATCTGTGAACCACTGTGAAGTGCGAGGCAGAGACTACGTCGCACTGTAACGTTTATTAGAGCTTTTTCCTGTCCCACACACGCATGGAGCGTGGGAGAAAGGGTTGTTTAAATGACTTTGTGCGTGCTGTGATTAATCTAATCTTATCCTCACGAAACCTTTGGGAACGATATGTAGGGGCTTGTAGTATTTTCCTAGAGTCATCATTTGAAGCCGGTTCTTGAAACATTGTTAGTAGACTTTCGCGTGATAGTTTACGACTATCTACAAGGGTCCACCAGTTCAGTTCTTTCATAATCTCAATGACACCCTCTCGTGAGTCAAACTGACCTGTGACCATTCGTGCTGCCGTTCTCTGTATACGTTCAATATCCCCCGCCAGTCCTGTCTGGTATGGATCCCACACACTTGAGCAATATTCTAGGATGGGTTGCACGGGTGATTTGTAAGCAATTCCTTTATCGACTGATTGCATCTCCTCCATAGTATTCTACCAATAACTCGAAGTCTGCGGCTACCTGCTTTACCTACGACTGAATCTATGTGATCGTTCCATCTATCCAAGTATCGGTACGAGTTTACAGATTCCGACTGTGACTCACTAATTATATTTGTAGAACACTGTGTTTTTTGTTTTTTTTTATTTTCGTTTTGTAAAATGTATGATTTTACATTTTTGAACATTTAAAGCAAGCTGCCAGTCATTGCACACGTTGAAGTCTTATCGAGGTCTCACTGAATATTTGTACAGCTTCTTCAGACTGTATTTTGTTGCAGATAACTGCATCATCTGTGGAAAATCTGAGGTTACTGTTAATGTTGTCTGCAAGATCATTAATGTACAAGATGAGCACCAAGGGACCCAACACGCTTCCCTGTGGTACTCGCGAAGTTGCTTCTATATTGCTACATTATATACGCCCATTGATGACTCTGTTTTCGTAAATTGTGTTCTTTAAATTGTACCTAATTGATGTTCCTTTTTAAATTGTTTTAATCTTCATAAACTATAACTTTGCATTTTGTACTTTTCTGTAGAACAATTTAACTGTTTTCATTTTTTATTCTAACTTAAGTACTAATTTTGCCTGCTGGAGGTTCGAATGTCGTATTATCTACATCACGTATATATATATATATATATATATATATATATATATATATATATATATATCAATTCCACAGACCGAACGTGAGGAGAGTCGCTAGTGTAACTGGTTAATACAAACCATAAAAAAATGCACGGAAGTATGTTTTTTAACACAAACCTACGTTTTTTTAAATGGAACCCCGTTAGTTTTGTTAGCGCATCTGAACATATAGACAAATACGTAATCAGTGCCGTTTGTTGCATTGTAAAATGTTAATTACATCCGGAGATATTGTAACCTAAAGTTGACGCTTGAGTACCACTCCTCCGCTGTTCGATCGTGTGTATCGGAGAGCACCGAATTACGTAGGGATCCAAAGGGAACGGTGATGGACCTTAGGTACAGAAGAGACTGGAAAAGCACATTACGTCACATGCTAACACCTTTTTATTGGTCTTTTTCAATGACGCACATGTACATTACCATGAGGGGTGAGGTACACGTAAACGCCGTGGTTTCCGTTTTCAATTACGGAGTGGAATAGAGTGTGTCCCGACATGTCAGACCAATAGATGTTCAATGTGGTGGCCATCATTTGCTGCACACAATTGCAATCTCTGGTGTAATGAATGTCGTACACGCCGCAGTACATCTGGTGTAATGTCGCCGAAGGCTGCCACAATACGTTGTTTCATATCCTCTGGGGTTGTAGGCACATCACGGTACACATTCTCCTTTAACGTACCCCACAGAAAGAAGTCCAGAGGTGTAAGATCAGGAGAACGGGCTGGCCAATTTCTGCGTCCTCCACGTCCTATGAAACGCCCGTCGAACATCCTGTCAAGGGTCAGCCTAGTGTTAGTTGCGGATTGTGCAGGTGCACCATCATGCTGATACCACATACGTCGACGCGTTTCCAGTGGGACATTTTCGAGCAACGTTGGCAGATCATTCTGTAGAAACGCGATGTATGTTGCAGCTGTTTGGGCCCCTGCAATGAAGTGAGGACCAGTGAGGTGGTCGCCAATGATTCCGCACCATACATTTACAGTCCACGGTCGCTGTCGCTCTACCTGTCTGAGCCAGCGAGGATTGTCCACGGACCAGTAATGCATGTTCCGTAGAGTCACTGCCCCGTGGTTTGTGAAACCCGCTTCATCGGTAAACAGGTAGAACTGCAACGCATTCTCTGTTAATGCCCATTGACAGAATTGCACTCGATGATTAAAGTCATCACCATGTAATTGCTGATGTAGCGACACATGAAACGGGTGAAAGCGGTGACGATGCAGTATGCGCATGACACTACTTTGACTCAGTCCACCGGCTCTCGCAATGTCCTGTGTACTCTTGTGTGGGTTCATGGCAGCAGCAACTAACACACCAACTGCACCCGCTTCTCCTGTGACGGGCCTGTTACGGACCCATTTGCGTGCTACGACCATACCTGTTGCATACAGTTGGCGGTAGATGTTTTGCAATGTGCGCCACGTTGGATGCTCTCTGTCCGGGTACCGTTCTGCATACACCCTACAGGCTTCAGCTGCAATTCGTCGACACTCGCCATAGATGAGTATCATCTCCGCCTTTTCAGAGTTCGAATACACCATGATCACAGTTCCTACAACACTACACTATCACAGACGTCTGGTAACACCGTGTACTACAGTTGGTCTGCGTGCGGAGACGTATGCAGAATAACAATAGCAGCAAGCGCTACATGCGGACCCTGCGACAGCTAGACCAAACCACAACAGTGCACTACAGCCACACTCGTAAACACGGTCGTCATCGTAAACATGTCCCTGCAGATGCTGCTCGCCGACCGTGGCCCGTGTTTGTTACAACACGCAACTGAACGTCGGAGGTTTCAAGCGTCAACTTTAATATCTCAGGATGTAATTAACATTTTACAGTGCAACAAACGGCACTGATTACGTATTTGTTTATATGTTCAGATGTGCTAACAAAACTAACGTGGTTCCATTTAAAAAAACGTAGGTTTGTGTTAAAAATCATACTTCCGTGCATTTTTGTATGGTTTGTATTAAACAATTACACTAGCCTCTCTCCTCACGTTCGGTCTGTGGAATCGGTTCGTCAGTATTTGATGTGGTTTACGAAATATATCCAGCGGTAACGTTAGGTGACTCACCCTATATATATATATATATATATATATATATATATATATATATATTATTTTAGGTGGAAAGTGGTAAGGATTCACGAGATGTCAAAACAAAAACAAAAATATTTTTAGAAAAGCAAGAAAAGTAACAAAATTCAGAGAACTATTTAATAATTGCCTGATAACACCTCACACTGGACGAGAACAGAACTACTTGTTCGTACTATTGTTGTATGGAATATAATGGAATTTAGTGCCAAAAATTACTTGAATTTTAAAAGGAACCTTACACAACTTCAGTGTAAGTTTTATAGAATTCTTTAAAGACGGTATTTCTAAAAAAAAAAATGGTTCAAATTGCTCTAGGCACTATGGGACTTAACATGTGAGGTCATCAGTCCCCTAGACTTAGAACTACTTAAATCTGACTAACTTCAGGACATCAGAAATATCCATGCCCGAGGCAGGATTTGAACCTGCGACCGTAGCAGCAGCGCGGTTCAGGAGTGTAGCGCCTAGAACCGCTCGGTCACAACGGCCGGCGATTTTTCTCAATTATTTCATTTTTTATTTGAGCCCCAGTTTTTGCTGCGCTGCGACTTGTTGTCAATGATTTGTTACCTGCAAGAACGAAGACGTGACTCTAAGAACACTACTGACACACCAGGAAAAGTGTATTGCCGCGCACTAAGCATGCTGCGATGTTGACTCTTCCATGTCTCAGCGATCCTAAACACACTAAAAGTTTTAATCGGAAGGAGGAAGGTGTAAAACCTAATGGTGTTTGGATTCCGGTGCTGAAGAAGACGCGTGCCAGACTTCCGCCATGGAGTGACAGCAATAGCGAACGACAGCAGGCGTCAACGGTCAGTTACTCTCGAGCTTTCAAAACAAGTGACGTCACGCCTCTGCGCGGGAGCACGCGGAAACGGAATTTTACTTCAGTCAATAGCGTGCCAGGATGTGCATCGGTCCTTGGAAAAAGCTGTAGCACACGTTGGAAATGCCCTTCGCAGATGGGGACGAAACGCAACGAGAAATTCAGCCGAGCACAGGATGTTAGCCCGGAATCCATAAGTATCTTCTACACCTTTTCACATCTCTTCCTAAGCTATTGGACTGATTTCACCAAACTTTGCACAGTTAAGTTTCTGTCAGGCTTAAGCTAGGCGCGCACAGGCGATTTTTCTGTCGGTGCGACTAAACATCTACATCTACATACATACTCCGCAATTCACCATACGGTACGTGACGGAGGGTACCTCGTACCACAACTAGCATCTTCTCTCCCTGTTCCACTCCCAAACAGAACGAGGGAAAAATGACTGCCTATATGCCTCTGTACGAGCCCTAATCTCTCTTATCTTATCTTTGTGGTCTTTCTGCGAAATGTAACTCGGCGGCAGTAAAATTGTACTGCAGTCAGCCTCAAATGCTGGTTCTCTAAATTTCCTCAGTTGCGATTTACGAAAAGAATCCCTCCTTTCCTCTAGAGACTCCCACTCGAGTTCCTGGAGCATTTCCGTAACACTCGCGTGATGATCAAGCCTACCAGTAACAAATCTAGCAGCCCGCCTCTGAATTGCTCCTATGTCCTCCCTCAATCCGACCTGATAGGGATCCCAAACGCTCGAGCAGTACTCAAGAATAGGTCGTATTAGCGTTTTATAAGCGGTCTCCTTTACATATGAACCACATCTTCCCAAAATTCTACCAATGAACCGAAGACGACTATCCGCCTTCCCCACAACTGCCATTACATGCTTGTCCCACTTCATATCGCTCTGCAATGTTACGCCCAAATATTTAATTGACGTGAATGTGTCAAGCGCTACACTAATAATGGAGTATTCAAACATTACAGGATATTTTTTCCTATTCATCTGCATTAATTTACATTTATCTATATTTAGAATTAGCTGCCATTCTTTACACCAATCACAAATCCTGTCCAAGTCATCTTGTATCCTCGTACAGTCACTCAACGACGACACCTTCCCGTACACCACAGCATCATCAGCAAACAGCCGCACATTGCTATCCACCCTATCCAAAAGATCATTTATGTAGATAGAAAACAACAGCGGACCTACCACACTTCCCTGGGGCACTCCAGATGATACCCTCACCTCCGATGAACACTCTCCATCGAGGACAACGTACTGGGTTCTATTACTTAAGAAGTCTTCGAGCCACTCACATACTTGGGAACCAATCCCATATGCTCGTACCTTAGTTAGGAGTCTGCAGTGGGGCACCGAGTCAAATGCTTTCCGGAAGTTGAGGAATATGGCATCCGTCTGATACCCTTCATCTATGGTTCGCAAAATATCATGTGAAAAAAGGCCGAGTTGCGTTTCGCAGGAGCGATGCTTTCTAAAGCCGTGCTGATGCATGGATAGCAACTTCTCTGTCTCAATGAAATTCATTATATTCGAACTGAGAATATGTTCGAGAATCCTGCAACAAACTGATGTTAAAGATATTGGTCTGTAATTTTGAGGATCCGTCCTTCTACCCTTCTTATATACAGGCGTCACCTGCGCTTTTTTCCAGTCGCTCGGGACTTTACGTTGGGCAAGAGATTCGCGATAAATACAAGCTAAGCAAATACATTATGGTGCGCACACAGCGTAAGGAAATCACAAGTACTCTCAGTATCGCCCTGGATTTCAACAGCTTGTTTGGTGGCACTTTTCCCATGAAGAAGAGAGAGAAAACAGCGCAAATATCGTTATTGGGTGCATCTAATTGTAAGTCAGAGACTGGTGAAAGGCCAGTTTTACAAATTACATGAAGAGTTACAAAATCACCCAAATAAATTTTTTCAATACTATCGAATGAGTTAAAATAGTTTAGACGCACTGCTTCAAGCAATAGGACCGAAAATAACAAAATAAGACACGGCATGTAGGAAGTCTGTACTACCTGAGAAGCGGTTATCAGTGACCTTGAGGTAAGCACACATCATTTCATTCAACAGTTTTTATTGACCTTTTACATTACTGATTATTTTTATTACTTTTACATTACTGATCAGATACATCGAGAAAATCACTACTGCAATTCGAATTTGGCGAACTTATTTCCTGTGAGGAGTGCAAAACCAAGTTGCGCATAGAAGTTTCTGAGTTGTTGCGGTTGTCAGCAGAGGGGCACAGGAGCACAGTTTGTGGAGGTTCCATTTCATTTAGCACATTTGGCGAACACTGCTGAAAGAATGAAGTTGCTGGAGAATAATTGCTTGAGTGGAGTTGGCATGACGCTTGTTCGGATGCTGTGGAAAAATTGGCGGATGCTGTTAACATCTGGCATTCCTCATCACGTTCGATATTTCTACTTTCGCGTATTTTTTTTTTCTTGTCATAACGTCGCCAGCATGGGCACAAGCATTAAAGCAAAGTTTTTGTCCTCGTTAATTTCTTCGTTTTGTTTCTCTTTGTCAACCGAGCTCAATAAAAACCCTAAAAGATTTTGGTCGTACGTAAAATCAGTAAGTTGGCCAAAATCATCTATTCATTCTCTCAGCGATCACACCGTCACCGAAGCATTAGATAACAGAGAGAAGGCCGAAATACTGAATCGGTCTTCCGAAGTTGTTTCACCGCGGAAGATCGTAACACTGTTTCGCCTTTCAATCGTCGTACGAACATCGAAATGGTAGATATTGAGATAACCGATCGCGCAGTTGGAGAGCAACTACAATCACTTGGTAGCGGAAAGGCTTCAGGACCAGTTGAGATACCTATAAGATTCTATAAAGATCATGCGAAAGAACTTGCTCCCCTCCCAGCAATAACTTATCGTAGATCGCTTGAGAAACGAAAGGAACCTAACGACTGGAAAAAAGCGCAGGTTATTCCCGTTTTTAAGAAAAGCAGTAAGACAGTTCCACACAATCTATATCGTTGACGTCAATCTGTTGGAGAATTATGGAACATGTTTTATGCCCAAGAATTATGACGTTTTTGGAAAATGAACATCTCCTCATGTAAAGGTAATATCCGGAGTACGAGAGAGAAGTGTGATAGGACCGTTGCTGTTTATAATATGTATAAATGATCTAGTAGAAAACGCCGGATGCTCTTTAAGGCTAGTCCCAGATGATGCAGTTGTCTGAACCAAAATAGCAACGTCAGAAGATAGTAAGAATTTGCAGAGAATCGATGAATGGTGCTTGCTGGCTCTGGTAGTTTACCCTGAAAGTAAATAAATGTAATATATTGCGCATACATCCTACTGTACAGCTACACTATTGATGACAAACAGTTGGAGACAGTGTCTGCTGTAAAATATCTAGGCATAACTATCCAGAGGTAACTATAGGTAACGACCACATAAAACAGATAGTGGGAAACAGATTCAGACTCATCGGAAGAATCTTAAGAGAATGTGACTCATCCACGAAAGAAGTGGTTCATAAGGCGCTTGTTCGCCCGATTCTTGAGCATTGTTCATCTATCTGGGATCTCTATCAGGTGGGACTGATAGAGGAGATATAGAAGATCCAACGAAGAGCGGCGCGTTTCGTCACGGGATCGTTTAGCTGGCGAGAGAGCGTTACGGAGATGCTAAACAAACCCCACTGGGAGACGTTACAAGAGAGGCGTTGCGCATCATGCAGAGAGTTACTATAGAAATTTCGAACAACGCTTTTCAGAAAGAGTCGGACAACATATTACTTCCGTCCACATACATCTCGAGTATTGGACACGAGGAGAAAATTCGAGGAATTAGAGCCAATACAGAGGCTTACCGACAATTATTCTTCCCACGCACTATTCGCGAGTGGAACAGAGTTGGAGGGATCAGATAGTTGTACTGAAAGTACCTTCCGCCACACACCATCGGGTGGAATGGGAGCATGATGTAGATGTAATATATTTAAGAGAGATTTCTCGTATGAAGTAACATTCTTGGCTTCTGTTTTAGTAGGATGTCTTATGTCTTACTTTTGTGCTCCGTGCTGCATCACTGTTGTTTTGAGGAGGTTACCTGGGAAGAGCGGGGGGGGGGGGGGGGGCGGCAACAGGCAACATCCATCCATATTTCTTTTGCTATTTGCCAGAATTACGATGTTGCTGGTGGTCAGTCTTCCATTTGAGGGAACAGAAATAAACTGCATCGAAGTACAGATGCTTTCTCAGTTTTGTTGCTGTCTCGACAGACGGAGATTTTGTCTGTGATGCCAGTTCTGTCGCTAAACAGTCCTTCAGATTTTTCCAGTTCTTTCGAATTTCTTTGCCTGTCATGAATGAAATTAACACTGTGTACACTTTATTGTAAGTATGTTGCCTAATATTCCTATGATTAAATATTAAAGCTGTTTCTGAATATTATTTCTTCCAGATATCTTGCAACTGCTTTCGCTCATTACACTGCAAGCAGAAAAATTGTGAATCACACACGCGAACAGTTGTGGAAATTCTATAGCCTCTTCATACGGCATAATAAACTCAGGATGGTCGGGCCGGGGTGGCCGAGCGGTTCTAGGCGCTACAGTCTGGAACCGCGCGACCCTGCCTCGGGCATGGGTGTGTGTGATGTCCTTAGGTTAGTTAGGTTTAAGTAGTTCTAAGTTCTAGGGGACTGATGACCTCAGAAGTTAAGTCCCATAGTGCTCAGAGCCATTTGAACCATTTGATGATTACTGCCAAACAGTTTTTAGACAGAACTGACTTTCCAAAATGCATAGGTGCTGAGGACGGAAAGCATGTAAGAATGAGAAAACATGCTAACAGTGGCTCAGAGTTTTATAATTACAAGAAGTTTTTTTCGACAATACTTTTGGGTGTAGTAGACGCTAACTATCGTTTCACTGCAACAGACGTGGGCTCATACGGCGCCAGTGGCGATTCTAGTGTATTCAAGAAATCCAACTTCTATGAAAGACTGAAAGCCAATCAGTTAAACTTTCAAAACCCTCAAAAATTACCTCCCGACGAGGAAGGAGAACTTCAGCATTTTAATTTTGTAGGGCATGAAGCATTTGCACTATCTGCGGCCTCATTCTAAGAGAAACCTGACAATTAAACAGCATGTTTTAAACTATAGACTTTGTCGTGCTCGTAGATTGGTGGAATGTCGATTTGGGATTTTGGCTAACAAATGGATGTGGATTTCGACTTTTCAGACATATTCATAAAAACATGTTGTATCCTACATAATTTCGTAAGGAGAAATGACAATGTGTGAATCGAGGACGAGTCATAAGATTGCCTTCTGGAACGTTGTATGTCTATAGGAATTAGAGCTGATATGTGTGGTACGCAGGTTAGGGATTACTTTACAAACTGCTTTGTGACTCCACATGGGTCAGTACCTTGGCAATATGACAAAATGTAATTGTGGTAATGACGTTGTTCACATGAATAAAAAAAATTTGTGAACTTTGAAGTACTTTTGGTATTCTTTTCTGGTCCAAACAATTCAGTCCATTTCCCAATGACGCTGCAGCACCCCATCGTTTCTCTTTCAAATTGCGATCACTGTATTCTTTTAATTTCCTATGGTAGAGGGCTGGCCTCTTTTCTGCTTCTACAGTTAGTTTTTGTGAACAACTTACGTCTTCCGCAGCGTAACTCTCGTTATCAGACATGCTGCTGGCGTACAGAATGCGTCTATCTGCAAACACACTGCGAGAGCGACAGAGAAACAGCATAGCCAGTGCGCGCGGGCTCGCTCCAATCCGTGTGATCATTCAACATCTGCGACTGTCGCGTCACTCGTGAAGTTGAGCAGATTGCGCTTTTTTTTCTTTTTTCAAAAAAAATTGCCAGTGTTTGATCGCAGGTGCGCGCATAGAGTAAATATCTCTGGAGTGAGCACTGCGTTCTGCGCATGTTGTCAACATTAAACCAGAATTGTCACGTGTTCTCGGGGCTTCGCTGTGCGTGTGTGCTTTCTGTAGCGTTTGAAGTTTATAATATCAAGAGTTTTTGTTGTGTTTCGCCGTAGGTTGATAGTGTAATAGCGAAGGTGAATTCCTGTTGTAGCTACGGATGCAAAGAAAAACATGTGAAAGGAGGGATAGTAACTTTTCATGAGTACATACCATGTAGCTCTAATTATAGTTATCATATAATTATACAAACGCTTCAAAAATGAGATCGACAGGAAGTGCAAAATGGCTAAGCAGGGATGGCTAGAGAACAAATGCAAGGATGTAGAGGCTTATCTCACTAGGGGTAAGATAGATACTGCCTACAGAAAAATGAAAGAGACCTTTGGAGAAAAGTGAACCACTTGTATGAATATCAAGAGCTCAGATGGAAACCCAGTTCTAAGCAAAGAAGGGAAAGCAGAAAGGTGGAAGGAGTATATAGAGGGTCTATACAAGGGCGATGTACTTGAGGACAATATTATGGAAATGGAAGAGGATGTAGATGAAGATGAAATTGGAGATATGATACTGCATGAAGAGGTTGATAAAGCACAGAAAGACCTGAGTCGAAACAAGGCCCCGGGAGTAGACAACATTCCATTAGAACTACTGACAGCCTTGGAAGAGCCAGTCCTGACAAAACTCTACCATCCGGTGAGCAAGATGTGTGAGACAGGCGAATTACCCTCAGACTTCAAGAAGAATATAATAATTCCAATCCCAAAGAAAGCAGGTGTTGACAGATGTGAAAATTACCAAACAAACAGTTTAATAAGCCACAGCTTCCAAATACTAACGCGAATTCTTTACAGACGAATGGAAAAAGTAGTAGAAGCCGACCTTGTGGAAGATCAGTTTGGATTCCGTAGAAATATCGGAACACGTGAGGCAATACTGACCCTACGACTTATCTTAGCAGCTAGATTAAGGAAAGGCAAACCTATGTTTCTAGCATTTGTAGACTTAGAGAAAGCTTTGACAATGTTGACTGGAATGCTCTCTTTCAAATTCTGAAGGTGGCAGGGGTAAAATATAGGGAGCGAAAGGCTATCTACAATTTGTACAGAAACCAGATGGCAGTTATAAGAGTCGAGGGACATGAAAGGGAAGCAGTGGTTGGGAAGGGAGTGAGACAGGGTTGTAGCCTCTCCCCGATGATATTCAATCTGTATATTGAGCAAGCAGTAAAGGAAACAAAAGAAAAATTCGGAGTAGGTATTAAAATCCATGGAGAAGAAATAAAAACTTTGAGGTTTGCCGATGCAGTTGAACGGAATGGATATAAGATGAACATCAACAAAAGCAAAACGAGGATAATGGAATGTAGTCGAATTAAGTCGGGTGATGCTGAGGGAATTAGATTCGGAAATGAGACACTTAAAGTAGTAAAGGAGTTTTGCTGTTTGGGGAGCAAAATAACTGATGATGGGCGAAGTAGAGAGGATATAAAATGTAGACTGGCAATGGCAAGGAAAGCGTTTCTGAAGAAGAGAAATTTGTTAACATAGAGTATAGATTTAAGTGTTAGGAAGTCGTTTCTGAAAGTATTTGTATGGAGTGTAGCCATGTATGGAAGTGAAACATGGACGATAAATAGTTTGGACAAGAAGAGAATAGAAGCTTTCGAAATTTGGTGCTACAGAAGAATGCTGAAGATTAGATGGGTATATCACGTAACTAATGAGGAGGTATTGAAAAGGATTGGGGAGAAGAGAAGTTTGTGGCACAACTTGACTAGAAGGAGGGATCGGTTGGTAGGACATGTTCTGAGGCATCAAGGGATCACCAATTTAGTATTGGAGGGCAGCGTGGAGGGTAAAAATCGTAGAGGGAGACCAAGAGATGAATACACTAAGCAGATTCAAAAGGATGTAGGTTGCAGTAGGTACTGGGAGATGAAGAAGCTTGCACAGGATAGAGTAGCTTGGAGAGCTGCATCAAACCAGTCTCAGGACTGAAGACCACAACAACAACAACATAATTAAGAGACACTGTACATGTTTAAAAATTTCGAGACGCATTATAATTAAGGCTTGATTCTGTAGACCTATTTCTCTACGATTTTATAACTATATTATAGATATTACGGCTCGTACAAAAGCTTACAAACAATCGCTTCCTCTCATAAATTTGCTAGTGGAACAGGAAAGGGAATGGTTAGTTGTTTCAGCAAATATTATCCTCCATGCGTTTATCAGTGACTTGTCGATTATTTATATAGATTACGCAGTCTACTATTTATTTAATAAACTGGGAGCAAGTACGTAAAATGCTTTAAATAAATATTTCAAAGTGTCACCAGCAAGAAAAATTGTGCTTTAGGTCGCAAAAACGAGAAAATAAATACGGAGAAAGAGCAGAAAAAAAGGATGAATTAGCAGGGATATAATCGCTAATGTGTGGCAAATTCGGTGTTTATCGGACACTTGCAAAAGTACTAGCGTACTGTCAAGTCATTTTGCAAGACTATCACTGCAAAAATGTACGTCAGGCTTTGTAATACTATAAAGTGCCGTATCATACCGAAAACTACCAAAAATCGAGTGCATCTGAACTGTGACACCTGTCGCAAAGAAGCAGGATGTAATATCACTTGCCCTTAAAAGTTACGCAGCTGGTTTATTCCCGGTATCAAATGGATACTGTTAAAATGTCTGCGCAACATATATAAATAATCCACGACACGTTCGAAAAGAATCCGTCTGTACTAGGGATGTAGTGACATTCTAAATATACAGGGCGCTATACGGACAAACACACGACGTCCCGAGAACACGTGACCACGCCGACAATGTATGTTGATAACAGAAAATCTGTTCTGCGCACGTGAATGCTCACTCCAGAGATACTTACTCTATGGTGCGCGGGGCCATATTCCAGCCACCATGTTTCATTCTTGCGACGAATTAATCGCTCGCGTCTAGCGTAACACCCACCTATCAAAGGAGTGGGGGTGAAAAAGAAGCGTAGCCCGCGACGCGTGATTTCTTCGACTTTAGGCCAGTAATTGAAATGAGAGCGCTTACCGACTTGCAACAGCTACACACATAATCTCAAATCCTTACGTAAGCTGTTATGGCTGACATTACCTATAAAGTGATGAAAGGAAAAGTGTTTATGGCTAACTAGGTTTCTGCTGTTCATGCAGTATTAGTACCGCATGAGGCACGACCTTGTAATTTATTACTTCTTTACTACTGACTGCATACGCAACACAGCGCGGAGTAGCCGGCGTCTTGCCACGGTTCGCGCAGCTCCCCCAGTCGGAGGTTGGAGTCCTCCCTCGGACATGGATGTGTGTGTTGTCCCTAGCGGAAGTTACTTTAAGTTAGCTTAAGTAGTGTGTAAGCCTAGGGACCGATGACCTCAGCAGTTTGGTCCCATAGGAACTTACGACCATTCCCGACACATTTTACGACAGCATGCATATACAGGGTGAGTCACCTAACGTTACCGCTGGATATTTTTCGTAAACCACATCAAATACTGACGAACCGATTCCACAGACCGAACGTGAGGAGAGGGGCTAGTGTAATTGTTTAATACAAACCACACAAAAATGCACGGAAGTATGTTTTTTAACACAACCTACGTTTTTTTTAAAAATGGAACCACGTTAGTTTTGTTAGCACATCTGAACATATAAACAAATACGTAATCAGTGCCGTTTGTTGCATTATAAAATGTTAATTACATCCGGAGATATTGTAACCTAAAGTTGACTCTTGAAACCTCCGACGTTCAGTTGCGTGTTGTAACAAACACGGGCCACGGTCGGCGAGCAGCATCTGCAGGGACATGTTTACGATGACGACCGTGTTTACGAGTGTGGCTTTAGTGCACTGTTGTGGTTTGGTCTAGCTGTTGCAGTGTCCGCATGTAGCGCTTGCTGCTATTGTTATTCTGCATTCGTCTCCGCACGCAGACCAACTGTAGTACACCGTGTTACCAGACGTCTGAGATAGTGTAGTGTTGTAGGAACTGTGATCATGGTGTATTCGAACTCTGAAAAGGCGGAGATGATACTCATCTATGGCGAGTGTCGACGAAATGCAGCTGAAGCCTGCAGGGTGTATGCGGAACGGTACCCGGACAGAGAGCATCCAACATGGCGCACATTGAAAAACATCTACCGCCAACTGTATGCAACAGGTATGGTCGTAGCACGCAAATGGGTCCGTAACAGGCCCGTCACAGGAGAAGCGAGTGCAGTTGGTGTGTTAGCTGCGGTTGCCATGAACCCACACATGAGTACACGGGACACTGCGAGAGCCGGTGGACTGAGTCAAAGTAGTGTCATGCGCATACTGCATCGTCACCGCTTTCACCCGTTTCATGTGTCGCTACATCAGCAATTACATGGTGATGACTTTAATCATCGAGTGCAATTCTGTCAATGGACATTAACAGAGAATGCGTTGCAGTTCTACCTGTTTACCGATGAAGCGGGTTTCACAAACCACGGGGCAGTGACTCTACGGAACATGCATTACTGGTCCGTGGACAATCCTCGCTGGCTCAGACAGGTAGAGCGACAGCGACCGTGGACTGTAAATGTATGGTGCGGAATCATTGGCGACCACCTCACTGGTCCTCACTTCATTGCAGGGGCCCAAACAGCTGCAACATACATCGCGTTTCTACAGAATGATCTGCCAACGTTGCTCGAAAATGTCCCACTGGAAACGCGTCGACGTATGTGGTATCAGCATGATGGTGCACCTGCACAATCCGCAGTTAACACTAGGCTGACCCTTGACAGGATGTTCGACGGGCGTTTCATAGGACGTGGAGGACGCAGAAATTGGCCAGCTCGTTCTCCTGATCTTACACCTCTGGACTTCTTTCTGTGGGGTACGTTAAAGGAGAATGTGTACCGTGATGTGCCTACAACCCCAGAGGATATGAAACAACGTATTGTGGCAGCCTTCGGCGACAATACACCAGATGTACTGCGGCGTGTACGACATTCATTACGCCAGAGATTGCAATTGTGTGCAGCAAATGATGGCCACCACATTGAACATCTATTGGTCTGACATGTCGGGACACACTCTATTCCACTCCGTAATTGAAAACGGAAACCACGTGTTTACGTGTACCTCACCCCTCATGGTAATGTACATGTGCGTCTGTGAAAAAGACCAATAAAAAGGTGTTAGCATGTGGACGTAATGTGCTGTTCCAGTCTCTTCTGTACCTAAGGTCCATCACCGTTCCCTTTGGATCCCTACGTAATTCGGTGTTCTCCGATACACACGATCGAACAGCGGAGGAGTGATACTCAAGCGTCAACTTTAGGTTACAATATCTCCGGATGTAATTAACATTTTACAATGCAACAAACGGCATTGATTACCTATTTGTTTATATGTTCAGATGTGCTAACATGCTAACAAAGCTAACGGGGTTCCATTTAAAAAAAACGTAGGTTTGTGTTAAAAAACATACTTCCGTGCATTTTTTTATGGTTTGTATTAACCAATTACACTAGCCCCTCTCCTCACGTTCGGTCTGTGGTATCGGTTCGTCAGTATTTGATGTGGTTTACGAAATATATCCAGCGGTAATGGTAGGTGACTCACCCTATATACCACTGAATGTAAGTGCAAAATTAATCGTTGTACGACACATAGTCGAGGAGATATGACGTCATGGACAATGAGCTGCACGAAAACTTCCGCATCATGCATGACGTTTAAATTTATTATTTCTTTGCTGCAAATTTTATTCGCAATTAATTTCGCGTACGGTATCCATATGTGTCGCTGAATGTACCTACAATATTATATCTTTGTGCGACACACAAGTCAGGAGATATGACGTCATAAACATTAAGCCGAGGCCCACGAAAAAGACGACGTTTGCTCCGCATTAAGCACAAGGCCAGAATCTGCTTGGTACGGTATGGATGCACAGCTATAAATAAGTACCTGCGCAACGATGGGTTTCTCCGGTAGTATTTTAATATATGTGTCATTTTCCAGCGTGAAAGTATACATTTTAAAGTATATAATTTACCGTTAAGAGAGTGATTAAACTCTCTTAACGTATGGTCATATTTAGAAATGGCTAGCTAAAATAAATCGGATCAGACGTGTAAGAACTGCGTTATCCTTGTTTATCAGAAAACCAGTAATGCTTGTGAAGGATGGTATCCTAAGCAATCTGAACTCTGAGAACAGTTGTTGTCTGAGTTGCTGAAATTGGAACAGGCTGAGGTTAAATGCTTAATATCTCCAACGTGTGAATTATTGCAAATACAACTGTCTGAATTTGTTAGTTTTAAGCAACGCAAATGAAAAGAGAAGCTGCCGTTACTGAATATCATCCGAGTGATTGAAACGATAGCTTTGCAGCGCATTGACGTGGTATGAAACCGAGGGAAGTGAGATATGTGAGGTTGAAACCATCTATAACACTTTATTTACGTATGTTTCTCATTCTTGTTACCACTGGGATCTGGCTTCCATTTTTACTTGATTCAAAAAATCGATGAATGACAACTGAACATCAAGGTATGCTCCTGGCATAACAGCTTTCTTGGCCAACTGGTCTCCTATTTCATTGTACAAAATATCAGCATGAGCTTTTACCCAAAGCAAATTAATATACAGGGTGTTAACTTGGGACAAATAAATCTCTCGATTAATACTAGCTATGTGGAAAAAATATTCCAGGTGAAAAATAGTATTTTCAAACGGTACATCTGTCTGTCTTAAAATTGGCCACCACCCTACCCCTTCCCATCTCCCATGGTGGATCGAATTTTTATTTGCAAATGGGAACACCCCTTCTACCGCAGATTGGGAATCTATACCAAAAATACCTAGAGTTTACCTGAAACAATTTTTTCCGTCCGTGGTAAATAGCGCTTAATCGATGCATTGGTTGGACGGAAGAACACACCGAAATCAGTCACCCTGTTGGTGAAATAAGCTATTCAAGGAGACTCCCTAATCAAGCATCCTGATGCTGTGGGGACTCACCGAAATCAGCCCTGAAGGGAAAAGAACACTACGTTATCGGTATATTAAATGCCAGACTTTTAAATGTCTAAACGCAAAAATTTTACTGTGCAGTCAGACTTGCAAAACTAAATTAAAATTTTGAGAATAACATCAGCTCTTTAGAACAAAAAAGTTTACATTTTTATCGAAAATATGTAGTCGAATCAAATGAGTCTCTTCTTAATGGCAAAAATTTTCTTACCGTTTTCTTTATAATAGAACTGTGTATTTTACCTGCCCACTACTTCATTTGAGATCTGAGTGTAACGATTGCTTGAAATAGTATTTCCCGTAAATCCTCCGGGATCCTATTGAACTTGTAAACCTGGGACAACATTCCGTGAAGAATGGAAACGTGACGTAAGGGGCTGATTCTATATTTTTGATCTCACTCTCATTTGCAAGGAGTTTGAGGCGAATGAAAATGACTGAGTAACCCTTTGCTCCCTCTTGCCAGGGAGAGAAGATATGTTGGTGCTGTGAGGAGGAGACAGCTGTTGCTCATTGTAAGGAGGAAGACGAGAGTCATCTCGTTAGGGAGTTGGAAATTCCGAAGACTTTCTAACATCCGCATAGGTAGAAGTGCTGTCAGACTTGCCTTCGTATGTTTTTGACAAAACGGCAGAGTACGTTCTGCACCTAAGAAACCGTACTGTGTCCATAAAAGAAATGTAGTTGTATGTGGTAAACTCACTGACTTGCCCGTTTGCAGTTAGGCAAACTATATGATTTGATTGACGTTGCTGTGCGTGATGGGACCATCCACACCTTCCGCATCTCTGTTCACTCCAACACTGCTTAGTAATATGACCAAATCTTACAAGGAACCCCTTGAGTGAGAGGTCGCAAGTTCAACCTTTAGCGAGGCTAATTTGAAAATGTTGTTTTAACAATTATGACACGAAGAATATTAGCTGCTAATGATTCACCATGTGCATCAGGAGGGCGATAGAAAATGAGTGTCCGTGAGATGCAGAGATCAACCTTCTATGGGTTCTTCTTCACAAAATAGACGTTGTCTACATTCAAGAAATGGCCAAAACAAACCATTAACTTGTACCATGAACACCGAATGAAAAATGGCGCGCCACAGTGATCACAAAGGTTCGCACGATCAAGATCGAAGGCAAACTCCTTGGGAGCTATAAACCGTGCAGGACGTTCAGCTAGATCTGCCCTCTTAAAGAACGCATATAGAATTATATTGGTAATGAGGTGATGAGAACTGGTGGAACGTAATGGCATGCAGCCGAATGCGAAACAGTCTGTCGTGGAGCTTATCGTGGAACTGGCTATCCTTTAAGGCACAAACAACTGCAGATAGTGCGATAATATGTTTTACAGGCACGGAAAAAACAAACATCCAGAACCTGAATTCGTCCAGTGGTTCCGAGTGGTATGAATTGCACTGTCGCACACTTTTCAGGAGAAACAGTTTACTCTAAAGGAGTATGATTTTTATAAGTAAAAGCAAGTTATTTTGACCAGCTATTGGCCAAAAGCAGCGCTCATACCATAGCTGTAGTTCTCTTACGCCCATTTTCCCACTCTTGCTTGCTGTGACGTAAATATAGCCTACTGCCTTAGCATGCTCATGCACAGGAGAAAGAATCGTTGGGGTAGAGCATTTCCAACTTTTCGTAGCACAATAAATAACTTTCCAGCCAATTTATCACCCAGATTAACAGTCGTCATAATTGTATACGAAATCGTCGAGGAATTAGTATTAGTTGGTGTTGACACAACTCTCCTGGTAGCTCTAATTTCCAGGACTCGTTTCATATGCGTTTCCTCTTCAAATCCCGATTGGTCAGGGCTAAAAACAGATTCCTTACAGAACGATGGGATAATTTTATTTATCTCATCTACAAATTTTCGGGCCGATTCCGGAGTTTGTTGTGCATCGTCAAGCTGACGCTTTGTTTGAAATTTCATTACCTTAAGTCTTCCAATTCTGTAGCATTGTTTGGAGTTACGCAACCATCCACTGCTTCCCTTGAAATCACTGTAATCTATGTCGCGCGCAATTTGACGTGCATAACGTAGTAGACCACTATCACCCATAACCTGTGAATTGCATCGAGCATCCTTGAAACGCGCAAACACCAGCTTCTGTAACAAGTCGCCTTGTCCTCCCTTGAGCATCCGTAGTTTTTCTTATGCACTACACTGTCATATGGCTGCGGACTTATTCCAATCTGTTAATAGTTTTTTTTTATTATTATGCTGCGGATGATCTCCCATGTACGCAGTTATGTTTAGTGCCCGCTCCTTGGACAACCACTGTCTTTTACTACATGTCACTATAGACGGGATTTGTGGCTTCCTGTCCGACAAGGATGACGAACTACAGGTCTCGACACCTGTTTCCGTACCACTTTCACTGAAATGATAATTAAATGGACACCCTAGCTGCAAAGAGGCGTTGATATACTTCATTGGGGACATATTGAAAATGTGTGCCTCTACCGGGACTCGAACCCCTGGCTTACATGCCAGACGCTCTCTCCATCCTTTTTTTTTTTTTTTTTTAATTTCATTTTGTTCGTTTTCGTTCGTTGCATCTGATCGAGGCGGACGTCGCAAGACACCCTTTTAAGTCCGTTGTTGATCTATTAACTCAATTTTTTTATTACAGAGGACAGCTATCCCTCTGACCGAACACGCTGAGCTACCGTGCCGGCGTCCATCTGAGCCACCTAGGGCACAGAGGATAGTGCGCCTGCAGGGACTTGTCCCTTGCACGCTCCCCGTGAGACGCACATTCACAACATGCCCACATCACTACATACGTAGTGCGCCTGACAGATGCTTGCTCATCACACTCATTACTCTTGGCAGATTAATCTACCAAGTCCCGTACGAGTTCGGGCACAGCATGTGCGTTCGCACAAGAAGGTCCCGAAAGAGCAGTCACTGTTGTTGACCATGCAGCTTTGCTTGAACGGTAACTGTTCTTTGGGGACCTTCTTGTGCGAACGCACATGCTGTGCCCGAACTCGTACGGGACTTGATAGATTAATCTGCCACGAGTAATGAGTATGATGGGCAAACATCTGTTAGGCTCACTACGAATGTAGTGATATGGGACAAGTCCCTGCTGGCGCACTATCCTCTGTGCTCTCGGTGGCTCAGATGGATAGAGCGTCTGCCATGTAAGCAGGAGTCCCAGTCGGGGCACACATTTTCAACATGTCCCCAATGAAGTATATCAACGCCTCTTTGCAGATAGGGTGTCCATTTAATTATCATTTCATTCAAAGCTGCATGGTCAACAACGGTAACTGTTCTTTCAGGAACAGATACTACCGTCATATATACCACTTTCACTTGTTAAGCACGTGTTGTCATCATTGTACTCAAAAATGGTTCAAATGGCTCTGAGCACTATGGGACTCAACTGTTGAGGTCATTAGTCCCCTAGAACTTAGAACTAGTTAAACCTAACTAACCTAAGGACATCACAAACATCCATGCCCGAGGCAGGATTCGAACCTGCGCATCATTGTATTCCTCAGATGCATTGTCCGTACAGTCGAGCGTGTATGACACCACACATTCCACTGACTCACCATACAGAAAGGGTAGTATTCCATCTGCCACTTGGTTCTCATCCTGCGAAATTTCTTGGGTTCCCTTCTGACGAAATGTCAACTTCGGCAATTGTTGTAGATATAAAGCAATGTTTTGTTTGTTTGTCGTTGCCATTACTTTGCCTTGCATCAACACTACTAGCGCTGTAGCACTGTCATGAGTTAATCGTCGACCAAGGCTTATTTTACATCAAGCAGGCAGTCGACAAATCTGCATTTTTGCCGGGCCGAGACACGACCTACCGCCTCTTCACACGTAGATAACAGCCGCACGGCATGCCGTGCCGTCCTTCCGTGTCTTGCGCATATTCAGTTGACCTCGTCACCAAATGGAGCAGAACCAGCTATTAGCGTGGTATCTCCTGTGGAGATGTTTGGAAAACAGAAGAAGAAGAGGAAGGAGAACAGTGCATTGGGTCCATCCACTCAATATGAGAAGAGACGAAGTGGGTGCATTCTTTTTCTCTTTGAGGAAAGAAGGGGAGATGAAGATAAGTTTTTTAATTACACTCCTGGAAATTGAAATAAGAACACCGTGAATTCATTGTCCCAGGAAGGGGAAACTTTATTGACACATTCCTGGGGTCAGATACATCACATGATCACACTGACAGAACCACAGGCACATAGACACAGGCAACAGAGCATGCACAATGTCGGCACTAGTACAGTGTATATCCACCTTTCGCAGCAATGCAGGCTGCTATTCTCCCATGGAGACGATCGTAGAGATGCTGGATGTAGTCCTGTGGAACGGCTTGCCATGCCATTTCCACCTGGCGCCTCAGTTGGACCAGCGTTCGTGCTGGACGTGCAGACCGCGTGAGACGACGCTTCATCCAGTCCCAAACATGCTCAATGGGGGACAGATCCGGAGATCTTGCTGGCCAGGGTAGTTGACTTACACCTTCTAGAGCACGTTGGGTGGCACGGGATACATGCGGACGTGCATTGTCCTGTTGGAACAGCAAGTTCCCTTGCCGGTCTAGGAATGGTAGAACGATGGGTTCGATGACGGTTTGGATGTACCGTACACTATTCAGTGTCCCCTCGACGATCACCAGTGGTGTACGGCCAGTGTAGGAGATCGCTCCCCACACCATGATGCCGGGTGTTGGCCCTGTGTGCCTCGGTCGTATGCAGTCCTGATTGTGGCGTCACCTGCACGGCGCCAAACACGCATACGACCATCATTGGCACCAAGGCAGAAGCGACTCTCATCGCTGAAGACGACACGTCTCCATTCGTCCCTCCATTCACGCCTGTCGCGACACCACTGGAGGCGGGCTGCACGATGTTGGGGCGTGAGCGGAAGACGGCCTAACGGTGTGCGGGACCGTAGCCCAGCTTCATGGAGACGGTTGCGAATGGTCCTCGCCGATACCCCAGGAGCAACAGTGTCCCTAATTTGCTGGGAAGTGGCGGTGCGGTCCCCTACGGCACTGCGTAGGATCCTACGGTCTTGGCGTGCATCCGTGCGTCGCTGCGGTCCGGTCCCAGGTCGACGGGCACGTGCACCTTCCGCCGACCACTGGCGACAACATCGATGTACTGTGGAGACCTCACGGCCCACGTGTTGAGCAATTCGGCGGTACGTCCACCCGGCCTCCCGCATGCCCACTATACGCCCTCGCTCAAAGTCCGTCAACTGCACATACGGTTCACGTCCACGCTGTCACGGCATGCTACCAGTGTTAAAGACTGCGATGGAGCTCCGTATGCCACGGCAAACTGGCTGACACTGACGGCGGCGGTGCACAAATGCTGCGCAGCTAGCGCCATTCGATGGCCAACACCGCGGTTCCTGGTGTGTCCGCTGTGCCGTGCGTGTGGTCATTGCTTGTACAGCCCTCTCGCAGTGTCCGGAGCAAGTATGGTGGGTCTGACACACCGGTGTCAATGTGTTTTTTTTTCCATTTCCAGGAGTGTATTTTCGGATGAGTTTACGAACTTAGAGACTTATGAAGCGTGGGTATCCTGAAAATGTTCCTAAAAATTGTTCCACTGCTTGTTCGCAATACTGTGTGTCGGTAGTGGGTGGTTGACTATTTACTGCAACATTTGTAGATTGTTGTTCGTGATAGAGAAGGCAAAGAGCGTGATTCTACTATATTTAAAGAATGTTCTCTGTGGGAATCACTGATGGAAAAAAAACTGGTGATTCCTGAAGACAGGTGCCTTCGAAGTACATTAAGTCAAAAGGTACTTCACTTTTTAATTGGTGGTGAAGCGTTTGGACTGCATCAACACCTTCTACGGCCATACTCTGGACACCAATTTACAGTTGCTAAAAGAGTGTTCAATTATAGACTGTCAAGAGCCCGGAAGTACGTAGAATGTTCATTTGGGATACTGACTAATAAATGGAGGATTTTTCACAGAGCTATAAATTTAAAACTCGATTTTTCTCTTGACACTTCAAGGCGTTTGTTGTTTTGGACAATACCATTCTTAAAAAAAGGAGGCTACAGCCCAGAGGGTACTCTGTCCATAACTGGACTTGAAAGTATAACAAGAAGTGAATATGTACGTGGCGGAATTTCTACCAATAATGTATGAAAAATGTTGACGGATTATTTTATGACACCTAATGGATCTGTGAAATGGCACTTATCTAAAATTTAATGTGCCACTGATGTTTTTGAATTTAGCGTAAAAAATAAACATTTGTACTTACCTTAGTCGTCTCTGTCTTTGTCAGACAACCGTTCAAAGCCATCGTTGAGTTCTCTGCAAACTTCGATCCATGCATTCCTTGTTTGTATTCTGTCCTTATAAGCACCTAAAGTCTTGTCCCACAAAACTGGTCTTTCCTGAACGAATGTTATAAGGTGTTGTGTACATAGTTCCGCGTAATCAGCGCGTACACAACTTTCCCATTAGAGCGCATCTCGCTAAGCACAACAGCGCAGGCACAGCGCTCGTTCGTCTCCGCACTACGAGATGGCGCTGCCATAGAGACAGACCAAATTCTGCTTCCGCCGATCCGCGTATTAATATGTAACGCAGCCAATGAGATTGCTGCTTACGCAGAACCTTTTCTCCTCGCGGAACACACTCGTGCAGTGACACATGAACGCGCGAGGTATTATAACGAGTGTACAGACCTCCGATTGGTCAATCTGTACCAATCTGCATTAGTCTGTACCAGTCTGTACGAGTTCTACATTTGTCTGTACCAGTCTATAGTCAAGCTTCAGTCTGCGCCTAATAAGATTACCATATTCCTGTACATAGCCATGAAGATAAATGTATAGACACTTTTGTCAAGTATCAGAGATGTATGTGAGAATAAGATTAACGTATCAATACCAAAGGAACTTCAGATTGTCAATTGTAAATAGCATCCAGAACCAAGTTAAGTAATTTTTATGCTCGTTATTATTTTAATAAATGTGTGTGAAAATTAATCAAGTTCTGTTTAAAGTTGGTCACCGTCAATCTGCTACTCTAAGCGTGCAAGTGGCATTTCTATCGTCTGACCTAACGGCAGAAGATAAACACGTCACGATAAGACCACGAGACATATTGCTGACACTCGCCTACTTCGTTAGAGCGACAAGTCAAATAATCTGATGGTGTATGTACCGAAGGTCTTACAGTACGCACACCACATAAGGATTTCGATATCAATTTCCGCCATGACACATTAGATAGAAATGTCCAGAACGGACTGAACCACCAACAAAGCAAAACGCAGCTGGCTGGCACACGATAGTTGTCGCTGAGACGTGTAGCGCTCAACTGTTCTGCATGCCCCATCACCTGTGCCGGTATTTCCGCACGGCGCCGACAACGAGCTGACGCAGTGGGGGCCGCCGGCTGTTGACTGTCGGCTGTCGTTCAGCCGTCCCCGTCGTATGTCGGCCTGGTGTGAAACGTCTCGTAAGCGTCTCACCCTCACAACCGGTTAGCCGGTGCCGGGTGCCGGGTAGATGTGAAATAAGCCTAAGCAGTTCAACTGCGTTCCGTACCTCATGCTGTGCTCACCATCGGATACCTCCAGTATTGCCTCCTGTTGCCATTAACAGCCAATATTGTGGTCGTCTGGTAGACAATATGTGGTGCGTCGAATACCTTAAATATAATTGACCTTTCGCAACCTCACACTCAAGGAGTTCCCTGTTAGACAACGTTTGGAATAAATGGACTACCCTTGCACCTTAATCCGAACAATGCCGGCCGCGGTGGTCTAGCGGTTCTAGGCGCGACTGCTACGGTCGCAGGTTCGAATTCTGCCTCGGGCATGGATGTGTGTGATGTCCTTAGGTTAGTTAGGTTTAAGTAGTTCTAAGTTCTAGGGGACTGATGACCACAGATGTTAAGTCCCATAGTGCTCAAAGCCAAAGCCAATCCGAACAAATAAACATAAGGAGTGACTGACTTTTGAATGAAATCACACACATCTCCGATTTCACAACAGATTTAATATACAGGGTGATTCAAAAAGAATACCACAACTTTAGGAATTTAAAACTCTGCAACGACAAAAGGCAGAGCTAAGCACTATCTGTCGGCGAATTAAGGGAGCTATAAAGTTTCATTTAGTTGTACATTTGTTCGCTTGAGGCGCTGTTGACTAGGCGTCAGCGTCAATTGATGCTAAGATGGCGACCGCTCAACAGAAAGCTTTTTGTGTTATTGAGTACGGCAGAAGTGAATCGACGACAGTTGTTCAGCGTGTTTATACCAACGTTTAATACACCACCTATCAGGAGGTTTAACACCATACTTCGTTCGAAATGCACGCATCCAGCAAGCATTTGTTCGCAGCCCGTGACAGAGCACTTCATCACTGGCCTCCAAGAAGCCCTGATCTTACCCCCTGCGATTTTTTCTTATGGGAGTATGTTAAGGATATGGTGTTTCGGCCACCTCTCCCAGCCACCATTGATGATTTGAAACGAGAAATAACAGCAGCTATCCAAACTGTTACGCCTGATATGCTACAGAGAGTGTGGAACGAGTTGGAGTATCAGGTTGATATTGCTCGTGTGTCTGGAGGGGGCCATATTGAACATCTCTGAACTTGTTTTTGAGTGAAAAAAAACCTTTTTAAATACTCTTTGTAATGATGTATAACAGAAGATTATATTATGTTTCTTTCATTAAATACACATTTTTAAAGTTGTGGTATTCTTTTTGAATCACCCTGTGGTTCTGAATTAGACGTCATGGTAAGCAGTTACTGTTTCGCTACGTGAGTGGATGGTTATGGCTATTCCAGATTCTCCTGATGATACACCCACTCCGAAAGCTGGCTCTTCATTGCATCTTCGAGTATTTAATTTGATATTTCTACAATTAAATCATTTTCGTATATTAGTTGCTGCAGGCTTCCTGAAGGGATAAGATTCTGTGCGTAATACCAATCACGAACAACTTATATTTGGGGTAGCCTGTGAGATATCCAGGAAGTCTTCTTTGAATTTCATGTCAGCTAACCAATCAGGTAACTGCTCGCCTCGCTGAGAACCCTAGGGTATGAATTTAAATAAATACTCCTGCTTTCCGCCTTGCTGGGGAAGGTCGTGTTTGTTATCGAATGGCGTGGGTTGCTGGTCGCTGGATGACGAGGTGGTGGGTGGTATGTACTTTGGCTGTGTGCAGGAGAGCACACTTGCAATACGATTTTGTTAATCATTCACACGGTACTGTACGTGAGGTTCGTAGTTAACGATTTTCTTGATTTGCATCCCGAAGTTGATGTGGCTTTCATGTCTTGGAAACGCATCTCTCTTGTGGATATTGGGTGTTCATGTCTTTGCGAGGCGAATATGTTTTGAGGCTCAGCAAAAAATTCATTTGTGCTCAATTAATCCGAAAGGTAGTAGAGTCAGTTTAGTCACATTCCCTATCAATGAACCTCTGTAAATGCTTTGCAATTTGTATGGATTACACAGGACATTCCTCTCAAACCTCCCACTTTCAAAGGCCCAGGAAAAAACTGCAGTTGATATGACAATGAAATTGCACCATATGCTAGATAGACTTTTTTACTAACCGCCTACTTTTGTATCTCTGTTAGTAGTAAAATTTTCCAGCCGTGCATCTGTTCCTCAGTAATGACGATATATAAAGTGGGGAATTTGCTTTACTTTACAAAATTTATAAAGTAGATATACAGTAAGTTAAAAAACGTAATAATAATCCTTTAGTAGATATTTTATCTTAAAATTTTACAAAAAATCTAATCATAATTTTTAGCCCCTACCACGTACCGCCCACGAACAAAGCTGGAAGGTCCAGTAGTGGGCGGTAGGGACCACACCGACTACACCATGCTAGAGCATCTCAAAGAATTTTTTTAATAATCATCGGTACGCGTCTACATGTGAACCATATGTAGCTCGAAGAAAAGATATCGAGTCTGTATTTCATTTCTTGCCACATTCTTCGTAAAATATCCTCTGGTACTGTTACAGTCGCACCAATGACACGATCTCGCAACATAGGAATGTCGTCCACTTTCGTCGCATACACGCGCTCCTTCACGAATCGCCACAGGAAGAAATTCAGCGGGTTAATGTCGAGGGAACATGGTGGCTAGGCAATGGGTTCTCCGCATCCCATCCAGCGATTGGGAAATTTCGTATTCATGAACTTGTGAACAGCCACTGACGAAGCTCCATCCTGTTGAAAGACGTTGGGTTGCAAGTCTTATGTCTGAGGGTATACAAACTGCTTTGACATGACCAGACACACTAACCCCATTCACTGAGCTTTCTACAAAGTAGAACGGTCCAAACAATCCTGTTGTTAAAAATGGTTCAAATGGCTCTGAGCACTATGGGACTCAACTGCTGAGGTCATTAGTCCCCTAGAACTTAGAACTAGTTAAACCTAACTAACCTAAGGACATCACAAACATCCATGCCCGAGGCAGGATTCGAACCTGCGACCGTAGCGGTCTTGCGGTTCCAGACTGCAGCGCCTTTAACCGCACGGCCACAATCCTGTTGTGTATTAGTCCAACCAGACGTTCAGTTTACAGCTATCATGAACATGTTCAATGACAGCGTGCGGATGTTGCGAACCCAAATCCGAACATTATGCCGATTAACAGTTCATGATCATGAGAGGTTGCCTCGTCTGAAAATAAATATCTTTCCAAGAAGCTGGAATTCTTGTCAGTACACTGCAACCTATCTGTAGCAAATTGTTGTCGGCGTAGTTTGTCGTTCGGCATCAGATGTTGCAGAATTTGCGCTTTGTAAGCATAAAAACGCAGATGCTGGTGTACTACACGATACAAAGTTGCTCGAAGAACGTTAAGCTGCCTAGATGCCTGCCGAATTGGGCTTCTGAGAAACGCTTGTCTGATGTCCTCCACTATCTCTTCCAGAATATTACGACATGCACCGCCAGAATGCTTCAGAACACTTCGTTCCCAGAAACTTACGACACCGCTCCTTAATTGCCTTCACATTAGGTGAATCACATCTGTACAGCCTACGACAATTTCTTTGCTCAATGATCGGCGATTCTGTTTCTGCAAACCACACTACTGCTTGCGCGCTGCTGTGGAGTCGCCATCTTCACTTCAAGCGGTAATGCTGCTGTCTGGCGACAATAGTTTGCACCTCTGACGCGGGAATACAAATTCTTTGAGATGCCCTTGCATATGGAGCAATTTTGCTATCTGTAGATTTTTTCCTGGGTCTTTGAAATGAGGGAGGTCTGAAAGGGGCAGCCCTGCACTATGTTTGATGTACTAACACTTGGAACTCAGTGTACCATATGCTTTATGGGCATGAGTATTGTATGTCTCATAGTTATTTATGTTTTGTGAAGTCAATCATATGAATTTACGTTCAAATATTCTTTCTAGTCAGTTTTCCTTGCCACTCATTTTCCTGTTTCAACGAATTAAGCCGATTTACACTCATCAGCTGCAATGTGGAAACTTGATGTGAAATGTACTATTTGCCTTCGGCGGTTGGTAGAATCTTATGATCTTCGTACTGCATTTACATCACTGACAGTAGCAATCATTACGCATGTTATACTTCACATTTATTTGCATGCTTTTCAGCAGAAAAAGTAGGATTCTGTGCTGAGACAGATGCCAGAGGCAATGCTCTGTTCTACAGAAAGTACGTTTTTTCGGTGCCTTATACACTGAAGAGCCAAAGAAACTGGTACACCTTCCTAATATCGTGCAGAGCCCCCTCGAGAACGCAGAAGTGCCACAACACGACGTGGCATGGACTCGACTGATGTCGAAGTTGTGCTGGAGGCAATTGACACCATGAATCCTGCAGGGATTGTGAAGTCAGTTATATGAATTTACATTCAAATATTCTTTTTAGTCACTCATTTTCCTCTTTCAACGAACTAAGCCAACTTACACACATCAGCTGCACTGTGGAAGCTTGATAACATGAAACCGTAAGAGTACGGGGGAATGGAGATCTCTTGTAATCGGCACGTTGCAAAGCATCCCAGATATTCTCAATAATGTTCATATCTGGGGAGTTTGGTGGCCAGTAGAAGTGTTTAAACTCAGAAGAGCGTACCTGGGCCCACTCCGTAGCAGTTCGGGACATGTGATCAGACATGATGCTTACGTACATGTCACCTGTCAGAGTCGTATCTAGACGTATCAGGGGTCCCGTATAACTGCAACTGCACACGCACCACTCCATTACAGAGTCTCCACCAGCTTGAACAGTCCCTACTGATGTGCAATCACACTTTCAACATGAATGTGAGTAGTGGATTTGGGAAGAAAATACACAGTATACTCCAGTGTACTGTTACAGAAGCGTATCATAAAGAGGAACACTGTCTTGGCTGACTACCTGTACGGACTATAGCACGTCACCGTAACCGTAAACACGATTACATTTCATGAGTGGTCTGGAGCCGATGTTGACTCAACGGCGGTATAGGCCTACGGTAGGGATCGCTGAAATAACAGGTTTTCTGTAACACCGTTTCTTTCCGTCTACAGTTTAATCTTACTGTTAAAACCACTCAAAATAACCTGTTTCTGAAATAACCGATTTTTTGTATTTTATTGCTATTACTTCCAGTAATAAACGTAGACTTCAAACAACGGTTGAGAAACTCCAATGAAGGTGAAGGAGTAGGAAGGACATCACATTTGAAATCGGGTTGAGAGGGTGGCAGAAATCGATGTCATTGTCTCCAGCAAAGATGGCGAAGTTGAAAAAGACGGGCACGGCGACAGTGACAGCGATGACCTCCGTGCATCGTTACTTTTGGATGGCATCAATTTTTCACTTTGAAGCAACCTCAAAATTAATGATTCAGTTATTATTCCAAATGTATTGCACCTCAATAAAATTATAGGTCTCGGTCAAATTTATCTTCTCTTTAAAGCAACAGTATGGATGTTTTTCCCTTACATGACGTCGCAAGTTAGCTATGACTCCTCGCGTTCTTAATCTTTTAAAGAAAATGGAGCATTGTACTCCACTGTTACCGTACTTCCCAAAATACTTTCAAACTAGGAAAGGTATCATTCTGCAGTACAACTGATGTCTGAGGACGACAGCGGGAAACTACCGCATACACCAGATTGGGGGGGGGGGAGAGGGGGGGGGGGAGGGAGTTAGAACGCTGCACGTACACGCATACCGTCTAATAGGCCACGCCAGAAGGCAACATGTACGAGGTCTGTCCAAAAACTTCCCGTCCACAAAATTTGTCTACGCTTATCTTTTACTTATTGTGCATGGTCTCCTTCCAAACATTCTCCTCCACAATTGACACTCCGCTCCCATCGCCGTTTCCACTTCCGGAAGCAGTCTTAGTACGTCTCTTGTTGCATTGCGCGAAGCACCATCCGCGAATTTTCTTTATCTCGTCTCTCGTTGCAAATCTTCGTCCTTTCAACGAGATTTTCAACTTTGGAAATAAAAAAACTCCACAGGTGACATGTCTGGAGAGTATGGAGAATGAGGCAGCACAGTAATTTCATTTTTTGTGCAATACTCACGCACCAACAGGGATGAATGTGCGGGCGCGTTATTGTGATGCAAGAGCCATGCATCGTCTGGCCACATTTCAGGCCGTTTCATTCTCACATTTTCTCGCAGGCGTCGCGCAACACATCCCGATAGTAGCATCCGTTAACAGTTTGTCCCTGTGGCACGAATTCATGATGAACTTATCCTTCAAAGTCAAAGAAAACTATCGGCATGGCTTTAACGTTTAACCTGACCTAAGGAGCTTTTTCTGGTCTTGGAAAACGTTTCCCGATCCATTGTGAAGTCTGAACCTTGGTCTCAACATCATAACTGTAAGTACATGTATCATCACCAGTTATGATTCTCTTAAGGAACATCTCGATCTCATTTGCGCGATCCAAAAGCTTTTAACAGATTGCGAGATGAAGGTCTTTCTGGCCTTCAATCATGAGCCGTGGGAGGAGCTCGGCGGCAACACGATGCATTCCAAGATGCTGTGTCGGGATTTCATGACATGATCCAACTGAAATATTACATTCTTCTGTAATATCTCGGACAGACAGTCTTCGATTGGAGTGCACAATTTCGTTGACGTTCCTGACATGAGTATCTTCGGTAGACGTCGAATGGCATCCTGAACGGGGGTCATCTTTAACTTCCGTCCGGCCATTTTTAAACAATGTGAACCATTCGTAACACCGAGTACAGCTTATGGGCTTATCACCGTAGGCTTCCTGCATAATTTGGTGTTTCACGCAAAATTTAATGCAGATGCGTTGCTCCTCTAACTCTGCCATCTCGAAGTTCGCAAACTGTGCGACACAACGTCCTACTCAATACTGCACTGAACAATAACCAACAGACACAGAACAATGAAATTTCCGGCAGTTAATCATTAAACACAGGCGTGTGCAGGGACCAACGCACCATTGGCGCGAAATTACGAATGTTCCAGAATGTTTGGAATAGACATGATAAATTATTGTCTCTGCAATGCTGTACCGATCATATATGAGGGTCACTCCAAAAGAAACGCACACTATTTTTGTAAAAATACAGTTTTCATTCTGCATGTGAGAAAGTTTTACAGTGTGCAGATACATCCTTCCCGCTTGTTTTCAAACTTAGTTCAACCTGTTCCCGTGAGTGGCGCCGTCACAGCATGTCTTCAAGATGGCTGCTACACTTGACGCTCGTCAGAAGCAACGTGCTGTCATAGAATTCCTGTGCTGTGAAAACGAGACAGTGGAAAACATCCACAAGGGGTTGAAAAAGGTGTATGGAGATGCTGCTGTCGATCGCAGTACAGTTAGTCGGTGGGCAAGCAGGTTACGTGATGAAAGCGGGCACACGGCAATATTGAGGATTGTCCTCGCAGTGGCAGGCCTCGCAGTGCACACACTCCAGACAATATGCAGAGAGTTAAAGAATTGGTGAATGTTGACACATCGGCAAAAGCAGGATGTTTTGCTGTTGCACGACAATGCACGTCCACATGTCAGTCAAAAAACCATGGAAGCGATCACAAAACTAGGATGGACAACACTGAAACACCGGCCATACAGTCCTGACCTGGCTCCATGTGGCTATCATCTCCTTGGGAAACTGAAATACTCTCTTCGTGGAACAAGGTTCAAAAAATGGTTCAAATGGCTCTGAGCACTATGGGACTCAACTGCTGCGGTCATAAGTCCCCTAGAACTTAGAACTACTTAAACCTAACTAACCTAAGGACAGCACACAACACCCAGCCATCACGAGGCAGAGAAAATCCCTGACCCCGCCGGGAATCGAACCCGGGAACGTGGAACAAGGTTTGAAGATGATGACTCCCTTGTCCACGCCGCCAAACAGTGGCTCCAACAAGTTGGTCCAGAATTTTACTGTGCGGGTGTACAGGCGCTGGTTCCAAGATGGCGTATGGCAGTTGAGAGGGATGGAAATTGTCTGGAGAAATGAAAATATTGTTCCTACAGGATGTATCTACACACTGTAAAACTTTCAAACATGTAGAATAAAAGATGGATTTTTAGAAAAATAGTGCGCATTTCTTTTGGAGTGACCCTCGTATGTTTGTTACTAGTTGTCATTAAAACAGCGCTGATCGCATCTCCCAACTTCTAAAATAACCCAATATTTCAAAGCAATGGAAATTTTACGAATAAACGTCACTCGTTTCTAAAAAAAAGTTTTATTTAAAAAACCAAAATTTTTAGCACTGCACAGATGAGCTGGTTTTTTATCCGGTTATTAGTAAAAAGTGAAAAAGAAGTCGTAATCGATACCAAAGAAGTATCGAAAAATACTGGTTATTCAGAACTAAAATACCGGTATCGGTTTTAACTGGTCGGTTTATTCCATCTCTAGTATACGACGAAGAGGGTCGAATCACATAAGAAATCTTGAGCAAAGGATTCGGACATCCTCAGTTTACGGACACACCTAAACTTGCTCGATATAATCTTCGATGTTTGTAACGCTACAGACAACGTGAAGATAGCAATAATTGACCACTCGAAGAAGAAAATTGCAATATCCTCTGCTAAAAGTGGCTCTGAACTTTATAGGAGTGATGACTGTGATACTGACACACGTCTGACCGATCTTGTTGAAAACATTTCTGGCTGTGAACATGCAGATGATGACAACATCCACCAGTAGTTTAAATAGCGATGCCTGTGAACCGGGATTTAAGCGGGTAAGTGACGCACGTTGTGAACAAAGTGTGTTCATTGGAGAAAGAGAGCAAAGACGAGGCAATCGAGGAATCCGTCATCGTATACACCGAGACTCTAAAATGCATTAACCCACTAACGCGTGATCGGGAGTTTTCCGTTTATCCTGAGTTTGCCTCCCGCCTGCTTCCCTTCATGCAATATCTACTTCATGTACGGTAAGGTTGCTATTAATGGGCCGGTTCCATCGATGGCCCCGCTCAGTTTCTCTGTGGATACTGACATTAGGTGTATGACAGCAGTCATTAAGTGTACCGTATGTTGCCAAAGATTCGCTAACCTAATGGTGAGTTGATCCACGATGTCACAAAGCAACAGCGTAAAATGCGCTGTTGTATTGTTAAGTGTTGCAGTGCGAGTTGCGCTGAATGGACCACCACGATCCTTGTCTGATCTTAGGCCTAAGTAGGTCAGTATGAACAAAATTTAAGTACTGGTTTCATTATACTGTATGTCTTCTAGTAGTTTGTGTTTTGAAAATCGATCTTTTTTTTTTTTCTTCGAAGGTGACATTTCTACTTTTAGCCTCGGTAATGCATTGATACTTATTTAGATGTGTGTAATATTTGCCAGCTATTACACCATAGCCTATAAACGGAAACTGTGGTGTCACCGCCAGACACCACACTTGCTAGGTGGTAGCCTTAAATCGGCCGGGGTCCGTTAGTATACGTCGGACCCGCGTGTCGCCACTATCAGTGATTGCAGACCGAGCGCCGCCACACGGCAGGTCTAGTCTAGAGAGACTCCCTAGCACTCGCCCCAGTTGTACAGCCGACTTTGATAGCGATGGTTCACTGTCTACATACGCTCTCATTTGCAGAGAGGACGGTTTAGCATAGCCTTCAGCTACGTCATTTGCTACGACCTAGCAAGGCGTCATATTCAATTACTATAATTACTTCAAGAATGTATTCTGAACAGATAATATTGTGAATCATGTACTGTCAAGAGCGACGTTCATCATTAATGGATTAAAGTTAAGTATGAAACTAATTACGTCTGCTTTCTGAATTCTCATTCCTTGTCATGTTCCAGACCTCACGTTAGTATGGTTCTTCCCTCCTCACGCCAGCCTGCGTGAGCTAAAACGCGTGCATTTCGGCCTCCACTCGTAACACGGTGTTGGCTCTTCTGCTAACACCAAAGAAACTGCCTAGGCCAATGAAGAAAATCAGTCGCCTTAATTGGGCCGATGAACATTTTTCAAATATTTCATTAACCCATTAAGTCTCAAATTAATTTTTTTGTAAAATTGAATTTTTTATTCCTTAATTATAATGTACATACTGTATGAACCACAATAAGTACAAAAATAACCAAAGGATATTTATACATGCTGATATAATGGACGTCCTCAAAATAGGACGCTGGGATCTAACAGTATCGTATAGCATACTAAACTGTATTCAAGTCTTAACTATTTATTTCTTGTGAAATGGTACAAAACACTTCACACACAGTGTTATACGGCATTTAACACAATATGTTTGTCAATTATATGACCAATTCCATCAAACCTGTTGTCTGGTATCACTCTCAACTGACTTGATGGGTATTCCATTGGACGTCCAATGTTTGGTCTTCCAATGTCCAATTTCAGGTATGTAACTGTAACAGCACGTCTGAAATCCAGTAAATCCAGTGCATTTTTCCCATGTACTAGTTTGTAGAAGAGCTAGGCATTTACGAGGGCCATTTTCGGCATACGTGTAAATAGGACTCAGTACCATTTTTTCCCTCCAATTACCGTCACACATTTTCCAACTAGCCAGTCACGGTGGTCAACACCTCCCATGTACGCGTTATACGACTTCAAAACGGCAGGTTGTTGCACTTGTGTCTTCTTACTTGCTTGTATACTGTACCGCGTAGCTGCTCCCAAAGGTTCAACTTTTTCAAAATTTGTACCAATTGTAACGCATCTGTTGCCGTGCCATCGAACAAATAAGACTTCACCATTCTTGTCGAACTGGTAGTCATAGTTTCCTCGAACTGTCATTTTCAGTTCGTTGCTGCTCAGTAGTGGACAGTCACCAACTCGATTCTCTCTCACAGTTCCAGTTGCACGAAAACCCAAATTTCTCAGATGAATCGGAAGATCTCTCCTAGTGAAGAAATTGTCAAAGTACACACAGTGATTCTCGGGTTTTTCAATGCAGTCCAGTATGTGTAGGACTACTCTTGATCCCAATAGTAGGTCATCCCTTGCAGTATCTTCTGGATCCTTTCCACAGTATAAATCAAATTTGAAACAGTAGTCACTTTCTCCACAAAGAGACCACAACTTATAGCCAAATCTAATAGGCTTGTCTCAGATAAACTGTTTCAGCCTACTTAATCCATAGTGTTTGACTATCATTTCGTCAGTTGACGAATTTTCCTCAAATATTCCAAATTTTTGAAAATTCATTTATCATTTTTAAGAGAGGTCTAATTTTGAATCCGCGATCGTGTTTTTTTTCATTGGCTAAGTCATTATCTTGAAAATGAAGCAATGTTTTCAACTTCTGATATTTATTCCTTGACATAGCTGTCTTTATAATTGGTATGTCAACATCATCTTCAGACCAGTATAGCTTCTCAGCAAGGAGCTTATGGTAGCTAGCAAAAAGAAGAAATCCGACAAAGACCTTCACTTCTTCAACTGTGAGGATAAAATCCTGCATATTCTTCATATTTACTGCATATCTCACAGTTTCTTTCACTATGAACTCGTATATGTTTTCGCTCATCAGTTCTTCAAACATCTCCTTCAGAGTCAAGGAAGAAAGTTGTTCCTTCAATTCCTCTCTCTTTGTGCCGATGTCATGCTCACTAGTTTGAGACAGCTTTGCATAAACTGGAGGTGTCTTTTTCCAATTGCTTTTCTCATCAGTAAGATGTCTCTTCCTCGATTTACTTCTGGAAACTTGGGATGTACTTGGCAGTGAAGTTTTACCTACAGTTTCTTCGTTATTCTCTGATGCAACATAATGTAATTCAATAGCCCCTGGCACATCTGAGACTTCCACGGTTCCAGTAACAGCGTCTGGACCTTATTCTTCGTTGGTCATACAGTCTACTTCAGGAGGACATACGGTGATATTGATATGGTCCTGACCATCTGACACCACATTATAGAATGCGTTACTGTTTATTATTTCCTCTATTTCTTCCTTAGTGAGGTATCTATCTCGTCTGAAGGCCATTATAATATATATAAAATGAAATAAAATGTAATAAAACAAAGTGAAATGAAAGAATAATACATTAGCACAAACTACAGAAAAGGGAATGTGTAAATACCTTTGTCCATCTGGAACTGTATTATTTACTAATATATATATAGCAGTAGTAGAGTTTCATATTCGAACGTGCAGCGATACAAATAACTGAAATGATAACGCCAAGTCCGAGTGTCCTATTTCGAGTACACCAAATTTTATAACAATGGAAAACAATGAATATAACTCCAATTGAGCTAACAATGCAAGTAGTTTAAAAGATACATTGTTGACTATAAATAATCACAAAAAGATCTTTGCCACATATTTGAAATGTTACTAAATTGTCGATAAAGTAAATACCTGTAATAACGAAAACTGTGCCTTAGTATTCAATAATCAATAAATGGTAGGATTTATTGCTTTTAATTTCCTGTAAGCATACATTTGTTATAAAAAGCATCAACAAATGATGTAGAACAGTAATAGTTGCAAATGAATAATTTATTGTGTATTTATAAATAAATATGTGCTCTGTCCTCAAAATAGGACACTGGCACTTAATGGGTTAACATTGCATATTTATAACTTCTGTCTACTATAGTGAAACACAAAACATTACGTTCAAATTATGGTGAAAATAAAATATTTACTACAATATCCGAGAATTTTACCACACATTTTCTTTAGGTGGCCCATCGATAGCAACCTCCCCCTACTTACAGTCAGAAACCTCAATCGTTTGCAGTTCAGCCAGTGACTTTTAGCAGCTTTCCTTTTTTTTTTGTTTCACATTCAAAGAAGATTTAAACGAGTGAACCGCAGTTCGGAGGTCATTCCAGGAAAATATTGTATTTTATCTGATTTATTTAATCATAAGTCTAAATATTGCAATAGTATAGTTATATTTTTGAGCCCAACTGCGAAACTTGTATGGCAGAACCTTATTTGAAGAAACAGGTTATTTTCAAATATATCAGAGGCACCAATTTTGTTGAAGGAACGCCAGACGACAACGCAAAAGTTTCAAAACTCTGCTTACCCTAGATCACATATCATAATAAATTAAAAATTCGAACTACGAAAATACTAAACCAGTGGCTTTTTGAAATGTATTTTAGCAAATAAGCATTAACATCATTCACACAGGGACGAAGAGAGACGGAATCTCGCAGCAGACGGTAGCATTTCAAAATACGTGACAGTTATTCGCGGCCAAATTGGTGGTGTAATCATCGCGGACTTGACTTAACGGAGAGAGGATTCGAGGAGATGCCGATTCTCACACCACTTCCTTGAGTGAATGTGACATTTCGGCACATACTGAATAAATATAGATGCTACTAACGGACAAATATTTAATTCTGCTGCGTCTGGTTATCAGACTTGCTGCGTCGCGCAGAAGATGCCTGAATATGAGAGTCTGATAAGCCTGGTAAATTTCAATGAGAGAATGGAACGCTTCTGTTGTGCCTTCATAGTTGGTAACCTTGATTATCCCAAGGACGGTATAAGGAATTTCAACAATGTACAGCCGTCTGAGTTGGTCAGTATGTCGACTGCGATTTAAAACCGAGAAAATAGAGTTCCGTGCTGTTATTAAACATTTTCATTTGGGGGGTTGGACAGCTGCACAAATGAAAGTAGAATTGGACGATGCAATTTTGTCATATGATGACATGATGGAGACCGTGGCTGTTGTTTGAAGACAAATGTTGATGGTGTTGGGACAGCAACCAGCCACAAATTTACTTTCAGTTCCTTTATTCAAAGGAAACCGTTACCGGTTTCGAATCGTTGTGATTCATCCTCAGACGGTTTACACGCTTTCGACATTTAGTGTGTTTTTACAAATTAATTGTCGTGAAACGTAGGTTTCGAGTGTTTGTTTTCATAAAATTCGTCCAACAGATGTAAATGCATTCCCACTGCATCCTCGTTGTTGCACACGTAAATAGTTCTCACTGTACACTTTAGATTTGTCGCTGAGATCATTTCAACCACGCACCACATGTTTTGATACATACAAAGAGCTTAAAAACATATTCATATGATGAGCACGATATGATCATCACGACAAAATAAGAAAAATCAGGGCTCGCACAGAAAAATTTAAGGGCTCGTTTTTAATGCGCGCTGTTCGAGAGTGGAACGGTTGAGAGACAGCTTGAAGGTGGTTCATTGAACCCTCTGCCAGGCACTTAATTGTGAATAGCAGAGTAATCACGTAGATGTAGACGTAGAACAGAGTTATTGCCCAAGCGCATATGCACAAGAAGATATGATTTGCAGTTCAAGATTTGATTTCTAAATCTTCATATGACCATAATATAGTCCAGCTGATATCCCCCTGTCTCTCCCGCTCATTTCGAAACGAAGTCAGTTATTCCTTGATGTACAGTTATACACATTTTTGTGATTTAACGTGGACGATTTCAAAGATCCGGCAAAGAGTTAGCTAGCAGATTCCAATTCTACTTCGACCATAGCACCAAGGTGCTTATCGTCGATAACCCAAACACTGAGCATGCGGCGCCTTCCAAAACTAATAACTCGCTCAAGTTATTGCCAAAAGGTAGTTTTTAGAAGGCGATACAGCACGTTCCGCTAAGCGCTCTGTTTTTCGACCTTTGAGAAGCATACTGTTGCCACAGGACAAGTTGTATTGGCGGTTACTAGCTTATCCTTTGTCATGTGGTTGTAATTGTCCACGTTTAATTGCTCGAATATGAAGGATGAATCCACCGATACTAGTAGCAATCAACAAAAATTCTGTGGCAGAACAGTTGTTATTTAGCGTAAAATGGGCAGTCGCGTCTCAGTTGCAGAAGCAACGAAAAATACGTGACAAGTTTAAAAGAAAGTAAAATCTCC
Organism: Schistocerca serialis cubense; assembly: GCF_023864345.2. Taxonomy (NCBI): domain Eukaryota; kingdom Metazoa; phylum Arthropoda; class Insecta; order Orthoptera; family Acrididae; genus Schistocerca; species Schistocerca serialis. The sequence continues at coordinate 395,875,104 of NC_064644.1, read as the reverse complement.
AAGACTGGCGAAGTTTTGCAGAAGCTTGAGCAGACTTCAACGCGAGATGCTTTTAATAATTTCCACGAAGAAACTCTGTCTCGAAATCTGGCAGAAAATCCAAAGAGATTTTGGTCGTATGTAAAGTACATCGTCGGCAAGGGACAATAAATACCTTCACTGCGCGACAGTGATGGTAATATTACCGACGACACTGCCAGGGGTTGTTCCGAAATTTTTTCGCCATAGGACGCAAAGTAAATTTCCAGGATTCGAATCAAGAACAGCTACCGATATGAGTAACTTAGGAATAGATATCCTCGGTGTAGCGAAGCAACTCAGATTGCTTAATAAAGGCAAGTATTCGGTCCAGACTGTATCCCAGTTAGGTTCCTTTCAGAGTATGCTGATACAATATCTGCAGACTTAACAGTCATATACAACCGCTCGACTGAAGACCCGCACCTAAAGATTGGAAACTTGCACAGGTCACACCAATTGTCTCGAAAGGAAATAGGAGTAATCCGCTGAATTACAGACTCACATCAAATGACTCTGAGCACTATGGGACTTCTGAGGTCATCAGTCCCCTAGAACTTAGAACTACTTAAACCTAACCAACCTAAGGACATCACACAGATCCATGCCCGAGGCAGGATTCCAACCTGCGACCGTAGCAGACGTGCGGTTCCGGATTGAAGTGCCTAGAACTGCTCGGCCACCACGGCCGGCAGATTCACATCACTGACGTCGATTCGCAGTAGGATTCTGAAACATATACCGAGTTTCAACAGTACGAATTAACTCGAAGAAAACTATCTATTGACACACACCCAGCACGGATTGAGAAATTATCGTTTTTTGTGCAACACAAGGAGCTCTTTATTGTCTTGAAGGGCAATCAATAAGGGATGTCAAATGGATTCCATATTTCTAGATTTCCAGAAGGCTTTTGATACCGTTCCTCACAGGGGCCTTGTAATTAAGTTGCGTGCCTATGGAGTATCGTCTCAGTTGTGCGACTCTATTCGTGATTTCTCATCAGAAATGTCAGAGTTCGTAGTGAATGACGGAAAGTCATCGAATAAAACGGAAGTGATATCTGGCGTTCCCCAAGGAGAGAGTTATAGGCCCTCTGCTGTACCTAACACATGTAAACAATTTAGGAGGCAATCTGAGCAGCCCTCTTCGATTGTTTGCAAATGATGCTGTCATTTACTGTCTCATAAGTCATCAGAAGATCAAAACCAATTGCAAAATGACTAGACAAGATATTTGTAATCCCCGAAGAGTGGCAGTTGTCCCTAAATAATGAAAAGTGTGTGGTCATCAACATGAGTACTGAAAGGAGTCCTTTAAATTTCGGTTACACGAGAAGTCATACACATGTAAAGTATGTCAGCTCAACTAAATACCTGGGGATTACATTTACGAACAGTTTAAATTCGTACGATCACATACAAAATGTTGTGGGTAAGGCGAACCAAAGACTGCATTTTATTGGGAGAACCCTTAGAAGAGGCAACAAATCCACTACAGAGACTGCCTACACGGTTGTCCGTCCTGAGCTACGACAGCGTTTCTCAACCTTCTTTGCTTTAGCACACTAAACACTAAAATAATTCCCAAACTTCCGTGACACCTCTACAGGTGATTTTTTCGTAGATGCAAAAAAGCAAACACATTAAGTACATACAATACTTTTTTTTTACTATGGAACGACTATGAGATACGAATTTTACAAATTAATTACGTAACACTCTTGAATAGGAACACCTATATAGGGAGAAATTATCATTGCAATAAAATACGAGAAATCAGAGATTGCACGGAAAGATTTTAGTGTTAGTTTTTTCCTGTGCGCTGTTAGAAAATGGAACGGCAGAGAAATAGTGTTAAAGTGGTTCGATGAACCCTCTGCCAGGTATTTAAGTGTGAATTGCAGAGAAGTCACGTAGATGGAATTTAGCGACCAACTTGTCTGACTACTGTATGAGGGGCCCGGTTTCGAGTCCTGGCACTACAAAGGAAGTATCGTTGATGGGAGGACCAGAAAGGGATTTTCTCTGCCTCCTAAGACCCATTGTGGGTCAGGCAGCAGCAGCAGTCGGCCGAGACACAAGCAGCAACCTGATTTTGTGACTGTTACAAATTCCTAACCAGAAGAGAATTATACAGTTTCATCTGCGTGCTTTCGTTTTTGAAATTCTGCTTGTTAATTTAATATGTAATACATCTAGTTCTCACGTTTTCATTTGTGTCAGAAAGTAAACTGATGTTTTGTCATATCACAAGTCCCTAAGCAGGAGCGAATTATTTAGTCTCACCTGTGTTCTTTGGTACTTTAGTTTTTGAATCCCAACATGTTAATCTAGTTTAACTGACACACTTATTGCTTTTTCGTCAGTGTCTACAGGAGAGTTCTGTAACGCATGTCGATAGTCGTTTGTATGTCTGTGTAGTGTAGTTTTCTATGTTCTTTAGTGTGGGTAGGGACTGTGACTGCTGTGTGCGGATGCAAGCAGAGCTGGTGACACTTAGCTCTCAGCTCCAGGCTGTGATGGCTTCGGTTACACAGCTTGTAGGCGCAGTGGATGGGCATCACAGTGTCCTGGCTGTGGGGATGAAGCAGACGTCCAGGACGACTCACGAGTCTGACGATCAGTCTGCACCAGTGACCAGCCGAGTTACTGCTCGCCCTGAGGTTGACCCCTCACCCGTGGTCGAGTGGGAGGTCGCCTCGGCACGTGGCGGGTTGCTAAAGACTTCCTGGAGGGCAAGACGAAAGGCCTTCCTGGTTAGCCTGACAAACAGGTTCCAGGTGCTGTTTGTGGCTGACACTATCCCTCAATCAGAGGCAGTCACTTGTCCTGTTTTAGAGGAAACCTCTCAGCGTGCAAGATCGGAACAGTCACAGATGGTAGGATTATTGGTAGTTGAGACCTCCAATCATAGGCGCGTTATGGGGCCCTTTAGGGATGTGGCGGCCAAGAAGGGGAAGAAAGCCTATGTTCACTCCGCATTCATACTGGGCGGAGACATTCCAGATGTGGAGCGGGTTCTTCTGGATGCCGTGAAGAGCACAGGGCGCAGCCAACTGCAGATGGTGGCTCATGTCGGTACGTGTTGCTTTGGATCAGAAGAGATTCTCTCTCGTTTCGAGAGGTTATCACAAGTGGTAAAGACTGCTAGTCTTGCTTGCGAGAAGCAGAGCTCATCATTTGCAGCGTAGTCGACAGGACCAACTGCGGACCTCTGGTACAGACCGAGTTGGAGGATCTGAATCAGAGGCTCAGACAGTTCTGTGACTGTGCACGCTGCAGATTCCTCGACTTGCGCCAGAGGGTGGTGGGATTTCGGATTCCGCGGAATAGGTCAGGAGTACATTACACGCAGGAGGGAAGCTACACGGGTAGCAGGGGCTGTGTAGCGTGGTCTGGGTGTTTTTTTTAGGTTAGTCGGTCCCGGGGAAACATTGAAAGAGCTTCAGTCTCAATGGGTGCAGGTCGAACACAGAAAGTAGATGTGGGAATCATCGGTATAGCAATAGTAAATTGTAGTAACCCTGGTAGGAAAGTACCAAAGCTCCAAGCACTAATAGAAAACACTGTTACTCAAACCGTTATAGGCACTGAAAGCTGGCTAAAGCCAGAGATAAGTTCAGCCGAAATTTTTGCGAAGGACCTAACGATGTTCAGAACTGATAAGTTACTCATAGTTGGCGGTGGCGTGTTTGTTACTGTTAGAAGTAGTTTATCCCGTAGCGACACTGAAGTAGATAGTTCCTTTGAGTAAGTATGGGTAGAGGTCATTCTTGGCAACCAGCATAAAATAATAATTGGATTCTTTTACGGATCTCCCAACTCAGATGGTACAATTAATGAAAGACTCAAAGAAAACTTGAGTCTAATTTCAAACACGTACCTGACTTATACAATTAATGTTGGTGGTGACTTCAATGTACCCTAGGTATTTTGGCGAAAATACATGTTAAATCCGGAGATACGTATAAAATATCATCCGAAATTGTGTTAAACGCATTCTCTGAAAATTATTTCGAGCAATTAGTTTATGAGCCAACTCAAATACTAAATGGTTGTACAGACACACTTGATCCTTTGACATCAAATAATGACGAGCGTCAAAACGAATACAGGGATTAGTGAACACAGGGTTGTAACTAGACTGAACAACGTAACTCCAAAAACCACCAAAAATAAATGAAAAATATACCTATTCAAAAGGGCACACGAAAATTCGCTTGACACCTTCCTGAGAGACAGTCTCCATGCCTTCCAAATTAACAATGTAACCTTAGACCAGTTCATGAGCCAACTCAAATAGTAATTCAAAGAAGTAGTATCGACAGCAAATGAGAGATTTATACTAAGTAAATAAACTAACGACGGAGCTGATCCCCCGTGGTAAACAAAACAGGTCAGAACACTATTGCAGAAACAACGAAGAAAACATGCCAAATTTAAATGACTGGATAACTGCTTATAATGGTTTCCACAACGGAATTTTACCTCGAAACCTGGCAGAAAATCCAAACAGATTCTGTTTCCATGTAAAATATGGTAGGGGCAAGACATAATTAGTTCCTTCTCTGCGCGATAACAATGGAAATACTGTTGATGACAGTGTTGCTAAAGCTGAAGTACTAAACACAACCTTCCGAATTTCCTTCACCAAAGAAGACGAAATAAATATTCCAGAAATTCGAATCAAGAACAGTTGCCAACCTGAGTAACTTAGAAGCACATATCCTCGGAGTAGTGAAGCAGCTTAAATCGCTTAATAAAGGGAAGTCTTCCGATCCAGACAGTATATCAGTTAGGTTCCTTTCAGAGTATGCTGATTCAGTAGCTCCATACTAAACAATCATATACAACTGACGAAAGATCCGTACCCAAAGACTGGAAAGTTGCAAAGATCACACAAATATTCAAGAAAGGCAATAGGAGTAATCCACTAAATTACTGGCCCATATCATTAACGTTGATATGCCGCAAGATTTTGGAATATTGTGTTCGAACATTACGAATTACCACAAAGAGAACGGTGTATTGGCACAGAGATTTAGAAAACCTCGTTCTTGTGAAATACAACTAGCTTTTAACTCACACGAAATGTTGAGTGCTATTGACAAGGGATTTCAAAGTGATTCCGTATTTCTAGATTTCCAAGAGGCTTTCGACACTCTGCCTCACAAGCGGCTTGTACTCAAATTGAGTGCTTATGGAAAACCGCTTCAGTTATGCGACTGTATTCGTTATTTCCTGTCAGAGAGGTCGTCTCTTGTAGTAACTGACGGAAAGTCATCGAGTAAAACAGAAGTGATTTCTGGCGTTGCTCAAGGTAGTGTTACAATGCTGTTTCTTATCTATATAAACGATTTAGGAGGTAATGTGACCAGTCGCATTAGGCTGTTCGCAGATGTTGCTGTCGTTTATCGTCTAGTAAAGTCATCAGAAGATCCAAACCAATTGCAAAACGATTTAGATAAGATATCCGTATGGTGCGAAAACTGTCAATTGACTCGAAACAACGAAAAATGTGAGGTCATTCACATAAATGCTAAAAGGAATCCATTAAACTTCGGTAACACGAGAAATCAGTCAAATCTAAAGGTCATAAATTCAACTAAATAACTATGAATAACAATTACAGACCAAAGACTGCGATTCATTGGTGGAACACTTAGAAAATGCAACTGATCTACTAAAGAGACTGCTTACATTATGCCTGTTCGTCTTCTTTTGGAGTACTGCTGCGCTTGGTGGGATTTTTACCAAATAGGGCTAATGGAGTACATCAAGAAAGTTCAAAGAAGAGTAGCACGTTTTGTATTATCGAAAAATAGGGGAGAGAGTCTCACGAACATTATACAGGATTTGGGGTGGACGTTATTAAAACAAAGGCGTTTCTCGTTGCGGTGGGATCTTCTCAGGAAATTTCAATCACCAACTTTCTCCTCCGAATACGAAAATGTAGGGCGAAACGATGACCATAATAAAATAAGGGAAATCAGAGCTCGCACGGAAGGATTGAAACATGTACGTTTGAAATATGATTGAAGTGAACAGATTGACTGGCGTCATTGCTCAATGGTGGGTGGCCGATCAATCGCGTACATTTCTTACAAAAAAATATTGCGTAAGGCAATGAAAATGATCGGTGGAAATATCCCACGGGTGTTCTAGCTTCCTTTAAGGAATCAGTTAACGAAAGAATATGAAGAGTGTTCGGTCATTCACGCCGAACAATCCGCCTGCAACCTCCCGTATTTTGCCGCTGAAAAATACATCCAAAACACAATAGTTATTTGTATGACACGGAGATAGGATAGCAATCACGTTAAAAATAATTAACATGGCTAAATAAAGTAAATAATATAATTATTGAGCAAACAGTTACAGACAGGGTACAGTTACACGTCGTCAGTGCAAGCTCAAACAGAAGACAAAAGTAAGAAGGCACGAAGAAGACAAGCAAAGTGATATTTATCACTTGTTTTCAGAGACATAAACTCCCTTTTTAGGCAGTGCTGGTAATTTTGTTACACATAAACGTCCAAAATGGTCATAAAACTGTTCCCCACCATGGTCATAAAACTGTTCGCTGATTTCTTAAGAAACAGCACTCCAGTAAAATATTTCACCGAACATATCCAGGAACAAATTGTTTTTTCTTTATACAAAATCAGTCTGAACATCCGTTAAACAAAAAATAAAAGGTAACGCTTTACGACCCGTGATTCGGAAATCTGACAAAGGCTGGGAGAGCTGTGTGCTAACCACATGCGCTTCCATACATCATTCAATGACACCGTAAAGGAAGAGGGTGAGACGTTGGTAGGTAGGGCTAGTGACACGCAGTCGTCAGGGCCTGAGCGTGAATTTTATTTGGTGGCACCAATGATCATACAAAACACAGGATGGGGCAAATATAAGTGGTCCAGAAATTTTGTAGCCTTTTTGGCATCATTAACGGAGGAGGAAAAGAGTTACAGCAGGATGGAGCGACTGCCCATACAGACGGCCGAACCTTGGAGTACATTTACAGAATCTTCACGTCTGGCAGAGTTGTTAGCAGAGGTTAGTCTGGTCGCAGTCGTAGCTAGCTACCCAGGTCACTTGATATGTCAGCGTATGATTACTTTGTATGGGGAGCCCTCAAGTCTGAGGTGTATCGTAACGAACCTCGTAATCTTAAAGAACTGAAGCAGAACATTTCGGATGAGACTGCAGTAATTCCAGCAGTCCAGCTTCAATCCGCCTTCAGCAACTTGCTGACCGTGGCGCCAAGAGATGAATAACGGTTACTTTCAACATCTGCTATAGTCGGTTTAGTACAGTATTTTCTTTCCTCTGCTGTGTTTCTTTCTAGCCTGGAACTCTGTTCTCCGGACCACTTTTATTTTCCCCATCCTGTATAAATAGTCCACCATATTCCGCGCCAGGAAATGCACAGTGAGGGTCGGGTAATCCTCAATTAGCAATCAGCAACCTATATGCGTCCACTGTACTCCCATCAGGTACACAGTGGTTGATCACTCAGCATGGTGTTCTGCGGTTGTTCTAGAGAACAACTCGACACCGCAGTAACCGGCAACGAAAATTCAGTCTCGTGATCCTGGTTAGTGTTCTGCTGTTAACCTACGGAATCAAAGTGCAGACGTCTGTCGCATCCTGACGTCAGTTGAAAGTGTGTCGCAGTAGCCTCTGACGTTGCATGCCGGTTTCACTTTTCCACGTGTCGAAGGCATCGATTATATTTGCCAATGATTTTGACACCTAACGATGAGGATGAACATCAGCGCTTACCTTTAATTAATGAACGTGATATTTGTCTGAAAGCTTACGATCAGATTATGCAAATTATTGGTCATTACAAGAACGGCTCTTCCAAAGGCCCTCAGCTCTCTTTGTGTGCCCATTTCGTCCGCTGTAGGGCGTAAACACTCCTAACGAACAAGCGTGGCTGCATGCACTGTGTCTACGAATACATCCGAAACGTTTTCCAAACACTGTACTTCAGTGTTTGCGACTCCCTTCGTGCGTCTATTTCGTCCGCTTCAGAGCGTAAACACTTGTAACAAACAAGTGTGGCTGTATACAACGTGCATACGAACACTTTAAAGACGCTTTCAAACACCGTGCAACGGCATTTCTCAAGTAGTTTACTTAATCTCTTACGATTCGTTACCGAGTGCTCCTACGCTGAAAAACATGCAGATTTTGACTTTAAAAGTAAATGCTACTCAATAAGCTTAGAAGATTGTAATGTCATCTATGCAGGTGTGGATAACCTAAGGTTACAAAACAAATTGTATGAGGTTCATAGGACAATATAGTAACATCTGTTTACATTACTGCTTAATATCCGTTCTGCTGTTGAACTGAACTCGTAGTTTACGCAAGCTGTTCAAAATGTCAAAGTCAGCCATCACGATCACAGTAACACGTCACAGGCTGTTGAAGTTCTATAGTGATCTGCATCTTTTCTGCGTTTTGCGTACAGACGACGCAAGCAGCACGCTACGAGACGGGCAAACTTCTGACAGTGTGACAATCCCAACCAAGAATTTTGCTTGAGTCGCCTGAGTATCGTAAAACGAGGTCTTCAGAAGTGCCCCATGTAATATAGATGACCGAGCTGGCTCTGGGACAGAACCATGGCACAAAGCGAACAAAATGCAAATACTCTATTATGAATCATTGGAGATCGTGGACTTCTTACGTCAAACAACTCAACCGACATCAGTCGAAGCTAGCTGAAAATTTGGAAATTTGTGTTAAGTTCCTATGGGACCAAACTGCTCAGGTCATCGGTCCGTAGGCTTACACACTACTTAATATAACTTAAACTAACCTACGCTAAGCACAACACACACACCCATGCCCGAGGGAGGACTCGAACCGCCGACGGGGGGAGCCGCGCGAACCTTGGAAAGTTTGGATTAGATTAATTATTCATTCAATAGACCCACAAAAGAGGGGATCCTCCTGTGTGTGCAACATATCAGATAAACACATTACAAAAATGTAATTAGAAAAACTTGAGATTCATTAATTTTAATGATCCTCAGTCAATAAACATTAAAATTATGTACATGAATTAAAATTAAACTTCTAATATTTACAGGTGTAATACTCACATCTGCTTTCATTAAATCCATCATCCACACAGTAGCTAGTTACTTGGCTATTACAACCAAGTATTGTCAAAAATTAAAGTAAATTATTCATTTCAATGATCCTCAGTTAATAACAGTCAAATTATGTACAAGATTTAAAATTAAATTTCCACTATTTACAGACTTAAGACTTACATCTGCTTTCCATACATCCATCACTCACACACTAGGTAGTTACTTGGCTGTTACAACCAAGTATTGTCAAAAATTAAAGTATAATACATTTTCATTGAAATGGTCTACTGCACTTGTTGAGAAATTCATGGATGGAAAAGAAGGAGTTGGCCACCAAAAATTCTTTTAAATTATGTTTAAATTGTGCGTTGTCTGAAATGAGACTCTTAATGGTTGCTGGTAACTTATTGAAAATATGCGTTGGTGAATACTGGACTCCTTTAGCCGTGTCTTCCAACAAGGGAAGTAGCCACGATGTTTTAATTTTATTATCAGTTTTATTGTGCCTGTTGCATGTTACATTTTAGCGAGTTTTAACAGGTTCTTTTACTTTTTATTATTCTGATGATGAAACCTTGACTTTCGAAACGCGTCAATCTTAGTGTTTTACAGCATAAACAAGTGGTTGAGCCGATATATTTTTTAACATTGACATTCACAACCACGACCTCTCATCCAGTATGGATAAAATCACAGACAGATGATGTCTGATTGCCTACTGCTGAAATGTTACGTAACGACAACCTTTGTTTTCTATTACTGAGATATGACTGAAACCACTTTGCAGCACTACCAGTGATGCCATAATATTTTAATTTACTTAAAAGAATGCTGTGATTCACAAAGTCAAAAGCCTTTGACAGGTCACAGAATATGCCAGTTGTCTCTAATTGTTTGTCTAATGAATTAAGGACATTTTCACTGTAAGTGCCTCAGGAAGCTAGCAGAGCTCACAGATACCCCTACAGGCCCTAGAAAATCGTTTCTGATCTTTGACCTCCTCACTCGTTAAGTAGCATATGTGCTACATGCAAGTTTTATTATTTTTTAGGCCAGGGAATAAACTAAACTCGCTGTACCTGACTGTAGCAAATAACTTACACCAGGTGCTTTCAGTGAATCACTTATTTCCGTTTCTGTATGTTCCCAGTAAGTGACAGCATCTGCTTAAAGGAAGCTGCTCATCATAGCGCCGCATGTCTTCGAGAAATAAAGTAGTTTCTCTTTGTTTTTAGTAATTTTGGACTAGAGTGTGTCAGGAACATGCCGTAGTACGCTAATATACCCTACATTGTCGAATAAGTGATTTTTTTAGTTTATCATAGCAATACAGCGACACACTATCCAATCGCATTAAAGTGACCAGCTGTCAAAAGTCTGAATAACCGCATTTTGCACCACGGATCGCTGCGAGACGTGCAGGAAGCGATGCAGTGAGGTTCTGGAAGGTATTGACAAGAATGCGGAGCCATGTCGCTGAGGCCAGCTGCGCTAGGTTAGTCGGTTGAGGATACATGGCCCGAACAGCTCGGTCGAAGTCGTCCCAAAGATTCTCGATTGGGTTTAAATTTCGAGAGTTTGATGGCCATCGGAGAACGGTAAACCCATCCCGGTGCTCTTCGACCCACCCACGTACACACATTGCATTGTGCTGCCGGTAGGGGCCATCGTGCCTGGGAAAAGCAAACTGCATGTAGGATAGATGCATACTTCTGCTGATCCATTGTGCGTTCCAGAATCGCAAAATCACCCAGGGAACGCCACGAAGACATTCCCCAGACCATAACGCTCCCTCCACCATCCTGGACCCTTCCGATGTTTGTTGCAGGATGTTTGCTTTCAGACGTTTCACGCCTTAGGCGCCAATGGCCATACGTCCGATGGACCATAAAACGTGATTCACCTGGAAAGGCCACATGTCGCCACTCAGAGGACGTACAGTTGCTGTATTGGCGTGCAAATTCCAGCCTTCGTCGCCAATGAACAGAAGTCAGCACGCGTGCATGAATCAAGACACCTGCTGCACAGGCCCATAAGCAGTAATGGTCGTTGAGGAGCCACTGTTGGCAGCTCCTTGGTTCATCTGGGCATTCTGTTGATCAATGTCCGAAAGAACAGACACCAAATCCATATAAGTATATCGTTCTGGCAGTACCGGCCATGACCTTCTTCTGTGCGGATGCACACACATTACGCAAACTCTTACGGGACTTGGTAAGAATGTCTTCCACGAGTAATGAGTGTGTTGGGTTGGGACGCTACGAATGTAGTGTGTGGACATATAAGGTGAGAACGTGGGTCTCGCGGGAGGCGTGCGCGAGATAGTCCCTGCAGTCGCACTATCCTCTGTGCCCTCGTTGGCTAAGACGGACGCCGGCACGGTAGCTCAGCGTGTTCGGTCATAGAGCTGGTTGGCCTCTTTCATAAAAAAACCTGGGTGAAAGGATCAACAACGAACATGAACGGATGTCACGTGACGTCCGCAACGATCAAACACAACGTTCAACAACGGAAAAAAAAGTCGGCGTGGTAGCTCAGCGTGCTCGGTCAGAGGGTTAGCTCCCCTCTGAAAAAAAAAAAAAAAAAAAAAAAAAAAAAAAAAAAAAAAAAAAAAAAAACAAGAGGTCCCGGGTTCGAGTCCCGGTTGGGGCGCACATTTTCACCTGTCCACGTTGATATATATCAACGACCGTCAGCAGCTGAAGGTAATAATATATAATTCTAATTTCGTCCTATCATCTACGGCCCAGCACCATAACTGCCACGACGCCGGTTTTCGATTATGTCATATCCACGGTATACTTTAACCACCACTACGTGCGACCATTTTACAAACTTAGCCGATTCGGAAATGCTTTCAGGCTTGGCTTGAGAGCCACTGATCATGCCCTTTTGGAGATCAGATAAATCGCTCCGTTTTCCCATTACGACAACGACTGCACTGTTTTCCGCGTCCTCCCGACACGCTTTCTATACCCTCCACTGCTAGTGCTATTACCAGTCGTCTGTGAGAGGTTGTTATACAATGACGTCGGCGCTCACTTAACGTGACTGGACCGTGTGTATTTTGCCGGTGTAACACTGGAACTACATTAAGCGACAACCTATACTTTCACATTCCAGTTGCATTTTTTCATAATTTTTTATGTTTAATATGGGTTTTCTGATGTTGCAGATATTTCAGATATCTTATACAGTAAATAATATTCACTTTAACGTGTTCTAAAATTTTGCTGATTCATGCCAGGTCTTTAAAATTAGTATTTTAATCTGATATTGTCTGATAACAATGCACTGACTACAAATAGAAACTTTTCATTCTAAAATCTAAGCTCAGGACAGAAGATTTTATTTATTTAGCATATGGCTCATAACATCACACTAAAAATTACAGAAACAACACGATTTAAAAAAAAATCACATATGTATAAACAGAACAATAAATAACAGTTTGTATATAAGAACACCAACAATTGTATATTTACACTCACAGGTGTGGGTCACCCTCATATGCCCTTAGTAGGCATTCCTGCACGATGTGTGTGACCGTCTGTCTCTCAGCGCCAGAGTCGCAAGCGGCCGAGGGAAGTTTACCCCATCTGTGTAAGGAGTCGGCGCATCTCCCACAGTTAGTTCTGATGCGATTAGGAGTTGACCAAACTTTGCGAAGGCAATCAAATCCTTTTGGTTTACTAAAGATGCATGGCATACCGTGGCAGTTACTGCTGTTCTGCTCTACCATTCCTCTTTCCATCGGTCATTTATTTTAAAGTTGGTTTGGTGCAGCGCCTGTGCGGTCTTTAGTGGAGGATGCCTCGATCGGAGATTAAGGGATACGGGAACTAAAACTTGACGATCGTGCGGATTATGCAAATTGATATATTCACATGATCTATTTGTCAGTGAAGGTGTTATCAGTCATGGCCTGTTTATAATCATAATTAGGATGCTTCACTCTCACGCACTCTGACTGATCAAGATGTAACTAGATTCGTAAATACACCATGTGATCAAAAGTATCCGGACACCCACAAAAACATACGTTTTTCATATTAGGTGCCTTTTGCTGCCACCTTCTGCCAGGTACTCCGCATCAGCGACCTCAGTAGTCACTAGACATCGTGAGAGAGCAGAATGGGGCGCTCTGCGGAACTCACGGACTTCGAACGTGGTCAGGTGATTGGGTGTCACTTGTGTCATACGTCTGTACGCGAGATTTCCGCACTCCTAAACGTCCCTAGCTCCACTGTTTTAGATGTGACAGTGAAGTGGAAACGTCAAGGGACACGTACAGCACAAAAGCGTACAGGCCGACCTCGTCTGTTGACTGACAGAGACCACCGACAGCTGAAGAGCGTCGTAATATGTAATAGGCAGACATCTATCCAGATCATCAAACAGGAATTCCAAACTGCATCAGGATCCACTACAAGTACTATGACAGTTAGGCGGGAGGTGAGAAAACTTGGATTTCATGGACGAGCGGCTGCTCATAAACCACACATCACGCCAGTAAATGCCAAACGACGCCTCGCTTGAAGCATTGGACGAATGAACAGTGGAAAAACGTTGTGTGGAGTGACGAATCACGGTACACAATATGGCGATCCGATGGCAGGGTGTGGGTATGGTGAATGCCCGGTGAACGTCATCTGCCTGTGTGTGTAGTGCCAACAGTAAAATTCGGAGGCGTGGTGTTATGGTGTGGTCGTGTTTTTCATGGAGGGGGGCTTGCATCGCTTGTTGTTTTGCGTGGCACTATCACAGCACAGGCCTACATTGATGTTTTAAGCACCTTCTTGCTTCCCACTGTTGAAGAGCAATGCAGAGATGGCGATTGCATCTTTCAACACGATCGAGCACCTTTTCACAATGCACAGCCTGTGGCGGAGTGGTTACCCGACAATAACAACCCTGTAATGGACTGGCCTGCACAGAGTCCTGACCTGAATCCTATGGAACACCTTTGGGATATTTTGGAACGCCGACTTCGTGCTAGGCCCCACCGACTGACATCGATACCTCGCCTCAGTGCAGCACTCCGTGAAGAATGGTCTGCCATTCCCCAAGAAACCTTCGAGCGCCTGATTGAACGTATGCCTGCGAGAGTGGAAGCTGTCATTAAGGCTAAGGGTGTGCCAACACCATATTGAATTCCAGCATTACCGATGGAGAGAGCCACGAAGTTGTAAGTCATTTTCAGCCAGGTGTCCGGATACTTTTGATAACATAGTGTATTAAGGCTGATAGGAAAACAGTTCTGGACTAGCCATTGGAAATAATTCTTTATAATTCTGTCAATTCATTTATGGTTTTAAAATCACTGGATGGAGGAATTTACTTGTGGGGAAATGAAATTCTTTACGTAGCTCGTGTAGAAAATAACTGTTCAGTAGTGCCTAGACCCGCTAGACCTAGAATCTTTGATATTTATGGATAGAGATGTTCTACACAAGACCACATATTGCATGTTCTATCCTTATTTACTTCGCTATGGAGGGTGCTCGTTCTCCTCATGTTTCATCCACTGACAACAGCTCGTCGTGGGTTGCTAAAAGACTGGCATACCATCATTCGCCAGCCGCTACGATTGAAGAAGTCTGGTATAGCGTTACAGGAGCATGGAATGACGTATCTGTCACCTCACATCTTAGCTCGTTTTGGCTCGATACCACGTCGCGTCAGAGCCGTTGTTGCTGTCATAGATGGCACCTATGTGTACTAGATTTTGCTGCACGAATATCCCCATCCCCCCAAATCATTTATATATTTAGTCATGTATTCTTCCTGCTGTGCTGTATACGCACAATAAGTGAAATTTCATTCTTATCTGCTCCTCCTTGTGTTTCAGTTGCACCGAACGAGGTGGCGCAGTAGTTAGCATATTTGACTCGCATTCGGGAGGACGACAGTTCAAACCCGCGTCCGGCCATACAATTTAGGTTTTCCGTCACTTCCCTAAATCGCTCGAGGTAAATGGCGGGATGATTCCTTTGAAAGCGCACGGCCGACTTCCTTCCCCATCCTTGACCCAATCTGAGCTTGTGCTCCGCCTGTAACGACCTGAATGTCGACGGGACGTTAAACCCAATCTTCCTTCCTTCCAGTTGCAATGGCCAACAGCTTACAGGTTCACGTCAAATATTACTCCAGAATTACACGAAGTAAGAAAATAAAGTATGCAGCTGAGAACCTCACCTGGACTGCAAACCCTCCAATATATGAAGGGCGTTCAATAAGCAGTTCAACTCTTTTTTTCTCGACTAATTTCGGTTGGAAAAATTCGTAATTTGTTGTGGGACTTTCGTGGAATATTTCCGCTTCGACCCCTATAGTTTCATGACGTTTCGATAGGTGCCGGCGCTAAACGTAGCCTTCAAAGTGGCGTCTGTAACGGAGGTGCGGTCCAAGCAGGGAGCTGTCATTGAGTTTCTTTTGGCGAAAAATCAGAACATCGCAGGTATCCATAGGCGCTTGCAGAATGCCTACTGACAACTGGCAGTGAACAAAAGCACGGTGAGTAGTTGGACGAGGCGTCTGTCATCAGTGCAACAATGTCACGCAAACCTGTCCAATCTCCCGTGTGCCGGCCGAACGCACACAGCTGTGACTCCTGCAGTGGAACCCTCAGGAAACTGAAGAAACGACTTCAGCGTGTTCGCCACAAAAAAGCAATCTCCATGACAACGCAAGGCCTCACACAAGTCTGCGCACACGAGAGTAGCTCACAAAACTTCGTCATCCTCCCTACAGCGCGGATCTCGCAGCTTCCGACTTCCAGCTGTTTGGCCCAATGAAGGATGCACTCCGCGGGAGACAGTACATGAATGATGGGGAGGTTATTCATACAGCAAGACGTTTCCTCCAACGTCGACCACTGGAGTGCTACCATACGGATATACAGGACCTTCCAGTAAGGTGGCGTACAGCCAACGCATTGAACGGAGGTTATGTTGAAAAAGAGGGTTTTGTAGCCAAAAGAGTGGGGTATGATATGGTGTATTGGAATCCCGAAAAAAACAATATGCTTTCAGAACAAAAGTGTTGCATTACTTATTGAATGTCCCTCGTACAACAGACTTTGAGACTGTTCTCAGGCGATGCAGTTTATTGCCACAGTGAACACAGCCCTTCAAAATTGTCGGGAAGTGTAGAAACAGTAGTAAACATTCAGCAATGAATTTTTTTGTTTTATTTAATTAGTCAGTCTAATTCAGTTCCTGGCTAATATCAATGAACTGTGACTGATCAAATTTAAATTTATGTAAGCCAGTGTGACAGTCATTTCATATGTCATTTTTCTTGTTACTGAATCGAAATCGAAGTTGAAAAAATGTATCGTATAGGTTTTCTTTGTTTCTGTCCACTTTAACATTTCGGAGTTGGAGAAAAACATGGGCCGGCTGGTGTGGCCATGCGGTTCTAGGCGCTACAGTCTGGAGCCGAGCGACCGCTACGGTCGCAGGTTCGAATCCCGCCTCGGGAATGGACGTGTGTGATGTCCTTAGGTTAGTTAGGTTTAATTAGTTCGAAATTCTAGGTGACTGATGACCTCAGAAGTTAAGTCGCATAGTGCTCAGAGCCATTTGAACCATTTGAACAAAAACATGGAAACAGCTCGAGAAATGCATGTTTGAAAAACAAATGAATATGTTAGCCAAGCCAGCAAGTTGTGTTATTGTTCTGATCTTGAACGACACCTGTGCAACTGTCAGTCGTGGCCAGAACAGAGTTCTGTGCAGTTATGAGTACATTATGTCGGAGATGAGTGGCTTTGAACGTGGGCATATTGATAGTGTTCGTATGGTGGGTGCCGATGTGTTTGGTGTTTCAAGAGGTACCGTATCGAGTATTTACACCGCATGTAGGGTTCAAAATGGTTCAAATGGCTCTGAGCGCTATGGGACTTAACTGCTGAGGTCATCAGTCCCCTAGAACTTAGAACTACTTAAACCTAACTAACCTAAGGACGTCACACACATCCATGCCCGAGGCAGGATTCGAACCTGCGATCGTAGCGGTCGGGCGGTTCCAGACTGTAGTGCCTAGAACCGCTCAGCCACCCAGGCCGGCTCGCATGTAGGGAAAGCGGGAAAACATCATCCGCTAAATCGCAAAGCGGACGAAGGTTTGTATTGAGTGACCGTGACAGATAGTCAATGACGAGAATTGTGACGAAAAATAAGAGGACGAAAACTTCAAAAGTCACTGCAGAACAGAATATCGCACTCACGAACTACGTCAGCACCAAAACAACACGAAGGGAGCGCCGTAAGCAGGGAACTGCATGGCGATCTAGGATTCCAAAAATCTCATAAATTATGCAAAAGACCGTAACAGGAAAACATGGTGCCGAAGGCATTAAACACGAACTATGGGACAATGGAAGAAAGTCATTTGTTCGGATGTCTTTTTCACACTATTTCCAACTTCTAGCCAAGTTGACGTCCCAGGAGCGAAAACATGGCGGCGGTTCGGTGGTGATTTGGGCATCCATATCGTCGTACTCGATAGGCTCCATGGGTACTCTAAAGGCCACATAACTACCAAGCATTATGTGACCATTTTGGATGATTAGGTCCATACCATGGTACAATGTTCGTTCCTCAATGATGTTGCTGTGCTCCAAGACGACGGGGCCCCAGTTCACAAGCTCGCATCGTCTAGTTCTGGTTTGTGAGAACGAGGATGAATTGTCGCGTGGCCACCACAAACACCAGATCTCAATATTACTGAGCCTTTGTGGTCTACTTTGGAGAGACGGGTGTATGATCGCTGTCCTCCTCCATCATGGTTACGTGAACTTTCCACTATTTTGCAGATGTCGTTGAAAATTATATAGGAGCAGTATTTTCCATTCCGAGAGGACTTGAAACTCTTTTAAATGCCAACGTGTTTCCTACGCAGTACCACGAATGGTAATGTGTGCTTTTGATGTTACTATATTTTTGTCCAAACGCTATATGTGCTACTCTGACATTGTTCCAATTCTCAGTCGGATGACCCTTTCTGACACAGAAATAAAGCAATAGGTTTTCGCTACGTTCACTCTGTTTCAACTTATGTTACTACTATTTTCGTCGCCTGCCTGTTATGGCTTCTATTACAACAACAATATTAACAACCACATAGTGGTACCGCAACAATAACCACTACTCTGAATTATGAAACGTTCTTGAGTATTTAGCCGGGTGGCGTCATCCAAATGGTACATTTCGACAAGGTAACTTGTTGACATCTTCAGGCCGGCCTCAGTCATCAGGATAGCCTGATGATGGTAACAAGTCAGCTTGCCGAAATTTACCATTTGTATGACGCCATCCGGCTGAATATCCGAGAACATTTCAAAATCATCATACATCGGAAAAGCCTAAAATGACACAACAATTACTATTACAAATATTTGTTGGCCCTCTTACTACTACCTCAGCCTCGGTTAAGCAACAGGAATTAATGCACTAAAACGTATGCTACTGTTCCTAATACGAATACTTGTACTATGCGTCTAAAACCGTAACTGCTGACAATGCTTCACTCAGTGGACCTCAGAGCACAGTTAAGAAATATATTTTCTTGCATCACTGCATTCATTGCCTCTTCACTGGTACATGAGAGGGACGAACACACTTAATTTATACTCTATTGTACCTAGTTTCAAATGGCTCTGAGCACTATGGGACTTAATATCTGAGGTCATCAGTCCCCTAGAACTTAGAACTACTTAAACCTAACTAACCTAATGACATCACACACATCCATGCTCGAGGCAGGATTCGAACCTGAGACCGTAGCGGTCGCGCGGTTCCTGACTGAAGCGCCTAGAACCGCTCGGCCACACCGGCTGGCGTACCTAGTTTCCATGTTTTCTTTGTGCGTTGTGTATAAGACTGGCCGCACTGCCGGGACCACCTGCAACTTACTGCCTCCAGATCGCATGACGGTGGAACAGAACGGATCACTTATCTTTACACGGAGGGCAGAAGATTCTTCTCGGGTACTCCTGTGCCTGCTGTAATATTACTTAGTAGGTGATAAAAGTTTTGTGAAAAAGGTCATTCTAAAAATTTGTAAGAAGAAGCGCATGTTAACTAAAGAAACATAACTGCAACTTTATGTAACACAGTCTAATCACTTAAAATGTCAGAGAATCATTAATGGAAAAGAAAAAGTGAGTCTTTATGATCTTTTCGTGTTATCTTCTCGAGATAGTTTGAGCTATGAAAAACTCTTGATTTGTATGAGAAAATGGAATAGTATTTTACAGCCGGCCGAGGTGGCCGAGCGGTTCTAGGCGCTTCAGTCTGGAAACGCGTGACCGCTACGGTCGCAGGTTCGAATCCTGCCTCGGGCATGGATGTGTGTGATGTCCTTAGATTAGTTAGGTTTAAGTAGTTCTAAGTTCTAGGGGACTGATGACCTCAGATGTTAAGTCCCATAGTGCTCGGAGCCATTTTGAATTTTGTATAGTTTACATCAAAAATATACAGTATAAAATATACAAATGTTTGTGAATTGGGGTGAAATACACAGAACTACCGAGTTTGCGGTACTGTTGAAACGCGTGTTGTGCACCAAGATCCACTGCACTCGCCGTATGTGACTCTGTGGTGTGGATTCACAAGCACCTTTATTCTCGGCCAGTTCTTTGAAGAGAATACACCCGGAGGCCCAGTCTGATGTACCGCAACGTCTCCATGTCACGGAGACCTACTTGTAGAGCATTTGATTCCTGCTTTGGAAGAGTCCAACTGAGTGGAAACAACTTTATTCATGCAAGGTGGGACAACACCTCATGTCGCTCGCCCAGTGAAAGATCTGCTTAATGCAACCTTCAAGAACGTGCCGTCTACAGAGATACATGGCCTGCAAGACCGCCTGATCTCAATCCATGTGAAGTTTGGCTCTGGGGATATCTAAAAGAACGCATTTTCCAGGGACACTGTTCGGTCTCTACTTGATCTGAAGGCCAGTATACAGTAATATGTCGCTTTGATTCCATTGAAACTGCTGTGAGCAACTGTTGACCACGTCGTTTTACGGATGCAGCATCTCGTCGACCTCTCCGGTGTTCGTACTGAACAAATTGTGTAAGCGGCTGTTAATAATAAAAAACAACATTATGCCTTTTTCACTAGTTTGATCTTCTTTTCCCGGGTCCCATTCCTAATCAATTACATATGGAAACATTTCTAGACGTCTTTCTTGCATTCACAGCGCCACATTTGCATCTGGCCATCAAAATTGGAACCAATTTTTTGCCAGCGTACCATTAGCATATCTGCCAAGTTTCGCTGCCGAACGTTAATTACAGCCCATACTGGACTTCCGAGAGCAGCTGCACCTTAAATGTAACAATGACGTACGACCGTCACACTCACCTACACTCTTAAAACGCACAAGTGACGCACCTCTCACGTACCCGCAAGGAAGCGGGCAATGTGAGCGGAGGAAGAACCCCGTTTCCGATATGCGGCTGAACCCAACCGTGGGATATCCCAGTCAACAATACAATACATTATTCACATCTTACTTCCGAATATATTGGCAGGATGCCATCACACTACCGCCGCACACTCTCATAAATAAGAGATATTGAAAACGCACACCCGAAATTTAAAGACAATTAAGACTACTCAAAATGAACAAAACATTAGATTTTATATTGAATACGTTGCAGAATTAGCCCAAAAAATTATCCTGTATATTGAATACGTTGCAGAATTAGCTATTTTCCTTGCACATGACTATCGAGGATCTCTCGCCTACAAGAGGAACGTATGGACTTCCCCTGACCGTTTGATTCATATTGACAGGGTGTGTTGGGCACGACTAGGACTTCGATATATGTAATCAGTCAGACGCAAATGTCAATCGTTTTCCAGAAAATCCAGTCTGAAAATTTTAGGCATCTTTCTCTACTTCGTATGGTCGCTAGTATTCAAGGAACCGAGCGTGTAAGCGCTTAGTTTCGTAAGCGCGAGTTCTTCGTATGGATCGAATACGCTGCCAGTACACTTTGTCTTTTCATACTCACGTAGTTCTAACAACAGATACGCGTGGTTCACCATAAAAATGTGTGGTATCCGAAAACCGTTTGTGAATGTAAGCCAAGTTTGTTTTGCAATAGATACATTGAGAAAAAAGATGCATCCTGATTCGTGCAGTGCTCCATAAGTTACACATTATACTTGTCACAGATACAGGTGCAATACTATAAATAAAATGACTGTACTTGTTTGACAGAAAGTTCTCTTGTATCTTTTTCTTATTTCCAGTCTCTTTAGGAAATCTTTTTATCATTTTTTCAGGATAAATGTAGTAAGTGAACCATTAAATATTGATAATCGGCACAGTCATAAAAAATCTGTAGTTAGAATTATTCCGGAATAAAGAAAAGAAGTGACAGTAGGGCGATTCGATCCAAAGATCTCTCGCTTTTGAAAATAAGTGGTTACTAGCTCAGCTGGTGACTCCTTTAATACTAGCGACCATGCAAAGTGTACATATGAGCATACGTTGCATTTTCGAGCTCTATTTACTCGGAAACGGTTGAGAGTCGCGTCTTGCTGTTTACATACGTTGAAGCGCTAGTCGTGCCCTACACAGCCTATCAATGTCAGTCTACCAGGTGAAGAAGTATGAAACCGGAATTTACCTACAGATGGTTCTAGCCGCCAGTGTAGGGCCCGTGAGACCGCGTCTGCTGCGCCATCTGCTTCCTGTAACTGCTGATGACGAATGTTAATACACAGTAACCCAAGTTCCATACTTTGGTATTTGTCCCAACCCTGTAAACATATCGAGTTTCGTGCCTACGAACTACGATTTGCGGACAGCATTGATTTTCTGTTGTCATTTGAAGAAAACTGTTGCAGAATCGCATCGAATGCTTGTCGAACCTTTCGGCGAAAGTTTTCGTGGGAAAACATAGAGTTTCGAGTGGTTCAAAAAATTCAAAAGTGGTGATTTTGACGTGAGAAACGGCGAGCACGGAAAACCACCGAAAAAGTTCGAAGGCTTACTGGATGAAGATGACACTCAGACTCAACAGGAACTCGCGGAAAAATTGAATGTGACATAGGAAGCCGTTTCCCTTCAGTTGAAAGCTATGGGAAAGGTGCAGAAAGTGGGAAAATGGGTTCCACATGGACTGAATGAAAGACAGCAAGCAAATCGAAAGACCCCGTGTGAAATGCTGCTCGCTAGATACAAAAGATAGTCGTTTCTATGGGTGAATCCAGGCAAACCATCGACATCCACTGCAAGACCAAATCGCTTTGGAAAGAAGACAATGCTCTGTGTTTGGTGGGATCAGAAGGGTGTCACCTATTATGAGCTGAAACTTGGTGAAACCGTAAACACTGATCGCGAGCAACAGCAAATGATCGATTTAAATCGAACATTACGTGAAAAGCGGCCAGAATATGGAAAAAGGCAACACACAGTCATATTGCTTTATGAAAACGGCCAATGACACACAGCAAAACGGGCCAGGGAAAAGATCGAAGGCGTTCAGTTGGGAAATACTAGGGCATTCGGCTTATTCTCCAGACTTGGCTGCGTTCGATTATCATCTATTTGCATCACTAGGGCACGCTCTCGCTGAAAAACAGTTTCATTCGTATGAAAATGTACGAAAATGGCTCGCTGACTGACTAGTTTCAAAAGAAGAACGGTTTTATTGGCGTGATATTCATAGCCTGCCGGAGAGGTGGGAGAAATGTATAAAGAGCAATGGAGATTATTTTGAATAAAATATTGTTTATCAGTTTCAAACAACAGACGTGTAATTATTGCAGCCAAGTCCCGGTTTCATACTTCTACACCTTATTCGGCGAGGGGAAGTCTGTAAGGTACCTTTGTTAGCAAGATTAGTCCCGCGCGATTGGGAAACAGTGTAGACCATCCTTGTTTACAAAAATAAAATAAAACGGATGCACATAATTACACCTCAAGACGGCTGACGTCAGTCACTTACAAGTTCCTTGAGCATATGTTAATCTTTAGCGTTATGACGTCCCTGGAGGAAAAGAAGTCTCTCTCCGCAAATCTGGCTTGGAAATACCGCCAGTGTGAAGGACAGCATGCTATATTCACGCACGATCCAGAATTTGCAAATCACTGACTTTTGCCCCATTGATACAGTATGGTATCACATCATGCAGCTGTTGAGGCATATCATCTCTGTTGTAATGTTCGTCTTCCGATTAGTATCGAATAACCTAATAAAAATTTAAAGTAATGATGAAAAACTACTACTCAAGGTTCCATGTGATGCATTCACCTGTGAAGGGTACAGGAAAAGAATGAGCTGAGACCATTTTTTTCATTTTTTGAGTTTTCACCAGTATATGAAAGCATGGAGCAGAACCAATATTTTCTAATGTACTAAGTAGGCAAAACCAAGCTCAGTCATACTGTAAATGGGGTTTGAAAAAATGCAGTACAGGGAAAGAAAGAGCTCCGTCCACATGAAATAGGGAAATAAAAGGCTTATTCCATTAAGTGCTGGTCTTTACATAATGATATGGCTTGCAGCTCTGATAAACAGCTTGTTCTAATTATGTGAAGTGTTGGTACATTAAACAGGTGCAGGTCTTTGTATAGTGCACTAAATGTATGCTTATTTGAGAAAATACGGATATGGAACGTGAGTCATTAAGTGATGCCTGTAGTGAAAGTATGGCAGGAGGTCAGCAAGTAACGAAGAAAAGAAAAAAGCATCGTCACTTATCTGAGGTAAATAAAAAGATTAATTTAATGTCTCATGAGATGAGATGTAGCCAACAGTACTGTTGTGGCGTAACAAGACAGATACGCCACACTGAAGTAGCCGAAAGGCACGCGTAATCTCACGTAGGCTAGATAGAGGTTTGAAACAGGATACGTAATGAATGGTAGCAAGAAAAGTACGTAGCTGCGTTAATACTTCACTTTTAATCCTTCATGTGAATGCAGCATTCCTTGATGATACAAGTGAGACTCTATCTTAAATGATTAACGACGCCTTGCTAGGTCGTAGCCATTGACTTAGCTGAAGGCTATTCTAACTGTCTCTCGGCAAATGAGAGAAAGGCTTCGTCAGTGTAGTCGCTAGCAAAGTCGTCGTACAACTGGGGTGAGAGCTATTCCGTATCTCGAGACCTGTCTTGTGGTGGCGCTCGGTCTGCGATCACACAGTGGCGACACGCGGATCCGACATGTACTAAATGGACCGCGGCCGATTTAAAGCTACCACCTAGCAAGTGTGGTGTCTGGCGGTGACACCACATTCCTCCCCCGCAAATCGGCGAACGGTCGTGTTATAAGGCTTCCGCCCGCCGTGGGGAGGACCCCATGTTGACGTATGCGATGAGGTGGGGAGCCTAACAACAGGCGAGGCTGTGCCACCCGCACCCGGCCATTCGGTCCGAGGGGAGCTAGGAAACGCCTGAAAACCTAGTCCAGGGTGCACGTCAACATGCGATGTATGCGCCCGTAAAGAGACAGGAGGGGCCGAAGGGTCGACCTCCATTGCGTCGGGGTATCCGACGCGCGAAGACGCCATGTGGTCCGGAGCGGGCAAGAGTTCCATGGCGGAGGACAGCTGGTCACGGGAAGCGATCGGCGGCGCGGGACCCAGGGAGGCGCTTGGCGGCTGCAGCGAAGCGTCGAATGCGGGCGGCGCCGGCGGGAGAACAGGCGCCGGCGGCTGCGGCGGCGAGTCGCCATGGGGCAAAATGGAAGGCATCGTCGGTAACACCTGGGGATGAGGCGAGCCAGTAGATGGGTCCCCAGGGCGCTGACCGGACGGCACCGTCGCTGAAAGCAGACGGGGAGCGGCAGAACCCGTGCGACGACAGAGGCGCAGCTGACTGAGATGCCGACGCACCTCACCAGAGGCCCCCAAAACCAAATACATCGCGCGGTCGAGGCAGCGAAGAATGCGCCCTGCGAGCCAACACTGTGAACCGCGATAGTTGCGATAGAATACAACGTCGCCCGGAGCAAAAGCAGAAGTCTGCCGCTGCACAGGAACCTGATGTGGCGGATGCAGCAAAGACATCAAGGTTCGATAAGGACGACCGTGGAGCAACTCAGCCGGCGAGCGACCATCTCGGGGCTGAGAGCGATACGAAGACAAAAAGAGTAACAACGCGTTCTCCCGAGAATGCGACTCTTTCAACTTCAACATCTGTGACTTGAAAGTCCGGACCAATCGTTCAGCGGCACCGTTTGACTGAGGCGAAAACGGCGCGGATGTCAGATGTTGAATACCATTGGCCTGGCAGAATGACTGAAATTCTGCGGACATGAATTGTGGGCCATTGTCGGAAACAATAGTCTGCGGAAGACCTTCAATGCAAAAGATAGCAGACAACGCTTGGATGGTGGCAGTCGACGTCATGGAAGACATCCGGACAACAAAAGGAAAATTACTGAAGGCATCTACCAGAACCAACCATCGAGCATTCCAGAATGGACCAGCAAAATCGATGTGCAAGCGTTGCCAAGGGGAAGTGGCTGTTGGCCATGCAAAGACATTCCGCGGCGGTGCGGATTGTTGTTCGGCACATGCCATGCAAGAAGAACACATATTCGTAATCGCAGCATCGATTCCGAACCAAGTACAGTGCTGACGAGCAAGTTGTTTCGTTCGCACTATACCCCAATGTCCTTGGTGAAGAAGCCGTAAGACAGAGGACTGTAACGAATGTGGGACCACGACTCTGGATTGATCATTATCAGAACACAACAACAAAACACCACGTCGAACAAAAAGTCTCTCCTTGTGAGCAAAAAATCGGCGAACCAACGGATCCTCGATCCGAGACTTTGACAAAGGCCATTGCGTAGCAACAAAACGCAAAACGGTAGCAAGGACCGGGTCAGCAGCTGTGGCTGTAGCTACATGACGAAAATCAATCGGAAACGATTCGACCACTTCATCGGTTTCCAAATCAATGAACATGCAAGCAAGTTCGGAAGAATCGAATGCTTTATCCTCAGCAACAGGCAAACGGGACAACGTATCGGCGTTTCCGTGCTTAGCAGTGGACCGATACAAGATATCGTAGCGGTACTGCGAGAGGAAAATAGACCAGCCAATGAATTTCTGCGCTGTACGCGGAGGTACAGGCTTGTTCGGATGAAAAAGCGATGTCAAAGGTTTGCGGTCTGTGATAATGGTAAAGTGACGACCATACAAGAAATCATGGAACTTAGTAACACCAAACACAAGAGCCAAAGCTTCTTTCTCTATCTGCGAGTAAATTCTTTGCGCAGACGAGAGCAATTTTGACGCAAAGGCAATAGGGCGATCATGCGAGCCAACTTTGTGCGCAAGCACAGCACCGATCCCGAAATCCGATGCATCTACCATCAACAAAAGGGGTTTCTGGGGATCGAATGGCGTAAGGCAAGTATTGAAAGCAACGCCGATTTCAACTGGCGAAAGACGCGTTCGCATTCTGTCGTCCAGACGAACGGAACACCTGTACGGCGTAAGCGATGAAGCGGAGCTGAAAGAGAATAGGCATTGCGCACATTCACTCACACCTTGTGATTCTAAATCGTTTAATGTTCTTGCGACCTCATCATGCAATGCGTGAGGAACATTGCGCGCTCTGAAAAATTTCGGTTGCGCGTTGACTTTCAGTTCCAAATGTGCTGCATAGTTCTTAGCGCAACCTAAGCCCGGTGCAAAAATGTCTGCAAATTCTTCACATAGCCGAGAAACACTGTCTGAAGGCACACTGATAGGACCTGATTTACGATAGACATGTTAAACAATTGAAATAAATCTAAACCTAACAAGTTCACTGCAGAAGAAGAACGAAGAACGTAAAATGACACAAGTTTTGTTTGTCCCTTGTATGTTGCAAGAAGAGTGCACTGTCCGAACACAGGGATCTGCTGTCCTGAATATGTAGTGAGCTTAACAGTTGCGGCACGCAACGGAGGTTTACCCAGTTGTTTGTACGTGTCGTGATTGAGCAATGAAACTGCAGCTCCGGTATCGAGCTGGAATGGTATGACCTTGCCATTAAAGTCCAAATCTACAAAAAGTTTATTGTCCTGCTGGCGACAAGAGCGACTGTCTCGTGCAATTTGAACTGATACAGGTACAGCATCACTTGCTAATTGACGTGATTTTCGGCGACGTCGACGCACAGTATTTGTAGGACGAACACAGTCACTGTTATAGAAAGTGGCACTGGACGAAGTGGAATTAACTACATAAATGTCCATGGGGGAAGGTTCATGAGCCTGAGTATTCTTGGATCGATTCCGGCGCGAAGCAAAGGGCCTGAAATGATTAAGATTGTCTGATCGGAGCATTTTCTGGCAAACACTTTGAACATGTCCTTTCTTATTACAGTAAAAACAAATAGCTTGGTGTGACGGGCAATTGTCACGCGAATGTCTAGTAGCACACCGCGGGCATGATTTCACTGCATTTGTATGCTGGCACGGCACACCTGGTTTAGAGCGTGGCGGCAGCTGCGCGGACGTGCGCGAGGGCAGTTTACCGGGCCGTGCAGCGCGCCCGGCGGGCCGGTTAATGTTACACACGGCTGGCGAAGTCGCAAATGATTCCTGAGCAAAGTCAAGCGTGTCTTGCCTATCCAATATGTCTATCACTTGTTGAAGGAAGGGATTAACTAGTTTCAAAATCTGTTCCCGTATGCGAACATCAGAAACGTTCTGTGCTATTGCATCACGTACCATTGCATCTGAATAAGGGAGTCCACATTCACACTCAAAAGCACAATCCCTTGTAAGGCCTTGCAATGTTGCAACCCACTCCCTATTAGTTTAACCGGCCGTACGTTTTGTACGAAAGAAAGTATACCGTTTTGCAACGACATTGACTGTTTCTTTGAAATAGGCGTCCAATGCCGACAAAATTTCTTCGTAGGACAGAGTTGCTATGTCGCGTCGGGGAAACAATTTCACTATCACACGGTACGTTTGCACCCCTACACACGACAATAAATGAGGCTGCCACTCGTTACCTTGAATTCTGTAGGCGGCGAGATGAAATCCAAACTGGCGTGACCATTCCGTCCATGTCTCTTGGGTGGGGTCAAACTTGCGAAACGGCGGTGCAACTGCATGTTGTGGCTGCGGTAGAAGTGAAGCGGCGGCTGCCGCATCGTGTTGCAGTGCATGTTGACCCTGGACGAGCTGTCCCAGGGCATCCAATAACGCCTGCGTCTGCTGATTCTGCAAGCGATAAAATTCGGACAGTACATCTGGCGAAGCCATGACACAAGTAAATGTAAGCAATTAGAAAGAACAAGACCCTTTCCGTTGACTCGTCGCCAACTGTTGTGGCGTAACAAGACAGTTACACCACACTGAAGTAGCCGAAAGGCACGCGTAATCTCACGTAGGCTAGATAGAGGTCTGAAACAGGAAACGTAATGAATGGTAGCAAGAAAAGTACGTAGCTGCGTTAATACTTAACTTTTAATCCTTCATGTGAATACGGCATTCCTTGATGATACAAGTGAGACTCTATCTTAAATGATTAACGGTGCCTTGCTAGGTCGTAGCCATTGACTTAGCTGAAGGCTATTCTAACTGTCTCTTGGCAAATGAGAGAAAGGCTTCGTCAGTGTAGTCGCTAGCAAAGTCGTCGTACAACTGGGGTGAGAGCTATTCCGTATCTCGAGACCTGCCTTGTGGTGGCACTCGGTCTGCGATCACACAGTGGCGACACGCGGATCCGACATGTACTAAATGGACCGCGACCGATTTAAAGCTACCACCTAGCAAGTGTGGTGTCTGGCGGTGACACCAGAAGTACTATGACAATGTGCCTGAAGAGACAAACAGAATATTTCAAAAGAATCCAACTTGATAAAATCTGTAGATCTGCAGAATGCTTATGTGGTCTCATTGCTGTACTTCCAATAAACGTAGAAGGCCAAGCAAAGACGAATGTGAAGCAGGATTTAATAATGCACCTTACAAGTACAGAGTTTGAGGACAAATAGGAGATGGGGTAAAGAAGTTGTAGTTTGTCGTAAGGCATTTATGGCAATGCAAGGCATCTCAAGAAGTAAGAACCAATATTTAGTGTCTAGTTTTCGAACTGCTGGGAATGTCACTATAGATAAGAGAGGGGAACATGGGAACAGGCCTTGGAAATTAAGTGATGAAACAGTTAATACCATTAAGCAGCATATTGCTTCCTTTCCGAGTAGAAATAATCATTATGGGCTAAAAGATACAAGTAAGGTATACCTCTCTGAAGAACTAAACATAAGTAAAATATTCAGTTTATTCAAAGAGGCTTACCCCGTAGTTAAGGGATCTTATGAAACATGTAGACACATATTTAATACGAACTTCAATATTTCCTTTGGATATCCCATTACAGATACATGTAGTACCTGTGACGAATATACCACCAAAGTGAAATGCCTGGAATTGGGAAAACAAAAGTGCATTGAAGAAGTAGAAGTAAAAGATATTGAGACTCAATTGAAGAATTTGAAAACTTTATACGATTATCACAAAATGCAAGCCAACACATTTTGTGACAGGAAGAAAAAAGCTAAGAAGGAAAGTCGAAAGGC
This sequence comes from Schistocerca serialis cubense, assembly GCF_023864345.2. Classification (NCBI taxonomy): domain Eukaryota; kingdom Metazoa; phylum Arthropoda; class Insecta; order Orthoptera; family Acrididae; genus Schistocerca; species Schistocerca serialis. The sequence continues at coordinate 395,845,398 of NC_064644.1, read as the reverse complement.
CGTGGAAAAGGAAGCCATATGTATGGATTTTGGAAAGACTCTGCCTCTGCCTAACATTACAACTAACGTCGTGTAGTATAAACGGCAATTATCTATGTATGCTTTCAACATATACTGTTTATCAAATGCAGAGAGTACATTTTTCCTGTACCCTGAATGTGTTGCCAAAAAAGGTAGTAATGAAGTCTGATCAATAATTCATACATTTTGTTACAATTACCTTGGCATGACCGTGAAATATCTGGTCATATTTTGTGATTCATTTTCTGGCCAAAATAAGAACTACACACTTATTCGATTTTTGCACAATTTAGTTACAGTTGAGAAAGGATTTGATATTGTAAAAGTAACGTTTCCAATAACAGGGCATCCTTATTTGGAATGCGATGAAACCAAGGCACTTATAAACAAGAGCTCATACAGAAGTTCCCAAAGATTGGACAGAGATAATAGTATCAGCTCGGTGAAAGCCTTCACCATTTAAGAGAACTCAAACTGAAGTTCCAAGGATTGGACATAGATGTTCGTATCAGCTCGGACAAAGCCTTCATCTTTTAATATTGTCGAAATTACATGTGGAACTTTTCGCCAGTGGACAGCATTCCTGAAGTCCTTGTACAAGCAGAAGTGTCCTTTTTGTACACGTCCAGTTAAAGAACTCGTCATAGGCAGAACTCACCCAAGGCATGTAAAATTCAGGTCGACATATAATGGAGCATGGGGGGATTGCTGCTCTGAAATCGGCTCATCCAGCTTAAGGATCCAATGGACAAGAGTTTGAGTTGCCTGAGTTTTCTTATACCGGTAAGACTGTAAGATAATCTCCAAACCTTGTTGATGTTTTTACTATGGTATAGTTTCAAATTATAAAATGTTCTACTATGTATTTGCAGACCAACTATCTATCTCTTATGAGAAATACCTGTATTTGCAAGGTTTGGAAAACATCTGTGGGTCAGAAGCACAAGAATATTATGACAGTCTTCCTGTTGCTTGAAGTTCTCACATTCAGAACGGGCAATCTTGAATTGCTTTCTAAATATAGTTTGATTCTTACTTCAAGTACTAAAGGAATAAGCAATGCTTATGCTACCTTGAATTCATGGACTCAGCCCCTTCTTTTATTGAATAAGTTACTCTTACTCAACTTCTTAACATGTAGCAACGACAGTTTGAATAAATATGTTACGATATTGTTATACATTTACAGAATATTGCTCAAGGTTTGTAATTCTGTAAAATAAGTGTATAGTGTTACAGAACTATAACATCAAGAATAAATTTAAAACAGAAATAGGCCTATTAATGTCCCGTAAAATTTATAAAACTGGACTTGGCTCATTCTTATGTTGGACCCTTCATATGCGAAGGTATTTTAACAAATAAAGCAACAAACTCACCATGTATCTTTAAGTCGTGTTCACCTGCAATAATATGCTTCACTGCTTGGAATTTTAGGAAGCTGAATATTCTTCTGGTAATCCTTAAATATGCTTCCTTGATAACAGATATTCTGGACCTCAAACATTCGGAGCGTATAATCCCGTAAAATTTGTCTGCTGTCCTCTTATGTACGACAGCGTGCTGAGAAGTAATGTCTCCGAAATTTTTATTCTGTTCTCAATATCGGTTGTTGTATTACAGGTCATGCATATTACTCGGTCGACTTTCCCACTTCGCTGGTGCAAGTTGCAACACACTGTCGGTACAAGCCTTCGAATTGTAATGTGTAACATGGAGGTGTGTAATGCCCATACGGCAGAAACAGCGTGGTGTAACAGAGATTCGGGTTCGAGGAGCTCGTCCAAATACGAAGCACCCTCTCCTCCAGCATCACAACGACAGACCACACACAATCGCTGCGACATCTGCAACGACACGACGCCTTCGTTCACCGCCACCGATCAACCTCCATACAGTCCCGACTTGGCCCCATCCGATTTTCATCTGTTTCCAGAACTTAAAGAACACCTCGAGGACTTCACTTTGACAGTGTTGAAGCACCGCAAGCAGAGATGATGTTGTGGCTCCATCAACAAAATCAAACAGTCTACAGCGACTGCAACAAACTGGTCTCTCGTTGGAAGAAATGTATTCGTTGCCAGGGTTACTGCGTCATAAAATAAATATTTAGGCACGAAGAATAAAGATGCATAATTTTAGTAATTTTTTATTTAAAAAGCTTTAAAAGTTTTCACATAAAAAGATTCTGAGGCATTACTTTTCAATACGCTCCCCTAGAGCTTTTGAAGTCGTTAGATGTTGTTTCTACGAGGGTAATCCCAAAAGTAAGGTCTCCTATTTTTTTATAAGTGCAGAACTCTGTGTGGCAGTCGGCCACACTGTTATGAAGAGTACTTCACGCGCTGTGTGTAAACATGCGCACGCCGCGCTGAGGCGCTTGGCAGCCGTTGAGAATCGAGCTCCCATTGGATGTTACCGCCAAGTGCGAATTGCGCGCAGTTATTCGGTTTTTGAACGCAAATGGCACTGCGCCGATTGAAATCCATCGCCAATTGACGGCACTGTATGGTGAGTCGTGCATGGATGTCAGAAATATTCGTAAGTGGTGTAGAGAGTTTGCAGTCTGCTGGTAAAGTCATGTCAACCGTTTTTTGGGATCGGAAATGGGTATTTTTGGATGACTTTATGCCCACTGGGTCCACAATTAACTCTGAAATGTACTGTGAGACTCTGAAAAAACTTAAACGGGCAATTCAGAACCGGAGAAGAGGAAGGTTGAGCAAGGGCGTACACATTCTCAATGAGAACGTGTAACCTCCCCACAAAATTCTTTCTGATTTAATCTACCCACAAAATTCTTTTCACATTAACCTCCACACAAAATTCGTTCACATTTAGCCTCCCCACAAAATTCATTCACATTTAACCTCCGCACAAAATTCATTCACATTTAACCTCCGCACAAAATTCTTTTCTCATTTAATGTCCCCACAAAATTCATTCACATTTACCGTAACCTCATAACAGAAAAATTCCTAAACTTCTCAACATTAAAAATTATAATTATGTCGTTCACATTCAGTGTAACGTCCCAACAAAAAATAAATTCAGTAACATGGTGATAATACAATGTAACTAACCTCTCAATTAAATTGTCACTCACTTATGACTTTTCAATAATTGACTGTGAATTTAACCTGGTAAATTTTGGACGTCAGCAGTACTGCGTCATGGCCCTGAAAGATCATTCTGAATAAAAAAAAGAAAAATTCTTATCTCAATGAAGTCGCCGGATAACGCATATATATCTGCTCTTAAAATAATGTTTTCTGGCACAGCCCTGCGCAATGCTGGCCGATAGATTTGTCATTTATGAAAAGGAAACAACTGATTTTTCTTTTGCAACATTCGGGATGATCATGGATGGGAGAAATTAGAAAATTCTTTAAATTGAAATGAATGGTTGTTAAAAGTTACTTTTTATGAGAAAGATTATTATTACGAGATTTTTAAAACATTTACATGGGACTTGAGATTACATTACTACATATGCGCGAGGCTGCATTTTACCCTATACAATAATACTCAGGCTCCGGCATCGCTGCACCGCGACCGGCCCAGCCAATACGATACACCAGACCAGACCAAAGCAGACAGCTCACTAGCAACAACTTACTGCTACAGCTACACAATACCTACTGCAGTCAACACTGCTCTCTGGTCAGAGATTCTCTTATACCTTGCGTATCGTAGGCAGCGCATGAGCAATACATCGAAATTACATCTGCTCAGAACTCTTATATAACCCTCCACTGGGGGGGGGGGGGGGGCGGAAAAAATTTGGCAGCGATGGATTTTTCTAAAATCTACTTAATTAACTAAGTTTACAGACACAGAGTATATACATGTATATAAGTGCAGAACATGAAATGAAATAGAGTGCACATGCACTGAGTACAGAACATATCAATAAATGACAAAATGTATACGCAATGAGTACAAAACATATTAACAAATGACATAAAGTGCACACGCACTGTATATATTTTTACCATTTTATAAGAACTAGGAAAGGAATGGGAACGATTGCATCATGGTTGTAGCACAGTAGGTTGCACGTAGCTGCACTGAAAGTCCATATCTTTCTACAGAAGCACAACACCAAGTGAGACAATCTGAAGTTCTCTTCCCTGAAGTATTAATCAGTGTAGCCAAGACACTGAAATGTTGTATTAATGTTCAGTGTTATCATTTTGGTAGTACATTAGGTACATCAAACAGTGGGACCATAATAACATCTCCATTGTTCAAGGTGGTGGACAGCATGATGTGTCAACACCACATTCTTGTAGAATCCATAGTCTTTCACCAACGCAGAATTAGTGCAAAATCCAAGTACAGTGCTCCATGATCATGAGGATGGACAGGACAAACGGATATTGCAGTAATTTCTGGTAATTAGGTCAGAAGGTGAAGGACATTAAGTCTTATGCTAGTCATCATTGAGAATTACACTAGTCTATCAACCGATTTGAGTAATTGTTGGCACTCATTGCCTAGTTACTAAACATTTCTGCACTACGTATGGAGTATTACACAACATTATTCATAAGTCATTTGATTACACTTAACATTGGCACTCATCAGCCAGTTACAAACCATTTTTGTGCATTATTCAGAAGTGGTCATTCAAAGCAAGAGTTAATTAACGGCATAGCATTTACATAATTCATCTAATTATAGTAATCATTGGCACTCATTGGCCAGTTACAAACCATTTTTATGCATTGTTCAGAAGTCATCATTCAAAACAAGAGTTAATGAGTGTAGCATCAAGCTACTGGTATTCATATATGATATCATGTAAGTGACATAAGACAAACATAAAATATAAGAAACAGTGGCATTCATTGGCCAGTTACAAAGTATTCATATACTTTTATAAAACATTATTCACTATTATTCAGAAGTCATCATTCAAAATGAGAGTTAATTATTGGCATAGCATTTATAGAGTACAACAAAAATATTATTTACAGAAATTATTGGCATAGCATTTATGCATTATTATAAAACATCATTCAGTATTACTCAGAACTCATCATTTAAGTGACATAGGACATATTTAAAATGTAACACACTATAACTATTACTCGAGGTCTGTGGTCCAATAATACATAGATATAATGGATTCAATACATCTGAGAAATTTGCATTATATTTAGAACTAGAAATATCTCTTAAACTGGCAGCACTATTTGGCTGTATACTGGTAATAGCTGGGACTGGTAATTTTTTTTTTATTTTGTGCTAGCAATGCATTGCGTTGAGATCGATAATTAACTGCTGGGGCATGAAAATATTTGCTTTTGACATATTGCTGGATATAAGGATTAGTAACGTCATTCGTCATGAGTCAGTTGTAGCAAGGTTATGAAACAAATAGAGTATATGTGATCACATTCATGAACGACACACACAAATGGGTAAAAAAATGCAAGTACTAGAACAGGTTTAATGACTAACTGCTTATAGCACATTAATTTCATGAATAGATTCTCCTGGAAAAAATACAAAATGGATTATGGAGCTGAAAGAAGAAACGCATATTATGCTGAAAAGTAGTGAACTTCGAAGTAACAGGTAATGAAACGTGTACTCAGTATGTATGTACTCTAGCTGTCCTTTCCAAAACATTCAGTCATTATACCATGCTACATAAGACATACTGTCAAAACGAACTGCAACAAACACTTAAATAGTTACATAGCATTTCTTAACTAACAGTAAATATATAAACTTCATCATTATCCTCATCTTCAAAGAAAAACTTCATTATTCATATTACCATAACTTCATCACTATCATCAGCTGCAAAGAAAAACTTCATTATTCATATTAGCATATTCTTCATATAACTATTCATCATCATTCATTATCATCTGCAAAAAAGACACTTCATTATTCGTTATTCATATTACCATTTACTTCATACAACTATTCATAGTATAGAGTTTCTTATTTCTAGCATATTTCATCACTAAAACTAAGATATGTAGTTCTGTCTGACAGCCTGCATCAATCGCCTCGTATTCTGAAAGAAAAATAATTAGTTAAGACTGCTATCATATGATGTGTATAGTATATTCTTGTTAATGCTTGTTAATTCTGATCCATGTACTCTTCATCACAAGGTATTGCATTTTCTTTCGTTCATTCCGAAGGTGAAATTCCCATTTCATAGCAATCCACTGTGGTTTGTTTAAGTTATTTCTTCTACACGTTATTGCTTTCTGAAAATGATGAATAGGGATTAATATCTTGCATCCATGTACTCTTCATCACAAGGTATTGCATTTTCTTTCGTTCATTCCGAAGGTGAAATTCCCATTTCATAGTAATCCACTGTAGTTTGTTTAAGTTATTTCTTCTACACGTTATTGCTTTCTGAAAATGATGAATAGGGATTAATATCTTGCATTTAAATCATATACTCATTAAATAAAAACTTGTTTATAGTGATATAGTTAAGCATACAGCATAGCATGACAGAAAACGTATTAGGTCAAAAACATAGACAGTTTTCAAGTGCAAAAAATGTACACAGAGTATCATAATGTAGTAGCAAAAAAAAAGTAAAATAGTCACGATGTTGAGATATCATAAGGAAAAATGTCAAAGTCAACTGGTGTTTGTTATATCTTAAAGATTTCGTAGTGCATACAAACAAAACAGGAAAACAATCATACATACACGAAAAATGGAAAATGTGCACGGTCTGATATATAACGACAAGAAAAGCGACCTGCTAACCTTACCTTGCCGGGCACTTGCCAAGAAAAAATATGATAATCATCAGTAAGTAGTCACATAGATAGAATTGCATAATTGGTCATATAAAAATCAGGAAATGGCATTACAGTGTGATAAATCATAAAGTATGTTCATTCAATAAAGGGTTTAATATTGGAGACATGGTTATTGCCCTTGCCTTTTCTGGTTCTCAAAGTTTCGACGTGTACTACATTGGGGTGAGGAATGCTGCGAATTCGATATGGACCTGCGTATAGAAGCTCAAATTTACTACATCTACTCTTTCCTCTGTTGGATAAATAGTGTGTACGTACTAATATCTTCTGTCCAATGTGAAAGTCACGGCGTATACAAACCTGTTTTTGCTGTCTTCTCCGGCGCTCTGCGGCACGTTTGATGTTGTTGAATGCAATGTCAATTATTTCATGGTGGCGTAGTCGACGCGATGTAGGAAAGGATACTATTTCTGTAATTTTGTTAGGTGGTTCAACATTTTTCAGTATAACAGTCGGAGATAGCATAGTAGATTCATTTGGTATCGAGTTAATTACATCCTGGAATGACAGTATGTGTGTATCCCAATCAATATGTTTTTTATGGCAGTATATTCTACATAGTTTACCAATTTCTTTCATTAGTCGTTCACAAGGGTTCGAAGAAGCGTGGTACCTGGATATATAGATCGGAGAAACGTTTCTTGTTCGTAACATACGTGTCCATATAGCAGATCGAAACTGTGGTCCATTGTCGGAAATTACTTTCAATATATGCCCTACATGAAATAGAAAATGTTTTACAAACGCTTTCGGAACAGATTTAGCAGTAGCTTTGCGTAACGGAGAGAAGGTAACAAATTTCGAAGTGAGTTCAACAGCGACAAAGATGTAACAAAAACCTCTATTAGATCTGGCAATCGGATCAAAAATGTCTACAGCGGCCATGTGTCTCAATTTAACGGGTACAATGGGATGTAACGGAGGAATATATGAAGTCGTGTCTCATTTAGCTTTCTGGCAGATTTTACATGACGCTAATACTCGTCGAATACATTTCTCCATGTTGGCAAAATAACAGTTCTGTCTCAGTATAAGAAAAAATTTTCTGGCTCCGTAATGTGCGTAACTTAAATGAGTATACCAAATTAATTTGTTAAGCAGTTCGTCAGGAATGCATAGTAACCAGTTGTTGCTGTCGGGATGAGAGCGGCGAAACAGAATGTTATTGCGTACAGTGTAATGGTTTCTGATGGTAACATTATTCCTATCTTGCCAAAGGTGTTTAGTTTCTTTCCAAACGTTGTCTTTACTCTGCTCTTGTGCTATGTCTCGTAATGATGCCTAAATAAAGTTTTCGAATGCAACTTGTTGAATATACAGGACGCTAAAATTTGCTTGGCAGAAGTTGGTTGCGATGCCTTGCTGATTGTTGCTGAGAGAACGGGATAGTGCGTCTGCTACAATATTTTGCGTACCGGGAATGTGAGCAACTGTAAAATTAAATTCCTGTAAATAAAGTTTCCATCTGCTTAACCTGTCGTGTGTAAATTTTGCTGAAAGTAAAAACTGAATGGCTCTATGATCTGTGTAAACGGTCGTATGTCTTCCATAAAGAAAATGCCGAAATCTCGTAAATGCCCATACAACACAAATGTTTCAAGCTCTGTAACAGAATAATTGCGTTCAGCAGGTGACAGAATGAGACTTGCAAAGGCGATGTTTTTAATTTCTGTAGTACCATCTTCAATTTCCTGAAAAATGTGTACGCCTAAAGCGGTGTTAGAACTGTCGGTGGCAATGGAAAAATTTCTAGTAAGATCTGGATGTGATAAAAGTGGTGCATTCAACAAAGCTTGTTTCAGATTGACAAATTCAGACTGCGCTTGTCTATCCCAGGACCAAATAGTGTTTTTACCTGTCAATTGACATAATCTAGGGGTGTCTAAAGCAGAGTAATGAATAAATTTACGGAAAAAGTTATTTAATCCCAAAAAGCTGCGTAGTTGTCTCTTCGTCGTAGGAACAGTAATGTCACGTAAAGCTTGAAGTTTTTCCGGGTCAAGCGCAATGCCTTCTGCTGAAATTACATGTCCAAGAAACTTTATGGAAGTTTTGTCAAAGTGCGATTTATTAAGATTAACTGTGAGTCCTTGTGCACGAAAAGTTTGCAACAGTTGTTCAAGAATCAGATTGTGTTCAGACCAGTTAGCTTCTGCAATAAGAATGTCGTCTACATACGTTGTGATTCTGTCTTTAAGTTCTGTCGGAAGTATACTATTCAAACCGCGAATAAATGCTGCTGAAGAAATTGTTAAACCGAACGGTAATTTGCAAAATTGATAACAGTCACCAAAACAGAGAAAAGCTGTGTACTTTCTGTAGTTCGGATGTAGCTGAATTTGTCAAAATCCCGATTTCAAATCTAACGTGGAATAAATAGCAGTACCATGAAATTTCTGTAGCAGTTCTTCTAGTGTCTGTGGGCGATCTGTTTCATTAATAATAATGTTATTTATGTGACGCGAATCAAGTACGAGGCGAAGTGAACCATCCTTTTTCTTAACAATATGGAGCGGGTTTATGTACGGACTAACTGCCGGTTCAATAATTCCTTGGTCAAGCATAGCTTGCAATTCTTTCTTAACTTGATCTCTGTGAATATACGGAATGGGATAATGTTTGGCTTTAAATGTTAACTTGAAATTCATACATAAAACCGGACATAGTTCAAATGGCTCTGAGCACTATGGGACTCAACTGCTGAGGTCATTAGTCCCCTAGAACTTAGAACTAGTTAAACCTAACTAACCTAAGGACATCACAAATATCCATGCCCGAGGTAGGATTCGAACCTGCGACCGTAGCGGTCTTGCGGTTCCAGACTGCAGCGCCTTTAACCGCACGGCCACTTCGGCCGGCGGACATAGTACCAGGGATGTTGTCAAAAACTGGAGCTTGCTGTAAAAGAATTTTGCGTAGTTGCGTGCGTTCGTCGTCTGTATTTGCGCTGCTTTGCTTTGCTTTATCAGAAATCATTTGCATAACGTCATAGTCGGCTTCGTCTGGAGTATTATAGTTGTGTACGTAAGGATCTGTGAACAATGTGGAATGACAGTCTATGTTAGGTGATGCAGAAATGACCTCTGTACGATTAATTATTTGTTCTTCTGTAGATAAAGAGTGCTGAAATTCTAATGCCAGTTGTACATTTTCATCCTTTAACATCAAATAGGAATTTTGAAAGTCAATAACTGCGTCGTGTTGTACCAAACAACTCGTACCTAAAATAAAGTCTGTTGTCAATAAGGGAACAATCCAAAAATTTGAGTGAAACGTATGACCTGCAATACAAAATGATAAGTGTGTCTGTAACTTTACATCTACTCCTTTACCAGATATTGCTCCTTTTACTTTAGTTTTGCCTAATGGTAACGTAGGATAGGTATTCTCTTTGTTACATTCGTTGAAAGTTTCTTCATTTATAACTGACATAGCTGATCCAGAATCGATTACTGCTGAAAATTTGGTTGATCCAATCTTTACTTCAATGATAGGGTGGGAAATGGTTTTTTGAATAACTGGGTTTTCATGCAAAAGTGTGTCTCGGATGTCGTCAAAATTAATAACATTTTCGTGAACAAGATTCTCTGTGTCAAAAGTATTGCTTGCATTGCTGGAAGATTCATTCTGCACTGTATCTAGTCAAATTCTTTCTGACGTTCTGTTATTTTCGGGAGGATGCTGTGGCATTTCAATTATTTGTACTGTTCTGTTATTTCTTCCTGACATGTTACGTTCGGGATGATACCGACAGTCTGGTTCATTCATGATAATCTGTTGTTGCGGATGATTCTGCTGCTGGTAAGACCGACTGTTATTAAACGTACGCCGAAAATTGTGCTCATTACTTTTACGTCTATCATGATAGTCATTTCTATACGGCGCGTTGCGATAGGAGTTGAAATGATGTGTTTTCTGTACGTACTGATTTCCATGTTGCTGTGAGTTACTATTTGGTGGAGCCGACGCTATACGTGTAGGCGACGAAACATTAAAGCTTGGTTGACCTTGCACATTACATTGTTGGTTAGGTATGCTAACCGGTTGGTTTTGCTGCTGTCGTGGGGAAAAGCCTCTATTGTTACCAAAATGCGTTTGCTGTTGCTGATAATTTTGTACATAATGATGATTAAAATTTTGTTGCTTATTAAAATTATGCTGGTAGTTCTTGAGTGTCTAATGAAAATTGTCACTTTCGGGTAAAACTTGTCGTACCAGGTTTTCTTTACTCATACGTAATCCTAGATAGATCGATAGTTGAAGAGCTGTTTTGATAGATATAAAGGATAGTAGAAGAGAAGGCAGCAGTGCAGAAAACTAAAGATGAAATAGCACTACTACGGCTCGGGGGCCCTGTGCACGCTGCGGCACATATTCATCGAAGTGTAATGAATCCCCTGAGGTCTCTTACGCGCTGCAAATAAATTTTAGTTTTTGCGTTACAGGCAATGGCGGTGAAAATTCAGAAGCAAATTGTTGTATCCAATCCAATTCTAGTTTTTGCATTACAGGCCAAGCTGATGAAAATACAAAAGCAAATTGTCATATCCAGTCCAAAGCGTGTACCTGTGCTCTGTCATTTTTAAATACCTTAAATTTTCTCACGGATAGAAAGTGTTTGTAATAAAAATTATCGTCTCTGAATGTCTGAACAGGTTCAGGATTGTATGATAATCTATTTGTCTGTGTCTCTTCGGATTCTAAGTCGCGTGATATCTGTACATTACTTAAGTTATACTGGCTGCGTGAGTGTGACAAATGTTCGGAACGTGGCGTATGCGGTGACGTGTTAGTGACTGAAACATTTTTCATTTCTGTCACTTTAAAAACGTTCGTCAATTTGGCTGATCTGTTGTTCAAATTTCTTATCGACTTCCGTATCCAGAGAGCATGAAACTTCTGCTGACATTAATTTAAACTCGTCGCGTATCTGTGTTGCGTTTTCTGAACATTGTTCAGTGACTGCACTACTTTCATCTCTAAGTAATCTCGTTGTGGCTACACGTGTACTCCTTAATTTTTGTGCAACAGATCTAATTTCTTCACTACTGTTCCTAGCACAAGCCTTAATTTCCTCACGTAATTGTTCTTTAGTATCATGACGTTGCACAGTAACGGCTGTAATCTGTTCACTAAGTTGTTTGTTCTGTTCGTTAAGGTTGTCGTGTTTTTCATTCGACTGTTTGAAACTTTCATTAAATTGTTTGCACGATTCAGTAAGTTGTTTGAAATGGTTGTCGTATTTTTCATTAAGTTGTTTGAAATGGTTATCTAGTTTTTCATTATGTTCATTAATTTTTTGTTTGAGATTTTCATTAAGTTGTAGCATTAATGCTATAACTCGATCCCAGCCAAAAATAGCGGCTCTATTTTCTATGTTGTGTGTTGGTGTATCTGCATTTGTCGCGTTTTGTGTACCGGTAACCATTAGGTCATTGTCTGACTCGCGAAAAGGTTTGCCAATCGGACGTGTACTGTTGGTCACTACATCGGAATCAAATAAATCTGACGTATACTGACTACATTGTTCACCTTCGTTAGAATCAATTATCTGATCGTTACGTAAATTTTGCAAATTAGTTGTGTCAAACTGGGCAGTGTTCATTGTAACGGAACGTGCCGCATCATCAATTGTTACATTTACAGTGGACATAATTGCATTTGTTTGCTCATCATTAGGATCAAAATCAATACTAGTGATCGGCAGGCACTGATTATCTGTAATTAGGGGATTATCATTATTACACTGAGTGTCGCAAGAATTATCGGTCAAATTATTCGAGTCGGCTATTTCACTCATTGTACATCGCGATGCACTATTAACAGTTTTTCGCGGCATTTTCCACAAATCAAAACTAAGCACAAAATGAAACAAAGTCAAAGCAAAAATGGAACAAATACAATTACAACAAAGAGCAATAAATTGCCGATGATCTGTGAAAGAAAGAGTGACAAATTAGTAAGTGCGTTGCGCGAGATGCAAACTACATTTAAGTAAATAAGAGCAGATATATGACTACTTTTCAGAAATTCACAAACAAAATACGATCCTGGCAGGGTCGCCAAGTGTAACCTCCCCACAAAATTCTTTCTGATTTAATTTACCCACAAAATTCTTTTCACATTAACCTCCACACAAAATTCGTTCGCATTTAGCCTCCCCACAAACTTCATTCACATTTAACCTCCGCACAAAATTCTTTTCTCATTTAATGTCCCCACAAAATTCATTCACATTTACCGTAACCTCATAACAGAAAAATTCCTAAACTTCTCAACAGTAAAAATTATAATTATGTCGTTCACATTCAGTGTAACGTCCCAACAAAAAATAAATTCAGTGACATGGTGATAATACAATGTAACTAACCTCTCAATTAAATTGTCACTCACTTATGACTTTTCAATAATTGACTGTGAATTTAACCTGGTAAATTTTGGACGTCAGCAGTACTGCGTCATGGCCCTGAAAGATCATTCTGAATAAAAAAAAGAAAAATTCCTATCTCAATGAAGTCGCTGGATAACGCATATATATCTGCTCTTAAAATAATGTTTTCTGGCACAGCCCTGCGCAATGCTGGCCGATAGATTTGTCATTTATGAAAAGGAAACAACTGATTTTTCTTTTGCAACATTCGGGATGATCATGGATGGGAGAAATTAGAAAATTCTTTAAATTGAAATGAATGGTTGTTAAAAGTTACTTTTTATGAGAAAGATTATTATTACGAGATTTTTAAAACATTTACATGGGACTTGAGATTACATTACTACATATGCGCGAGGCTGCATTTTACCCTATACAATAATACTCAGGCTCCGGCATCGCTGCACCGCGACCGGCCCAGCCAATACGATACACCAGACCAGACCAAAGCAGACAGCTCACTAGCAACAACTTACTGCTGCAGCTACACAGTTCTTACTGCAGTCAACACTGCTCTCTGGTCAGAGATTCTCTTATACCTTGCATATCGTAGGCAGCGCATGAGCAATACATCGAAATTACATCTGCTCGGACCTCTTACAAACGCTCGCCCGCACTTCGCTCGGCAAACCGCTCCTGTCCTGCAACTGTTTCAATGGAACATTATCACCCACCCACCCTATACTCCTGCCTTGGCGCCCAGTGACTATCACCTGCTCCCTGGGTTAAAAGACCATTTTGCCGGAAAGCGATTCAGCTCGGACGACGAGGTGAAAGAAGAGGTTCATAATTTTCTGAACAGCATGGTGGCGAGCTGGTATGACATGGGAATACAAAAACTGCCACAAAGTCTACAAAAATGCATCGACAGAAATGGTGATTATGTCTAAAAATAGCTAAATGTTCAAGCTGTAAACTGATGTAAACGATTGTAGAAATAAACAGGTCTATGTACTTATAAAAAATAGGACACCTTACTTTTGGAACTACCCTCGTACTTATTCAGAGTCTGTACCTGAGTTGCATCTTTCTCGTTGTTTATCTGTAAATCAAGTTTAGAAAAGTAGCATCTAAATTTGTCTCACACTGAGCATGTGTCGCCGGCCGGAGTGGCCGAGCGGTTCGAGGCGCTACAGTCTGGAACCGCGCGACCGCTACGGTCACAGGTTCGAATCCTGCCTCCGGTGATGTCCTTAGGTTAGACAGGTTTAAGTAGTTCTAAGTTCAGGGGCCTGATGACCTCAGAATTTTAAGTCCCATAGTGCTCAGAGCCATTCTGAACATGTGTCATTTCTGAGGTACCCGAAAATTGTGCTGTAGTCAGTTGCAAAAGTCCGTCGATTTTGTTCGCATGACACGCGATTTTTAAGCATGACACGCAGTTTTAAGAATTTTTCTCTACTTGTAACAGGAATACCTTACGAATGGTAAGCTCTTCTGGTAAATACAAGGTCCAGTCACATTAATATGACCACAAACTATTTTGGACGTCAACATTCAATAACCACTTCCACACGCAGGTGGACGACTTATATTACGTCCAAAAGGGCATGATCATTGGTTTTCGGGCCGAGGGTGGAGGCATTTCCGAAACGGATACGTTCATAAACTGTTCGCGTACCGCCGTGCTTCAATTACACCGTGCAAGGCAAAATGGCGCTATCCAAAACACGCGCCAACAGCTGTGGTACACCACGGGCCATAGATGACAAGGAGGAGGATGGCGGTGGAGATGTGTATGGGCGATCAGATGTGCAGCTGTTGAGCACCCAGAAGAAACAAGGGGCTACCACCAAAAGTGTTTTCTCAATAACCGTTCAGCGAACGTTGCTACATATGGGCCTCCGCAGCAGGCACGTGGTTCAAGCGTCAATTTTGACTGCTATTCGTCGGCGGCGAAGGCTGGACGTCCACTGACAGGCGACAGGTAACCTTTTTAGTTGAATCACGTTTTATGCTCCATCGGGCAGAAGGCCGTTGGCGTGTACGGCGTGAACGTTTGAAAGCAAACACCCTGCAACAAACCTCGTCAGGGTCCAGGCCGGAGGAGGGAGCGTTATGGTCTGGGGATTGTTTTTGTGGCATTCACAGGGTGATCTCGCCATTCTGGAAGGCCCAATGGATAAACAAAAGCATGCATCTATCCTTGCGGACCATGTCCAGGCTAGATGCAATATCTTTTCCTCGGCAGGATGCCATCTACCAGCAGAACAATGCGACGTGTCACACAGCTCTCGGTGTACGTGCGTGATGCGAAAATCACCAGGATGCGTTTACCGTTTTCCCCCGCATTTAAATCCAATCGAAATTCTATGAGACTTCCTCGATGGGACTGTTCGTGCCATGGATCCTCAACCGAGAAACCTAGTGCAGCCCGTCACGGCACTGGAATCGGCATGGCTCCACATACATGTCGGTACCTTCTAGAATCTCACTGAATATCTTTCTGCACGTATCGCGGTGCAGAAGTTGGTTATTCAGGCATTTGACAGGTGGTCACATTAATGTGGCTGGACTGTAGATAACCATCTGCTGTCGTTGTTGTTGTTGTTGTTGTTGTTGTGGTCTTCAGTCCTGAGACTGGTTTGATGCAGCTCTCCATACTACTCTATCCTGTGCAAGCTTCTTCATCTCCCAGTACCTACTGCAGCCTACATCCTTCTGAATCTGCTTAGTGTACTCATCTCTTGGTCTCCCTCTACGATTTTTACCCTCCACGCTGCCCTCCAGTACTAAATTGGTGATCCCTTGATGCCTCAGAACATGTCCTACCAACCGATCCCTTCTTCTGGTCAAGTTGTGCCACAAACTCCTCTTCTCCCCAATTCTATTCAATACCTCCTCATTAGTTATGTGATCTACCCATCTGATCTTCAGCATTCTTCTGTAGCACCACATTTCGAAAGCTTCTATTCTCTTTTTGTCTAAACTATTTAACGTCTATGTTTCACTTACATACATTGTAAGTAGTCTGTTTATGTTTTCTTATTGGCAACGTTACGTAGCGCTCTGTATGAAAATCACTGGCTGTGCTGTGTGCAGTCTGTGGCTAGTTTGCATTGTTGTCAGCCATTGTAGTGTTGGGCAGCTGGATGTAAACAGCGTGTAGCGTTGCGCAGTTGGAGGTGAGCCGCCAGCAGTGGTGGATGTGGGGAGAGAAATGGCGGAGTTTTGAAATTTGTAAGACTGGATGTCATGAACTGCTATATATATTATGACTTTTGAACACTATTAAGATAAATACATTGTTTTTTCTCTATTAAAATCTTTCATTTGCTAACTATGCCTATCAGTAGTTAGTGCCTTCCGTAGTTTGAATCTTTTATTTAGCTGGCAGTAGTGGCGCTCGCTGTATTGCAGTAGTTCGAGTAACGAAGATTTTTGTGAGGTAAGTGATTTGTGAAACGTATAGGTTAATTTAGTCAGGGCCATTCTCTTGTAGGAATTACTGAAAGTCAGATTGCGTTGCGCTAAAAAAATATTGTGTGTCAGTTTAAACACAGTCATGTATAATTGTTCTAAGGGGACGTTTCATATGTCGACCCTTAGCCGAGGATACCTCACTGGAATCTTCTGATTTTTTCTTGTAGTTTGTGTAATCAGTGTAGCTTTTGGTTATTACTAGCGCATAATTGTAGAGAGAATCTCCTTTGTAGTTGCAGTCGTTCATTGTTTTACAGTAACACAGTTGTGGCATGCATGTAGATTTGCACCAAGTATTTCGCAGCGGCGCTTGCAATTAACTAAATATTATTTTCAGCGCTATGTTAATGTGTTTTCTTATTTTTGCTCTTCAAATTGTGCTTTTCTGTGTTATCGTGTGAAACATTGTGACAATAATGGCGTGCAAAAAACGTAACACTAGACTCCAAAGTAAACTGAGAAATAATAGTGACGACGAGCGTCGCTTACCAGCACCACTGTGTAATGAATTAACAGACATTCAAAGTAGTAATTTGGTAACTGTGCATAGGGAAATGGAGTGGGCGGCAAATAATGGTGTAGACAGTGAAACAGGTAGTGAACAGGGAAGCATTATCGATCGATCGGTCGGCAACAGCTCTCCTCAGGAATCGGTTATGACAGAACACCATATTGCAAATACTGTAGACTCAGGTTTTGGGTTCTCACCGTTTTCTCAAATGAGTCAAGACACATTTTCCGCTTGTCAAAATGTGAATGTTGCCGGTGCAAATTCACTGCCGAAAAGCACTGAAGAACATGTTTCAGACACCAGTGCATTGTTATTACAATTAATGCAACAAATGGGGCAAAAGCTTCAAATGTTAGACACAATGGAACAGAATCAGAGACAAACTCAGCAAAAGCTTCAAAAGTTAGACACAATGGAACAAAATCTTCAAAAGTTAGACACCTTGGAACAAAATCAGAGACAAACACAGCAAAAGCTTCAAAAGTTAGACACAATGGAACAAAATATTCGGAAGTTAGACACCACGCTTGAACAAACACGTGAAGATTTAACTACTGAGTTACATAACATTGAATCAAAATGTCAAAAAGTCTGTAATGACGTAAAAACACAAATTTGTGAGCATTTTCAACCTATTTTTTCGCGGCGTAAAAATGCATTACAGAATCACGAAGTAGCCATAAAAGATCTGCAAACTATTGTTCATGAAAATCATGAGACCTTGCAAGCTAAAATTGACTCAGTTGCATCTACCGATTCGGTTACGCAACTTGCAAAAACTCAGGAAAACTTAAAGGACACAGTAGATACTCTGAAAATTGGTTCAGAAAGACACATGGAGGAAATTAGTTCATTATCAGAGAAAGTAGTCGAACTTTCGGATCAGCTAAATAATTTATCTGCAAAGGTAGATGGTGATCTGAATGACACAAGACCTGTAGCCTTCACTGACACTGAAGAGTATGAACAAATTAGAAAATTCAAACAAAATCAAATCAATACACAGTACAAAAGAGAAATCCGGTAAGTACAAGATCAGTTGGCACAAGTAATACAAGAATTACATATTTCGGAGGACACTCGCGCTCCAGTATGGGAAGAGGGACATAGAAATACGGAACAACCGCAAAATAATAAGGACACTTCGGAAATTATGAAAGAAATTGGCAAGGCGCATTGAATTTTGAGATGGAACCACCGAAACGACGTAACAACGACCGATATGCGACTCGCCGACATGATGACTTTGACTGTAAGCTGTTTATTACTACACATAAATTCAAAACATTCAAGAATTCTGGCAACGACATTCATCCACAAGTGTGGCTCTATCAATTCTCTCATTGTTTTCTTCCCAACTGGTCATTAGAGCACAGATTAGAATTTATGTATGGCTACTTAGAGAACGAACCAGCTGAAAGAATGCGATCGGTCACTGACGATTGTCACAGTGGAGGAGAATTTTATCATGCCTTCCTCTCAGCATATTGGTCTCAAGCCACACAAGACCGAGTAAAACATAGCATCATAATGATGAAACATTTCGAACAATCTGAATTTTCCAGTCTTGTGAAATATTTTGAAGACATGTTGCACAAGAATCAGTACCTGTCAAACCCATACAGCCCCTCAGAACTCATCCGTATTTGCTTAATCAAATTGCCTGAACATTTACGACACATTATTTTGGCAGGACGTTGCAAAGACGACATTGAAGCTTTTCAGGGACTCTTACAAGAATTGGAAATTGACACTGACAATCGCGGGACGCGGAAACAGGAGCACAACAATTACAGGTCACATCCGCCACAATTCTGCGATGACAGAAATAATAACTGGACACGACAAGGCTATTCTTACAACGTAAATCGTGACCAAAACAGACACCACCCGTTTGACAACTGTTTGCAGAGTAATAATAGTTACAGAGAAAGATCGCATTTCTGTAGTAATGAATGTGACAGAGACAATATGGGAACCAAAACAATTATTATCAAGGGAGACAGAATAACTTCAGACGCAACGGTCCAGCGTGCAGTTACGATTCAGGGAGAAATTCTCCCCCACGTGACCAACGAGAAAGAAACTATGGAATCTACCGACATGACGACAGACGATATGATAGTAACGACAGACCTGAATTGCATCAGAACTGGCAGGATTTAAACAGAGCAGGGCCCTGTCGACAAGGTGAATTTGTAGAAGTTAGGTCCCCTAATCCCAATAACGACGCGCGCCAACAAAGAGACAGACAATGACTTGCACTGCAGGCAGCCACGTGTGCCGGCTGGCTCAGTAGAAAATACCATAGACGCTAACCTTGAGAAAAATTTTAGCATTCTTTACCGACATATACCGCATAATTGCGTTCAAGTTGATTTACTGCGTACTGAGGAAAGGTAAAGGATTACACCTTCAGTTTGAGAAAGAAATCAAAAAACATAATTCCAGCTTATTACATCAACATAAACAGCCATTGGTTAAGAATTTTCAACTGTCAGCAGATATTTTAACTCCATCCAATTTTAAGTCAATCAATGTGAAATGTCAGCTATCTTTATTGCATCAAAATATTCGAGGACTGAGAAATAAAATTAATGAATTAACTATCTGCATAGATGAATTAGAGTCTTCAAACCCAGCTGACATAATCTGCCTCACTGAACATCATGTGACCACTGGTATAGAACTTTTAAGTGTTACAGGGTTTAGGTTAGCATCTCACTATTGTAGATCAGAAATGGAGAAAGGAGGAGTTGCCACATTCATCAGGAACTGTCATAAATTTAAGAACATAGACATTCATAAATTTTGCCTAGAACAGCATATGGAAGCATGTGCAACAGAATTAGATTTTCACAAAAAATCTTTCATAATATTAAGTGTATATCGAGCACCTGCAGGTAACTTTAATCTGTTTGTAAACCACCTTGAAGCTGTACTGGCCCATTTAACAACCAAAAACAAAGAAATAGTGGTTGCTGGTGATTTCAATGTAGATTTCCTTAAAGACTCTCCCAATAAGAACCTATTTGAGTTAGTAACACTATCATTCAACTTAATTCCCACAGTAAAGTTCCCCACTAGGATAACCACTTGCTCACAAACAGCCATTGATAATATCTTTATAGAAAAGTCAAATGAACAAAATTATATTACAAAACCAATAGTCAATGGCCTCTCAGACCATGACATGCAGTTCCTTCTGTTAAATGTTAATACTGAACAGGATATAAAATCTGTTAAATCTGAGCTCAAGAGGGTAATCAGTAAGCCAAAAATTGATTATTTTAGGACACTCCTCAGAGACATTCACTGGACTGATGTTTACAGTGCTCATGGCATGAATGAAAAATATAACATTTTTGCTAATAAAGTGCTTACCTTATTTGAACACTGCTTTCCCCCAAAACTTACCAAGGTTAGAGCAAAGTCTACAAAGAAGCCATGGATTACTCGAGGAATAGGGGTATCTTGTAAAACAAAAAGAAAACTGTATCTGTCAATCCGAAACATTTCCAATGTTGATGCTATAGCACATTATAAGAAATACTGCAAAATATTAAAGACTGTAATACGGATGTCAAAGCAAATATATTACAAGGAAAAGATAGTCATATCAGATAACAAAATAAAGACAATATGGGATATAGTGAAGGAGGAGACCGGTAGAACCAGACATGAAGAGGAACAAATAGCATTAAGAGTAAATGATGCATTGGTGACAGATGTGTATAGTGTTGCAGAACTTTTTAACAAACATTTTATAACTGTTACCGAAAAGATGGGGTTGTCAGGTTCGGTAGATGCTGCTATGGATTACCTTAGACCAGACATTTCAAGTAACTTCCATAATATGAATTTGACCCTCACTACCCCAACAGAAATAATGTCCATCATAAAATCTTTAAAATCAAAAACATCTAGTGGGTATGATGAAATATCAACAAAGTTAATTAAAGAATGTGATTCTGAGCTAAGTAACATATTAAGCTATCTGTGTAACCAGTCGTTTATCAGTGGAATATTTCCCAAATGGCTGAAATATGCTGAAGTTAAGCCACTGTTTAAGAAGGGAGATAAAGAAATAGCATCAAATTTCCGTCCAATTTCACTGTTGCCAGCATTCTCAAAAATTTTCGAAAAAGTAATGTACAGTCGTCTTTATAACCATCTTATCTCAAATAACATACTGTCAAAGTCACAGTTTGGATTTCTAAAAGGTTCTGATATTGAGAAGGCTATCTACACTTACAGTGAAAATGTACTTAATTCATTAGACAAAAAATTGCAGGCAACTGGTATATTTTGTGATCTGTCAAAGGCATTTGACTGTGTAAATCACAATATCCTTTTAAGTAAACTAGAATATTATAGTGTAACAGGAAATGCTGCAAAATGGTTCAAATCTTATATCTCTGGCAGGAAACAAAGGGTGTTATTAGGAAAGAGACATGCATCAAGCTATCAGGCATCATCCAACTGGGAACTAATTACATGTGGGGTCCCACAAGGTTCCATTTTGGGGCCCTTACTTTTTCTTGTGTATATCAATGACCTTTCATCAGTAACATTACCAGATGCCAAGTTTGTTTTGTTTGCTGATGATACAAACATTGCAATAAATAGCAAATCAAGTGTAGTCTTAGAAAGATCAGCCAATAAAATATTTGTAGACATTAATCACTGGTTCCTAGCCAATTCTTTGTCACTAAACTTTGAAAAAACACACTACATGCAGTTCAGAACTTGTAAGGGGTGTCCCAAGAGTATATGTCTAACATATGATGACAAGAAGATAGAAGAAGTGGACGGTGTTAAATTCTTGGGATTACAGCTTGATAATAAATTCAACTGGGAGGAGCACACCACAGAACTGCTGAAGCGTCTTAACAAATCTCTGTTTGCAATGCGAATTTTGTCAGACATAGGGGATATAAAAATGAAAAAGCTGGCATACTATGCTTACTTTCATTCCATAATGTCATATGGGATTATTTTCTGGGGTAATTCATCAAGCCAAGCTAAAGTTTTCCGGGCACAAAAACGTGCAGTAAGAATTATATGTGGTGTCAACTCAAGAACATCCTGCAGAAGCCTGTTTAGGGAACTAGGGATACTAACTACAGCTTCCCAATATATTTATTCCTTAATGAAATTTGTCATTAAAAATATATCACTTTTTCAAACCAACAGCTCAATTCATGGAATCAATACTAGAAATAAGAATAATCTTCACAAGGATTTAAAGTCACTTAGTCTTGTACAAAAAGGTGTGCATTATTCAGGAACACACATTTTCAATAACTTGCCAGCAGCCATAAAAAGCTTAACAACCAATGAAATTCAGTTTAAGAGAAGCCTAAAGGATTTATTGGTGGCCAACTCCTTCTACTCCATTGATGAATTTCTGAGGAAAACCAACTGATTTGTATATAAGTACAACATAACTTCTGCACAATTTCAGTGCAGTAATGTGTTCACTGAAAATTTGTGTGTGTGTGTGTGTGTGTGTGTGTGTGTGTGTGTGTGTGTGTGTGTGTGTGTGTAAGTATAATCTAACTTCTGCACCATTTCAGTGCAGTAATGTGTTCATTGTAAATAAGTATTACAGTAGTTGTATTGCATGTTTCTTACCTTATAAATAAATATAAAACTTTTTTATTTTAAATTCAGTGCAATAGTATTTGTAAAATGACTCTTAGTGTTCATTAAAAAATGACTCTTAGTGTTCATTAAAAAATGACGATCATTCCACTTGGGACCTGTGGAATGGTACATTAGCTTATTTGTTTTAGTTTAAATATTTGTCATGTATTGTTGTTTTTCTGACATGTTCCACATCCTGGAGGACCTCCTCACTACGGATCAATTGGAATGAAAGTAAATCTAATCTAAAAAAATCTAATCTTCACATGTAAAACAGTTTATTGAGGGATAATTTGCTTTTTAACTTTGTCTTTGCCATAAAACTTTTCACTTCACGTTACTAGTATGCTTTGTCAGACTTAGAATCGGTTAACATGCAACAATGTTTGAAGTTAAATATCCGGTCAAGAACCAAGAGAACTTATTTAAACAGAAATTACGAATGCATTTGTGGGGCGGCGGATGTATAAGTTTGTAATAATATAATTTGTAGACTGTAGAAACATTTCCCGGCCGATGCACCATATGTGGGGCGGCGGATGCGTTGGAATAAGAATAAATCTACTGTTGTATAAACGCTTGCGTGTTGAATCAGTTTCTAGCTTTTAGAATGTTGTTATTGCTGTCTTTTGCCGTTCTCAACACTGGCTCTCTATTTACTCCGTGACCCCCAGAAAGTGATTTAATAAAACTTGGAGCCAGTAAATAGATATCCTAGTGCCCACTTTACCTGAGAAAGTTCTTATAGCTGCAGCTTATAGTTCTGAGGAATTAGGAGATTGTCCGGGATTTCTAATCAAAAACGGTTTTCCAAAATAGTTGAGTATATTCTGAAATTCACTGATAAACAACACAAGTATCCCTACAACCTAACTAACAGAACAGTTCAGAGTCTAATGCGCTGATGCAACTATAAATGTCCGAATCAAATGTTAAAAAGAATGCTCGCCATAATTTGATGAAAATACTTCATCAAACGCCACGCTAAATATTTGGTAGAATGTCTGTCCCGCGACGGCACGTGAAAATACGACAATACGCAAACTGAAGCTAGTTACTGAAAATCATTCCAGAATTAACACTTCACATGAAATGTTCTCATGGTTCCGCGTATCTCTAGTAACTTAATACGGCACCCGAGGCTGTTTGTAGCAGATACACTGATGCGACGCGACTACCGACACAGATGGCGTGTCATTCAGCGTCTGGAGAGAACTGGGGCCTTGCTTCCTCGCGCAGTGTTCTTATATATAAAGCCGCGGTGCGGACGGCTGAGGGAACGCCTGATTAAATCCGCTCTCCCGACTAGCCGCTGGGCTAGTAACGCACCACTTCAAGTTACATAATAATTTATAGCTTCTTTGGCTGATGGCCGAAGAAGCTCTTAATTTAAACGTGCATTCAGCACGCAGGTAAGTATTGATAATAAAATTTTGACGTGGCTAAGTTAAATACTTTGGGCGAGAGAATTAATCTAATTACCCTGCACGCAGCAGATGAGCTCTGAACTGTCCCTTTTGAGATCCGCTATCGCTATAATTTTATAGGTATTAAAAAGAAACTTTACACATCTTCATAATCATAGCGGACCTCCAACCTATTTAAATCTAAACATCCTAGCCTTATTTACTAACCTACTTAATCTATCTTGCTTCCTTCAGTTTTGAGACGAAAACCAGAAAATCATGAATTTCCACTAAAGTCTTAATTTGTGAAATCCAAAGTACTGTTATTATTAAATCATTATGAAAGATCAATCTAAATATAAATTTTGAAGTCTCTAGCTCTTTTCTGTTGCGCCAATGATTTTTCCAGAAAAACGTCCAAATCTCGGAAATGGCTGAAGTTATCGAACTGATATTTAACACACATTAATTTAGTATTATTTTTGACATGCTAGAAAAGTTTTAGTTCATTTGCTTGATTTTTAAGGTATTGCGCAACATTTATGACGTCAGAGCTAGTTACAGCAGACTGGCTGGCACACAATGGAAACTGATGTGAATTTACTACAGCGTGAGTAGGCTGCTTCCCTACATCACCCTCTACTTAAATTTTTTGTTTATGAATGTTAATGAATGAAAAAAAAATTTAATTACAAAAAGGGAAGCAAGAGTACAGTTTAACTCCCTATGAAAAATCAAAATTGAAATATAAATCTGTAGAAACATTTAAGAAAACTGATTACCTACATTAATTATTTAAATTGTAGGCATGCTCACTGCCTTTTTACCAATGTCATTACTCAAACTTTTAAGCAAAGTCAATGAAATATTTTGGCATACATATTGCCTTAGACAAACAAACACATACAAATTGAAAAATTATGAAACTCTTAACTACATTAAATACATTTTTACATACACAAATTCAAAGAAAATAACATGACACATAAACAGATGATTATCTCTTAGCAGTCTTTTCTAAACCTGAAAGAAAAAGTTCACAAATAATTTTTACACACGTGGTTGTAGCCGCTTTGGCTGGCGTCCTACACTTCCATTCACAAGGGTAGAGGAGGGGAAGTTGCTATGGTGTGCGTCCTTCACGTTCTCTCTAAATTACATGGGGGAAAGGGGAGGGGTCACTGTGAGTTGTGTCCAAGTCACTCCACGCTTTCACGCAGCTACCAGGCTGCCATTATCTGGTTTGTCCTGTAGAACAAACAAAAAGAGTGCCTCAGACTCTGTTCACTTATTATCTAAGGGTGGGTCACAATGAAATGGGGATATATACATTTTATCCTTCCAATATGTTACTGGAACAAAGTTAACAGAACTTTTTCAGTATTACTCTCGTGGTTACTTAACTGTCATAAAATCGTTCAACAAATGGCTCAAAACGCCTTTGGTCATGTACTAGAGAAAATCTATGCTCAAGGCATACAATCATGAATCATATTTAATCTGAATTTATTATTTCTGGGCCGGAACACTGAACCAATGCTCGGTACATTCCTAATACATTTGTATTTTAAACACTTAACTGACTCATCTTTGATTACCTTATTCTTAGAGATAGTATGAGTATGATTAGTGGTTGTTTTCTCAGCTTCTTGGTACATGTGAGTAACTTTTGGTAATAGTACAGTTGTGAGTGTTCAAAACACACTACGTTTAGTTGACTACAAAATCCACTTATTGGTCCTCTGCTGTTGTCAGTTCCACATCTGCATTTAGGTACTTACTTACTTTGAAGTGTATTTATGCTGAGCTAAAATAAGGTTTCACGTCTGTCATTATGTTACTTATTTACTTTGCTAGTGTATGAACTTATTTAACACTCACTGTATTAATATTTAAAGCATAGGATAGCACATTTATTTCATATTCATAGTGTATTGCAGCTGATTAGTTTGCTCACGTGGCAATCCATTTCCACTCGATCGGACGCTGAAACCACAGGTAGTCTCTCTCAGACCTACCACTAAAGTGCATCAAGTAATTATGGACGAGCGTAATGCTAAATTCCTTAAACCTATAGGACACCATGAGCTGCTCTGTCTCATCTAACATAAGGGTACCTATGGTCGCATTCACGCCTCCAACTCATAACCTCAATACGTGTAGGTGTATCCTGTCACACACTACACTAAAATAATGGCCAGCTCCAACCTTATAAATACTTCAGGGACGTGTCCTTCATGTCTCAACCACAAACACTGCCCAATTCCATTACACTGCCTTTCCTTGCTACACCAGGTGAGTTTAATCTTACAACTTATCTGCATATTTTTCCTAACACTAAGCAATCTCTTTCTTACTATTTATTAGTTAGCTCTAATGCATACACTAGGTTTCACTACCACTTCAGATACTGCTTGTACATGAATTCATATATCCCTTTAAATTACTGTTGGTGGACCATTTCCAATAAAACAACACTTTGTAGTTACTATATTACCTGGGTTCTATACATACTTGTTACTCAAATACATTTTATCTTAATTACGTCATACTTCTCTATTGTTTGTCACTATTAGGTTTGTCACATTAGGTATTTTTCTTCACTAATCGGTAGATAGAATGTTTACATAACTCAAGGCTTGATAGCCATGACAGAAAATTTTCATGTCTGGAAAGAAGAGGTCGAAATTTTTGGAGATAGGAAAGATGAAGAATGAGTGAGACCTGAAAGGGAAAGAAGGTCTCACACAGCTGGGACTGCACAGCTGCCACACTGTGTAGAGGTTAAAGAACAACCTCCTCCCTACAGCATTCATTAGCTTAATGCTGTAAAGAAGAGTTAGAAATTTTAGGTGGACAGAAGATGTCGAAATTTTGTAGATAGGAAAGATGAAGAGTGAGTGAGACCTGAAATGGGAAAGAAGATCTCACACAGCTGGGACCGCACAGCTGCCACACTGTGTGGAGGTTAAAGAACAACCTCCTCCCTACAGCCTTCATTCACTACCTATGAATTTCTTTAGGTCAATCACGTTCCTGAGACCTAATAGCTTCTTACTTTTTGGGTACTCCAGTCTATATGCATTGGCATGTGGCTTTCCTATTATCCTGAAAGGTCCTTGGTATACGAACATGAATTTCTTGGTTTCTGCATTTACTTTCTTTGATTTTTCTTTGGTTTTGACAAGGACTAATTGACCTATTTCAAAGCTAGTAGGTACAGCTTTTGCGTCATGACGCTTCTTCCTATCCAACGCTCTTTTTCTCATATTAGCCCTGGCCTTTAGTTTCTTCTCGTCTGTGGATATTTGAGTTAGAATAGGGAATTCTACCATATCTGCAATCACATTGTGCGGTTCTTGGCCAAACATCAATTCGCAAGGTGCAAAACCAGTTGCATCATGTCTTAAGTTGTTAATTACATTCTCAAAATACTTAATGTGCTCTGCCCAACTTGAGTGTTTCCGAGCACAATAAGTTCTGCACAGCCTATTCAATTCCCTCATAATACGTTCACTCATATTTCCTTGGGGGAAATACGTAGATATTTTCAGATGTTTCACGCCGGCCTTATCTAGACATTCCTTAAATCTATCAGAAGTAAATTGAGGTCCATTGTCTGACAGCAAATTCTTCGGAACGCCAACGTTCACGAAGAAATCTTTTTCTAACTTTTCAACCAATGTTTTTGCATTTGCTCTTTTAATTGGGTATAGTTTAACATACTTACTGAATCCATCCACCACAACAAAAACATGGGTGCAACCACCTCTCGAAACAGGAAGAGGGCCAAACAAATCACAAGCCAGTAATTCTAGGGTTTCAGTTGGCTCTACTGAATGCATATCTCCTTGTATTCTGGTGTTGGCAGCACGGACTTTCTGGCACACTACACACGATGCTAGACGCTTGGCCACACGGCGGTACATGTTGTCAAACACAATCTTCTCTTGTAATTTGGCAATGCACTTCTTTGCACCGTAGTGCCCATACCTCAGGTGTACATAGTCGATTAGTAAGTCTACATGTTGTGAGGGAAAGCACAGCTTCCACTCAGAAACACCTACCTTCTTCCTTCTAAACAGAATACCTTTATGCAGACAATAGTATTGCGAAACCTTAGGATAGCTCGCATTTCCTAAATAGCCCTTCACTAATTTCAGTTGGTCATCTGCATTCTGCTCACGTCTCAAGTTCTTAATCACCCTCTTTAATGCACTTTCTTCCTTTACTTCGTGTAATGCAAACATTCGAACTTCATTTAGGTCGGTGGCTGTAATTCCCGCGTCATCACAGAGCTCCGCACTTCTAGATAACCCATCAGCTACCAGATTGTCTTTCCCTTGAATATACCTAACCTCAAGGTCAAACTGCTGGAGATACAAAGACCATCTTACCAAACGAGAATTCCTCAACTTACAGGTCTTTAAAAAGGTCAATGCCTTATGGTCACTGTAAACAATTATCTTGTGACCTAATAAATACTGCTCAAACTTCTGTACCCCAAATACAATTGCTAATGCTTCCAATTCTGAGATGCCATAATTTCTCTCTGCTGCCTGTAAAGATCGACTGGCGAAAGCTATAGTCTTGTGCACTTCTTGTTCGTTCTCTATTTCTACTTGGAATATCTCCACAGCTATACCATAGCCACTAGCATCAACAGACATACAGAATGGTTTTTCAAAGTCAGGATGATGCAAAATTGGACTATTAATTAAAGACTGTTTAAGCACCTCAAACGCCTGTTGACATTCTGCTGTCCAAACCCAAGGGGTATTCTTTTTCAGCAGGAGGTGAAGACAGGGAGCATTAAAAGCCTGATCACTAACAAAACGCCTATAGAAGCCGAAAAGACCGAACATTGATCTCAACTGCTTCTTGTTTCTGGGAGCCTCAAATTTTTCAATTACTGCTAGCTTGCCTGGGTCAGGCAGAATACCTTTTCCACTTATCCTATATCCCAAGAAACCTATTTCCTCTTTAACGCACTCTGTCTTTTCAATCTTTAGTTTCATGCCACCTTTCTCAATAGCCTCTAACACTTCCTCTAATAAAGCTATGTGTTCTTCCCAGGTAGGAGTTGCTATTAACAGATCATCTACGTAGGCTGTTATTTTATTACTTAAAGCTGGTCCTAAAACATGGCACATCACACGTACGAAGGCACAAACAGAGATATTAAGTCCGAAAGGTACCACACGGTATTGGTAACAAACTCCTTCGTACAAGAAAGCTGTGTATTTCCTTGAACTTTCCGCCAGTGGCAAATTCCAATATCCACACGTGATGTCCATAGAAGTTAAGAATTTTACTCCCCGGAATTTTTGCAGTAACTCGTCCATGTTCTGCGGTCTATCACTTTCCCTAACCACTATTTCATTCAACCAACGAGCGTCCAAGACCAATCTGACACTCCCGTCTCTTTTTGGTACAACAACAAGAGGATTATTGTACTCACTGACCGCTTTTTCAATCACACCCCACTCTAGCATTCTCTGTATCTCCTTCCGAACTGCCTCCTTCCTAGCTACATGTATTTGGTATGGCTTCCTGAAAAACACTTGGCCGGGTTTCACTTGTAATTGACATTCATAACCCTTGACTATGCCAGGTCGATCCGAAAATACCTTATGATGCCTTTTTAGAACCTGTCTCAGTTCTTCCTTCAGATTAGCTGAAATCTTATCGATATCCTGCAATTTAGTTTCTATTTTGTCTAAAATAATTGCTTCTTCTTCTTCTTCTGTATTCAGCTTATTGTTATTAAGAGTAACACCTTCGTCCCAATACCTCCTATTTTTCAGAACTCGTATAGGCAGCTCCCAAGTTTCGTGATCAGTTACTACATGTTTATCACTAAAAGGTACTATAATTACTCCGGTTATTGGCAAGACCATTTTTAACTGGCTTCTTTCAAAGTCAACAACACTCTGATATTTTGACAAGAAATCTATGCCAATTAAAACCTCAATACTGAGATTGTTTACAATTAAACATGGATGATCAATTAAATTACCATTAATGTTAAAGGGTAGTAAAGCTTCTTGCTTTATCGTTTTTGAAACCTTGCCAGTAGCACCAATTATTCTTAGTCCTGATACCCTCATTACTGTAAGCTTGTCTTTACCAGGTAATGCATCAAAGAAGGACTGAGATATTGCACTCACCTCACTTCCACTATCTAAGAGACATCGTACATTGATACCCAACATTTTCACTATTATTATAGGGTGGCTTATTCTAGGTTGTACAGGTGGTTCCTCAGATTCATCTAGTAGTTCCTTTTGGATTTGTCTCCAACTAAAGTGATCAACATCTGTCTTCATTACATTTAGGTCACAGTGTGTAGGGGTTTCCTGAATTACATTTTCAGCTGCCTTTTCCAGTCGGTCTATTAATTTTAAATCGAAACACCGCACGACTTCATTACATTTAGTTTGCTGAACATGACCCAAATTACTGTAGTCTGAGCGATTCTGCGCCTCCAGACCGGGCATAACATTAGTTACAGCTAAACCACTTTCACCATTATCGTCGGTTTCCTTCTCAAGTGACAACTGGTCACAGCTACTGGGTTCATCGACCCTCAACAGCCTACCCTCCACATTCTCACTTATCTCCTGTCCTAAATCTATTAGTACATTATCAACATCCTGCACAGGCACTTTAGATAAGAGCACATCATCCTCATCGTAAATATAAGCATGAATTTCTTCTGCTTCTTCACCTGACAATTCAGTATTTTGTAGCTCATCCCTACTGTTACACTGCTGCGCCTTCTCTTTCTCTTCCCACTTAGAAAGCGTCTCTAACACGGTATCTATCAAATACTGTGAGTGATCTAATATTTCTGTTGTATCCTTAGGTGCTACCGACATTTCATCCATCTGTTCAGTTTGAGTATTCTGATCTGTCTTACCAATTCCCGTAACCACTGGCTTAGAAAAAGTAACCGCCTGGTGAGCGCCAGTGTCCTCATAGACGGGAACTAGTTTTCCTGCCTCGGCCTACTACTGTTTCCTTTATTTTCATTGTAGTTGACTGGCACAGCATTACTTTCCGTACTGTTGTTTACCTGCATATTTCTGTTTGGAACAAAATTATTATCCCTTGGACGCCATTGTTGGTTCTGATAATTATTTCCCCAATTCCTACCTCTCTTAGGATGGTGAACACCTACTGTTCTGATGTTTACATTGCCATTTTGATCGTTCCTAAAATTACTACCATTATTATTAGCATTTCTATTATTACGTGCTTGCTCCTCATTGGCAGCAACACGTTCTACACGTTCCAAGTACTCAATGAAACGATCCAGATTGTCTCTAGGGGCTGATATAATTCTAGTTTGCCAGTACCATGGAAGTTTAGCTTCCAGACCTAGTATAATCATTTCTGGTTTTAGCTTTTCCGTCAAATGTGACAAACGTGAAATCCATGACCTAGCAAACTCTTTAATAGATTCCTTGCCTGCATTGAAGCGTTTTCCACTCCAAAATTCTCTCAACACTTCATTTTGCTTATTGCTAGACCAATATTCATTAATAAAAGCTGTTTTAAATTCCGCTAATGTTTTACATTTCAACATAACATCAGCTGACCAACGCATGGCGTCACCTGCTAAATGGCTTCTAATAAATGAGATTTTCTCCCGCTCAGACCAAGTTGGTGGAATCACATCTTCAAAATCGTTCCAGAAATCTAGCGGGTGGATATTTTTATCTGGATCGAACCGCAAGAACTGCCGACACCCGATAAAAGCGGCGTTTGCAGCTACAACTTGTTGTACATTACCATTACCAGAAGTTACTGAAGCTACTTTACTCTCAATGTTAGCAATGTTAGTACTTATATTTGCTACTTTCATTTCAACATTATCTACTCTTTGTACAATATGAGTAGTGTCAGTTTTGATTGCTTCTACTTCTGCTTGACATATGTTTACTTTTATATTAACATCTTTAAATCTATCTGAGCACAGTTCAGATTCCGCTTCGATCTTTTCTGTTAACTTGTGCTCCAGCTTCGCATCTTCCATTTGGAAGTCTTTGTGAACCTCAGCAACTTCGGATTTAACTGTTTTATACATTTCAGAAAACTGTTGAGCAACCTTTTTCTTAATATCCTCATGATTGCAATCAATTTTATAATTTAAACTGTCTAGATCCTCTTTCAACTTATTGCAACCAGCCTTGAAGGTATCGTCCATTACCTCCAATCGTTTATTAAAATTAGTTTGGCTGGCCATAATCTCATACTTTAATTCAGCATTACTGCTCTTGACCTCACTTATTTCAGACTTTAATTCAGCATTCATTCTAGCATTACTGGCTGACATTTCAGCATTACTGCTTTTGACCTGTTCACTTATTTCAGCCTTTAACTCAGCTGTCATTTGTGCATTACTGGCAGCTATTGCTTGTAATATAACATTTAGATCCACAGCCCCAGCACCTTTGGGTTGCTCACGAGCTGGCTTTTTATCACACTCAGGTGACGAAAAACTAGCTCCAATACCAGAATCATCAAAACTACATGAAACTTCTGATTCATTAGTCATATCCAACTGCTCCTTCTTAAACTCTACCATTTCTGATGACTGTTTCATTTTTAATTCATCAGAGAAACTATCATCCAATAAATTTACAATTTCTACTTTCCGCTTTACTACAGGGGTCTCTATTATTGAATCATTGCCCCTTCCCACACTACTGTCAGGAGACAATACTTCATTTTTCACTTTAACATTACTACTTTCATGCATATTTACACTTGAACCGTTGTCTGGATTTACAGTTCCCTCAACAGACATAGGTTCTAATTTACGTTTAAACTCCGTTTCTTTTGGCGGTTCCATCGCCGACAGTCTTTTAGTGCAGGTTAATAAAATTTTTAACAGCTTTTCACTTAACTTAGTTCCTTCTGCACGACGTATGGCGTTGCCGGCGCGGCGTACCAGGATTCCTGATGCGACGTGGCACGTTGAACTGCAGACGGCTCTCCGACGGCTGTTGTGTGTTAGCGTGGCCCGCAATTGCAGGCTCTGCGTCGGCTGCTCCAGCGGACGACTGCGGTGCGGCGAGACTGGCTTCTCGCGATGCCGGCAGCACCGCTAGACTCAGTGCCAGCTCCGTCAATCCAGATGCGTTGTTAATCCAATTGCGTCGTCCACATGCACACGTAACACATTCACTGTTCTATACTCAGTTGCGTATCGCATTTCACTCGCGAATCCGAATAGTTAAAAATCACTTTCACTTAGTTGTTTCCCGGCCGATGCACCATATGTGGGGCGGCGGATGTATAAGTTTGTAATAATATAATTTGTAGACTGTAGAAACATTTCCCGGCCGATGCACCATATGTGGGGCGGCGGATGCGTTGGAATAAGAATAAATCTACTGTTGTATAAACGCTTGCGTGTTGAATCAGTTTCTAGCTTTTAGAATGTTGTTATTGCTGTCTTTTGCCGTTCTCAACACTGGCTCTCTATTTACTCCGTGACCCCCAGAAAGTGATTTAATAAAACTTGGAGCCAGTAAATAGATATCCTAGTGCCCACTTTACCTGAGAAAGTTCTTATAGCTGCAGCTTATAGTTCTGAGGAATTAGGAGATTGTCCGGGATTTCTAATCAAAAACGGTTTTCCAAAATAGTTGAGTATATTCTGAAATTCACTGATAAACAACACAAGTATCCCTACAACCTAACTAACAGAACAGTTCAGAGTCTAATGCGCTGATGCAACTATAAATGTCCGAATCAAATGTTAAAAAGAATGCTCGCCATAATTTGATGAAAATACTTCATCAAACGCCACGCTAAATATTTGGTAGAATGTCTGTCCCGCGACGGCACGTGAAAATACGACAATACGCAAACTGAAGCTAGTTAATGAAAATCATTCCAGAATTAACACTTCACATGAAATGTTCTCATGGTTCCGCGTATCTCTAGTAACTTAATACGGCACCCGAGGCTGTTTGTAGCAGATACACTGATACGACGCGACTACCGACACAGATGGCGTGTCATTCAGCGTCTGGAGAGAACTGGGGCCTTGCTTCCTCGCGCAGTGTTCTTATATATAAAGCCGCGGTGCGGACGGCTGAGGGAACGCCTGATTAAATCCGCTCTCCCGACTAGCCGCTGGGCTAGTAACGCACCACTTCAAGTTACATAATAATTTATAGCTTCTTTGGCTGATGGCCGAAGAAGCTCTTAATTTAAACGTGCATTCAGCACGCAGGTAAGTATTGATAATAAAATTTTGACGTGGCTAAGTTAAATACTTTGGGCGAGAGAATTAATCTAATTACCCTGCACGCAGCAGATGAGCTCTGAACTGTCCCTTTTGAGATCCGCTATCGCTATAATTTTATAGGTATTAAAAAGAAACTTTACACATCTTCATAATCATAGCGGACCTCCAACCTATTTAAATCTAAACATCCTAGCCTTATTTACTAACCTACTTAATCTATCTTGCTTCCTTCAGTTTTGAGACGAAAACCAGAAAATCATGAATTTCCACTAAAGTCTTAATTTGTGAAATCCAAAGTACTGTTATTATTAAATCATTATGAAAGATCAATCTAAATATAAATTTTGAAGTCTCTAGCTCTTTTCTGTTGCGCCAATGATTTTTCCAGAAAAACGTCCAAATCTCGGAAATGGCTGAAGTTATCGAACTGATATTTAACACACATTAATTTAGTATTATTTTTGACATGCTAGAAAAGTTTTAGTTCATTTGCTTGATTTTTAAGGTATTGCGCAACATTTATGACGTCAGAGCTAGTTACAGCAGACTGGCTGGCACACAATGGAAACTGATGTGAATTTACTACAGCGTGAGTAGGCTGCTTCCCTACACATTGTTATAGTGAACAGAGGACACGGTGTTATTGTGTGTGTATACTCTTGCTTTTTAGTTGCACGATTATGTAACGACTATAAGGCTTACATACTTAGAACATATACTGCTAATGAGATTTTACTGCAACATTTTGGTTTACTTGAAAAGACATTCTTTATTTGAAGTACTTTCTGTGACATTAAAGATGACTTAGTATTTGGTTTCTTTGACAGCTACACGATTATATCATGACGCTACTAATGTGTGACACAATTTACATTTTTGCTTTTCCGGTGTTTCTGTTTTATATCTACACAATTTTTCTGAATTCTTCTGGATAGGAAAACATGTTTTAGTAGTAACTTTTGGGGTATAGCTACAATGAGACAGCCTTTTCCATAGCACAACAATACTTTACAGCACAGTACTTTCTTCATCACAGCAATAAGCGTAATAAGTAAGATATCTATACGCAAAGCATTTCACTTTTGTTTATCATGAGGTAAGTACATTGACTTCTGCAGAACTTAGCTTTCGGAGTACGATAACTACGACACTTCCACAGAGATTATCTTACAACAAGACGCACAGTTTAGCGCTACAGTACACGTATTTGAGTGATTAATTATGTACTTAAAATATTTATTTTTAAAGATTTTTGAATTACAATGATACAAAGGTTTTCCGTGATACATTTCATTCCATTGCTGTAATCTGTAACACCTGAGGGTATAATTACATTAATCCTCACAGGGGTTTACGCCTACTTTGTGTACCATGTGTTTGGCAAGCACAAGGAGCCCTAGCTAATATGGTATTTGCTTACACAACTTTACACATCGGTACCATATTTCTCTAACACATAAATTACACAGCTATCTGATTATTTAACAGAGAAACAAACATTTCTTTTACTACATCAGTGACAGATGTTTACGTAATTACACAGTTGGATAACTTCACACTTATGAAACTGTATTTTGTCTGTACTTTGTGAACTCTTCATATTTTTTCAGAACCATTGTGATACTATGAGAGCTTTGAATGCTGTATTTGGTACGGGATCATGATTTTTGAAGTACGGTTGAGGTAGATGACTTTATTGAAGGTCTTGAAATTATTGAAAGAAGCTGCAACGATTCTGAGATGTGATTGATCTGTTATGATGTTATTATTACGATTACGATGTGTATTATGCTGTTGAGGTATGTTTATGATCAATAAGCTGATGCTATATGAGGAATTTGATTATGCTACATATTTATTATACAAATATGTATATGTGTAATAAACCAAGGAATAATGAGTAGTGGTTAGGGACTCTGGTTTGTGAAAAAGGATGTTGGAAACCGAGAATCGTACTCTAAGAGTTATGAAATGTGTGTACATTCGTGAATGTATCACTATGCTGGCGAAAATTTTTTGGACACTGTTATATTTACAGGATTTTGTTTCTACAGATTTGGAATGCAAATTCTCGACCTGTGAAATTTTTTATATGAGACTGTCACTGTAGTGCAAACTGGTGTCGTAAATATTTCGGTAAGGAAGGTAGGTCACTGTAAGCACCCAGCTGCGCGACAGTCACCTGGAAAAAAGCCATTAGTGTGCGCCTTTCAGAGGCACAAGTGGAGAAAAAAAGAGGCCATTATCCTCGCTATTGACATTCCTTTGTAGGAAGCATCGCAAATAGGACATGCTCAAACTTGAAAACATAGGATTACACTGTGGAGCTCTTAAGTTATGATATTTTTTGAATTGCCTAATGAAATGATGAGAAATATTTTATGTCTATACACCTGATTATGAGTACTGTCTTTCTAGTTGAGAGATTGCTCATTTTGTTTAATATCTAGTTTCTAGCTGCACTGCAGCATTGGTTAAAATAAAATGTAATAGATGTACTAATATAGATACTTTATGCCTACAGATCCAGTAAACAATAATTTTATGATCTATTTCCAAAAAAAAAACGAGGGAACACAAAAAAGACATTTCCACTTCACAGGATTTGCATACATAATTTTCTTTTCAACTACTTGGTAATATTTCTTGTAGAATAAGTTGTGGTGCTCCACTTTAATTACATAGACATTAAGATGTGAATATACATTTCCCTTGTCTGCATTGTTGTCTTTAGTGTAATATTTTTTCTGTTTGAGCTATGTCATGTTTAGATATAAGTTATTGCATTTGCTGCTGCTGTTTGCCAGGCATAGTGCTACTAAATTTCACTTTACATTACTCTGTTAAGCCAGTTTTACTATTGATTTACTTTTCTTGTTTGCTGCTCATTGCCTTATATTAGATGTGATATTGCAGCTTGCTTTGCCAATTTCCATTTTTTTGTCATTGCTGTTTGTGTTAATTGTTTTGTGCTGCTGCATTGCCTTGTCCCTTAGTTTAGCATCTGAGCTCAGTAGATTTAAGTTAGCTTAAGATGGGGTAGGCTATATGTGAGAACGAGTTGTGATGAATTGGAAGAAATGCATTGGGCAACTATAAGAAAATGGTTTGGCCAAAAAAGAATTTTGAAAGAGGATGTGAACAGAATACAGAAAGCATGCTTGGATAGGATTTTTTTTGGTGGAAACGAATGTTGAAATAAGGGGAAAGATCTATGGAATGACGTTTTGGGTTGGACTGCAGTACCAAATGTTACCCTGAAAACGAACCCTGTCTTTCCTTTTGTATTATGCCGCTATGTGTTTATGTACCCTTGTGTATTTGTATTTTTCCTGTCTTTACATGTTTAGCTAATAAGATTTATGTTGTAGAATTTTTCAAATACTATGTTATTTTCTTTGTAAAGATGTTTAGACATTATTTATTCTGTTCTGTTTTAATGCTCATCTGTGAAGTTGATGTTTCAAAAGTTATTCTGATCTTTTTATGTATTTACGTATGTCATAATTCCAGTAACACTGATGTATATGTTTATTTCTATTGTTTTGTAAAGCCTGTACTACAAATGTTATCTATATTGTTATGTTCTTTAATGATGTATTTTGTACCTTTGTAATTGTATTCTTATGTTATAAAATTGTAATTGACACCAGTTCATCATATCATTAACTTGTAAGTTCCATTTCACTGCACACGTTTCTGTTGGTCATACTATATGAACAATTTGTGAGAAGTAGGGACTGTTCGTGTTTGCACGTGTGTTAATAATTCAGCAAGGGACTGGATAACAGCATTGCTGGTTCTAAGGCCAGTTCCAAAAACTTTGTGAGTGCACAAGTGGTGGTTATGGACTTGCTATATGCTCCGAAAGACTATTCAATGGTGATTGTGCACCTGCACAGTCACAACAGATGGCTTCTGGCCGTCTCTACAAGGACTACAGTGGGTCTGCATCTTTGATGACCCACCAATATCATTATTTCTACAAGGACTACAGTGGGTCTACACCTTTACTGACTCACCAGTACCATTATTTCTACAAGGACTGCAGTGGGTCTGCACCTCTGGTGGCCCACCAATACCACAATCTCTACCAGGACTACAGTGGGTCTACTCTGTGATGACCTACCTACCAATATTCTTCAAAACTTCGAATGACTCTGTTGTGGGTTTGATCTGTTGTGGCCCATTACCTGTCTGCATGTCGAGAGTCAGCACTGTCTTTCCGTTGGAAGGACAACACTACTTCTTCAAGACTGCATGGAAATCCACTAATTCCGTGTGCATTTTCTTTTACTGCTCGGACTTTGAGAAAAACACAGCAATTTTACTGTGATGAATGATCAGGACTGTCTTTATGGACTGTGAGAAAATTTTAGCTTTTGACCAACATTGTATCAATAAGTGTGTGCATTTGATATCTTTGTTATTGTAATTATGAAAAATTTTATCAAATCATTATTGGCCACTGCCCAAAACAATTTGTAAAATTTTTTTTGGGGAGCATGGGGCTATGTAAGTAGGCTGTTTATGTTTTCTTATTGGCAACGTTACGTAGCGCTCTGTATGAAAATCACTGGCTGTGCTGTGTGCAGTCTGGCTAGTTTGCATTGTTGTCAGCCATTGTAGTGTTGGGCAGCTGGATGTGAACAGCGTGTAGCGTTGCGCAGTTGGAGGTGAGCCGCCACCAGTGGTGGATGTGGGGAGAGAAATGGGGGAGTTTTGAAATTTGTAAGACTGGATGTCATGAACTGCTATATATATATTATGACTTTTGAACACTATTAAGATAAATACATTGTTTTTTCTCTATTAAAATCTTTCATTTGCTAACTATGCCTATCAGTAGTTAGTGCCTTCCGTAGTTTGAATCTTTTATTTAGCTGGCAGTAGTGGCGCTCGCTGTATTGCAGTAGTTCGAGTAACGAAGATTTTTGTGAGGTAAGTGATTTGTGAAACGTATAGGTTAATTTAGTCAGGACCATTCTCTTGTAGGGATTACTGAGAGTCAGATTGCGTTGCGCGTACAAAAATATAGTGCCTCAGTTTAAACACAGTCATGTATAATTGTTCAAAGGGGACGTTTCAACATGGCTATACTCCATACAAATACTTTCAGAACCGACTTCCTGACACTTATGTCTATACTCGATGTTAACAAACTTCTCTTCTTCAGAAATGCTTTCCTTGCCACTGCCAGTCTACATTTTATATCCTCTCTACTTCGACCATCATCAGTTATTTTGCTCCCCAAATAGCAAAACTCCTTTACTACTTTAAGTGTCTCATTTCCTAATCTAATTCCCTCAGCATCACCCGACGTAATTCGACCACATTCCATTATCCTCGTTTTGCTTTTGTTGATGTTCATCTTATACCATCCTTTCAAGACACTGTCCATTCTGTTCAACTGCTCTTCCAAGTCCTTTGCTGTCTCTGACAGAATTACAATGTCATTGGCGAACCTCAAAGTTTTTATTTCTTCTCCATGGATTTTAATACCTACTCCGAACTTTTCTTTTGTTTCCTTTACTGCTTGCTCAATATACAGATTGAATAGCATCGGGGAGAGGCTACAACCCTGTCTCACTCCCTTACCAACCACTGCTTTCCTTTCATGTCCATCGACTCTTATAACTGCCATATGGTTTCTGTACAAATTGTAAATAGCCTTTCGCTCCCTTTATTTTACCCCTGCCACCTTCGCCGGCCTAGGTGGTCTAGCGGTTCTAGGCGCTCAGTCCGGAACCGCGCGACTGCTACGGTCGCAGGTTCGAATCCTGCCTCGGGCATGGATGTGTGTGATGTCCTTAGGTTGGTTAGGTTTAATTAGTTCTATGTTCTAGGGGACTGATGACCACAGATGTTTAGTCCCATAGTGCTCAGAGCCATTTGAACCAACCTGCCACCTTCAGAATTTGAGAGAGAATATTCCAGTCAACATTGTCAAAAGCTTTCTATAAGTCTACAAATGCTATAAACGTAGGTTTGCCTTTCCTTAATCTATTTTCTAAGGTAAGTCGTAGGGTCAGTATTGCTTCAGGTATTTTGCAGCTGTGACTTATTAAACTTATAGTTCGGTAATTTTCACATCTGTCAACACCTGCTTTCTTTGGGATTGGAATTATTATACTCTTCTTGTAGTCTGAGGGAATTTCGCCTGTCTCATACATCTTGCCCACCAGATGGTAGAGTTTTGTCAGGACTGGCTCTCCCAAGGCTGTCAGTAGTTCTAATGGAATGTTGTCTACTCTCGGGGCCTTGTTTCGACTTAGGTCTTTCAGTGCACAGTCAAACTCTTCACGCAGTATCATATCTCCCATTTCATCTTCATCTACTTCCTCTTCCATTTCCATAATATTGTCCTCAAGTACATCGCCCTTGTATAGGCCCTCTATATACTCCTTCCACCTTTCTGCTTTCCCTTCTTTGCTTAGAACTGGGTTTCCATCTGAGCTCTTGATATTCATGCAAGTGGTTCTCTTTTCTCCAAAGGTCTCTTTAATTTTCCTGTAGGCAGTATCTATCTTACCCCTCTTGAGATAAGCCTGTACATCCTTACATTTGTCCTCTAGCCATCCCTGCTTAGCCATTTTGCACTTCCTGTCGATCTCATTTTTGAGACGTTTGTATTCCTTTTTGCCTGCTTCACTTACTGCATTTTTGATTTTCTCCTTTCATCAATTAAATTCAGTATCTCTTCTGTTACCCAAGGATTTCTACTAGCGCTCGTCTTTTTACCTACTTGATCCTCTGCTGCCTTCACTATTTCATTCCTCAAAGCTACCCATTCTTCTACTGTATTTCTTTCCCCCATCCCTGTCAATTGTTCCCTTATGCTCTCCCAGAAACTCTGTACAACCTCTGGTTCTTTCAATTTATCCAGGTCCCATCTTCTTAAATTCCCACCTTTTTGCAGTTTCTTCAGTTTCAATCTACCATCTGCTGTCACGAATGCTATAATGTGCTATGCTACCTGTCAGTGACTGTGTATATTGATGCACTTTAGATACGGTTTTTTCTTCAAGCTTGTTTTGCCTATTGGTATGTTTTCCTCTGGTCTCTGCAAATGCTTTCCCAGTAGCAGCCGGTGCCTTTTTAAGAGTAATAAAATATATGTTGGTGATTCCATGCAGGGCCAAGAATGCTGGTTGACATATCTGAGGATCCTGTATTCTCCATCTCTATTAACTGCACATTATAGACAAAAGAAAAATCATGACTTGCAGCTTCACCTGGACTTTCCTTGGTGTTCTTCGCATCACAGGATTTACACTGATAAGTCCTGTCAGTTAAGAGTTTTGTGTATCAAGGGAAGTATTTGACTGAATTCTGTCTTAATCTATTCCTTTCTATAAATGAAATGTACTGAAAACATCTGTCTCGTAAGAACATAACGTGACTGTTGGCCCGGAAATGTCTTGAAGGATCAGAAAAACGCCCCATTAGTTTTCCTTGCATTCTACGCAATACGGGAATGTTGATCATTCTCCGTCATTTTTGATGCCTTCATTTCACTTCAGAAATAGCGTTATGCACAATTTCGGTAACTGTAAAACAGGATGTTTATGCTCAACTTACCGAGAAAAACGCTTTTTCCAGCCTACTTTGGATGCACAATGTGGCGCAATTTTATAATGGTCTTTGCTTTGTTACTCAACAATGTAACCGTTCAAATTTTGTTTACCATGCTTGAGCGACTGGCAAGTATTGTTGGTAAGCCAGTAACATGGAATTACATCTTATAAAGACAAAAAACAAACGGAGAGGAACTAAGCTCTAAGTAGAAAATGGATCATGATCGCTCTTATTCAACACCGAGCGCACCCTTATCGTTTTTCTCAAGTACATCAAAACATTATCGAGCATCTTTATCGTTTTTACAAAAAAAGGAATCTTACCACACTACAGTACTTCCATTCCTCAATATAAGATGGCATCATGACTAGATTTTAAATTTTGATGGATTTTAATCGTTATTCCCGTATACCCTCAATATAGAATACAACAATGGCTGTTATGGATCAGGGTTGAAATTGTTACAGGCAACAGGTGGTACACGACAGATTTCCAAACGATGGATGTGTGTGTAAGTGTGTGGGGGCGGCGGGAGGGGATGCCGCTGACTATTGTCAGTGAGTTCAGGTTAACTTCACTTCTCGAGCACCGTGGCAAATGCAGACGCATGCAGTGTGCGTCGCGTATTTCGTTGAAAGGAAAACGTTTAGATTTGATGATGTGGGTTTTCCCTGTAGTAGATTAGTATATGATTTGAATAATATCCATGTTTCTTAACGGTATGAAAGTACAATAAATATGGAGCAAATTTAGGAGTATGACCTGTGATCTTTACTTTTGTGATAAAAGGAAAAAGAAAGTAGCATCCCTCCATACCTCGGTGTTAGCTTCGGCGCCGCCAAGAAGACAGTGATCAGTAAATTCCGCTCTCCAAAATCCTCAAAGGCTTTCGATATTTATCTCATTGACAGCTTATAATAAATATATTAGCGTGCAAAACTTCACTATGAAAGTAACTTTCACACGACGTCCACGACGAAAGTAGCTTGCACACGACGTCTCACTGACAAGCAACATAGCTCGATGTAACTTCGAGCACATAGAGAAAGAAGTGCTACAATATACTACAGAAGATAACTGAAAGAAATTCGCATGAGACCAACAGAAATAATACTTTTATTCGAAGAATAATTACACTGAAGTGACCGCGATTTACGGTGGACTTCTGGACATTATAAATGGTGGGATGTGTTTCTTAATAGGCTGTACGATCACCACGGACGGTCATGCATGCCCAGCGACGTGCTCCACGCTGCCCACAAAGTTTGTAAAGAGGTCTAGGAATAGGGCGTTCCATTATACCACCAGCGAGACTGATGGTCGTTGGTGCAAGTGGATGTGCTACAGTACGTCTCCCTAACGCACTCCACACGTGTTCGATGAGATTTAAATGGGAGGAACGGGCAGGCCATTCCATTCGTCGAATATCCTCTCATTCCAAGAACGCCTCCCCATGCGCTGTTTTATGCGGTCGCAAATCGTCATCTATAAAGAAAGTGGACAAGTGTGAGTAGGACTCGCGCCCTGATCGTTTATTATGTATGTACACTGCTGGCCATTAAATTGGTACACCAAGAAGAAATGCAGATGATAAACGGGTATTCATTGGACAAATATATTATACTAGAACTGACATGTGATTACATTTGCACGCAATTTGAGTGTATAGATTCTGAGAAATCAGTACCCAGAACAACCACTTCTGGCCGTAATAACGGCCTTGATACGCCTGGGCATTGAGTCAAACAGAGCTTGGATGGCGTGTACAGGTACAGCTGCCCATGCAGCTTCAACACGATACCACAGTTCATCGAGAGTAGTGACTGGCATATTGTGACAAGCAAACTGCTCGGCCACCATTGACCAGACGTTTTCAGTTGGTGAGAGATCTGGAGAATGTGCTGGCCAGGGCAGCAGTCGAACATTTTCTGTATCCAGAAAGGCCCGTACAGGACCTGCAACATGCGGTCGTGCACTATCCTGCTGAAATGTAGGACCGAATGAAGGGTAGAGCCACGGGTCGTAACACATCTGAAATGTAACGCCTACTGTTCAAAGTGCCGTCAATGCGAACAAGAGGCGACCGAGACGTGTAACCAATGGTACCCCATACCATCACGCCGGGTGATACGCCAGTATGGCGATGACGAATACACGCTTCCAATGTGCGTTCACCGCGATGTCGCCAAACACGGATGCGACCATCATGATGCTGTAAACAGAACTTGGATTCATCCTAAAAAATGACGTTTTGCCATTCGTGCACCCAGGTTCGTCGTTGAGTACATCATCGCAGTAGCTCCTGTCTGTGATGCAGCGTCAAGGGTAACCGCAGCCATGGTCTCTGAGTTGATAGTCCGTGCTGCTGAAAACGTCGTCGA
Source organism: Schistocerca serialis cubense (assembly GCF_023864345.2). Classification (NCBI taxonomy): domain Eukaryota; kingdom Metazoa; phylum Arthropoda; class Insecta; order Orthoptera; family Acrididae; genus Schistocerca; species Schistocerca serialis. The sequence goes on along the minus strand of NC_064644.1, from coordinate 395,800,920 downwards.
ACTGTTCGTGCAGATGGTTGTTGTCTTACAAACGTCCCCATATGTTGACTCAGGGATCGAGACGTGGCTGCACGATCCGTTACAGCCATGCGGATAAGATGCCTGTCATCTCGACTGCTAGTGATACGAGGCCGTTGGGATCCAGCACGGCGTTCCGTATTACCCTCCCTCCTGAACCCACCGATTCCATATTCCGCTAACAGTCATTGGATCTCGACCAACGCAAGCAGTAATGTCGCGATACGATAAACCGCAGTCGCGATAGGCTACAAACCGACATTTATCAAAGTCGGAAACGTGATGGTACGCGTTTCTCCTCCTTACACGAGGCATCACAATAACGTTTGACCAGGCAACGCCGGTCCATTGCTGTTTGTGTATGAGAAATCGGTTGGAAACTTTCTTCATGTCAGCACGTTGTAGGTGTCGCCACTGGCGCCAACCTTGTGTGAATGCCCTGAAAAGCTAATCATTTGCATATCACAGCATCTTCTTCCTGTCGGTTAAATTTCGCGTCTGTAGCACGTCATCTCCGTGGTGTAGCAATTTTAATGGTCAGTAGTGTAGAAACGGTTCACCTGCAGGTTTCGACGAGTGAGCTTGTATCAAAATATGTGACATTAATGGGAATATCTTTTGATTTCATTGAGTTCTAGCTTAGAGTTTTTACCCCCTCCCCCCCCCCCCCCTCCCATCCTCCTCCCAAGGAACCTTCGATTTTACTATTTGACATAAATTTCAACTTGATACCTCTACGCGTTCCTGAGAAAAAGGGGTCTTAACAGACAGACAGCAAGGTGATCCTATGAGAGTTTCGTTTTTTACAGATTGAAGTACGGAATCCAAAAAATGTAACAAGGACCGAATGCACCCCTGTAAAGACGCTGTGCGTAAGGAGCACAGTGTCACAATAACGTTGATCGGTGAGTGTGCCATATTCAAAGATTTGGAGGTCAACTCGCTCATGCGACATTATGCCTCCACACCAGCAAAACGATCTTGTTCTACAATGTTTCAAGGTGCATTATGTGCCCCACTTCTTTCCATATGAGAGTACGTAATGCACACAGGAACATTATTGCACATGATCGTTTTAGTGGTGTGGAGGCATTATGTTGCATGAGCGCATTGACCTCCTAAACTTTGAATACATTACACTCACCGGTCAACTTTATTGTGACACCGTTTTCCGTTCATATGTGCGTGTTTTCAGGGGTGCATTGGGCCTGGATTCATTTTTGTGGGTGACAACACGCGACCGCGACGAACAGCACAGGTGGAGGTGCTCTCGGAACGAAAGGATATTCGGCGAATGGACTGGCCTGCCTTCTTCCCCGATTTAACTCCCATCGAGCACGTTTGGGATGGTTCGGGAGTCGTATTGTGGCAGCTCCACATGCACTAATAATCACCCAGCAGTTGTCAACCACCCCTATGTTAACAACTCCTTACCAAACTTGTGGCCAGCATGGGAGCGTGTTGCAGAGCGTCAATATCGTCCGTAATGTTCAAGCTCACTATTAAGAACCACATGCCGCCCTTTTTAATGACCAAGAGACTATCATTAATCGCGGTGACTTCAGAGTAATTATTGCCTTTGAATGAAAGTGTCATTTCTGTCCGTTCCATTGCGCATTTCTTTCAGTTAGCTTGTGTACTGTATTGTAGCAGTACTTTCTACGTATGGTCCAAGTTTCATCGAGCTATGCTACTTGGCAATGAGAAACCATGCGAAAGTTACTTTCCTCCTTAAGTTCTACACACCAATGTATGTGACGGAACATAGTGTCCCCGCACATATGCGACTGCCTGGAAGAATTGTCGACTAACCAACGCAGTGTATTTCACTAAATGGTGAACGTTCAACAAAAAATAACACAGGATATACGCCATGGAAACGGAATAGGACTGCAAATGTTCTCAATATATAGCACTTGAGATTCTTTGCCGATTATGCTCTTTTCTACGGAAAAATATTACTGGAACAATCGTTATTAACATTCTACATATTTATTTCTCAACATAGTCACCCTGGCGACGAACGCATTTGTCACACGGAGAGACCAGTTTGTTCATGCTGTCATTGTACAACGTTTGGCTTCGTTCACGCCGCGAAAACCTCACTTCTGTATTCACCACTTCATCACTATCAAAGTAAAGTCCTCGAAGGTGTTCATTAAGTGTGGTGTGGACTGTGATGCTAAAGGAAATGGTGTTCCATATGTGGAGGAGCTCTTCGAATTCGAAACTCATTTACAGCAAAATAATTATGAAAAATCCGCCTCGATTGTACAAACTACCTGGTGTTTACCTAGGTTTCAGCGTGGGTAACCACGCCTTCTTCACAACAAATTTAAAACAGCTTGCCTAAATAGGCATAGTCAAGGGCTAAAATCAACACCTACAGCGGCAAAGCCCCATATTTTTTTTTTTTTTTTACAAATACACGGTACATATGTACCAAGTCAATAATATTACTTATTTCAACCCTGTGTGTGCTGCTTCGCCCCAGCCAACGTACGATGGCCACAGGCTCTCCACCGAACTGAGGCACCGCAGGCCGCTCACATCGAAATCACTGCGCATGCGCGCCGCCAGCAAACGCTCTTCTTATGCATGGGAGCGTGATTACAAAGTTAAAACGGATCGGGACCTAACTGATTGCCAAAAGTTGTCGTACAAATAGCAAATTGAGCAAATGATAAAAGCGATGATGCAGGAATTAAGACATATTAATTAGCAACGCACGACAAACTTTGTGCACGTATGGTAAGTCAGCTACAAGCTAATATGGAGGACCTAGAACTAGGTAGAAATTACAACTAAACTTAAAAGATAGCTATGCTAACAATGTTATTGTTAGCGGATGAAACCGCACTAATAATATCTGCAGCAGAAACAACCATAGTCGCTACATCGCCATAATACTAAGCGGCTGACCAGGCCGTAATCATAAGACGTTAAAGGTTTATAAAATACCTTGGCTCCATGATCTTATAATTACACAGAAGCCAACGAAGATACATAAAATACTTCCTAAAAGCGCGCAGCAATAAGAAAATACAAATGGTGTTCTTCTTGGCTATCCAAACCCTCAACACACGTTGGCTGCTATGTAATTATAAGAAGTCGGACGTCGTAGGCTGCGCAGATTGGTAAAACACAACAGGCGCCGCACTGCTGTGGAACTAACATCAGACTTTAATGTTGGACAGAGTACAAGTGTGACTGAACACACAGTGCACCGAACACTCCTAACGATGGGCCTCCACAGTTGACAACACATGTTATGTGCCAATGTTAACACCACGACATCGGCAACTATGACTGGAATGGGCATGACCTTCGGCCCTGGCAGAGCGTTGCATGATCTGATGCATCCGGATACCTTCTTCGTCATGTCGATGGGTGGTCGCGAATCGTCGTCTTCCAGAGCAACAGCTCCTTGACACTTCTACTGCGGACGGAGACAAGCTGGCGGCGGCTCCATTATGCTCTGGGGAACATTCACGTGGGCACGCGTAGGTCTAATGGAGCTCGTGCAAGGCACCATGACGGTCAAGGTGTATCGTACGCTGGTTACAGACCACGTACATCCTTTGAAGACGATCATGTTTCCCGACAGCAGTGTCATTTTACAACATGATAATGCATCATGTCACAAACCCAAGAGAGTGATGGAGTGGTTCAAGGAACACAGTGGCCAGTTCCAATTGATGTGCTGCCCCCCCCCCCCCGCCCCCTCCACCAACTCGCCAAATCTGAATCTGACTGAATACATCTGGGATGTAATTGAATGTGGCGTCAGAACTCATCGCCCCTATCCCCAGAATTTATGAGGATTAGGTGACTTGTGCGTGCAGATGTGGTGCACACTCCCTCCAGCGATCTACCAAGACCTCACTGCTTCTATGCCATGATGCGTCACTGCTGTTACCCATGCCAAAGATGGACATCTGGAAAGTAGACAGGTGGTCATAATGTTCTGCCTGATCAGTGTATATTATCGCTGTTAACTTTAATGAATACAGTATTACATTCAGCCCTATTCATGCAACTACAATTAATTTTTTTATTGGTTACCAGTTTTTAAGCAGAAATTCGTCAGTGGAATAGAAGAAGTTCTCCAGAAGAAATAATTTTAAATTATATTTAAAACTTGCGTCGCCTGTAAAACCATCAGTCCCATAAAACTTGAGTTTAACTGAAAGAGTAACACGTCCACAATCAAACATCTTATTATTTAATGCTTGTACTATTTGATGAGTGAATATATAAATGTGAGTAGCAATCGTAGTCGAGGAATCCTTGTGGAATCCAGACTATGGGTTCCTAAGTAAATAGATTCTACTTAAGCGTGACACTACTTAACTTAGAAAATACGCATTCGAGGAAAACTGCGGCTATATTCGATTACGCTCATCGAATGCATTGTATAGGGATCATGAGAATAGTTTAAGTTCGGCTAGAACAGGCACTTAATGTGTAGACAATCATATTGTGAAATACTGTGATGAGCCAAACCCCTATGACCACTGCCCCCTGCAAGACTGAACGCCGCGTGGTAGCGTGGTGCGGACACGTGAAGTGTTAAGGAATATAAGTAAGCGGAGCAGAGACGAATGAGGAATCATTCTAGCGACGATGCAGGACGGAAAAAAGGAAACACATTAACAGAAGCGACTTTGACAAAGGGCATATTATTATGGACCGGCGCCGAAAATAACACCAGGAATGGCGAAGCTGCTCGGCTGTTCATTTGCTACTATGACGAGTACCTATGGACTGTGGCTGAAGACGTTGAAATCACAGGTAGGTGAAAAAGTATTGAACGTCACGCCCCAACACAGAACGTGGAGTTCTGAGGCTTGCCCTCTCTGCGAGGCATGGCAGACGACAACTGTGGCAGATCTGACGACAGAGTGTAATGCTGGTGCAGAGATAAGTGGTTCGGACGACAGTTTTTTCAACAGCGAAAAAATCAGTTCCACCGGAAAAGAAAATTTTCTGGATGTTATTTGGTACATGGAAGGAAAACAAGTTACAAAGAGCAAAATAATAAGGCGCTGTACAGAGTATTAAAAAAAGTGTCGAATACTTTGAGAGATGGTAGTAGTCATTGAAACAAGAAATGTAGGTCCACTAAACATGGGTCCGAATATAATACCTTCTGGGATAAACACTTGTTTACAGGACGTGTTCAAGGTGGCGTCCATTTTTGGCAGTTCACCTTTCTGTCCTCCGGCGTAAGCAGTGACTCGCCGTTTGAAGAATGCCCGGTGATTGTTGTACCTTCTTGCACGCTTTGAAGACGCGACTCTGTAGTGTTCAGACATCGTTTACAGGCGTGGCTTAGACCAATTACCCCAAGTGCCCCCATAACCAGGAGTCTAGGGGATTGAGGTCTGGGGAACGAACAGACCAAGGTTTGCTCACCTCTCCTGCCACCACTTCCCCAATGCAGCGATCCTAAAACGCTTGCGTCAGATGTTCGCGCACATGCATCATGCATGAACCACATTTGTATTCGTTGTTGCAATGGCACAGCCTCCAGCAAGGTAGGCAATACATTAATGAGAAAGTCCAGATAATATGCCCCAGTTAACCTTTGTGGTAGCACCTATGGCCCTAATAATCTATAGTCAAGTGCGCCTGCCAATACTTTGAGAATCGATGTTGATGCCCTCTTTTCTGAATTGTCGGGGGATTGGCATCTCTCCACACACGCTGGTTATGAGAATTCACAACACCTCTTGTGAACCCTGCATTATCGGTAAATAAAATCTTGGATGTAAACAGAACCGCCATCTGCCATGCTGATCGTGAACGTGCTGTAGATGATGTGGGTACATCAATTGTTCAGGAAGTACTCTCCAGATAAGAGAGTGAGACACGCCTTCTGCTGCTGCTAATAGCGCACCCTAATCTCAGAGGTTTCTTCCACCGAACGTAGCGTCAAGTGTGAGTTCTGTGCAGGGCCTTCCACTGTCTGTCTTCCGAGGTGCAAGGGTACGTGTGTCCCTCAAACGCTTGAAAATTCTGCCGAACATCTTATCAGAGGGTACCCTGTGCTGTGGATATTTTTCAGCCTAGAGGGCACTGGCTCACAGGCTACGTCCATTTGCTAAACCATAGCAGATTATCATATTCGCCATTTCACTTCTTCATTGCTAACAAGTGGTGGAAGAGAGAGAATGCAAATGTCCTGCACAATTTGTAAGTTCAAATAGCGAAATAACAGTAAACACTTAAGTGAATCCGCGTTTGAAAGAAGGTAATAAGCATCATGATACGTACCCAGGGTTGGCAGTATTGTACAATAAGGCACACAAACACGACGAAAACTAACGTAGCTTACAACACGACTCGAACTACACAACTGACCGCAAACCACCTAACGGCAGGTAGAGTACTGTGAGTAGAACATCATAATTGTCGCCATACCTGGCGGAGCGACAATGCAACCTCTGTGCTAATATTTGCACCCAAGCGTCACGCAGACCTTCCTATAAACCCGTGTTTGGAAAGTATTTGTCTCTGGACCCTTGTTTACTGGACTAATGTTTCTTGTTTCGATGAGTACTATCACCTCTTAAAGGATTCGACACTTTTTTTTGAAGACCCTATATATATGCAAGGGCGATGTACTTGACAACAATATTATGGAAATGGAAGAGGATGTAGATGAAGATGAAATGGGAGATACGATACTGCGTGAAGAGTTTGGCAGAGCACTGAAAGATCTGAGTCGAAACAAGGCCCCAGGAGTAGACAACATTCCATTAGAACTACTGACGGCCTTGCGAGAGCCAGTCCTGACAAAACTCTACCATCTGGTGAGCAAGATGTATGAGACAGGCGAAATACCCTCAGACTTCAAGAAGAATATAATAATTCCAATCCCAAAGAAAGCAAGTGTTGACAGAAGTGAAAATTACCGAACTATCAGTTTAATAAGTCACAGCTGCAAAATACTAGAGCGAATTCTTTACATACGAATGGAAAAACTGGTAGAAGCCGACCTCGGGGAAAATCACTTTGGATTCCGTAGAAATGTTGGAACACGTGAGGCAATACTGACCTTACGACTTATCTTAGAACAAAGATTAAGGGCCGGCCAGGGTGGCCGAGCGGTTCTAGTCACTACAGTCTGGAACCGCGCGACCGCTAAGATTAAGGAAACGCAAACCTACGTTTCTAGCATTTGTAGACTTAAAGAAAGCTTTTGACAATATTGACTGGAATACTCTCTTTCAAATTCTGAAGGTGGCAGGGGTAAAATACAGGGAGCGAAAGGCTATTTACAGTTTGTACAGAAACCAGATGGCAGTTATAAGAGTCGAGATGCATGAAAGGGAAGCAGTGGTTGGGAAGGGAGTGAGACAGGGTTGTAGCCTCTCCCCGATGTTATTCAGTCTGTATATTGAGCAAGCAGTAAAGGAAATAAAAGAAAAATTCGGAGTAGGTATTAAAATCCATGGAGAAGAAATAAAATCTTTGAATTTCGCCGATGACATTGTAATTCTGTCAGAGACAGCAAAGAACTTGGAAGAGCAGTTGAACGGAATGTATAGTGTCTTGAAAGGAGGATACAAGATGAACATCACAAAAGCAAAACGAGGATAATGGAATGTAGTCGAATTAAGTCGGGTGATGCTGAGGGAATTAGATTAGGAAATGAGACACTTAAAGTAGTAAAGGAGTTTTGCTATTTGGGGAGCAAAATAACTGATGATGGTCGAAGTAGAGAAGATATAAAATGTAGACTGACAATGGCAAAGAAATCGTTTCTGAAGAAGAGAAATTTGTTAACATCGAGTATAGATTTAAGTGTCAGGAAGTCGTTTCTGAAAGTATTTGTAAGGAGTGTAGCCATGTATGGAAGTGAAACATGGACGATAAATAGTTTGGACAAGGAGAGAATAGAAGCTTTCGAAATGTGGTGCTACAGAAGAATGCTGAAGATTAGATGGGTAGATCACATAACTAATGAGGAGGTACTGAATAGGATTGGGGAGGAGTTTGTGGCGCAACTTGACTAGACGAAGGGATCGGTTGGTAGGGCATATTCTGAGGCATCAAGGGATCACCAATTTAGTACTGGAGGGCAGCGAGGAGGATAAAAATCATGGAGGGAAACCAAGAGAGGAATACCTAAACAGATTCAGAAGGATGTAGGTTGCAGTAGGTACTGGGAGATGAAGAAGCATGCACAGGATAGGGTAGATGGAGAGCTGCATCAAACCAGTCTCAGGACTGAAGACCACAACAACATATATTGCCATCTGCACTGCCCGACATAACAAAGTGAAGCACCCAGAAGAGGAAACCAAGTCAAACTTCACGAGCTGAGAGCTGTGTGATGTTATTTCAGTGATTACAAAGTCGAGTCACTATTTACAAAGAACTTGGGAGTTTGAGCCCTCTCATTAGTGTGATGCCGCACCCTCTAGCACCTGGATGCATATACTGATTCGGTTGAGAAGGGTGTCATAAAGCCGCTGTATCATCACCTGAGGCAAGGTGGACCCCTACTGTTCTAACTGGTCCTCAATATGCTGGATACTGACACTAGGAGGGAGTTGACTATTAAGCTGGTTTCCCACATGTTCTGTCGAGGATACATCTGAGGATACTGCTGACCGAGGAGGTACCTAAACATCACGCAGACAGTTCATGGAGACAAGTGCCATGTGTGGACGTGTACTATCCTGTTGAAAAATGTCGCATGAGAGGTGACGCATGAGGACGCAGGATACCAGTGACGTACCATTGTGACGTCAGTGTTTCCTCAATAACCAGCCGCGACCTGGAAGTCGTCACCGACGACTCCCCCCCTCTCCAAAACATTATAAGAATGGGACATATCACATGTTGTTGCCATACTCGCCGGCGATGGTGATCGGGGATAGTAAAGAACCACAGTTCATCACTGTACATAATGCGACGGTATTCATCAGCAATCTTTGCTCTCCTGTAACACTGCTCATACAGGGTGGCGCACGAAATGTGTTACCATTTTGTTTTTGAACATAAACTTTATTGTCAATACAATCTGAAAGGAACATATACTGCAATGAAGAGCCGTCCATGGAGATTTGTTCTAACTCAGCACATGCTCAATATGTCCACCATTTCGTTTCCTAACTTGCTTCAAACGAACACTGAAGTTAGTAATTGCCCTACGGCACATGTCTTCCGTAATTTCACTGTAATCTTGAAGAATAAGTCTTCTGAGCTCCATTAAATCACGTGGACGTTTCGGGAAATTTTTTTCGTTTAGGTACCCCCAAAGAAAAAAGTCACATGGATTGAGGTCTGGACTATTGGGGGCCAATTTTGTCCGTCATTGAAGCGACCTGAAAACCTGAGTGAAATGATCCGCATGTCGAAATGCTCGTGTAAAACATTCCAACACAGTGTTTGCAGTATGTGGCCTTGCTCCATCTTGCATGAACCACTGCGGGTTGGTGGGCAAGGCAGTAGCAAGAAGCTGTGGAATGAAGCTATTGCGAAGCATGCTCAAATAACGCTCGCTGTTCACAGTTTCTTCAAAGAAAAAGGGTCCAGTAAGTCCGTGACTGGAAATTGCTGCCCACGCTGTAATCCTCGGAGAATAATGTTGTCGTTCATGAAGCACTTGTGAGTTTTCAGTGGCCCAAAAGCGTGCATTTTGTTTGTTAATCCCACCGTCTAAATGAAAATGCGCCTCGTCTGAAAACCAAACGTTGTTGAGAATTTCTTCCCTATGCTCCGCCCACTGAGCAAACAGTAGTCTCTGCTGCTTGTGATCTTCAGTGAGCTTCTGTGCACAGGTCATCTTGTATGGGTACATATGGAGGTCACTTTCAAGAATGCGTTGAACGGAGCGTCTGGATATTCCCAGTTGCACTGCTGCCTTTCTGCACGATTTCCCGGGACTTCTCTGTACAGCAACTCGTACCGCTTCAATATTCTCCGGCGAACAAACAGGCTTTAGGCCGAGGTCGCTTCGCTTCCAATACTGTTCCTTCCTGTACAAATTTATCGTACAATCTATGGATGGTCTTCTTGCAAGAGACGCATCGTGTGTTAAACTGTTGTCGAAAACGCCTCTGAGTCACAACAGGGCTTTTCGTTTCATGAAAAAGTAACACTATTGCCGATCGTTGCTGTGTCGTCAGTCTTCCATTGTTAGCCATTGCCGCTTACTAGTCTCCTTGCGGCAGTATCATGAATTACACGTCATTTCGTAACTCATTTGTTTTTCCAAGCTCTGTTGGTACTGCTGTAGAGATCCCAGTGGGATATCTAATGTGCATCGTAAATTGTGAAAGAAACAATTGGTAACACATGTCGTGCGCCACCCTGTATGTTAAGTTGTGAGCTCGTATCTTTTAGTAACAATGACACAGTTTCTGGTTTATTCCCCATAGTTGTCATAATAAAGCGAAGGGTCATTTGAATGACGAAAACAAACATTTCCCTTACACCTGGCGCACCTGACGAAAGAAAACTTATTGTTTTCAGGCACGTTTTACTTGGAATTGCAGTGGAGTAAGATATGGTCCTGGCCGTTGCTCTGCATTATGCACTGCTTAGCGAACATACTTAAACGAGTTTGTAAAATTTGCCGATGCAAACTGATGATGCACAAATGGCTGAAATTTAAGTGTATTGTTCTACTGATAAATAACAAACGACACGCAGCTATCGGATTATATTGTCCTACAATTTCCTTAAAAATACTTTCTACATTCGAAAAAATTCTTTATCGAGATTTACGTTGGTTGTTCCGCGTGGAATTAGAATTATATCAACTGTCTTTCCGTCGTCCTGAAAGACAGTGGTATCGTTATGTCGAGGCCAAGATCCATCAAAAGCAATAAATTGATATCTGCAACTGATTGCAAGCCGTTTCGAACGAAATGTTAATAATTCTTTCCTGTTTTTCCATATGACCTGAGACCCCTAAAGATAGATATAAAGCCCCGGAATTAGTAATCCACTCATACTTATCACTGTCATTGTTGTCTATGAAGAGTCATAGCATCAATCGATTGCGCAAAAGATTCTGTCTTTTTTCGCCTCGAAATGATAAAGTGTGGTTTGCTCCCGGTCCTTTCACGAAACTTAACTCATCGTCATTAGACGCAGCAGATGTGGGGATAACAGTAAAATTCGTCTTCACGTAATCTACGATTTAATGGCATCTCCTCTACACTTCGTTGTTTTGCCGCTTCCTATGTTGTACGATTCCTTGAATGTACTTAACCGGATCGAAGACTTGAAGTGAGCATGAAGAACTGCTATTCACGTTATTTATTCAAGTTTTAGGAGTTTATGTTGGTTATTTATGGGGGTAACAGTACTTGGTGGCCGCACTGTACAATAAATCTTTCGTATAGTTTTTGCTTCTCAGTTTTGTGGTTTCCTTTTGGCGCGCATTTATTACTTCGTATTAGCGTTTCTTTCATTTATACAATCCACAGTCAGATTTTACAAAGCAGTCCCCTACAGTTTCGGTAGGAGTGTACGTTTCTACAGCCGTGTAGCGAGCCATGAATCTGGTTTTGCAACTATTTTTTTTTTAAATACTTGCAGTGTGTCTTTGCAGCCAAAATTTAACAGGGTCTCGCTTTCGCTGTATAAAAAATTTCAGGGCATGTTTTGACATGGCAGATTGGACCATTACTTTGTCACCTCGCCGGAGTTTCTCCGTCCAGTATATTTCGCACTACTGGCCATTAAAATTTCTACACCAAGAAGAAATACAGATGATAAACGGGTATTCATTGCACAAATAAATTATACTAGAAATGACATGTGATTACATTTTCACGCAATCTGGGTGCATAGATCCTGAGAAATCAGTACCCAGAACAACCACCTCTCGCCGTAATAACGGCCTTGATACGCATGGGCATTGAGTCAAACAGAGCTTGGATGGCATGTACAGGTACAGCTGCCCATGCAGCTTCAACGCGATACCACAGTTCATCAAGAGTAGTGACTGGCGTATTGTGACGAGCCAGTTGCTCGGCCACCATTGACCAGACGTTTTCAATTGGTGAGAGATCTGGAGAACGTGCTTCCGCAGGGATCGAATGAAGGGTAGAGCCACGAGTTGTAACACATCTGAAATTTGACGTCCACTGTTCAAAGCGCCGTCAATGCGAACAAGAGGTGACCGAGACGTGTAACCAATGGTACCCCATACCATCACGCCGGGTGATACGCCAGTATGCCGATGACGAATACACGCTTCCAATGTGCGTTCACCGCGATGTCGCCAAACACGGATGCGACCATCATGATGCTGTAAACACAACCCTGATTCATCTGAAAAAATGACGTTTTGCCATTCGTGCACCCAGGTTCGTCGTTGAGTACACCATCGCAGGCGCTCCTGTCTGTGATGCAGCGTCAAGGGTAACCGCAGCCATGGTCTCCGAGCTGATAGTCCATGCTGCTGCAGACGTCGTCGAACTGTTCGTGCAGATGGTTGTTGTCTTGCAAACGTCCCCATCTGTTGACTCAAGGATCGAGACGTGGCTGCACGATCCGTTACAGCCATGCGGATAAGATGCCTGTCATCTCGACTGCTAGTGATACGAGGCCGTTGGGATCCAGCACGGCATTCCGTATTACCCTCCTGAATCCACCGATTCCATATTCTGCTAACAGTCATTGGATCTCGACCAACGCGAGCAGCAATCTCGCGATACGATAAACCGCAATTGTGATAGGCTACAATCTGACCTTTATCAAAGTCGTAAACGTGATGGTACGCATTTCTCCTCCTTACACGATGCATCACGACAACGTTCCACCAGGCAACGCCGGTCGACTGCTGTTTTTGTATGAGAAATCGGTTCGAAACTTTCCTCATGTCAGCACGTTGTAGGTGTCGCCACCGGCGCCAACCTTGTGTGAATGCTCTGGAAAGCTAATCATTTGCATATCACAGCATCTTCTTCCTGTAGGTTAAATTTCGCGTCTGTAGCACGTCATCTTCATTGTGTAGCAATTGTAATGGCCAGTAAGTATGTGCACAAACAAAAGCAGACTAGAAGTAAAATGTCTACTACTGGCAAGACGAGAAGACGACAGCCATGTGTGTTAGGGATGTGTGACGATTTTCTGAAAAGCTCAGTGGGGTAGAAGATGCATGTATGGGATATGAGTGGCTTCATGGACGCATTGAATTTATACACTGCACAGATAAAATATCTTATGTTTGCGACAGGTTTTTCTGTTGCTATTTCACTCCTATAGCTTTCGCTTTTGTCTGGTCTCATGTGAAGTGTGTTGAGTTGATGGATAGTAATAAATGAGCCACACAACTGCTCTCGAAGGAGACCAGCATATGAGACTTGATGGATAATAAACGAAGAAGTTATAGCTGTGACTTTCCTGTTAATTTCACTAAATATTGTTCAATAAACTTATAGGTCACGAGTTCCCACCTGCAACAGTATGAATAATAAATTGTATATGAGAAAATCACTGTTTATAGCGCCTCTGAAGGTGTGGTTGGATTTTTAAGTATTAGCTATGTTACTGTCTACGGGCCAAACAATGCATCCGTCACGTTATCCCTAAAAAATCAGTTACAAGTTCAAATAAATGCAAGCAAGTATTTTGGTCAAAAGTAATGTTCACTACTAACAGCGTTTTAAATTTTACCACAACTGAGTTTATTTCCAATAGAGTAACACTTACCACAGTTAATAACAGTTCATCAATGAAATAATTATCGTCTGAGCGAGGGCTTCAATGAAACTGAACAATACGTCACGTTCGTGTAAACTTCCGCGAAGTAATCAAAGTTCCTTTAGCATAAGTCTAACGTTAAAGTGGCACAACTACGTAGTAACTATATTCTGAGTGCAGATCACCCCAGAAATAACTGAACTATACTGAAGTTTTGAAGTTCAGACTAGATAGCCCAACGCGAAATACTCAGTTTGAAAAGGTTTTGGAGCATTCTACTATCTACGACACAACCAGTTCACCTGATGCGAATCATTCTGAGTCTCAAACTTGAAAATATCTCAGCGTGTTCACTATCGACATGCGTAAATATTAAAATTCCACGACTCAATACTTAGAAATATTGCAACTCACCCGGAAGCTGACCTGTTGTTGTTGTCTTCAGTCCTGAGACTGGTTTGATGCAGCTCTCCATGCTACTCTATCCTGTGCAAGCTTCTTCATCTCCCAGTACTTACTGCAACCTACATCCTTCTGAATCTGCTTAGTGTATTGATCTCTTGGTCTCCCTCTACGATTTTTACCCTCCACGCTGCCCTCCATTGCTAAATTTGTGATCCTTTGATGCCTCAGAACATGTCCTACCAACCGGTCCCTTCTTCTTGTCAAGTTGTGCCACAAACTCCTCTTCTCCCCAATTCTATTCAATACCTCCTCATTAGTTATATGATCTACCCATCTAATCTTCAGCATTCTTCTGCAGCACCACATTTCGAAAGCTTCTATTCTCTTCTTGTCCAAACTATTTATCGTCCATGTTTCACTTCCATACATGGCTACACTCCATACAAATACTTTCAGAAACGACTTCCTGACACTTAAATCTATACTCGATGTTAACAAATTTCTCTTCTTCAGAAACGCTTTCCTTGCCATTGCCAGTCTACATTTTATATCCTCTCTACTTCAACCATCATCAGTTATTTTGCTCCCCAAATAGCAAAACTCTTTTACTACTTTAAGTGTCTCATTTCCTAATCTAGTTCCCTCAGCATCACCCGTCTTCATTAGACTACATTCCATTATCCTCGTTTTACTTTTGTGATGTTCATCTTGTATCCTCCTTTCAAGACACTGTCCATTCCGTTCAACTGCTCTTCCAAGTTCTTTGCTGTCTCTGACAGAATTACAATGTCATCGGCGAACCTCAACGTTTTTATTTCTGACCTACTGCCGCCCATATGTAAGGAGCCTCGCGCAAAAATGGCCGCCGCTATTTAAATCCTTCCACTGATGTCAGTCAGGCTCACACACTTCTGACTTCCGAAACATAATTAAAAACTATAAATTTAATGTTGTTGAGTATGACTAGATTAGTGAACAAGTAACACAGCAAACTTAAGATAACTTTTATTTCTCGAAACAAGTGACACAGCAAACAGAAGATTAACTTAACTTGTATTTCGCCAAACGTACGAAGACTCATGGCAAATAGTGCAGCAAGAAACAGAGTCCAGCTATCGCAATGTGAGCGAGAATGAAGAACGAACGAAGGTGCCATAGTGTAGTGGCTCTAATTGCAAGTGGGGTAAGCGGCTGCAGCCAACAATCATATACATTGAAGCGCCAAAGAAACTGGCATGTGTATTCAAATACAGAGATATGTTAACAAGCTGAATACGGCGCTACGTGCGACAACGCCGATCAGTGTTGCCAAGTTAGCGGAATTTCCGCTATATTTGACGGATTTTACACACTATCAGCAGGTTCAATTTTGCATTTAGCGGTCAACGGTTTTTTTTAACGGATTTGTGGTTTGATGTCTGCAACAATATTTTTCCGTTTAATTCAGTCTTTTCAATATACTATTTTAAATTACAGTTAGCGTAAAAAATCCTAAACTGGCAACAATATGGCTCCAGCTAATTCTTAATTATCAGATTTCGATACAGTGTTTCCCCTGCCTCGACACAACAGAACAATCCTTTCCAGTCTTAGTTCTTTGATTTAAGCATTGCAGTTCCATGTTACCGTGGCCCGAAGTCGGTGCAGTGCATAGTGTTGAATTGTTAATGTATGTAGTGCAGTTAATCACATTGTAATCAGTGATTTTCTGTACTTTTTTATTAGTTGTCTTATAAAAATGTCGAAGCAAAAGGACAAAAAATACACTCAAAAGTTTAGAATGGAGTGGCTTAGCAAATAACAATTGAAAGGCTGGCTGAGATCCCCGCCGATCCTTCTAGTGTGCGATGTCGATTTTGCCAGTCCAGTTTAAATTCGCGTCTGTCAGATTTATTGAATCACTTAAGAAGCAAAAAGCATGTAAAAGCTTCGGCACCCTTTTCTTCACAGGGGCAGTTGAAACTACATGGACATGTACTTAGGCAGTCCAATGAAGATTCTGTTGCAGAAGCTGCATTATGTTTGTTTGTGGCTAACCATTCCGCAATAAGATCTGTGGATCACCTCAGCAGCCTTTCAAAAAGGTGTTTTATAGATGCTGACCATGTCTAAGATGCGTTTGCATAGAAACAAGTGGAGTGGGGTGATTAAAAACATTCTTTACCCACATTTCATGGCCAGTCTGAAGAAGGACATAAGAGACGGATATTTCGATGTGCTTTTGGATGTATCTACAGACATTAGTGCCAGTAAATTGTTAGCTGGGTATGATATCCTGCCGGCCGGAGTGGCCGTGCGGTTCTAGGCGCTACAGTCTGGAACCGCGAGACCGCTACGGTCGCAGGTTCGAATCCTGCCTCGGGTATGGGTGTGTGTGATGTCCTTAGGTTAGTTAGGTTTAAGTAGTTCTAAGTTCTAGGGGACTGATGACCTCAGAAATTGAGTCCCATAGTGCTTAGAGCCTTTTGAACCATTTTTTTATGATATACTATTCTCAGGCCCAAGGTCGCATTGTTCTCACATTCTTGGGAACGGCAGAGTTAGGGAAAGGCTACGCAGTGGCAGTAACCAATGGTTTGAAATCTTTGCTTAATGAGTATGGCTTCAACATTCATTTAATTCGCGGTTTGGGTACCGACAGTGCACCAGTTATGCTAGGCATCAATAATGGTGTGTATCAGAATTTGAACAGAGAAGATCCTCATCTTGTCTTAATTCCTCGTGTCTGCCATTCCGTGCAGCTGGCGGTGTCTTCTGCCGCAGCTGAAACTTTGCTCCGAAATTTGGAATTTTTGTTGTCAGAAACGTATTCTTAGTTTTCCAAGTCTTCATCTCGTCAGATTGCTTAAAGAAATTCATTTGGTGCAATAAATGACGGAGCTAATCCACTGAAAATAGTTCAGAAGTGCAATAAACGTCGAATGTCTATTTTAGAGGCTGTTTCTCGTGCTTTGTCTCGGTAGCTTGATCTAAAAACCCACTTTGAGATAGCAGCGCTTCAGTAGAAGTGCTATACAGCTAAGTCCTCCATAATATGTACAGCGATGACGTAAACAAAATTTATCTTACATTTCTGAAACATTATTTGGAAGGAATTAACCGAGCGGTCTAAGGCGCTGCAGTCATGGGCTGAGCGGCTGATCCCGGCGGAGGTTCGAGTCCTCCCTCGGGCATGAGTGTGTGTGTTTGTCCTTAGGATAATTTAGGTTAAGTAGTGTGTAAGCTTAGTGACTGATGACCTTAGCGGTTAAGTCCCATAAGATTTCACACACATTTGAAAATTTTGAACATTATTTGGAAGAATGTCAATTGGTAAATAAGGAATTTCAGTCAAATTCCGCAGACCAATCACGGCTCCTAAACGACGTTGTTTTACTAATCAGTGGGGTCATAAGGAAAATTGTTGTCCCAAGAGGTAGAGGAGATCTTTTAGCAGCCATTTTCGCAGATATAAGTCGCCAAGAATATGCTTCGGACATGAAGTCGCAGTCTTACTGCAGGATATGAAGAATTTCAACAAAACTTCATATGAGGTTGAGAATGCCATAAGGAAAAGATGTGAACATTTTCTATTTTCCCTTGCTTCTGAGCTGCAATGCTGCGTGCTCCAAAATGTAAAAGTGTTGCAAAAAGTATCCTTAATTGCTCCAAGAGAATGCTTGAGAGTGATAAAAGAACCAACAGTATCGCTGGCTAAAGAAATGTGCTTGTCAGACAGTACAGCGACAAAAATTTATTTTCAGTGGTCCAAGCCAACTTATGTTCAATGGAAACAAATCAACAATGCTGCGGTGTTCTGGAGTGAAATTAGAATATACAGAGATGCCAGCGACTTAAATCCTTTCCGAGAACTCTCAGATCTGGCTATTATGCTTTTAGTTTTACCGTGGTCCAATGCAGAGGTGGAAAGGGCCTTTAGCCAACTAAATTTGATAAAAACGTCTCTCCGGAGCAGACTAACTACTATTATGGTGAACGCAATAATTACAGCAACAGCTGGCCTTAATCGTGTTGGTAAGTGCTGTCACGACTACGAGCTCCCAGAGAATGTTCTCCAAGAAATCGACACCATGAGAGCATAGGCCCCAGGGATATCTTCACTCGGTCCTAGTGCTTCAGCAGTGGACACGGAAGACAATCTACTGCAGGATAAGGAGGAAAATGAAATACTGTGGCTTGAAATACATTAATGTGGTGAGTGGAATCTGAAATTAGTAAACTTCCTTTTAGTAATAATAATAAATAATAATACTAATAATAAAATGCCATGACGATGACAAAAAATTTCTTTGGAAGTTATCAGTGCAATGAAATTTCGTTTTTAGGTGGGTAAATAACAATAATAAGCATTTAGCGGAATTTTAACTTCAGTTTAGCGGAATGAATTTTTCTCTGTTGGAAACGCCGACGCCGATATAAGACGACAAGTGTCTGGCGCAGTTGTTAGATCGGTTACTGCTGCCACAATTGCAGGTTATAAAGATTTAAATGAGTTTGAACGTGGTGTTATAGTCGGCAGACGAGTGATGGGACATAGCATCTCCGAGGTAGTGGTGAGAAGGGATTTTCCCGTTAAGACAATTTCACGAATGTACAGTGAATATCAGGAATCCGGTAAAAGATCAAATCTCCGACATTGTTGCGGCTTGAAAAAGATCCTGCAAGAACGGGACCAACGACGACTGAAGAGAATCGTTCAACGTGACAGAAGTGCAACCATTCCGCAAATTGCTGCATATTTCAATGCTGGACCAACAAGTGGTAACGGCCTTGCCGCAGTGGATACACCAGTTCCCGTGAGATCACCGAAGTTAAGCGCTGTTGGGCGTGGCCGGCACTTGGATGAGTGACCATCCAGCCGCCATGCGCTGTTGCCATTTTTCGGGGTGCACTCAGCCTCGTGATGCCAATTGTGGAGCTACTCGACCGAATAGTAGCGGCATCGGTCAAGAATACCATCATAACGACCGGGAGAGTGGTGTGCTGACCCCACGCCCCTCCTATCCGCATCCTCCACTGACGATGACACGGCGGTCAGATGGTCCCGGTAGGCCACTCGTGGCCTGAAGACGGAGTGCTTTTGCCAACAGCAAGTGTCAGTGTGCGAATCATTCAAAGAAACACCACTCGTGTACCATTAATGACTGCATGACACGAAGCTTTAACTCTCGCTTGGGCTGTTGGCTCGTAACATTTTTCCTGGTCGGACGAGTCTTGTTTCAAATTGTATCGAGCGGATGGGAGTGTACGGGCATGGAGACAACGTCATGAATCCATGGACCCTGCATGTCAAGCTGTTGGAGGTTTTGTAATGGTGGGGGGCGTGTGCATTTGGAGTGATATGGGACCCCTGACACGTCTAGATACGACTGACAGGTGACACGTACGTAAGCATCCTGTCTGATCACCTGCATCCATTCATGTCCATTGTGCATTCCGACGGACTTGGGGTAATTCCAGCAGGACAATGCGACACCACACACGTCCAGAAATGCTACAGAGTGGCTCCAGAAACATTCTTCTGAGGCTAAACACTTCCGCGGGCCACCATACTCCCCAGACATGAACATTATTGAGCATATCTGGGACGCCTTGCAATGTGCTGTTCAGAAGAAATCTCCACCCCCTGGTAATCTTTGTGATTTATGGGCAGCCCTGCAGGATTCATGGTGTCAGTTCCCTTCAGCACTACTTTAGACATCAGTCGAGTCCATGCCACGCCGTGTTGCGGCACTTCTGTGTGCTCACGGAGGCCCTACATGTTATTAGGATGGTGTACCAGTTTCTTTGGCTCTTCGTTGTATTACGACGTAACAGGGCGCTCGAAATACACAGCTGCAGGAGGTGTGAATCAGCGGACGCGCACCACTGGTATCGCCAGGTCCCGCGTGAGCGCTATTGAAGTCGAACGCACTTGAAATTTCATAACCAACGTAATGACGCCCGTGAGGTGGTGTCGATACGTGATACCACACTGTTATATAGATGTATCATATATGAATTTGCACGTGCATTTCATCAGCTCTTAGTTTTTCTGTAGCTTAAATAGTTTATTCACAAATAATGACGGTGTGCAAGTAAACGGTACTTTGCGTTGTAATGTTACTAATAAATCTAAACATTTAAAGCTATGTACACTTATACATATCTAATTATGTTTCCTTAGTAATGCTGTCGCGAATTTCAGTGTCTTATATCAACGCGAAAATTTAGGTTTTCATGCTCGGAATGTACATTTCGGCGTGTAATTCAAATTAGGTAATCTTTATAAAAAAAAATTCTACAATAATAGCGCAGTAGTTCATTCGTAAAAATCGCTTAAAGTGTTGTCGAGAAATTAGTTTTTACAGTTCACTTAATGTGTAAAACATTTAACATGAAATAAAAACTACGCTCAGTATCGAGCGCACGTTTTGTCCTATCTACTTGTCTTGATTTTGTCCTTGCAGCCATGTTGCTGGCTTCTCTGTCGCTAGTTGGTATTAGTTTTTACTAGATTTCGTCTTATTTGATATTTGTCTCGACAGTCAATTCGGCCATGGCAGCTACCCTCCCACGTTTCACGCCAACGGTTGGGTTTTCCCGACCACAGAGTCAGAGCGTGTGTTCGCCTGACCTGCGGTCTAAAACTCCCACGCTTAAAGCGTCTGCCAGTCACTGCGGCTCAAAGGGTGCCGCCATCTACTAATGAGGCACCAAAGCTCATGCGGGCTAGCTCGCCCTCCACTTACTGGAGTATGCATTTTTCTTGACAGAAGAGAAACAAAACAAAACAAAACTATACAGATATAAATAACAAATAGTTCAAATGGCTCTGAGCACTATGGGACTTAACATCTGAGTCATCAGTCCCCTAGAACTTAGAACTACTTAAGCCTAACTAACCTAAGGGCATCACGCACATCCATGCCCGAGGCAGGATTCGAACTTGCGACCGTAGCGGTCGCGCGGGTCCAGACTGAAGCGCCTAGAACCGCTCGGCCACACCAGACGGCTCCATTTCAGTCGCTCAGTGTTAAAAATACGATGGGTTACGGGGATTCAACCAAAATTCCAACAGAATTGGCAATCTATTTTTGTGTGAGTTGTTAAGCTTTTCTTATTCGAAGAAACATCACCGTTTGTGAGTAACAGCTGGCTACATTTCTCTTGGTGACTGGTTTAATTGTACTTCTTTTGTCACAGTGTAATTTGCCAAACTCATCTCACAGCTGCTATTGCGACAGAATTCCGAAATGGAGTGCCTCATTAAACAAGTAACTGGCAATGGCAGAGCTCAATAGCTTACGAAAAACCTCATAGTGTGGGTTTGCAGCAACATAAAAAAAGAAATTTCATGTTTATTTTCATACTAGGAAGCTCTTGTTGCGCTAGCTGTCGATAACTCTTAATAAATTCCAGTCACTGGAGTGAAATATATAAAAAGGGAAGTACTGATATATCGCCACAGATAAGAAAGTTCCATGTGTTTAAGAATTGGCAAAACACTCTCCTCCTTGTGTGCTATCATTCGCCAAACTTTCGCTTCGATGTCTCGAGCGGTTTAGGAGATATGAGAGATGTTGCGAGTATTTCAATCTCGCTGGCGTGAGATCGGAAGTGAGCGCGCTACATGTGATCTACTTTCTCGATATCGGAGGCAGATAGAGACCTCCTCCCAAGTCTAAACAAAAATTTCGTACACAGCAACATATGGTGTAATACGCACCAAACGCAAAATCATAGCGCCCCTAATTTTCGTTGCTACCTTTTTGAGTTTTGCGTAGTGTCTTACTAAAATGTGTACATCACAATAAGAATGGTCATTAGCGAGACGATGGGAACTTCGCCACGAAGCTTACATATAACGCTACAAGTAAGGCAAAAATCAAATATTTTCAGTGAATAGTTTCTGTAAAATCTTTTGAGGAAGACAACAGGTTGCGCGCGCTTCGGTTCTGTCAGCGCAGAGCGTCGCCAGTCGCCGCGTGCGAAGTGTCGTGTACGCGTCGCAATATACGCTGCACCCGCGCGACACGTGCGTCTCAATTGGCGCCTAGCCTGACAGGTGACACGTACGTAAGCATCCTGTCTGTGTGCTTTCCGACGGACTTCGACATTTTCAGCAGGACAATGCGACACCCCACGCGTCCGGAATTGCTACAGAGTGACTCTAGGAGCACTCCTATGAGTTTAAACACTTCGGTTGGCACCCAAACTCCCCAGACGTGAACATGATTGAGCATGTCCAGGATGCCTTGCAATGTGTGTTCAGAAGAGATCTCCACCACGTCGTATTCTTACGGATTTGTGGACAGTCCTGCAGAATTCATGGTGTCAGTTCCCTCCAGCAGTGCTTCAGACATTAGTCGAGTCAATGCTACGTCGTGTTGCGGCACTTCTGCGTGTTCGGGGAGGGGGACGGGGGGGGGGGGGGGGGTTTCACCACGCCATTAGACTGTGTACCAATTTCTTTGACTCTTCAGTGTAGATATAAATGTACAGTAAAATGTGTGATACCAAATACCTCAATGAGAGTAAGAACAAAATAAAAATATCGGAGGCATTAATTTTCAACACGTCCTTGTACGTTTCCTTAAGATTCAAATGGTTCAAATGGCTCTAAGCACTATGGGACTTAACATCTGAGGTCATCACTCCCCTGGACTTAAAACTACTTAAACCTAACTAACCTAAGGACATCACAAAAATCCTTGCCCGAGGCAGGATTCGAACCCGCGGCCGCAGCAGCCGCGTGGTTCCGGACTGAAGCGCCTAGAACCGCTCGACCACAGTGGCCAGTCCTTAACATTCTTCCAGTACATGTTAGCATGGAAAATTGCTTCTTCTGTGATTTATTTCATGTGGTGATTCCATTTTGGATCTCTCCATTTTACGGAAGACACTTTTTCCATTGTTTTGTCGCAAATAGTGCAATTGTACAGCAGCTGATTACTTCGCCTATTTGTGCCCCAAACGATAAATTTATTTACGAGCACTTTCAACTATCAGTCACCCCACGATTCTCTGCAGATCTTCCTGTAATTCGCTAATCGTTTGGCGTTGGTACCTCCTTACTGAGAACTGGAGCATCTGCGAACAGAGATATGGAACTTTCGACATTCTTACTAGAGCATTTATATATTTTGAAAACAGTAACGGTCTCATCACACTTCCTTGTGGTATTCCTGAAGTTCCTTTACATATGTCGATTTTAGTCCGTTAAAAGTGGCGTGTTGATTTCTATCTGCAAGGATGTCTTGAATCCAGCCACAAATCTGGCCCGATACTGGGGAAGTTTACATTTTTTTTAAGAAAGGACAGTGTGGATCTGCATCGAATGCCTTCTTGAAGTTAAAGAACACAGCATTAACTGGGGCGCTGTTGTCTGCAGCGCTATGGATCTCAAGGAGAAACAGGGCGAGGTGATGTCGCAAGATCTCTCTCTGTTTGCGGAATTCATGACGTCAGCGATATAGACCTAAGACGGGACTGACCTGCGCGTTTTATTTCCAGTCGTTACTATACTAATGCTAGTAGAGCAGCATGTTCTGTCGTTCAGTCACTGTAGAATCTGACAGATATCTTGTCCGGTACCGATGCCTTTCCATTATTATGGGAGAGTCGCGAAGTATCGTCCGGCTTCAGTTTTTTGTCTTTACGGTGTAATTGTGGTGGTTAGTCGGATGACTATTCTCTTACGTCAAGCCATGTTCCACGAGTAGCTCAGTATAATGATTTTTATTTGTTATTTATAGCATTTAATTACATTTACAAGGCTTTTAGAAAGTGTTTTGCAGTAACGGCCATTTTCTTTCCTGTGATAGGTAATATTGGTTGTTAATGATACATTGTACTGATACTTATTTAATAATAATAGAACACATAAGCCTGGGAACTTGTTGTTGCTATTTCAGCTCAATTCACCGATATTTATCTCGCTGTTGTACAGAGATCGCAAATAAAACACAAAATACTATCCTCATCCACACATCCAACATGTTCCCAGCCTCTACACATGGTACACAGCACCCAGTCTTCTTCAATTGACTCCAAACACTTAATGCACTTTTCATTCTCTTCTATTGATACATTATTTCTGTAAATTCCATTTTTCTTCGCCGCTTTCTAACTGGCTTTCCATGGCACCCTTTTGCCTGTTTATTCTATTTTGGAACCTGACTTAAGTTCAGCTTTATTCAGATCTCTTTCAGACTATTTTTTCTGCTTTTATTCTCTTCTCTTCGGTGGCGAACTTTTTCTTTTCTAATTGTTCAAAACGCTTCAGTTACATGCATCGCGGCCATTTTGTTGGGATAACCATTCACTCTTCATTCCATTTTCCTCCTACTTTACTCTAATTTTCTACCACTTCAATTTGGAAAGCACTAGAAGGAAATATAATTTAAAAATTGAAATTACGAAGCCTGTCTGAAAAGTATCCGACGTTTGGCCAGAAAAAATATTTCGAATACCGGACGGGGTTGGGCCCCTGACCCACTTCAAAGTAGGCCCTTTGTGCTTGCACACACTTAGCCCACCGATCTTTCAGTGCTGGAAACACCTCTGGAAATAATCTTTTGGAATGGTGTTCACCTCCGTCGTCGTCTCTTCTCTACTGTCAAAATGGCTCTGAGCACTATGAGACTTAACATCTGTGGTCATCAGTCCCCTAGAACTTAGAACTACTTAAACCTAACGAACCTAAGGACATCACACACATCCATGCCCGAGGCAGGATTCGAACCTGCGACCGTAGCGGTCACGCGGTTCCAGACTGAAGCGCCTAGAACCGCACGGCCACAACGGCCGGCTCGCTACTGTCAAAACTGGATCCTTTCAGTGGCGCCTTCAATTTTGGAAACAACCAGAAGTCGCTAGGAGCCATGTCTGGAGAGCAGGGAGGTTGGCAAACGGCTGTAATCCCATTTTTGGCCTAAAAATTGTGGGTCAAGTGGGATAAATGTGGGGGGGGGGGGGGGGGGTTGTGATGCAGTTGCCAGCTTTTAGCCGTCCACATGTCTGGTCTTTTGCGACGAAATGCGTCACGGAGTCGCCAGAGAACATCTTGACAGCACTCCTTTGTCACTGTTTGTCCTTCCGGTGCATATTCGTGATGCACAATTCTATGGACATCCAAGAAGACAGTTAGTATCACCTTGATTTTGCTTCGCACCTGTCACACTTTCTTCGGCCTTGGAGACTCGGGATGCTTCCATTGTAATGACTGTCTTTTTCTTTCTGGGCCGTACCATCTCCAGTTATCACTGTGTTCAGAAACCCAGGCTTAGTGTTGGTGGTGTCCAGAAGGTCCTGTGCAACGTCCAAACGGAGGGCTTTTTGCTCCGGCGACAACAACTTGGGCACGAATTTCGCAGCCACTCGGTGCATTTTCAACTCATCACGCAAAACTGCATGTGCAGAATCTTTACTCATTCAAATCTTTTGAGCAATCTCCCGCACTGTCAAACGACGATCTGCCATCATCAAACTTTGCACCGACTCAACAACAGCTGCACTCCGAGCAGTTTGGGGCCTGCTAGAACGTTGGTCACTCTCCACTGAAGTGCGGCCATTTTTGAATCGGTTGAACCTCTCCTTAATTTGTGTTACTCCCATCGCATCTTCTCCAAACACCTGCTGAATCTTACGAATTGTTTCGCTTTGAGAGTCACCAAGCTTTTGGCAAAATTTGATGCAGTATCTTTGCTGAACACGTTCAGTCATCTTGAGAGAATGGGTAATCCGATGAACACGTTGTATTGCACCTCACTCAGCGACCGACAGGCAGCGACTGATACGCTGAAAGGCGGGGACAAAATTCACGCACGCGCAAATAGGTCTCTTCCTTTGCTGTGTACAGTGGCGCCGCGCTATCGTCTCTATTTTGCGCGGGAAAATCAAAGGTCGGATACTTTTTACACGGACCTCGTACTTCTGGCCAATACTGAAAGACAATCTTGTGGCTAAAGTGCGCATCATTTACGACGGTGGCCGAGTTTAGGTTCGTTCTGCGCATCTGACGTCACAAAACACAATCAGCCAATAAACAGAGAACGATGTTGCCAGAGCTCGACTGCAGTGCAGAGCACGGACAAGTGTCTTCAGTTTTAAAACGTTCAGTCATAAATAAAGTAATAGAACAAAAGCAATGTCTTGATAGCAGACTTTCTTTTATAGAAAGTTTGGAAAAAGCATTCTTTATACCAATTGCTTCATACGCTATTAATTAATTAAACCAAACAAGCAACAAGCCTCCTAATTCAGGCGATAGCAAGGAAAGGTGTTTGAATCATTCTCACGAACCGCTTTTTCGCAACAAAGAACAGCGGTAATTGTTTATATCTTATTGTACTTCGACGAAACGTGAGTAATTCATAGTCATTCCAACAGTGTTTGTCAGTATTTTGCGTGATATTTTAGAGTATTCCAGGAGCCCCATTGAAAGATGAGCTGCGTTAGCGTAATGGTGAAGGTGATTGGCTGCTAAGTTCGAACCTTATTCGTTGCTTAATATTTTCTTCATTTAAAAACAATATCGAAGTGTCTTACTTCATGAATTTTATTCGTTTGAATGTAGTTTTTTGAAATTTCTAGTGCTTTGTCTCTTCATTATAACCATAACAAGTTTTCGGTTTTTCTAATTTTGTCCTCCAATATTCTTTTCACAGCAATTAAAAACAATGAAAAGGCACACATACAATATTCATGTTATCAGTTTTGTTTGTATATCTTCTGTTCCGCAGTCGCTGTTTTACTATTCATATTGAGATATATTCTTTTGTGACAGAATTAAAAGTATTATTTAGAGCAGAATTTGAAATATATTCCTCTTCTGTAAGTGTAATAAGCGTTTTATTTAGACCAGACGCGTTTTTCTCTTTTGAAGCATCTTCAAAATGGTTCAATGGCTCTGAGCACTATGGGACTTAACATCTTAGGTCATCAGTTCCCTAGAACTTAGAACTACTTAAACCTAACTAACCTAAGGACATCACACACATCCATGCCCTAGGCAGGATTCGAACCTGCGACCGTAGCAGTCCCGCGGTTCCGGACTGCAGCGCCTAGAACCGCACGGCCACCACGGCCGGCGAAGCATCTTCAGTGGACAGTATTTTGTCTCCTCCATTGCCAAGTCACTTTTCGTAGTTTTGTGCTGCGGTAACACAATATTCAACGTTTGTGTCGGCTGATCAGTGTTTTAGCAAATAAATAAGATATCAGAAATGGAGCAACGAAATTAATCACTTACCTTAAAAACGGGTACTACAGGCGTCAGAATACCTTCCGTGCCCTAAGAGAGACAGCATCATCAAGCACTCAGAGCAGAGAAAGCGCTGAAGGGAGGAAGATATCCGGACCCCCAGTGTACATAGATAAAAAGCCTTGCTTCTGGTTATTGTTTACTTCTGCCATTTGGACGCGCTAAGAGGAGTGAACTGCCGATTCATCCCTAAGCGGCTGTAGTTGCTTTTCTATTCCTTGATCACTTATCTCAATATCCGCTGTTTCGGTGTTCGAGCGATGACTGAAAGGATGAAGCGTATTACAGTCTTCCGCGGTGAAGGTTTCGGTAGGCGAAATACAGTATTTCGGCCTTCTGTCTGCCATATAGCGTTTCGATACCAATATCATCAGTCTGATGTACCGTAGGCCTCTAGAAGAGCGTAGCGTTCCAAAGGATTGGAAAAGGCCACAGGTCATCCCCGTTTTCAAGAAGGGACGTCGAACAGATGTGCAGAACTATAGACCTATATCTCTAACGTCGATCAGTTGTAGAATTTTGGAACACATATTATGTTCGAGTATAATGACTTTTCTGGAGACTAGAAATCTACTCTGTAGGAATCAGCATGGGTTTCGAAAAAGACGATCGTGTGAAACCCAGCTCGCGCTATTCGTCCACGAGACTCAGAGGGCCATAGACACTGTTTCCCAGGTAGATGCCGTGTTTCTTGACTTCCGCAAGGCGTTCGATACAGTTCCCCACAGTCGTTAAATGAACAAAGTAAGAGCATATGGACTATCAGACCAAGTGTGTGATTGGATTCAAGAGTTCCTAGATAACAGAACGCAGAATGTCATTTTCAATGGAGAGAAGTCTTCCGAAGTAAGAGTGATTTCAGGTGTGCCGCAGGGGAGTGTCGTAGGACCGTTGCTGTTCACAATATACACAAATGACCTTGTGGATGACATTGGAAGTTCACTGAGGCTTTTTGCGGATGATGATGTGGTATATCGAGAGGTTGTAACAATGGAAAATTGTACTGAAATGCAGGAGGATCTGCAGCGAATTGACGCATGGTGCAGGGAATGGCAATTGAATCTCAATGTAGACAAGTGTAATGTGCTGCGAATACATAGAAAGAAAGATCCCTTACCATTTAGCTACAATATAGCAGGTCAGCAACTGGAAGCAATTAATTCCATAAATTATCTGGGAGTACTCATTAGGAGTGATTTAAAATGGAATGATCACATAAAATTGATCGTCGGTAAAGCAGATGCCAGACTGAGATTCATTGGAAGAATCCTAATGAAATGCAATCCGAAAACAAAGGAAGTAGGTTACAGTACGCTAGTACGCTTGTTCGCCCACTGCTTGAATACTGCTCAGCAGTGTGGGATCCGTACCAGATAGACTTGATAGAAGAGATAGAGAAGATCCAACGGAGAGCAGCGCGCTTCGTTACAGGATCATTTAGTAATCGCGAAAGCGTTACGGAGATGATAGATAAACTCCAGTGGAAGACTCTGCAGGAGAGACGCTCAGTAGCTCGGTACGGGCTTTTGTTGAAGTTTCGAGAACATACCTTCACCGAGGAGTCAAACAGTATATTGCTCCCTCCTACGTATATCTCGCGAAGAGACCATGAGGATAAAATCAGAGAGATCAGAGCCCACACGGAGGCATACCGAGAATCCTTCTTTCCACGAACAATACGAGACTGGAATAGATGGGAGAACCGATAGAGGTACTCAAGGTACCCTCCGCCATACACCGTCAGGTGGCTTGCGGAGTATGGATGTAGATGTAGATGATTGTCTGCGTGGCCTTTACGGCGGTGACAGAGGTTACAGCACAAACGGACCGTAATACTTGCACGTACGCCAGTATATTCGGCAGGGTTTTACTTACGTTCTGGGGACTCAGATTCCAATGAGGTAACAACCGCGAAGAAATGTGCAGCGCAGTGTTTATTTCCGTGTTAAACTACGATGAGCGGTGTCGATCGAGACAGTGAAGTCGCCCGAGAAAGACGCTTTGGGGGAATCAACAGTGCGTAGGTGCCCCGTTACGCAGGCTTTTCGATACGGTGCGTGCGTCACAGCAGTGGAGAAGCGTGGGGTGGTTCCCGGCGGCAACGCATTCCCAGATTCTGTGGCTGAGTCTGTTGTTGCCCTTTCCCCGCCACCCTCCCCACCTCTCCCACTACTCTCACAGCTGGCTACTCGCACGCTTGGTCCCATAAGTAGCAGAGAAGCGGCTGCCCCTGGTCATTCCGTATCTCATCACCTGCATCGCTGCCGGTGCAACAACAGCCCCGCCACTCACCACAACATCCGCCAGTCTCCACTGCTGCCATCTCCCGTAACAGGTAGGCATATGTCTCTGTTGCCAAACTCGATATCAACAACAGTGTCGCATCCTGCATCCTTAATAGTGGGAGATGTTCCAATGTGGCGTCCAACGCTATGTGAATGTCGTCTTAAAAGTTAAAATGCGGTACCATGGACGGAGTGTTACAAACAGGTACGAAGCTGTTTTCTGTAGTGGCTCAGTGTAATATAACAGCGGTACCGATCTTCTCCATGCCATTAAACTGGACAAGAAGTATTTAACAATAATTCATCCATTTTACTAGTTGTTGAGTTTCGTGGCTGTGGATTATATTATTTTAAGAAATACAAGCAGCCACCTTTCTTGTACTCTTTGTTTAAGCTAATCCGCGTTTCGGGCTTTCACCCATCATCACTTAGCTTAATACATATTTGAGTGTTCTGTTAGTACATCTTTACAACATCGACAGAAGGATGTTGTAGTTGTCCCGTGCAAAATAACAATTCTGTTTAGCTACTCCACTTCGCGTATTGATATTTACGATATATTTAGCGTGACCAGACGTCCGGATTAATCCGGACATGTCCTCCTTTTTAGCTCTTTGTCCGGGGTCCGGGCGGATTTTTACAGTGTCCGGTTTTTCCGCATAGTTGAGCGTAATACAGTTAAATTTACAATTCGCCCCGTTCTATTGCTCTTTCCTTAAATACTTGAACTATTGGCACGGCCTTCGTGACAAACACACACAAAGGCGCTGTTAGTAGCGCCAGGATCGTCGACGATATCGTTGAGCTACCTATAAGCGAATGCAAATATCGATTATTTAAAATTTTCGTTTCGTATCTCCGCTTTGTATTGGCTTGGTTTCCTGTAGCGCACGTGTGATTTGTGAGTATAATTTTTAACCGAGTGAGTTACGTAAAATATTTGGCTATGCCTAAACGAAAGTATACATTTTCTGATGTCCTTTCCTGCAAATATCCGGCTTTAAGAAAGGGAGAAATGAATTTGAAGCGGAATGTAAGATATGTGGAGCTGGAACGTATGTCTCAGTGGCCAATAAATGTAAGAAATAACTCGATAGATTAACTATCATGGTTTTATTTCATTGTTTCATAGTCATTCAGTTTATTTGTACTCGGAAGGTTAAAGTGCAGTTTACATATCGTCAGCTAGTGCTTGTATTGTAGATGTTGGTAGCGGTGCGTCGAATGAAGGGAGGTGAATGGTCTTACGTTTTTCGCTTTGTAAACAATTCCGTGTTATTGACATAAAAAAAACAATTGACGCCACACTGTCACCATAATCAATGTTTTTAATTTTTTTTATATTACTCAGTTAACCACCACCTGACCATCAGTAACAATTAACTACTAGTTTTACCGGTGATTCCCAGCAATCACGTGACTTGACCAAAGCTGACGGGTTGTATCCTCATCTGCAGTTGACCCGTTTGATGTGTCCTCTTTCTTCTTCCTTTGCCCTCCTTTTTGAAGCTGTTTGCCCTCCTTTTTGAACAATTGTATCTGGTCACCCTAGATGTATTGCTGTTTAGCTATACTTAACTTTCTACCCTGCTGCTCTCCGATTTTCGAGTCTATACATGTTACTCTACTTCTATCTTGCAAACTTGTGTGTGCCACATCTATAAACGCGAAAATCGGACAACAAGCGGAATAGACCATATGTACAACTAAACAGCAATGTATCGTAAATATACAATTCGTGAAATGTAGTAGCTAAACAGAATTGTTATTTTGCGCAGGGCACCTGCAGCATTATTAACTGCTGTCGATGTTGTAACGATGTACTGACTGAACGTTCAAATATGTATTACGCTAAGTGAAGGTGGGTGAAAGCCCGAAACGCGTATTATCTTAAAATGATTCAAATAGCTCTGAGCGCTATGGGACTTAACATCTGAGGTCATCAGTCCCCTAGACTTGAAACTACTTAAACCTAACTAACCTAAGGACAGCACACACATCCATGCCCGAGGCAGGACTCGAACCTGTGACCGTAGCAGCAGCGCGGTTCCGGACTGAAGCGCCTAGAACCGCTCGGCCACATCAGCATTAGCTTAAACAAAAACACATAAAAAAGTGGCTGGTTGCTGTATTTCGTAAAACTGCAAGAAGTATTTATTTGGTTAGAGATCACTTAGACAGGCCACCGCAAATTTATCCAGAACGGGATAACACTAGGTGAAATGTTCGCAAAGTTATAGCGGACTATGTGGCGATGGTTTGACGTACATAAGTACTTTGCAACGTTTGTAGCTGTCCAAATATGATGCTGATTTATTTGCCTGTAGCGCTGGAAATAACCTTCGAAGAGCACTTCAATGACGTATCTGCGGAACTTGATTAAATAGTAACTAGATAAAAACGCCGCAAACCGCTGTACCGATTTTAAGCAAATAGTAACTCCGGTACGGTTCGTGTGTTTATTATTATGACTTTCATACCATATGCTCAAAATGTTGACTTGAAGCGTTGATAGGCTGTAACGCGATTCAAGACAGAGAGTACTACACGTTGAATTTTATCTGGTCTTCGCAGTACAGGCCCGTGTTAATCGAAATTCCGTTTTCCACTTTGGCTCTTATACAAACACTGTCGTTCACATTACTACCCACAATTTTCGACAGTTTGCCATTTTCAAGTGCGTAGGCCTACCGTCGTAATTTTACAGTCACCCTGCGTGAGTGTATAGAAAAGTGCGTCGTCTATCATTCTAATATGTAACCGCTGTCGCAGTAAACACTAGCGAGAACAACATTCCACATTCATCAACGCTTTAAAATAACGTTATTGGCTTAGTAGCATACATACGTAAACTTAAAAACTC
Source organism: Schistocerca serialis cubense (assembly GCF_023864345.2). Classification (NCBI taxonomy): domain Eukaryota; kingdom Metazoa; phylum Arthropoda; class Insecta; order Orthoptera; family Acrididae; genus Schistocerca; species Schistocerca serialis. The sequence continues at coordinate 395,768,426 of NC_064644.1, read as the reverse complement.
ATAATATATCGCACAGAACATTGCTCTACCCGGGTTGATTCGATAGTGCGAATGTTATTCTCATTTCTAGTATTGATTCCGTGAAATGAGCTGTTGCTTTGAACAACAGTTGGTTTGAACAACAAATATATAATTTATAGTAAAATTTCCCTAAGGAATAAACATACTGGGATATATAGACCCCCAGGCTCTTGAACTAACCTCTACAGTAAATTCTTGAGTGAACCCCAGAGATAACTTACGTTACTTGGACTCGGAAAACTTTAGCTTCGCTTGATGAGTTGCCCCATAAAATAATACTGAGCGGTATTATGGAAAAAATTACGCGAGGAATGTTGGCTATGCGTGGCAATATCCGTTTGGCCAATAAAGAATTATTTAGTCGCTTCAGTGTTTTTGTGGTATGCTCCTCTCAGAAGAATTTGCAACAAAGTTGTAACCTCAAGACTTTAACAATGTCAACCACTTCTGTCTGCCTGTTGTCATATTTTAAACATATAACTACTGGGAGGAAACATCTTACAAGTTCTGAACTGCACATTGTGCATCTTTTCAACATTTAGCGACAAAGAGTTGGCTAGGAATTGTTTATTAACGTGCATATCGTCGTTGGTGTTGATACCTCTAAAAGAATACACACAGTCGTTAGTCTTATAACAGTAATTCATCTGCGAGACGTTTCGAACCACTGTTGCTCATCATCAGACTTCGAGGCATAAAAAATACTCAAATATTATTTACATTGCTAAAACTATGAATTAGATTATGGCTAGTTGAGATGCCAGCGTCTTCATTAGGTTCAGATCGTGTGTCTCCTACATGTACATAAATGTGCAGAGTTACAGCGTCACATAGGAAGGGTATTTGGCCTTACCTACCACTAACATTGCCAAATCCAATACCTTACAAGCCGACGCGGTAATATAAGGTATAAAGACCAGGAAAATAAGAAGGACGCCAATGTTGCTATTCCACGTTGAAATAGCACAGTTACCTAAGATGCTACTGGGTTTCTTGGGACTAAGCCAAAGACATACCGGTTCAGATAAGAGGAGCGGATATCCGAAGTATCTATAGTCGTAAGGCTGGAAAGCGTTTATAAGTCTGCTGTGAACATCATTTGATAAAACGGGTGGCCAGCTTACGTCGACTTTTAACCTAGCATAAAAATACTACCTTTGACACGAGCAAAGTTTATTCGTAAAAATAGAAACTGATAAATTACCATTTATTCAGCTTTCAACATGGTCTCTCTCTCTCTCTCTCTCTCTCTCTCTCTCTCTCTCTGTCTCTCTCTCTCTCTCTCTCTATACACACTATACAAAACACCATAAGAATTGTCACAATTTCACTAGGAAGTCAAGCGATTCAAGTTACAAGAGACGAAAAATAATCTTCATTCGAAAAGACTATACGGATAGTATCCATGTCCTGATCCGCTCTGTCCAAGGTCTTCGGGAAGTTTCCTTTGGTTATCAGCCAAATGTCTGAACCGGCAGTCCGTTCCGAAATATTCCCGGTTGGAAACCCTTTGTCGCACTCCTGCTCCAGTGGAGAATTTCGCTGAAAAGAACAAACTTCAGCATTAGCTCGCTCAGATCTCATGAGTAAGAAACGGGAGATGAAAAAAAAAAAACTGTTGCACGAATTGCGAAAAAGCAATGGCTTTTACAAGACAATGGCGTCGTCGTCGTTACTACCCAGTACGTAAGTCTTTGAAGGACGTGGTATATCTTTGAAGGGTTTTCCTGCTCATAAACCTATTACCGAAGCACCTCGCGTTTTTCGAGAATGTCATTTCGGCTTTTCTGTATTCATAAAGAGTGCGTTTAGGGGTAATACGTGGCTGTCCGTAGCTGTTGTAACTGGTTCGCAAGCTGAATATGTCGGTTTGGACGTTTTGACTCGTAATGAAATTTATCTTGGATGGGATTTTCTGAGGTAAGAGATACCTAGAACTATTTTCTATACTTTTTAATAAAACCAGTTTAGAGAATTATTCGCAGTTGTCGATAGCTATTGCGTACCAAAACCAGCAGAGTAATTATTCTATAAGAATCAGTAATCCTGACGTAATTTAAAAAATTCTTTATAATGTACCTCGTCGAAACTGATGGCAAAGTTAGTTCAAAACGTAATCGATCGTTACGGAGGTTTGTCGAATTTAGTAACGACACTAGGGCTACCATAATGAGTTTGTAAGGGGAATGAAAATTTAGTTCAGTTTCTCCATGAGAAATCGAGAGGTCAAGTCATTTAAAAGAAAGTCATTCATCGTATGCAACTGTTCAGATTGGAAAATACGTAAACAGATCCTAGTAACCAATGTTTCTTTGAAAATAATCACGCATTTCAAACTTTCAGACCAGGTAACGGGTGCTGAGTACGGAGAAAGTTGAATCCGATCTGACCCAGACCTCCTGAGTCATGCTTCCAGTCGCTTCGCGGAATCCCTCAAGGTGACAGTCACGGCTGGTCCTCAGTCGAGGCCACGGTCCTTCTGACGCCCCAGCCGATGCCACAGAGTCCACTCTGCGATGATTTCGTCTCGATGCAATGTTGGTTGCTGAAATAGCTACCATCCACAATTGGACTCTGAACTAGTATTTGTGAGGGACGCGGTTTGAAACCCCAACCGGCCAAACTGTTTAAGACTTTCCGTTGTTTACCTAAATCGTATTTTCGACACGCTCACGTCCGGTTTACTTTCCCGTATCTTAACAAGTAAAACCTTTGTCGCCAATGACCTTGACGTTGGCGCCAAGTAAAGATGCAACTTTCCTTTCTGTCTTTCCTTCGTGTATTGCGAATAAGTCTCATGACAACAGTTACAGAAAGAAGGTCAGATTCGGACGCATACAGCTACATTTTCTTCTTCACTCTATGTACGAATGGAACAAAGAGGGAAGACTGTAATTAATCTAAGACGTAGTTTCTCGCTGCGTATACACACTAGCTCCCATTGTACAGTGTGTCAAAAATGTTCCTGTACTCCAAGATAAAAACAAAATACATTACATCAGAGCACTTACGTATAAAAACTGTGTATCCGGTGGACGTGCACCGTCGTTCCTTACACAGAGATCTATGTGTGTCATTGTCTTCCTTGACATTTTACGGAGCATCTCAGGATTTATACTTCGAAAGGAGTCCTCAATACTTCTGAATAATGTTTCTTTAGTCTTTTAGCGACTTCGAGTCGCAAGTGATTTCAGTAATCCACGTAATGAGTTTTGTAGAGTTGTAAGATCCTGGCTTCGTCGTGGCCATGTCAGTGGGGCTGGAGATGTTGCTGAACCACCCACCCAATCCAGTGGCCCCTCAATTGCTCGTCAAGGATCTCGACAACTGAACTGGCAAATGTGCAGTAGTTCCGTCCTGCTGTACCCATGATTCCTATGCATTTGAGCTGGGGTTTAAACTATTTTTGCAACATGTCCAAATTAGAATTTCCATTCTCGTAATTTTCTTGAAATATGTAGTCCGAATTGGTATCATGATGACAACTCAGTATCATGATGACATCTCAGGTCATACCAAAACATGAGACAAGTTCCGTTTTCTCTCTTCCTTATAGTGGAAATTTTCCTAGACAAGAAAATCTCATTCCTCCAGTGTGAACTGTGATATATAGCACATGCTTCAAAAACTAACACTCTTGAGCCAGACTTAGCATTTGGAAACTGTTCTAATGGAGAGCGATAGGCTGCAATTTGCTGCTCTTTTGCGACTTACAATAATGACAACAATGATACTTTTCATCGGCATCAAAGCAGTGACACCAGTAAAACAACTATGTATTTCCCCAAAGAAAGTCAAGAGGAGTAAGAGAAGTTCTCGGACACCTGTATATGTTGCGGTGGTGTTCAGTCCAAAGACTGGTTTGATGCAGCCCTCCATGCTACGCTATGCTGTACAAGCCTCTTCATCTCCAAGTACCTACTGCAACCAACACCTTCTGAATCTGATTACTGTATGAATCTCTTGGTCACCCTCTACGATTTTTACCCCCCCCCCCCCAACCAACTCCACCCCCACCCCACGCTTCCCTTCAGTACTGAATTGGCGACCTCTTGGTGCCTCAGAATGTGTTCTACCAACCAATCCCTTCTTCTAGTTAGGTTGTACCACAAATTTCTCTTCTCCCCAATTCTGTTCAATACCTTCTCATTAACTACGTGATCTACCCATGTAACTTCAGCATTCTTGTGTAGGGCCGCGCGGGGTAGCCGTGCGGTCTTGGCCGCCTTCCACGGTTCGCGCGGCTGCCCCAGTCGGAGGTTCAAGTCCTTCCTCGGTCATGGATGTGTGTGTTGTCCTTAACGCAAGTTAGTTTAAGATAGATTAAGTAGTGTGTAAGCCTAGGGACCGATGACCTTAGCAATTTGGTCCCTTAGGAACTTACCACCACCATTCTTCTGTAGCACTACATTTCAGATGCTTCTATTCTCTTCTTGTTTAAACTGGCTATCAATCACGTTTCGCTTCCATACATGGCTACACTCCATACAAATACTGTTAGAACAGACTTGCTGACACTTAAATCTATACTCGATGTTAAGAAACTTCTCTTTTTCAGAAACGCTTTTCTTGCCACTGTCAGTGTGCATTTTATATCCTCCCTATTTCGACCATCATCAGTTATTTTGCTTCCCAAATAGCAAAACTCACCTACTACTTTAAGTGTCTCATTTCCTAATCCAATTCCCTCAGCATCACCTGAATTAGTTGGACTACACTCCATTATCCCCGTTTTGCTTTTGTTGATATATGTATATATGTAACAGAAATTATGTTATAAACAGTCTTGCGTTTATTAGACTTAAATACGACGAAATAATGTACAGCAATCATGTTATGGATGTCTGAAGCCCCAACGGACGATTCACATATAACTTTAAGGATGATTACCACCCAACAGAAGCACACGCATATTCCTTAAAATGCTGTAGCAACGACTGTTAATATCTGTATCTTTAACGATTTCGTGATAAACAGGTCTTTTTCATTATACACGGTGGTTGTTTAAACATGAGACAACTAAATATCTCGACAACACCGCACCGTACGGAAAAAACGCTCTAGGAGAAAATGTTAGTAAAGGGGACATCTATCTGTGCTACAACTGGCCACCGCCTAACCAAACCTCCTGCGTGGGCGGGGTCAACTTTGCCTGTTTCTTGAATTAAGGATCGCCGCATTGGATTTTATTTTTTATTTACGATCTGTAAATGTAAACCTTTGTGTTGTAACGGTTGATATTTATGTTGAAACTTTACTTTACTTTTGCAAATTTGATTATACAGTGCAGCATGGTTAGCCGTTTCAGTGTCTAGTTAGAAATTACGTTTAGCGTGATGCAGGGACAATGACGTGGATGTAATAGTTTTCTGTTCCCTTTGGGATGCTTGATTTTGGTGAATCCCTTTGACTGTCACTTGGTGTGCTTGATTTCGGTGATTATGCATGGCAGTTCGCGTGTCAATATCACTGAATGGACATTTTACCTTATTAGAATGGTTGTGGTTTGTTTTTCGCCGGTATACGCGTAACGGTAAGAGCAGGAGTTACAGCGGTTGGATCAAAACCACGTCGAAATAAGTGGACCGAAGTAAGTATTCTGATGGTTTGGGGACTCACCATAATCAATCCCTTAGGGAACAAAAAATTACGTTACCATAATACAAGTAACTTATTTGTGAGAAATGTCAATGTCTAGCCTTATTATCTGTATTGTACGATCACATTTGCAACGCTCGAGTAACCTTTGAACATCAGTATTTACATCGTTAACGAAATGTGGAATCAAATTCGTCGGTTCTTAATTGCAAGAAGGAATGTACTTGAAATTTGCGATTACAGCGTCATCCACCATGAATGGGAAACAATAGTTTGAGTAAATCGTACGTATTTTTGGCGTAGAATCCAAATGTATAATAAAATGGAAGGTTTTTGTTTTTAAAATAAAAGTTGACCCAGCCCACGGGAGGTGCGGTTAGAAGATGGCCAGTTGTATCACAGACAGATGTCCCCCAACTAAGATTAACATTCCACTTTGAACATTTTTTTCGTACGATGCCTCGTCTTCGAGATACTTAGTTGTCTCAAGTCAAAAACATACACTCTGTAGGAACAAGGCCTTATTAGTTTATGGATGAAGCATAGACTCGAGGGCTGTGCCTAACGTCCAGCAAACACTCACGAGGACGCTGAAAGCTACGCTGCGTCATTGACGATATACGAAGAGATAAACGTCTGAATGTACGATATTGGTTACCCTTTCCTCACGCCATATCCAGTTAATAGGCCTCGGCTTCTAACGACTTCAACGGGATATTACCCACAGTGCGTGTAACGGAATACCGCGACTGGTAATGGCATTAGTACTTACGCTCAAACTTAGGGCTAAAAGCATCCGGTACTGCCAGCTGAATAATACAGACATCGTTACGTTGCTTACAGTATGGAATGTTGCCTGAATAATACTGACATCGTTACGCTGCTTACAGTATGAAAAATACGGATAGCATCTATAGTAGCGACAACATGACAAAAGATATCTTGGACCCTTTTCTGGACTTAGTCTGCAGAACATGGCCAGATGGTCAGAGGACACAGCTGTAATAAGTAAGTGCGAAAGATCTACCAAATATACTGAGATTAAACGTTTCAGATCTCACAGTAGGATGGAAGCATTACAAACCTCAACATCCAGAAGAGAGCAAGAAGACTGGTCAGCCTCATATCCAGAAGTGGATGGACGATGAAAAAACGTTTCTGGCAAACCACCACTCCTCTATCGACACCATCGTTATAGAATTCCGAATAATGTGACTGTTTTCCTAACATCAGGTACTGCTCTGTGTGAATACAGGATACTGAATTTCATTGTCGAATAAAAGTACGCATAAGCCACGCTGAATACTGACAGTTCCAGGGGCATTGATTTAATTATGTTCCCGCATAAACAAACGTGCACTCCAAGACGAAAAAAAAGACAAATCACGAAGGAATTATCTGAATGGGACGGAAATCAGTAGATCTGATTTACATGCACAGACTAACAAATCAGTACACAGTTTCAGAAAAATTGGAGATTTATTCAAGAGAAAGAGCTTCACAAATTGAGCAAGTCAATAACATTTGGGTTTTCTGCCAGAATTATGCAGCTTGGCATTGATTCATAGAGATACTGGATGACATTCTGAGGTATATCGTGCCAAATTCTGTCCAATTGGGTCAATGGATCATCGAAATCTGGAACTGGTTGGAGAGCACTGCCCATATGCTCCAAACGTGAGATTGTGCGACCTTGTTGGCCAATCTAGGGTTGACAAGCTCGAAGACAAGCAGTAGAAACTCGCGCCGTGTGCGGGTGAGCATTATCTTGCTGAAATGTAAGCCCAGAATGGATTGCCATGAACGGCAACAAAACGGGGCGTAGAATATCGTCAGCGTACCGCTGTGTTTTTGGGTGATGCAGGTGGCAGGAAAGGGGTCCTGCTATGAAAACAAATGGCGCTCCAGGCCATCACCTCTGGCTATCGACCCCTATAGCAGTCGACATACAGGTTGGTATCCCACCGCTGTCTGGGGCGTCTACAGACACGTCGTCACTGGTCATCGGACTCAGTCCGAAGCGAGACTAATCACTGAAGACAATTATACTCCAGTCATTGACATTCGAGGCCAAAGATGTGTCTGGAGGCAACTCTGACGTCGGTGAGATACCAACCTGACTGTCACCAGACATACGGACCGCCAGCCAGGAGTGATGCGCTAGGGTGTCATTTCTTTCAATAGCAGAACCTGTTGGTTGTCATCCGCAGCACCCTGGCAGCACAAAAGTACGTCGATGATATTCTACGCTCTTTTGTTGTCCTTGGTGGCAAGCCATCCTGAATTTACATTTCAGCAAGATAATGCCCGCCTGCACACGGCAAGAACTTCTATTGCTTGTCTTCGTGCTTGCCTAACACTACGTCGACCAAGTCGACCAACAAGCTCGCTGGATCTCTCCCCAACTGAGAACATTTGGAGCATTGCGGGCAGGACCCTCCAACCAGCTCGGGAGTGAGTCGATATAACGCGCAGTTGAATAAAATATGGCATGACATCCAACATCTCTGTCAGCCAATGCCAAGCCGATTAACTGCTTGGATAAGGACTAGAGGTGGACCAACACGTTATTGACTCGTTCAATTTGTGAAGCTCTTTCTCTAGGTAAATCGTCCAATTTTTATGAAATAGTTATAATTTTTTTTGTCTGTACGATTACATCACAACTACCGATTTATGCCCCATTCGGATAATTCTTTCGTTCGTCGATGTTTTCCTTTTTCTTCTCTTAGAGTTATGTTTGGTTCTTGCACTGCCACATGTTTCTCATCCTCATCCTGATCTCATGTTCATGATTGGAATATCCGCTACAGCTGCACAGTTCTTTATTGACTGAAGTCCTTACACTATCGGGTTTCAGGATTCGGCCCTAACTGCAGGTATATCTATAAATAGAATGTGGAAGCGCCCATGCCAAAGCTAGCTTAAAAAGATAAACATCTGGTATATATGGTTCATCAAACTGAACACCCAAAGCTGCCTGCGCCACGAGCAACGCTAGTCATCATACTTATCCTGAAAACGCCTGCGAGAGGGCACGGAGTGAACCGAGGCCTTTCTCTCGGAGTGAACGGACCAACCGATAAAACGTTTACATAGCGTTGTTATTGGAAGCCAGCACTTATACAGTGCGCCAGTGAGTTCCGTCTGCGTTATCTGCATCCCGCCTTCCAATGTCAACGCTATACAAGAATTTGATCGCTTGGTCCTTTACTCTGTGCCCTCTAGCCGGCACTTTCAGGATAAGGGTGGTTTACGTCAGTTACATGAGAAAGGTGCTTGTTACGCGGTCAGATTTGGGTAATCAATCTGATAAGCCATGTACGGCAGATGTGTTGCCTTGTAAGTTAACTTTGACATGGACGCTTCGACCTAATATACGAAGACCTGCTGAAAAGTAATGCCTCCGAATTTTTTATGTAAAAACACTGAAGGCTTTTTAAATAAAACAAACATTAACAACATTCTGCACCTTTATTCTTCATGTCTACATATTTATTCCTCAACATACTCACCCTGGTAACGAAAACATTTCTCCCACAGAGAAACCAGTTTGTTGATACCGTCACTGTAGAATGACGTTGTTGATGGAGCTCACCTCTACTTGCACCACTTCTTCACTATCAAAATCAAATCATCAAAGGTGTTCTTTAAGCTTTGGAAGCAGATGAAAATAGGAAGAGGCCGAGTTGGGACTGCATATGAATGATCGATGACAGTTACCGAAAGCGTCAGATTGTTGCAGATGTCGCAGCGCTCGTGTGTTGTCTGGCAATGTCGTGCTAAAAAATAAAAAAATTAAAAAAAAGTTCTCCATGTGTCAACACACTCGTAGAATGCTCGAATGCTAGACTCTATTATAGCATGCTGTTTCTCAGGCATAGACATAGTTAGTTACACACCGACATGTCAAACTCTTCAATTCCGAGCACTATAGCGGCAGACGGCTGCAAACATGTAGACATGAATAATAAAGGTGTAGAATGTTGTTAATGTTTGTTTTATTTAAAAAGCCTTAAGTGTTTTTACATAAATAATTCGGAGACATTACTTTTCAGCACGCCCTCGTATTTACAGATACCCCTGAAGATGGGGTTGAGTCCCTGAAACCTGGTAGTGTAAAGGCGTCAGTCAGTAACTAACTGTACAACTGTAGCGGAAGTTTTAATCACGAACATTCTTATGTCTATCTCACAAAAGCCAAGATCCTGATCATATCACAAATTTCAGCTGGAAATTGTTCGTCATATTTGCACAGGTGCCTGACTTTCGTGCAGAATTGAAAGTAAGACAGTCTCTAACGTGAAGGTTTGGGCACTAGAGAAGTGGTATGTTATCAGAAACAGTAGTGATGAGTTTCAGCCGCGCGGGTGGCCGCGTGGTTAGAGGCGCCATGTCACGGATTGCGCGGCCCCTCGCGCCGGAGGTTCGAGTCCTCCCTCGGGCATGTGTGTGCGTGTTGTTCTTAGCATAAGTTAGTTTAAGTCTAGGGACCGATGACCTCAGCAGTTTGGTCACATAGGAATTCACACACATTTAAACATTTGATGAGTTTCCGTAGAGGTAGACAAATAAAACTATTTATTACTCCCCAGGTGAGCCTCAGCGATTGTAGCAATACATAGGGCTCTGACCTAGGATGTGTTGCAGCGGTCAGTGCGCCAACGGAATGTCTTCGCGGAACAGAATCTCGTCTCACCAGTTATGTAGGAAACTTTGCTGAAGCGATGACGTAGTTCGAGGCCCGCAGGGAGAACCGAAGTGAGAAATACTTTATTTATACAGTGGCTTTACTGTCTGCTGGGTTCTCCGCTGCACATGGATCTTTCTACAGAGAAGATTTTCATGTCGTAACATTCTTTCATTAAATTATTCTGCCAGCTTTACGTTAGTAACTAGCATTACCAAACATAATATTGTAGGCTCGCTGGACCTGTTATTAGTGATCCCCCTTAAAATAGCAGACTGGTCGCTTTGAAGCGCTGTAGATGAAAGATAACTGGTAAATTTGTGTTTCGTAAATTCTGTCTTATGCAAAATACAGTTTCTTTCTTTTTATTCACCTAGATATGTTTCGGCACATATGTGTCATCTAATGTGGGTCAAATTTATTTCTGTATAATATAATACAAAGTTATATTATAACAAATAAGCCTTCGGTCACAAATATTAAGTCAAAATTGACCAGGTTTCGACGCTACTATGAGCGTCGTCTTCAGAATTAAACTAACTGTTCTAAAACATATTAGGTATATAATACATTAATAAAATTAAAGTTTGTACTGACTGGAAAGAGATGCAGTACTTACAAGTCACATTTTAAAAAAAATCTAAGCCGGAAAGGCGACGTCATGAATGGTTGTAAATAAGATGGCGAGCCGCTAAGGGCTGCTCGTACTTGAGTGAACAAGGGTTGCAACAAGACTGAGGTGCCCACGTTAGAAAGTGTAGGCAAGTAAACACGGTGTTGCTACGAGCGCCATCTAGTAGCCGCAGAAACAACTAGGCTACTGTACATTCAAATTGAGACACATGAAATCGTGATGCAGCTGATTCAGGCATAACGTAAGCACTAATAATAATAGGATGAAGTTACATATTTATCTGCTTTAAACAGAGATACATTTTGTAACGTAAAAAAAAAGTCAGTTATGACATACAAGAAAACAGCGAAGATGTAACAGGAAAACAACATTTCGATAAACTGCATGAGAAAATCTGAATCAAAGATCAAGCAATGGCTTTATACAATAGAAAAAGTTTTTATTTCGCAGCTGCAGCTGTTCGTTGAGAATGAGGCCATCATGATGAGAGAGATGTTTGAAAATCTCCAATTCCTCTAAAACATCTAACCTACGCCCCTTCTTTTCGGTATGCAGAATATTTCTATCGCCTATGGCTTTAGGCACGTGTCCAGTAATTAAGAGATGATCGGCAAAGGATGAATTTAGGGGACGGGTGCCGTTCTTTCTCAAAAGATGATATTTATATCTGATGATGAAAGCACGTCCAGTTTGCCCTATATAATAGGAGGAGCAGATATCACAGATGATCTTATAAACGCCAGAAATTTCTGCAGGGGAGAGAATGGATTTCAAATTGTGAATGAAGTTTCTCTTCAGATTATTATTAGTAGAGAAGGCAACATTGCAGTTGTATTTGTTGCGAAGCATGCGCTGGATCTGATAGGAAATGGGTCCTATGAAAGGAATAGAAAAACGTTTTTTTGGGTTAATTTCAGTGCATGAGGTGTTGAGCGTGGTAGTTCTTGCAGTTTTCTTTTTTAGGATATCGTCCATTATGTTAGGCGCATATTCATTATTGACTGCTATGGTTTTAAGTAAATTAATCTCCTCATTAAGTTTTCTGTTGAAAGTGGTATAGAGGTGGCTCGGTGGACGGCAGAGTGAAAAAAGGCCATTTTTTGAGACTGTGGATGAAAAGAGGAAGCAGGCACTATTTGGTCAGTATACGTTTCTTTTCGAAAAATATTGAAAGTGATGTTATTGTCTTCTATTGTAAGCGACAAGTCTAAATAATGTAATTGACGGTTTTCGTTTTCGAGTTCAATGGTGAAAGAAATTTTTTCATGGAGGTCGTTAAAAAGTTTATATTAGTTTATCTACTACTGAAGGCATAAAAGACATTAAAAAGGTGCATTTTGTTCGGTTTGTTTCGTTGTTCACCTGAAAATTATATGGTCCAGTCACATTAACGTGACCACCGCCTTTGTTCGACGTTAACATGCAATAACCGCTCACAGACGGCAGGGGGAAGCACTAACTGTAGAGAAGGGTACGTAAAGCATGCCGGGGGGACGCGAAAAACAGTGCAATCGTTGCAATCGAGCTATCTGACGTCCAGAAGAGCTTTCTGGCCAATTGTGGAACATTTCCGAAACGGTTAAACTGTAAACAGTTCGCGTACCGCCGTGGTTAAAGTATGGCAAAATGGCGCTATCCAAAACCGTTGCCGAGGCAACTGTGGTGCACCACGGGCCTTAGGGATGAACTACGGCTGCGGAGAAGTGTACAGTGAAAAGACGCGTAACTGACCACCAGGCGAACCAAGGGACTACCAACAGTGTCTCTTCAACGACCGTTCAGCAAACGTTGTTGCGTATGGTCCTCTGCCTCAGGCTATTCACTGGCGACGAAAGCTGGAATTTGCACGCCAGTAGCGCAACTGGACGCCCACTGAATGGCGACAGGTGATCTTTTCAGATGAATCACGTTTTATGCTCTGTCGGACGCATGGCCGTTGGCGTGTACTGCCCTGCAACGATCGTCGGGGAGATCCAGGCCGGAGGAGGAAGTGTTTTGGTCTTGGGGATGTTTTCGTGGCACTTTCTGGGTGACCTCATTCTGTAAGGCACGGTTGATCATCGTAAGTATGCATCTGTCTTTGGGGCCTTGTCCACCCCTATATGCATTTTGTTTTTCCTCAGCACGATGACCAGCAGGACAATGCAATGTGTCACACATCTCGCAGTGTACGTGCGTGGCTCGAAGAGCACCAGGGTGAGTTTACTGTACTCCCCTAACCACCGAACTCCTCGGATTGAAACCCATCGAGAATATATGGGACCACCTCGAGCGGGCTGCTCGGGCCATGCATCCTCAGCCGATATATCTAGCGCAGCTGGCCACGACAATGGAGTCGGCATGACTCCACATCCCTATCAGTATCTTCCAGAACCACATCGACTCTCTTCCTGCAAGTCTCGCAGCCGTCTCCGCTGCGAAAGGTGGTTATTCAGGTGTTTGACAGGTTGTTACATTAATGTCACTAGACAATGTTTAACTCAGAGCTCGCACGGAGGATTTACGAATTCATTATTCCCACGTGCTGCTCGAGAGCGGAAAGGTAGACAAATGTTCTAAAACTGGCTCTATGCACCCTCCGCCCAACATCTAAGTGTAAATCGCAGAGGAGGTAACCATGTAGAAGTATCACTGTTGAAATGACGCGCCATCCAGCACTGAACTCTGCAGACGCACTTCTTGCCATCGCTTGGGTCGTGACTCGCGTTGGGAAAGGTGCAGAAAAACAAATGAAGGGCGGACAACGCTTGCTGGCCATTGTCTCGTTTCTTGCCGCTGCAGGTGTAGCAGAACGATGCTTTGTTAGCGCCGATTTGCAGACCGAGGGCCTCCAGACCCGGCGCATCCAACGCCTTCACCACTGAGCGGAGTCTAATAAGACTATTTTAAATACACAGTGTACCACAGTCGAGGCTCCGTAAGTGAACGTGCAATGTTGAACATTTTTTATGTGGCGATTCCATTTTAATTTGTTCGTAATTGCCATTCCTAGGTACTTAGTTGAACTGACGACTCTTAAATTTGTGCTTTATCGAGTAACCGAAATTTAACCGAGTTTACTTAGTATTCATGACCTTCCTGACAGGAAATCACGCATGAGGCGCACAACTAAGGCATACTCTATACGCACGTTTTTTAATTAGAAGCCGCTTTTCAGGCACAGCCTGAAAAGCCTATGGACAAACGTAATCTACCGCATGGCATTTGCAACGACTCTTTGTTGCACAAAGAATGAGGTAGAGAAACATGTCTAATGTGCCCGATGTCGACCTATTTTCGTGTCGTCGGAAAAGAGTCTTCCGTTCACAGAAATCTATCAGGAAAACGAACTCATCACTCTTAAGACACGACCCAGACAGAAGCTACATAATGTTTTTCTCACTCGTGCTGTCATCTGGGTTGGTTGAGTACATCCTCACAGAATCGTGTATTCTACGTTGTTGAAGGCGTGTTGTATAGGAGTGTTCAATTCTTTATCTCTAGAAATGGCAACGCGTCATAGCAAAATTTTGACTCTTCTTCTTCTAATTGTTTTAGGAGGTGTAATAGGCTTGCTGCCTTTTAATATTTCTTAGCCTAGTTCATTTTGAATTAAAAATCGACGCTATCAACTGGATACTTTTCGAGAAAAAATATTTAATACCCAAAATCACCGACGTGACGTTTTTGTTCGATTCTATAAACTACGCACTGCCAATTACTATGCGTTGTTGGTAGCACTTATTGTGTGTGCTGCTGCAGTGCAGATGTGAAACTGCAAGTGCGGCAACTTAACCACTAGTTAGTTCACTTGCCAATGAAGAGACGAAAGCTTATGATGGAACAAAGTGGGAGGTAGTTCCTACTAATATTAGAATTCCTAGAAGGCGTGGACAGCAAAATGTTCTTCGGGAGAATTTTGGTCCTCCGCACACGAATAGGTGTGATATTAGTGATTTTCTCTCGAATCTTTGGTGTTTGTTTATTGACAAACTCATTTGCAAACATAGGCGCGCATTGTGGTGAGATAAAGAATGGTCATTACCGTTATAGGAGCTTAACGTCATTGGGCGTGGCGTCATTTGGAATACGGGAAGCGAGAAGCGGGAGAGAAGACTACTACACGTGCGTTGTTAATGCAGGCAGGTTGCCAAATCCATGTGTTTAAATAAATATAATACAGTTGTTTATCAGCTATTTTTCCTTCTGATCGTTTTGCAACAGTATGAGCAAAATTAGAAATCTCTGCGCTATTACCTAATGCAAAAATGCTCTATATAAATGTGCGAATGTCGTTTACCACCGATTTCAGAAAGACAGGACAGCTATAGCGCAAACAGGTCTCACGCTGAAGAAGAACTGATCCTGTTAATGTGAATAATGCAAGGATATGACGACATAATTGCCTTCCTGAAGAATATGAATGGGACTTACAATATGAGCTTTTGGGGTTTCCTTTGAAAAGACAATTAAATGGTGACCTTTTGCCATCACAGTAGATTCCAAATTAGCATGGAGATGCAGTTGAGGTTGTCCGAGCACCTGTAAGGACAACGTTCATATAATCGCCAGATATTTATCCTCTTTAGAAGCATGTTTCTATGTGTTATTGTTTTTGGAATTACTCGCACATTATTTTTATAGCGTTTACAAAAGTTTTATTTCTACAACGACAGTAATGCTATCCGAAAACATACTTGATTCTATAACTAAGTAGCTGGAGCAAGAGATCGACGATGCGAGAAGAGAAGAGTACGCTGTCTGCCTTAAAAGCTTTGCCTCCGATTAAAATTAAATTAGATCAGTCGATCAACAAAGAGGTAGTTCTTGACCTAGAGGTTACTGCTAAACACGAGACAGACAGATTAGAAACCGATATACAACTGCTGAGGAGAGAAAACTACACTTTGAAAAAAAGTAACAAGTTCCTACAAGCCAAGTATTCCATGATTGTTGTGGAAGTAGGTGGATGTTCTTCTCCTACATCCATATGACCACTCTGCATTTCGCAATAAAGTGGCTGGCAGACTGTTCATCGAACCTCTAAGCCGGCCGCTGTGGCCGAGCGGCTCTAGGTTCAAATGGCTCTGAGCACTATGGGACTTAACATCTATGGTCATCAGTCCCCTGGAACTTAGAACTACTTAAACCTAACTAACCTAAGGACATCACACAACACCCAGTCATCACGAGGCAGAGAAAATCCCTGACCCCGCCGGGAATCGAACCCGGGAACCCAGGCGCGGGAAGCGAGAACGCGCGGTTCTAGGCGCTTCAGTCTGGAACCGAGCGACCGCTATGGTCGCAGGTTCGAATCCTGCCTCGGGCATGCATCTGTGTGATGTCCTTAGGTAACTTAGGTTTAAGTAGTTCTAAGTTCTAGTGGACTGATGACCTCAAATGTTAAGTCCCAGAGTGATGAGAGGCCTTTGAACCATTTTTTTGAACCCTCTCCAGGCTATTTCTCTACTATTCCACTCTCAAGCAGCTCAGTAGAAAAACGAACACTTCACTCTTTCCGTGCGAACTCTGATTTCTCTTATTTTATCACTATGATCGTTTCTCTCTGTTTAGGCGAACGCACATACAATGTTTTCGCACTCGGAAAAGGATGTTGGTGATTGAAATTTCATGAGTAGATCCTGTTTAGTTCGCATGTCACATCTGTGATTTCTGTCCCCTGTTTTGCGATAATACTAAACGAGCTGCCCTTCTTTGAACTTTTTCGATGCCTTCTATCAGTGCTATCTGATGCAGATCCTACACCGCACAGCAATATTCCAGAACAGGGCGGACACCGTAGTGTTAGCCGTCTCTTTGTAGATTTGTGGCGTTTTCTAAATGTTCTGCCAATAAATCGCAGTCGTTGGTTTCCTCTGCCCCCAATATTACCTGTCTGATCGCTCCAGTTTAAGTTATTGGTAATTGTAATCCCAAAGTATTTAGTTGAATTTACAGCCTTTAGACTTGTGTGATTTACCGTGTAACCGAAATCTAGCAGATTCCACTTAGTAATCATGTGGATGACCTCACACTTTTGATTATTTAGAGTCAATGGCCACTTTTCTTCTTCAATAAAACAACAAATTAGAAAATGTTTCATTGCGGGCTGGATAGAACAATATACGCGGTGACGTCACACGCGTTAGCCAATAACAGCGCGACCCCCCGTAATGGTCTTTGGGTCTAACTATTCACAAAGTATCATTAAACGCAGGTGGATGCGTGGATGGTAGTTTTACGACCTTTTTTTTACTGTAGTTAACATATCAATGCTCATAGTGTGAAGCTAGTTAGCTAGTTTCATGTCCCATGGATCATTTGTATGCTTAATCGTAATGATATGGAATGAGTCATTTTACATCTGTATGTAAATATGGGCACGTTGTAATGTTGTTGCTTTAATTTGCTCTGAAAGCGGTGCTGATAGACAATAAAAGCGGTTTAAAAGCTGTGAGCTGTCTGGGGAAGTTAACCTTGCATTACTGCGCAACTGTTTCACCAGGTATCCAGTCTAGCTTACCAAATTCCCAACCAGACTAACATTAATTATAATCTTATAATAGTCATACGACAACCGGTGATATATATATAAAAAAGACAATTTAAATAAAAAGAAGTAAATCAGTTTATATTTATAAATTTATTTTAACATTGATCATTGAAATTTCAGCATATTAAACTTGATTCATAACTAAACTGGTGCCTTATTTAGGATTGTGAAAATGTGAGTTTGTAATCTTACGGAACACATCAAATGTGGGGCCAAGATTGGGAGACTGCATACAACACTGCATTCATAAAATAACACACAAAGAACGTTGAAACATATGCAAGAGGAAATTAACCACAACTAACCGATTCAATTTTCACCCAAAGAAGCTACGTTCGTAGCGCAATCCTATCCGTCATGAAATTACCACACACTGGTACACTAAATTCATACTAACTCTCTGTGAAATCTTCCTGAAAAGAATAGCTGAGGGCTACTTTGATGCTTACATCACATGCTTCACGTGGTCAACTTGGTTTACACAAAGAGTGTAACTCCACAATAATTTTGGTAATTAAAATAAATTACATCGAAACGCAGTTTACAAAAGAAAAACCTCGAACTGGTTACTATTGTCTTATTATTAACCTGATGGGTCAAACAATTGTATAAGCACGTGGTACTGGTCTCACAAAGTACACCCCACGTGGGTTGAACATAAAGAAAATTTGCTATACTGAAAAATATTCTCAAGACGAGACGTTATAATCTCACGCACATTCGCATTTAAGATTGGTGATCTTAGTTAGAGTTACTGATCAACACTTGGTTCCACTTTACTCACAAAGTAGTGACAAAGCAACTACCGGAAGACATTCTGAACTTCACACTCGAATTACACTGCGTTGCAATTTAAGATAACATTAGATATTTTAGAGCTAAACCTGAAATAAAGGTGATTAAATTTTCAGTTAGGCTGAACTTAAGAAATCGATTGTCCTACGGACTTAGCAGACACGCGCTTAGTCGGAGATCTTACCACTTCAGACGCTCGCCGCGGACAGACTGACCTGGGCTCATACCAAGGGTGCTTCCGTATACAAAACGGAAGTGACCAGAGAGGCAGCTTCCTATACCATCATGACAAGGGACGGACAGGACCATACTAAGGATAGAAACCTCTTTGCTTTTAGAAAGCGTAGCTACCTGTTCCGACGTTGGTCCTACTGTTCTCTAGCAGACAGGCTTGTCTGCTACCATCCAGCATGCAACTAGAAATACATTTGCTCATTCATTCTTTCACACAGAAGGGAAGGGGGATGACAGTATCTTATCATATACAGTATATAAAAGAAAGCGGATGTAGGTTTCGTATGAGACTGTGTAACATGAATTACATATAAACTGTGTTTTAAAGTGTAGTAGTGTGACAGATCGTTCTTGTTTATGTGTAAAAGTAACATGTTTCACTGCTCAGTCTCCTCCCAGATAGCCAGAAACACCACAGTAAATTTAGAAGAGGAATTTATGCCGTAAATGACAACAGATTTAAGAAATTAACATGAAAGGAATCCAACAGAGACCTTTCAATGTCCTTGCCATTTACAAGTGCCTTTTTTCATGCAGATATGAATTAGTAATTCCTAGCCACCGCCTTTTACACATTGCAATGATAGAAAATCTTCAAGGGAGTGGAAGGAGCTACCAAGGAGACACTTTTTCAGTTTATTTTCAAATTTAACTTCTCTGTCTGCAGACCTTATATATAATTTGGTAAGTGATCAAAAATGTTGGTGTCAACATTGTGCTCCATTTTTTGTACCAAGGACAACCTTGATGTGGAATAGCCTAATGAATGTCATATTTTCTTCTGGTATTATAATTATGTATATCATTGTTGCTTTTGAACTGTAGTGGGTTACTGACAACAAACTTCACGAGGGAATAATTATACTGTAAAGTAGTAGTCAAAATGATTAACTTTTTAAACACAAGTCTCCAAGAATCTCGAGGGTAAGCGCCACGTATCATTAATACAGGACGTTTTTGAGGACTGAAGATTTTCTTGTTGAAGATGAATTACACCCAGAACACTGTTCCATATCGCAGCCCACTAAGAACAGTGACACAACTCAAAAATGCAATACTTGAGCAAAATCGACATAAAGAATTCTATAAAACTTATGTCCAAGTATTAGAAGCGTCCTTTAAATTTCAAGTAAGTAATTTTGCCAATAAATTCCATTATAGTCTGTACAACAGTAAAATGAACCTGCAGTTCTATTCTCGTTGCAACTGAGGTGTTATTACGTAATTTTCAAAAAAACCCTTTTTCGTTTTTATTACGATCTCTCAGTGACTGCCACTTTTCCACCCCAAATTATAAATGTATATATAAGTACTTAAGTTAGAATAAAAAGGTTCGCAGGAAAGCTTCTGTAAAGTTTGGAAGGTAGGAGACGAGGTACTGGCAGAAGTAAAGCTGTGAGTACCGGCCGTGAGTCGTGCTTCGGTAGCTCAGTTGGTAGAGCACTTGCCCGCGAAAGGCAAAGGTCCCGAGTTCGAGTCTCGGTCGGGCACACAGTTTTAATTTGCCACGAAGTTTCATATCAGCGCACACTCCGCTGCAGAGTGAAAATCTCATTCTGGGTCCTATGTAAGTTGTTTCTATTTGGTATGGGTTCATTTGTTTCAAGTATATTTTGTACATATTGACTATACTGTAGAGCTTACTCTTGGAATTTTAGCGCATATTTTCGCCCTCTGGCCATCATCATAGGGAAAAACAAGGAGGTTTCTGCCATTATTTCTTGACCTGCAGTTGCCGCAAGTGGAATGCTACTTCGCAATACTTCGAGTAGCTACTGGGCTGCGCTGCGATATCTAATAGCTGGTGTCGTCACTGAAATGTACCTTGAGTTGTAGTTGGAAACACTGAGTTGTTTTCAGAAACGGCAGCGATGTTAATTCACTGCCACCACGTGTGGCAGGGATCGAGTGCATGTTAGGGTTTACCGGTCGCCAGGTTGTTCCCCCAACGCGGGACAGCATACCGATGCGTCGCCCGCTCACCTCGCAGTTTGCAGTAGCTGCCCACGACTTATTGTGTGGCCGGAGAGAGCCGCACCTCTGACCGGGTATTCCCCGGGATTGGCCTTGGCTTCACTTCTTGTTCTCTTGACGTCATCGTTGGAATTAATCAATTTTTGTGACCGTTACTACTGCTACGGCAGAGCTCAGGCGCTTCCATTGTTCCTCTTCTGCCTCGTCATGCTGTGGAAGTTTATTATCAACTACTCGCAAAAAGAGCTTTGCAATAGCCCTATCTGCGATGGAGTTTGGGCTTAGATTCAACGGCAGCAGAGAATGAAAGGCTAAGCCTTGAGAAACTGAGAAAGAAATTTACACTGAACAAAAACAAAACGGTAAACAAAGATGAAGGCAGTCAGTTCAAGAGTGCACATTTGTGAAATTAAAATCTGCAGCTGGATAACAATATCATGTTGCTACACCCCATGTATAGCCTGGAGACATACCATTAGACTTTATGGAAGTATCACACACACAATGCGAAGACAGCAAGAGCAGATACATGCGAGAACTATGACACAATCAGCTTAACGGTCATTCGTCTAAGTTGCTGACAAGAGAATACAGAAGAAGAAGAAGCAGAGAATACAGAAGAATAGAAAAGAAAATTGACGATCTCTTAGGTAACTACCAGTTTGCCTTTCGGAAGGGTAAGGATACCAATGAGGCAGAAAAGAAAAAAACTTAAGCAACTGTAGCTAAAGAAGTATCTAAATAACAGAGGCACGAGAAATGCAAAGTGACAACGACGTTTTGTTTGCAAATCTCAGAAGGTATTCACAGCGAGATTTTAGATTCTCAGTTCGGGAAACTGCAACCATAAGGCTGGCAATAATATTTCGTTAGCTGGCAAGAGGCGACGCATATACCACTTTGAACTATTTATTTTTGCATTTCACAACAAAGCATTTCAGTGATAGTTTGTGAAACAGCGAAATACTTAAGGGATGTTCTTAGTCTTCATATAAAGGTTTAACTAACCTTCAGTGTCACATTTGTATTCTCGAAATATTACAAGCTATGTAGATTAACATCTTCAGTCTCGACAAATTTGCTAATGGCATAGACGACAGAATTCACTCGGACGGAGGCTGTGTTATCCAATTTTGTATTTTTTTGCGTCATCAGTGTCCTTCATTTTTATTTCTAGTTGTTTGTTGAGGAGCTACACATACTCCATCACTTGTTTTATTCAGATGTCAGGCCCGTCAGTTCTTCTATTAAGTCGCCATAGCGTGAATATTCGTCCACAGTTTTCATATACAATGTTCGTAAATTTCTGGCTTATTCTTCCCTGTGTCCCTACTTCGAAACTTAACGATGTTCTGTTCTTTAAAGTAATATGATCGGAGACTTTTTATCCTATACTTGACGCTCTGAGCATCACATCTAAAATTTTTATTCAAACAATCTTTTAGCGACGGTATTCCATACGACTGTTATCCACAAATTTAAGCGTGCTTCCTTTGGAGGCAATAAATATTACTTCATGTAAATCGCTTCATAGCATAACCTCAGCATACACAACGAAACACACAAGGGCCACAGCTGCCTGTCTGCTAAAAAGCGCAAGGATTCCCACCGAAGCTGGGAAGCAATGCGCTATGCGCACGGCCTCCATTTCTAGTTGAACAGAAAAAAGGCATCGCGTGGGCGCACCTACACGGTCAGTAGGGATTCACCTTCGATTCGCTACCTCGTCATTAGTCACTCAATCTACCCATCTAATTTTAAGCATTCTTCTGTAGCACCACATTTCAAAAGCTTCTACTTTCTTCTTTTCTGAACTGTTTATCTTCCATGTTTCACTTCCATGAGAAGCTACCCTCCAGATAATTACCTTCAGAAAAAACAGTTCTTAAAGTTTGTAAATTCATATTCAGTGTTAACAAATTTCTGTAATTTCAGGAAAGCTTTCTTTGCAATCGACGAGTGTATTTTATATCCCCTTTACTTAGACTATCTTCAGTAACTTATTTTACTGCCCGAGTAATGATACACGTCGACTATTTTGAGTGCCTCTTTTCCAAATCTAATTCCTTCGACACCGCCTCATTGAGTTCGACCACATCCCATTACCCTTGTTTTACTTTTGTTGATTTTCATCTTGTAACCTGTTTCAAGAAGGAATGTTCAGTTGCTCGTCCAACAACCTTGCCTTCTCTGACAGAATTACAATGTTACCGGCAAACTTCGAAGTTTTTTTCTTCTGCTTCATTTAACTTTCAGCAATTTATCCTTGATTTCAGCCGGCAGCTGTGACCGAGCGGTACTATGCGCTTCAGTTCGGAACTGCGCTGCTGCTACGGTCGCAGGTTCGAATCCTGCCTAGGGCATGGATGTGTGTGATGTCCTTAGGTTAGTTAGGTTTAAGTAGTTGTAAGTCTAGGGGACTGATGACCTCAGATGTTAAGACCCATAGTGCTTAGAGCCATTTGAACATTTTTTCTTTATTTCTTTTTTGCTTGTTCAATGCACAGATTGAGTAGCATGGTAGATATGCTACAAATCCGTCTCACTCCCTTCTCAACTACTGTGTTCCTTTCATGTAATTCGACTACTGTGACTGCAGTATGGTTTCCGTACAGGATGTGGATAACCTTTCGCTTCCTATATATTATTCTTCCCATCTTCAGTATTTCACTCCCTGTGTTTTATCTACATCTACATCTATGTACATACTCCGCACGGGACTGTAAGGTGCATGCTAGAGGGTATCCTGTACCACTAGTAGTTACTTCCGTCTTTGTTCCACTCGCAAATAAAGCAAGGGAAAAACGACTATCTACATACCTCTGTACGAGCCCTACTTCCTCTTATCTTCGTGATCCTTATGCGAAGGGTACGTTGGCGGCACTAGAATCGTTCTGCAGTCAGCTTTAAATGCCGGTTCTCTAAATTTTCTCAACAGTGTTCCTCGAAAAGAGCGCCGTCTTCCCTCCAGGGATTCCCATTTGAGTTTCCGAAGCAACTCCGAAATACTAGCGTGTTGCTCGAACCTACCGGTAACAAATCTAGCAGCCCGTTCCCGAACAGCTTCGATGTCTTCCTTCAATCCGACCTGGTGGGGATCCCAAACATTCAAGCAGTGTTCACGAATTGGTCATACTACTGTCCTATACGCTCACTCCTTTACAGATTAACCACACTTTCCTAAAATTCTCCCAGTAGACCAAAGATGACCATTCGCCTTCCTTACTATCGGCCTTACGTGCTCGTTCCATTTCATATTGCATTACAACGTTACACCTGGATATAAAATCGACGTGACTGTCAAGCAGTGCGCTACTATTGCTGTATTTTGACATTACCGGATTGTTTTTCATACTCATCTGCATTAACTTACGTTTTTCTACATTTAGAGCTCGCTCCTGTTCATCACACCCAGTAGAAATTTTGTGACCCCGTGTACCACAGAATCATCAGCAAACAACCACAGATTGATGCTTACCTTGTCTGTCAGATCATTAATATATAAAGAGAAAAACAGCGATCCTATCACGGTTTCCTGGTGCACTCCTGACGATACCCTTATATCTGAGGAACGTTCGCTGTCGAACAAGGTAATGGGTTCTGTTACTTAGGAAGCCTTCGAGCCACTCACGTATCTGCGAACCTACTCTGTACGCTCGTACCTTTGTTAAGAGTCTGCAGTGCGGCACCGTGTTAAACGCGTTTCAGAAATCTAGGAATATGGCATCTACTACTTTCAGAAATTTAAAGAGCGCACTTCAGTCAACGTCATCAAACTCTTTCTCCAGATCTACAAATGCTATAAAGGCAGAGTGGCCTTTCTTTCATCTATCTTCTGGTATAAGTCGTAGGATCAGTACTGCGAATATAAAAAGTGTAATTAGGAGGCGAATGAACAAGCCGTAATTTGTTGGTTAGCCGAGATAAATTGTTTGAGGTCAGCCTTGGGTTTTTCCCAGGCCGGTAGCCGTTTCGTGGGAGAGCTGTCCACTGGGTGACGCTGCAATATACAGCGGCGGTAGGCTTTCCCGTGAGGTACACGGAACACGGGAGTCAAAAGAGGCTGCTACCTTCAACTGGGGCGACTGGAAGCAGTTAATTACTTCCCAAGAATCCACTAACGGCTAGAGGCTCTGAACAGGCCGCCGGGCTACGAACAAACACGCGTCACTGCGCATGCGTCACGCCGCAAGGTCGACAGCCGCAAGCTATGTGCAGGCGCCGGACACAGTGACGGACGGGGCAATCACGTGACTGAAACATTAGGTGTGCGATGTCTTTCACAACAGCCGACTCACACTTGAAGAGCAGGTATTCCCAGTATGCGTTACGATCAAAAGTATCTGGACGTGCCTACGTAAGGAGAAACTGACCACTAGATGTCACGACAGGTGGACCCGCCAGTATAAAATGAGGTGGGGAATAATGTATTGTCAATATTCAGCATAATGGTTTCGTCAGGAGATGTCAGTTACCTCGAACGTTAACTAGCCATTCATTGCCACCTGAGTAACAAATCCATCAGGGACAATTCAACCCTTCTAAAGGTGCCTAAGTCGACTGCTAACGTTCGCAGCCAGTGGTCTAGTGGCTAGCGTTGCTGCCTCTGGATCACGAGGTCCCGGGTTCGATTTCCGGCCGGCTCGGAGACTGGGTGTTTGTGTTGACCTCTTCGTTTCATCATCATTCATGAAAGTGGCGAGATTGGACAGAGTAAAGATTGGGAATTTGTACAGGCGCTGATAACCGTGCAGTTGAGCGCCCCACAAACCAAACATCATCATCGACTGTTAATAATGTGATTGTGAAATAGCAACGCGAAGGAACGAACACAGATAATACGTAAATCGAAGGTGGGAGGGGGGGGGGGGGGAGAAAGGAATGGAAAGGGAAGGAATTACTAATGTCAGCCGCATTGGGACATTACGCGATATCACCGGCGATAAGTGAAAATGTGTGCCGGACCGAGATTCGAACCCAGTACCACCTGCTTGTTAGGCAGGTGCATTAACCACAGCGCCACCCGGGTTCAGTGTTCATCACAATTGCTCGAACTTCCTCGACACGCCTCACGGCTGACCCACATTCCCACCGAGCGCTACCTATCTGTTGTCCCTGTCCATTTCCTCCATGCTCGCTACTCTGACAAGGGAACATCCCCATCGCACCCCCCTCAGATTTAGTTATAAGTTGGCACAGTGAATAGGCCTTGAAAAACTGAACACAGATCAATCGAGAAAAGAGGAAGATGTTGTGTGGAACTATGAAAAAATAAGCAAAATATACAAAGTGGGTCGTCCATGTGTAAGATAGGCAATATTAAGGGCAATGTGAGGCGAGGAGCGCCGTGGTCTCGTGGTTAGCGTGAACAGCTCCGGAACGAGAGGTCCTTGATTCCAATCTGCCCTCGACTGAAAATTTTGCTTTCTTTATTTTCGCAAAGTTATGTCTGTCCGTTCGTTCATTGACGTCTCTGTTCACTGTAATAAGTTTAGTGTCTGTGTTTTGCGACCGCACCGCAAAACCGTGTGATTAGTTGACGAAAGGACGTGCCTCTCCAATGGGAACCGAAAACATTTGATCGCAAGGTCATAGGTCAACCGATTCCTCCACAGGAAAACACGTCTGATATTTTGTATACGACACTGGTGACAGCATGTGCGTCACATGACAGGAATATGTTGTCGACCCACCTAACTAGTACACTTGGAGAATGGGTGAAAAGATTCTTCTACCTTGCCCGATTTAGGTTTTCTTGTGGATGTAATAATCACTCCAAAAAAAGTGATGAAAACATAAGAGTTTTTCACATAAACTGAAAATAAAAAGTTAAAATTTTCTGTCGAGGGAAGATTTGAACTGAAGACCTCTAGTTCCGCAGCTGTTCACACTAACCACGGGACCACGGCGCTCCTCGTCTCATATTGCCCTTAATATTGCCTATATTGCACATGGACGACCCAGTTTGTATATTTTGCTTATTTTTTCATAGTTCCACACAACTTCTTCCTGTTTTCTCGATCGATCTGTGTTCAGTTTTTCAAGGTCTATCCCACTGTGCCAACTGGTTCCCTTGTGAGATTCCCGCAGGAGGTCGGACGTACTTGTGCATCCGCACTGAAGAAGATGGGTCCATTGCTCATCTAGGCAAATCAGGTATATGAGTGCGTAACGTCTATTCTTTCGGACATGTGGGCAATCGATTCATTTTCTTCACTGCTGATGCACAAGTACGTCCGACGTCCTGTGAGAATTTCAGAGTAGCGAGCATGGAGGAAATAGACAGGGACTGCGGATAGGTGACGCTCGATGGGAATGTGGGTCGGCCTTGAGGCGTGTCGAGATAGGGCTGAACATTGTGTCCAGGGTGGTGCAGTGACTAACGCACCCGCCTTAGTAAGCAGGGAGATACATCACTATGTACGGCCATCCCTCCACAGACATTCAGGCATCTCACTGAAAGTGTCTCTAGCACAGTTCATGCCGTCACACAGGTGAAGGGTGGAGGCACCCCACTAATAGATGTCTGGAAACCTTTGATTAGTTAATATAAGTGTGCCCAAGTGAATACTGAACTGAGGATGTTTTAGTATCATGTTCGAACATGCCTTCCGGCAAATCGTATTACACCAGTGGTTCTCAGTCTTTGAGACTACATCGTTGCCCATTAAAATTTCAATACCATCAAGGCGCGGTATGCAACAAACGAAGTGTGCTGCATGCTTGGATGTGCAGCAGATTAGAATTTCAGCGTAACAGCACAAAGTAGATAGGGAAAAAAAACCTACCTTCAGTTTACAAGAAAACATTGCGCGGCGGATTTCTCATTGAGAAATAGCAACTGGAATGTTGTTTGTTCGTCAGAAGATGATGCAAGGAGAATCATCTGCCAGTACGCATTGGATGTCGACAAATGCAGGATCGTCCAGAGCCTGTCGAGACTACATTTTAAATTCTCACGATTTTATTGTTCCCGTTTGTCGGGATACCACGATCGTCATGCGAGTATGAAACCGGTGGGTCCATATTCAGAGGCATGCAGGATCAAAATAGATCCTCGCGAATGTTGTCGGGGAGGCAATTGTGTGGATGGTTGGGAAGGAAATCGGCCGTGCCTTTCGATGAACCATCTCGGAGTCTGCCTAGAGCGATTTAGGAAAATCACGGAAAACTTGAATCCGGATGGCCGAACGCGGATTTGAATCGTCGTCCCCTCGAATGCAAGTCCAGTGTGCTAACCACTGCGCCACTTCGCTTCGTGAGTTAACTCCAGACCCCTAACTACATCACAATGTTCGGCCATTCCTCCACAGACATTCAGGCATCTCACTGAAAGTGTCTCTAGCAGAGTTCATGCCGTCACACAGGTGAAGGGTGGAGACACCCCACTAATAGATGTCTAGAAACCTTTGATTAGTTAGTATATGTGTGCCCAAGTGAATACTGAAATGAGGATGTTTTAGTATCATGTTCGAACATACCTTCCGGCAAATCGTATTACATCAGTGGTTCTCAGTCTTTGAGACTACATCGTTGCCCATTAAAATTTCAATACCATCAAGGCGCGGTATGCAACAAACGAAGTGTTCAAAAATGGTTCAAATGGCTCTGAGCACTATGGGACTTAACATCTATGGTCATCAGTCCCCTAGAACTTATAACTACCTAAACCTAACTAACCTAAGGACATCACACAACACCCAGCCATCACGAGGCAGAGCAAACGAAGTGTGCTGCATGCTTGGATGTGCAGCAGATTAGAATTTCAGCGTAACAGCACAAAGTAGATAGGAAAAAAAACCTACCTTCAGTTTACAAGAAAACATTGCGCAGCGGATTTCTCATTGAGAAATAGCAACTGGAATGTTGTTTGTTCGTCAGAAGATGATGCAAGGAGAATCATCTACCAGTACGCTTTGGATGTCGACAAATGCAGGATCGTCCAGAGCCTGTCGAGACTACATTTTAAATTCTCACGATTTTATTGTTCCCGTTTGTCGGGATACCACGATCGTCATGCAGGTATGAAACCGGTGGGTCCATATTCAGAGGCATGCAGGATCAAAATAGAGCCTCGCGACTAGTGTCGGGTAGGCAGCGCAGGACTGTGCAGCCACTCCGCGCACCTTGAGTAAGGTAATGGGCTTGTTTGCAGCAATACAAATATCAACATTAATGGCTCTCATCCTGGGGTAATTACCCGCTGAGGGGTACAACGTAATTTTTTCAGGTGTGGAAGCAAAAGGATTCAGTAGCGTTTCGGTCACGAACTAAATTATTTTGAGAAGAGCGTTACTACCGTGTGGTTATAGTTAAAGAGCAGCTAATCATGAGGGTCCAGTGCGAGCTGCAATTATTGTATAGTAGCGAAACTTGGTAGATATGCTAAGACGTTAATGCCGTACCGATTTATATGGGAAAAAAATTAGTTCCAATTTTGGCCACCAGGTGCAAATCTGGCATCATACAGCATCTCATCGACGTCTTCGGTGCTCATATTGCACAAACTGTGTTAGTGGCGGTTAATAACAAAATCAACATTGTGGCTTTCTCACTTCTCTGAGCCTTTCTGCTTTCTGCCCTCGTCCCGTTCCTAATCCATAACTTATGGATTGCTTTCACAGCGCCAGATTTGCACCAGGTGGCCAAAATTTGAATTAATTTTTTTTCCAGCGTACATCGATCCCACATTAATGCTTTAGAATATTTACCAATCTGCGATGCCAATACTGGACCTCTGTGAGTAGCTGCACTTTAATTATAACCACCTAGTATTATCACTATTTCTGAAGACAGTAATTCTGATTACATAAGCTATCAACAATAACATTTTTTTTTCAAACAGTCGCATTAACGCAGGACACGATGAGGTGTAGGTTACAGCTACTGAAACAAATGTTTGAACAATACCTTCCTGACACTGTCCATCCACTATACACATACTTTTTACATTGTACCATCCACCGAGCGAGGTGGCGCAGTGGTTAAACACTGGACTCGCATTCGGGAGGACGACGGTTCAATGCCGCGTCCGGCCATCCTGATTTAGGTTTTCCGTGATTTCCCTAAATCGCTCCAGGCAAATGCCGGGATGGTTCCTTTCTAAGGACACGGCCGACTTCCTTCCGCGTCCTTCCCTAATCCGATGAGACCGGTGATCTCGCTGTCTGGTCTTCTTCCCCAAAACAACCCAACCCATTGTACCATCCGCCTATGACAGTAAAATTGAAACATACACATTACATGTCCTTAAATACTGTTTGAAATAGGCTTCTCTGAGTTGTGGGGAGTTTCAGAAATTTCTTCATTATTCACTTCACAACTATAAAAAACTAAACGGCAACATAACATAGCAGTAATAGTGTAACGGCAACTACGCTGTTGCAGAATGTAAACCGTACTGTTGTTATTATTAAATTATTAGTGCCAGTTGTCAGACACAAAGCACTGTAAGCCTGAAGTTTTCCAATTTCTGCCAGTTCAGAAGTAAGGAGTCTAGTAATCAAGAGATTACAAACAGTAGGACTAATTATGGCGCACTAATTTTAA
This sequence comes from Schistocerca serialis cubense, assembly GCF_023864345.2. Classification (NCBI taxonomy): domain Eukaryota; kingdom Metazoa; phylum Arthropoda; class Insecta; order Orthoptera; family Acrididae; genus Schistocerca; species Schistocerca serialis. Next base: position 395,738,399 of record NC_064644.1, on the reverse strand, counting down.
CGTTATTGATTTCATATGGGAGGTGCAGCGTGTGGGTGAATCAAGTGTGGCGGCGGAGAGGAGTGATGTAGATGGAACGTGTTTTGTGAGAAGTATCTACGCTCAATGTGAACAATCAGCTTTTTTTCTGAGAAGGAGTTACAGGTATCACTAGCAATGCTCGGAGAATTGCTTCATCATTCTATAAAAATTGTTGTTAGAAATACCCAATACCAATTGTCTCATTGCTTCTTTAGTTCGTGGTTTAATAAAACACCCTCAAAAAGTAGATAACATTTATCTTTCGATATTCTGAAAATGAAAGTGTTTACAGAAAGTTCTGTTTCATTCTAAAGATTAGTTAGGCGCTAATGATGACAATGCTGGCGGCGGGGGAGGGGGGGGGGTGCATATAGGATACTATTTGAAACTTAACCCGTTCGCCTTCTAGTGATCTACCGACTGCACACTGTTATAAGCTTCATAACAGCGCAGGATCCGCAGCATAGTGAAAATCTCATTCTGGAAATTTCCCCAAGGCTGTGGCTAAGCCATGTCTCCGCAATATCCTTTCTTCCAAGAGTACTGTTTTATCGATCTTGAATGGAGACACGTTTTTGCCGTTTCACAGCAGTATAACTGACAAGTCTCTGTTCATGTGCCCCGGGTTCCCGGGTTCGATTCCCGGCGGGGTCAGGGATTTTCTCTGCCTCGTGATGACTAGGTGTTGTGTGATGTCCTTAGGTTAGTTAGGTTTAAGTAGTTCTAAGTTCTAGGGGACTGATGACCATAGATTTTAAGTCCCATAGTGCTCAGAGCCATTTGAACCATTTTTTCTGTTCATGTGCAGTATGTGCGCTTCAACGATGCCCCTCACATACCATACTTTTATTTGTTTGAAAAAGCCGAAATGGCTAATGATTTCGGGTGCACCATCACAAGTTATGGCGTGATATGTGTCAAGCAACACATTTTTACTTTGGTCTGAAGATATTCATTACCGACCGAAATTAATAACCTGATTACAAAGAAACACTGTGCTACAAGATCGGAATTATAATAATGCAAATATTTTCCTGGATCTCCGGAATCTTTTAAGTGACCACGCCAAAACTTGTATATAAAATCACTTATTGCGTTTGAGCATCGCACGACTCCCGTATGGAGGACATAGTAATAGGCATCCATAGCGTAGAGAAAGAACTGAAAATAAATAAGTCGTCAGGTTCGGATGGAATCTCTCGCGAATCTTCCGCAAAGCGCAAAGCCCGAAGCGACTGCAAAAAAGCGCAGGTGACTCCTGTATGAACAAGGAAAAAAGACCGGACCCACGAAATGACAGATCAATGTCCTTAACACCGATTTGCTGCAGAATTATTGAACTTATTCTCAGTTCGAATATAATAAATTTCCTTGAGACTGAAAAACGTCTGTCCTTTTTCCCACATGATATCCTGCGAACCATGGATGAAGGGCAACAGGCAGATTCTGTATTCCTCGATTTCCAGAAAGCACTTGACACCGTGTCACACTGCAAACTGTTGACGAAGGTGTGAGCATAAGGAACAGATTCCCAGATATGTGAGTAGTTCGGCGACTTCGAAAGTTACAGAAACCAGTATGTTGTCACTGACGGCGCGTGTTCGTCAAAGGCAAGGGCATCGTCAGGAGTGCCATAGTGAAGAGTGATGGCTATATACGTAAATGATCTGACGGGCAGTGTGAACAGCTCTCTGAGGCTATTTGCTGATACGTTGTGGTGTACGGTAAGGTGTCGAAGTTGAATGACTGTACGAGGATATACCGGAAAAGGACTTAGACAAAATTGCGGATGGCCTGATGGATGGCATCTAGGTCTAAATGTAGAAAAGTGTAAGTTAATACAGGTGAGTAGAAAAAACAAACCCGCGATATTCGGATATAGTATTAATAGTAGTGACCTGCTTGACACAATCACGTCATTTAAACATCTGGACGTAACGTTGAAAAGCTATGTGAAATGGGACAAGCATGTGAGGATTGAAGTAGGAAAGGCGAATGGTCGACTTCGGATTATTGGGAGAATTCTAGGAAAGTGTGATTCATCTGTAAAGGAGACGGCATATATAACGCTAGTGCAACCTATTCTTGAGTACTGCTCGAGTGTTTGGGATTCGTACTAAGTCTGATTAAAGGAAGACATCGAAGCAGTTCAGAGGCCGGTTGCTGGATTTGTTACCAGTAGGTTCGAACAACACGCAAGTTTTACAGAGATGCTTCGAGAACTCAAAGCGGAATTCCTGGACGGAAAGCGACATTCTTTTCGAGGTACAGTATTGAGAAAATTTAAATAACCGACATTTAAGGCAGACTGCAGAACGATTCTACTGCCGCCAACGTATATTTCGCGCAAGGGCCGCGAAGATAAGATGCGAGAAATTAGGGCTCGTACGGAGTGATATAGACAATCGTTCTTCCCTCGCTCTATTTGCAGGTGGAACAGGAAAGGAAATGACTAGGACCGGTACACGATACCCTCCGCCCCGCACCGTACGATGGGTTGCAGGGGATGTGGGTAAATGTAGATTTGAAAAACTACTACTTAAGAGGACAAATAATAATCAGCGATAGACATTAATAGAACTCTTTTTCTTTATGTACGTTCTCTGTCAGTCTGCTTCTGTTACATGACACAACAAAGCTTATTAAGCAAGCCACACTTTCAGACGAAACAAAAGAGCCTTAGTATATTAAGTATTTTTGAGCAATTTCTGACGAAATGGGCGTGAAATGATGACTATCAATCCAGAAACTTACAAGTTCACAGTTCCGTCCTAAGCGTGGTTGATCGAGGTATTATTCTAGCTCTCTGGGCACAGAGTCAGAGCTTGGAATTTCTTGTGTGACTCAGCTTTTAAGCAACAGCTTTTCATGTCGTGATCAAACTGAAGGCTTGTTAGAGTCTTCTTGTGTTACAGGTGAAGTTCTGTGTTCAGGAGACAATTGACCCATCCGCCCATGCTCGGAACGAATTTCCTTAGTTATTTTCGCTATCGCAGTTGACACTGCAGGGGAGAGTCAAAGTGAATGCACTTGATCCGGCATCTCCAGAATTGTAGCTGTGGCCAGAGAAGTATTTGTTTCCAGAGGAAGTAGTCTGTCTAATACTCCTGTGAGTAGAGAATTTTTTACAGACGCCTCTAAACCAGTTGAAGGAGTTGTATGCTCCATTCTTGTCGGAGCAGGTTTGTTATAGGAATGTCTAAGCTTGCAGTCACGTAGTTAGTGCCACTGTTCTTGCGATTATTGTTCGTGCTAGACGTGCCTGACATACTACGGGTCAGAAGCGAAATGGCTGACTCGAGAGAAGTCTTGGGAGTGAAAAGTTTTTAATATGTATTCTCAGCACGAAATATTGTACTTACGATTAAAATTTTAGACAACAGAGCCAATTTTCCATTAAATACCAGCGCAGTAATGTGTATGATTTTTGTGTCGAGTCTACGTTACTTTTACAGTGCGTCCATCTTCTCTTGATTCAGGCACTTGGGGGTGAGGGGAGCGCATGTTCTGCCTCAATCTCGGGAGCAGTGAGTGGTAATTTCCACCATTCTCATACAGTGTTACCACCAAACATGCATTTTGCACCTCGTACCTATCATTTGGAATGGGGAAATGAAACACGGAAGTGAGAACCTTTCATGAATATGCAGTAAGCTATAGATTCCATTCATGTTCAAACTGGAGCTCTTTTTAGCACTGAATATGAAATTAAATTAAGCCCATTGTAAGGCAGTTACTGTCAGATTACAAAGATTGCTAGTTAGCAGCTGGAATGGATAAGAAATCTGCTGGTGAGAACTATAGAGTCTATGAGTCAAGAAGACACAGACAATAAAAAATATAGCCTTCGAGATTCGCTATTTAATTCAAATAACCGGTGTATCGATTATTTACATATCGATAAACAGTATATGTCAACATTAATATGGGAAGGTAGCGATATTTCAATATTTTTGCCCATGCCTGGCTAGGAATGATGTACTCGTACCTACCATCCAATTTCGGTTGGTCTCGAAGCCCAGCCAGGTAAGAGCGGTTGTTTCTGTCTGAGATGGCAGCCTTGTGTGCTAAATTTAGGACTCGGACTAGCCCCGAATAACCTACAAATTTGAACATTTTTTTTCTACCACACTATATACATGCACAATAAGCAAAATTGCGATAATTGCTATCCTTCCTGTGTAGCAGTTCTAACAGGCGACAGTTATCACAGCTGATCGATATTAGTATCAGATTAATTAATTAAAATATTGAATACTGTTATTTTCAGAAAAATAAAATATGGTCAAATAAATACAAGTAGTATTCGGATGTTTTGGAATCAAGAAATAATGTCAGTGACACCGGTGGTATTGCCTACGTTTCGCAATTTTTGAATTCGGACTGGTCCCAGACAATAAAAATCTTAAGTCGTGTTCATAGTTCATACGGTTCTTCACTTGTTTGTGTTCGCTGTAACCGCAATGCGCTCTAAATTGTGGCAAAATGAGTTAGCGTTCTTCGGACGACGGTATTTCCAGTCGTCAGGTATCATCTCTCGCTGTACAAACTGCACCCAGCAACGTGGATCGATGATTTCTTAGTAGGGAGGACGCAGCATGTTATCTTGGATGGACAGTCATCAATACATGTACGTGTAAATTCCGGTGTATATTAATGACCTGACATACAGTTTTAATAGTAATTTCAGCCCTTTTGCACGTGATCACCTATCTGAAAAAACTTGAACAAATATTCACTCAGATCTCAATAAGATTTCAAAATGGTGCAGACACTCACAATTGCTTTAAACGTTCAGAGACGTAAATTTTTGTATACAGATACCAGGAGTCATTTGGACTCAGTCACTCATACAAATACGTGATTATTTTAATGTTGGATCTTGTGAACTCCGTGGCTGTTAATGACAATTGGTGAATGACGCAATCAGCCACAAATTCTTTTCAAATATCAGATGGATAAAATTTTTCTGCGGTTAGTTTATGAACTGCAGTGGTAATCAAATATCTGTATGTATAAATTTGTGTACACGTGTCTATAATAATTATGCAGTCGGTTAGCTTTGAAGTATTTCGTCCATAATTTCCACTGACAGTAAAAAAAAAAAAAAAAAAAAAAAAAAAAAAAAAATACCCAACTGAAAAAAAATTTTAATAGTAAGTTTATGCTTAAGGTGCAAACATTTTTCTGTTATTAACATGTTACATTTTGCTCATCCCACACATCATCTTTGCTCTGCTTACATCCTTGGTCAATATTTAATGAATAATATCTATGTATCTTTGCTTAATGATAATCTTTGCATTGTAAATAAAAACATTAAGTGTATAACACATGTGCGATGCTTAACACGTATTTTAAGAATATTAATATATTAGTAACATTTACAATAAGTGTGTTGTGGTGGAATTCAAGAACATATACATCGAGCTAGAAAACCACATGGACCACAACAAAATAAATTTCCATCTACTGGAACGTATGCAAGTGAACACAACCATTAGTGTATTTTTATTAATGAAACAACAGATAAGTGGCACTAAATACTCAAATATTCTTTCGCAGTGTGGAGCAGACGACATGATGTTGATAAAAACATCTATGTAAGGAAAATATTAGATATCTGAAGATGGGCATGGTAGCCCGAAACCGGTTTTGACACTAAAATAAAACATTTAGAACGTATTTGTGGCTGGCTGTATCATTCACCAACAAAAATACGTGATTGTAACAGTCTGCAAAGTTATAATAATAACAGTAACAATAAAAATAATATTTTTTATTATTGTTATTATTATTATTATTAGTAGTAGTAGTTGTTGTTCTCGTAGTAGTAGCAGTAGTATTGCGTGTGGCTCGATGACCAGGTGCAAGTCTTACAACTGGACGCTCCTCCGGCGATTCGAGTGTCCAGTTATCCAACTGGGGAAAGCAGACCTACAGTTTAACATGGAATCTGAACCACGAATCGTTCCTGGCGATTCCTTACATAGTTCAAAGGTGAAGGAAAGATTAAAAGTACACTGAAAACTTCCGTGTTCCGACCGGGATTTGATCCCGCGACCCGTCGGTTTCTAGACGTGCGCTTTTGCTAGACAACTACATCCGACCGAAAGGACTGTGAAGACTTCAAATACGCATCTATAAATTTGTGTAATACACTACTATTGACTTCTGTGTCACTCTCCCTGTCTCAGCAATAAAATACTCTACTGCGAACTTCAGGGGAACTGTTCGGAGACGATGTTCGCTTTCCTCAGCATGACAATGCACCCAGTCACAAAGGAGGCAATAATTTGTGGACTATAACATCGCCGAAATGAACTGGCCTACCCACAGTCCCGATCCAGTGGAATACATTTTGGGTGAGTTAGAACGTCGACTTTACTGCAGACCCCAGCGTTTCTCACTATCTTTTCTCGTTTCGGTTCACGAGGAAGAATGGGCTGCCATTCTTCGACGGAGATACAGACTTCTCACTGAAAGTGTCCCAAGAAAAGTTCATACCGTCATAAAGGCGAAAGGTGGACACTAATAGATGTCCGGATACTTCTGGTCAGATACCATATACATATCGGTGCAACGAGATATGAAGAAGGCAAGACTGACGCCCGATTGATCGTTTGCAGCAGTCAACTTTTCCACAGAATACCGGCAAGGCAAGCAAACATGAGCCGGGATGATATCTGTTCCTTACCGAAACCACTTTTTTCCATGGTCCGGTGAAAACGTAATCCATATAAAACTTCCTAGTAAAAAACTGTATGCATGAGTGGAGTCGAACTCAGAACCTTGCCTTTTGCGGTCAATGGTCTTACCGATTAAGCTATACAGTCACGGCTCACGACGCTTTGTCGCTGCTTCGCTTCTCCCAGTACCTCTCTCTTTCGTTTCCAATCCTTACAGAAACTCTCCTGCACTCTTTTCTGCCAGGAATGCTGGTCCACCAAGGTAGGCGCGAAGTTCCTGTAAGTTTAAAACCAGGAGAGAGGAGCCGCAGCCCAGCCTACAGTTAAAATCTACCAGGGAATTTCAAACCGCTCACACTCCGCTGCGGAACGAAAAATTCGTTCTGGGATATTACAGTAAGCCATATGAGATCGCATCAGCTTTGTTGCCGAGGTCAGAATGTGCGTCATTTCTTTACCTTCCCAAAAGTGATATCAGTAGGCATCTACAGGATCTCCTTGAGAACAATAGTCCCAAGAAGGCGAAGCGTGGAGTCTCCGAGGGAAACAGGAAGTAAAAATCCATCGAAATAACGGATTTTTTAGTGTCTTAAGTTATACCCAAGTCCTTCCTGAAGTAGAATATGTATATTTGTTCTCTGTTTGGTGTACAGGGTGAGTCACCTAACATTACCGCTGGATATATTTCGTAAACCACATCAAATACTGACGAATCGATCCCACAGACCGAACACGAGGAGAGGGGCTAGTGTAATTGGTTAATACAAACCATAAAAAAATGCACGGAAGTATGTTTTTTAACACAACCTACGTTTTTTTAAATGGAACCCCGTTAGCTTTCTTAGCACGTCTGAACATATAAACAAATAGGTAATCAATGCCGTTTGTTGCATTGTAAAATGTTAATTACATCTGGAGATATTGTAACCTAAAGTTGACGCTTGAGTATCACTCCTCCGCTGTTCGATCGTGTGTATCGGAGAGCACCGAATTACGTAGGGATCCAAAGGGAACGGTGATGTACCTTAGGTACAGAAGAGACTGGAACAGCACATTACGTCCACATGCTAACACCTTTTTATTGGTCTTTTTCACTGACGCACATGTACATTACCATGAGGGGTGAGGTACACGTTCGATGGGCGTTTCATAGGACGTGGAGGACGCATAAACTGGCCAGCCCGTTCTCCTGATGTTACACCTCTGGACTTCTTTTTGTGGGGTACGTTAAAGGAGAATGTGTACCTTGATGTGCCTACAACCCCAGAGGATATGAAACAACGTAATGTGGCAGCCTGCGGCGACATTACACCAGATGTACTGTGGCGTGTACGACATTCATGACGCCAGAGATTGCAATTGTGTGCAGCAAATGCTGGCCACCACATTGAACATCTATTGGCCTGACATGTCGGGACACACTCTATTCCACTCCGTAATTGAAAACGGAAACCATGTGTGTACGTGTACCTCACCCCTCATGGTAATGTACACGTGCGTCAGTGAAAAAGACCAATAAAAAGGTGTTAGCATGTGGACGTAATGTGCTGTTCCAGTCTCTTCTGTACCTAAGGTACATCACCGTTCCCTTTGGATCCCTACGTAATTCGGTGCTCTCCGATACACACAATCGAACAGCGGAGAAGTGGTACTCAAGCGTCAACTTTAGGTTACAATATCTCCGGATGTAATTAACATTTTACAATGCAACAAACGGCACTGATTACGTATTTGATTATATGTTCAGATGTGCTAACAAAACTAACTGGGTTCCATTTAAAAAAACGTAGGTTTGTGTTAAAAAACATACTTCCGTGCATTTTTTTATGGTTTGTATTAACGAATTACACTAGCCCCTCTCCTCGTGTTCGGTCTGTGGACTCGATTCGTCAGTATTTGATGTGGTTTACGAAATATATCCAGCGGTAACGTTAGGTGACTCACCCTGTATATTGATATGAAAGAGAGAGAATATTCCAAACGACACGCTTTCTTTTCTCAATTCAGCTGTGTTTATCCCGGTTGTAGTACACTTTCTCTGTCTTCACTATATTTATTCTCTGAGCACTGCTTTCCAAGCTGGTCGCCCAGGTGCTAAGTGAATGACGGTAACACGTAAATAACGGTTCAGCGTTCTATTTATTTATTAGTCGTCGTAGTGATTTGAAGGCGACGCTTGATTTCAAGAAGTAATCGTATTGTGTGTAGAGTTATATTAGCATAACTACCGCTGTTTCACTCGCGTAGATTGTATTGCCTGCAGAGATTATTTATTTTTATTTAATCGAATTTTTATGTTGTTCACAAACTGCGACACCTTCTAAGCTTTTCACGATAATTAAAGCCGTTTAAGCATGGTCTTTCCCGAATGTACTCCTGATCAATAGGTAACTGGAGTCCAAAGTTTTTATTATTCGTGCCATTTGCGTTCTTGTGGAGTCTTTTCCATAGCATCTTTCATCCTCTAAAAATATTTCTTTATATCTAACCGCAAAGTGAAATACAAATGTTCATAAATTTAGCTTTAAAATTTTTTAATGTAGCGAAATATTTTCTTAAAAAATATCAGCCGGTGTTGTATCTTCTTAGAGCTGGTTTTCCAGAGACACTGAAGCAGTTTCTTGTTTTTTTGTTTTGTTTTTGTTTCTAACCGAGAAGTCAAATACCAGTTGTCAAAGATGTAGCCTTAAAATCGTTTAGCAGTTCCTTAGTAATCATTTATTTAAAAAAAAAAAAACTTTCACCCACTATTTTACCCCCTTAGTGATTGAATTTCCAAAAGTGCTGAAACAAGCATTTTTAATTTTCTGATTGAAAAATCAAATACCAGTTTTCGTAGTTCTAGCTTCAAAATTCCCTTTATAGCGACAAGCTTTCCTACAAAGCCTTTCATTACCTATTTCACCCATTTAGGAGTGGACTTTCGGCCAATCCCTTCTTAAACGATTCCTACAGTATAAGATCCACACTTTCTCCATACTTCAAGTTTCTGTCCTTTGGGCTGGGTGATGATGAGTCGATGAATCAGTCTGACACTATTTCACCCCCTCAGGGGTTGAATTTCTAAAAACAGTGAAACACGTATTTTTTTAATCTTTAACCGAGAAGCTTTGAAAATACTTTCACAATGAAATATTTTCATAAAACGTTCGACCCCCTATTTCACCCCCATAGGGGTTCAGTTTCCAAAAACACTGAAACACGTACTCTCCCACACACTGATCTTGCCAAAAGCCGAGAAGCGATTCTTCTTGGTGTTTTAGCTCACAGGGGCACTCTGGGATGCTCTCTGGGCACTCTGGGATGCACTCTGGGGCACTCTGGGATGCTCTCTGGGTTTTATCTATGGCTCAGTTTTCGATGGTGTATGTGTTATTTTCTATTTTATTGTTCAATTTACACTCTGGGATGCTCTCTGGGGTACTCTGGGATTATCTATGGCTCAGTTTTCGATGGAGCTTTAAATACTTTAGTAATTCTTCTAAATTTCCAGAAATGATGAAACACTCATTTCTTTATTTCTAATCGAGAAACTAAATACCAATTTTCGTAGGTCTAGCTTCAAAATTGCCTCACTAAAGACATTTTTCAGAAAAAATCCTTCATCCCCTATTTCACCCCCTTAGGGTTGGAATTTCGGAAAATCCCTTCATAAACGACGCCTACAGTATAAGATCCGCACCTTCGCCAAATTTCAAGTTCCTATCCTTGGCGGTTCGGGCTAGCTGATGATGAGTTAATCAGTCAATCAGGACATTCCCTTTTATATACAGAGATCTTGTCCGTGTAGACTGTATGGACAGAATTAACGGAGAAATACTAATAATTTAGGAAAAATGAGAAAAGCTGTGTGGGCCACCTTGTCTCACAGCACTGCTATCTGCCCAACGGACCCCGACTCACTGTGTAAATATCAAGGAGGTAGTGTAAATGGTGATGTATAAAGACACAAACATCCTATTACCAATTTCAATAGTAAATGTTATAAAACCTGTCTATAGAGACTTAGACAACAAATGTTATAAAACCTACCTACAGAGACTTAGCTATCACACATTGGCGAGATAAATGCATCCATAGGAGAACGTTTGCCCGAAACAGAATTTGTGGGCCTCTGAACTATACAAAATGGTGTCATGGACGCAGTGTTGTGTTTCAGTGATGTGTCAGTCAGCAGGCTGCAAGTTGTCACTGAGATAGACATAGAACATGCGGTGAACATGAAGAATGTTCTACTGTCAAGTGACCATCTGAAGGTAGAGAAGGCTGAGAAAAGTACCCTACAAATGACAAAAGAGGCCAGAGTTCGAAACAGGGCCTCCAAAGGTAAGCTGGAGGGTACAGAAACCCGCAACAACGCCAGCTAAGGATCTCGCGTGTTTTAACTTCGAATGTAGATTGAACAGATCTTTTCAAAAACGTTAACTGCATTTTCCCGATTGTATTACATTTTTAGCTTTAGATACATTTTTTTCTGAAAATAATACATCTACGCCAGTGAAGGTTGTCACAGAATTTAATCATATCACTTTCATTGAGATGTACTAGAATTAGGGCAACCAAAAGAAAGATGTGTCAAATATTTAGATATTATCTTTTTAACTGCGAATTTTTTAGGTCACATACTTTCCAGTGAATTTCTAATGTGATAGCAATACTACCGTCATGTAAGTCATCTACTTTGAAGGATATATGACAAATTATGCACGTTTCAAACTTGGCTTGATTTGAACAAATAGTTTTTGATAAATGTGTACCGACGTTAGCACGATCAATCATAGGAAATACGTTCACGATCAAGTCTGCTTATGAGGTTACAGACGATGCACAAGTGTAAACGCCGTAAATTAGAATCTATAAGAAGTTGTCAGGGTACTTTTACGTTTTCAGAAGCGCAGCATTTGGCATTACTCATTGAAAGCCTTATGGGCGATCTGCACAGACATCTACTGTTGCAAGAATTAACTTTTTTTCACTTTAATATTGTGTAAATTCGGATAGTGGCAGGTTGAAGCTTCGAGTCAGCTCATCAGCTAGTGGTCAAAGCTCTTGACAAGAAAATCTTCCACTGTGTGCCACTGGTTTTCCCAGATAAGGCCACCACACGCACAATAACATCAGTCTGCCGTAATGAAGCAGCTCGGCTCTCTTGTGCGCGGATCGGCATGTTGAGACACGCAAAGGAAACCGCGTTTGCCATTATACGAGGGGACTTCAAAAAGTAAATTACGCCTTATTATGGCAGGCCAAGTAACTTTTACTGAATACTACACTACACTTCAAAGTGACACATATGCATGACACTAGTTTTCGACATAGTCACCAGGTCTCGCTAAAAAACGCTCGGAACGTTCGACTAATCGTTCAGTTCCGCGACGGAAGAAATCCGCTCCTTGCTCACGAAACCATTCCGGAAGCGGAACGCCATCCGCGTTGAAAAATCTATTATTGCTGCGTATCAGTGTCTTGATTCTCTGGACATAGTCGTCGGTGGTCAATGGGTTTCTAACATCAATAAAGCCGATAGCGGCCGGGAGAGCGGAATGGTGACCACATGCCCCTCCGTACCGATACCAGTGGCGCAATTGGCGGAGGATGAAACGGCGGTCGGTCGGAATCGATTTGTCCGCCTAGGGCAGTGGTCGTCAAACTGCGGACCGCGAGCCGCATGCGGTCCTAATCAGGTATTCGTATGGCCCTCGGTTGTCAGCCCTAATTTATAATAATATGCATCTAGCAACGAACAGCCGAATCCAAAAACGTCAACTAATTTAGAGGTGTAATTTTCCTGCTCAGTAACAAACAGAAATACACACATGTTCAGAAGAAACGGAACATCTTTAATGACCAGAGATGGGACGTTCATATTCACAGGATATGTACATTAGTATGAAAAGATTAGCATTTGGACCATGTCGGCCCGCGAATTCAAGTCAGCGTCGATATAGTGGCGGAACACGACCTACCGGTAAAATGTGCCTGCGGTAATGGATCAGTGGGACTTTACCAGAAGTGCAGATTGCGCCGCAGACGTATGTGTGATCCGTACTATTAAATTGTTGAGCTTGAAAGTGGGCGCATTATTGGCATGAGAGAATGTGATGCATCCATCTGGGTGTTGTGTGATGTCCTTAGGTTAGCTAGGTTTAAGTAGTTCTAAGTTCTAGGGGACTGATGACCATAGATGTTAAGTCCCATAGTGCTCACAGCCATTTGAACCATCCATCCGGGAAATGACTGCTCGTGTGGGACGAAGTGTTTCGGCAGTGCAACGGGTGTATGCAGAATGGTTCACGGAAGGCCGCAGAACACGACGAGGTCGCACCACCCAGACCACCCCCCGAGAAGACTGACACATCATCCCTATGATGTTGCAAGACAGATCTGAATCCTCCTCAACTCTGGAGCAACAGTGGAACAGTGGAACACATCGTACACTGTAAGGGGTGACAGTCCGTTCCCATTTATTACGGCATAGGTTACGTGCGCGTCTTCCGCTTACATTTGACGAATGTTCCGAAACATGCTAGAGGCAATAGTGTATGGAACGACGTCATAGGGGACAGAAATGGCGTCAGATATTGTTTTCAGGCAAATACGCTGCATTATGGTTCGCTGCAAACAGGGGGAGCGGCATCACAGTGACGGCATTCGCACAAGAGATACAGCACCAACTCGAGGCCTTATGGTGTGGGGTGCTGTTGGCTACAATTACAAATCACGGTTGATGCGAGTCCAGGGCACTGTGACTAGTGTGACCTACGTGAATGACATCCTGCGACTGTAGCGCTTTCTGCACAACACCCCGGACGCCATTTTTCATCAAGATAATGCACGACAACATGTTGCAGCGCAAATACGTGCCTTCTTGCTGTCACAGGTTGTCAGCCTTTTGCCCTCGCCCGCTAGATCACCGGACTTGTCGAAAATATGTGAGATATGGTTAAAGTGACGAGTGCAGCGCTGTGACCCAATGCCAACCACTACAGATGAACTTTGGAACCAGGTGAAAGCAGTATGAAAGGTTGTGCCACAGGACGCCATTCATGCTTTATTTAGATCGATGCCATCATGTATGGAACAAGTTATCAGGGCCATGGCGGACCCTGTGCCACTACGCAACAGGACACATGCTGAACCGAGGTGACTGAAATGATAAGCATTTCTGCAGAACATACTAATGTACATATCCTACGAATATGAACGTCCTGTCTCTAGTCATTCAAGGTGTTCTTTTTTTCTGAACATGATTGTACTTACAGAGACAGTAACATTTTAAGATATGTTTAATTGTAACTGAAGTTGGCGAATCCGGCCGTAATCTACGTGAAGTTGACTTAACCTCAGGGGCAGAGGGGTTGTAATCGTATAAAATTTGGCACAGAAGCAACATGGATTCGTGAATGTGCATTACGGAGGCGGTCACCTTCAAATTCGATACATATTTTTAGCAGTGAATATGAAATTAATTTAAGTCTGTTGTAACGCAACGCACTGAATGGAAGAGTAATTACATACAAAGCATTTAGAAATTATTTGTGACCGTGACTCACATTGCATAAACCCTTTAAATAGAAGTGTAGTATAATCATTAGCTCATACAGGCTAAACAACAGCACTTCGTCAGGCAATTACAGCGTCACAACTTTCGGTTCACAGAAGGGGGCAGCAATCCGAAACAGAGGACAGTCGACGCGAAGGGTTCCGAATGATGCAGACTCTTTAACGGTCAGCCGTTACTACAGCTAGTCTGTTGTGGGCTCATACCAATTAATAATAAAATCGATACATTTGCTGCCCGAGGTACTACACCGCGACGTCAGTATGGGTTCTTAAGCATAAAAGTTTGACGAACGCTGGTCTGTGGCCAGAACGCGGAACTTGATATTTACATACCGATCGATATATATGTTTATGAAATTGTGTCCAGTTTAGCTTCTTGCCTATGGAAAAGTCCGCTGAGCTATTAGACCCGGAATAAAAATATTACATTAGTAAGGAAATTTGTGCAGCAATTTAAGAGCGTACGTAAACAACTACTCCGTGAACTTCGGAAAACCGACCTGAGGACTGACGCAGAAACGAAAACTGCAAGCCGGCCGGAGTGGCCGAGCGGTTCGAGGCGCTACAGTCAGGAAACGCGAGACCGCTACGGTCGCAGGTTCGAATCCTGCCTCGGGCATGGTTGTGTGTAATGTCCTTAGGTTAGTTAGGTTTAAGTAGTTCTAAGTTCTAGGGGACTGATGACCTCAGAAGTAAAGTCCCATAGTGCTCAGAGCCATTTGAAAACTGAAAATTGAACTGAAACTGCTCCACAAATCTTTTCGTTTTCAGATGCAAAGCCCCGCAATAGGCAATACGTTGTCCCAGAACAAAATATGTGCAACTGCAGGACTCTTCGTAGAGAAGATTTCTTGTTCCCACCATGTTCGCCTCTCTTCCTGCTCGCTGCAACCGAACAGTTGAAACGTACGTGAGTCGTCAGTTATTTTAATTCCCGTGACGTCCTTTTTCTTGACTTACAGAGACGTTCGATACAGTTCCGCTATGCCTCCTAATGTGCAAAATACGGTCGTACGAAATATCAGACTACCTTTGTGACTTGATGGCAGAGCAGACAGAACACAGCGTGGAGTTCTTAACGGAAAGAAATGCCGAAGCGCCAAAGAAACTTGTATAGTCATGCGTATTAAAAGACCGAGATATGTAAACAGGCAGAATACCGCGTTGCGGTAGGCAACACCTATCTAAGACAAGCGTCTGACGCAGTTGTTACATCGGTTACTGCTGATACAATGACAGGTTATATGTTATATGTTTACAAAGTATATGCAAATAGAGAGAGATAATGTTATTTTCCACAGGTTGGATTTTGCCGTACGCTATTTTGCTTGTTGTGTGTTATTTGTTTTTAATTTTATCCCTTTTCGTGTTCCAGTGTTTCAACAATTTTTTTTATGTCGAAATCTAACCAACAGGAAATAACATCATTCCTGTCAATGTGCATATACTCTGTGAACATATAACGTCATAGTAAGAGAACTTTCCAATCACTATGAAAATATTATTTATCGATGTAATATGGACGTTAAGTTCACCTAGACGTAAGCAGCAATATGTAATCAATCAAATGTGCAAGGCGTATTATGTACGTAAACGATCTCACCAACATTTTATTCGCAGGCGACCTGAAAATGGCAATGAAAGCCGAAACAGATCTGTCGTGAAATAAAGACTGGTAATTACATTGCAGGTATTCTGCATCTTCCTTACAATAATATCATTATCTGACGTATGTTGTAACCTCCCCACCGAATTTTGTAAGAAAGAAATATGACAATATTTAGTAGAAATGATAAATTCTTCACAAAATTTAAGGTCCGTTCAGTGACAAGAAAATTCAATAAAACCGAAATATCGGTCTTTGGCCCTGTGTAAAACAATCAGAATTGAAGTCTTACCTCAGAATAAATGGATGTCACATATCTGCTCTTGTTGTTGCGCACCGCTTGGAGGAACTGCATTGCAAATAATAATATTCTCCTTTTTTTTTTTTTTTTGATTCTAGTGAAATTTTTCTTCAAAAGGAGTGGAATGAAATGGGAAGTGCAACGAGATCTTTAGTTCAATAAAAAATTAAATTTTTGAAAAATGCTTTTGAAATAAAAATTATTATTGGGGAACTTGTTGGAGAATAATTACAATAAATAAATTTTTACATTATCTAATGATTATATTAATTAATGGTATACCTTATTCCTCATCTTGACCAGTGTTGCCGACCGCCTACATCACACAACCGCACTGGGCTGCTACTACTGACCGACCGCTCTGCATGACGACTACAGACTGAGTACTGCTCTCAACTAGACAGAGCTACAGACTCGCAACGACTGCACGACTACTACTAACAGACTGAGAACCGCTCGCAACACTCGCGCGGTCAAGCGCATACTCTCTGGTCACAGATGCTACAATGCCTCGCCATCGCTGCTGCGTTACATACGTGTTTCATAACCCTCCACTGGGGGGGCAAAAATTTGGCAGCGATGGTGAGTCATTTGGACTTGCCAATCGCGGCAAAATTTTTCTTTAACTAACAAAATTCTACAACTTACAGAATATTTAAATGTTGTGCACACGCACTAAGTACAAAATATATCAGACAAAGACAAAATGTGAATACTAAACATAGTAGCAAATCAGAAAAAAGTATATACAAATTTTTTGACAGATAAAGTGCACAGGCACTGAAAAAATTCTTTAGCATATTCAGAACAAATAAACAGACTGGCAAAAAATATTACGTTGACAAGTGTACATGCACTGAAAAATGTCTTTAGCATTTTCACAACAAATAAACATAATGGCAAAAAAAAAATCATGTCCAAAGTGCACATGCACTGAAAAATGTCTTTAGTATTTTCACAACAAATAAACATAATGGCAAACATCATGTCGACCAGTGACATAAGTGTACTCACACTGGAGTTTAGCGAATCGAAAAATGTATAACCTATGAACATAAATGATGTTACCAAAAAATTTTTTCTTTATGTGACAAGAATCAGGATAGGAAAGGGAAGGATTGCATCATGGTTGTAGCACTTTAGATTGCACACAGCTGCTCTGAAAGTCCATATCTTTCCACAGAAGTACAACACCAAGTGACACAACTTGAAGTTCTTTTCCCATCAGAATTTATCAGTGTAGCCAAGACACTGAACTGTCGTAGTAATGTTCCATGTCTTCATTTTGGCAGTACATTAGGTACACCAAACAGTGGGACCATAATAATGTCTTCATCGCTCATGGTGGTGGACAGCATGTCGTGTCAACACCACACTCTTACAAGGCACACCAACGTAGAATTAGTGCAAAAACCAAAGATAGTGCTCCATGATCACTAGGATAAATAGGACAAATGGACATTGCAGTAATTCAGGGTAGTCAGCTTATGAGGTGAAGGACATCAAGTCACATAATATTGACAATTACAGACTTAATTAGTAGTTTGTGGCATTCATAGCCCAGTTATTGAACATTTCTGTACCAAGTATGTAGTATTACAGAAAAATGTTCATTAATTGTTTTACATAGGATCAGTAGTCTTCTTTTCCTAGTTACAAAGCATTATGAAATAATCGCATTCTTTTCAGTTACAGAATAATTAATAATCATTAACCTTCTCCTAATTACAGTTAATTAATCATTCGTCATTCCAATAATAATCATTAGCCTTTTCCTAATTACAGTTGATTAATCATTTGTCTAATTACAGTTAATTAATCATTTGTCTAATTACAGTTAATTAATCACTTGTCGTTAATTAATCATTTGTCTAATTACAGTTAATTAATCATTTGTCGTTAATTAATCATTTGTCTAATTACAGTTAATTAATCATTTGTCGTTAATTAATCATTTGTCTAATTACAGTTAATTAATTAATCATTTGTCATTTCAATATAGTAAGAATCATTATTCTTCTCCCAATTACAAAGCATAATTAAACAGTAGCATAGTTAATTAATTGTCATTCCAATCTAGTAAGAATCATTAGTCTTTTCCTAATTACAAAGCATTATTAAACAGTCACATTCATTTCAAATTACAAAGTATGAACATAGAAAACAAGAACTAATTAATGGCATAATTAATAACAATTCATCGACTGACATTAATTATTGGCACTCAGTGCCCATCAGGTATCGAATAGTATAAAGCATTGTTCCTCAGTTATTATTATTCAGATCATTACGAAGTCATTATTAAAAATCAGTTAATTATAGTCATAGCATTAATAATCATGGGCATTACAAGTACTCATTACAATAAACAGTGTTCCTCATTCAGTAGTATTCAGATCATTACAAAGTCATTATTAAAATCAGTTAATTACAATCAAAGCATTAATAATCACAGGCACTATAAGTAATCTCATTACAATAAACAGTGGCAGTTATTAGCTAGTGACAAAGCATCATTTTGAATATAGTCTCATTAAGAGGTCATTAATCAAGTGACATGCTATTCAGAGTTGATCAGTATTATTCAGAATTATCATAAACTAGTGACATTATGTGGGACTGGTAATACATTTTTTTTTTTTTTTGTTAGCAATGCATTGCGTTGGGATCGATAATTAATTGCTGAAACATAACACTATTTGCTTTTGACCTATTGCAGCAAATGAGGATAGGTAACGTCATTCGTCATGAGTCAGCTGTAGCAAGATTATGTAACAAGGCAGTACATGTGATCACATTTATAACAGTACCATAGTTAATTAATTATGTGTCATTCCAATCTATTAAGAATCATTAGTCTTTTCCTAATTACAAAGCATTATGAAACAGTCACATTCATTTCCAATAACAAAGTATGGCATCGTTAATTAATCATTTGAAATTCCAATATAGTAAGAATTATTAGCCTTCTCCTAATTACAAAGCATTATTAAACAGTCACATTCTTTTCTGGTTACACAGTATCAACATTGGAAACAAGAGCTAATCAATGGCATAATTAATCACAATTCGTGGAGTGACATTAATTATTGGCACTCAGTGGCCAGCAAGTATTGAATAGAATCATCACTCAGTATTATTCAGATTATTACGAAGTCATTATTAAAAATCAGTTAATTACAGTCAAATCATTAATAATCACAGGCATTATAAGTGGTATCATTACAATAAACAGTGGCAGTTATTAGCTAGTGACAAAGCATCATTTTGAATATAGTCTCATTAAGAGGTCATTAATCAAGTGACATGCTATTCAGAGTTGATCAGTATTATTCAGAATTATCATAAACTAGTGACCTTATTTTTTTTTTTTTTTTTGGTAGCAATGCATTGCGTTGGGATCGATAATTAATTGCTGAAACATAACACTATTTGCTTTTGACCTATTGCAGCAAATGAGGATAGGTAACGTCATTCGTCATGAGTCAGCTGTAGCAAGATTATGTAACAAGGCAGTACATGTGATCACATTTAGAAGTGATAAACACAAATGGGTAAAAAATAAAAATGCAAGTACTAGAACAGGTATAATAACTAACAGGTTTAGTAAGTGTCATGAAAAACTTCTCCTGGAAAAAATACAAAAACGGATTATTGACCTGAAAGAAGAAACGCACACTATGCTGAAAAGTAGTGAACTTCGAATTAACATGCAGTGAAGTGTGTATAAAAATGTATTCCATAGCTGTCCTTTCCAAAACTTTCAGTCATCCTACTATGCAATATAACACCTGCTGTCAAAGCAAACTGCAACAAATACCTAAATAACTACATAACATAAATACATAACTTCAACATTATCCTCATCTGTAAAGAAAACTTCATTATCCATATCATCACAACTTCACTATTATCATCATCTGTAAAGAAAAACTTCATTATTCATAACATCATATCCTTCATCATTATTCATCAGTATTCATTATCATCTGCAAAATATCACTTCATTACTCATTACATAACTATTCCTTATCTCTAGCATATTTCATCACTAAAACTAAGATGTGTAGTTCTCTCTGACAGCCTGCATCAATCACCTTGTATTCTGAAAGAAAAAAAAATTAGTTAAGACTGCTATTCTGTGATGAGTATAGTATATTCTTGTTAATGTTTGTTAATCCTGATCCATTTACTCTTCCTCATAAAGTTATTGCATCTCCTTTCGTTTATTCCGTAGGTGAAATTCCCATTTATGTTAAATTTATTTCTTACATGCATCATTTCTTTCTGAAATTGATGAACAAGGATTAATGTCTTGCATTAAAATCATATACCCACTAAATAATGACTGGTTTATGGTAACATAATTAACCGTACAGCATAACATGACAGAAAACGTAATATGTCCAAGGCATTGACAGTGTTCAGAGGCAAAATGTACAGATAATATTACAATGCAGCAGCAAAAAAAAATGTAAAAACAGTCACGATGTTGAGATGTCATAAGGCAAAAAAAATGTCAAAGTCGACTGGTGTGTGTTATATCTTAACTATTTCATAGTCCATACAAACAAAACTGGAGTACAGTCATATACACAAAAAAATGGAAAATGTGCACGGTCTGATGTGTAACGACAAGAAAAGCGACCTGCTAACCTTACCTTGCCGGGCACTTGCCAAGAAAAAATACGATAATCATCAATAAGTAGTCACATAAATATAATTGCAGAAATAGTCATAAATGTGTAAATTCATCTGGAAAAATATGCATGGTCTGATGTGTAACGACAAGAAAAGCGACCTGCTAACCTTACCTTGCCGGGCACTTGCCAAGAAAAAATGCGATAATCATCAGTAATTAGTCAAGTGAAATAATTGCATTAATAAATGACATCATAGTGTGTTGAATCATACAGTGGTTTCACTCAATAAACGGTTTAATGTTTGATATATGGTGATTGCCTTTCGATTTTCTAGTTCTCAAAGTTTCGACATGTACAACATTGGGGTGAGGGATGCTGCGAATCCGATATGGACCTGCGTATAGAAGTTCAAATTTACTGCACTTACCTTTTAATTTACTGGATAAATAATGTGTACGTACTAATATTTTCTGTCCAACGTGAAAGTCTCGGCGTCTACAAACCTGTTTTTGCTGTCTTCTCCGGCGCTCTGCGGCACGTTTGATGTTGTTCAGCGCAATGTCAATTATTTCGTGGTGTCGTAGGCGACGACTTTTGGGAAATTCTATTAATTCTTTAATTTTGTTCGGTGGTTCAACGTTTTTCAGTATAACAGTCGGAGATAGCATAGTGGATTCATTTGGAATGGAATTAATTACATCTTGGAATGAGAGTATGTGTGTATCCCAATCAATATGTCTTTTGTGGCAGTATATTCTACACAGTTTACCAATTTCTTTCATTAATCTTTCACAAGGGTTCGAAGAAGCGTGGTACTTGGATATATAGATCGGAGAAATGTTTCTGGCTCGTAACATGCGTGTCCATACGCTACTACGAAATTGAGATCCATTGTCAGAAATTACTTTCATTACATGCCCTACATGAAATAGAAAATGTTTTACAAATGCTTTAGAAACAGTTTTAGCAGTAGCTTTGCGTAACGGAGTGAAAGTAACAAATTTTGAAGTAAGCTCAACAGCGACAAATATGTAGCAAAAACCTCTGTTAGTTCTCGGAATCGGACCAAAAATGTCTACTGCGGCCATATGTCTTAATTTAACAGGTATAATGGGATATAAAGGAGGAATATGTGAAGTGGTGTCTGATTTAGCTTTCTGGCAAATTTTACAAGACGCTAAAACTCGTCGTATACGTTTCTCCATGTTGGCAAAATAACAGTTCTGTCTCAGTATAAGAAAACATTTTCGTGCTCCGTAATGTGCGTAACTTAAATGAGTGTACCAAATTAATTTGTTAACCAGTTCGTCAGGAATGCATAATAACCAATTGTTGCTGTCAGGATGAGAGCGGCGAAACAGAATGTCATTGCGTACAGTGTAGTGGTTTCTAATCGTAACATTATTCCTGTCTTGCCAAAGGTGTTTAATTTCTTTCCACACATTGTCTTTATTTTGTTCTTGTGCTATGTCCTGTAATGACGATGAAATAAAGTTTTCAAATGCAACTTGCTGAATGTACATGACACTGAAATTTGCTTTGCAGAAGTGGGTTGCTACGTCTTGCTGATTGTTGCCGAGAGAACGCGATAGTGCGTCTGCTATAACATTTTGTGTACCGGGAATGTGAACAATCGTAAAATTAAATTCCTGTAAATATAGTTTCCATCTGCTTAACCTATCGTGAGTAAATTTAGCTGAAAGCAAAAATTGTATTGCTCTGTGGTCTGTGTAGACGGTGGTGTGTCTGCCATAAAGAAAGTGCCTAAATCTCGTAAAAGCCCATACAACACATAATGTTTCTAATTCTGTAACGGAATAATTTCGTTCAGCGGGTGACAAAATGCGACTTGCAAATGCGATGTTTTTAATTACTATACAGCCATCTTCTTCTATTTCCTGGAAAATATGTACGCCTAAAGCGGTGTTAGAACTGTCGGTGGCAATGGAAAAATTTCTAGTAAGATCTGGGTGCGATAAAAGTGGAGCATTCAACAAAGCATGTTTCAAATAACATTCTCGTGAGCAAAATTCTGCGTGTCAAAAGTAATGTTTGCGTTACTGTAATATGCAATCTGTGCTGTATCTGGTTAAAAACTATCGTATGTGTTATTATTTACGGGAGAATGTTGTGGCATATCCACTATATGAACTGTTCTGTTATTTCTTACTGGCGTGTTATGCTATGGATGACACCTATTGTCTGTTTCATTCATGATTATTTGTTGTTGCTGATGTTGTTGCTGCTCATAAGATCGACTGTTATTAAAATGTACGCTGAAAATTGTGCTCATTATTTTTTTTTACTTCTGTCATGATAGTAATTTCTATACGGCGCATTGCGATACGAGTTGAAATAGAGTGTTGTCTGTACGTAGTTATTTCTTTGCTGCCGTGCGTTACTATTTGTTGTAGCTGAGACTTTACGTGCACGCGGCGAAACATTAAAGTTTGGTTGACCTTGTAGACTGCATTGTTGGTTAGGTATGCTAAGCGGCTGACTTTCATGCTGTTGTGGTGAAAAACGTGTATTGTTACCAAAAATGTGGTTCCTGTTACTAATAATTTTACACATACTGATGATTACGATTTTATCTGTAATTAAAATTACGGCGGTAGTTGTCATTACGGGAGTGCTTAATAAAATTGTCACATTCGGTAAAGGTTTGTCATATCCGGTTTTCATTACATATTCTTAATCCTAAATAGAGCAATAGTTAAAGAGCAGTTTTGATAGATATAAAGGATAGTAGAAGAGAAGGCAGCAGTGCAGAAAACTAAAGATGAAATAGCACTACTACAGCTCGGGGCCCTATGCTCGCTACGGCACATATTCATTAAAGCGTAATGAATCCCCTGAGGTCAATTACGCACTGCAAATAAATTTTAGCTTTTGTGTTACAGGCAATAGCGGTAAAATTTCAAAGGCAAATTGTTGTATCCGTGCTAATTCAAATTTCTTCATTACAGGCAATGCTGTTGTAAAAACAAAAATAAATTGTCGCATCTGGTTCAAAGCTAGCTTCTGCATTACAGGCAATAGCGGTGAATGTACAAAGATAAATTGTCGTATACAGTGCAAAGCGTGTGCCTGTACGCTGTCATTATTACTTTCTT
This sequence comes from Schistocerca serialis cubense, assembly GCF_023864345.2. Taxonomy (NCBI): domain Eukaryota; kingdom Metazoa; phylum Arthropoda; class Insecta; order Orthoptera; family Acrididae; genus Schistocerca; species Schistocerca serialis. The sequence continues at coordinate 395,714,460 of NC_064644.1, read as the reverse complement.
TACATTTTCTGGCGGATAAAATTTGCTCGTAATCTACGTTCTCGTCATTGAATTTGAAAACACGTTCGGGTTTGTGTGTGAATCTGTTTGTCTGTGTCATTTCGGATTTCAAGTTGCATAGCTTTTCAGATTTTAAGTCGCGTGGCTTTTCGAATTTTAATTCTCGTAGTCTCTGTAAATTGTTCACATTATACACGCTGCGTGAGTCAGACAAATGTTCGCAATGTGGCGTCTGTTGCGGTATGTTATTAACTGAAATGTTTTTCATCTCTGTTACTTCTTGTTGTAAATTTGACAACTTCCTACGTAACGTATTGTGAGATGAATCGATCTCATTAATTGTTTGCTGTAAATTTTGAAATTCAGGTGTTTGGATAAATGAAACCGGTGCAGTATCGTCTGATTTATTGTCATTAGCATTTTCGATAACATCAATACGACTGGCCAATTCATCACATTTTTCAGTCAGTATTTTAACCTGATCATCGGTTTTAGAATCAGACGCATTAATCTGTTTTTGCAACTTGCGCGTAGTTTCGCTCAGTTTTTTAACATCACCTTTGATAACATCACAATCCTGTGTTAGATCTAATTGTTCGAATCTATCTGTCACTGTTTGAATATTTACTGTGTGTGTATCTGTTTTTGATTTAAGGTCAGAAATTTCATCCCGTAATTCCGCGTTCAATTGGTCTATGGTATTAATTTTGTCGGACACTGTAGTAATATTATTGTCTACATACGTCTTCGCTTTCGCGAATATTTTACGTTTGTCCTCTTGTCTCTGTGCAGTGATTGTTTCCATGACTTGTCGTTTTACTTTGTTTTGATCTTGAATAAATCTGCGAAAACGCGTATTACTGTTCTGTATGTGCTGACTAAAGCGCTCGTTAATCTGAGTGTTCTGCTGTTCGAATTTCGCGTCTATCTTTGCTTCCATAGTGCGCGAAAGTTCTACCGTCATTGCTTTAAACTCGTCCCGTAATTGTGCAGCTTTTTCAGAGCACTGTTTGGCGACTCCGCTAATTTCGTCTCTGAGTGTTTCTGTTGCGACTGTTTGCATTTCTCTTAATTCTTGCGCAACAGATTTAATTTCTTCGCTATTTTTTTGTGAACACGCCTCAATTTCCGCGCGCAGCTGTTCCTTAGTGTCATGGCACTGCGCAGCAACGGCTCTAATTTGTTCACTGAGCTGTCTCGAATTGTCGTCTAATTTTTCATTTAAGTGTTGTTTGAGATTTTCATTATCTTGTTTGTTATCTTCCCTTTGTTTGTCTAATTTTTCGTTCTGTTGTTTGAAATTGTTGTCCATTTTCTCACTTTGCTGTTGTATCAAACTTGTCATAATTCGTACCAAGTCAAAATTAGCGTTTATATTCTCCGTGCTGTTTAGTGGTGGATCTAGAACTCTCTCGCTTTCCGTGACCATTTGGTCATTCTGTAATTTAGAAAAAGGTTTGTCAGTCGGATGTACACTGTCAGACATTATTTCGGAATTAAATAAATCCGCCCTACTTTGTGTGATCTGTTCATTTTCATTAGACAGATTTGTCTGCAAATCACATCGCTCACTGCATTCATGAAATTATAAGTATTTCAATTGGGAGGAGATGTAATGAGGAAACTGGTTACTAAAATGAAGAACACGGAGTGTGTGAAAATCAGGACACCTCTCCGGTCGCATTTATGGTTAGCACGAGTCAGTATTTGTGCCGCGTTGTGCTGCATTGCCAACGGCCTTGCCGCAGTGGTAACACCGGTTCCTGTCAGGTCACCGAAGTTAAGCGCTGTCGGGCTGGGCTAGCACTTGAATGGGTGACCATCCGGTCTGCCGAGCGCTGTTGGCAAGCGGGTTCACTCAGCCTTTGTGAGGCAAACTGAGGAGCTATTTGATTGAGAAGACGCGGCTCCGGTCTCGGAAACTGACATACGGCCGGGAGAGCGGTGTGCTGACCACATGCCCCTCTATATCCGCATCCAGTGACGCCCGTGGGCTGAGGATGACACGGCGGCCGGTCGGAACCGCTGGGCCTTCATGGCCTGTCCGGGAGGAGTTGTGCTGCGTCACATTAGTAAACATTTACCAGAAGGAAATCACAATAGTAAAGATTCAGGAAGGCTAAGTACTGGACTAGATTTTATTTTATACATATATTCAGCAGTCAAACCTCATACGGCTTTCTCCAACGGTCTCCGGCAAAACATTCTCGTTCCAATGGAAGCAGCAGACCAATCGTGTCTCCGCCGTTTTGCTGCTTCATTGTTTCCGTCAGCGTGTTCGGTGGCCGCGTGTAGACACATTGGCCGCGCCTATCATCGCAGCACCGTTAGACACCTCTTGCAGATTCCCCACTCCACCACAGAATGCCGGAAGTCACAAAGCTGGGCTACGATGGGGCACGGTTCCAATGCGTTTGCGATTGTTTCTCATTTAAGAAACGATGGTGGGTGTCAGTTTTACTCCTGACCGTTGTAGTCGTCGAAAGCTCGGGTATCGTATCCGACATGTTGCGACTTAGCTTTCAGAATGATTTTTATCATTGTCTTAGTTCAGCGGTTACCAACCTTTCTGAGACCATTACGCCTGAATCTCATCAGATATTATGCAAAATACAGCACGCCCCGCCTCCATCATCACCAACATTCCTCTAAAGCGACCTCTAGACGGTCAAGAAAATCGACAATATTCCTCGGATGTGAAATAATATTGACGGTCTATGAATGAGACTCGGAGGTTGCGTACTAATATTGAGAATATTAAAAATTTCGGAAATGTACTGCGCTGTCTGTAAATATTGTGCAATCTGTGGGCAGCATCCAATTAGCACTTCTAATAAGCTTTATTTTATTGTACTGGGACAAGTATGGGGTAGGAAGGTGGAAGAATCAGCTATGTTCAACGGCACGACACAGAAGGTCAAGGAAACCACGACATTAAAGACACATAACAGTGCCCACAGGACGTGTGGCCTGTACTTGAAAAAGTGTCATGATAATCTCTCCATTGGTAAATGATTCCGGCATAGTCCCCCATTGGGATCTCCGGGAGGGGACTGCGAATGGGGCAGTGACCATGAGAAAAAGATTGCATAACCAACAAAAGGATAACGTTCTACGAGTTGGGTCGTGGGAATGTCAGAAGTTTGAACGTGACAGGGAAGCTAAAAAATCTGGAAAGGGAAATGCAAAGGCTTAATCTAGACATAGTAGGTGTCAGTGAAGTGAAATGGAAAGAAGAAGGATTTCTAGTCAAATGAGTATTGGGTAATCTCGACAGCAGCAGAAAAGCATTCGTAATGAATAAGAAGGTAGAGCGAGAGGGTGTTACTGGGAACAATTTAGTGATAGGGTTGTTCTCATCAGAATCGACAGTAAACCATCACCGACGACAACAGTTCAGTTATACATGCCAACGTCGCAAGGAGAACATGAATGATAGAGAAAGTATGTGAGAATATTGAACGAGTAATTCAGTGTGTCAAGGGAGGTGAAAACCTAATAGTCATGGATGATTGGAAAGCGGTTGCAGAGGAAGGAGTAGAAGAAAGGTTTGCAGGAGAATACGGGCTTGGTAATAAGAATGAGAGAGGAGAAAGTCTAATTAAGTTCTGAAATGGTAGTAAGTATGAGAGAGGAGAAAGTCTAATTGAGTCCAGAAACGGTAGTAGGTATGAGAGAGGAGAAAGTCTAATTGAGTTCTGCAATAAATTTCAATTAGTAATAACGAATACTCCGCTAAAGAATCACAAGAGGAGGAGGTGTACTTGGAAAATGCCGGGAGATACGAGAAGATTTCAATTAGATTACATCATGGTCAGGCAGATATTGGATTCTAAGGCGCACCGAGGACTAGATATAGACTCGGATCACAATTTAATAGAGATAAAGAGTAGGCTGAAGTTTAAGAGATTGGCCAAGAAGAATAAAAACCAAAGAAATGGAATACGGAAGTACTAAGAAAGAAAGAGATACGCTTGAAGTTTTCTAAGGCTATAGATACTGCGTTAAGGAATAGCTCATTAGGCATTTCAGTTGAAAAGGAATGGACGTCTGTAAATAGGGCAATCACAGAAGTTGGAAAGAAAAACATAGGTACAAAAAAGGTAACTGCGAAGAAACAGTGGGTAACACAAAAAGGATGGAAGAATGGAAAAAGGAAGTACAAAAATGTGCAGGAAAATTCACGAATATAGAAATACAAGTTACTGAGAAATGAAATCAGTAGGAAGCGCAGGGAAACTACGGCGAAATGGCAACACGAAAAATGTGAAGAAATTGAAAAGAATTGATTGTTGGAAGGACTGACTCAGCATATAGTGATAGGGTGAAATTAAAAGCAAGGGTGGTATCATTAAGTGTGCAATGGCAATTTCACTGTTAAATGCACAGGAGAGAATGGATAGATGAAAAGAGTATATTGAAGGCCTCTATGAGGGGGGAAGTTTGCCTGATATAATAGAAGAAGAAACAAGAGTCGAAATAGAAGAGATAGGGGATCCAATAATAGAAACAGAATTTAAAAGAGCTTTGGAAGACTTAAGATCAAATAAGGCGGAAGGGATAGATAACATTCCATCAAAATTTCTAAAATCATTGGCGGAAGTGGCAACAAAATAATGTATGAGTCTGACTTTCGGGAAAATGTCATACACACGATTCCGAAGACTGCAAGAGCTGACAAATGCGAGAATTATTGCACAATCAGCTTAAAAGCTCATGCATCCAAACTGCTGACGAGAGTAATATACAGAAGAACGGAAAAGAAAATTGATGATGTGTTAGACGACAACCAGTTTGGCTTTAGGAAAGGCACCAAAGTAATTCTGACGTTGCAGTTGATAATGGAAGCAAGACGAAAGAAAAATCGTGGCCTTGTCGACAATGTCAGATGGTGCAAGATGTTCGAACTTCTGAGGAAAATATGGTCATCTATAATGAGAGACGGGTAATATACAGCACGTACAAGAGCCGAGAGTGAAGGATGAAAGAGGAAGACCAAAAACGAAGCGCTCAGATTAGAAACGGTGAAGGACGTGGTGTAATCTTTCGCCCCTACTGTTCAATCTTTACATCGAAGGTTCAGCAGTAGCACTAAAATTCAAGGTGAAAGGATATCAATGATAAGATTCGCTGATGACAATTGTATCCTCATTGAAAGTGAAGAAAAATTACATGTTCTGCGGAATGGAATGAACAGTGTGTTGAGTTAAGAATATACACTGAGAGTAAATTGAAGAAAGACGGAAGTAATAAGAAGCAGCAGAAATGAGAGCAGCGAGAAACTTAACATCAATTGATGGTCATAAGTAGATGAAGTTATAGTATCAGACATAGGTCTTAATTTGAGGAAGAAATTTCAGAGATTGTAGGTTTGAAGAACAGCATTGTATGGTAGTGAAACATGGACTGTGGGAAAATCGGAACAGACGAGAATCGAAACGTCTGAGATGTGGTGCCACAGACGAATGTTGAAAATTAGGTGGACTGACAAGGTAAGGAATGAGGAGGTTCTGCGCAGAGTCGGAGACGAAAGCAGTTTATGGAAAACACTGACGAGAAGGGATAGCGTGATAGGACATTTGTTAAGACATCAGGAAACAACTTTCATGATACCAGAGGGAGCTGTAGAGGGTAAAAACTGTAGAGGAAGACAGAGATTGGAATACGTCCAGCAAATAATAGAGTACGTTGGTTGCAGGAGCTGCTCTGAGACGAAAAGTTTGTCACACGAGTAGTGTTCGTGACGGGGCGTATCTGTCAGAAGACTGATAGCTTAAAAAAAAAAAAAAAAAAAAAAAAAACAAAAAAAAGACAACCAAAAACCCGGTCCGAAACTGGTCATTGCAGTACAAACAGTTTCTTACAAGCGTATTGGGAACAACGCAACCAGCCATAAACGTCTTAAAAGTTCATTGTTTATTGTCCCTATCTTCATAGGGTAAAGCAAAAGACTGGGAGCTGAGGGGTGTCGGATGCTTTGAACGGAATAACAGTTTCATCTGAACAGCTGGTAGGGTATGCAAAACGGAAAGAAATTAATAAGGATAACTTCACGAACAGCATGTAACAATATGTCCACCATCAAATTAAGTGGAGCTGGCACATTGTGTTTAGTCAGGGAACTGGCCACTCTTTGAAATAGTAATTAGAAAGCTGAGTTACTTATTCATAGGTGGACTCTGAGAGGTTTCATGCGATAACTGCACAGAACTGCCAACGAAAAATCGCTATGAAACAGACAAAAAAATGTGGGGTTTGCGCGGCTGACTGTCAAGGGGATAACCCGGGTTCGATTCCCGGTAGTGCTAGCGATTTTTTTTCTCGCTGGTAATATTGGAATGGGTTTCAACCAGCTTCCTGGTGTCAGTTAATGGAACTACTTCATCGAGCAGTAGTGGCTCCGGGTCGCGAAAACACAACGGCCGGGAAGGCGGTGTGCTGAGGCCCCGCTCCTCCGCACTGCATCAAATGACGCCATTGGGGGAGAGTGACATGGCGGTCGGTCAGGACGTTGACCTTCTCTGTTGTTAAGTCGTTAACAACGGGCCCACCAGGGCCTGTGGATGGGGTTTATATTTATGTAGTTTTGTGCAGCGTTTTACACTGAGGTCACAAAAGTCGTGGGGTAACGATATGCACATCTCTAGATGGCGGTAGTATCGCGAACACAAGATACAAAAGGGCAGGGCGGAGCTGTCATTTGGACTCAGTTGATTCGTGTGAAAAGGTTTCCGACGTGATGGCCGCACTACAGGAATTAACGGACACTGAACGCGGAATGTTACTTGGAGCTAGACGCATGGGACATTCCATTTCGGAAATCGTTAGGGAACTCAATATTCCGAGATCCACAGTGTCAAAAGTGTGCCGAGAACACCGAACTTCAGGCATTACCCCTCACCACAGACGACGCAGTGGAAGACTGCCTTCACTTAACTACCGAGAGCAGCTGCGTTTGCCTAGTGTTGTCAGTGCTAGCAGACAAACAACCTTGTGTGAAATAACGTAGAAATCAATGTGGGACATACGGCGAATATATCCATCGGGACAGTGCGGCAAAATTTGGCGTTAATGGACTATGGCAGCAGACGACCGATACGAGTGCCTTTGCTAAAAAAACGACATCTCCTGCAGTGCCTCTCCTGGGCTCGTTACCATATCGATTGGACCCTAGACGACTGGAAAACCGTAGCCTGGTCAGATGAGTCCCGATTTCAGTTGTTAAGAGCTCATGGTACGATCTGCGTGTGGTGCAGACTCCACGAAGCCATGGACCGACGTTGTCAACGACGCACTGTACAAGCTACTGGAAATGATTATGTTAGGTTACTTGGAGACCATTTGCAGCCATTCATGGATTTTATATTCCGAAACCACGATGGAAGTTTTATGCATGACAATGCGCCTTGTCACCGGGCCAGAATTGTCCGCGATTGGTTTGAAGAACACTCTGGACAATTCAAGCGAATGATTTGGTCACCCAGATCGTCCGGCATGAATACCGTCGATCATTTATGGGGCATGATAGAAGTCAATTCGCACACAAAATCCTGCATTCGCAACACTTTGTAATTATGGGCGGCTATAGAGGCAGCATGACTCATTGTCAGTATTTCCGCAGGGGACGTCCAACGACTTGTTGAGTTCATGCCATGTCGAGTTGCTGCGCTACACCAGGCAAGGACACGATAGCCTATCAGGAAGTATCCCATGACTTTTTTGACATCATTGCATATTTTGCGCTCCCAGTCTGGAACACACACGTTCAGTTTTAAATAAAGGTGACGCTTTGGTGTAAGTAAAGTTTCATGAGTTTAGCAGGTTGTTTCTGGTATTGTAGCTTTTTCAGCTGACGCTGTAAACGAGGAAGTCTTCTACTGCTGGCTGTTAAAAGAACATTCGATTTTTTTAAAAGCAAGCTAGATAACAACATGACATGCGAGTTGCTTGAGTTACACGAATTTTCCTTATCGTACACATGTTTATGCAACAAAGCAATAATTCTTAATGATTTATTACAACTGACGGAAAACTTACGACAGTTGACCACACAGGAAACAATAAGTCTTCTCCAGGTGCATGTACTGCACTTTAAGCAGTAAGAATTCAACACCTGTGTTCGTGGGAGCGTCACGTTCGAGCGGATTTATTAGAGCAGAAAGAGTTTATTTAAGGCACCTGTTTACATAGACAGATTTGGAGGAGGAAACAGTTTATCGACGAGGTGTGTGTTTTGGAGGAATATGAGGGACAGGAGAGGCTCTTAGCTTCCTGACAATTGATAACGTTTGCCAGATGAAACTTAGCTGTTACAGAAACACAGTTACAGGGGAGCGTAACGGATTTATTCGTTGAATTCCTTCTCTTCCACTGATGAATTTCCTAGCAGCGCCAACTGATGTAAATATTATTAACTAGCGGTACATCACACATATTGTAACATGAATGCTATGTAATACTGTGCTTCACTTCGGTACAGCATCACAGCGGTCATGCGATCTGCGTAAGTAAACCTTGTCAGCCCTTTTTGTTTTGACATTACTTGGTCGTAATAACCTAGGATTTATGAGTTAAGAGCACGTTAGCACCTACCTCACCGTAATGAAACATGTGTTTCTTTTAACTCCTCCAGCTGTGATAGGGGAGGCAATTGCCAACTCTCTTTTAAAAACCAATGATTGTTGGCCAAGGCCGGATATACGCAGAAGTCAGGGAGATCCAACTCACACAGACGTGGCGTGGCGCAGTCGTCTGGCGGGGACGTGACGCTGTTTCATGCCACCTCCACGCTAATAAATCAAGCAATGCCCATGGAGATGTGGCGGAGACGCGTCGGTTCGTGGTCTGCGCCACATCCATTTGTTGCCACGAAGTGCCCCGTTGCGGACTCGTTCAAGTAGCACGTTGCCGTTTCCAGTAATCTGAACCGTCAAAATGACAGATGATTTAAAGCTTAACATAAAGTTTTGTAGAATAATAGAAAACTATCCTCAATTATACGATCATAATCGTGCAGACTATTGCGATCCGAATGCGCTAGACAAAGCAAGGCAGAACAGCGTTGGAGAATTAAATGAAACAGATTAGCCAATCAATTTCATTAATAACAATATATTACGCGACGATGCATAACTGAGCCTTCCATTCGAACAACACTGGAACTTACACGAAGCAAATTTGCACGAGAACTAAAAAACTGTTTTACGCTTACATATTTGGGCCTTCTTAACGCTAGCAGTGTAGGGCGAATATGAAGTAAAACGGCATTCCGCATATCTTTGTAATAATTATTACGGAACTGCTTATGTTATCTTTTAAAAAGGCACTATTTTTGATTTTCCAGAACGAACGACGTAGTATATCCGCTGTTGCAACGTTGCACTGCCGATACACGCCGGTTTTTCTGTGTTAACTTACTTCAGAAATAGAAAGCGTAAATTGAGAAAGTGCAACAAGACAGGTAAACCACACAGTGTCTAATGTAATACAAATCTGCACAGGTAGCAGAAAAAAATTCGTTTAAATTTGACACTATTCTTGTTGTAGTTACACTGTAGATGTACAGCCTAGTAGTCACAGACAGAAGTTGCGTTTTTCATCTGGGATGTACTGCCACACATCAAGCAAGGCTGCCATCTTGGCACTTTTTTTGGCAGAAGTTTATCGTGCAAATTAGCAGAAACTTAAATGTTTTCTAGTGGCAGGTTTCTTTTCCCGGTACTTTTCGGCGTCTTCACAATGCTTTGACAAGCCACGGTTGCAGGATATTGTCACTTTTTCTTCCCTTTAGCGTGGTAGGGTCATCATATGAAGCTTTGTAGCCAGACATACATAATTATTTTGAATTTGCCTGTGTGCAATCCGTGGTGTAGAGCGCAAGACCTCTGAAATCCTCTGGTTTAGTCTTGCAGAAAAGGAATCCATTGTCCTCGGCATTAGCAGTGACTGTAATCAGAGTCGAATCCAGGATTTTAGTCTGGGGGGTGGGGTGTCGAGCTGGGCTAATAGAAAACTTTGGGCCTTTCACCGTACCACTTCCAAAATCAGTTTTTTTTCTTTTTTAACTGCGAGGACGTACTGCAAAGGAACGCGTCCGAATCTTTTATATTGAAACTCTTAAAGCATTTTAAATAAAACAAAATTTACTAACATTCTATACCTTTATTCCTCATGTCTACATATTTATTTCTCAATTTAGTCACTCCGTAGACGAACATATTTCTTCAAATGAGAGACCAGTGTGTTTGTACCCTCACTGCAGAATGTCTGACACTGTTGACGGCGCCACAGCCTCACCGCTGCTTGCACCGCTTCATCACTACCAAAGTGAAATCCTCGAAGCTGTTCTTTAAATTTTGGTAACACATGAAAATCGGATGGGAGACGACCGATGACAGTGAACCCATGACGTCGGAATGTTGCAGATTTCGCAGCGCTCGAGTATGGTCAGGTATTGTCAGGCTAAAGGAGAGGGTGCTCCATGTGTGTACGAACTCTTCGAATTCGGAACTCGATTACAGCATGCTGTTTCTCACGCACCGACATAGTTACGTTATATACCGCCATGTTACACGCTAAAATTGGGAGCCCTCTATCGACAGAGGGCTGCAAATATGTAGACATGGAGAATATGGTTCAAATGGCTCTAAGCACTATGGGACCTAACATCTGAGCTCATCAGTCCCCTAGACTTAGAACTACGTAAACCTAACTAACTTAAGGACATCACACATACCCATGCCCGAGGCAGGATTCGTACGAACCTGCGACCGTAGCAGCCGCGTGGTTCCGGACTGAAGCGCCTAGAACCGCTCGGCCACCACGGCCGGCATGGAGCAAAAAGATGAAGAATGTTAATAACTTTTGTTTTATTTAAAAAGCTTTCAGAATTAGTCTCTTTTTTCTGGTGGAATGACCTTTCTCATAGCAGCGTCTTTTCTTCGAATCATGTTGCTGATTCCAATAAAATTTCTTGTAACGAGTTTTTCGGCATTATAAAATATGAAAAAAATTGTCATCATCATGTTGTGCATCATCAAAAAATGTATGAAAGGGTCCACGATTGCATCTTTCTACAACCAGTGGACGAACCCAGAATCTTCTTCTAGTTCGGTGATTCCTGCGAATCAGAAGCATAGCCAGAATGAAATCAGCTTCCATGTCCACGCGACAGATTTTACGCACGGTGAGCAGAGCTTTTGGCCTCACTAACTTTCGTTTGCTGTGCCACTAAGGCGCGTTTGGAGCGCCACTTAGCTTTCCTGTCAGAAAGATCACAGTTCGTAGCAATAGACGGAAAGTCATTGAGTAAAACACTTTATCTGGCGTTCCCCAAGGAAGTGCTATAGGCCATCTGCTCTTCCCGATCTACTTAAAAGATTTAGGAGACAATCTGAGCAGTTCTCTTGGACTGTTCGCAGATGATCCTGTCATTTGGCGTCATGTAACGTCATCAGATTGTCAAAACGAATTGCAAAATGATTTAGACAAAATATCTGCATGGGGAAAAAAGTAGCAGCTGACTCTAAATCACGAAAAGTGTGAAGTCATTCAAATGAGCACTAAAGAGAATCCGGTAAATTTCTGTTTCATGATAAATTGCGCAAATCTAAAGGCTGTAAACTCAACTAAATACTTAAGGATTACAATTACGAATTATTTAAACTGTAACCATCGCATAGATAATTTTGTGGGGAAAGCAAACCAAAGAATGCGATTTATTGGCAGAACACTTAGAAGATGCAACACGTCTCCTACAGAGACTGCCTATACTACGCTTGTCCGCCCTCTTCTGGAGCGCTGCTGTGCAAGTGTGGGACTCGCAACTGATATAACTGACGGAGGACATGGAAAAACTTCAAAGAAGGGCAGCTCGTTTTGTATTATCGCGAATAGGGGAGAAAATTCCACGCATGTGATAACACTAACTGGAGTGGCAGTCATTAAAACAGAGGCGTTTTACGTAGCGGCAGGGCCTTTCATGAAATCCCGGTCATCAGCTTTCTCCTCGGAGTGAGAAAATATTTTGTTTGCGTCCCCCTAAGTTGGGAGAAATGATCATCATAATAAAATAAGGGAAATCAGAGATCGCACAGGAAAATTTAAGTTTTCGTTTTTCCCGTGGGCTGTTCGTGAGTGGAACGGTAGAGATGTAGCTTATGGTGGTTCGATGAATCCTCTGGTGCCAGACACTTAATTGTGAACTGCAGAGTACTCTCAGGTAGATGTAGCAGCGCCACAAATCAACGGAAGCACAGTTAGCGAACCACTGGCCAGCACTGTGAAGTGGCCCCCTGTTAAGTTGCCCTTCCGTTACTCAAGCGCTTTTGCATTCAGCTTCTTGTTTGCCGCAATAAAGCATTTTGTGGTTCGAGAATGGTAACGCGGCCGTTGTGCGTGTGTCTGCTGGCGCCACTTCAGTGTTCATTGCTTACGTCTCGCCCACGCCACGTCTGTGCCTCGTCGCTGCCAGGTGTCCGCGCCACGCCACTTCTGCGTGCATTGCGCTGAAGGCTTACGCATCGGGCACCGAAATGGAAAGAGGTGCCACGACCTTCACCGGCGCTTTACTTTCGGTGGACATCGTGTTGAAAACAAAATAACGTAGCGTTCGGTTCATTGTTGAACTGAGCTGTACGGCGATTGTGTCTTTAGTTGCATCTACCATATAGTTATTCATCCTTTCGATCCGTGTGTAAGTTAATGTTGCTTTGGTTATTAGTTGTCATTACTGGATGCGTTAGCTATTATTCTTTATTAAAACGAAGTCCATGTACTATGTATGTTCATTTTAAGTCATTCTATTATTGATTACATATTTACAAAATATGCATGAAAACAGAAAACTTCGAAAGTCCCAAAAATGTGATAAACAACAGACAAGTCCACCAGTATAAAGGCTGATGTCAATAAATTACTTCAGAGCTGCTAACCTGGTTGAAGGTAAATTCATTGTCAATCAACCTGCGAAAAAGTAATTACATCCAGTTCAGCTCCGATCACACAATGCCATTGGAGATACGTTTTGTACATGCAAATCAGCAAATACAACGGGTACTCTGCACCAAATTCTTAGGGCTCGACAGAAATAGTTGTGTTAACTGGGAACATCATGTCCTCCACATCATAAAAATGTCCTCAGGTACTTTTGCCATTTGGATTGGAGACATCGCTGTCACAGTCTTCTTACTTTGGGCAGTTTCACTGTGTTGTGTGCTGGGGCAATTAATCCACATCAATGAAAGTTATCTTTCTGCAGAGGAAGATTGTCTGAAATTACGTGCAGGGTACCCCTCAGAATCTCCAGCTCCCAATATATTTGCTCCATTATGAGTCTTTCTCTAGTCATGTCATAGTCGATAGGATATTAAACCCTAATCTTCCTTCCCTTCACTAAGGGCTTCATGGTTGGCAATCTTGTGCAGTACAAAACCAATGAAATGTAACATGATCACAATACAAGAAGGACAGCTGCCCCCCCATTGTGATCTCAAAAATCTAACTCATGCACAGAAAGCTGTACAGTCTTCCTGAAATAAAATACTTAATTCATTATCAATTGCATCAATGGCCTACGCAGTAACAGTGCGTTACTTAAAAACATAACAGGAATGTATTTACTTTTTATTCCTTAGATGAATTCTTTAACAGAGATGTAGCTTATAGACCTTTCATGCATGTATTTCAGCTGTTTGTTTGTTATGTTTTCCACTTTGCTTCAGTTTTGTTCTAGTTTTATGTTTTTATTTTCATTGCAACTGTGTATGTCAGTTTACTGGTTCAGCATGAATGTTTTTAAACATTACAGGAAAACCCAATGAAGATGCGAAAGTACACAGTGACACAGCTGGGAGGGACTGTAAGTCCAACCAAAAAAACTGGAATTTTCCCTGTGTGAGTACAGTGTCTTGTAGAAAAAGTTATTCTATTTGTGCCAAAAAATACCCCCACTAACATGTTTCCCACTGCCTCTACTTACCTTTTCCCATCCGTATTCTGTCCACACCACTCCTTCCCCCTCCAAAGTATATACTGCCTTCTCCCACTACTCTTCTCCCCCCCCCCCAATTCTTTCTCTCTCCCCCTTCTCTCACCACTCTCTCTTTCCCTCCCCTTTCTCTACTCCTCTCTCTTTCCATTTCTCCCCCTTTTACCACACCTTTCTGTTTCTCACTCCTCTCCCTGATCTCCCTCTTCATCTTCATCTTCCTCTCCTTCCCCTCCCCCCTTTCTCTTATGTGTTCTAACCTCTGACATCCTTTTATCGCATTGTGTAGCTACTGAGTCATCTGCTCAAAGACATGTCCTGCTCCATACCACTAACCCTTCCTTCTCTTGTGCATCCTTCCCTGTTCCCTTCCTATATCTGTCAGCTCTCAGACAACTGCTTACAATAATTGATAATCAGTAACCAGTCTTGCCATGGCTGCAGGAGTTAATGTTTTGGTGTTGGTGTGTACTTTTATTGGAACAACAGCTAGCTCATAAGCTAGTATGTACCTACTATTTTCTGTGCTCCACGCACCAGTCTGCTATTGGTGAGTGTTTGCCTTTCCCTTATTTTATGTAAATGCTCAATATGAATCATTAGTGTGAAAGTGAAACAAAGAAACAGGTAATTTGACATGATAACTGATAACTAACATTGCTTGCATTTCATTAGTCCCATGATTTTTTTACAATAATTTATTTAAATTTTGGCAAATCTATTAATTGAAGATGATTTTTTAACTCTTCATTGATATCTTGCCACGACTTGTATAAGATATCATAACCATAGATAATGTTCTTGTTTCACCTAGCAAAAGAACCATCTTTGTTGTATTTTTTTCAACAATTCACACTTCTGGTACAAATCTTCCATTGTGGTCAGGTCTAACATTAAACACTGAAATGCTCATAGCATACAGAAAGCCATTCAGCACCACACACTTCTTTCACTGCAGCCATCTTCCCTACAACCACAGGAAAACATTAAATTTTGTGGATCAATTTTTCAAATCAATATTGTTTTGGATAGTTTACTTGCTTTCCTATTTCCATACATTTCTAGCCCTAGAAGGTCTGCTCAAATGATCATCTCTGACTGCAACCCACAGTTCACATGAAATATATTCAAACACTGTGAAACAAAAATAGCTCCCACTGGAGGTGTTTACTCATGCCTAGAGATATTTAATCATTCCACTGTCAGAGAAATGTGAAGTAGTGTGCTCAATGAAAATATTTAAAAATATAGTTGCAGGTTGCGATCACACTGATTTATTGAGAAAGATCAGTGAAGTTGCTACATGGCAAATGCTGCTGTCTATTCCATGTGCATGTCTTGCATGAATGTCTGAAGGATATCCATGTTTTCTGAGTATGTGCCCAAACAGGGACAAACCATCTTACAGGTGTGAGGATAAATGCCCTGCATGTTAGAGGCCATGAACAGTGACCTCATTTAATCTGTGAATGCTAGGGATGGTGGTATCCAGGGCCAATACAGTGAACTGTTTTTTCATGCTGCCACTAGCACTACTGGCACCATCTCGTTCAGGAGGTACAACTCCAGCATTCCACTGCTTGCACTGCAGCTCACAGACCTCAAATCCTTCATCAGTCATGTGGGCACCTGGGTTCAGATAGAGTTCAGGGGCATCACAACAATTACCATCAGGTTCCCACTTTTCTGCCACATAGAGGACTCATTTACATTAGTTTGTACAGACACAGGCACATTCTATGTTGACATGACATGTCACGTGTGATGATGCTACCAGATGACAATAAATTAACACTGTTGCATGCTTCCATGATGAACAACTGGACATTTTTCAGGGAGAGGTAGGAGGGAGGCCTTACATGTATATGAAGATGACAAGACATATGGCCCCAATGCCCACTGTATTCAACATAGACAATCTTGCCACACATGGCTTATCACTTGGACTATGACTCTTCATGTAGCCATTCCATAAAGAATTACAGATCACCTCACTTTAGTTTGAATACATTCTTTATGGACTGTCAGATGGCTCTATTTATGACAAACCATTGCAGTTTTTGGACTTTGCCTTCAGAATCTCTTCAACCTGCTAGTGGCCATGGTGCTGTTGCTTCAGACTGTTCGTACACTACAGTGAAGCAATGTTGTTTTCAGAGCTCAAAGTTTCCTGACAAACTTTATGTTAAGGTCTGAGAACAATTGCTCTAGGCCAGATTTTTGGTAGTGTCTTCTGTTCATGACAGTTCAGAGTTTCATTGTGGATGCAGCAGACTCCGGATGGGACCATGAATAACTAGAGGAATGTGATAGTCCCAGACTAGTCCTGCTTCAGTTTGCAGAATATTTCTCATTTCTCAAACACATCAAGCACAAGAGGAGATATTATGTTGGATGAATGTATAGCACTTCATTTCTTAGTTGTCATCAGTGACAGGAGGAATACTACTATTGCCTAGAGGAACACTGTAGAGACGAGTTTTGTATCCACATGTGAGCTTCCAGGTGTGCAGTTCATCGAGACTTCCTCTTCACACATCACGATACTTGTGAATGTTGAGCCACTCTGCTGGATGAATGTTTTGTGTGCAGTAGCCAGTGATGTGCCTGTTTGTGGATAATAGAGAGTATGCATGGGTCATTTGAGGGATGAACTGCAGCCCTTCAATTGTCACCAATGACTCTTCCAGACTTCCTCACAGCTCTGTTACAACAGTAGGAACGGCTTTCTCTGTTTCAGGAATAGAATTGATTGCCAGTAGAGCTCCTGAACCAACTCATAGAGAGTGATACTATTTCATATTTTGTGTGCATCTCCAACTGGCTCCTTCATTTTTCAAACTGCATGTTTTACAAGCTTTTATATGCTGAATATTTTGTCACTAAGCATTTTCTTTTTATCTTTTTATAGTGTTTCTGACACCACACATTTCTTACATATAAGAAATGTGCTCTGATTTCTTGAGTTTGCTTCATTCTTGAACATAATTTATGTGGAGTGACATCAGAGCCAGTATATAGTTTGTCAGAAATAAGATCAGGCAGAAAGGTTTTTGCATTCATACTATAGTTGGGTGTCCTGTGTAGCTTGTCTCAGCCTATACACAATCTTTCTGTTTCTGTAATACCATATGCTGAGGGAATTAGATTAGGAAATGAGGCACTTAAAGTAGTAAAGGAGTTTTGTTATTTGGGGAGCAAAATAACTGATGATGGTCGAAGTAGAGAAGATATAAAATGTAGACTGGCAATGGCAAGGAAAGCGTTTCTGAAGAAGACAAATTTGTTAACATCGAGTATAGATTTAAGTGTCAGGAAGTCGTTTCTGAAAGTATTTGTATGGAGTGTAGCCATGGATGGAAGTGAATCGTGAACAATAAATAGTTTGGACAAGAAGAGAATAGTAGCTTTCGAAATGTCCTGCTACAGAAGAATGTTGAAGATTAGGTGGGTAGATCACATAACTAATGATGAAGTATTGAATAGAATTGGGGAGAAGAGGAGTATGTGGCACAACTTGACAAAAAGAAGGGACCGGTTAGTAGGACATGTTCTGAGGCATCAAGGGATCACAAATTTAGCATTGGAGGGCAGCGTGGAGGGTAAAAATCGTAGAGGGAGACGAAGAGATGAATACACTAAGCAGATTCAGAAGGATGTGGGTTGCAGTAAGTACTGGGAGATGAAGAAGCTTGCACAGGATAGGGTAGCATGGAGAGCTGCATCAAACCAGTCTCAGGACTGAAGACCACAACAACAACATATGTTTAAAGTTAATACCTCCCTCATACCAATTCAAAGCACTGCAGGCACAAAAATTCCTGTTTACCATTTCATTTTATTGCAACAGTCATATTGTTTGAAAGTTTGGTGTCGGAATTCTGTTGTCCATGTCCATCACACAACCCAGATAGCCATGCATGTTAATGCGCCACTTCTGAGCTGGAGAGATGCTGGCCCCACATCAAAGCTGCCTGGCAGATTAACGATGAGGCTTGGTATGCTGGCCGCCGTGGATTTTTTTTTTTTCAAGATTTTAAACATGGCTGCAGCAGCAACTGTTAAAATTCTTCACAATAAAGGATGGCAGCCAAAAACAGTTGCAGGTAGAATTTTTTTATTAAAATTCTTGACCAAGGTTTCGGTACATATAAATATACCTTCATCAGAAGTACATTTCTAAAATTACATCATGCACTGGAGAATAATGAAACAATTATGCCAAAAGGCGTCGTCAGTAATTAAAATATCATCTCCATTTGTACAACATGTGTAATGGGTACAGGATCAAAGCGAACAGTTTAACAACAGTTTAACAATGTTACTTACAGTTCATAGGCGAAGTAACATTGTTAAACTGTTCGCTTTGATCCTGTACCCATTACACATGTTGTACAAATGGAGATGATATTTTAATTACTGACGACGCCTTTTGGCATAATTGTTTCATTATTCTCCAGTGCATGATGTAATTTTAGAAATGTACTTCTGATGAAGGTATATTTATATGTACCGAAACCTTGGTCAAGAATTTTAATAAAAAAATTCTACCTGCAACTGTTTTTGGCTGCCATCCTTTTTTTTTTTTATGCGTTTTCGCACACCCGGTTAAGTGAATATCGGACTGGTATGCAAGTCCTACCTCAGTTTTATGACTCGCAAACATTTAGAAAACTTTCCCACAGTTTCCCACGAATGACACTACATACAAGCAGTTGTTGGTGTACAAACAATTCATCTCGGAGGTGGGAGGGGAAGGGCAATGGGGTGGAGACAGGAACAGCATCCAGTCACCTCTTAAATTGACAGTCCAAATCCATTAATCACCATATTGACCATGCACAATTGTGGGACAAGGGCACAAGAAAATTAAGAAGACTCTGTTATATGGGTCTAATCCTCTGAGATAGTATACTCTGAGTAACATGATGATGTTGTGATGGGTAAAATTAATAGCTTTGCCTGTCTGTCAGGACAGAAAACTAACATAAAAATAGTGGTCACAGTTGTCAGTCACTAGCAGAACCCATTATTTTTTAACTGGGCTGCCCTAGGATAAGAATGCCCTAGGATATGTATTTCCTATTCTTTTTAGGTTGAGATCTATCATCAAAATGTAAAGTTAGGCCATCAGTTAGCTTACTAAAAGTGTTACAGAAATATCAGGAAAGGATGACAGTACTTTATCTTTGTTTACATGTGCTATGACCATTTAAACGCCAGAATTTAGTGAAAAATGCTCATTACAATCTTTCAGGACCTAAGTAAATTGTTTAATAGAAGCTATTGAGATTGACAGTATCATTAACAAACTTATTTGTTTTTTTCAGAAGCTTCACCCCACCTAAAGAAAAGCAGGAGACGTATACACCACTAAAATATTACCAGCTGGTAAGTTGTATCCGTTTTAAGATTTTTGTGTTCTACTCCTGGTGTAAGACAAGCAATAGAAACAGGAGACAAATGAGTTTAAAGTTAAAAGTAGATCAGAGAGAGAAACAGGAAGAGATTGATGGATGGATGGATGGAGAGAGAGAGAGAGAGAGAGAGATAGACAGACTTTCCAGAGCTGACTTAAGGCCCAAATGATACAGGTGGTGACTTGGGGTGCCGGAGGTATCCTTAGGACACAGGTGACTGCAGTAAACACGCGTCCGCAAACAAACTGTTTGCAAGATAATTCCAGATGTGTGGAAATAAGTTGCTACTGACATCAGTATCAAATATTGTCCTAATTGATACAAATGTATTTGCAATGTAAACTTTTCTGTAAGTCCCCATCTAATTGGGTTGAAGTCTCACTTATGGCCTATCTTACCTTGCAAAATGTAGGGGAATATGGTACATGGATGAGATTTCACTGAATACAATTGATATTAAAAGGTCTTAGAGAGTAAGCTATCCAGTTTCTTACATTGGTATTTCTGTCACATATTGCTCTATGTTATCATGAATCACAAAAACTTCAATTTGGTTGACCAATGTGGGCAGTTTAACAACTGAGTCCAGCACATTTCTGCCAGTGATACATGTTACTTCTCAGGAGTCACTATCCCATCAGTTGCTAAGACTTAAAGAATAAATACCTGACTTCCATGAAGAATTATGCACTAGAAAAACATTGAGCTCTCAAAGGAGTTACTGAAAATAGGGGTTTTTATTTTTAATTGAGTACTCTGTATAATTCTGTTTGCGAAAATGTTATGGAGGGAATGGTACACCTCACTGGGCAGCAAGGGCACCCATACAACAGTTTGCAGGAGGGGGGGGGGGGTACCATATGTAGACATTAATAGCCATACATTAAAGGAAACAGTATTTTAAAAATTCCTTTCGGTGCAACTGGCTAAGAAGAAGATAAAATGCTATAAACCCATAGACAAACTAAAAAAGATGCTGCTTAAAAGATCATGGCATTCTTATTCTGAATTCCTACTATACTTACACTAAAAATAATGTTTTTGTGTTAATAAAACGGAATCTGTCTCAACTGAATTTTGATTTGCACATCCGCAGTTCAAGACAGAAATATAATTTCCATAAGGTTAAGAGTATGGCTCTGTATTCTGGGGTAAAGATCTTCAGCAAACTTCACCTTACATGAGACAAGAAAATCTCTGTTAAGTTCAAAAGAAAATAAACATCACACTTTATTAACCACTCCTTCTACATATTACCTGATAATCTAGATTCAAGGATCAGAGAACAATTGTTCACTGATTGAAAAAGTTAGTGAGTATGACTTTGTCAAAGGGTTTCAAATTCACTTGAACTCAAAATTGACTTGGAGTACACACATGAAGCCGTGTGTACCAAACCCTCCAGACTCTCATTCCTGTTGCATAATTTAAAAGACATAGGTAATGAACATCAGCTGATTTCCTATTCCTATGTATTCATCCATCCAAATTTGGTGTATGGAGTTATCATATGGGGTGACTGGTCTGTTGCACAGGTGTTGTTCTTAGGACAAAAGAAAACACTCAGGACAACAACATGTATTCATGCATTATGGGATCTTGTCTGCTATTTTTCAAAGAAATGATTCTATTAATGATACTTTTACTGTACACTAAAGCCTGCTTTCCTTCATTATAAAAGCAGGCACAGAACTTATCACACAGAGGCACTGTCTGTGAGTGCCATTTTAGAAATAAAAATAACAAAGACATCAGACTGCCCAAATGCATAAACGGCATTAAATATATTGGCACAAAATTATACACAGTGTGCCACTGCATATGAAAATATTTTAAGGAATTTGAAAAGAATTTGTACAGGTGTTGTCACTTGACAGAAGTGTGTATGAAATAGAATAATTTTAGCAAATTTATCAGTGTACATGATGTAGAAATACTTTCGTGTTTGTAAGACTTATTATTGTACCCATTAAATGTGTATATTTACTCTGTAAACTCATCTGAATTTTTAAGAGAAGTTGTACCGACTGCTAAAAATTTTAATTGCAAATTTGATGCTTCCTCTTTCAACAAGAGTTGGATAATGAGAATGACAAATAATGACATTCTATTCTGTTCTTGTGCAAAATAAGTAACAGTCATTCTAAATGAGTTTTAGTCAGTTTCAGATGTGCCAAGCCAAAAGAAATAAATTTTTAAGCTGACACAAAAGGAAATTATATAATAAATTAAATCTCAGTATTTTAAATTCCAAATGGCATGGGAGTGGGGGGGGGGGGGGGGGGGGGGGCAGGGGGGGGGGGAGGCAAGTGCCCTCTTTTGCAGGTGCCTATAGCCATCCTATCATATAGATATTAAGCTATCAACAGGAAATAAGGAATTGTTATTTGATGTAACTGACAAAACAACTGCTTTTTGCAAAGTCAGGAAATATCTATTATGTTTACTACGTTAATATAGTTTCATTAGTCATAAATAGTTTATAGAATCAAACAGTGGGGAATCCACAATGGAGTGTAACAATAATATATAAAATAATGAATGGAGCTTAACAGTAGTTTACAAAATTACAGGGACACTGATATAGTTACCTTAAGAACATGGAATTCTAAGAACTGCCTATAAGCACATACAAAAGAAAAAGAAAATTATCTTAGCTTTCAGAACTGTTAGTTTCTCAGGAGGACGTTAGAAAGGAAGGGCAGGACACTCAGAATCCGGGTTGAGTGGGATCCACCTGTTGTGAGGATGAGAAGAGACAAAGAAAAGTGAATTTATGGAGGTATCCTCTCATCCTCTAACAGATGGATCTGTCTCAACCTGGCATCTTTGTGACCTATTCCTCCTTTCAAATCTTTCACAATACATCCCTCTTTTTCTTGCTGAGGGAGAAACTACAGGTACAAAAATAGTTACATACTATGGCAGTATTTAATAGCTGCTCATTTATGAGCTTTAACCTCAGTCCATTTTATCGCCACAGTTCTTCTGCTTCATCAAGGGAACACTGGAATGAGGTATGATGTAATGGCTGAAAATATACAATTTTATTTGCATATGGTGACTATTAAAACAAATAATTTCATTGTCGCAATTTTCCTCCATATAGAAACTAGAACATCTTTGAGTCGATAGAGCAGTTAGACACCATTTGGGGTGATGCATAATGTATTTTTCATTGAGCTTATGGAGGACTTACTTGTTAGGTTTTATGATTTCTGTGTCCTTGCAAGTGGGAGAGGTGCATATGTTTTATTGCTGGTGAAACTTTGATATTGCATATGTCTGAAGTTACAGCAACATCACATTTGTTTACTAACTAAACAATATTAATTAAGGACAAGTGAATTAACTGAAAAAATCATATAATGAACTTTGTCAGGTACAGATAGTATAATGATTATTGATTTTGTGCCTTGAGGTGATATCATTAATGCTGATGCACATTTTGATTGCAATACGAGTTCAGTGTATTGTGTGTAAGAAATGAAATACATTTTCTGATGTGTAACTTGTAACTGTTGATGTTAGCATGTGAGACATTGACTTTTAGAGTTCGTAGCTCCATGCAAGATTTTCCTTTATGCTAAGGAACAAAGTACATCTTTGCGGTTTGTGTCAATATATGTACACGGAATGAAAGTGTGAGAAAACACAAAGAAACAAGGAAATACAGAGATTACATTTTTTAAAATTATGTTGTTAATCAAATGTGCTCATTGTGGGCATGGTTTCGAAGCAAACATCTTTAGACATGATATTGTCGACATAAAATGTAGCATAGTAATATGTTATAAATGTCATATAAATAGACATAACAATTTTTCATCCCATTATTGTAGTTATAATTATTAATCATATTTTTTTCGCACAAATTACAATAGTCTAATATATACTTTTCTAAATTTTTGCAGTTTAGGTACTCAACATGCTTTGAAAAGTTCCTGATATTCCTTGGTGTGATGTTTGGAGTCCTCTCAGGTGTATGTATGCCTGGTTTCATTGTACTTTATGGAGAATTCACAGCTGTCCTTGTTGAATGGTCAATGTCAAATTCAACAATAACACGTACATCTTTGCTGAACTGGTTTGGTGGCGGTGAAACAATGTGAGTTTTTAGAACTTAGTATTTTCCTCTGTTTGAACTTATAACTCAAATACTTTAAAAACAATGACAATTATGCCGACTATCATTATTAAGGAGTAGAAATGTGATAATTTCACTTTAACTGATAAACTTCCATGAGACCCAAACCTATTTGCTCGTGGAATGAGTCCCTGTGTAATTCACAGATATATGACAGTTTAAAAATGAGAACAGGAAGACTAGAAAATTTTACAAACAAAAGAATTTCCTTTAAAATAGGCCAATATAATAAATAATCATTTAAAATTATATGTATACAAATTCAGTATTTTGAATCTTACATATTTAGCAAAAACATTACTCACTGATTAATGTTTCAGCATTAATGGAACAAAGGAAGAGGTAGATAATGCATTACTTCAAGATGCTGGTGCTTTTGGAGTTGGATTAACATCCATATCTGCAATTCAGTTCATTTTAGATGTGCTGTGTGTTACTTGTCTCAACAGTGCAGCACAGAAACAGGTGAGGCACTTTTAAAATGTGATCATATTAATGAAATAGACTACGTGTTGCAATACTGCATAAAACTGAAGTGGTGTTTCATTCATGATTCCACACTGGAATGACTGGTGTAAAAATTATTGTATGGAACATTACAACAGAATGTGTTTTATACTGTGACAAGATGTTGTTAAACAGTTTTAATGGATGTTGTACCCTTTCTTTTTTCGTGATGATTATGTGAATGTTGTTGTCTGTGCAATTTTACTCATTATTTTTTCAGTCTCATGGTCCAGTTATTACTCTGATTGGCTTACCAAGACTTTGTAAGTTACTACATCATTGTTATCCACTGCAGGCATTGTATTACTGATCCTTCAATACTCTTCCAGAAACAATGGTTAATGACATTAATCACTCAGTAGCTGCCCACATTTATCAATAATGAAATTAGCTGACATGAGACATTGTCATACTGTATCAAATAAATAGCAAAATCAGGCCGTGCAGAGTGTGCTTGACAGCTGACAATGAATACTAATGCTTGTTATGTATATAATAATTATTCTCAATTATTGAAACTAAATAATCAAATAATTTGCACAAGGAATGGGTAATGAAATTTTTTAAAATATTATTTTGAGCTGTTGGGGGTTGGTTTGCTGCTCTATTAGATGGGAGTTTGTTGATTACCTTTGCACCAGAGTAGGTAGGTAACACCACTCTGGACTCTAGTGATGTATACAAAGTCTACATGAACTTTTTTGTCTTCTGTTATGACTTTGCTGATAACAAATCAGTTGAAACTGAAATTTATAACAGCAGTAAATGCCATTAAGGAGTTAATGTACAGGGCAGGAGTGTAAGAATTCTGGGATCCCTAACAATGCCTGTGCAAGATACATAACTGACGCTTTACACAATATTCTTTCAGTCTGCTTCTGCTGAATTGTTGTCCAATTGGACCACAAGGAATTTTACATACAATTTCTCATTTGGTGTGTGACTTTAATATCTGCTTCCGGTGCTAGGAGGTCTTTCATTTAGTATGTGTCTTTTGTGGTTCAGAGTTAAGCTCCACAATGAAACTTTCACTCTGCAGTGAAGTGTGTGCTGATATGAAACTTCCTGGCAGATTAAAACTGTGTGTCAGACCGAGACTCAAACCCGGGACCTTTGCCTTTTGTGGGCAAGTGCTCTAGCAACTGAGCTACCCAAGTACGATTCATGCCCATTCTCACAGCTTTACTTCCACCAGTGCATCTCCTGCCTCGGTCCGGCACACAGTTTTAATATACCAGGAAGTTTCAAGAGTTAAACTGTTTCCTGTTAACAAGTTGAAGGTCTGTTTAGTTGTCATCTGAACTGTGGTAAGGATACAGTTTTCAAAGCATCCTTTAAAATAGTTAGATCATCATCCACATAGGTTAAGAACAGATCAGAATAAATTCTTGTGGGATTCTGTGTTATGAAATTCTGAAATCAGTTTCAATCATGTGATGCAACTATGAGATCTCTGTTGTAAAAGGTGTTTTCAGCTGTGATTAGAGCTGGTAATCAGGTGAAAATTATGATATTCCATTAATTAAACTGTCAGCTCTAAAACTCTTATTTATTTATAAAATATGCAATGTCAGTCTTGGTCAACAAATACAGATTTTTGCATTGAAATAACACACATAGGGCAGAGCAGAACAATGCTGAACTGCCAATTTGCTGCCCAGATTGTTTATATTTACTTCTGCATGTAGTCTTGTAGCTTCCAGTGCTTATCTCAGGAAGATGATCTGTAACAATATTGTCATTTTATATGTGGTGATTTGTCCATTACCACCTTTGACTAGCCTTTATTGGTTTTTATACTATATTACTTGCCAGCAGTAGCATCTAAAATTGTTACACCAGACATGGGGATGTCTGGCAATATTGCTATTTCTCCTAGTGTTGAAAATTCGCAATGAAATGGAATACCCCTAAGTTATTGTCTCTTCTTCTTACCACATATTTTCTTGTATTTTGTGAGTGCTATTGTCTCATAAAGACTATGCAGCACCCCAATTGGATCTATTTTCATCTGGATCTTACTTAGAAACTTTCATCAGTTTAAATGCACTTCTCTACCACTCAGACATTCCTTTGTATGTTCAGTCCTTGGTGCTTAAGTGAGCAGATCTGTTGGCCAACTGTGATTGTATCCTTCAGGCTGACGTCTCTCATATTCTTGATATCCTTACAGTTCTTATCATTCTTTGTTTTTCGTTTATCCATGTACGATCATATCATGGAGATGGCTTATGCTGGAAATGATACTTTTTCACATGTACATGGCCCAACTATTTTCCTCTTTCATTTTCTGTCCAGCTGCTTAACTCACAATTTTATCTAGCAGTGAATAAATGTTTTCAGTATCTCTGAATAAATGTTTTCAGCATCTCTATGTTGAGTCATTGTCAATTTGTTTCTGACTGCTATGGGCAATCACAAATTTAAAATCGCCATGAGGCCTACATCTTTTATTGGGTTCTTGAGACTTTTTACATGCCACTTTTACATGTGTTTAATAACATTGAGTTAACTGTCTATCATCTGGTTTTTGATCAGTAGTGCTGCAATATAACTTCTTCAAATTCTTGACAGTTATTACAACCTCCTGCATCTCTGATACTCCATGTATTTGCTTTCTCTCACAGTCCTTAATTTTTTTCAATCAGTTTGGGAAGGCACTGCAAAATTGTTCCACGAATGCACCAGGGTGAATGTTACCCAATGGCTAGAATTGTCACACATGACAGTAATTTGCAGCTGTTGTCACACTGAATGCTGCAATGACTTACTAGTCTTCACTCATTCATGTACACCTCATACAAAGGTGCTTCGGGTTTCCATCACTCACTTGGTAATATCCTAGGCTGCTTGCATTATTGTCATCTGTCATAGGTGCTATATACGAGGTCCCCATCTACATAGGTATTTGTAACATTCATTGTAAATCATGTGACATTCATTGTAAATCATGTGTGCATTGTAATGTGTTCATTAATTGAACAATAAGTTAGAAAACTTACTTTTAGTTAAAAATGTAAGGTAGAAACCAAAGTCAATTATCATCTTCCAGTACTTTTCAGAGGAAACTGCTGTGTGACAAATTCACTTTGTCAGTTGTGACCAGTTTCTTTTGCATTTAAATGCTACCTTGACAACCTTCCGAACATCTCTATGCTATAACATTAATTATATCTGTGCAATGATCTCTTACAATCAACAAAATTACACACCAGGCCAACAAAAATGCTAATGATACTCCAATGAATAATATTTCCACCCTGTGTTAATTGGATGATAGATAAACATGTTTATTAGTGACATAACCTATACTTAAAATTAATAACTCGGGATAAAACATCATAATATCCTACTGGTTATAAGTCAAAATTTTGATTTCTGTGAATACATTAAAAGTAACATCACACATTTTTTTCTGAAAAATGGTAGACATTGAGTTAATTGTCAGACTCTTGCCATATTGTGACTTCTCACGTTGTTATAACAGGTGCAGGGATTGAAAAGAGGCAGATGGAAGTGAGAATAGTGACTAGTGAATAGTGAGATTGGATAGTCTGAATCGCTGACTTATGTTTGTGGAACACTTCCTATGTTTGTTATTCAGAGCTGCAACTGGTAGTGAGGAGGGGTGGGGCCACTACTGATATTTGTTACATTGTGCTGAGCAATGTTCTGCAACAACAGGGCCAAATTTGCACTTGGATAGTGTGTGGCAGTGACCTTTGACTACATTGACCTTTTACTACACTGTTTACACACATGATATAGGATAAGAATACACGTAATTAATTTAGGACTGCAGCAGTCATTGTGGCTACCTGGTCAACACAGTTGAACTGCATAACAATATAAAGTGACACACTACACTGCTTCTGCATTTGATAACAGTGGTTATTAAGTGAGACTACATGATAAACCCAATGTAAATTATAGTCTGAAGTGACATAATACATAATTAACATTATTTGGTAAATGAGATTTACTTATTATGATGTTCCAGAAATTCATATGCTTGTTTTTCATAGTTATGTTTTGATAGGTTTTCTTTTTTTAAGATAGTGGTTTTTCTTTTTTTATTATTTCATGTATATACAAATGAGGCAGAGGCAGTATTTTCAGACTTTTAAAAAAGTGTCTACAGGAATACCAGCATTTAGCATTCATTATCACCCTGACAATCTTTTTATGTATTTTAAACATTTAAAAAATGTGGAATTCCCTCCAAAAAATTACCATACTCAATAGTGACTGTTTAGTAGCATGATACATAGTCACCACTGATGAGTAGCTTGTATTTTGAGTCAGAATTGCAACAGCATATGTCAGTGTATTTAGTTTTTTATTTAGATTAATAAGGTGCATCTCTCATTTCAAATCCTCTGGAATACATTTGCCTAAAAATTCTGTATAATTGATATTTGAGACATTTTCTTCTTCAGTGGTGAAAGCATGGTTTGCAGGATGGAGGTTTTGTGTGGTGTGAATGTTAACTGTTACAATTTTTTTAGAATATGTGATGAGCCGACTGGCCCTAAACCACTGTGCTAAGCTATGCATAAACTGATGTAGTTTCCTGCAGGTTTTCCTCACTATGTGATTTAATTAGAATATTAGTGTCACCTGTGAAGAATACTGTGGTTCATCATGCATTTTAGTAGTCAAGTCATTTACATACATCAGAAATGTGGGCAGGTTCCAGAACTAACCCTTGCAGGACTACATACTTGTTTTCTGTCCATTACTGCAAAAACTAGAAATTTTTTGTGTTTTGTTGTCTTTGTATTTTATTTCTGTAATTTGTTGATGGTTATTGAAATATGATTAGATCCACCTTGCAGACTGGCCTCTAATTCCATAATTAATTGACTTGTGCAAGAAAATATGATGATCGGTGACATTAAATGCTTTACCAAAATCAAGAAATATTCCAGATACATGCTGCGTATCATCCACTGATTTCAATATTTCATTTACAAAGGCAAAATTGCTGGCTGGGTTGACTTCCTCACTCTGAACCCACGCTGTGAGTCATTTATCAGCCTTTATTTGTTTAAGAATCCTGTTGACCTTTCAAAGAACATTTTTTCCATAAATTTGATGAAGCCTGACAAAACTGAAACTAGCCTATAATTAGAAATTTTGCATTTTGCACCCTTCATTTGTAGAAATGTTACTTTGAAGCTTAAGACTATTTGGAAACACACCACTCTCAGATTATGAATTTACTATGTCTGCTAATAGTTCCACAATGAATGTTCCACTAGCTTTGATGATAGCATCTGGAATCTCATCAACAGCCACAGAATATTTATTAGTGAATCCTTTAATGATTTTAAAATACCTCAGGTGTCAATGGATACATAAATGATATATTTGCATGAATTTTTTGATCTGACTATACTCTCTTACTGTCTGGCTGTGTGTCATATTCTGTATTTATCAAATGCTGTACTACTGTTTGAGGAATAATAGTTGAATCCACTAACCATTTGTCTGAGGTCAGTTAGTTTATTTTTATTCATAATCAGCTGTATATTACTGTGATTAACTGATCTGGCACCATTTTACATCTTATAATTTGCTGGGTTTCTTTAGTTTTATCCTTGGAATTACACATTATTTCATCAATTTTCTAATTTTTTGCTTTTGAAATAACTTGTGTTGCATCTTTTGAAATAGGTAGTAAAATCAGGACAGTACTTTGCTTGGAATATTCATAAAATGTCCTCTTATTTTGACATGATATCCTTATCCCTTTTGTGAATCACTTGTTTGTTTTCAGAACAGAATTAAATGTTGTTGTTTTCTTCAGAAAAGCTATTTCAAAAAATGCTTAAATGTTGCCATAAACTTATATTTTTCGTTTGTATCATTACAGTTGTATACATCACTCCAATTTTCACCCTCCAGAAGAAAACAAAAATATTCCACACTTTTTTGTATTGCAATTCTTTACAGTGTGTCTTATTCCATGGAGAGTCGAGTTTCCTGCAACACTCATTGTAAGAATTTGAGCATAGTAGGCACCAAAACCCATGTTTACCACTTGTATGCTATAGGCAGATTTGCTTGTATTTATCAAAATCTGCTCACTGACAGATGCAGTGGTTGCTGTTTTTTTAATTGGTCCAGTTACAGTTGAGCTTATGTTTAATGACTGCAGTAAATTTATATCATCTTTCAATTTATTGGATTTTGAGAAATCAATATTGAAGTCACCACATACAATTACATTTTCCTTTGGAGAAAAAATTTCTTCCTAAAGTTCCTCCACACATTTACAAAACATGTTTTTGTCTCCACCTGGTGACCTGTACACACAAATAATAATTGTATTTTGCTTTGGTAATTCAACTAAAGAGAGTTCTGTATCTATTTCATTTTATAAATTATGGTGTCAGGATTTAGTTACACTTTTGAATTCAGTATTTTTGTTAACATATGTATAGCAGCCCCCATTACTTGATATTTTTCTACAAAACACACTTGCAAATTTGACCTGAGTGAGGTATGTTATCTCTAACATATCCTATTTAAGCCAATTTTCAGTAAAGTGTTGGGCAGAAATATCATTCACATCATTAAATATTATTTCTGTTTCATTAAGTTTATTGTGCAGTGTTTGAACATTCTGTTTGGTGTTTCATGTTTAAACATTAAAGGAAATATTTTGCTTTCCAGAAGTCATTCAATACCTTCAGAAAACTGCTATATTCTTGTAATTTATTTGTAAACTTCAGAGGAGTCAGTCTCATTTATTTGTGAATATAGAAATGTATGACACAAAAAACTAAATAATTTCGCTATTCTCAGATCACAAGAGTGAGGTGCCTCTTCCTGAGGTCAATTATGCGGCAAGACATGGCATGGTTTGACACAACAAACTCAGCTAATTTTGCTAGCCGTATTACTGGGTGAGTATTGGGATGTGTTAATTTAAGTTCTTGAAGTTTTTAATATCCGCACAGAAATATTTTAAGTTATGTAATCAAAATAATTTATTATTACAGGGATTTGGACAAACTCCAAGATGGAATTGGTGAGAAACTCGGAATTTTTATTTACCAGATGGTGAGCTTCACTGCTGCTGTGGTAATATCATTCCTTCATGGTTGGAAACTGACTTTGGTGGTTTTCACTTGTGCACCAATAATCATTATTTCAACAGCTCTTGTTTCAAAGGTAATAGACTAGCTCAATTAGCCAAAAATTGTGTGTGGTGTCTAAAAATGCATTGTGTATTTTTCACTAAGATTTTCCTTATGAAACCTGAACTGGACAAGGAATAATGCACGATAAAATATTATTTAATAGTATGTAGTAATGTACTATTACACTTACATGGGTACTGAGTCATTAGGTTATCCTAGAGAACTTTATCACTGACTGCAAGACCAAGAAGGCTACTGCTGGAAAATTTTTGGATGTGCAGTACTGATCACTGGGTCTATTATTTGATAGCAAGTTGACAAGGCCATCTATCATGCATATGACTGCTGTTAAACAAACTGTACAGCAAAACTAAATTCTCTGCAGTTCTATCAGTTTTAGAACTGTTTGAACCCATTTGTCAAAATGATTAATGAAGTATACAGTAATGATTTGTTAGATGCCTGATTCTTTACATCACTTAGTTCTTTTCAATAACCAGCAGCATAGGGTATCTACAAAACACCCCAGAGCTAGCAAGCAAGCTGAGTGGTGAATGTAATTTTTTAGAAATGATTTCCAGCTTCCTCTACCAGTTTGCATACACACATCCCATCCTCAGGTGTCTCATAGAACTGTAATTTATCTTGATCTATTTAGTTGACCAAAGAATACAAATTCTGCCATCTTCTGAAACTGTTTCCTTCTGTCCTTAACAAATACTCCAGCCTTCCCAAGTTCATGGCCATCACCTGGGCTTTGTAAAACATCCGAATTCAGGAAACAATAATTTCTTATTGTGCTGTGACTCAGTAAGGTGTTTCCAACCTGGCTCTCAAGTGTCATACTGATGAGTGGTGCATATGCATGAATCCAATCCCGGGAGCGGAAAGACTTACCTTAGGGGGAAAAAAGGACGGGTATACACTCGCACACACACACATATCATATATACGAGGGTTATTCCAAAACTAAGGTCCGGTTATAAAAAAAAAATCAAAACTAAAATGTTTTTTCAAAACAATTGTTTTATTTACATTCCTTACATCTTTATCTATTTTTCTACATAACTTCCATACTTATTTAAACATTTGTCACATCGTTCAACAAGCTTTTGAATGCCCATGTTATAGAAATCGGCCGCCTGTGACGATAACCAGTCCTTAACTGCTTCTTTCACTTCATCATCTGTGTCGAAGCGCTTGCCGCCGAGAAACTCCTTTAAGTAACGGAACAGGTGGAAATCACTTGGCGCCAGGTCCGGACTGTAAGGAGGATGGTCCATCTGTTCCCATCCAAATTTCTTGATCAGAGCTTGCGTTTCATTTGCAGTGTGGGGTCTGGCATTGTCATGCAACAACAAGATTCCAGACGACAAAAGACCACGTCGCTTATTCTGGATTGCACGTCGAAGTTTAGTCAGGGTAGCGCAGTAGGCGGCTTTATTAATCGTTGTTCCTCTCTCCATAAAGTCGACTAACAATACTCCACGTCTATACCAGAACACAGTCGCCATAACCTTACGTGTTGAGATTGTCTGCTTTGCCTTGACCTTGACTGGCGATGACGTGTGACGCCATTGCATTGACTGACGTTTAGACTCTGGAGTGATGTGAGAAACCCATGTCTCATCCCCTGTGACAACATTGTCTAAAAGACTGTCACCTTCCTTATGATATCGCTCCAAAAAATCAAGAGCAAAAGCCATTCTTTTCATTCGTTGGGGCTCAGTAAGCAGCCTGGGAACCCAACGGGCACACAATTTGTGAAACTTCAAATGTTCAGACACAATTCTGTACAAAGTTGTTCTACTCACATTCGGAAAATGCATGTCTACGTCTGTAATAGTGAATCGGCGATCTTCACGAATTTTTTTGTCAACCGCATTGACCAAATCGTCTGAAATCACTGATGGTCGGCCACACCGTGGTTCATCGTGCACATTATCCCGTCCTTCATTAAAAGCTCGCACCCACTTGCGCACTTTACTGTCGCTCATTATGTTAGGACCGTACACTTCAGTAATCTGCCGATGGATTTCCGCCGCTGAATTGTTTCTTGCAGACAAAAACCGTATCACTGCCCTTACTTCACAATCGGCGGGCTGATCAATTGTCTTAAACATTGTAAAGTGACACTGTGAACTACACTCAGCAACAGTAACAAAGCGAATGGCGGCGTTTGACGCGCAAGGCTTGCCGGGAGTCGGCGCGCATGCGTGTTTTGTCATTGGCGCCAAATTTCAATAGTTACAGCGAATCGGACCTTACTTTTGGAATAACCCTCGTAGATATGTGTGTGTGTGAGTGTATACCCGTCCTTTTTTCCTCCTAAGGTAAGTTTTTCCACTCCCGGGATTGGAATGACTCCTTACCCTCTCCCTTAAAACCCACATCCTTTCGTCTTTCCCTCCCCTTCCCTCTTTCCTGATGAGGCAACAATTTGTTGCGAAAGCTTGAATTTTGTGTGTATGTTTGTGTTTGTTTGTGTGTCTGTCGACCTGCCAGCACTTATATATATATATATAACTTGGAAGCACTGTAGCATAATCACAAATCTGGAATCTTCGCTTGAATCTTCAAATACCTGCTACCAATTTTGATAGTAGTAACCTGTATACTAACAAAGTTTACCATCTTGACCAGTGCGAGAAAAGCATTGACATTGCACCTTTCCCTTGCCCTCATATTCAATTAAAATAACTGCTTACAGTACCATGAGATTCACCAGGGAAAGTGGATTTTCTAATGAAATTCCTTCTAATCTATGTTAATGTCATGGTGGACACAGGAAGAGAGCCTTTCCCTGCAGTATCAGCCTGGAGAAGGCATCATGCCAAGTTCTTCCCTCACACTCATTTAAACTTTTTAGTACTTAATTTCTTTGAGAACCACTACTAAAAATCTTTCCACATCCCTGAAGGTTGTTCTCCTTAATAAGATTATAGAACATGATGAACAAATGAATGAATAAATGCATCATCACTAACATTTATTACACATGTCCCTATGATGCCAGTTTGGTGACCATGGGCAGAAAACCTCTCCCTGGAACATCAGCCTGAAGGTGCTTCCAAATGAGCTGCATTCTCCACACACACACACACACAAAAATTACCCCCTTTTTACCTTTTACCCACTTTTTCCCCTTCATGAACTGGCACTGAATTTACTAGGGTATATTAATCCAGTCAGATTTAATTTGAGGCATTAATTTGTCATGGCATATCTTTGATGCTGAGAAAGGCCACTGCTTATCTTGTTCTGTGTCATTATCAGCGGAACATTTGAGGCTGTAATGACCAATGCCCACATAGTCTTGTCCCTTACAGGAATAATTAACACCGCCAGTGCTCCATCTCCAATGACCTTACTGTTAGCAATATTTTGGTATATGTAATATGTTTATTTGTAAATTATAAAACATTTTCTTCCCATCTGTTAGGCACTGTGCGTGTTTAAGATTGCTGATTTAATGGTATTTGTGAATGAACTAGCTCGAAGGCCATAAAAAATCTTTTTAATTGTGGGATCTGTTTACATAATTTCATTGTACTAAGACTGTACAACTACAATGATGACTTCTATGCATTTGTTGGCTCCATTATATCAAACTGTCATATTTTGTTATTTAAAAATGACCTTTGTTCTTTTATGACATAAACTATAAGGCAGCACCTTTACATCATGTTTATTGCCAGCTACCTGAGCATGCAGTGCCATCTGGAAAAAAAGTGAATACAGAACAGCTTTCAGATTGGTGTATTAAAAGAAAGTTGCTTTTACAAAGCTCAACCTAAGACTATTTCATAAGGTTATTAGTGTTCATTTTGATAATAGCTTTATTGTTATCTGCATCAGTCATAACTTCTCTTTGATGTTCAAACTACCATTTCCTTTGTTACTGATGTTATTCACAGTTTTTATAATAGACACATAATTATTTCAAACACCAGTAGCTAAAAGAATGTGTCTCCATTTTGTCCCAGTCTTGCCCCATGCACCATAATTCAGATATTCATTGTTTATTTTATTGTGGTGCAATTTCACTGCAGTAAATGTCACATAAATTGCCTCACTGCTGACAAATCGCAGATTCATAATTTATGGATTTCTGTCCCCTTGAATTAGTCACATATACATATGACAATGTACTTTATATATAATCATCGTGATTTTGGAGCTGGACATGAATATTAAAAGAACTAAATTAAGTAGTAAATTTTATACCAACAAGCTAATTTTTATCTTGAAATAAATTTGGCATTATACCTACTGAATGGAAGTTCATTTGAAAACAATAAATACAGATTTTAAAATGTTAGATATGCGAAACTTTTATGGTAACAAACATAGCTTTTCTTTACTATTACTATAACTTGTTAGACAATAATGATCTTTGATGTTGTGTCATAAACATACTCATCAAGAGGACAGCCAAATCTGCATTAAGTAATTTGATTCCAGTTTTGGAAAAAGAAATATAGCTCTGTCACAGTACTGCCCTTAGTTGACCAATGCAGCCAGTCCATTATAGTCAGTGTTTAGATAATGCAGTAATCAGAATCAGAAAACTTTTCCTACTGTCTTCATATTGCTGACAGTTGATACTGCTGTTGGACGATTAGCTTTCTGGATTTTATTTTTGATGTGAAGCTCAGCATAAAACTCCTTATGCAGGTACAAAGTTCCCTAACAGCCCAGGAGCAGAATTCATATGGAAGTGCTGGAGCTGTTGTTGAGGAGGTTCTTAGTGCCATTCGCACAGTTGTTGCTTTTTCTGGACAACAGAAAGAAGTGGAAAGGTTAGTAGCAAATATTAACATTAAATATCAACACACACACATTTTGGATTGACCAGTTGGGTACCACATTCCACAAAGCAAGTAGGCAGTATATTAAGTTACTAAAAGTATTGTTTTTCCATCCTGGACTTTCCATTATTAAGATACTAATTTACAGTAGATCAGTATGTGGCAGTTTATGTCCTCATCTAAATGCATGTACATACAAACTCATGGTTACATTATATCCATTTACCATTGATTTCTTCAAGGTGACTAACACATGCCATTTCCTCACATCTTTTCAATGCTGTGTCTGAAGGCCGCATTTTTGATTATACATTAAATCATAAAATAAAAGGTTCTTTGCACCACATTTCTACCAATTGTAGAAAAATTTCTGTGAAATGAGTAGTGAAAAGTGGCATTTTTAATTTATTTGCGACATCAGAACAAAAAAGATGGAAAAGCAAGCAACAGAATTTTGATGCCTGTGCTTTAAGCTACATTTATACTCTGCACGCCATTGCATTTTTTTTTTCTTTTATATATACAGGTTACCTGGTACGAGGGTAATCCCAAAAGTAAGGTCTCCTATTTTTTTATAAGTACATAGACCTGTTTATTTCTACAATGGCTTACATCAGTTTACAGCTTGAACATTTAGCTATTTTTCGACATAATCACCATTTCTGTTGATGCATTTTTGTAGACGCTGTGGCAGTTTTTGTATGCCCATGTCATACCAGCTCACTGCCATGCTGTTCAGAAAGTTATGAACCTCTTCTTTCACCTCGTCGTCGGAGCTGAATCGCTTTCTGGCCAAATGTTCTTTTAACCTAGGGAACAGGTGATAGTCACTGGGCACCGAGTAAGAGAGTGGGTGATTATGTTCCATTGAAACTGTTGCAGGAGAGCAATGGTTTGCCGAGTGATGTGTGGGCGAGCGTTCTCATGGAGAATGTGTATTCCCTTGCACAACATTCCTCTTCTCCGGTTTTAAATTGCTCATTTGAGTTTTTTCAGAGTCTCACAGTACCTGTCAGCGTTAATTACGGTCCAAGTGATTCAGCTCCAACGATGAGGTGAAAGAATAGGTTCATAACTTTCTGAACAGCATGGCGGTGAGCTGGTATGATATGGGCATACAAAAACTGCCACAGCGTCTACAAAAATGCATCAACAGAAATGGCGATTATGTCGAAAAATAGCTAAATGTTCAAGCTGTAAACTGATGTAAGCCATTGTAGAAATAAACAGGTCTATGTACTTATCAAAAATAGGAGACCTTACTTTTGGGATTACCCTCATACTACGGTTACTTGTCTCTGTTTGCATTCCAGTCATGGATGATGCTTTGGGACATGGGGGAAAAAAAGAAAACTTTATATACTATATTGTGCTTGTCTTTATTTCTGCATGTTTAACACTATAGTTATTGCACAATATGCGATGGAAGACTTTTTATATGTCTTTGGACCTTTAAAAGTACCATAGCCTTTAGTTTAACACATAATACCTTTTGGAACTTTATTTTGTAGCTTACTCAGCATCTATATAATGCTCACATAGAAATTTGTAAACTATTTCTTGAACTTGTTCAACTTCTTTAGTCATTCTGGAATGATACAGTTCTTAGAGAGATATACTATACTGTATATAGTCACACATCTTGATTAATTGTCTTGAGAGCTACTTCTGCTGTAGAGTAATTCTTCCCCACAGTCCTACAAATTGTAATCTGGAGTAGGACTTATCCACTATTATAAGGTCATTCAATTCTATAGCACTCAAAGTTATCATAGCACGCTGTTTGAACTGTACCATCAACTCTGGTGATTTTTTCTAACACTACAAATGACAAGAACACACGAGACTATTCTGTACTTTATGCCAGTACTCTTCTGTACTTAAGCCGGAATGTGCATTTTTAACTGTAAAAAGTGAGTAACTGTCAAAAAAGAGCTGCTTACTTCTTATTGCCATGTGTGCATGTGTGCCACATATCAAATGCATGTGAGTTGTAACCTATACTCATTTTAGTTTCTGACCTATATTTAAAGTGATCTGACATTTGCTACACCAAACACAGATTGATATAATCCTCTTGCATGATAAGTGGCCATGGGAAAGTAAATGAACATATATTTTGTAAACAATCTTGTATAGCTGCTGATACTATGTTTTCTTTAAGGATTATTTTTGTTGCAGATACAAAGAAAAATTAGTTGTGGCAGAGGCAATGGGAGTCAAAAGGGGAAAATTCTCTGGTATTGGTACAGCCATGATGTGGTTCATTACATACTGCAGCTATGCACTTGCATTCTGGTATGGAGTAGTACTCATAATAGATTCAAGAGTTGTGGGAGACTTTGAGTACACTCCAGCTGTTCTTGTAATAGTAAGTATGCCGTTTCAAAATCTGGAAGCAAATTGCTGACATTTGTGAAATGAAGATAAGTACTGTATTGTCGAAGTTATGAGGTTCATGATTAGACTGAAGAAAAGCCATAAAAATCTGTCAGTGTAGAGGGAATGCAGAAATGTGACATATCACAGTGTCTCTTAGACACCAGTCACTACATAAGTTAGCATGGAGAATTAGTAAATTAGGACACTGAATCACAATCTTTATAAATAAAAGACACAATATAATTGTTATTTATGAATAGAGACACTCATGCTCTTGCCCTTTGTATAACATTTGTAACATCGGTCATAAAAACATACCACTGATCCAGTGATAACCAATGTCAAATAAAAACTCATTTATGAGAAACATGGTTTGGATAGTAAAATTAAAAAGAAAAGAAGTTTTGCAGATAAGGAAGAACTTGATCCAAGCAAAGTCATCCATATTGATTTGTTACTTATTTCTTCATCTTTCAGTTCTATCTTAACACTATGTTTATCAATTTAAACTCCTTGTAAATTTTTATGAGATAGTTCACTGGTTTACTAATTGTAACTGTTGAATAGTTGGAACAAACTATTTTGCAGAATGCTCAGTCCAATTAATTACTGTTTAAACTTTTCATATAGGTTCTTTTTGGTATGCTTGGTGGAGCATTCAATATGGGAATGGCACTTCCTCATCTAGAAGCATTTGGTGTGGCATGTGGTTCTGCAGCTGCGGTATTTTCAGTAATAGAAAGAGAGCCTCAGATTGACAGTCTCAGTGAGTCAGGGAAAAGACCAGATCAAGTTGTGGGAGACATACAGCTGACAGACGTTTATTTTCATTATCCTTCAAGGCCTGATGTTAAGGTAAGTGTATACATTAAAAAATTAAGTACTTATATAAAGGCCTCACAAATTGAGGTGGCATTGTGGTTAAGATGCAGTACTCATATATGGGAGAAGCAGAGTTCAAATCCCATCTGGTTATTATGGTTTGAATTTTCTCCAGTTGTCTTCAGTTATGTCTTAATGTTGACATAGTTTCTTTGGAATCATCATAACCAGTTACTGCCCTATCCTTGTTTGATCCATGGCTCTGAATCAATTGTAATGTTTATGATATGGGACATTAGACAATAGCCATCTTTCCTTTATACATGTAATGATGTGAATCATTTAGAAATGTAGAGATGGAGGGGAGGAGAGTGAACCTGCTGGACTGTGGCTTGATTTTGTTGGAGACTGAATAATATGGTGGAAGATAGAAAGCTAAAAATTTGAAAATAAATTTGTGCTACAGAGACAAATATGAGGTTTACAACTCCAATAAAAACAGAAAAAAGTCATGTTTTCACAGTTTCCTCTATTATCTGCATAACATGCTACAATTCATTTGGCCTCATCTGTGATGCTGATTGCCTTGAAAAGCAATAAAAACTAGCCATGACAGTTCCAGATCCTGCCAAGTCCATGCAGTGACTACATTCCAACATGTGAAATGGAGAAACAACTGGTGAAATTCAGCACTAAATTGCTTCCATTTATCATGAAAATGTTACAGATAGATGGAACCATGGTGGTATATTTTGTATCCCATGATGTGAGTGGTGCACACTACAAGAAGAGAGATGTACCCACATAACCAAAACAATACAACTTTACTACTGACACAGAAAATACACCCTAATGATATGTTCTGTGTAGCAACTGAGCAGCTTCTGAATGAATGCAGCTGAAAGATCATCCTGAACTGATCAGAAACTAGATTACTCGATAATAGTTCTTGAAGGTTTAGTTGAGTACACAGTCTGTCACAGTAAGGAAACACTGCCTTTGGCAAAGTACATATCTGCTACACTATTATTCAGACTGGAATGCGCTACGCACTGACAAATGGCACTTGGTTGGCGTTGATGTCAAACTCATGAACTGAACTGGAACTCACACACTTACAGATTGGCGAGCTGCTGGACAATGTCTTATTAATCTGTCTGGGGGAGGAATGCTAGGAAGTCGTGCTTGTATCATGTGGCTGGTGGAGATGAGCTAAGGCCGGCAACAGCAGCACTGTAGTGCGACCCCCCCCCCCCCCCCCCCACCCCAAATGCTGCAGTGTCTATCATAGGCAGAATGAGCTGCAGTTGGGTTGTGGAACCTTGACGTGGTGGCAATCCATGGCTTTCTGCTGTGTGGCTGGATTGTACAGTGCCAGCCATGGATACCACAGTATGAATTTCTGGCAAGAGTAACGTATGTTCATTACAAAACAATGAGTGTAAAACCAGGTATTTAATGAGGAGTTAGCACAGTGCATAAAACATTGAATTTAGATTTGAGAGAATCAGGGTTCAAAGCTCTGTATTATTCTCTACATTTAGGCTTTTCATACACTCCACAGATCATATCATGTGGATGGTAGGATTGTTCCTTGAACAGGCTATGGCAGTTTCCTGCCGCAGTGTTATTCAGTTATAGTACTTAATATCTACCAACTTTGGTCAAAATGGGACATTAATTACTAAGATTCCTTCCTTTTGGAAGGTCACACTTAATTTGCTTGGTTTTTGGTTTGTTATTGTGGCAATATAAGAGCTTTGAGGTCCCCTATAGCATCAGATAAAACACCTAAGCATTTTACAGCATAAACATTGTATTTGTACCTGACAAGAGGCAACACATAAGAGGTATAAATTTTTTTTTTTATATTATGACTACAGTAATTATTTTTTAGGTGGTAATAACTGTGATACAGAATTAAAAGTGCTAAGAGGAAGAAAGCAGTAAAAAGAGAAAATAAGAAACAAAAAGAGTAAGAGAAAAAGGAGGTAGGAAGTTAAGCAGTGTCCAAGACTTCAGTGAACTGAGATTACAGAACAAGGTGTATATGGGTTTGGGGATAAGTAAAAGGATTTTTGAAACTGAGAAAATACGTAACTTCTTTTACGTTAAATCTGTGTTATTCCAAATAAAGTACTTGTACGAGATTGGCTATCTCATGAATTTTATCAGTTCATACTTAAAAGAAGATAGAGGAACCTACAGGTTTTTGAAGGTATTTGTTATAGCAGATAATACAGCTATGATATCTGCAGTAATTCCCTCAATTATTCATACATCGTCTTACATAAATCACATACTGGAGCACTTTCAGCCATGTGGAATGAGTCAAGTTGAATATTAACAGCCATAGGGGCTACTTCTCATAAAGTACACTAACAGCAAGCTGTGGTAGTCATAGGCCTAGTGATAGTTGTGGGAATGACTTCTAAATCAGTTTATATGTATTGGGGGAAACATAGTTGTTTTGGAAGTAATGCCACTGTACCTACTTAAACTACTCAGCTGTTTTTTTTAAATTTTATTTTACAATATTACGAAAAGAATAGATCACTACTCACCATACAGCGGAGATGCTGAGTCACAGGCAGGCACAACAAAAAGACTACTAAATTTGTAAGCTTTCAGCCAGAAGGTCTTCTTCCAAAACAGACAACGTACACATACACATTCACACACATGCAGCTCACACACAAAGGACTACTGTCTTTGGCTGCCAACGCAAAGGACTACTGTCTTTGGTTGCCAACACCAGATTCTGAGCCTGGCCTCGGCACCCAAAGGCAGTGGTCATGTGTGGGTGAGCTGCATTTGTGTGAATGCGTATTTGTATGTTGTCTTTCGGAAGAAGGTCTTCTGGCCGAAAGCTTACATATTTAGAAGTCTTTTTGTTGTTCCTGTCAGCGACTCAACATCTTCACTATATGGTGAGTAGGAATCTATCCTTATTCCATCCTGGAATTTCCAGCTGTTCTTGTACTTGACACTTCAGACAAAGCATTTATGTTACTTCACACAGAATATTATGAATTGTCTATATGTTGATAAAGTCAAGATCTGTATAGTGCAAAACATAACATCCAAGCAGAATTTACTATGTTCATGCTAAGGCCATCGTTACCTGCTGCAACAGATTTTATCCCCATTGGAATTTTTTTGATTGTATTACCTGTAATATTTTGTAGAAACTTCCCACACATGTTACATTTACGGCAGGTATAGTAATGCTTACCCCAGATCAGGTTATAGATACACTTAAGGTATAAATGAATACTGACTGCTGACCACTAACAAAACTGATTACCTTTCTATGTTCAGACACATCTGACATGTTATGAAGAACAGTGATATAATCTTCTTCACTGAATTGTGGCCTGTAGTGAAACTCGGGCAAGTTATTTGTTACCCAGTGTCATGTCTCATGCTGTTTAAAATGTTTGCCAAGCATAAGTATAAAATTGTACATACGTGGCTGAAAATGTAAATTTCTAGAAAAATTATTTACTCCACATGGAGAATGCTATTTATGATTCCACTTCACAGTGTCTTTATTAACAATGTTCTAACATCTGAAAATTCTTGTTTAGATACTTCAAGGACTAAATCTGAAAATTAAACATGGAGAAACAGTTGCATTAGTTGGGAGTTCAGGCTGTGGAAAGTCAACAGTTATTCAACTAATTCAACGATTATATGACCCCATTAAAGGCAATGTAAGTCAATAGTTTTCTCAATTATAGATGCATAATCATTATAGTAATCAATATCATGCCATTCACATTTGAATATAGTTTAAAAACAATAGCTGTGTGTCAATGATCTAATCAACAGGGGTGGTAAGTCTCTTATTAAATTCTGTGATGGTGAATTTGAAACTTGGAATATGCCTACTGATGTTCTGTGGAATAGGAGAAAATTCAGAGTGTAATTTTATTATTTTTGTGTTTGAAGTTTCTCACTTTTGTCACAAGTTATTCAGTAAAAACAAATGTACTACTTGTCACTTTTATCAGGATTCAAGACACTCTAAATGTGTAACAAAAATTTACATATTTAGTAAAACCTGCAATCTACTTAATCTTGCAACTCTGGAGCTGAAATTTATCATCAAAGAGTTGCAGAAACCTTTTTATTTTACTCACTGTTTATAATTCATTAGGAAGGCTTTTAGTGGTTTTCTTGGAATAATCATGAAACACGGGTAAAGTTAATGATATCTGTGTCATTTGGTAAGACACACATGCTGCCTGGGTCATGCCACATGGCAGGCACCTCAGGGAACTCAGATTCTGGTTAGATATGAGTGAGACAAATTGTGGTTACTGAATTAGGGAACTAGAGAGTGTCACCGTCCTCTGGAACTGTTGCTCTGTGCATACTTCATTGATCACCATGGAGTGTTGTAGTGGAATATTGTGTGTCATTGATGGTGGTGGTTATACATACCCTTAACCCTAAAGTGTGTTATGTCCGATGAGGTGGAAAGCAGCAGCCCCTGGAGAACTTACCGCACCCCAGTTGTAAAATGCTTACTCAATGACGTGGGGGGTCCGTCTGGGTGGACCTTTCTCATCAATCCAAAAATTCTCCACAATGTTGAGTGGACTGCAGGTTGTACATACCACCCAACCACAAAACAGAGCTCAAAAGGCTAGTTCTCCAAAGCAATCAAGGACAAACATTAAAATTATGAGGAGTAACAGAATGTTTTTTGTGGTGTCACTGCCAGACACCACACTTGCTAGGTGGTAGCCTTTAAATCGGCCGTGGTCCGTTAGTATACATCGGACCCGCATGTCGCCACTATCAGTGATTGCAGACCGAGCGCTGCCACACGGCAGGTCTAGTCTAGAGAGACTCCCTAGCACTCGCCCCAGTTGTACAGCCAACTTTGCCAGCGATGGTTCACTGTCCACATACGCTCTCATTTGCAGAGACGACAGTTTAGCATAGCCTTCAGCTACGTCATTTGCTATGACCTAGCAAAGCGCGATATTCAGTTACTATAATTACTTCAAGAATGTATTCTGAACAGATAATATTGCGAATCATGTACCGTCAAGAGCGATGTTCATCATTAATGGATTAAAGTTAAGTATCAAACTAATTACGTCCGCTTTCTGAATTCTCATTCCTTGTCATGTTCCAGACCTCACGTCAGTATAGTTCTTCCCTCCTCACGCTAGCCTGCTTGAGCTAAAACATGTGCATTTTGGCCTCCACTTGTAACACGGTGTTGGCTCTTCTGCTAACACAAAATTTTTATTATGGCTAAAAGAGAAGAACGTATTTGACAAGGCATCACCATTTTATGTTCATAGTTCCCTGGAGTGCATGCCTGCACCATTAAAAATCAATGAAATGACTTGAACATGATGTGTTCAGAGGAAAAACATAATTCACTTAACTCAAGCCAAAGCATGGTCTCCTGCCACTGCCCGTGTCTACAAGCAGTTCATTTTAATATATTCCTAATGGAAGGTAACCTGAAGTTCATTCTAAGTCTAATGGCCCTACTCCAAGCCACAGAAAGTATATAGCTTCCACAGAAAGTCTGCCTTCAGTGGGAAGAGAGCTAAAAGTGATGTGAAAAAATTCGTCAATGATGAATAACAGTCCTTGCAACCTCCCATCC
This sequence comes from Schistocerca serialis cubense, assembly GCF_023864345.2. Lineage (NCBI taxonomy): Eukaryota > Metazoa > Arthropoda > Insecta > Orthoptera > Acrididae > Schistocerca > Schistocerca serialis. Next base: position 395,669,595 of record NC_064644.1, on the reverse strand, counting down.
CTTATATCTGGTTATTCTTAATTAAAATAGGATTTTTTTCTGGACATGGGTGAGGGAGGGTTAATATGCTTCATTCAAAACCTGACTTTGTTACCATTCTGCAGAAAACTTCCAAAATCATATTTTATCAACATCTGCAAAATATCCATTTTTTTTGTACAACTTCATGTGAAGCCTGAACAACAACTCTCCTGACCATGCATATATGGTAATGCTTGGGCATTGTTGAATGAAACAGCAAGACTCTGCCTCCTGCTGGAAAAGGTGTGCTCAGCTCTGAATGTTCCTGAGAACCAGTGATGTGTGGGGTATCATTAACTATGTCATACCACTATCAATAGTGGTACCCCTTTCATCATCTCTTCTCCTCAATGCCAATTTGCAGCAAATTGCTGCAATAGCATATCTTTCATACAGGGCAACACTGTGCTTCCTATACCTATATCTTAATGAATAACAGACAGCACAGTAGGACCCGTTTTTAAATCTATATTTTAGGACACTTTAAATGAGCACTACACATATATGACAATAATCATGGATGGGTAAAAGTAGGGGACTCTTAGGGCTGATTAATGGTTTTCCCTGAATATGCCCTCAAGATTTGTTTACCAATAGAACTTACTGAAGTATCTTTGGAATTATATTAAATTTTGAGTTCACTAGACCAGACGGGGCATTTTCATGCTGAGAAATTTCTCATGTACTCTAACTCAATTTTATTTCTTACTTCTTCACTTTTTAAAAATTTTTCCTTTTAATCGCACATCTTTTACCAACAAACATACATTTAAAATATTCACAGAAAATTATTATTATTTTATATGTTTCATGGGAGTTTTAATTATGATGTTTCTGTCTGTGAATGGTTGCCATTACATCACATTTGACTTAACAGCTTAATTTTATGCTGTGTTATAATAAAACCTCTACATTAAAACACAGAGTACAAATGGCACATATCATTGTCTCAAGGTGCTTCTTGATGGAACCGATGTCAAGGAGCTAAATGTCAATTGGCTGAGGAATCAAATTGGAGTAGTTGGTCAAGAACCAGTTCTTTTTGCCACTACTATTGCACAGAACATTAGATATGGCAAAGAAAATGCAACCCAAGAAGAAATTGAAAAAGCTGCCAAAGAAGCAAATGCACATGATTTCATCATCAAATTACCACAGGTAAATGGTGTCTGTTATGTTATGCAAAACTGTTTGTCATTTTATTCATATGAAATAAATATTTAGTTTTAAGGAAATGAGTATTTTATTGTATAGAATGCTGATTTCCATGAGTGTTCTCATGATACTAATTGTTATTGTTTGGATAGGGTTATGATACGATGGTAGGTGATCGTGGAACTCAGCTTTCTGGAGGCCAGAAACAACGAATTGCAATAGCACGAGCCCTGGTGCGGAACCCTCGAGTGTTACTCCTTGATGAAGCAACATCAGCCCTTGATTTAGCAAGTGAAGCAAAAGTGCAAGAAGCACTGGATCATGCTAGCCACGGACATACCACAATTGTAGTGGCTCACCGGTTATCCACAGTGCGTGGAGCTGACAGAATAATTTGTTTGGAATCAGGCCGTGTTGTTGAGCAGGGAACACACACAGAGCTCATGGAACAAAATGGACATTATTTTGAACTTGTACATGCTTCAACAAAAGCTGCAAATACAGGTACAGAGTCAACTTTTATAGACAACACAATAATATGAAAAGAAAAGATTACTACTCACCTTATAGCAGAGATGCTGACTCGTATATAGGCATAACAAAAAAGACTGACAAATACGTAAGCTTTGAGCCAAGAAAGTTTTCATCAGAATTAGACAAAACACACTCACACACACACACAAACACACACAGGAATGTGCGTGTGCTCACACGCGCACAGCCATGCAAACTCTGTTCAGAGTCTGGCCTTTGCAGCATGTATTGTCTAATTCTGGTGAAGGCTTTTTTAGCTGAAAGCTTGACAGTCTTTTGTTGTGTCTATCTGTGATTCAGCATCTCCGCTACATGGTGAGTAGTAATCAATCTTTTGATATACTGTATTATTCCATTTCAATATTTTCCATTGTTTGATTTTTATTGATAATGTAGATTACCTTTTATTACACAGTTTCTAGTATATCGTTCATGCATTTGTTTCTCTACTGAAACCATATAGTTCTGTTTATATGCTATGAAACTTAATGTAGTGCCATGTTAATTGAATGCCACTGAGTAGTCCTATTGCTTTATAGTTTATGTAGTGAATTTTAAATTTTACTAAACTGGAAATACTGAATGGTAGAGTTAATGTATCAATTTGCATTCATTGTATTTTGCAGCAATGTATTATAATTACTAGAAGTGGTGTCATGTTGAAGAACTACTGAGAGAACTAAGAGAGCACATAAAATTGTTTCAATAGTTTATAGTATTCTCTTACTACTAATATTTTTGTCTGTACCATTCTATAAATTCTTATTGTTGTTTGAAAATTATTGAAATAATAGATAGTTTTTGGTCTGATGTGTTTTCTTTTTGCACTTTTCTCAGGATCTTAGGCTCATTGGGACTTTCCTGACATTTTGTCAACAACAGTGGCTAGTGTTGTTAATGATTCACATTCCATCCTGTCATGCTAATGGTCATTGTTGTCAGGAAAAGGTCGCTGTTACAGTGGGGCAACCCAGGCTCCAAGGCTTTCCTCTTTCTCGTCAAAACTGTTGTTATGCTTGTACATTTTGATGGTTCCCTCAAACAAATGACTGTATTAATTCTTCTTCACGGTAAATTTATTATGAGGCCAGTCAGTCTCGCATAGTGCATGCACAATCTCAGCTGGTTTCTCCATCTGTCCAATCCTGTAATGCTGTTTACATTTAATGATTCAACTATTGATAGACAGTCTGGTCATTCCAACATTAGCTTTTCCACATGTACATGGTGTGTGGTGTGCTCCCAATATTATGAATGGGTCCCATTTGTCCCAGTATGAATCCAGTGGAAACCTTTGGGATGAATTAGAATGTCCACTTCACTCAAGACTCTTGTGTCCAACACACTACCTTCTCTGGTTTCAGCTCTTGAGGAAGGCTGGACTTCCTCCAGATATTCAGATGCCTCATTGAAAGTGTCACCAACAAAGTTTAAGTTGTCACAAAGATGAAGGGTGGACACACCCCATATTACTGTCTTCTAGTAGGTGCCCAAATGATTTTGATCCAGATAGTGTAGATAAAGAGTTGTGAAGACAGATTAAAGAGTGTGAATACATAAGCAAAAGAAGAGATTATGAATAAAATTTTCACTTTGCAGACAAAATGGTCAGACTAAGCCCTTAAAATGATAGTGATGATGAAGATGATAATGGCAGAGAAACATGAAATTATCACAGTACATACGATAAATGAGAGGAGTATCAACAGCTTTGGAAGAGCTTCTGACAATAATGAATAAATACCAAAGCCACCATGTTAAAATCCTTTGGGCTTTACTACACAAGTTACAAACCAACCAATAACTACCACTGTTAGTGCTTATGGAGAACTGATAAAAATGGTAATAGTCAGACCTGAAGTCTATGCTTACCTTTACAAATTACATAGACTTTTCTTCTAAAGATGGATATTAATTAGTTAATTTTTGAAGCTAGTGGAACAAGATCAATAACTGATTTTCTCATGGAATTCGAACATCCCTAATGAATTACAAAAAACAGAAGGGGCAAACATAACAACACACCTGAAGTGAAAACACTGACTCATGGGTTGCTGCTTATGTGGGGTTACAGGTGAGAGGAATTAAGCAAGAGGAACAGGATACAATAATGAGGCAAGGGAGTGCACCTGCTTAGCTGGGTGGTAACATGCTTGCCTCCCATGCACTGGGCCGCGGTTCGATTCACAGCTGGGTCGAAGACTTTTCTCCACTTTGGACTGGATGTTGTGTTGTACTCCTCATCATTTCATCCTCATCATGGACCGCAAGTTGCCCAATGTGGCATCAATGAAATAAGACTTGCACTTGGCAGCGAACCTGAATAGGACATCCCGGCCAACAATGCCATTCAACCATTTCATTTCATGGGGCAAGGGAAACTATTATATTAGGTTCCATAGACTTACAAACTAATTCAAGAGCATGTGTGTGTGTGATTTTGTGTGTGAGTGCACACACTCACATGTGCACATGCTCGTGCATACGTATTTTTTCATATTTTCAGAAGCTGATGTTGTGCAGCATATTATGGAAAAAAATTGGATTTTTTGGGGTGAGGGGGATGCTTTGAATCACTTAATAAAATTTTGTGTTTGGCTACGAAGATACACAAACAAACTCATAGCCTGTCATGGGCACTCACAGGGCACCCTCATGCAAAAATGTATACTGAATGAACTGACGGGTGAGATGGGAAAGATAACCTTTGTTTATTCCAAAGTCTTTTATATCTTCTTTGCCTCCTTACTTATACTCACTAAGAATATTGATTTACTGCAGTTATTTTAGCAAACACTTATTAATAATAATCATAATAATCAAGGACAGACCAATGAACTACACAAGACTACAGTAAAAAATTGGTATGAAACTATATATTTCTTGAAAACTGCTTAAAGCTTTATGACAATTTTTCAAGAGTAATATACATTAAAATAATCTGTTTTCTTTTGGTAATACTGTATTTAATAAAGATTTCTTCACTTGCAGACTCTGTTGGATGCACACCAGATGAAATAGTGCCACAGGATACAGAACACTTATCAAACTTTTCACGGCAACTGTCAAGGCAATTCTCAAGGCAGTCTTCAAGAGCGAGTAGTATTGGCAAGCAATATGATGTTTCAGCATTTCAGAAAGAGGTCAGCACTTACAGAAAAACAAATATTTTCTCCATTGAGTCTCATGCATTATCAACTTTTCACTACTGATTTGAATATCCATTTACTGTCAGATTTTAAGCTGCTGTATTTGATTATTGTTCATGTTCTCCCTCAAGCCATTGTTATTGTGTATCTCTCTAGGAAGAGGAAAATGTTGACAACAGTACAGTGTATGATGCACCCATCAGTCGCATTCTTGCTCTTAATAAACCTGAATGGGGTTATGTCACTGTTGGGTCCATTGCATCAGCACTTGTGGGAGCAAGTTTTCCACTTTTTGCAGTACTTTTTGGTGAGGTTTATGCGGTGAGTTTATTAAAGTGATGTAACCATAACATCATGTTAATTTTATAAAAGCATATTGTAAAAATTGTTTCTTGTTTGTGTACACGTGTTCTTTGGTTTTAGGTGTTGTCTCTTGAAGATTCTGAATACGTAAAGGCACAGACAAATATTTATGCTCTCTATTTTCTTGGTGTTGGTGTTATTGCTGGTATTGGCAGTTTCTTGCAGGTGAGACTGATGTAAAACATAAGGAATTGCTTAAGAAACTTAGTGTCAATTTAAGAGATAAAAAATATCCAGTTTACAACAGAATAATGTTAACACTTCGAGGGCAGGCAGCTTAGACACACTCTTGGTCTAGTGGACCAGCCATTTTTAGCATTTTTTGGAATGTCACTGGCACATTTCTATTTAAGATATCTTGAAACAGAAAACATATTATGAAAGAACAGTCTTTAAGGTTTCTTTTAAATGTTTATTTTAATTATATTGGTTGGTGACAAAATTAATAACAAACAAACATAAAATGTATAATTTCAGTTTCACAAAAAAAATATGTTTTTTAGTTTTGTGTAAATTTACAGGTTATTAGCTTCAGTGTGGAAGATTTTGAAACTCTTTGGCATACAGAGTGGTTCATTGCAGTCTGGACACCACCAGCTGGTTTCCTTCCTACATGCTTTACCACTAGATTTTTTTTCGTTTTCTCAGAGCAAACTTTACACCCTCTAGTTGGACGCTCCTACTTCTCAGTGGCTGGAATTTTTTCTGCAGAGTGTAGTCCTAGAAGTCTGTTCCTGTGAGTTTCACTAGAAACATTGTCTAGTACCAAATTTGTACCTTTGTGAATCATTCCTTCACCAATTTACTGTAGGAAGGTGGAAAAATGGCAGCTCTTTCTTTGAGCAGGATTCCTGGTTTCCCGGTATAAGGCAAATGCATTAGTTGCAGCCACTATAAGATGTGGAAGAACAATTGGTTCCACCACTTCATCTGTTTCCTCCTAAAATTTGATCACTCCTATTGACCCCTGTTTTGTAAAGATTATAGTCAAGAATGGAATCTGGTTTTGATTTTACTTTGATACCTTTCTTTGTATGAACAGGCATGTCAGACCTGGCCATTTTGTGCACAGTGGACAGGCATAGTACATCTCTTGTATCTTTCCACTTCCAACAAAGCAGATGATTCCTCCTCATTGACATAGACTCATACCTTTTCAGTTTTTTGGAAACAATTTCGTTTGGTAGTTCTTTCCGTTAGTCATGCACTTACCTACTGCTTTCATTTTATGTTGCCACAGAAAATCGCATACTGCTGGTGAACTATAAAATCTGTCCATGTAAACAGTGTGGCCTTTTCATAGGTAATCTGGTAGCAACCTCTCAAACAATGGTATTATGGAGTTGTCTTGTGTTCCTTTCCCAGCATATACCTCCAATCTAAGAACATAACCAGTTTTGGAATCGCACATAATAAATAGTCAACTGGGAGGAGGGGGTGCCCCAGGGATCAGTGTTGGGGCCACTCCTGTTCTTTATTTATATAAATGATTATGGGTAACTCTAAAATATTTCTGTTTGCTGATGACACTAGCTTGGTAGTAAAGGATGTTGTGTGCAACATTGGCTCAGTTTCAAATAGTGCAGTACATACCCTCACTTCATGGCTTGTAGAAAATAAACTAACGTTAAATCACAGTAACACTCAATTTTTACGGTTTCTAACACACTATTCAACAAAACCTGACGTTTTATTTTCACAGAATGGGCATATGATTAGTGAAACTGAACAGTACAAATATCTAGGTGTTCAGATAGATAGTAAGCTGTCGTGGAAAGCCCATGTTCAGGATCTTGTTCAAAGACTTAATACTGCCATTTTTACTATTCGAACAGTATCAGAAGTGAGTGATCGTTCGACATGAAAATTAGTCTACTTTGCTTATTTTCATTCGCTTATGTCGTATGGTATTATATTTTGGCGTAACTCTTCCCATTCTAAAAGGATATTTATGGCTCATAAATGGGCGGTTCGAGCAATAAGTGGTGTGAGTTCATGAACCTCTTGTCAACCTCTGTTCATGCGTCTGGGTATTTTGACATTGGCCTCTCAATATGTATATTCCTTATTGTCATTTCTTGTTACCAATATTAGTTTATTCCCAAGAATAAGCAGCTTTCACTCGTTTAATACTCGGCAGAAATCAAACCTGCATTTGGATCAGACTTCCTTAACTCTTGTGCAAAAAGGTGTGCAGTATACTGCTGCATCCATTTTAAGTAAGCTGCCACTCGAATTCAAAAATCTTAGCAGTAATCCATGTGCTTTCAAATTGAAACTGAAGAGTTTCCTCATGGGTCACTCCTTCTACTCTGTCGAGGAGTTCCTAGAAAAATTAAGCTGATTCTTATTGTATTGATTATGGACTGACTTTTTTCAGGTTCAGGAACATTTATTTTTATCTGTTATTACTTTTATGTTCTAATTTCATGTACTGACATGTTCCATGACCTTGGAGATTTGCTCCTCACTTTGGTCCTACAGAATTTGATGTGTAAATAATAATAATAATAACAATAATAAATCTTAATTCGATACTTGTCAAGTTTATTTTTTATGTAAACTTGAAATAGCACTCCTCCACGAAAACCACACATGCCTTCATCAACAGTGAGTTTTTCTGATGGGTAAAACGATTTTTGTGATTCTAATAAGAAATGATCCATGGGCATGGGGTCATGCTGAGGTTGACTTTTTGGAACGTAAGTTCCATTGTCATTCAAATGCAGGTTTGATAAATATTGCCTTGAATCTGTTTTTGGCCATAACAGAACCAGGGAAAGGGGTTGAAATAAAATTCTTGGTAGACCAGTAATCTGTCAGTTTTGGTTTTTTCACAAGACGCATGTGTACAAATATGCCAAAAAACAAATACATTTTGTGCAGCTTTACTCCCACCCACGAATTACAAAAACTATGAGGCTTTACCCTGGAAGCTGCTTTGAGTTTGTCATAAACAGACTTTGCATATCTGTTTGTTTCGTATTTTATGTATTTCATTATGGAAACAGGGAAAAAGATCGAAAACGCATCAAGAGGAGTGGAATTCTCATGAACAGCTGCCATTACTCCACTTTTCTCTACAAATTGAGGCACAGTAGGCTGATTGTCAGCAAATTTCCAGCTTAATTTGGCATCAATGGGTTCTTTCTGTGAAATTCGTTGCCTCTTTGTTGGAGGTCCAGACAGCTGTGTTGCAGCTGACCCCTGTGTTGCAGAGGATGTACTTTGTTCAGTAAACACTGGCTGCACAGATGCAGGCTCATCAGATTCCTCTGCAAGATAGACGAGATGAACAGGAATAAATTTTCTGCTAACTGAAGCAACTCAAGCAATATAAGTCATAATAATAATACTGAAGAAAAACTGCACTAGACATCTCCTTAGCTGTATCTGACTCCTCTTCATTCTCTTCGTATTCAGACATTTCCCACTCAGAACCAGAATCGTCAAATTCTTCTAAGGCTTCTAAAATTTCTTTCTCACTCAGAAAACGAGGCATATTTGAGAGAAAAATTAACAAGAAATGGCAAACAGCAATGAGAACGTTTGAAATTCATGGCTACACCAATGCACAATGGCACCAGCGTGTCTCGGAAGCTGCTATGTGTGTCTTGCTGTTTCCTCTGATGTAGTTTTAAAACCAGAACACAGAGGGGAGCAGCAGTCAAGGGACATATAAGCAGGTGTTCCATGCACACTACCACAGTAGCCTGCCTGCTTCCAGATGGCTAATATGCTGTGAGCAGCATGCAACAGCCACCCGGCCTATACTCAGGTGCGGTCATTTCGAAGCAGTTCTGTGTCCCCACCTATGCTCGGGCTTGGTTGCCAAAGTGTTAATTATGTCATGTATGACACAATAATGCTGTGGTTATCTTTTGTGAATGAGATACTGTACTAAAGGCAATTTTTTGATTTTGTAATACTTGTTTTATTGCTATATTATTGCTTCATGATATTTTACACTTTTACACTGCTGAAATTGAACAACAAGCTCAGGCATATATACAGAGAACGTGATAAAATCTTATGCTCACATAACTCTGATAATTTGACACAATAATTCCACTGTATGTCCAAGATCATTTACCCAGAAACAGTCATTTATCAGGATGGTACAAGCATTTTTGAGGGATGAATATCTTTAACAAAACGTTTTTACATCCTAGCATTTAACAGATCTATTGCACATATTTTAGGACTAGCAAATAGAATATGCTATGTTTCATTCAAAAGCTGTTGACTAATTGGTATTATTGTGTAAGCAGAAGAATTTAATTATTGCAATATACAGGGTCAGCACAAAGTCTTGCCCTGATTATAAAAATTTATAATAGAGTAACCATTTGACATAATAAGTTACATTTGATGCTGTTACATAGGTTAGTGTTACTAGTTTTTTTTTAGACCATTTACGTTAGTAAATCTCAATGTGTGCTCCCTTGGTAGCTCAAAGAATGTCAAGGCAGTATTCCAGTTTTCGCCAGGTGTTTCGTAACATGTGTTCTGTCACAGTAGCCACAGCAGCTTGTATCCTAGCCTTCAGTTCATCAATGTCACCAACTGGTGTGATGAAGACTCTGTTTTTGATATAGCCTCAGAAAAAAAGTCAAGGGGCATAATGTCTGGAGAGCCGGGTGGGCCAGGGTGTTGGACCGTTCCTTCCAGTCCACTGATCCGGACATTACTCCCCCCTCTCCAGGCATTACGCCCCCTGACTTTTTTTTTTCTGGGGCTATATCAAGGACAGAGTCTTGCAAAATTTTATATTTTTAGAGTAAAGTGTTCACCCTCAGGTGTAATAATCATGTCATGTCACCCTCACCTCTCTATCCCCCACCTCTCACTACACCTCCAGATGCCTTTCTCCCTTTTCTCAGCTGTGTTCATATTCTCACTAACTTCATAAGAAATAATTTAATGCTTCAAAAGGGGGAGGGAGATCTAGTGCTCTGAGCATGTGCACTGGTAATATAATACTGTCATCCTACATTTTATAAGAGTATGTTAGAGTGGAAAGAAATTCTTTAAACGCTGCAGACAGAAAGAAACATGATATAGCATGTGATGATTTCACTGCAATTCACTTAGTATTCTGATTACATTCTCAATGACTCACTGTGACTGAATGCTGTTTCATAAAAGTAAGACATTATTCACAATTTATAATAGTAGCATATTGTTGAAACTTTTGTAAGTAAGCTAAATTGGATGCTGACATTCTATGTCTTTCTTGAATGTAATTCCAGATGATGTCTATTTCTATGAATTATAAGCAGGTCATTTGCAAAACTTTCAGAATATCCCCTGCTGTAGTTTGAAGACTGAAAGTAAAAGTGTTGTTATTGTTCACAAATACACAAACACTACTTTTCAAAATTTGTTGCAGAACTACATGTTTGGAATTGCTGGAGTGAGACTTACAAGCCGCCTTCGTATCAACACTTTTCATTCCATGCTTAATCAAGAAATTGCTTGGTATGATGATGAGAAGAACAGAGTGGGAATATTGTCAGCAAGATTATCTGGTGATGCTTCTAGTGTTCAAGGGGTAAGTGTATAAGCTTTACATACATCACATGTATGCCAGTATTAGTGGTTGGTTGCTGGAAAATGGGGAAAGTGTTACTGAGAGACAGCACACAGTCTGCTAATATCAGTTTATTTTTGGAGTAACATGTTTCTAAGAAAAAGAAAACACACAGTATATATGAAATCCAAAAAAAACACCAGTGTCTGAATGATAGTCTTTGCCCTACTTCAGTTGATACATTTAAGCACAACTGCAAAGCTATTGTAATCCAACAATGATTACACAAGATGCTTCAAAACAACAGACAGCATTTATAGGATTGTGGGCCTGCATCAGTGTAAAACACTTTGTTTAATATATTCCCCAAACTAGTTTTAGTGAAATATTGCTATCATCAGTGGTTCCTTTTTTCTAAAATGTGCAAAATTAGCGTCATTACAAAATATTGCGCAAAACCTTATTACATGTATACTATTTAGTTCCAGATACTATATTGTGTGAATAGTTTTATAATACCATTTTACTTTTAAGTCACTACATGACGTCCGCCCCCTTACCTGAGTGGTCAGTATTTCCGACTGCTTTGCAGTGGGCCCAGGTTCGATTCCTGATTGCATTGGAAGTTTTCTCTGCTTGGGGACTTGGTGTTGTGTTGTCACCATCATTATCGACACACAAGTTGCCCATGTTGCAGTTGCATCAACTGAAAAGACTTGCAACTCAGTGGTAGAACTTCCCTGGGTGGGGATTCCTGGTCATCAGTACCAATCATTTCATTTCTCTGCATGAATTCTATGTTTGCTGTTTTTGGGCACACAAGATGTTATCTGCAATGGTATAAGTGGCTGTTATTGACAAATATGAAAATGCGGATGTATATACATCACTGTTATACTACTGGGAATTGCACTAGTGTTGTGAATACAGTTTCAGTGGGCACTAGGTTGTAATGTCATCTGTCATGTACTCACATTGATTGGTCAGCTTCTAGTTGCTCTAAAAACACAAAAAGCATAACTTATCACCATGGCAGTATCATGTGTTGCGAGAAGAGTTTGAAAGCTTTGGTGGGAGTTCTGTCGACTGCTGTTCTTTACTTAAGACTTGATGAGGGAATGATTTGAGTGTGTGTGTGTGTGTGTGTGTGTGTGTGTGTGTGTGTTTTATTTGTATTCAGTGTCAGTTCACGTAATGCAGTAAAGAGCGGGTCATTGTGTAGGATTGTGTTTTCATTTATTACGTTTTTGCCTTCCACTTTCATTAATTTATGGTATAAACTGTTGCTGGTTTCAGGATGTGTAGACCAGTTCTGGTATTTGTGGAGTGGTGGTTTTTATTTGTTAATGTTCTGTGAAAGTGGAATGTGTGCTGTCATTTTCAGGGCTGTCACATTTTCTGTGTACCATATTTGGGAGTGTCTGCTTGTTTGTCCTATGTACTGGGATTGGCAGGAGTTGCATGTGAGTTAGTACATTCTTGCACAGCTGAATTTGTCTGGAGTTATTTTGTCAGGTCTTTGTCTTTATTGTACCCTGTTATTTGTTCTGGATGCTACTAGAATCCCTTGCGTCTTCAATACATTTCCAATTATGTGTACTATTTTGTTATTGTATGTTAGTTTGTACCATTTGTTTGTTTTTTCTGATGTGGTGTGATCTGCAGTGCTGTCTGTATGTTTTCAGACCCTGTGGTTGTGCACTTGAGTTGGTGTCAACTATCATTGTCTGTCATTTTTATCTTGTTGTTGAGCTTGTTTATGGTGTCTGGTTTGCTTACATTTTCAGCATCAATTTGCTTGATTATATTTAGTTCATGTGCATAGTTTTGAAGTTTAAGAGGTGTTCAGTTTATCCTGTGGATCATGTGTGTGAAACTGGCATATTTATGGGCTGTCGGGTGATTGGATGAGCTGCAGATAACAGTGCTTGAGTATGTAGATTTTCAGTAGATGGAAAATTAATGGTGTTTGTTGTTGCTTGTTATTGTAAGGTTCAGGAAATTTATTTTCTTGTTTTCTTCAGTTACTATGTAGCTCTTGTTTCTTACTTTAGGGTGTCATCTATGAGACAGATTATGTCATCTGCGTATTGGCACCAGTGTATTATTTTGTGCCTCTCTTGTTTCATTATGTTGTCTGTATATCATGTTCTCTGTATGGGTAGCCCTTCTTGTTGCAAATAGAAGTTGTTGTTGAAAGTAAAATAAGTTTGTCCTGTAATTAGTCTTAAGATGGATGAGATTTCATTTATTTGTATGTCTGGAAACTTCTGGCTTTTCAGTTATTGTCCTATGATGCTTATAGTTTCTTCTGTATGCGTATATACGTGTACATGGATGTAATGTCAAAAGATACCAGTGTTGCTGTTGGCGGGATCTTGATATTCTTAATTTTTTCTATTATGTCTGATATGTTTTTGAGGCTTCTGTTGTTTGAATATGTGCCTGTTTTCTGTAGGAATGTGTGCATGTGTCTCTCTAGCAAGTAAGATGGGGCTTTCTGAAATTAAACACAAGTCTGGCTGGAATATTAAATGGAAGACTTGTTAAGATCAGAGCACTCAGATTCTTTTGTGTTATTCTTTTTGTCTGGTTTTGTGAGAGATTGTGTGTGATGCTTTTTAAGAGTATCTGGAGGTTTCTTTGGTATCTTTGTGTTGGGTCATTGAATAACTTGGTTATATTATTTTCTTGTAAGAACTTTTCTGTTTTCTCACAGTATTCTGTCTCTGTTATTAAGATCAATGAGTTCCCTATGTCAACCTTAGTGATGAGTGCATTACATTGTTTTAGTGTTTTGTGTATATTTTTATGGTTTCCTTATCAGATGTTTTTGTGTTTCTATTTTTGGATTGTTTATTCTTTCTGAGTATTTGTTTTGTTGCTCTATGATGTATTCACGCATAGTGGTAAGATTTTCTAATCATTAATGTTATGTGAACATTCCAGTTGCATTTAGGGCCTTTTCCAAATAACTGCTGTTCTTGTTTTGTGAGTGTTGCGTCATTAAATTCAATCAGACATTCATGGAATGTGTGTGTGTCAGTTTCAGAAGTGTTTTTGTTCATGAGTTTGTTCAGTTTCTGCTCCTGTTTTTGCCATTTCTTTCTCATTACCAGTTCTGTGTGTTGATCTATTCTTTTTACTGTGTCATATGAGGAAATTGCGGTTTGGTTTGCTAGTTCTAAGAGCAATTTCCATCCAGTCTCATTCACCTCTTCATTTACCACAATGTGCTGCAGGCAACACATTGTTTACATTAATTTGGTAAGTCAATAATATTATGAAAAGGGCAGATTGCTATTCACTGTAAAGAAGAAATACTGAATTGCATACGGATATGATGAAAAGATTGTTACATGTAAGCTTTCGAGCAACCTTCTTCATAAAAGAGAAATGCACACACATTCACACAACCAAGCACACCTCAAACACACATGACTGCTACCTCCAGCCAGACTGAACAGAAATGTCTGTTGCAGTCTGGCACAAGCGGCTGAAAGTAGCGGACAGGTGTGTGTGAGGTGTGGTTCCTTGTGTGAAAGTGTGTGTGTTTCTCTTTTCTGAAGAAGGCTTTGGTCAAAAGCTTCTATGTAATAGTCTTTTCATCATGCCAGTCTGTAAGTCAGTGTGCCATCTTCATGATGAGTTGCAATCTACCCTTTTCATAATATTGTTGAACTCAAACCTGGACTTTCTGTTGTTTAATTTTGTTATAATTAGGAATAATATCACTGGATAGGCAGATTTTTATGAACTTAAGGTTCATGTTTGTTTGATGTAGTTTCATCATTGTTTTCTTAAATTTATTGAAGGGCTTTGCAGAGAATGCCTGATATGGTGTAGAAACATTCACTGTAACTTGAAAACTTTTCTGTTGGTCTGTGTCTGTGTAAATCAGTATGTGACTGTGTGCCCACCTTGATGTAAAACACTTTCGTTTAATTTCTTCTCCAAACTCCTTTTAGCTAAATGTCACTATCAGTGGGTTTCTTTAATCCAAAACATGAAAAATCAGCATTGTTACATGACAGATTACATTACAGCCTAGTGCCCACCAAAATTATATTCACAACACTACTGCAATTCCCAATAGTGTACCACTGACATATGCAAATTCACATTTTTGTATTTACTGACAACAGCTGCTCATAAGAAGGTATTATAAAACTATTCACACAACACAGTATCTGGGACCAAACAGTACATGTGTAATGACGTTTTTCATAATGTTTTGTTAAGATGCTAATGTTTCGAATGTTAGAGTAAGAAAACACACTGATGATAGTGATATTTCACTAAAACTAGTCTGGGGAAGAAACTGAACAAAAATGTTTTGCATCAAGGTGGACCCACAATCTCATATTGTTTTATACAGCCGTTGACTAACAGAGGAGTTTTCAAGTTACAATAACAGACAGCATGTTGTGAAAGACAGTAAATCCAACAGGTTTCTCAAGGAGAACCCCTGTCTGGAAATGCATAGCTTCAACACTCTGGTAAATGGAAGTCTGAATTAAATTTATATTGGTAATATCTATCAATTGCACATTTCTTTAAGAAACTCAGCAAATGCAGTAAACATAAAAATAAGATTCTAAATTTTGAAATCTAATTTCATTTCAGAATGCACATCACTGCTGCAAGCGTGTGTGTGTGTGTGTGTTTTGTGTGGTGATACAGAAGTATCATGCAGCTTGATCATTAGCAGCTCTCCTCATTCTGTTTTACAAATCTATATATCGCATCTAGATGGCACTGCATATTTGCAACAAAGTGATTTAAAGTTCATTGCCTTACAGTCATATTACCTGTGAAACCTATTGTGGCATCATGGTCAACGGTGTAAACAGACTCTTGAATAAAAAAGGAAGGTAGTCTGTTCCTTGTAATATGATTGTTAATTTATAGTCCATGGCAATTCTGTCAAATACCCTAGTTGGAAATTACACTACCTAGTCAACTGCTAATGATACGCAAACACAAAATAAGGAATGCATAAATTGTACCTATATAAACCATTTTCAAACTGTGGTGGCTAAACAATACATTTTGAACATAACTTTTCCCTTGACTTTTTTGCTTTTCTGAACAACATAATAAATGTTTAAAAATCAAACTGCCATCTGTAACCAATTATAAATCATTTCACTAATACTAACCCTCACCTTCAGGTTGGCATTTTACAGTGGACCTACAATTTCTGCAATGGTGTTCATTTATGTGATGTCATTTTGGTGTTATGACATGACATGAAACACTGTTCTTCATAGTGACAGACACATAATAACCTTACTTTAGATTTCCATTCTCACAACACTTTCAAGCAAAAATTATGATTCCAAGTGTTGCTGATTTTGTTTTGGTATAGGGCCTTATAAGTTCGCAAAATGAAAATGAAGCAATTAGAAATTAAAACTGAAAGTGCAATAAGGGGGACCAAGTGCATATAGTAGCAAATTGTGAGAACAGAAAAAAGTTATGTAGCAGTGACAAAGCCAAAATGTTGAAAATGTTAAGCACTAAGAATTTTTGAACTGGAAGTTATTTTTCTGTGAATGATAAAATATGGTAAAGCAAGAAATTTGGAATAAGTAACAGAGAGCAGGTAGGAAAAGACCAACAAGCTAGTCAAGAGAACATAATAGCAACATTGATCTGCCTTATTTTTGGCACTAATCACTATATATCCACATCCGATTTTGATCAGGTGAGCTGTCACAGCAGTTAAGACACTGGACCCATTTTCGGGAAGAGTGGGGTTAAAATTCTTGACTGACAATTCTGATTTTGATTTGTCGTGGTTGCAGTAAATAGCTTTATGCAAATGCTGGGATAATTTCTTTGAAAAATGTATGGCCAATTACCTTTTCCCTCAAGAGCATGAGCTAGGTCTCCAAAGACCTCATCATCAACAGGACCTGAAACTTTAAGCTCCCTTTTTTCACTCACACCTAGTTTTTACTCTTTGTGTATGATGGTAGGCTGTTTCCATTATTGAAAACAATCATTTACATGACCATGTATGTAATGTTACACATAGTACATGACGGCCTGTGTTATTTCTTTAATGTATCAGTATACAGTAAGTAGTTTTGTATCATCTCCTGAGATACACCAGTTATTTTTTACTTTGAACGAAGCATCTAATGTTAGTCTGGTTCAGTTATCTATTATGCATAGTTTCCTGATCCTCTTACTGAAGTAGTAAAGGTGAAGGTATCACAGATGCAGTTAAAGTGCAGTTACTTGCACTTTCAATAAAAGTCACTCTAGTGCAATTATGCAACTGGAATGAGACTTCTGTTTCTTTACAAAGGTTTCATTTACAAAATTATTATTTTTCAACAGGCAACAGGACCACGGATTGGCAGTATGGTGCAGGCATTCTCCACTTTATTCCTTGGAGCAGTGATTGCATGTGCATACACATGGAAACTTGCCCTAGTAGCACTGGCAGCAGTTCCATTTGTATTCGGATCAACATTTATGGAAGCTAAAGTTGTACAAGCGAGTGGCTTAGATGAGAAGAAGCAACTTGAGGGTGCAACGAAGGTGAGCTCTATCTTCGAGTACAAACTATCTCTTGTTTGCAGTTTGTTACTGCGTTTTAAAAACTAGTAGAGATTTTTAATTGCAGCTTCTACTTCCATTACATGTTTTTTTATTGGTAGTGGTCCATTTCTGTGATTGTGTATGTTTCATTAAAAGTTTTCTTTTCAGTGTTGCACGATGCTCATAAAGTGTCTTAACAAAAACATTACATTCTATAATGTTCCAAGTTTGGTTTTGACTAAGGTGTCTTCATGCATTTCTTTGATTTATTGTATTTTCTGCTAATTCTAGAACATTTCTCTTAAATAAATAGCTTCTGCATATCAGACCTTGACAAGATTTGAAAGTGGTGCAATGATTGGCAACTTGTTTTAAATGGTCAGGAATGTACAATTGGACATTCACAAAATGAAAAAATGCAGTATGCTTTGACTGTAATATCAGTGAGTCACTGTTGGAATCTACCTCCTACAAATACCTGGGTGTAACACTTAGTAGGGATAAGAAATTGAATGATCACATAGGCTTAGTTGTGGGAAAAGCAGGTGGCAGACTTCGCTTTATTAGTAGAATACTGGGGAAGTGCAGTCAGTCTACAAAGGCGACTGCTTACAAATGACTCGTGCAACCAGTTCTAGAATATTGCTCAAGTGACTGTGACCCATACCAAATAGGATTAACAGGGGATACTGTATACAGAGAAGGGCAACACCAACAGACACAGATTTGTTTGGTCTGTGGAAGAGTGTCATAGGGATACTCAAGGAACTGAACTGGACTCTTGAAGATAGATGTAAACTATCCTGAGGAAGTCTGTTAGCAAAGTTTCAAGAACTGGATTTAAATTATGGCTCTAGGAATATACTACAACCCCTTCATATTGCTGACATAGAGATCGCAAGGATAGGATTAGAATAATTACTGTCCACACAGAGGCATTCAATCATTCTTCGCGCACTCCATACGTGAATGGAATGGGAAGAAACACTAGTACAATGGGACATACTCTCATCCATGCACCTCACAGTGTTTTGTAGAGTATAGATGTAGCTATAAAAGTAGATGTAGATATTCCTGCCCATGAAAGTTAACCTCACATTGAAAGTCAAACACAGGTTACCATCGAGCTACAGACATCTTTGTCAAGTTTCATACATGAGTGTGTATGCATCTTTTAAATGAGAAGTTGGAAAACCTTTACTATGGATTGTACCTCCTTTTATGACTTCTTCCAGTAAGGTTTCTAACTATATAACTGTTTGAAAACTTGATGTAGCACATACTTGATTAATCACAAACCATGTGCCCTTGGTATTTTAGGTTCCTTTGTTAACATTACTCTATGTCTGCAAGTGAAAGAATAAAGAGGGAACAAAAGAAACGAATCACTCTATTAGAATTTAATCAGATATTTACTGATAGCAATCAAATTAGGTAGCATTAAAAAGTAGAGAATTTTACAATATGAGTTTACCTTAGCCACAATGGTTTATTGGGCATGGCCCTAATATGGAAGCAGTATGCTTATCAGCACACACAAGAGTAGCGCTCAGTAAATTACAATCCTTATGAACACTTGACACAACTAAAGTTACATGACACTTAGCCATGAACTGAAACTATGTTAAAAAACACAGCATTATGTGGAAATGAAGTTTAGAAACAAAGCACAAATATGAAAAAATTGTGAATCAGACCTAGAAAAATACATGAAAAGAAAATGCTAGTGTCATGCAGAAGATTTCTTGGGTGGATAACCATGGATAATTGCATCTGTTACTATGTGTACATATAACATGCGTGACGTTATCTATTTTGCGGCAAGTGGACTGGTTGTGGAGAAGGTGGTGTTGGGTGGGGTGCTCCTTAGTGATTATCACATCAAAACTTAATGTTGACTATTTGCAAGCTTAGATTAATTTTTCCAAAGTGTATATCATCTTGTAATTGATGAATTTTAAATGTGACAATCTCCGTGAATATAGGAGGCATGTAAAATGATAAAGACTTCATTTGAGCTGTTGTATAGAATGGATTTTCTTTCACTCTCTTCATGCTTGCAACATCTTTTGCTGTTGTACAGTAATGTTTTAAACAGCTGTCCATTTTATCTATGATTATCAACTGGCTGTTTTATTAATGTGGTATAATTCACTGTACGTAAAAAATCTCATAATTAACTTTCTTCATGTCTTAATTTTCTAACATGGAGAGGACACATAGACGAAGTCTATGACCACTTGAAATTGTAAAGAGGTTTAAGTTTTATAAAACATTGTTAATTCCACTTTTAGCTCCATTTATCTTTACAAAATACAGTTACTACTTCCTTTTTGTTTTTGTTAATGCTATATATATTTTCAATCAAACTGCATTTTTTGCGTATATTTAACTAAACATTGGCAATGATGAATATGGCAACAATATTATTCAAGTAGTACTGAGACATTCACAATATTAAAACATCACACATGTGCGCACGCGCGCGCGCGCGCGCGCGCGCTCGCACACACACACACACACACACACACACACACACACACACACACACACACACACACACACACACACACACATGCTTGAAAATGAGATGAGTGTTATCCGCTATTTTCAGTTTCTTCATTATCTTACAGGTAGCAGTAGAAGCCATTTCAAATATACGCACCGTGGCCAGCTTGGGTCAAGAACAATCATTCATTGATCACTACAACCTGTCTCTGCACTTGGCTGCTAAAGCAATGATGAAAAGAATGCGACTAAGAGGAGTAGTCTTTGCAACAGGCCAGACAGCACCATTCTTTGGTTATGCTCTTGCATTGTATTATGGAGGATATCTTGCTGTTACTGAGGGACTTCACTATAAAAATATAGTAATGTAAGTTTCTATAATGCTTTTAATGAATACCATTCATCTTTTGTTTGGGGCAGAAGCAGTACAACTATAAAAATTACAGATTATCAGATTATTAATTTCATCTATAATGTTCACATAGATGCAAACCACAGAATAAAAGTTTTTACTGCAGTTGTGTGTGTGTCGTCTATTGTTCACGAAGACCTTAACGGCCAAAAGCTTTAATTGTGGGAGTCTGTTAAAGTTTTATTTATGTTTGTAAATTGACTTTGCCTAATGTACTGTATTTTATGGGCTATAAGAAGATAATTTAAAGAAAAATACATCTTTACTCCTATTATTAGACTGCAAATCCAGAATAAAAAAATTCTTAGTTTATATAACCAAACTGACTTTTAAAATCCCTGAAAATTGGCATCTGAACTTCCTTCTCCTCCTCCTTCTTCCTCTTCCTCTTCCTCTTCACCATCATTGTACGCTTCATATATAGATGGTCTTCACTGCCATCGAAAGCATTACTTAAGTCACACTTACTGAAAGATTTAACAAAACTCTCTTCTCTCACCCTAGACCATGACTGTTTTATCCACTGATACACTTGTTTGATTGCAGGATGTAAAGCTCCCTTCGGTGTGAATCCATGTTGGGTTTTGATCCATCATCCATTTGTTCCAATCCTCTTTCATATACACTTCAAATGGTTTATTTATTGAGACCTCAAGAGGTTGCAATTGTGAAGTAAGTCCTCCTGGAATAACAACAAGCTCTGAATTTCCCTATCCTGGTTTCTCTTTCACAGAATCTTTCAAATGACTACTAAATTTATCTATCACAAGAAGAGAACTCTTCTTCAAATAAAGTACCTTTCCTTCTCTCCCACACTCTGTTAATCCATAATTTCATACAAGCCTCATCCATCTAACCTGGGTAATGTACATGAACAATGACACCTGCAGTATTTCAGAAGGTCTTGGCATTGTTTTGCACTTGAAACTGATCACTGGATTAAGTTTAGTGCCATCAGCACAGCATGAAGGGGCAACAGTGTAGTGCATTTTTTTTATATCCACTTGTTTTTATAGTTACAGTTTTAGCACCTTTCATGGTAACAGTTCTGTTACTTGGCATTATTGAATGTCAGAGGGGTTTCACCCATATTCACTATATGGTTTAATACCACACTAGTTTTCTTTCAATGTTGAATAATAACGTAATGGAAAGATAATTATGATACCCCTGTGGCATTTTCTGGGATATTTTGGTTTTGGTTCACAAGCTAAGTGTTGGGTATTGCCCACTCGTCTTGTATAGAGGGTGCCTAAGGGATGCTGAGTTCTTGGAATGTTAGACAACAATCCAAGCAAATAACATTAGTAGTTTTATTTCAGTAAAGCAGATTTACAAAGCCCACGACCTTCATAAACCTGTAGCACCCACCAACTCGACCCTTAAAATCTGTTAAGTTCCATTGTCACACTAGCATGAATTAATTCCAGAGTCATTTCCGATGGTGTCCTTGAATGCACTTCAATACATCATCATCTACATTTGGCCACTTTGCATTTAGTCTTCTATTTGCACATTTAGTATTCCTCATTTTTTTTAGTTCTTATTTACTAGCCCACCAATCACGAATGGTTTCTTCTGTTGGTGGATGGCCGAAATGCCCCTCAGCTCCTATGTTTCCATGTTCTTGTGCATATGCTGCTATTACTCCCAGTTTATAGACCACATCATATGAATACCTTTTATTTTTTTCCATTATGAAACTAGCTACTAACAAAAATATTGTACTGTTACTGATAACACAAATCACTTTCAGTTCAAGTTCACTGGCACTGTAGACTGCAATGATGCATTATAGGCTAAACAATGTTCTGGATTTGTGATGGCAGGGTGGGAGAGAGACAATGTTTTCAAGCTTGTAAATCCCAGCAACTTATGTTCGTTGTATCAGTCCACTGATGCTGCCTGTTGAATCCAGTGTTGCCAGATAGGGCTAGGTTTCCCATGGCGTTGAATATATGGCCATTTTTAAGACTGGTGGGAATTTTATATCAAACACTGAACCTTTTAATTTCAAGTATAAGACACACCTCACTTTTGGAGGCAGTTTTTCAAAGAAAAAAGTGTGTCTTGTGATCTGTAAAATACGGTATTAGCATTTTTAATCCAAAGGAGCACAAGCAATAGTATTTCCTCTCTTTCTGAAGTAGTTCTACTCCAAAGTTCCAAGGGGCAAATAGCTTGGAAATATTCTTCACTAGTTAAATAAATACTGTTTACCCTTTACCATGGTTCTGGACCAAAATAAATTAAAGCCTGCAGATTTAAGAATACTTCAGAATATATTCTGGAACAAATTTGTTGAAATATTTACTTCCATCTGTTCTAAATGTCCCCTTTTTCTTTGATTCCCCCTTACATACGACATCATATTAATTTTTTCTCAAGTAAATAAGAAAAATTACTAGCTTCACTGTACAGGACTGGCACTAGCAGCTGCCAGGATATTAACTTTGTGACTTCTGATGCTCTGAATTCTAACAACTCTGGTTGTCAGAGGTTGTGGAAGTGTAAAATAAATAATCTATATACCAACAAAAATAAGTTTTACAAGCTTAACTTATCGTTCCATCTGGTAAATCTCCCCAGACATGGGTTTCTGGGTGACTTTTCTGAACTGTACCACTTTCCCTGAACCGCTCCAGCCCTTTTCCTTCACCCCTCTTCCTTCCTCTTCAACTCTTCTGCCAGAAGATGGAGCCACTGGCTCTAAAATCTTGTGAGAGTTAAACCTTTGTGTGTGTGTGTTCTCCTGCCGTTGCTTGGTGAGTAGATTTTTTATCTATCCATTTACATTGCATTGTCAAAAATGAAAAATCTGAACCACTTGCAGTTGCGAATACTTGCCTAATCACAATGAGCAATATTTCATTGAGGAAACCATATCACTCACTTCTATTTAAATGCTTTCATTTTTGTGGTCTAAATAGTCTATTCACAGAACTATTCTCTCACAACTTAAAAGGTACAAATTTCACACTAGCTTTCATATCAAGAAAGAGACTTGGTATCTGGTGTGTTTTTGGATTTGCCTAAAGCTTTTGACCCATCATCCAGTCAGCAATAACTGAAAAACTTGAAAGCTATGGCAAACATGAACATGCAGCTCAAGAGATAAAATCATATGTTCGTAACAGAAAACAGTATGTGACCACAGAAACGAGACGCAGATCTGAAATCAGGGATATTAAGCATGTTGTATCTCAAGTCTATGTACTTGGCCTACTTTTGTTCAACCTATTTATAAGCTATATTGATGTCAGTGAGAACAATAACAAAGTACTGTATGCTGATGACATGACATAAGTAAATGTAAAAAAAAAAAATATCTGGAAACACTGGACATAAGTGTGTTTATTTCAACAAATAACACAGTACAGTGGTTTATACAGAATGAATTGATTATAAATAGATTATATCAATAAAAGATAATGTTCATGATATTCACGAATAGAGAAAAGGAAGAACACAGATATATTCATGGATGAAACAAGACTGGAGGAAGTTACCTCCATAAAATTTTTGGGAATCACATTTGACAATAAGCTCCAATGGAGGCAACATACAGTGTCTGCTGCAAATTAAGCACTCTAATATCTATTATGAAACAGCTTGCACATTAAACTAACAAACAACTCTCACGCACATTGTACCATGCACTTTTTGAACCATCCTTACAGTATGGAATTACTGTTTGGGGACACTCCTGCAGCAATAAAACAAAAAGAATTTTTATATTGCAAAAATGCTGTTAGGACCATTCTCAATAAAAAATAAACAATCATGCAAACCTGCCTTCTGCAATCTAAAAGTACTGACCCTTCCAGCCACGTACATATACAGATAGTAGTTTAATTAATCAAAGGAATACATTACTAGAAAAAAATGCTAATGTTCACTCATATGACACAACAAATAAAGGCCAGCTGAGAAGTATACCATACAGACCAAGGGATGTCGAAGGAGATCCTTGATACTCAGATATACAACTAGTAACACATTGTCCTAAGAGCCTACAGGACAATGTGAGTGAAAAAGACAATTCAGAAAAGGATTATTGAATGGAAAAAGAATTTTATAGTGAAGCTGAGTACATGTAACAACGAGGAATGCTAGTTTTGCCTGTATGTGTGTACTGTAGTCAGGAACATGTTGTAGGCACCATATGTTTTTGTATTTTCATTTTTTTGTCACCTGAGGAGAAGTTATTGCCAATTTGATGTTTTATATTGTAATGTGTAAATTAAACATTGTAAGACCTCAGATGAAGTTGACTTGTCCTATATAACAAGTACACACTCTATACACAATATAATTACACGAGACCAAATAAAACTCAAACAGCTACTCCCCTATTTCCTCAAAATCCACTCTGCCACTGTCACAGTAACTAAAGCTACAGTAAGACTGAAAGTTATATAACTCCTGAATTAATTTTTACTCTGCAATGGAGTGTGTGCTGATTACTTCTATTTGATTTTTTATACTGATAACACCGTATTCATCTGATCACAAATCCTGCTTTTCCTCCCACCAC
Source organism: Schistocerca serialis cubense (assembly GCF_023864345.2). Classification (NCBI taxonomy): domain Eukaryota; kingdom Metazoa; phylum Arthropoda; class Insecta; order Orthoptera; family Acrididae; genus Schistocerca; species Schistocerca serialis. Next base: position 395,644,828 of record NC_064644.1, on the reverse strand, counting down.
AATGCTCACTATATTTAACTTCTAACAATCCATGTCCCTTTTCAAATTCTTTAACCTGCCTACCCACTTAAGGGATACAACATTCCACACTCCAACCGAAAGAACTCCAGATTTGTTTTTCCTGATAAAAACATCCACCTTCTGCAGAATTACAGATTATTACAAAACAGCAGAGAAAAAATTAAGATTGCATATTGTGTTTCAGGGTAGCAGAAGCTTTGATTTTTTCGACATGGATGCTGGGACAATCAATGGCATTTGCCCCAAACTTTGGCGCTGCAAAACTAGCTGCAGGTCGTCTCTTTCAGCTACTCGACAGGAAACCACAAATTGAATCTGGCCCAGATACTGGCGAGGACCTCATTTCAGTGAGTCAAACATGTTTAATTGCCTGTTAATTTAATAGTTAATTCATTCCTTGGTTCTTTAATTATATACCCTCAGTCATCTTTTTAATGCTGTAGTCAAAGCTACACAGCTTTGAAGATATCAAACAGAATTGCAATTTCATTAAATATTATATTAGGTATTCGCCCCTTAAGTCTTTCAAGTAAGGTATCAACAGTTCAGGGGACTAAACTATCAAGCATCTCAAATTTTCATATGTAAGCTGTGCATTAGATTAATAAGTTGAAAACTGTTCAAAAGAAAACAATTAATAGGTAGGGACTTAGTGTGTAGAAGTTTTCAACACATTTCTAGCGCAACTTAAGGGAAAGGGCATTTTGCAAAATAGTACTCTAGGTATTTGCAAAATTAAATAAAAAAACAGCAACTATAAATCAAAATATTGACAGTAGTGATGAAATAAATTATGAGATATTTGTAACAGCCCAAAAGATACAACAACTACCATACCTGAATATGTCTTGCAGGCCATTAGTTAATTAACACTGGCAGGGTGAGTGAAACTTTTTCTCAAAATGTAATAGTAACCTCAGGCTTTTCACAGGTGATGCAGTTATCTATAATGAAATTCTGGCTGAAGAAAACTGTACATATTCATTTGGATCTTGATAAGATCTCAAAGTGGTGCAAAAACTGGCCACTTGCTTTAAATGTTCAGAAATGTAAAACTGTGCACTCCATAAAACAAAAAATACGGTATTCTATATGGCTAAGTTATCAGTGAGCCACAGCTGAAAATGGTTAACTAACAAAAATATTTGAATGTAACAATTTGTAGATATATGAAATGTAACACTCACATAAACATAGTTGTAGGTAAATCAGCTGACTTTGGTCAGTTGGTCTAGAAAAATGCAGTCTGTCTACAAAGGAAATAGCCTACAAAGCACTTGTGCAACCCAGCCTAGAATACTGCCCATTTGTTTGGAACCCATATGATATAGGACTTACAGGGGATGTTGAATATATACACACAGAGGCTTTCAAGCCATCATTCTTCTTGTGCTCCATATGAGAATGCCACAAAAAATAACATTGGAAGTACTCTCTGCCACACAATTCAAAGTGGTTTGCAGAGTGCAGATGTAGATGTCTTATGGAATCATCTTCCATGGCAGAGGTAATCATGCAAATTGCTGAAACCATTTTAAAGATCTTGGAATTCTTGTACTCACTTCTCAATAGATTTATTCCTTAATAGTTTTTGTTGCAGATAATAAAAACGAATTTTAGCTGAACTGGGATTTACAGTCACAATACAAGACAAAAATAATTTCTGTGTAGATTTTGCCTCCTTGTCTAGGGTTCAGAATTAAGCTATGTACTCTGATGGGAAGATATTCAACAAGCCCCCATCCAACACAGAGCAAGAAATTGCGAGTTCCTACCAGTTCGAAAGAAAATTAAAAACATATTATTCACTCTTTCTCAGGATTACCTGCATTCAGGGACTGAAAAGTTCTTTTAGCCATAGGATAAGTATTAGTGCTTGCTTCAAAGTTACATGACAAGTAGTAATTGTACTGTAAATGGGATTCATTGTTTACAGTTGTAGGTACACATCTTTTTGAAAAATACCAATCTGATGAAGTAAATATTAAGCTACAGATAAACAGCAGCTGAGATGGCAGCAGCTTTTACAAATCAGCAGCTTACTTACTGATTTTTTATTAAATTTATGACATAAGCACAAATAGCATAAGCAGTAGTGTGATAGTTAGTTATTAAAACAGCATACACACACTAAGGGGACAAAAGTCCTAGGATACTGATATGTACACATGTAGATGGTGGTAGTATTGCATACACAAGATATGGAAGAGCAGTGCATTGGTGAAGCTGTTATCTGTACTCAGGTGATTCATATGAAAAGGTTTTCAACATGATTATGGCCACGCTATGGGAATTAACAGACTTCAAACATGGAATGCTAGTTGGAGCTAGATGCACGGGACAGTCGACTTTGGAAACTGTTAGACAATTCAATATTCCAAGATCCACAGTGTCAAGAGTGTGCCAACAATACCAAATTTCAGGCATTACCTCTCACCACGGACAATGCTGTGACTGATGGCCTTTAAGTAATAACTGAGAGCAGTGGTGTTTGCCCTAGATGACTCGAAAACTGTAGCCTGGTCATATGACTCAAAATTTCATTTGGTAAGAGCTGATGCTAGGGTTTGAGTGTGGTGCAGACCCAATAAAGCCATGGGTCCAAGTTTACATCAAGGCACTGTGCAAGCTGGTGGTGGCTCCATAATCCTGTGGGCTGTGTTTCCATGGGAAGGGCTGGGTCCTCTGGTACATTGGCCAGAAATGGTTACGTTTGGCTATTTGGAGACCATATTTCATGGACTTTATGATCCCAAACAACAATGTTATCAGGCCACAACTGTTTGCAATTTGTTCGAAGAACATTCTGGAAAATTCAAGTGAATGATTTAGCACCCTGATTGTCCAACATGAATCTCACTGATCATTTAAGGGACATAATCAACAGGTCAGTTTGTGCACAGCAGCATGGCTCAATACTTCTGCAGTGGACTTCCAATGACTTGTTGAGTTCATGCCACACTGAAGATATTAAATTCGCTTTTCTGTGGGAACTGGCAAAAACCTTGTCTGCTGCTAAGGATACAGCTGCAGGATCAGATGCTACCAGGGTCTTTTCAGAAGTTCTGCACATTGTAAAGAAGAAGAAAATAATTTATTTTATAAAATACCTTTGCAGGCCTTGTATATAATCTCCATCCTTTCTTATGACAGTTTCCCAACATTTTGGCAACTTCTCTATTCCAGATGGGGTGCCTTCATTATTTAGTCCGATTACTCGGGTCACATCACTGGAAGCTTCATCAGTTGTATTAAAATGTTTTCCATGCAGCTGCTCCTTCAATTTGGGAACTAAACTAAAGTCTGGTGGGGTTATATAAGAACTGTACAGTATTTCCCATCCACATTTGTTGAGCAGTTCTCTCACTGATAGGGTAATATAGGGTCTTGCATCATTGTGCAAAAGGAGGACACTAGCTGCACATGTCAGGCCTTCTTTGACAGGTTTTCAGTTGCAAAATATTTTTCAAAAACTGCTTGTACTATGTGTGCGTTACAGATGTCACCTGGGGCACTCCATTTGTAGCTATGACTCAGTTTCAGCTTCCATTTTAAAACTGAATTACTCATGCCACAGCCATGCGAACTATAACCATCACATACATAAGTCTTGCTCACAACTGACATGAATTTTAACTTAATCATACCACTGTAACAATCATCCATGTGCAATGTGCATGATTTTTGAAGTGACCCTCATATTATGTATAGCATATTGTCAGCTGTGTAAAATCCTCATTGATCTCTCCAACTACAAGGACTATTCCAGATTAATAGAGGAATGATTCCTCCTAAAACCAGAGAAGAACATAGTACCTCTGCTAGCAATTACCATAAATATTGTTAATATTTGCACCCATTCTTACCCAGTTGCTAATTCAGTTATTTTATCATGTAGATAAGAAAACTTTCCTCTTTTGTAACTGAGTGTTTATTTTGTTTTCTGACAAAACATGTTTTACACATTCATAATAAGTATCATTTCACATGCAGTTTGCTACAGGAAAGGTTATGTGTAGTGAAATGTATAAATGCAACCTACTATCACTTGGAAATCTGTACTGTGTGCATTTAGCGCCTACAGAAGAACAATGGATACATGAAAAAATAGAAAAGGAAAAAAAAAAGTGGGAAAAATAAAAACCACTGATGATGCCTAGCAAGAATAGGTGAACCATGTTTGGTTTGAAACAAAATAAACATTCAGCTGTCAAAAATGGAATTTTCTTGTCTACATGCTATACTTAGTTGCCATAAAGCAGTGTAGGAATGACCCATGCGAGGATGGGCAACTTCTAGAGAGAAAGCGACCCACTTCCAATTTACCCATGCGAGGATGGGCAACTTATAGAGAGAAAGCGACCCACTTCCAATTTGGGAAGTATCATTCTACACAAGACAATATAACACTAATGAAAATAGCTCAAAAGGAAGATTTACTACATAGAAAGCATCTTGTAGTGGCACTCTTTGATACTAAAAAAGCATAAGACACTACAATGTACAAAGCCAGCTTCATATCTAGAGCTTCTGTGAAAAGATGCCAACTCATAGAAATCTTTCTTTGCAGAGCAGTCATAACGTTACCAAATGGGAGACTCTCAAGCACATATATGCAATAGAATGGTGTCCCTCGAGGGAACATTTTTAGTGTCAGCCTTTTCACCATTACTACAGAAAGAATCACTGACACAGTGAAGAGTCCAGTGATGACTTCTTTGTTTGTTGACAATTTTATGGTTTGCAAAAATAATTCACCAGTTACAAATGATATTTTACAGACCACAAAATATAGGTTTCAATTTTCAACAGATAAAATATTGTGAGATTATTTTGATCATATTAGTCACATTTTTAATTAAATGGGACTCGCATTTTATGGGACCATTCTGGGTCTTGTAAATGATAAAAGGCTCGCATGACTACCAGGCCTGTAAGACCTTAAGCTTTAGGCATTTTAAATGTCTCAACAGGAAGGTCAGGGTTGCAGACAGATCCAGTCTACAACAATTTTATAAAGTATTAATGTGCTCCCGTCTAGCCTACAGATGTGTCATTTATGGTCCAGTCTGAAATTCATACCTAAAGATGCTGAATGCAGTACACTATTTGACCATCAGACTTCCACAGCTAGTGAGCCACCACATTCTTTCCACTAAGAGCTTCTGACTACACAACACACGTTCCAAACTGTCAGCCAAAGACTCTCTGGCTTCCTCTATCATTGCGGAACCTCCCACAGAGTGGCTGAGTGACTATTTCTAAACTATACATGTCAGAAAGCCATTAGGAATCCAGGTGAAGCAGCTTACAGACAGAAGCAGCTTATACAGCAGATTCCAGGTTTCTTCCCAAGTACTGTTGCAAGCAACCATGTTGGCTGACAGAGGCTACAGATAAATTTTAAATCACTTGTGCACAAATGAATGCTGCAAATTATCTCAAACACACACATTCTATCTGTTTCAAATAAGCACTGTAATGACAAAGCGGTTGACACAGATGGCTCCCAGCAAGGGGATATACCTGCCCATTTCACAGTTTTTCAGACAATATTTTAAGGTTTTGTCTAGCTGTAGAATTCATTTTCTTTGATGCTGAGTTGTATGCAGTCCTAATGGTTGTCATCAGATAGATGTAGGAAAAACCTATCCACATCTACTCTGACACAAGGAGTCCAGAGAATGTGCCCAGCAACGAATTTGATCAGGAAAAATGTAGGAAACCTTTTTTCTCCTACAGAACCAGAATAAAGAGATAGCATTCTGTTGGGTATCAAAATGAGTCGGAATTCACAGTATGAGACCACTGCCTCAACAACCAAGCAGGCCTGTGATAAGAATTCAGTGTTATCCTTTAAGGCTCCCCTTTCAGCAGTTATATCACTGTTGTGAAGGACAGCCATGGGTGTGTGTGAATCAGCTTCTGAAAGCCAAAAAATGATTTTCTGCATGAAATTGTTAAATGTGAAGTTACAAGTTTTCTGTTTGTGTCTCAGCTCATAAAAAGTTTTTTAACCTTATACAGTAATCTTGAAACATTTACATAATTTTTTTAGCAGGTCTGGTGTGTCGGAACCTGTTTTGTAAAGCAACTTGTTTCACAGCCATAGAGGTTTTGAATCTCAGCTGTTCAAACAGGTTCCTTCCATATTCTGTCACAATGCGATAGGAATTTGTCCTGATCAAAAAATATGCCTTAGAAAAATTTCCAGTCTTTAAGGGCACTACAGTTTTTAAACATTGGCAAAATAGCCAGTCATGTATTGGTTTCAAATTTGGTTTTTGTTAATTGCTTATGGCAGGGCAAACGTGTGTAGGACTCGATATTAGCCCTACCACGCATCTTTAGCCATCAGATGTCTTTAGGAATCAGTTACCAGATTAAATATTTTCAATTCAATTGTGGGGCTTAATGATGCCTACTGTGATTTAGGCTGTTTGGGGAAGAATCTTGGTAAGGAATATCATGTAACAAGTGGAGGTCAAGGCACAATTTTGGAACACAATCCCAATTATGTAACTGAAGACATAACTGGGCACATTGCTGAGAATCCTCTTCAGACTAAAGAGAAGATTGAGATTTTGTCACTCTTTGAGAGTACTATGATAATCCTTGCATTAAGTGTTTTGTGGAACATGTTAATGTAGAGCTTGGAGGTTTGCTGAAAAGATCTGGGAGAGGGAGGGGAGTAGGACAAATGTCCATGTAAGAGTGTCACTGAAGCATCGTCCTATTTAGTTCTCATACGAACATATCAGAAACACCACAAATAAAAATTATGAACTATCAATATATATACAGAAAAATGAAAAGGCAGGTGGAGTATCAGCTGACATGTTTTTATCAGAACATTAAATGGGAATCCCTGAAATCAGACAGGTACATCTTGATAAATATAAGCTACGAGAATATCATACTCATGGAGAACCAGTGAGAAGATAAGGAGTATTGCTATATATACACTACAAAGTGGAGTTGAGTTCCAGAATTCTGAATCAATAAACACTCTAGCTAATAGTACTGATAGTTTATAGGCCACTTGCAGGAAAAGCAGTTAGAGACAGTTTTTAATACAATGTTATTATAAATGATTGAAGTGATTTCACAGATTTGCTATTTGACATATTGTCACAAGGCTTTGTACACAAATATAAAAACTCAAAAAGTTTTTTTGACATATTACAAGTGTGTTATATGCGTGCCCTATTGATTCTTCAGATATCAAGTCAATAATCAACTTCTTCCCACATTTGGTGCAGTATGTCCCTATCAATCTGTACAAAAGCACTGTTGATGTAAGCTCGCAGTTCTGGTGGGTTCATTGGTAGAGAAGGCATACACCCTGAACTTTCATGTAACCCCACAAAAAAGTCACGTGGGGCGGAGGCCATGGCACGAATTGTTGATCATCAACTCCACTATGACCGATGCATGAGTTTCTCTGTTTCCTGTTTATGAATTCATGAACATTATAATGAAAGTGGGATGGAGTACCATCCTGGTGATACATTAAGACTACGCTTCTGTCTCCAGTTGTGGCATGAGCCAATTTTCCAGCAAATCTAGATACATATCTTGTAATAGTCATTCTGCAGAAGAAAGAGGGACCATAAACTTTAAGCTGTGAGACTGCACAGAGCACATTAACTTTTGGTGAACCTAGAATGTGCTGCATAATAAAATGGGGATTCTCTGTCCCCCAGGTTTGCATACAGTGCCTGTTGACTGAGCCATTCACAAAAAAATCTTGCTTTATCACTGATGTAAGCTCGCAGTTCTGGTAGGTTCATTGGTAGAGAAGGCATACACACTGAACTTTCATGTAACCCCACAAAAAAGTCACATGAAACTCATTTTCTTCCATAAGCTGTCACAACTGTGCCAAAAATTCAAAGCATCTAACTTTGTTATTGGGAGTCATGTAGAAATTGCAAACGGTAAGGCTTCAGCTTCAGTCATTTCCTTAAGATTTCCCAAACACTCAGGTGTGGTATGTTCAACTCTCTACTCTGCTCATCGACTTTGTGGGCTATGTGTGAAACTTGCCCATGCATGATCAACTGTTTCCTCACTCACTGCAGGTCAACCCATTGATTTTCCCTTGCAGAGGCATCTTGAAGCTTTAAATTGCACATATGATCTGTGAGTGGAGTTGGCAGTTGATCAATCTATTTTGAACATAATTCTGAAGCGTCATTGCACTGTTATGGCTAACTGATGTGAATGTCTTTCAAGCACAATCTATACTTTGCTGGCACATGTTGCCATCTCCCCTAACTGCTCTGCTGTGCTCTCAAGGCAGAAATCTGAAGTGTGGCTCAACAATGCAAAACTTTTTGAGCTTTTTATATGAGTTTTGACAGTATGTCAATTAATGTAGCTAAAGTGAATTTATGAAATAGCTTCAATCATTTACAGCAACCTTGTAAGGTTATGTAGCCTTAACTGAAGAAACACAGTTTGTGGAGACTTTATAGTGCAGGCTTTCTATCAGATAGTACTCACTGAGAACACCCTCAGTTTGTAAATGCCCCACTTTGCATTATTTCCTATGGTTCAGTTCCCACTGAGGAGTGAAGAACAGTAAAATTTCTATTTTAACCCCACTACTTTCAGTGATTTATATACAACCATGACAGGCTATGGCTTACAGACCATGATGGTCAGTATTATAAATGATAACTTGATCACAGTACTAAGAGAAAGATTTTTGGAAGAACACAGGGCAGAGATTTATGAAGCAGACAGTGTAGATGGAAAAGTTAATTGTTTCTTAAACGTATTTCTGAAGCGCCTTTCACTCTTATTTTTCCCTGTAACAAAGAAGGATAAAATTAAACAGAAATAGGAACAAGGGATGGATATCCCTTGGGATTGGAGTATCTTGTGTACTGCAAGGAGAAAATACTTCAGAGGAACACCGACTTCCGACGTTGTGGCTGCCAGGTTAGGTTGGGTTGGGTCGGGCCAGGCCGGGACTCGATTGCCACTAGTACTATAAAATCTTCCAATTTACCAATAAAAAGAACAAATATATAAAGTATGCACAAAAATAAAACACAACAACAAAAAGCAGCAACAATGTGAAAGATTATTACACAGGAAACAAACAAAATTTACCAATGAAAAGTAAACTGAGTTAAGACAACTGGAAGTACAAATAAGTTCCATATAGACTGTGGGTGCTTACCTATGATTCAAATGGAATTTTATATTGTAACACAAAAGTCATTATCAGGTTGCATTCAGGCATTTGGCAGGAAATTGGAAATCTGTAGTTATTAAAACACGAAGAATAAGAATACCTAATTTGCTTCTCCTTCTGTAATTTATCTGAATATTTAATTCCAGTTCTCACTAATATTTATGTTAAATGGGTCTTAACTTTTCCAGTATACACACAGCTGGTTCTATCCGAAGAATTAAGACAAAAAGAGAAAGAAACTGTATTTGAGCTTTTTCAGTGTCCCTGAAAATATATGCAGAACTTCCGCTAAGTGTATCAGCTCATAAAGCTTGAGGGAGAACATTGAGAATTTGCAAAAGAAAGCACCTGGGGATATGTACACAAAAAAGACTATTTGTGAAAAAAATGTTCAAGAAAAGCAAGGAAAAATGGATTACTTTCTAAAAATATTCCGGCACACTGTTAAAAATCCAATTGCATAGTAGTGTTCTATTTACATGTTGTTACTCTGCTTTTGAGCATCACATGGCATGGCATGACAAAATATACTAGAAAGCAGCAAGTCCTCAAAATTTTGATGATAACTTAATAACATTCTGCTTTTAATTTGATAGGCAACTCTTCAGTAATTAATAAGCTTTCAGGCAAAGTTAGAATAAGGTATCCAATTTTTTTAAACAAATCAAAATTATTTTTATGTGCATAGTCTTTCTGAACAAGGAAAATTTTCAACAATTTCAAGGTTACCATAATAAATCCCCCCCCCCAATCCCCAAAAAATTAATTGCTAAACACCATTCATTAGATAATTTCAAAATTAAAGCTATTACACAAATGGATCACAAGTAGTTTGTGAAGATTGACGTTTCTGAGTTATAAATTTGTCACTAAATGACTACAAGGCGCTCCAAGTTGTTTTTTGTGTAAGTTAGAAGATTCACCACATTAATTTACAGATTTGAGTATGTTAATGCTAACAATAACTATTTCATCTACTTCATTCTACAGACTGATGCCGGTGCAAGAGTTGGATATTCAAAAGTGCACTTTCATTACCCAACAAGACCAGAAGTAAAAGTGTTAAGGGGACTGAATCTACTCATACAACCCGGAAAAACAGTAGCACTTCTGGGGCCAAGTGGATGTGGAAAATCAACTTGCATCCAATTGTTGCAGAGGCTCTACGATCCTATGTTTGGAAAGATTGTAAGTATCATTGTCTGTATAGGTTCTGAGAAAATCATTCATTTTTGTTGTTAATAGTCCATTATTTTACTGCGTTACATGTTGGCTCTGAAAAAATAGTTTCTCACAAAAGAATACCAGTTTCATTGTAGTGGTATTGTTAACCATGCACATTTCAATAAGCTAAATAACAATAATTTCATGTGGCTCATTGGCCTGGTGCAAGCCTTTCAACAGATGTGACTTCAGCAACTTGCATGTCCCTAACATACCCTAGTCATCCAACTAGGGAAAGGGGACCTACAGAGTAACATGGAAGCTGAACCACTTGTTGCTTTTGGCAACTCCTCACCTTGTTGAGAGGTGAAGGCTAGGTTAAGACGATGACTGAGAAAGTATCATAGTTGCTCAGGGTTTTCCCCATACCAAAAAGAGTATACATGAGCAACTGCCTCTAGAGTTCCATTATCACCATAGATGCAAATTTCAGCCATTCCAAGCATTATAAAATGATAGGCACCATATTCTCACTTATATTTAGCTGTGGACCAAAGCAATGTAATAAGTGTAAAATAATTATTTCCATTTTCATTATTGTTTGTTGTGACACACTTATCTATTTAAGCTTTAAGCCAAATTTGACAGAGAATAACACACTAGCCTGACACATGGTGGGCAGTGATACAGAACGTTCAGACTGCACTTAATATGATAGATAGATATACTTTCTGATCTCTTAGACCATAGTGAGGAGGTCTTAAAGTATATAGAACAGGGTATAAAACAAAAATACGTATTCAGTTCTCAACAGTTTGACTTTATGGAAAAGGAGTCAATGGCGGCTGCTGTAAGTGAGGCAGTAACGAAGCAAGAAATACTCCAAACAATTTTGTAGCAGCCTTAATGGTTCATATTGTTGAGTTGGAAACTTCTGATTGTCCGCAGTTTTTGATCAACTGAGGAAGTTGCATTGTTCTAAAGCAGTAGACCACCATCTGTATGATTACTGCCAGTACGGTGCACTTCTATGTGAACTGTAAAATTATGAATTAATCATACATCTTCATCTAAATTCGGGCTCTAAAAGTACCGTGAAGTGCACACCAGGGGGTGTGTCCAATTGTACAACTTGTTTCTTACTTCCAATATTATTCACATTATAAATCCTTTATTATTGCAATACATTATTCTGACTTCCTTTTAGTTTGATCCCATTATTCTGTGATTTATGAAAATCATTCTTTCTCTTCTAAAATCTTAGAGAAATCTTTCTGTAATTCTTATGTAGTGTCAGTGTTATTACAAACACTGGTTTTTGTATTTGTCTGTTCAGTTCAGGAGTAGTGCAATTCTGATCTGGTCAGTACAGCTTATAATCAAATGTAGAAGATTGGAAGGGAATGAGAAATATAACAGTATGAATAATAGTAACATGTAAAGGGGCTTTTGTCAGTTTAGGCTACCTGCAGGGCTCATTGCAAAAGTGGAAATAAAGACTAACATATAGAATATCCATACAGAACCAATTAAGTATCTTTCAGTTACATAGTTCTAAGAAATATGCTGTATAATCAAGACTTATCTGCATGTAAATGTGTGTATGTGTGCATGTTTTAGAGTGCTATTTGTTTATTTATTCTGGGTTTACTCTGTCTGCAATAAAGTCTCCATTGTCACCTATTTCATAAAATTAACTACTATCCAGACCAGCTAGTAAAATCTGGATAACTGTGCTTCTGCTCTTGTTAGCAGACTTTTTCTCCTTTGCAGTGCCTCGAGTGCTGGAGGCTGAAAGAGAGCAGGAATGCTTCTTGATTTTTCGCATTGACCAAAAATATTTCTTCTTTCAGCATCATCTATTTAAAGCTTCTTTACTCATTGAGTAAACTGTTCTCACATGTACGTTTTACAATTGTATCACAGACATTTGGATACAAATATCTTGCACAGTGAGATTACATTTTGTCTGGCAAAACAACCAAAAATATAAGACACAATGACAGTTTTGTTCATTCTTCTATGACATCACTTTACTTATTGTGAGCGCCATTCTTCCACGGCTGCAACACACCTCAAAGCTGCAACATATAAGAACAGGCAACCTACAGCAGGTGGACCTGCTAAACTCATTGTTGTATCTTGCAGATAGGCTGCACCTATGTACCTTGCATTACCTGCACATAATAATAAGCAATTTCTCTGAAAATATGCTATCCAAAACTTATCTACTAATGAAAATGTTTATTAAATGTCATATCCTTCACTGTTTAGAGGCACTGAGAGTGTAAACATCATTTTCCCTAAAATGACATGTTACAGCCCAGTGTGTGCTTCATAATACTGTTTAACAAGGGGTAATCTAAACTGTAGTTGTTTATAAAAATCTGTTCATTTATCACCACAGCGATGTGCCACTTTGTACTTCAGTTCAGTTTTAAAAAAATTGATTTTCTGCTTCATATCACCAATTAACCTATGAACATGTGTTACAGGCTCTGGATGGACATGACATAAATGCTCTGTCCTTGAATACTCTTCGTGGTCAGCTTGGAATTGTATCACAGGAGCCTACCCTGTTTGATCGAACAATTGCAGAGAACATTGCATATGGTGACAACAGCAGAATTGTGCCAAAAGATGAAATAATAGCTGCTGCAAAGGCTGCAAATATTCACAATTTTATTTCAGCCCTTCCATTGGTGAGTAATACATGTCAAAGATCTGTACACTCCATCCCGTAAGTCTGATTACTGCTACCTCTTGCAATAAATTTACTGCCAGTCAAAACATTTTAACATCTATGAAAACTTGTTTGTTCTGAATAACCACTTGATGTGGCAATGGACGGAAAGCTTATTGTTTTAATTATGTTGCACAATAGGGCTACGAGACTGGCCTTGGTGCAAAGGGTGCGCAGCTTTCAGGTGGTCAAAAGCAGAGAATTGCTATAGCAAGAGCCTTGGTCCGGAATCCAAGAGTATTGTTGCTTGATGAGGCTACATCAGCTCTGGACAACCAGAGTGAGAAGGTTAGTATTATCAGATTCTAGCAATATATTTGAAATCCTTCACTACAATTCATGTTACTGCTTTTAGTTCTTTTACTGTCAAGAGTTAAATGCATTGTAAGTAAAAAAATGTTTAACTGTCTTCCTTAGGTAGTACAACAGGCCTTGGACCAGGCATCAGAAGGTCGGACTTGTATTACCATAGCACATAGGCTAGCAACAGTGCAGAATGCAGACACCATTTGTGTGCTAAACAATGGAACTATTGCTGAAATGGGAACACATGAGCAGTTACTTGCCAAGAAAGGACTTTACTTCCAAATGCACCAGCAGTCTGCCGGAGAACCTGTGTGACACATTAAAAAAGATGTCCAGTTCTGTCATGGCAGAACCATAATGTGTTCTCTTGTCGTCGTGAGAGACAAATGGCTGGCATTTCATTTTCAGCACTTTGGGATTTGGCTGTGCAGCTGTGGCAGTTAGATACAAGTATTTGCAATTGATGCGGCCTATAAACACATCATCAGACACTATCTGAATCCCAGATGGTGTCATACAATGTCAAAACTCATAGTTGTACTCCTGTGGCCATTGAGTAAACTTCCGTGAGTCATGTAACTGCACTGTAATTGTTGTTCTTAAGCTGTGATACATGTAAGATGTTATTGTTTCTAGGTCAGTAACATTGCACTTTTAAAAAGTCTGAAGCAACAATAACTGCAGAGATGAGCAACCAGAAGTCACTTTCTATAATATGAACTCTTCAGTTTGTTTTTCTTGCGCAGAGGAATTGTAATATTGTCTGTACCACATCAGTATTTTTGTGAAAATTAGAGGGTAATAATTTATGTACACATTTTTGCAGCACACAATTAAAAATGTGTGTTGATTTGTTGGCTATTTTTATATTTGTTAGTATGGTTTCATTCCATTGTCATTAGAAAGTGAAAATCAGTGAAACTCACATGGAGGAAGGTGCAAGTAGAGTTCAGCAATGGTATTAATTCATATCTACTGCATTTGTAAGCTGCACACTGGTCGTTTTTGCGAAATGCATCATCATCATATTCATGTGTTTGCAGAATTATTTCACCCATTAAGTGAGGTATGTTCTTGCTTGTTTAATTTATATTTTAGTTTTCACTGAGACATTTACTTAAGCAACATGCTCCATAATTGATATGGCAATAATAATGTAAAAGTGATATTAAACTTCTGAGCCTATAAGGCTTAAATCCAGTGTAAAAATAACAGTGATTAAAATCACATAAATTATTAAAGTGTAAAAGGATACAAAATAATTTTGTCATTTTTAAGTAAAGAAATGATGTTTTATAATTAAGTTTTTCAATTAGTCCGTATCGGATTGAAATTATTATTGGATGTACAGGCATATAATTATAACATGTTTCTTCTTACATGACCTCAGTTTTATATTTGTTGTTGTTTTGGTTCAAGAGAGTGAAGTATAAACTCTGAAAGCCCAACCAACTGAGAGCGTACATTTTTGCTTTATGTATGGAATGGGATCAAAGGATACAGTGAATGAGGATACAAATGTTCAAGTTTTTATACAATAACTTTACACCAAAATGTGCAATATGTTGCTAGAAAATGAAAGAGATACAAGTATCATCTGAACTTCTAGTTAGTTGGACATGTCAATTATTACTGCAAAGGGATAAAAATCAAACAAAGGATTAAAACATTTGCGTATATCTGAGTATGGCAGTGTAATACCTGTATATATTAATATAAAGATGGAAAAATGTCATTCCATGTACAGTGGAAACATATCTTGAGGCAGCAGCAATAGAGTGAACGTTCCAAGGAAAGAGACTGTTTGCTATTATGATTGTATAGATTCCCAAGCAGTGAAATCAATTGTTAACTCAAGGGATTCAAAGTGCTGTTGAAAAAGGCTATAAAAGAATCCCCATATGAAATGATTAAGACTTAATGAGTATTGAGTTATCTAAGTTCCTGAGTGTGCACTTTGACAATAATCTGAAGTGACATAATATATTCCTTAACTTTATTTAAAAAAATGGTTCTGTCTCTTATAATGTGTGTCTTATTACTTCTGTTTGTGATACTGGTATAGTCAAAGCTGCTCAAAAGAGAGTGAATTGTTATGTGCAGGGTACACTCTAGGCATTCATACAGAAACTTCTTTTAGAAAACTAAGAAACCTCAAAACAATATACATTCGCTCATCACGTGGTTTTACATATAAGAATCAATTCAAGTACAAATCAAATAACTCTATATACAAACACAATACAAAGAGAAGGCTTGATCTACAGTAAACTGAAGAACCTTAGCAGAAAGGAGGGAATTATGCCAGCAAAAGAGAATTCAATGACCTTCCTCGAAATATTAAACTTACTGTAAATGGATCTTTAAAATTTAAACAGCTTCTTGAGCACCAGGGTTTCGTGTCAATAGTGGCAAAACATTCTTCCCTTGCATGTGACATTTAGAGGACATTATTATCTGCTCATTATTTACTACTATTGATTTCTCAGTGCACTTTTATTACCGAATCAATATTATAAACATAAACAAGCTAGGAGTACAACTACAGAAAAACTTTTTTTTTTTGCATTTCCTCATTTTCATTTTTGCATTACATTATTTTCTGTAGGTTCTGTCGTAAGCCCTATTCTCTCGATTGTTTTCCTGCCCTTAAAACTTCATATGTGTAACATTTACCACATTTTGCACTACTGAACCATTCCCACAAGCTTCAACATCACTTTTCAAATTGATTTATGTGGAAAGTACATTGTGTTTCTGCTCATATTTAACCTAAAGGACAACGCATAGCATAAAACTGAACAGTTTGTTTCAGAATCTAAATCATTTTGGGTTCTAGGAGAACTGTAGGTGGCATTTCAGGAGCACTTTAAAAATGTTTCTGCAGTGTTTTATCACCTGTCTGTACAATAAACTAAGATAAATAATCAAAAGCAGCATTTCAATTTGTTATTCCTCATAAAGCCAAGTCATATAATGCACAAAACAATACACAAGAAAAAACTGATTTCAACTTAGCATGATCAGTTTGTGCTAACTACACAAGATTATCACTGATGTGTTCTTCTGCATTCTTCAGTCGAGTTTGTCACAGGGCTGGTTTTAGGACTAAGCAACTCAAGCAGTGGCTTGGGGCACCAGTCCAAGTGCAAAATCAATATACATGGTGTATCATAATTAGGAACAAAAACTGACACAGCTGAAACCATACTATAATAAAAGCAGAAAAATTTAGATTAACTTGCATTTGGAAATAAGCAGTTCGCAAGATAACTGTGAGTACATGGTTACGAGCCATCACTGGCTTCAATATAAAATACTGTCATAATTAGTAGATATGTATTTGAAATGTAAACTTTTCAATTCAGTCTCCAAATTTCACCCATGGCCTACATTAACATAAAATACAATAGCGTTTCAGCATGTTCACATGTTAGAATTCACTGTACACCTGTACCTATTAAAGAAGGTATTGAATGTTTCATACCCACATTTGGCGGAAATACTGCACTCTTCTTGCTGCTTCAGTTCTTCATACATATCAACGGGAGTGCTGTGCCTTTCATCTCAGACAGAAAAACTTGAGAAGACTGAGGTAGGCTGACTTTGGAGGACGAGTCACAAGCTGTGCTCAGTCTATCCATCTTGAACCATACTGTCATGTTAAATCTCATCTTACATCAGCAGCAGATCATGCTTGTGCCTCATCACGCGTGTACCGCATTCTCCTACGCTAAGCAAGGTAAGTCAGGTCACACTATGCAAGTTAAGTTAGGTCATGGGTGAAATTTAAGCACAATTATATTGGGAACTTTTTTATTTATGTTAGGGATTGAAAAACATCCATGAAGACAACATCACATATGAAATATTCTTATTTGGATGGATTACTAAGTACATTTAACAATGTTGGCACTTCAGATGTAAGATATAAAACAGATTTTTTTTCTCATACGAGGGTTGGAACTTTAATAGTGGCAACTATTTATTTACAGTTTGTACAAAATAGATACATATTTCAAAGTTTTACTGACCTTCAAAGAAGTCACCAGCATTGTGTATAACCCATTGCCAGTGATGTGGAAGTCGTAGGATACTCTTAGCAGTGCCAGTTGTGTTGACAGTTAGACCGATGCGGTCTATTGCCTGATGAATTTGTAGCACTTCTGAAGTGAATGCCATGAAATGTTTCCTTCAGTTTACAAATCGAGTTGAACTCTTGAGGGCTTAAGTCAGGTGAGTGCAGTAGATGGTATAGCACTTAGCAGCCCCATCAGTAAAACAAATCAGTAACAGCTTGCACTGTACATGCTTGAGCATTGTCCTGCAACATGATGGTCAGGTTCTGCAGAAAGTGTTATCACCTCTGTCTCTAAGCTGGTCGTAGGTTGTGTTCCAAAAATGAACAGCATAGAGACAGAATGGTGACACTTTCTGCAGGAACTGACCATCATTTTGAAGGACAATTGCTTTTATGAAAAATAACATTCTACAAATTGTTGATATCTTGCAGCTGCATCAAGTAAATAAGTGAAAAACTGTAAATAATAAAGGATGCGGCATTAAGCATATCAGTATGCTTTTTATTACACAATCTTTTAAGTTTAGAACAGTACAAAACAGAAAACCTGTCAATTAATCATCAAAAGCCTTCTTCATGCTCATTCATGGCATTTGTAAGCTATTCACAAAGTTCTTTGTAGAAGTCTTATTTATTGTCTGGTATGTACTGAATTATTTTCCTAATGTCTGCAACTTTTCTCACAGTGACTGGAAGTTTTCTTTGTATGCAGATGTGCTTGGTAGTTCTGGTTTGGACCCCACAGGCTTCCCTAACAAAAAGTCTTCTTGTCGCAATCCATCGATCCACTGATATGCTTTCGACAAACCAGGTTTACTTGCACAATATTCATACATCATATACTGCAATATTTGTAGGGTCACTTTCCGTTCACATGGAATTTTGGCCAGTGATTTCCTTGATAGGACAAACTTTTGATAATGTTTAGGCCACCATACCATAAAATAAATGATGTCACTAGTTTGCACTGGGTGAAATTGGAACTTGCTCTTTGTATTAGTGTGTTGATTTTGTCTGGAGTGTATATTTGATCCGTCTTGCAAACAAGTCTCTTTGCTGTGGCAAAAGCCCTATCACAAGGCAGGAACAAATATCCACTGATTGGAAAATAATGAATAATTTTTCCAAATCGACCAGGTGATGCTGCAGCTAACAAAAATCTGATCACAGTGTTGTTTTTATTTTGACCAGGGCATCCATCTGAGAAGATATGTACCTCATTTGCTTCTTTGAGAATATTTTCTTAATGATATTTGTTTAGCAATGAGCAGACTTCATTGAGCCTGTTATGACCCTGCCCTTCAAGGCATGAGAAAAATGTTGCCTTATGATCCTGCAAGTTGACAATACAAAATCCAAAAACCCAGTTATCTATAATAAAACACTTCCTGAACTGGAATATCCGGCAGTGGGATGTTCTGCATTTAGCCAATAGTAATGCTACTTACACTATTGTTTTCTTGGGCTTCTTGATTATGTCAATTTTCTTGTAAAATTTCTTGGCTCTGTTTTTACGTATTACAAGTTTCTGCTGTAGCCACTCTTTCATATTGTCATTCAAATGTGGTGTTTTAATTTTTTTATTTAGCCTCTCACATGTCGAGCAGGTGTCAATCTGCGGTTTTCCAAATTTGTAATCAAAAATTTCCTTGAAGAATTTCAAATAAAATTTGTATCTCACTTTAGCATCAGGACATTGTTGTTTAAATAACTCATGCATTTGCTTGACACCCAATTGTGCCGGTAAATATTTTCTTTGTATGTTGTTCAAATAAAGGACTTAATGTACAAGAAATGATTCAATATGGTCTTTAATCAGGGAACATACTCCTATGGGGATTAAGTTATGTCTTGAACCTTCTGGCTTGCCCCGTATGTCAACGAGTGAGCTGTCTGGGAGTAGCAGATGATGTAAATGACAAACATGATTCTCACTTATTCCGTGGAGGTTCAAGAATGTATTTTTACAAACTTGAGTTGGTCTTCCACCATCACTGCTCATGTGTGAATGAAGATTAGCCATCTGCACTTTGGGATTTGTAGTATTTGACTTCCTTTCTCTTTTTACCGGAAGTGCATCAATTAGACCTTGTAAATAACCATCCTGAGTATCTTTATCAGCAAAACTATTCATAAGAGTCAGTATTTGCATTTGAATTTCCTCTGTCTCAAAACACATTCTGGGGCACCTAAAACTGCCAACACAATCAAACAACTTGTGACAAACAGCACATTTTTGAAGGCACAGCTGCAGGCTAATTAATATAGGATTTCTAAGGGTATTGCCCAATGCGGCAGTAAGTTATGATCCAAGGTATAACTAATGTGTTTTAGGCTCAACACCAGTAACTATACCTATCTGAATTGAGGTCTCCCTTTGTGTGCTGGTATGGTATTTCCACTGTAGCTCACATGCTGTTTCCCTTGGACTTTGGCTCTTTTCATTCCATCACATTTACTCAAACTGCATTTTTTCCCTCTCTTTACACTTTCACAGTCACTGACACTATCACTTTCACTCATTGTAAACAAAAGTATTACATAATCCTGTGATGAAGCATTGTCAACTGTCAACACAAACATATGCAAGGCACACAGTGCTTGCAGTGATCACTGTGTGACCTAACAGCTGGTGAATTCTGAAGGGCCATATCACAGGAAATATGGCTCTTTCTCTGGAGCATGAAATACGGATCGTGAAATATTGCCCACATAGGACTAAGGGGATACGGCCTTTTCACAGGTAACGTGCATTTCTTTGAGTACTTCCAGATTTTAAACTAAATTGGAGATTGTTAGCCAATAATAGTAATTCATCCAAATAAAGATGATTTCATGTATGATCTTGAGTTCACGGTTTTTCAGTCCCTAACATATATAAATAATTTATAACAGATCACATATCTCCTGGTTGACAATGTCAACTTGATAGGGACTTGATTGAAAAGTCTATATTTCAAACAACTGAAACTCCAGATGGGAATATCAACAATGTAGGAAAAGATAGACTGCTACTTACCGTAAAGATTTCACATTAAGTTGCAGATATTAAAAGACACTTACACAAAGCTTTCAGTCACAGCCCGCATGGCACCACCCTATGCCAACCTGTTTATGGCCCAATGCCAAAATCCTAGTCTGTTTCAGATAAATTGATATCTTCATGATCTGGACTCAGGGCCAAGACACCCTACCTTCATTCCTTCACAGCCTCAACACATTCTATCCCATCCTCTTCACCTGGTCCTCCTCAACCCAGTGTGCCATCTTCCTAGACATTGGCCTCCTCCTCTCTGATGGCTCCATCAGCACCTTTGTCCACATTAAACTCACCAACAACCAACAGTACCTGCATTTTGAAAGTTGTCATCCCTTTCACACCAAAAAATCCCTCCCACACAGCTTGGTCACCCAGGGATTGTGTATCTGCACTGACAAAAGCTCCCTCACCCAGTGTGCTAAGGGTATCACCAAGGCCTTCACAGACAGCCACTATCCCTCCACAACAAGTGCGCAAACAGATATCCCGTGTCATTTCCCCTAACACCCTACATTCTTACAGCACCCTCAAAAACCAGCTATGATTACGTATCCTCATGCTGTGAAATGAGTGACATCCTACCTGAGATCCTTCCCACCCCTCCTAAATGGATGTTCTGACACCCACCCAACTGTCACAAAATCCTAGTCCATCCCTATGCCACTCTCAGTCCCAGCCCTTTACCACAGAGATCGTATCCCTGTCGAAGACACAGGTGGAAGACCTGCTCAATCCACACATTCAGCATTTTATATTCTAGTCCTATCACTGGCTTATCCTATCCCATCAGTGGCCAGGCCATTTGTGAAAGCAGCCATGTCATTTATCAGCTGTGCTGCAATCACTGCACAGCTTTATAGTGGTATGACTACCAACCAACTGTCCACCAGGATCAACAGCCACCACCATACTGTGGCCAAGAGCAAAGTAGACCACCCCATGGCACGGCATATAGTTGAGCATAACAAGCTTAATTTCAATGATTGCTTCATTACCCAAGCCATCTGGATCCTCCCCTCCACCAGCAGTTTTTCTGAACCGCGCAGATAGGCGTTACCCTTACAACACATTCTCCACTCTCATAATTATCCTGGCCTCAATCTTCAGTAACTTACTGCCCCCACACTCTCCAACCAATAGTTTCAACCCTCTCTGTCCTACCATCTCCTCTCCATTCTCATGTACCACCCTCTTGGTTTGCTACCCTCTGCTAATGCACCTGCCCACCTTTCCCCACACCTCTCCTTTTCCGCTCCTTTTTTTCACCATCTCCCTGTCCCACAACTTCCTGACACACACTTGTTGGCATTTTAGCCCCTGCACATTCTGCCATTCTAGTCCCTGCACATTCCACCAGACAGCATTCCTCTCTCCTCCCACCCGTACGCTACTATCCCCTCCCCTTCCCAAACCCCTCCAGGTTGCTGCTTCCATCCCATTTGGTAGTTGCATTCTGGTCTGAGCTGCCTGAGTTGGGAGTCATGTGTGCCTGTGATGTGCTTGCCTGTGTGTACTAATGATGTGTGTTTCTCATTTGCTGATGAAGGCTGTGGCCAAAAGCTTTGTGTAAGTGTCTTTTAATTGTGCCTCTCTGCAATTTAATGTGTCATCTTTACAGTAAGTCCATACTTCAAATACATTTGTACTAACAGGGCAATATTTCATAATGAAGTCAGTGGCGGCTTGCACTCACACATTCACATTTACCTCCCATCAGCTCATTTGCTGACCCATGCTGAATGGGATGTTTTTGCTTCTATTATCACATATATATTCACAGGCATGAGTTTTTGCTCCTAATTTATAACAAAAAAAGTTTTATTATAATGTTTACAGATAAATAAGTAATAAACCTCATGTCATTCTCAGTATTTCACAAGTATTTTCATCTGCTGTTATTTCAGTGAGGCGTGTGCCAGTTTAAATTGATTCTGTCACCACACCCGAACATATGTCCACCACATGAAAAACATGGAGATTATCATTCTGTTATGAAGGGGGACTGTTATATTTATGACATGATTAAAAGCCCAAGGGAAGGGTGAGGGGGGGGGGGGGAGGGGGGGAGAGAATACGAAATGATATTTCACTTGTGTGGAAAAGTGTTTGTGAACTGCCATTAAGTTAACAAAATTACTCGACTTTTCAATTGCATATTTATGCCATTTAGAATTCATATTCATTTTTACAGATTCAGGAGATGATTGGAAATTGGGGAATGGGTGGTTTATGAATACACCATGAGGCCTGTCAAGGTTTAACATGGCTGGATCCAAAGTGAACCTTTAACTGTTGTAAATTAAATCAATCATAGATATAATGACAACTACTCAAATCAAAATCTTCTCTTTATGCCTTCAACTTCATTACTGGAATTATACTTTTTGTTAGGTTGCCATGAATTCAATAAAATCTTATGTTTTAGGAAACTGTCAATCTCTTTTCAGCATAATTTCCTGCATCAGAAATATTGGGCAGAATACTACTACTATTCTTTTTACCAACACTCTTGAAGCTAGCAGAGGTACTGGCCAGATCTATATTTTCTCCATCCATACAGTTATTGATATTCTTAACAGAGATTCTTGAGTTCGACTTACTCTTATACTGAGATATTTCATCACAGATAGTAGATTTTTTGATTTCTTCACTTTTATATTTGGTTTTGATTCATTTATGAGGTATAAAATACTTGTATATATTGCTCATTTATTTACTCTGTTCACTATGTTCTTACACCTCACCACAATGTACAAAATTTTAAGTGAACCGTATTCATGCTCCACTGCTCACTTACAGCACATTGCTGACTATAGAAAAACTGACAAATAACTTAATCACTGCCGAAAACAGTCTCACACTAATCAACTGAGTTCAGTGACAACATGTTACAGAGACTTTCATGCTCAAATGTTACTTATTGAATGCCACTAGACTGCATAGCTCAACAGTAGTTTGAATGATGACGACTTCCTAATACACTGACAAGTAACGATCATTAATGAGACAGTACAAATGAACACCCTTTCAGCAAAAGAAAAGAAATGTAACATAATATGCTACTTCAGATCCACAAGTGTACACCTAGGTTAGTACATCCTTGGAGTTTTTTGTTTGTTATTGCGTATGCACCATCACACATACACAGCCTCCTGCCACCAATGCAAATTCAGTATTGAGTGAGATCTAGTAGAGGACAGATGTTTGAATTTGTGAGGCACTGTTGTTTAATTAATTTGACAGAAATATTTTTCAAAATGTCACTATGGCCCCGGAGCACTCATTATGTAACTGTTCTGTAGTTGAGTGTGAAGTACTTTTACGTGAAAATGGCAATAGTAATGACATTTTACTATGGAACATACTACTTGGGAAGCATTGTTAGAACTTTTATGATGAAAGTGACTTTTATGATGAAAGTGATTCTGAAGTTGATGCTCCTACTGCAGTTATGTACAAAGTTAAAACTGATCTCTCTGCTGAATCTTCAGACAGTGATAAAGAAAATGCAGTCATTCACAGTAAGAATGGTCATTGCTGTCCTTTATAGAAGAGGATGGCCAATTGCCAATAACTCTGTGGCCAATTCCAGGTGTTCAAGCCAATGTGAAGTCAGAAAAAGGAGCATATAATTTACTAATAGATCAGCAATTGTACAAAAAATTGTCACATTTGCTAATCAGAATATTCAAAATACGAGTCTACTTGGTCCTGGTCAAACCTTTATTTGTGTGATGAATCAGGATGAGGTTATTGCTATCAAATGCTTACATTATGTTTTCCAACAGAAACAAAGAGAATTTAGAAGATTTATGATCTGACAATTCTGGGATTGCATTGTTTCATGCAACAATGAGACTCAGGCGCTTCAAGTTTCTAACAGCTTGCCTACAATTCGGTGATAAAAGTACAAGGGCAGAAAGGTGAAAACTACATGAACTGGTTTTCAGAAACGTTTGGAATACTTTTGTAAGCTACTGCAAACCATTATACAATCCATATGCTTGCTGTATTATAGATGAGTAGCTTGTTTGTTTCTGGGGCTGTTGGCCTTTCAAGGTCTACGTGCCACAGAAACAAAATAAATATGACTTGAGAATCGCAACGATAAGTGCTACCAGGACATATTATATGATAAATGGTGAAGTGCCTACCAGTGCAATACAGAAAGAAACAGCTGAATCTGTACCATGATACTACACAAGAAAACTTTCTGAACCCATACATGTAAAAAAGCAAGATCTGACCACAGACAATTAGTTCATGAGAGTATCAATAAGAGATTGTATGCTCGCATCTTACAAATTAACAATTTTGGGCACATTCAGGAAAAAACAAACACAAGATACCATTTTCACTTGTTTCTAGAAAACCTGAGGGAACATGTCTTTATTGTTTTAACCCAACGAAGACCCCCCTATCTTATGCACCAAGAAAGAGTAAGGTAGTCTTTCTTTTGTTGACCATGCGTACGGACATCACTACTAAAGAAGAAAACCACAAATGGTGGTTATGTATACCAAGACCACAGGAGGAACTGTTACCTTTGATGAGTTATGCAACACTTCTTCCATTGCAAGCCAAACAAGATGCTGGCTGCTTCGCCTGTAGTTCACCATAATGATTCCAGCAGTTATCAGTACAATGGTTCTGTATAGAATGGCCAACTCTAATTGTAAAGATTCAAGACGGCAGTTTCTGAAGAATCCCTGTCTAACTCCTTGCAAACCATCAATGGAAAATAGTGTCTCAACTCCAGGTATGCAAGTAAGTGTGAAGGGAATAATTTCTCAAGTTCTTCAAAAGTCTCTGGTTGTGGACATGCATGGAACTTCACATTTTGTGACTTCAAAGTGCAAGGGGTTTTGCATATGCCCATATTCAAAGGACAGGAAAACACCACTGGTCAAGTCGTACTTCCATCGACACAGTGCTAAATTACACCAAGAGTATGGAAAAAATGATGAATGGATTTATGAATAATTGAATACATCTCAAAGTATTTATGTAATATGTGTGTTTTATTAAATGAACAGCATCTTCATTTAATTAAACTATATATAGAATCTTTAGATTCAGATCAGTTTCATCACTGAAAAGCTTCCATGACATTTTTTCCCTCAAATTCTGGATGCATTAATACTTACATATATTGAAAAGTACATGACAGGGTTGAAATAATATGCATTTTGTATGTGAGAGTTCAATTTCATTGTAAAATATTGTATATTCAGGCAATTTCCCCAACAAACAACTGAGGCACACAGTGACCTAGTGTATAATAGTTCATGCACAGAACTTCTACTCACTATGGGCCAGGTGCCAATTGCAGAAGCGTGCACTTGCAGTGTTAAATTAGAGCCTGACAACTGTTAACCATTATTTTAATTCTGAAGGAGTATGCTTTTGTTGAGTGTGTTTTGCCATTCAACTGTCTTGTCACACCAACTGCCATTTGAGGTTCATGAAGATGTTCACACCTAGTGTTGTGGGAAATGGGAAAGTGACTTTTTTTCCCTGAGAAGGCAACATGTCTGAGAAGGAACCCTCACCAGAGATATCCTTCTTAATGAGACCATGTACACATGTAGTATTTTCATTACCTTTTCAAAAAGTCGTAACTGTCTTTGCGAAGTGATGCTATTTGTCAAGCATGTGCACACAATTTACAAAACTTGTACTGAAGAAGTGTTATAGTGTGCAGCCTACCAAGCACTACATTTGAGACCATACATGAATGGAAGTGAAATATAGCTAGAAGTTCAAAAGAGTTGTAAAAATGGCACGTAACTGATATCTGTCTTCTTTCACAAGTAAATGCAGGTTATTAAATAACATCAATGCCACAATCACCAGCTGACGGATTTCGCACTGCTTTAGTGTACTGTCACACATTGCAGGAGGCAAAAACGAATTACTAGCCATAAGTGGATCCTCATGTGACTTTAGTGATCCATATTCAGAAAACTCCAAATATATAGGAATTTTTCCCTCGGTAACAACCAATTACACTGGAGAATCATTTGCTATGGTTTACTGTAGCCGACATGTTATATCACACAAACAATTAATTCTTATTACTTTCTTGTGACATTGCACAAAAAGAGCCACCCAAGTTCTTCCTGCCTCTTCCTTCTTAAATGGATGTTGTAGACAATTCTTTGTAGCTAACTGGTAATCCATGTGGAGCCATGCAATTTCTCTTCTATGTGAATCTATGTGAAATAGATAGATACTAGCTTCTTTTCCAATTCTGCACTCAGTACACATTTTCTTTTAATTTTCTGTGAATTTAATTTTGAAGGAAAATCTTCAGCACTGCTAAATGTTTCTGACATAAATTGTGACACGTTAAATATTTTTGCAACCTTCAGTAACCATATTATAGTTTTATTTTTGACAGCACCAATCACTTTGGTAATATTTCAATTGTTCTATTCCTCCATTTTTCCCTACAAGATATATTTTGGCTTTATTCTCAGCATTTTAGAACAAAAAACACACAGGTTAGTCATTTAGAAAATGGTCTAAAATCTGGCTGCAGCCCAAATTTAGACTATAGGTAATAGCCTGCATTTAGACAATAAGTACTACATAATTTTTATATTAACTACAAAACAATGAAAAATAGAAGCTGTTAAAACAAGAGATATTCTCAAAGATAAGGTTACACTTAACAAGATGCACTACATGGAAGACTATTCATAAACAGAGAAACTGTATGAAAAAACATAGAGTGCATACTTGCAAATGTTTTAAGCTGGTTGAAACTGAGTGGCATGACTGTATGTGACAATGGACCGACATCACCATTTTACAGACTACCTGACACGGTCTGCGAGACTTTTCACTGTTACCAAATTTTCTTTCTTGTCTAAATTACATGCTAACATGCAGGGATATATGTGTACAGCATAACTAAACTGATATGAGTGTTGTTCCAATGGCTCGCTGGAATAAATCAGAAGCAACTCCAGCCTTCAACAACAAAGGTGTTGTGATGATCAGAACATCAGAATGGCGAACGTGCCATGCTGGGTGGCCTCTGTCCTCACATCACCTCATTTGACCACAGCCTGGCCATTCTAAACATTCAAGTTCAAACAAGCGTGGTGTGCTTGAGTGAGTATGTGTGAGCAAAATTCCCAAACTGCAGATCTCTAATCTGTATCTTTGGGGCATGCAATCCAACTCACTTTGACAAGGTTGGGGGTTCACGGGGGTAAACATATCATTACCATATACCTTCTTTACCTGGCTCACAAGTCAGACTTCATTAGGACTCAGACCTTAGTAATGGAATCAACAGAATGAAGAGACCAAAACGTGGACAAATGTTGCGGCCAAGTCTATGGTCAAGCAACTGCCATGAGTGTGACACATGGTGGTGGATTCTCCCCATCTGTTACGTTTATGATCCCTGTTAATATTTTTTTTTTATTTTCTCTAATTATCTGCTATATTTTCAATACCACTACACAAGTAATATGCGACATATGTACTGATTGATATTCGAAAAGTACAGTAAAGCTTCATCCATTTAAATTCATTGTTCAGTTTATTCTTCTCAATGTTCTGATTCAGGAATAATGTTAGATTGGCTACAGAACATGTTAATTAATACCTAGGCTACGGTCAGTAATGCAAACACTATACATCAATATGTGAAAAACTTTGTGAGCTGATCACTGTAATTCCATATAATGCCGCACACCATCAGAAAGTTAAGCATTCTGGCTTTCCAGTAAAGTTCTCTAAGTTATCAGAAATTAATTAATTGAAGAGATACTTATCATTCAAGTTCATGAACAGCCCTACTTTCCATCAGATTTTGTCATAGCCACTGCTAGATTCCGAACTTTGACACACACTTTTTGTCTTAATTTTTCTGTACAAAATGACATACAGCATTGACTAATTAACTCATTACTTAAGAAGTTCACATATCTTACCCTAATTTGAGGCACTGCCCTTATACGTGTAGACAAGGGGATCCACATCATGAGTGAATAATGGTGCCCAATTATTTTCTAAATTTCAGACCAGCAACAATTTATATAAGCCAAAAGCCAATCAAAAACAGTCCCTTTTCAAAGTATTGTGTACTTTACAAAGTAACAATTTATTCTTAAGTCCATCTACAAATAGTTGGACATCACCAAAAATTGGCAGTTCATGCTTAAAAAGCTCATGAGTAAGATCTATGTCGGGTACACTCTCGATGTTGGCTCATGCCGCAGTCCATACATGAAAAGATGTGCACCAACATCTGTGAAAGTCAAGATCTTTCATGTGTACTGACTTCTGAGTGATTTCTGTAAGCCAAGTTAAGGAACATTTTAACTGGACTGTGTTCCGATTACCAAGAGTGTGGAAGTGTCATTGTCGTTGAAACTAGTGATGGTTGAACATGGTGATTCTCAGTACGGACTGGATTAAATAAAATACCAAAATGTAACTCCTTACAATAAGTTACCACTGAGCAGTAGGAAGTGCAAAATCTGGCATTTTTCCATGAATGTGAACTGTGGTTTTGTAATTGGAGCTGCTGATCTGGTTCCACGTGCTAAGATATACTTCATCTCTGACAAACTGGTCACCATTACTAAAATCAAACTTAGTGAAGAACAAATGGATATGTTAGTTCAGTATAAACTGCAGCATCATGTAAATCTTTGAGCAAATACCATCTCATATTGATTTCCACTTCCATCTTTGTGGTGATCGAGGTTGTGCTACCAAGG
Source organism: Schistocerca serialis cubense (assembly GCF_023864345.2). Classification (NCBI taxonomy): domain Eukaryota; kingdom Metazoa; phylum Arthropoda; class Insecta; order Orthoptera; family Acrididae; genus Schistocerca; species Schistocerca serialis. The sequence goes on along the minus strand of NC_064644.1, from coordinate 395,615,521 downwards.
AGAGACTTTAAAAACCAGGTCAGTATTTCTATATGTGGTGCCCCCATGTTTTGGAGCACATTGCAGAAGTCCTATCAAAAAGTGAACTTATAAAATATTAAATGACAGTGAACCACTTACATACAGTGGTGAAGTGACTGCTGAAAACTGAACTATATTTTTGTGTGGAACAGAGGACCTTTGCATCGTACTTATGAACAACAGAACAACTGCAATATCATATTAGTTTGCCGACACTGGGCATATGACTTTAAAATATAATGTCTCTCCTGTACGAGAATATACATAATGAATATGTGAGTGTATGTGTGTGTTTGGTGCTTATATGTGCTCAACGGCAAGGTTGTCAGTGCCCTAGTGTAGGTTGTAGACACATGGTTAACAATGAATGGAAGTTTGGGTGTAGTTATAAGACATGCTTGGATAGTGTAAGGGTAAGGCGACCATTTGCAAAAAGTGGGAAATTCGGGTTCAAGTCAAATTCTGGCCAAATTTTCATTGTCATCTTTCCATTATACAGCTGATGGTTGTTCATATTCGCACCCATGAAAACATTTCATGTATTTAATTAAATACAGTGGATCGAGTTTACCATGTACATCAATGCACTTCACATTCTCTATCCCTGCACAATGTGCCAACGTTAATCATTTTTTCAGATCATTCTAATTTCTGAATGTGAGCTCCCTACTTTTTGATAGCCCTTTGCCCGGCCATCATTTGTATACTCATCAGAAGAATGGGTATACTGTAGGTATCCTACAGTAAATGGTCAATATTTAAACAGTAGGGTCTACACATTTTCTCTAGCCCAGGCCAACTGTGCAAATCGGTTGGTTCTTTTGCATTGGTGTTGTCTAGGGAGGACTTTAGGCATCCCAGGAATCCTGTTGTGTGGTGTTAAACTTAGATAGGATCTAGTCATAACTGTAATTTGTACAAATATTATAGTAAACTGATAATAAACAAAAAAAGTTATATCTGTAAGATAAAAATAACACTCCACTTGAACATTATCTGTACCGGGGAATTTAGAAGGAAGACTCGGCACGGAAATTAATAGAGGATTGCGTAATTTGTAGTGATCCATTTTCCTGTAATTACAAGATTTATAACGTTCAGGCTTCTCCAACACAAACTGCTACAGCCAATCCGTTTCAAACAATGGGGATGAATTATTTGTAAAATCAGATTACCCTGAATATAACTGCCGTGTCGAAAATCTCGATACTAATTACATATGCAATCCTTTAAGAATATGTTTTGTGCGTCAACGGAACAGTTCAGGCTATTAGACGCCTGCGTGCGCCACGGATTGGTAGCATGTATTTGTTTGATGGTGGCTTACCTTTTGACTGCAGTGTTTGCAGGTTTTCTGAATATTTTGCTTATTGGGGATGGACGCACTCCTGATGCTCACCAGTTGAATCGTCTCAAACTGATGCTAAGCGACGGTGTAGGGTGCTGCACAGGGATCGCTGTATTGTTGACAACTGCGTCACATCGCAAATCGTGGTTTACTCTTAGAGGACGTGAAAATAATCACCGTATAAGCGAGAAAAATTATATACTGATTGTATCAATGCAACTACACTACGGCAACCGGGACAAAGCGAGCGAGGGAGAGAAAGGACAAATTAAAACGGAACACAGAAATGGAAAAAGAGCGGTTAAAAATTAATGTGACCATTTTGTCTAGCCTCAAGTTTGGAACACATTCAAAAGCTCGTTATTCCAATAAAATAAAATCTTAACTAAATATAATAAATGCAAAATATAACTTCATACATATTTAATGGTAACAGTAGTATCTCCTTCGTAAACAGTTTCGCCAACTTAATAAAAACTAATAATAGTCACCAACATGAAAAAGAAAACGGAGGGGGTGGGGGCTAGACCTAGGGTTATGATGTATTTTTAATGTTTTGTAAGACAAATGGCGACTTGTTAGTAGCCATAAAGTTCTAAACATGACCCTGTTAGAAACCTGCCTAACGCCGACTTCCAAATCTTTCTTTGAAAGAAAAGCGTCCGATTACGCTAAAACTAGATGCATGGGGCATTCCATTTCGCAAATCGTTTGAAATTTGATATTCCGTGATCCACAGTTTCAAGAGTGTGCTGAGAATAACAAATTTCAGGCATTACTTTTAACAACGTACAACGCAATTTGGTCGATGTTGCTCATTTAATGACCGAAAGCAATGGAGAGTTGTCAGTACCACCAGACAAGCGACACTACGTCAAATAAGCGCAAAAATCAATGTTAGGACAGTACGGCGAAATTTGGAGTTAATGAGGTATGGCAGCAGACGTATTACAGACTTTAAATTATCAGAACGCATTTCGCGTATTTCCCATACGGATTTAATTAATGGTGGTGACATTTTTGGAACTGTTGATATGTGATATCAAGCGATGTTTTTCGAACAGTAGTCCAGTGAAACTGTCAGAAAAAAAAGCCAGCACCTTGCAAAAGGTGGGGGTAGAAGATTTTATTTTTTTAACTCGTTCATATTGTTGGAAAGGTTAGAAAACCAAGTTTTGCCAACAAAATTTCTCTTGGGGAAAACTTTCTACAGTCAAAAAACTTCGAAAATTTCGGACTTTTTTCAGTTTTTCAAAATATCTCAGTTTCATTTGCTCCTATCGCTTTGACGTCTATTTTCTTTTTTAAAGAGCACAAAAATCTCTACAAATTTGATTCTTACCATTTTTTCTACTCCCAGTATCTCAGGCGCTACAGCGCATCAAAAAATACCAATTTTTCAAATTTCGAGCAAAGTGGCAAATTACCTAATTTTTGAACACTGTTATTTCAGTTTTTATTTGTGTAGTAGAAACATATTACTCATTATGTTATTCATGGGAATTTACCATCTCACTCTGCTGCCGGGCCAGGACAAACAGCATCATATTCAGTAACTACGAACACATTCACGTCGGATTGCGTGAAGTTTGTTTGTGTTACAATATGTAATACGTTTGCATGCAGGTGCCGTACATTTTCTACAGTTGATTGACGTTAATGATAAGTTATAAGAAAAAGTATGTAGGAATTGTTCTTTAGCGGACAAAAGCGTATTAATTCTTTGGCGGGCGGAAGGCGATTATCTCTGGTGATTGTTGACAGCTATTAGCACACAACAATAAGGGTCCTACAGTTTGGAGTTGCTTCCATTCAGTATATGTTGTGGTGCTGAAAATGAGTATGTCTGACATGAATTTGTGTTTCATTTGCGAAAAAACTGTGGTGAGTGGTGGACGCAATGTGAAAAAGAAAGGACTGAGCACACTTATCGACTGTAGTGCTAAACGCAGGGAGTCTGCTCACACCCGTTTTTTGAAAACGCTCAGTGAAGTGATGGTGCATCAAGCATGCTACAAGAAGTACATTAATGAGAGAACGATAGCAGCTAGTCTTCGACATCCTCAGGAACCAACAGGCGTGCTACGTCGGTCGCAGGGAAAAGGTCAGTTCAATTTCAAAGAGAAATGCTTCTTATGTGCAAAAGGGAATTCTGATGACTTTTTAACCAAGCAGTTAAGATTGCCATACACCAAACGAAATTTTGTTTACAAAGTAATGAAATTGGAAGTGCAATCGACAGTATTAGAAAAGGCTAAACGGCGTGGTGATGAATTTGGTCAACAAGTGATAGAGCGGATTCAAAGTCTAAATGATTTGGTTGCTGCAGATGGGTGGTACCACAGATTTTGCTACACAAAATTCTTTCACCGTGTTTCAGCTACTGGACAGAAACGAGGTTACCGACCTGCAACACAAGTAGATGAAGGCACCGAGGCTATATTTGCCTACCTGGAAACCAATACGGAAGAATGTCAGTTTTCTATGGACGATCTGTTAGAGCAAATACCCACATCACCTATTCCTGATATTCGACCTGTCAAGGCTCGCCTTTTCCAGAAATGTGGTGACGATGTGGTAATAGCTGAAACAGCTTCAAAGCCAGCAGTCGTATCTTTCAAGAATGTTGGGCACCAACTGCTGAGTGAAAATTGGTACACCAAAAGAAATTCAGATCAGGAAATTGGAAACTTCATCTTGAAAGCGTGCGAAAAATGCTTCCCTACTTCCATTCAGCTGGACATTTTATGTACGCTAAAAGTGGCCACCTCTACTTACAGGATATGTTGAGACTCGAGGAAAAAATGAATTTATCAGAATATGAGAAGTTCACAACGAAAGGATCAGAAAAGTATTGGTCAGGGGTTCCTTCTGACATGACTATAGAACAAACATTGATGAGAACCATGAAGAGTTCTGGAGGACTTACTTCTGGCCGAGGAATTACGGATAGTGTATTAACCAGATGGATATTGGGTATGATTCACATGCAGAACATTTGTGAAGAAATTGAGTCGTATTGCGAAATGAGCGCAGTAACATCAGAACAGCATGTAAATGCAAAAAGTTGTCGCATAGAACGAGATGGCATAGACTTGCGTAAGCTCCGTGATTGGTTTTCAGTGCACCCTCCCTTCCCTGAAAGTGATTTTATAATGTCTATCAGCAGTGGAGTTGTCGGAACGGAGGATGTTAATTGTCATATGTGTCACGAAGAGGGGGAAAAAGGCATGAAAAGAATAGTTGGTGACAATTTCCACGATGTAAAGTTCCGTAGAAAAGATAAAGTTGTGACTCTCCTTTCTGCGTTCAATTCTGTAAAAGCTGGGAGCACTAAAATTACTTCTGTTGATCCTTTAACTCTTTTCCAAAGGATTTGTTTATGAAACAAAGTGAAGAAGAGTTAAAAGCCTTTCTGAAATATGGACTTGCTCCTTACCCAATGTCCCTATTCTCAGAAAAAGGCATGCGAAAAGGAACTAAATCTTCATTCTACAATGCCTTCGTTCCAGTGGAAGATGTGAAGTCAGGTGGACCGAGTAAATTTTTTGTCATTGATGGAGGGTACCTTATCCACAAAGTGACTTGGACTCGAAATGTTTGCTTCAAGTCAATTGCCCAAAGCTATGTTTCTTACCTGTAACGTCATTTTGGATCTCAATTTGCTATTGTATTTGATGGGTATCAATGTGAGGGAGACAAATGTAGCGCAAAGAGTGCTGAGAGGATTCGTAGATCCAAAAAGCATTCTTCGGTTGACGTTGTGGTTGAATCAGAGATGGTGAGCCAAGTCCCTCAGGACAAGTTCTTGTACAACGAACGAAACAAGATGCGTTTGATCACACTTCTTAAAAAGGAATTTCTGGAGTGTAGCATTGAAGTGCACCAGGCACAAGAAGATGCTGACGTTATGATTGTAACACCTGCCATTTCAAAAACCAAAGATTTTGGAAGTGTTGTCATTGTAGGAGAAGATGTTGACCTGCTTGTGCTCATGACCGGTTTGGGGCAAGGCGTTGAAAACTTTTTGTTAAAGCCGGGAAGAGGATATGCAGAAGACAAGTGGTTTTCCACTACATCTTACAAGTTTGACAGTGCATGTATTCTGTTCACTCACGCCTTTAGCGGATGTGATACAACATCCGCTTTTTTTGGTCAAGGAAAAATTAAGTGTTGCAATATTGTTGCGAAAAATGAACACTCAACCTCAGCGCTTTGCACGTTCAATAAACCACGTGCTACCCGTGAAGAAATAATAACGGCAGGAGAACAGGTTACTATCGCATTGTATAGTGGAGGTGTCAGCAGTTCCCACACACTAGACCATTTGCGGTACCAGCTATTCGCCAAGTCAGCCACAAAAAGCAAACTGAATCTTGTACGGTTGCCACCTACAAAAGATGCTGCACAACATCATTCGTAACGGACTTACCAACAAGTCCAAAGTTGGATGGGAAATTGGAGGAAACCTCCTGAGAAATGGGGCTGGAAACACAGTGACCACGGTCCAATACCCGTTATAATGAGCCAAGATCCAGCACCTGAAGCACCTCTTCACATTGTTTCATGCTCATGCAGGCTGAACTGTGGCGGAGCGTGCTCCTGCAGAAAAGCGGGTTTGAAATGTTCTTCAATTTGCAAGAAATGTATTGGAGTCAACTGTGAAAACGTGCCAAAATTTTTATATGAAGACAGTGAAGAAGATGTTATGGAGGATGTTGAGGAAACCGTTGACGAAATCAACGAACTTGCTGAGGCTGACTCGCTGTTTAAAGAAGAGGTCAATCTGGGATCAACTCTATGTACAGACCCTGAATCCGTAACTCAAGGTATTTCTGGTGACACTCTGAGGAACCTGGCCCATCAAGACGTTGGAGGTGATGCTCACATCTGTCTGAAGTGTGCTAAAGCGCAATATTACAAGTATTACACACCCAGAACTGTCAACATTTTTTAGTAACTGACAATGCATTTTAATTGTAATAAAGCTACTTATTTTTAATGTCAACTGTGTGGCTTTTATACACAAGAATAATTACCTACCTAATTAGGTTGCCTATTGCAGCTAATAATAGCTCAGTTTCCTGAGACAATTTATTTTGTGAGTATGTGTGTGTGTGTGTGTGTGTGTGTGGGTGGGTGTGTGTGTGTGTGTGTCTATGTCTCTTAATGATGTATTTTTATATTTATAGTTCTACAAATACCAGGGCTGAGGTGGCCCATAGTGAACTTCAGGTAGTGATGTAAGAATCACAATAGTTGGGTGCCCAGCAATCCTCATATTGCATACAGAGAAATTGAATACCTGAAAGTTAGGTGGTAAATTCCAACATATAACATGATGTTTAATGTATTTATACTACACAAACAGAAACTGAAAAAATAGTGTTCAAAAATATGGTATTTTGCCACTGTGCTCAAAATTTGAAAAATTGGTATTTTTTTAGGCGCTGTAGCGCCTTAGCTATTGGGAGTAGAAAAATGGCAAGAGTCAAATTTGTAGAGAATTTTGTGCTCTTTAAAAACGAAAATAGACGTTAAAGCGATAAGAGCAAAAAAACGGAGATATTTTGAAAAAACTGAAAAAAGGCCGAAATTTTCCAAGTTTTTTGACTGCAGAAAGTTTTCCCAAGCGAAATTTTGTTGGCAAAACTCGGTTTTCTACTCTTTCCAGCCATATGAACGAGTTGAAAAAATAAACTCTTCTACCCCACCTTTTGGAAGGTGTATCTGCTATTTGACTGGACTACAGGTAGTAGCTAGTCTTATGGCTGCGCCTTGAAATGCCGCTACAGCTTTATGGAGCAGATTTATGGGGGCGTGGCTTCCTCGGAGTACAGCTCTTAAAGGGCCTCCCGAGAACTCTGATTTTTCAGTCTAAGGGTGTCCTACCGCACAATTTCGACTCTCCACTGCTTACATCAAAAGGGAATGAAAAGAGTTGTTGAAATTTCGTTATCGAATCCTTGTCTCAGTATATCTGTATTATGCTTAATTGCGCATTAATCGACGTTTAGTATTTTTCTTTTTGCCATTGGCTATTCTATCCACTTTTGAAGCAGGTTTGCAAATTTCACGCCAGAGTGCACTAGAGAACAGGAACGTAAGCGTAGACCATAGATAATATTGACCGCGCACCCACCAGTCTCTGCCGTGTTGACGTTTGAAACCAACATTTAAGTCGCATGATTGGGGGCATTAAGCGCTATGCGAAGTGGAGCTGACAGTTTTCCTCATTTATACCTGGAATCAATAAAGGATAAAATGATCTGTCGTATTGCCATTGTACGTCATTAATGCTATGGTTATCGTTATTACACGTCGCCATTTGAAAAGTATTTACAGTTCTTTCCACAAACGACAGAGTTACAGTTATTTGGCGAATGCCTGTTTTTGTTGCATTGGCAGTCATAACCCACCGCGTCCACGGGAGCAGAAGATGAACTATCGGTTTGGCAGGCAGCGTTAATTTTCCGACGATTCCTCAACATTATGTACGAAATGTTTTATTACACTTTTAAAAAAATGAAATCCGTTTATTCCACAATATTCGTCTTTTCCAATAATAAGCGTTTATAAACACTCCAAAAAAAGTTTTGCATACCGCGGTTCCCAGAACTCCTTAAGATGGACGTTGACTGTGGATACTGTATCATCGACACAGTCCCTTTGACTGTTCAGAGACGTCACTAAACCCGGCCGAAGACGTAAACAACCATGCGTGAGCAGCGCCTATTAGACGGAGGGGGTCCGACAGTCGATCAGTTCCAGTCATTCCACCAGGGAGGAGGTACACGGCTCGTGTTGTGTGTAGGTCAACCATGACTAGGCCGTCAATACCGCGGTTCGATCGCGTCCGCGTTGTTACTCTGTGCCAGGAAGAGCTCTCAACAAGGAAAGTGTCCAGGCGTCTCGGAGTGAACCAAAGCGATGTTGTTCGGACTTGGAGGAGATACAGAGAGACAACTGTCGATGACATGCCTCGCTCAGGCCGCCCAAGGGCTACTACTGCAGTGGATGACCGCTACCTACGGATTATGGCTCGGAGGAATACTGACAGCAACGCCACAATGTTGAATAACGCTTTTCGTGCAGCCACAGGACATCGTGTTACGACGCAAACCGTGCGCAACAGGCTGCATGATACGCAACTTCTCTCCCGACGTCCATGGCGAGATCCATCCTCGCAACCACGACAGCATGCAGCGCATTACAGATGGGCCCAACAACATGCCGAATGGACCGCTCAGGATTGGCATCACTTTCTCTTCCCCGATGAGTGTCGCATATGCCTTCGACCAGACAATCGTCGGAGACGTGTTTGGAGGCAACCCGGTCAGGCTGAACGCCTTAGACACACTGTCCAGCGAGTGCAGCAAGGTGGAGGTTCCCCTGCTGTTTTGGGGTGGCATTGTGTGGGGTCGACGTACGCCGCTGGTGGTCATGGAAGGCGCCGTAACGGCTGTACAATACGTGAATGCCAACCTCCGACCGATAGTGCAACCATATCGCCAGCATATTGGCGAAGCATTTGTCTTCATGGACGACAATTTGCGTCCCCATCGTGCACATCTTGCGAATGACTTCCTTCAGGATAGCGACATCACTCGACAAGAGTGGCCAGTATGTTCTCCAGACATGAACCCTATCAAACATGCCTCAGATAGATAGAAAAGGGTTGTTTATGGACGACGTGACACACCAGCCAACAATCTACACCGAATCACCGTCGTGGAATGGGACAATTTGGACCAACAGTGCCTTGATGAACTTGTGGTTAGTACGCCACGGCGAATACAGGTATGCATCAATGCAAGAGACCGTGCTACTCGGTATTAGAGGTACCGGTGTGTACAGTAATCTGGACCACCACCTCTGAAGGTCTCGCTGTACAGTGGTACAACATGCAATGTGTGGTTTTCACGAGCAATAAAAAGGGCGGAAATGATGTTTATGCTGATCTCTGTTCCAATTTTCTGTACAGGTTCCGGTACTCTCGGAACCGAAGTGATGCAAAACTTTTCTTGATGTGTATTTTATGACGTGTCATTTTAAAACGGTAAGCTCTGATTGAGTTTTACATCTAAGGATCAACATACATTCTAGCGTTCAGTTCATGGAAATATCTCTGCAAGTATTTTAAAGTAGATCACTTTCACAACTGAGATTCTCGTCAGTTTACCTAATCTGCAGGCCACAAAACACGACTTATGTGAGCATATGTGGAAGTCACTACTTCTTCTTCCAGTAAAAAACATAACATTAGATCTGTAACAAAAATGTCATAAATTTTGCGCTATGAGTACGTAATGACATACTCGGCTTCGTGCCCCTAGTCAAGTGACTTAGATGTTGGTGTCAGTAAAATGACCTCACGCACAGTCTACGATAGCTATGGTGTATGAACGTAAGTATTACCACTTATCGAAAGCTTCACGAATGATTAGAGGAAAAAGGGCGCGAAGTATGTCCCGTTACTTTAGTTTCCTTGCTCGCTGACAGCGGGTAACTTGTGTTATTAGCATGTTTCTTTTTGTGAGTGTATTACGCGTGGGTTCAGTGGGTTTTATGTTCTTGTGAATAACAGCAGCATACCAAGAGTTCGAAAACAGAGCAATATGAGTTCAGTGCGCGATTTATCAGGCAAAATTTTGGGAAATGGTGAATGAAAGAAAACGAACTTGGTGCGCCCAATCCCGATGTAAACATGAATTAAGAACAAGAATTGTGTAAATCCAGGCAAGGACATACAAGCAATTTTAACAGAGCCACCAGAATCGCTGTGTGCGCTTTATCAATTAAAATACATATTTATGTAATACTCAAGTATAAATACGACAAATATAGTGCGTAAATTACCATGGCGGTTGATGGGCCTGCTCATGTCAACCAACCACAGAACAAGATCCGTGACCTCATGCAAGCATCAGTGTTTCGTTATACTAAACATCTGAAGTTTAGAAATGAAAGTACCAAATACATTAAGCATGCAGCGAAGCTAACAAACAACGAATTACAGATCACTCCAAAACGCGTCTTTTAGTACGACTGGTTGGGGTAAACTATCGGTAAACGTGACGTTGCGGGATAAATAACCTAAATATAGATTTTATCTCGCAGTTAGCTTTTAATGTTATTTGATAGTTGATTATGAAAAAGGAAGAAGATACAGTATGCAAACATTTGGCACGAGTGTGATATTGCTCTTACCCTCCTCCCTTCCCCCTCTGGAAATCTTGGTTTTGGTGACAACTTAGCCCGAGGTCTATTTAGTTCCGATCGATAAATGTCGCAGCTTTCCACGGTATGGAAACCACGAGACGTTCGTGTAGCACGACTTCACCTGCAGCCCCTCTCCTAGGCTCGGGACCTTATTGGTTGGACCGAAAACGACCGGAAAACGGTTGCTTGGTCAGATGAGTCCTGGGCTTTGGTAAGAGCTGATGGTAGGGTTCGAACCCGTGGACCCATGTAGTCAACATGGAACCGTGCAAGCTGGTGGTGGCTGCACAATTATGTGGGCCTGTTTACATGTAATGGACTGCGACTTCTGGTCCAATTGAACTAATCATTGACTGGAAATGGTTATTAATGTCCGGCTACTTGGAGATTATTTGCAGCCGTTCATGAGCTTCATGTTCCCAAACAACGATGGAATTCGACATAAAAGTTTTCTGTGTATGGTACCGCGTCATAATGTATAAAATTACTGCTGCTGGAGATGAACCAACGTTTCAGTTACGGTTGCAGCGACCTTCTTCTGGGTCTACTGGTGCGTTCTAGCTATGCAGTGTCCCTTATATTTTTTTGTCACTGTTCACTGCACATGCCATTACGTCCTGTTGTCTGTTGGATCTTGTGTTATGTGCCATGATTGGTGGTCACCGTCGAATGAGAAGTTGCCTCCTGTTTGCCAAATGCTGGACGTCGGCCGCGCGGCGGCAGTTACTCGCCGGTAGTGCTCGTGCCTCGTGCTGACAGTGCGGTCTGTTGGGCTCTGATTGCTGGCAACCAAGACGGAGCAAGACTGAGTCCATCCTCTCTATTCATGTTATTAGGGTGTTTAAGTATTACGTCATAGCCGGCTGCTTGGCCAACACACAGGCTTCGCTGAATTTTATTTCTTTTCCGCAATCCACGTTGCCCTAGACGAATATAGCGCTCGTATTCCCGAATGTGCGTTGCTGTTGGCCTGCAAGGCTCGCCGATGTGTGCCTGTCCACATTCGCGATCCACCTTGTACACGCCTGCAGTGTGTAAAACATCCACATTGTCCTTAGTGGAGCGTAGCACGTCCTGGATCCTGCGACCACTATAGAAGAAAGGCTGCACCCCAACCGGCGAAGGTGTTTGCCTATTCGGTCAGTAACATTTTACACATAAGGTAAGCGCACTGTTGGCTGCAGTTTGTCTATTTCTTGCTTATCTTGCTTACTTGTATTCGTCGACAAGGCTGTGTGAATCGACTCATGGCTGTAGCCATTGGCTAGAAACGTTGTGCGTAGCCTTTTAAGCTCAGGTGTTATGTTTTGAGCATCACTTGGGCGCTGCGCACGGATTGCCAAAGAACGGATGACCGAGTTCTTCTGCGCTGGGTGGTGGTAGGATTGGGCGGGCAGATACCTCTCTGCATGTGTAGGCTTGCGATATACTCTGTGCCCCAGAGTGCCCTCCGTTGTCCTGTATACTTCGACGTCTAGAAATGGAATTGCACCATTCTTCTCTACTTCGAGTGTGAACTGTATCTTCCCGTGCATGTTCTTCAAATATTGGGGAATATTGTGTAGCTCCGTTTCGCCATAGCGCCATAGCGAACGTGTCGTCCACGCATCTGAACCAGCAACGTGGCAGTAAAGGAGGTAAACCAAGGGCTGCTGATTCAAAGGCTTCCATGAATATGGCGGCTGTCAGCGGAGATAGGGGAGACCCTATTGCTAGGCCGTCTGTCTGTTCGTAGTACCTTTCTTGCCCTTTGAAGTACGTTGAAGTCAGGCACAACTCAACCACGTCGCATATGTCTGGACGGACATGCTCCTGAAGGATGTGGATAGTTTCATCAACTGCCGCGCGGGATAGCGGTGCGGTCTTGGGCGTCTTGTCACGGTTCGCGCGGCTCCGCCGTCGGAGGTTCGAGTTCTCCCACGGGCGTGGGTGTGTGTGTTGTCCTTAGCGTAAGTTAGTTTAAGTTAAATCATTCCATGTAGGCTTTCACGGCCGGCGTCTTTATCAGTAAACTCTTCCGGGCTAAGTTGCCGTGGTCGATCTGTAGAACTTCTTCTCCCTGACGTTTCGTTCTCAACTACGGAGAACATCTTCCGAGGTGAGTCGACGACTGGCTGCTAGGAGCTGGGGCCGCCGCTTATATAGAGATCGTAGGGGGCGCCACCACAGTTTAAGTTAGTTTAATTAGCGTGTAAGCCTAGAGACCGATGACCTCAGCAGTTTGGTCCCATAATCCTTACCACCAATTTCCAATTTTTCCCAGTTTCATCTACTAGCACGTTCGTAAATAGTGACTCCACGTCAAAGCTGACCATGATGTCCGTAGATAAAATTGTTTCTCCCTTTAGGCGTTCTATAAAGTGCTAGAACGCACCAGTAGACCCAGAAGAAAGCCGCACCAACCGTGGCCGAAACGTTGGTTTACCTCCAGCAGCAGTAGTTTTATACATTAAGGCCCGTCCACACGCAACGATCTGTCTGCGCAAATGTCTGCGCACATCACATCTGCGCAGACAGATCGTTGCGTGTGGACAGAAGATTTGCACCAACATGAGGTGTGTGCAAACCTGGAAGTTGGAGTTAGAGGTTTTAGCGAAACCTCTCAAATCTGTGGGTTCAAACCACATCTGCGCAGACAAGTTGGAGCGTGTGGACAGGAGATCGCCACAGATCTGGCGCGAAACAGCTGTTTGCTCAGTCTAGTGTTTGTATTTGTGCGCACAGGACATTAAAATGGCTGATACTCGTCAGTGTTCTCGAGAGTTTGTAAGTGAATTCATTCAAATATATAGAAACCACCTATGTTTGTGGAAGATTAAAAGTAAAGAATATAGTGACCGAGACAAAAAGACAGCAGCATACAATGCTCTAATTGAAAAATTGCGGGCAGTTGACGCCTCGGCAAACAGAGAAACGGCAATAAAAAAAATTGCGAACTGGCGAAATTATTTGCGAATGGGTGTCGAAACTTATAATTATCTCTCAAAGCTTGTAACCCCTCATATTATGAGAAAAAATACTTGTATGAGAAGGGCAATTTCTCCTCATGAACGGCTGGCGGTAACATTAAGATTCCTAGCAACAGGAAGGAGCAACAAGGATTTGGAATTTTCAACTGCAATATCGAAACAAGCGTTGAGTAAAATAATACCCAACACATGTGAAGCTATATACGCTGTCCTGAAGGATGAGTTCATGAAGACAAGTCAAGTAAATTAAGTCTGTCAGCGAACTGTTTGCCGAAAAGAGTTATCCAAAGTTCAGAAATCTAGAAGATCTGGTGCAAGGGTAGATCAAGTATACCAGCCAACGTTATGGTATTTTGATCTACTTGGCTTTCTTAGTGATCAAGAAACGCCAAGACCAAGCAGGAGTACAATTGAAGATGAAATTGGAGTGTCAATGTGCCAGGAAATGGAACACGAGGTAATGTAAAACAAAACAGGTTCGCCCTGCAACTCTCGCAGTAAATGTACGTGAGAAAACTGCTTTCGCTTTAGCAGCCACTGTCTGCACCATTTTGACCGCTTTCTCTGTTTCCTGCTGTTGGTCTGAATGTTTTTTGCAACACAAGTTGCGAACACAGACCACAACAGAACTTCCTCCATTTCTATATTTCAAAATAACTGAATTAAATTTTTGACGTTTACGGGGAGCGTAGTCGCTTGCCACTGATATTTCTTTTCTACACCGACAGATGGCGGGCGAGTAGTGGATTGGGGTTTGTGTCGTGTGAACGCACCACATTTGCAGCGATCTTTTGCATGTACAGACATCTGCGCCGATGTCTGAGCAGACAGATCGTTGCGTGTGGACCGGGCTTTAGGACGCGGTACCAGACCCAGGAAACTTTTCTGTCAACTGACTCTGGTCGCGGAAGCCTATGAAATTATAACGATTGAATTGTTATGGATGACAAAGCGCCATGTCAGTTGTTCGCGATTGGTTTGAAGAACACTCTGGACAATTCGAGCGAATGATTTGGCGACCCAGATCGTCCGACATACTCGTAAATCCCTTCGAAAATTTATGGGACATAATCAGTTCGTGCACAAAATCCTGCAGCAGGAACATGTAGTGTCCCTTTTGCAATATTCACCATTATCGAGGTGAAAAAAAAAGACTGTATGTGACTCAAAATGAATTGCAAACATCGATTTATCTGCGAAAGGTAATAACACTAACTGTAAAAACATACAATACAGATCGATAGATGCAGAAAAGACATTATTTTTATTGTATGAGATTATAATGTGTAAGTAATTAAAAGAAGTATTATCATCTTTGAAAGAGTATAAAACACAATGCAATGTTCATTCTTCTGTCTAGTCTGTTTTGTTCTGTTCGTTCTGGTGTTAGCTGGAATAAGGTACGCAAGCTATTGTGCTGCGCTAGCATTTGTTCCTGTCGTAACGTAATTGCAAATATTTAATGGTGTAAACTGTGTCCTGGTAAGAATATATTAGTATAAAGTGATCTCCGTGTGTTATTTCAAGAACCTACGCCACATTTATCTTATGAAAAGAATATTTAATGAAAATTATTTAGCATGTTTCCATCTGCTGCGGAGCGAGTAACAGTGATCTCTGACTGTTAACAATTAGCCGCCATTACGCGGTACATTTAAAAATATTTTTTCACAGCACAATGTCCGATAGCCGGAGCGGAAGAAATTATGTTAAAATATTCAATGAGATTAATTGAAGGAATCCAATGAAATAATTTTATTAAAACTTGTCTATTTTCTGTGATAGTAATATGGAGCTGAGTAATATTACGCTATTGCATTTACAGTAATTTGTAGGGAGCCTGGCGCTCGATAAAACCAGATATGATACGTAATTGGCAACCTACGAAATTCATTATTTTGCTTATTATTTCTCTTTTGTATTTTTTTGAAAGCTAAAAGTAAAAACTAACTCCACTAAAAATCAGTAACAGATCACGATAAATCAAAGGACAAACAAATTTACTAGGAGAGTGTTTCCTCAAAATAAATAGTTACATTATTTTTTTAAAGAGATATAATAAACACTGTCTCAAATATGGATCAATACTTCTGCAGGGGACTTCCAACTAGTTGTTGAGTCCATGCCACGTCGAGTTTCTGCACTACGCCGGGTAAAAGGAGGTCCGACACGACATTAGGAGTACGCCATAACATTTGTCACCTCAGTGTACTGTGACGATATCAACAAACTGGTCTCTAATTGGGAAAAATGTGTTCGTCGCTAGGATGACTATGTGGAGAAATAAATATGTAGACATGGAGAATAAAGATGTAGAATGTTAATGTTAGTCTTACACTGAAACGCCAAAGAAACTGGTATAGGCATGCGTATTGAAATGCAGAGATATGTGATCAGGCAGAATAAGGCGCTGCGGGCGGTCGGAAATGCCTACAAGACAAGTGTCTGGCGCAGTTGTTAGATCGGTTACTGCTGCTGTAATGGCAGGTTCTCAAGAGTTAAGTGAGTTTTAACGTGATGTTATGGTCGGCGCAATAGCGATGGGACACAGCATCTCCGAGGTAGCTATGAAGTGGGGACTTTCCCGTACGACCATTTCACGACTGTACCGTGAATACCAGGAATCCGGTAAAACATCAAATCCCCGACATCGCTGCGGCAGGGAAAAAATCCTGAAAGAACGGGACCAACGACGACTGAAGAGAATCGTTCAACATGACAGAAGTGCAACGCTTCCGCAAATTTGTTGTAGATTTCAATGCTGGAATATCAACAAGTGTCAGCGTGCGAACCATTCAACGACACATCATCAATATGGGCTTTTGGAGCCGAAGGCCCACTCGTGTACCCTTCAAGAGTGCACGACACAAAGTTTACGCCTCGCCTGGGCCCGTCAATTCCGACATTGGCGTGTTGATGACTAGAAACATGTTGCCTGGTCGGACGAGTCTCGTTTCAAATAGTATCGAACGGATAGATGTATACAGGTATGGAGACAAGCTCATGAATCCATGGACCCTGAATGTCAGGATGGGACTTTTCAAGCTGACGGAGGCTCTGTAATAGTGTGTGGAGTGTGCAGTTGGAGTGATAAGGGGTCCCTGATACGTTTAAGTACGACTTTGACAGATGACACGTACGTAAGCATCCTGTCTAATCACCTGCATCCATTCACGTCCACTGTGCATTCCGACGGACTTGGGCAATTCCAGCAGGACAATGCGACAACCCACACGTCGAGAGTTGCTAGAAGTGGCTCCAGCAACACTCTTCTGAGTTTAAAAACTTCCGCTGGCTACCAAGCTCCCCCGGCATGAACATTGTTGAGCATATCTGAGATGCCTTGCAACGTGCTGTTCAGAAGGGATCTCCACTCCCTTGTACTCTTACGGATTTATGCACAGCCCTGCAGAATTCATGGTGTCAATTCCCTTCAGCACTACTTCAGACATTAGTCAAGTCCATGCCACATCGTGTTACGGCACTTCTGCGTGCTCGCGCGGGCTCTATACGAAATAAGGCAGGTGTATCAGTTTCTTTGGTTCTGTATTGTATTTAAAAAGCTTTAAGAGTTTTCACACAAAAAACTTTGAAGCATTACTTTTCAGCACGCTCTCGTATAACCAAAACCAAGATATGTTGAGCTTCATTCAGTAGCTGTGGTCGGTACATATCGCCCTTTGTTTACGACTGCCAGCAACCTCAGCGACGCAGTAGCATGGCGGCTTCTCGTTTATGTATGTCAATGGAAATAAATAACGTAAAGTGTGTTTGAAAACGAGGGATTCTGTATAATGTACTTTCACAGTATCTTGTTTCTTCCGTGTCTACTCATGCCATAAATGCTGATCAACTGCGCGCAAGGCGCATGCGTGGCTACAAGTTGGCAACCTTTCGAGACGATACATAAATATCCTTTTCCTTTGCTCGTGGAGCTCAAGTTTGTAAGAAATTATGTTTGAAAGACTGGAATTTTAGAACAGTATTTTGCAAAAAATGATTTCTCATTGTAAATTTTATCACAAGTTATCAAAAGTGGAAACTTGCCATTTTTATGGGTGGTGGGGATGGAGAGGGGGGGGGGGGGTGGATTTATGGCTGAAGAGGTGTGTTCCGGCACCAAAAATTTTAGAAAGGAAGCACTGGATGATTTACTTAAGACACGACTAGTTTGGAGGTTGCGCCATCTTCAGGCATATATACTTTTATTTTCAGGTTTCCACATTCAATCTTGCAGTTCAGTGTAGCTGCAGCATCATAACTGCACATTTGTCATACTTTTTACAAACACATTTCGATTTTCGCGCATTAGCTGCACATTGTTTTAATAGATGTATTATGTTTTTAATTCAGTAATGACAGTTTATATGTTGATAACTGTAAATAAAACTTGCAACATCCAACGTCTTTACACTGGAGTACAGAGGTTATGGTAAAAAAAAAAGAAGTAAAAAAATCCATATCTCTCTATTCCAATGTAAACACGTTGAATGTTGAGAGTTCAGGTCTTATTTACAATTATTAACATCTAATTTTCCATTATTATGTTGGAGGCGTAAGATGCCAGTTCAGTTAATTACAATGGTCACAAATGTGCATTAATACTTGAAAATCGATATGTGTTTGTGAAAAATGTGGCAAATATGTAGCAACGCTTTGGATACTGTAGCTATAACGAACTCTAACAATGATTATGGCAATAAGAAAATAAATGTATAATCAGCTGAAGATAGGAACAGGCTTGAAACCGGTCGTGTCTTAAATAAGTCACCTTCAGTATTGTCACTGGTAGCGGATTTTATTATATACCCTTTAAAGGAATAGACACGAAGCGGAGCAGCATCCACCACGGATAACACTCATTAACTCTTTTACCCTGGTCAAAGATCAGTCTGCCTCAGGACTCATCAATTAACTGGATCTACAGAATGAAATGGTCAAGATATGAGCAAACCTTGCGGTCAGTGTTATGACGAATCATTCGTCATGAGTGATATTCACATTGGTGGGCAAATAAGAATCAAGTCAAAATTCAAATTTAGTTCTTAAAGGTACCGCTGAGGCTAATCTGTATTTCGAAATATTTGCATTTGTTTTGGCAGGAGCATGCTGCGACGGTACGATTTAAAAAATGTGTTCTCTCAGTGCTTCGAAGGTAACGCTAAAGGCATAAACTCCATACCGTGGGCCGGCAAATTAAACCTTTAGATTCGGAATATGAGGCTGTTGAAAAGTTCCTTGTAAATAGAGGCATGAGTCTGAACAGGCACCCAGTAGCCGTTGCAGTTAGCGGAGAATTCAGTCGATTGTAGACATAACTGTGTTCTCAGAGTTATACACCATTGGTCCTTAAAATTGCTACATCAAGAAGAAATGCAGACGATAAATGGGTATTCATTGGACAAATATATTATACTAGAACTGACATGTGATTACATTTTCACGCAATTTGGGTGGATAGATCCTGAGAAATCAGTACCCAGAACAACCAACTCTGGCCGTAATAACGGCCTTGATACGCCTGGGCAATGAGTCAAACAGAGCTTGGATGGCGTGGACAGGTACAGCTGCAGCTTCAACACGATACCACAGTTCATCAAGAGTAGTGACTGGCGTATTGTGACGAGCCAGTTGCTCGGCCACCATTGACCAGACGTTTTCAGTTGGTGAAAGATCTGGAGAATGTGCTGGCCAGGGCAGCAGCCGAACATTTTCTGTATCCAGAAAGGCCCGTACAGGACCTGCAACATGCGGTCGTGCACTATCCTGCTGAAATGTATGGTTTCGCGGGGATCGAATAAAGGGTAGAGCCACGGGTCGTAACACATCTGAAATGTAACGTCCACTGTTCAAAGTACTGTCAATGCGAACAAGAGGTGACCGAGACGTGTAACCAATGGCACCCCATACCATCACGCCGGGTGATACGCCAGTATGGCGATGACGAATACACGCTTTCAATGTGCGTTCACCCCGACGTCGCCAAACACGGATGCAACCATCATGATGCTGTAAACAGATCCTGGATTCATCCGAAAAACTGACGTTTTGCCACTCGTGCACCCAGGTTCGTCGTTGAGTACACCATCGCAGGCGCTCCTGTCTGTGATGCAGCGTCAAGGGCAACGCAGCCATAGTCTCCGAGCTGATAGTCCATGTTGCTGCAAACGTCATCGAACTGTTCGTGCAGATGGTTGTTGTCTTGCAAACGTCCCCATCTGTTGACTCAGGGATCGAGACGTTGCTGCACGACCCGATACAGCCATGCGGATAAGATGCCTGTCATCTCGACTGCTAGTGATACGAGGCCGTTGGGATCCAGCACGGCGTTCCGAATTACCCTCCTGAACCCACCGATTCCATATTCTGCTAACAGTCATTGGATCTTGACCAACGCGAGCAGCAATGTCGCGATACGATAAAGCGCAATCGCGATAGGCTACAATTCGACCTTTATCAAAGTCAGAAACGTGATGGAACGCGTTTCTCTTCCTTCCACGAGGTATCGCAACAACGTTTCACCAGGCAACGCCGGTCAACTTATGCTTGTGTATGAGAAATCGATTGGAAACTTTCCTCATGTCAGCACGTTGTAGGTGTCGCCACCGGCGCCAACCTTGTGTGAATTATCTAAAAAGCTAATCATTTGCATATCACAGCATCTTCTTCCTGTGGCTTAAATTTCGCGTCTGTAGCACGTCATCTTCGTGGTGTAGCAATTTTAATGGCCAGTAGTGTAGTAGGAAAGGCTTGAACGGAAACCGACTATTTCTGTAACTCGCCCGTAGTTCACACGGGTGCGATGGTGTATTACGTCTCTCAACAACAATCTCAATCTATTTGAAAAGTAACGTACAGATATATGACTCAGGAATCAGGAATTTGTGGAATGGAGAACAAATTTAGACGTGTAAATATCCACGTAGAAGCAAAGTAAAATGCAATTTAAGGGCCGTTTTCAAATACATATTGTATTTATCCTCCGAAACCGATGTCTTTCTCCTACCGTAAATTGTAATATGTGAACCAGAGCTGGGCCACATCGCAGTATGAGTTAGAATACACTAAGCGTTTCGTATCAGGCAAAAGCGCACTGATCATACGCATCTGTTCCACATTGCCGGCCGGGGTGGCCGAGCGGTTCTAGGCGCTACAGTCTATAGCCGTGCGACCGCTACGGTCGCAGGTTCGAATCCTGCCTCGGGCATGGGTGTGTGTGATGTCCTTATGTTAGTTAGGTTTAAGTAGCTCTTAAGTTCTAGGGGACTGATGACCTCAGATGTTAAGTCCCATAGTGCTCAGAGCCATTTGAACCATTTTGTTCCACATTTAGAATAATACTTTACGAGATCAAAATAGCCTGCGGTTTGTTGTGTACAGGGTGCGAGTATCGCTGATTAAATTTTGTTACGAAACCTATCGGAAAATGAATGCAAAGACAATAATTGAAAAAGGGAGAATCACACCTAAAGTACGGCACTGTAAAACTTCTGCTACACAGATGAGGCTAAGACAAAGTAAACAGTTACTCATTCTTGGTGTCTTGGATCATGTTGCCTCACATTATTCTATACCAGATGGTGTCAAATAAAACGCTGCAGTCAATGCCTAACAACCGAGAACCATGCTGAGGTAGTCCTCACTTTAGCAATCTTATGGATACTCATTTATTTAAATTACTAGCGGATTACTCGGCATTACCTGCTCCCTTGTTTAAACTCGGGCTTAAATGTCACCAGATACCCCTAAAAACTGTGGATTCAACACTTACATAGATCGTTTTAAGTAAGTCTTTTTTTCATTTCCGCCTCTTTCCCATCCCGCCCCCTTTTACAGTGATGAAATAACATCGAGATGTGCGTCAATCAACCTAGAACCCCAAACCTTAGAAATATAATCATGACAGTAATACTGACGGTTTCCAATTACACTGCCAGACAAAAGAAAGTCGAGCACCCAGAAGGGAAGAAGGAGTCGTAATTAAATTTCACGGATGGAGAGGTTATGAAATGCTATTTCAATGATTACAAAATGAAGTCAGATTTACAAATGCGTAAATTTAACCTCACAGTTTTGTGAATTCGTTTTAACGGCATAAAATTAACAATTAAATCGTATTATTTGTCTGGCCTTCTTACTACGAAACTGCTGTACTTGTAAGGATTAATATTAGATCTAACTGTAAACGTGATTAGTTCTGGCATAATGTCTTTTTTCTTTCATTATTCTCACGGGAATGTTTAAATTAGTAATGTTAACGGAATAGACGATCAATTGTAGGGATTAGCCGGGCGGTCTAAGGCGCTGCAGTCATAGACTGTGCGGCTGATCCAGGCGGAGGTTCGAGTCCTCCCTCGGGCATGGGTGTGTGTATTTGTCCTTGGAAAAATTAGGGTAAGTAGTGTGTAAGCTTAGGGACTGATGACCTTAGCAGTTAAGTCCCATAAGATTTCACACACACACACACACACACACACACACACACACACACACACACACACACACCAATTGTAAGTCGATTGCGTAGTAGTCCTGTCAATGAAGGCCAAAAAAATTGGCCAAGTGCGATTAGGACTCTCGCACTGACGGTTCCGTGCAAACTTAATTACGTATGTACATAGTTCATCCATCCTGGGAATCGAGAATCTTAACAATTTTTGCCTGTTTTCGATATAGATACTGGCAAGATACTGATCACGGGAATTCCAAAGCCTTGTCAAACTTTCTTCAGTACGTAGTTCCTCAGACTAGCCCGGTCATAGAAAAAGAAGCGAGCAGGGAATAGCAGTTTATTTATGTAGATATAGAAGTTTAATGAAATAATTTTTATTTACTTACTAAAATACGTGTTGGCATGCGGTAACATTCGTTTATTATGTTTTTGATAGATGTTAATGCAAGGTACGCTCAAATGGGAAAAATATATTTTTACGTGACATAATTACAGTGTAACAGTTTTCAGATTCTGTATTTTATCTGTACTGTGAAGCTTTGCTTCTTACCAAATTTCGCGGTTCTATGTCAACGGGAAGTACACTATAGGTTTTGATTAGTAAGTTTGCAAGTATAAAAATATGTGACGTACATTGCTGTATCTTTTGAGTGCATTGACTTAGAAGCTTAAAATTTTTACATCGTCAAGGGACTATAGACCTTAGTATGTGACATATAAAGGAATGTGATACGCCAACCTGCTCAAGAGATAAAGGGGACTTAACAGACGGACAGCCAGGCAGAAGGATGAAAAATTGCAAAGAAAAGGTGTTTTTTTCGTGTTATATACTTAAAAATTAACAGTTTTCGAATTTTTCCTTAACTTGTACTGTGAACCGTTGCTTCTTGCCAAATTTCATTATTCTAAGCCAACAGGAAATATCCTGTAGGTTTTGATGAGTGAGTTTTTGAGTGTCAAAATATTTGACATAAATGGCCGTAGCTTTTAACTGCATTGACTTATAAGCTTAAAATGTGTACACCGGCAAGGAACCATAGACTTTTTTTAGTAACCGACATAAAACTGATTGTGATACGCCCACCTGTTCAAGAGATAAAGGAGTCTTCACAGACGAATGAAAAATGACAAAGTATTTTTTGTGTTACATAATTATAAATTAACAAATTTCGGATTTTTTCCTTTACTTGTACTGTGAAACCTTGCTTCTTGCCAAATTTCAAGATTTTAGGTCAATAGGAAGTACAATATGGATTCTGACGAGTGAGTTTTCGGTTGTTAAAATATGTGACATACATGTCCCTATCTTTTGATTGCGTTAACTTAGATACTTAAAATTGTTCCACCTACAAGGGACCATGGACCTCAATATGTGACAGAAATTTGAACGTGATGCGTTCCCCTGTTCTTAATAATCTGACAGACAGATGGACGGGCGGACAACAAAGCGATCATATAAGGGTTCAGTTTGTATAGATTGAGGCACGGAACCCTAAAAAGATCGACTGTGAGAAATAATCCAATTAGTCGTAAATTTTAGTACGGTGGTGGGAGGGAGTGTCATGAACAACATACAAAAAATCCTGACCGGTGGTCGGTGAGTATTGTGGTGGGACTGCGTTTGCAGGTCACTTCTGTACGCTTTTCTTTAATAACTCGGAACCAATGGCCTCTAGCTACAGAAGTGATGATCAGTAATTCACGCACATCAAGTACAGGCCAAAAGTAGTTGAAACATGGGTCTGCAAATAAACTGTTGCAGAGGTATCGCATTAACTCGACTTAGGAAGCAAGTGTAAACACCTCAGGATACCACGGTATTTACATTGATATCTCAAAGTTTGGGATCGATCATCTGTTTCTTCACGCATGCGCAACTACTTCCCTTTCCCCTTTCAAGCACTGCGCCGCACCGGCCTCACAATCAGTTACGAACGAGAAGGCACCATGGACAGTGGTTACACCAGTAAAGAGTACGCTGACATTCACTTCATGTAGGGCAAAGTGAATGGCAGTGCCCTTGAGGCTGAATAATGAAGAAGCTTTTGATCTCAACAGACAGCTCGACAGGCCTACGTTTAATCTGTTACATCAGCGCCTTAGAGAAACCGCGAGTTTCGCGCATCATGTACGACCCAGATCTATTACACCCGATGTTGTGTAAAGGGTGTTAACGCATTGTACACGAACGTCCGAGTGCTTCAACAAGGAGGGTTGCTATCCTTGAGCATGCTCTGGGTCATAGCAGTGTGTGGCGGATTTTACTTCGGCAAGTACTCTACCGATATCATCTCCAGCGATTGCAATCCCTCAACAATGCAGACTTCCCTCCTAGAGAGAATTTCTGCCAGTGGATGCAACAACAGTGTACCCTGAATTCCCTGTTTGTAAGCAGTATTCTGTTAACGGATGAAGCTGGATTTACCATTTGACAATATTTTTAATTCCATAACTGTCACATTTGGGCCAATATCAATCCTAATGCAACACACGTATAACGACATCAGCAGCGTTTTGGCAGGACTGCTTGGAGACCGCATAATTGGACCACGCTTCCTACCACAGAGACTAAAAGGACAGCAGTACGTGCAGTTTCTGCGGACTGTACTTCCAGATGTACATGATGATGTCCCACTGAACCAACGCTGGAACATGTGGTCCATGCTTGACGGTGCTCCAGCACATTTTCATTTGCGAGTGCGCCTGTTTCTAACTCTGACGTATGGTCAACATTAGCTATGTAGAGTAGGGCCTGTGCCATGGCCTCCAAGGTCTCTGGATTTAAATCCCATGGGCAGCAGTCGATTTCTTCCATCAGTCCACAGGGCCGACTTCAGCGAACATACTCTTTCCACAGTGGCCTTGTCTGCGGGAATAGAAAACAAATACTCGCGTAGTTTTAGCAGCTGGCATTTGCGTTCAGGACATCTGGATTCCTTAAGAAAGTAAATCCACGTTTCTTCCACGGAGTGTTTAGACTTCCATTCTTCCGACCGAGCGAGGTGGTGCAGTGGTAAGCACACTGGACTCGCTTTCGGGAGTTCAATCCGGCGTCCGGCCATCCTGATTTAGGTTTTCCGTGATTTCCCTAAATCGCTCCAGGGAAATGCCGGGATGGTTCCTTTGAAGGGGCACTTCCGACTTCCTTCCCCGTCCTTCCCTAATCCGATGAGACCGATGACTTCGCTGTTTGGTCTCCTCCCCCAAACAACCCAGCCCATTCTTCCAAGTCACGCTTAGTTTCTCAAAAGCTCTTCAGATACACATATTCCTGAAGGCAATCGTCGCCTTAAACCATTGCACCATTTTTAGGTAGGTAAATAAT
The DNA here is from genome assembly GCF_023864345.2 of Schistocerca serialis cubense. Lineage (NCBI taxonomy): Eukaryota > Metazoa > Arthropoda > Insecta > Orthoptera > Acrididae > Schistocerca > Schistocerca serialis. Next base: position 395,590,184 of record NC_064644.1, on the reverse strand, counting down.
AATGTTCTCAATCATCATCCAATCTAGGACTTCAGATAGCATCATGCACTCAAACACTTGATATTTATTAAAAGAAATAGCCTATTACTCTAGGTAATCAAATGCTATGATATAAAAACACATTCTATCTTCCTCAAATTTCGAAATCAAATTAATTATTTCTTGGCTAAGGTACTCATGCTTTAATTTGTTCAAATTGCTCTTACTTTGCATGCCAATAAAATTTGCCGTCTTTCTTTCATTCGGACATCTTCGAGTGGCGATTAACATTTTTCTTCTTTCAATTATCGAGACTTTATTCTTCTCCATGCGCTTTATCTTTTTTTTTTTCAAACAGAGGCAAGTTTGACTACAGAAACATAAAGTAAATTTCACTAACCGGAATACTGAAAAAATCTGAAATTATTTTAGGTGGCCTGTCTTCGGCGTCAAAAAATTGTTTTAATGGAATCCAGAGCTTAAGAATTCTCTCAACTGCGGGCATTAACTACCGCCATCTTGTTTTCGAGTGAGATGGAAGGGTCAGATTACTGACATCAATGTATAAGCAGAACTCTTTCAGCTTCTCTGCCCCTACCGTGTCTATTGAAAAATAATTAAATATTTTCACGACGATTATTTCAACGTCGACAGTTAACACTCCAGCAGCGCTTCATATAGCATTGTGGAGAATACGAGCAGGGCATCTAATTCCTTCTACATTTTTTCCTAGTTCTTCTTTCCTTTGGTGACACACATTCCGCTGGCCGCATCGATGAAGCCTCCGAAGTTGGTATTTGTTTTGTCTCCACAAAAAGCGATTAATTTAACTGATGGAATATTGAGTTGTCTTAAAGTGTCTAGACTAAACTTTGCAGTTGTCTCCGCTGTTTTGTTATTCAGAGAATCAAACTACAACAGCTTCTGTTGGATTCTGTCAGTTTCAGTAAAATATTGAACAACTAAAGGAATCATCTTTTAATCTTTGTGGTTCGATGCATCGGCGCCTATGTCGCAAAGTGAGCCTTCTTGCAATTGTTGTATGCATTAGGACACGGAGTGTGATGCGAGAATATTTATAAGAATCGCTGTAGCTTTGGTGCTGGCTGTAGACTGCTTTGCGGCGACTTTAGAGTCGGGATACGTTGCGGTATTCAGTTTTGCGGTACAGTCGAGGGAACTGAAAAATTGATGATGCCTGACAACTTTATAAGCTGCAGTTACTTCTGCAGCAGCAACGAGCAATTCTTTCTGGGTATCTTCTTTAATCATGAATGTGTCGATATTACCGCGAATCTATTTGTATGATTCTTCGTAGAAACGTGATGCCTCATATCGGCCTTATCTCCGAGAGTTACTGAGATGAAACAGCTACAGATCTCACACGACGCTTCATGATCCGTAGGTTCTTTCCAGACGAAAGACACTCTCTTGTATAATCACCCGAAAAGTGACACTTTCTCTTTCCATCCTTTGCATTTTTGTAAGCTATGGTAAGTTTATGAGGCGGTAAACAGTCGACGATAACATCGAAGTGCACGTCGCTAGACGCTTCACGCACTTTATACCTGCAGTATTACTTGAAACATTACTAACTAGCACTCGTTGTTCGTCTTACGTTTAGAAAGAATCGTCTTACCAGATCGCTATCCAAATGGGAACTGTCCGATTCTTCCGCGTGATGCTGCTTAAATAGTTCCAGCATCGTGCTACTGGAGAAATCTGGTATTTTCTCGAATGTGGGCGCTAGATCTAGAAGGCGATTGCATCATCGATATACGATATGTAACATGCAACGCCATCTGTGAGACGATGTCGTCAACTTGAACCTGGTGACATAAATAAAACTGAGACTGCATTTACATGTTGCTCTAACAGATTGCGTTGCTAGTACTTGAGCCAAGCTCGTAAGAGTGTTTTGCAAAATTGGTACAAAATTGGAACAAGAATACCCATAATGATGACGGTTCTGATGTATGTCGGGGCGGATGGCAACCCAAGTATAAGGGAAACTGTGACTTATGGAGAGATATTTTTTCCATAAGCTCCACCATTTTAAGGCCATCACTTACATAAACTTTATGACGCTGAAGCCAACCAATCATTTCTTCCTTTCCGTTTGCCGTGGTAGGTGCCAACAACAACTGATTGGTAAGGAGCATTACCTTGAACAATTGTTATTTATTTTCCAAGATTTGGTATTAGTGAATATTCGAACCACTTTGTAAACGTAACGTGGTTCATTCCATCGTGATACTCTCCTGTTTCTTTGATCTGAAAAGCAGGAGAGTGATTGGGAGAAAAACTTATGAGGTGAGTGCGTGAAGAAGAGTACATCTGACCCCCTCCCCCCATGCCAGAAGGCATTGCCATTGTTTCTTTAGCTGCATCGTCTGTCCAGCCCTGCTTGACATGTAATCAGAATTGACCCACGTTTCGTCGAGCCATAGCACTTCTTCGGTATTTATGCTACAGATGTCCGCAGGTCCCTGAAAAACTGATATCGCCATGCAGCTATATCCACCCGCTCCATCAGCAGCTTATGGCCACACAAGTGAAAGCCAAGGTTGTGAAAAACTGTGGGCAAGGATGTGCGACTGCCTTGAAAAAGTGACAAGTAATTTCCTGAGAGTCTGATGTTGCTTCCTGCAATAATAATCATGTACGTGACGACGAATCGCATCCTATGCAAACCAATCGATATTGGTCATCCGCTTATCCACACGCCTTTTTTTCCATGGGTGTTGAGTTCCAATGATTCTTCAACTTCCTTTTCTTTGTCGAACATTTCCTTCCCAATCTTCTCAACAATGTTTTTGTTTATATTCAAAGCTGCAGCAGTTCTCAAAGGAGAGTAGCGGGCAATGCTTAAGTTTTTCATTCACGAGATCGGCACGTAATGCGCAAACCATTTCAATTGACCGCCCTCGTATGGCAATCCCCTGGCCAAGAGAACGGCATCGCACTTTTCCACTATAACGTTCAACGAACTTCCCGCTGACATTGTTCAGTACCACACAACGAATAGTGGAAACAACGACTGACAGTAACAACGAATAACGGAAACAATGAATAATGTAAACAACGAATAACGGTAACAACGAAAAACAGACTAACAACAAATTAAAGAATAACTCCTACAACCGCAGAAGCGAACACAGAAAGTCACAGGAAGTAACTATCACGCAGGATAGCCAGCTGGCTGCACTGAAGCCCACAGCAAGCGGGAAGTGTTGTGATGTGGTGTGAAGGTTTGGCAACTTGGGGATTTGCTGCAGTTGCAAGCAGCACGGTATTGACGGAAAGTGGGCTGGGTCTGCAGCGTGGGCTTCACTCCCTACCACTTCTGTCGTCGCTGTCAATCCTCTAGTAATTGTGGAGAAATGCTTCTTGATGCTCCTTGTAGGCAAATGTGAGGCAGTTTCCAGACTTGATAATACCACAAGTGTCCTAGATCAAATCGTTCGTCTCGACTTCCTCTATACCACGGCGGTACACTGTAAACAGTTTACGTTTACACCCTTTGGACAGAGTATGTGGCAAGTGTCAACGTCGAGTATTTATTTAATTATGGCATTCTCAACTTCGTGCGAAATCTGGAGATTGCAGTGTGTGCGCCCGCATCTCGTGGTCGTGCGGTAGCGTTCTCGCTTCCCACGCCCGGGTTCCCGGGTTCGATTCCCGGCGGGGTCAGGGATTTTCTCTGCCTCGTGATGGCTGGGTGTTGTGTGCTGTCCTTAGGTTAGTTAGGTTTAAGTAGTTCTAAGTTCTAGGGGACTGATGACCATAGATGTTAAGTCCCATAGTGCTCAGAGCCATTTGAACCATTTTGATTGCAGTGTGTGAATCTGGTGAATTTAGCGCGAGAATAGTTTTAGGTCCCCAATCGTATTTGTTAAAGTGGCGACATCTGTGTGCGTTTATTGACTGTACAAGGTCAATTACCTAACACTTGAACCGCACATATTTCGGACATGGGAGACACTATCGATACAAGGTTTTCACGGTACTGAATTGTAAGCAAGGGAGCATATTTGCAGCCAAACTTTTTTGGAAATTTGTGGTAAGTCCCTATGGGCCCAAACTGCTGAGGTCATCGGTCCCTAGGCTTACCCACTACTTAAACTACCGGGCGAGGTGGCGCAGTGGTTGGACACTGGACTCGCATTCGGGAGGACGACGGTTCAATCCCGCGTCCGGCCATCCTGATTTAGGTTTTCCGTGATTTCCCTAAATCGCTCCAGGCAAATGCCGGGATGGTTCCTTCCAAAGGGCACGGCCGATTTCCTTCCCCATCCTTCCCTAATCCGATGAGACTGATGACCTCGCTGTCTGGTCTCCTTCGCCAAAACAACCCAACCCAACTTAAACTAACTTACGCTAAGGAAAACATACACACCCATGTCCGAGGGAGGACTCGAACCTCCGACGGGGGGAGCCGCGCAAACCCTGGGGCCCTATTCTATATCGTTCGTACTGATCGATGCAGTAGGTTAATCTCGATAATGACGTCATTTTCCTTGCTTTATCTGCCACGTTTTTATTATGCCTCGCTTTTGTCGTGGGTGGTGGTTCGAATCCAGGTGTAAGTAACGGTCTGTGTGCGTGCGTTTTGGTAAAGCGTGTGGCCCAGGTTACCATCTTCTATCTTGAAAACTACCACATCAAGAAAACTTAACCTTCCGCCTGCCTCCTCCCCCTTGGCAAACTGAATCTTCGGATTGATCCCGTTCAGATGTTTGTGAAAACGATCCAGTTCCTCCCTGCCATGCCGCCACAAAACAAGCGTATCATCTACGTAACGGAACCAAACATTCGGTTTCTTGTTCGCAGTTTCCAATGCCTGCTTCTCGAATTTTTCCATAAAGAGGTTCGTTATAACCGGGCTTAAGCGGCTCCCCATAGCGACACCATCCGTCTGTTCATAGAACTCTTCGTTCCATTTGAAGTACGTGGTTATGAGGCAATGTTTACACAGCATCGGGAGGAAAAATCCGACTCAGTTGTTGCAACACTTCATTAAGTGGAACCATAGTGAATAGCAACACCACATCAAAACTAACAAATATGTCTTCCGGCTGTACCCCTGTGCCGTTTAATTTACTGATAAAATGTGCCGAACGAACCCGATCCGCCCACACCGAGTCGTAATAATGTTGTTAAGAACTTGGCAATCGAATAGGTGTCCGAACCATTAGCACTCACTATAGGCCTTAGAGAAACATGTTCTTTGTGTATCTTCGGCAATCCATGAAGTCTTGGTGCTAGCGCAACTGAACTAAACAGACTTTTCTGAACGCTCTGTTCGACAGAGGACTTCTTTATCAACCTCGTGACAGTTCTAAGAACTTCGTCAGTAAAGACCCCACTGACAAAGTTATATTTTTCGCCATTTTCGGTAAATATTTAAAATTGTTCTTATATTATAGTGGAACATAATTTTATTTTCACTGTGTGAAGGAATCTTAGTACTTTTTGAGCTTTCATCACGTACGACCTTTCTCTTTGACTGTGTGAAGCACGTATAGGTGGCACAAAAGAAGTTCGAGTGCATTGGGGGGGGGGGGGGGGGGGTGGCTGTGCTATCTATTCATTTCGGCATTATTCGAAAACAGTTTCTGAAAAGAATGAACAAGAATCTAAATGACAAGATTGGTCTTTTTGGTGGGCGGAGACGTGTGAGGGAAGATGCTGAGCCGGCCAGAGTGGCCGTGCGGTTCTAGGCGCTACAGTCTGGAACCGAGCGACGCTACGGTCGCAGGTTCGAATCCTGCCTCGGGCATGGATGTGTGTGATGTCCTTAGGTTAGTTAGGTTTAATTAGTTCTAAGATCTAGGCGACTGATAACCTCAGAAGTTAAGTCGTATAGTGCTCAGAGCCATTTTTGAAGATGCTGACATAATCGGCTCTCGGCGTTACCAACAGAAACTGCAACGTTTAACTTCACCACGCAATTTTGACACTACAGTTACTAGGTCGGTGGCGTTTGCAGAAATGAAAATAACGGGGACGTCGACGTGAAGTGATCCGAACAAATCCGATATGTGACGAAACCGAACGACGGACCCGTTGGGCACCTTTTCTTGTGCCACGTAACATGCATTACCATTGCTAGCAAAGTGGTTACTGCCAAGCGTGAACGTGCATCGTTTTCCTTTATATTTTTGCTTTAAGGGGTATAAGAAGGCTGCTAGCTTGCAGATGTACAGAATATCTAGTTACAAATACATACTTAATCGCACAGCTCTAAAACCAGAGGTACATTTACAATAAGCAGCCGATTTTTTTATAGAACAAATCGTCGATAATATTTTCATCGATATATCGATATCTTTCTACTTTGTCGTTTGTCGATGGTGATACTTTTTAAATATCGATATATAGGATTTCTGATATTTTTAAAAATATCAGCAGTCCTAATTTCTATCCTCAATTTGTTTCTCAAGACACCACCTATAACCCCCCAAGATTGTCGTTATTGTATTGTAACACCCTTTATTGTGTTATCCTGGCCTGGTATTTTGAGGTTTCCAGCTTCGCAGAATACTACAATGTTTTCGACAGCATCATTATGCAACCAAATCTGCCCCATCTGTTGTGTTCACACTTAATCTGTTCAGAACTACATGAACCACCAGAACACTAGTAGGTAAGTTAGTCAGAATTTTCCGGCTTGATTTCTAAATGGATTTACATAAGTTGTCGACGTCTTTAAGAGTTATTTCTTCCGTGTGTTCTCTTTTCAGCTAATTATGTCTTAGTTTTGACGGTCTCTTACACACATCTTCTGTATCTTTCCTCTCCAGACCTCACTCTGTTTCCTGCCTCTAAATTTTGTCACCAGCTATTTCTGCATGGCTATGGTCATCTTGCCGGCCCGGTTGGCGGTGCGGTCTAACGCACGGCTTTCCGGGTGGGTAGGAGCGCCTGGTCCCCGGCACGAATCCGCCCGGCGGATCTGTGTCGAGGTCCGGCGAACCGGCCAGTCTGTGGATGGTTTTTAGGCCGATTTTCCATCTGCCGCAGCGAATGCGGGCTGGTTCCCCTTATTCCGCCACAGTTACACTATGTCGGTGATTGCTGCGCAAACAAGTTCTCCCGTACGCGTACACCACCATTACTCTACCACGCAAACATAGGGGTTACACTCGTCTGGTGTGAGACGTTCCCTGGGGGGTCCACCGGGGGCCGAACCGCACAATAACCCTGGGTTCGGTGTGGGGCGGCGGAGGGGTGAAGTGGACTGCAGTAGTCGTCGTGTGGTTGTGGACCACTGCTGCTGCGGCGGGGACGGAGCCTCTCCGTCGTTTCTAGATCCCCGGTTAACATACAATGGTCATCTTGAGTTAGAATACACACGTGTCTTGAATAGGGGCAGTTTTAATAACACTTCTGCAACTCTCAATGTTGCACTCCATCGTGCTATACCACCTTTTAACAATTTTTTGGCCGGCCGGTGTGGCCGTGCGGTTCTAGGCGCTTCAGTTTGGAACCGCGTGACCGCTACGGTCGCAGGTTCGAATCCTGCCTCGGGCATGGATGTGTGTGATGTCCTTAGGTTAGTTAGGTTTAATTAGTTCTAAGTTCTAGGCGTCTGATGACCTCAGAAGTTAAGTCGCATAGTGCTCAGAGCCATTTGAACCATTTTGAACAATTTTTGGAATCCGGAAGCATAACCTTTCTGAAGTAAAATTTTCCTTTCAATTGTACTCAGCGTAACTGGAATACCGTCGGAGGCCGTGTTCGCCCTGACATGGATCTGCTATAGACTGAAACATGAGCCCACAAACTACCGCCGGCTGGGGTGGCCGAGCGGTTCTAGGCGCTACAGTCTGGAACCGCACGACCGCTACGGTCGCTACGGTCGCAGGTTCGAATCCTGCCTCGGGCATGGATGTGTGATGTCCTTAGATTAGTTAGGTTTAAGTAGTTCTAAGTTATGGAGGACTGATGACCTCAGAAGTTAAGTCCCATAGTGCTCAGAGCCATTTGAACCATTTGAACAAACTACCACTCCTGGAAGGCTAGGAGGGCTAGGGTCTACTACCTGCTGGTAATTAATAAGACTTGCTCTGGAGGTATCGATCCTGTTACCTGCTAAGCCTACCTGGTTGCTGAAGGCGTGGTTCTTACGCCACCAAGCTGATAAGGCTTCTTGCATCAGCAAGGTCGCTGCTAACCGCTAGCCGCCGCTATCTCAGAATGCGTCACTCGCTGTCATCTATCCATCACCGGCACCTGGGCCGTTACTGTCGAGGAATGGTGGGTATCAAGTAATAAAGAATGTATCTGCTGCGGAAGCATTCGCGACTCTGCACTGGTCGCTGTATTGGAGAACTCATACCACAGATTCCCGCAGGCGCAACTCTACAGCCAGTACGTGCCAGCCAACAACACTGGAGTCAGCAGTGGCTGTGTTGCAACATTGGTGTTAGAAAAGCCAGTAGGTAAATCAGGTCATTTGAATAAGGTAAACAATTCAAATATCTGAGGAGCCTCAAAGTAATCTACGCTTATTTTACAACAGAAAATTATGTTGAATTGCAATATCCAAAGTTACATCCACAAAATAAAGATGTCTGGTGACTAGCAAGAGTAATATTTAACAGAAGGCACAAAATTATATACGAACTGTGGCGCTATACGGGTTAGAAATAAGGATCTCAAGAAGAGATCTTTCATCTACTATGGTTGAGAAGGATGTAAAAGACAAAATGAATACGTAAAATAACAAACTAAACGATGCTAAAACGAGTTTAGAGGCGGAAATCCATTTTGAAAACTATGCTTCATAGAAAATCTAACTGGATGTGTCATATTTTGAGACGAAAGTTCTTCCTATAACACATAGACCCTGTAGAAGGAAAACGTGGCTCGGAAAGAATAGGAACGCAATTGATTGACGAATCAAAGATCAATAGAAAATACTGGCAGGTGAACCGAGAAACTGAAGACAGAGTCAAATGGAAACGAAGAGTAAACGGAATCCGAAAAATAATAGAACAACTCTCCTGTTCTCTACAGACCCGGCAGTTGGTAGTATGTTATTGATGGTACATATACATCTACATTTATACTCCGCAAACCACCCAACTGTGTGTGGCGGAGGGCACTTTACATACCACTGTCATTAGCTCCCTTTCCTGTTCCAGTCGCGTATGGTTCGCGGGAAGAACGACTGCCGGAAAGCCTCCGTGAGCGCTCGAACCTCTCTAATTTTACATTCGTGATCTCCTCTGGAGGTATAAGTAGGTGGAAGCAATATATTCGATATCTCATCCAGAAACGCACCCTCTCGAAACCTGGACAGCAAGCTACACCGCGATGCAGAGCACCTCTCCTGCAGTCTGCCACTTGAGTTTGCTAAACATCTCCGTAACGATATCACGATTACCAAATAACCCTGTGACGAAACGCGCCGCTCTTCTCTGGATCTTCTCTATCTCCTCCGTCAACCCAACCTGGTACGGATCCCACACTGATGAGCAATATTCAAGTTTAGGTCGAATGAGTGTTTTGTAAGCCACCTCCTTGTTGATGGACTACATTTTCTAAGGACTCTCCCAATGAATCTCAACCTGGCACCCGCCTTACCAACAATTAATTTTATATAATCATTCCACTTCAAATCGTTCCGCACGCATACTCCCAGATATTTTACAGAAGTAACTACTACCAGTGTTTGTTCCGCTATCATATAATCATACAATAAAGGATCCTTCTTTCTATGTACTGGTGATGATGTCCAATCATTATGCAGTAATGTGTACGTTGTACTCACTGAAGTGACAAAAGTCATGCGATCCCTCTTAACAGAATGTCAGAGCACACTTTGGCTGGCGTAATGCAGCAACTCGATGTGACATGGACTCATCGAGTCGTTGGAAGAAGTATTGAGTGATACTGCCTCCGTAGCCGTCCGCAGTTGCGACAGTGTTGCCGGTGCAAGGTACTGTGCACGAACAGACCTTTCGAATATGTCTCATAAATGTTCAATGGGATTCATGTCGGGTGATTCGAGTGCCAAATGATTCGCTCGAATTGTCCAGAATCATCTTAGAACCAATCGCAAACAATTGTGGCATGCTGACATGGCGCACTGTCCTCCATAAAAATTCCATCATTATTTGCTGCAAATGGCCTCCAAGTCGCCGAACATAATCATTTCCACTGAACGACTGCGTGGGTTGGACTTGAAGACCCAAGGAAGATTGGGTTCAATGTCCTGTAGAACAGAGCTCACAGTTCATTCCAAGTGAACACAACCCACACCACTATGCAACCACCACCAGCTTGCAAAGTGCCTTGTTGGGAACCTCTGTCCATGGCTTCGTGAGGTCTGTGCCACACTCAAACCCCACCATCAGCTCTTACCAAGTGAAATCGAGAGTTATCTGAGCAGGCCACGGTTTTCCAGTGGTTTAGAGTCCAACCGATATGGTCTTGAGCCGAGGAGAGGGGCATCAGGCGATGTCGTGCTACTAGCAAAAGCACTCGCATTGTTCGTCTGCAGCCATCGACCGTTAACACCAAAATTCGTCGCACTGTCCTAACGGATACGTTCGTCGTAGGCCTCATATTGATTTCTGCGGTTATGCCATGCAGTATTGATTGTCTGTTAGCACAGACTACTCTGCGTAAACACCACTACTCTCGGTCGTACAGCGAAGTTATCGGTGGTGAGAGGTGATGCCTGAAATCTGGTATTCTCGGCACACTCTTGACACCGTGCATCTCGGAATATTGAATTCCCTAATGGTTTCCGAAATGGAATTTGCCATGCGTCTAGCTCCAACTACAATTCCGCGTTCAACGTTTGGTAATTCTCGTCGTGCGGCCATAATCATGTCGGAAACCTTTCCACTGCATCAACTGCCTGAGTACCAATGGCAGCTGCCATTTTACAGTGTACGCGATAGTACCGCCATCAGTACATGTGCGAATCGCTATACCATGACTTTCGTTCTCTAAGTACACTACTGGCCATAAAAATTGCTACACCACGAAGATGACGTGTTACAGACGCGAAATTTAACCGACAGGAAGAAGATGCTGTGATATGCAAATGATTAGCTTTTCAGAGCATTCACAAAAGGTTGGCGCCGGTGGCGACACCTACAACGTGCTGACATGATGAAAGTTTCCAACCGATTTCTCATACACAAACAGCAGTTGATCGGCGTCGCCTGGTGAAACGTTGTTGTGATGCCTCGTGTAAGGAGGAGAAATGCGTACCATCACGTTTCCGACTTCGATAAAGGTCGGATTGTAGCCTATCGCGATAAGCGCTTTATCGTATCGTGACATTGCTGCTCGCGTTGGTCGATATCCAACGACTGTTAGCAGAATATGGAATCGGTGGGTTCAGGAGGGTAATACTGAACGCCGTGCTGGATCCCAACGGCCTCGTATCACTAGTAGAGATGGGCAAAACTGTTCTTTTCAGAGATTGGATCAGAACTGTTCACTCCCTGAAATGAATTAGCTCTTTTTCATGGCTCACCACTCATTTACAATAGAAAATAAATGGAAGGCACATTGCCCTTTAAACTTGGTTTATTCCAGTACTATACCTGTATTTTGATCTTATTTGATCCTATTTTGAAGTAACACAGATAATGAGTAAGAATTTTGTATTGTTTATTGAAATTTCCACGATATGACAAAGTTTTTGATTATTGATTTATTTTGCACTATCGTGGTTTTTTGGGTGATCGGAAAATGTTGTAACTTGAGATTTACATTAACAATATATTTGGCTACGATGTATTAAAATTTCATTAACCTCATACAAATACATTGCAAGCCATATATTTTTAAAGTGAACGTTTCCTTCCGAAGACGCCTAAAATCGCAAAATCCGTACCAGAATAAGAAAAAAACTATAAATTTGATTGTAAAACGAAAGTGCTGCATATAGCCTTACGCAGAATAAAACAAGGAAAATATTGGTGTATCACATTTTGCGATACGTTTATCGGTTCGCTAGTAATTAAAGCGTAAATTCGAGTGTCCATAATGAAAATCCTATAGTAAGAGGAGTCGTCAGGAACCTAATCTAATCAGTTTAAACAAATAAAAATAAAATAAAAACAAATGATGTATACATAACATAATAATGTAATATACGTAGCGGTATTACTACGAAGAACAATATCCAGTAGAGACGAACTCCGATGCAGAGCCGCCGAGTCGAGCAGGTCGAGCCGCGAGCTGTATTACTGCGTGAGCCGAGACCGCAGAGACCAGAGTGACACCTGAGTCACTTTGCTCAACGCTCTGGCTAGAGTCGAGACGGTGGGGTGAGCGTTGAGCGGGCGAGTTCCGAGGGTGGGGGGAGCGGTGAACTCACCCGCTCCGAGACAAATCGTCTCTTGCGGGCAGGTTGTTGCAAGTAGTTCCTATGTTATCCGCTAGGTGGCTCTCTGTAAATTGCTCGCATCAACTGCCCAGAGGGCAGGACGTGCGACTGAAACGATCGCGGACAGAGTGCGATGCGAAGTCAAGCTGCGCCAGACACTGCGCGCGGCAGACGACGCACAGAGACGGCACGGCATATGTGAAACACAAAATCCAATGGGGCACTGCACAATGCAGGCAGCCAAGGCAGAAGCAGGCCAGAGGCCGGCGCTGGCTGTGTTGTGTGGCGTGCACGGTGCTGTGACCAGCAGAGGCGCCGCTGATATGCTCCGTCTCTCTCTCTCTCTCTCTCTCTCTCTCTGCCGTGGGAAACGTTTGGAGCTACCGTTCTTTTTTTCTGAATCACTGATTGTTCACTCCTTTGAAAGATTCAACTCTATGAATTAGTTCAAGAGTGCATCCCCCATCTCTAATCACTAGCAGTCGAGACGACAGGCATCTTAACCGCATGGCTGTAACGGATCGTGCAGCCACATCTCGATCCCTGAGTCAACAGTTGGGACGTTTGCAAGACAACAACCATCTGCACGAACAGTTCGACGACGTTTGCAGCAGCATGGACTATCAGCTCGGAGACCATGGCTGCGGTTACCCTTGAGGCTGCATCACAGACAGGAGCGCCTGCGATAGTGTACTCAACGACGAACCTGAGTGTACGAATGGCAAAACGTCATTTTTTCAGATGAATCCACGTTCTGTTTACAGCATAATGATGGTCGCATCCGTGTTTGGCGACATCGCGGTGAACGCACACTGGAAGCGTGTGTTAGTCATCGCCATACTGACGTATCACCCGGCGTGATGGTATGGGGTACCATTGGTTACATGTCTCAGTCACCTCCTGTTCGCATTGACAGCACTTTGAACAATGGATGTTACATTTCAGATGTGTTACGACCCGTGGCTCTACTCTTCATTCGATCCCCGCGAAATCCTACATTTCAGCAGGATAATGCACGACCGCATGTTGCAGGTCCTGTACGGGCCTTTCTGGATACAGAAATTGTTCGACACGCCATCCAAGCTCTGTTGGACTCAATGCCCAGGCGTGTCAAGGCCGTTATTACGGCCAGAGGTGGTTGTTCTGGGTACTGATTTCTCAGGATCTAAGCACCCAAATTGCGTGAAAATGTAATCACATGTCAGTCCTAGTATAATATATTTGTCCAATGGATACCCGTTTATCATCTGCATTTCTTCTTGGTGTAGCAATTTTAATGGCCAGTAGTGTATATGATATCTTGTGTACTTACTGAGGTTTAGGCCTAGTGCCTAACGCAAGACTCTCAACGCCGCAAAGGCCACAAAGATACTGAAAAACTATCTGCAATACAGATAGATGAAGAACATAAAATTCTAATTTAACGTGACGTTATTACAAATATTTCTTGCAGTTACTGCCCTGAAAAGAGTGCCGATTTTTGTAGCACGCCGATATTCATTTCTAAGACAATAATACCTTTTACGTAATAGAAGATAAGCAGATGATTTTACTTTTGCGTTATTAACGGATAAAAACAAAAGTCTAGTTGACTGTGACTCAGCACTGCACATCGCACGTGGAACCATAATACGACCTTGTCCCAAGATAAGGCATCGCAATTCAGAACTGACGTTCAGGTTATCTGCTGACACTTCTGAAGAAGTTTACTTGTTCATATCGCAGACAAGGATGGGAAAATCCATCTTACCTAAAGATACAATAAAAAACAGTTTTCTTACTCATCTTATGTTTAGATCGTTGTCACATTGCGCAATAATCTGAAATGTATGTGAGCTTTCGAATTGGAGACCTGTGAATAAACACAGGAGAATTTTTAAACACATGTTTCTACACAATTTCGGACTGATGGCACGAAACAAACACTTAATGTCAACTATATGTCGATTATAATACCACAAGAGAGAGGAAATGAGCAGCATTCAGCGAAGTTTAGTAGAGGTAATGGAAGTGGGCAATGTAAAAATAAAAAGGCGAAAAGTAGATGCTATAAAAGCTTAGCTGGCATTCAAGCTTTGAGGAGTAACAGGATAACCATGCGTCCTGCGCCTACTTTCGTCCTCCACGTAGAAATTAACTGGCCATACACGAGCGGAATTCCGCTTTGGGTCAGAACCGAGGGCCAGTTTCGAGGGTACCTGTGAGGGATACGGCAATCCAGTCTGAGGCCCTTCGTTTCCCACTAACGTGCAGGCCCAGCCCATCCAATGTAGTCTCTCCGCTCTGCCCGCGGGCTGGGTCCGTTCGTGTGTGCCACAGATCGGCTGATTTTCGTGATTTATCCGCCGATTCAGGACTGTGGTGCATTCCCGACAGGCCACAGGTCATAGGCGACGGGTTTCAGGAGTTGCAGCTGTGTCTCTCCGCAAGTGCGTTGCAATATCCGGCAATTATAGGCATATTATACATTGACGTCAGAATGCAGCTTTAGTGTATGATTAAATGATGATGACGTCCTCTTGGGTAAAATATTCCGGAGGTAAAATACTCCCCCATTCGGATCTCCGGGCGGGGACTACTCAAGAGGATGTCGTTATCAGGAGAAAGAAAACTGGCGTTCTACGGATCGGAGCGTGGAATGTCAGATCCCTTAATCGGGCAGGTAGGTCAGAAAATTTAAAAAGGGAAATGGATAGGTTGAAGTTAGATATAGCGGGAATTAGTGAAGTTCGGTGGCAGGAGGAACAAGACTTCTCGTCAGGTGACTACAGGGTTATAAACACAAAATCAAATAGGAGTCATGCAGGAGTAGGTTTAATAATGAATAGGAAAATAGGAATGCGGGTAAGCTACTACAAACAGCGTAGTGGTCGCATTATTGTGGCCAAAATAGATACGAAGCCCACACCTACTACAGTAGTACAAGTTTATATGCCAACTAGCTCTCCCGATGACGAAGAAATTGAAGAAATGTATGATGAAATAAAAGAAATTATTCAGATAGTGAAGGGTGATGAAAATTTAGTAGTCATGGGTGACTGGAATTCGGTAGTAGGAAAAGGGAGAGAAGGAAACGTAGTAGTTGAATATGGATTGGGGCTAAGAAATGAAAGAGGAAGCCGCCTGGTAGAATTTTGCACAGAGCACAACTTAATCATAGCTAACACTTGGTTTAAGAATCATGAAAGAAGGTTGTATACATGGAAGAACCCTGGAGATATTAAAAGGTATCAGATAGATTATATAATGGTAAGACAGAGATTTAGGAACCAGGTTTTACATTGTAAGCCATTTCCAGGGGCAGATGTGGACTCCGACCACAATCTATTGGTTATGACCTGTACATTAAAACTGAAAAAACTGCAAAAAGGTGGGAATTTAAGGAGATGGGACCTGGATAAACTGAAAGAACCAGAGGTCGTACAGAGTACAAGGAGAGCATAAGGGAACAATTCACAGGAATAGGGGAAAGAAATACAGTAGAAGAAGAATGGGTAGCTTTGAGGGATGAAGTAGTGAAGGCAGCAGAGGATAAAATACGTAAAAAGACGAGGACTGCTAGAAATCCTTGAGTAACAGAAGAAATATTGAACTTAATTGATGAAAGGAGAAAATATAAAAATGCAGTAAATGAAGTAGGCAAAAAGGAATACAAATGTCTCAAAAATGAGATCGACAGGAAGTGCAAAATGGCTAAGCAGGGATGGCTAGAGGACCAATGTAAGGATGTAGAGGCTTCTCTCACTAGGGGTAAGATAGATACTGCCTATAGGAAAATTAAAGAGACCTTTGGAGAAAAGAGAACCACTTGTATGAATATCAAGAGCTCAGATGGAAACCCAGTTCTAAGCAAAGATGGGAAAGCAGAAAGGTGGAAGGAGTATATAGACGGTCTATACAAGGGTGATGTAGATGAAGACAATATTATGGAAATGAAAGAGGATGTAGATGAAGATGAAATGGGAGATATGATACTGCGTGAACAGTTTGACAGAGCACTGAAAGACCTGAGTCGAAACAAGGTTCCGGGAGTAGACAACATTCCATTAGAACTACTGACGGCCTTGGGAGAGCCAGTCCTGACAAAGCTCTACCATCTGGCGAGCAAGATGTATGAGACTGGCGAAATACCCTCAGACTTCAAGAAGAATATAATAATTCCAATCCCAAAGAAAGCAGCTGTTGACAGATGTGAAAATTTCCGAACTATCAGTTTAATAAGTCACGGCTGCAAAATACTAACGCGAATTCTTTACAGACGAATGGAAAAACTAGTAGAAGCCGACCTAGGGGAAGATCAGTTTGGATTCCGTAGAAATATTGGAACACGTGGGGCAATACTGACCCTACGACTTATTTAGAAGCTAGATTAAGGACAGGCAAACCTACGTTTCTAGCATTTGTAGACTGTAGAGAAAGCTTTTGACAATGTTGATTGGAATACTCTCTTTCAAATTCTGAAGGTGGCAGGGGTAAAATACAGGGAGCGAAAGGCTATTTACAATTTGTACAGAAACCAGATGGCAGTTATAAGAGTCGAGGGGTATGAAAGGGAAGCGGTGGTTGGGAAGTGAGTGAGACAGGGTTGTAGCCTCTCCCCGATGTTATTCAATCTGTATATTGAGCAAGCAGTGAAGGAAACAAAAGAAAAATTCCGAGTAGGTATTAAAATCCATGGAGAAGAAATAAAAACTTTGAGGTTCGCCGATGTCATTGGAATTCTGTCAGAGACAGCAAAGGACTTGGAAGAGCAGTTGAACGGAATGGATAGTGTCTTGAAAGGAGGATATAAGATGAACATCAACAAAAGCAAAACGAGGGTAATGGAATGTAGTCGAATTAAGTCGGGTGATGCTGAGGGAAATAGATTAGGAAATGAGACACTTAAAGTAGTAAAGCAGTTTTGCTTTTTGGGGAGCAAAATAACTGATGATGGTCGAAGTAGAGAGGATGTAAAATGTAGACTGGCAATGGCAAGGATAGCGTTTCTGAAGAAGAGAAATTTGTTAACATCGAGTATAGATTTAAGTGTCAGGAAGTCGTTTCTGAAAGTATTTGTATGGAGTGTAGCCACGTATGGAAGTGAAACGTGGACGATAAATAGTTTGGACATAAAGAGAATAGAAGCTTTTGAAACGTGGTGCTGCAGAAGAAAGCTGAAGATTAGATGGGTAGATCACATAACTAATGAGGAGGTATTGAATAGGATGGGGGAGAAGAGGAGTTTGTGGCACAACTTGACTAGAAAAAAGGATCGGTTGGTAGGACATGTTCTGAGCCATCAAGGGATCACCAATTTAGTATTGGAGGGCAGCGTGGAGGGTAAAAATCGTAGAGGGAGACCAAGAGATGACTACAGTAAGCACATTCAGAAGGATGTACGTTGCAGTAGTTACTGGGAGATGAAGAAGCTTGCACAGGATAGAGTAGCATGGAGAGCTGCATCAAACCAGTCTCAGGACTGAAGACCACAACAACAACATACACAGTCGTAAAAAAATTGCAGCACAAAAATATAACTAATGCAGAGTAATTAAATTCCGGGAATACATTTGTCTAGGTAACACGTGTAAGTGATTAACACAGCAAGAGCAGAGGTTAATGTAAGCACGAGGTAAGCCATTACAAATGCTAATTTTGGTACATTAATGAGCGGTGCAATTACCAGAATGCTGACTGCAAGCATGCAAACGTGCACTCATTGTATCGTAAAGATGCTGTATGTCAGTTCGTAGGATGGTGTTGCGTGCCTGTTACACTTGGTCGATCAATGAAGGGACAGTTAATGCTGGTTGTGGATGATGCTGGAGTTGGCGTCCGATGAGGTCCTGTATGTCCTCGACTGGAGATAGATCTAGTGATCGAGCAGACCGAGGGTCATGTCGACACCCTCCAGAGCACACTGGGTTACAACAGCGGCATGTGGGCGAGCGTTATCCTGCTGGAAAACGTCCCATCGATTGCTTTTCATTAATGGCAGCACAACAGGCCGAATCTCCAGATTAACGTGTTGATTTGGAGTCAGCGTGCGTGGATTAACCACGTTGCTCCTGCTGTCATATGAAATCACACTCCAGACCATAACTCCAGGTGTAAGTCCAGTGCAGTACGCAGGCAGGTTGGTGGCGGGCCCTCAACTGGCCTCTTCCTAACCAACAGACAGCCATCACGGCACCGACGCAGATCCCGATTTCATGAGAAAATACAACGGACCGCCACGCTGCCCTCCTATGAGCTCGTGCTTGACACCACTGAATCCAGAAATCGCGGAGGTTTGGTGTCAGTGAAATGCACGCTACAGGGCGTCTGGATCGTAGTTGTCCTTGAAGTAACAGGTTTGTAACAATTCGTTGTGGGTCACATGACCGTCTTCTTGCGACCGTACATTCGCGTGGCCACCGTTGCAAGCAGTCAAGTACAGTGGCTACAATATTGCCAAGTCTTTCGGCAGTGTTGCAGATGGAACATCCAGCTTCTCTTAGCCCTATTACATGACCTCCTTCAAAGTGAGTCAGGTGTTGATAATGGCGTCTTTGCTGCCTTGAAGGCATTCTTGACTAACATGAGCTCACCACATACACTCTCATAGGTAACTAACGTTCACGATCGTTACAGCTTGTATTTAAAACGAACCTGGTTTGCAGTCCCATTAAGGCTCTAGTTCATATGGCTCTGACCACTACGCAACTTAACTTCTGAGGTCATCAGCCGCCTAGAACTTACAACTAATTAAACCTAACTAACCTAAGGACATCACACACATCCATGCCCGAGGCAGGATTCGAACCTGCGACCGTAGCGGCCGCTCGGCTCCAGATTGGAGCGCCTAGAACCGCACGGCCACTCCGGCCGGCTGAAGGCTCTAGTGGCGCAATTCTTATGCAACTGGCGCCTAATTTGAATAGACATCATATTTGGATGTGGAAACACGGCTACCAACTATAATTTATGTCGCACGACTGCTTATTGGCGTTGCGATTTTTTTTTCCTGTCAGTGTATTTTGAGACACAAGTGCTTCCTATAAAACAAGGAACCTACAAAAGAAACACGGGGCTCGGAAGGAATAAGAGCACAATTGACTGGAAAATCAAATATTAAAAGAAAACACTGGCAGTTGGAGGAAGGAACTGGAAAATAGAGTTAAATGGAAACGAAAAACAATAAATAAAACCCAAACGATAATGGAAGAGCTCTCCTGTCCCTCTACAGCAGGCAGCACACTATTGATGATACTAGAGATAATGGCCAATCATTATGCAGTAATGTGTAGACTATATATTTTACGTAGTTGATATTTATGTTTCACAAAACCTGTCCGAAACAGAGTCTGTAAAGAAAAACGTATAAAGGTTTGTAGGAAAAGTTCATACATGTGATGTCTCTGGTACTTATTGAAGTGTAGACCTAGTGCCCCAGGAAACACTCTCAACGGCAAAAACTTTTTCCAATATAGTCAGGTGGACATAAAATTCGAATTTAACATGCCGTTACTAGAAATATTTCTTGCAATTGCTGCTCTGAAAAGAATGCCGATTTTTGTAGCACGTTGATATTCATTTCTTAGAAAATAATATCTTTTCGCAATAGAAGATAAGGAGATGATTTTACATCTGCTTTATTAACGTATAAAAACAAAGGGCTAGCTGACCGTGACTCAGCACTGCATATCTCACGCCAAAACCTAATACGACCTTCTCTCAAGATAAATCATCGTAATTCAGAACTTACATTTGGGTTATCTGATAATACTTCAGAAAACGTTTACTTGTTCATATCGTAGACAGGGGGGGGAAAATCCATCTTATCTAAAGATACATATTAAAAATAAAATGTTTTTCTTGCTTACCTAATGTTTAGATCGTTGTCACATTGTGCAATAAACTGAAATTTGTGGGAGCTTTCGAACTGAAACCAGTGAACAACCACATGTGGATTTTTAAACTCACGTTTCCAATCAATTTCGGACTGATGGCCGGAAAAAAAACAATTAGTGTCATGTACATGTCGACTGGTTTGATGCAGCTCTCCATGCTACTCTATCCTGTGCAAGCTTCTTCATCTCCCAGTACTTACTGCAGCCTACATCCTTCTGAATCTGCTTACTGTATTCATCTCTTGGTCTCCCTCTACGATTTTTACTCTCCACGCTGCCCTCCAATACTAAATTGGTGATCCCTCGATGTCTCAGAACATGTCCTACCAACCGAACCCTTCCTCTAGTCAAGTTGTGCCGCAAGCTCCTCTTCTCCCCAATTCTATTCAATACCTTCTCACCGAGCGAGGTGGCGCAGTGGTTCGACACAGGACTCGCATTCGGGAGGACGACGGTTCAATCCCGCGTCCGGCCATCCTGATTTAGGTTTTCCGTGATTTCCCTAAATCACTCCAGGCAAATGCCGGGATGGTTCCTCTGAAAGGGCACGGCCGACTTCCTTCCCCATCCTTCCCTAAACCGATGAGACCGATGACCACGCTGTCTGGTCTCCTTCCCCAAAACCAACCAACCAACCAACCAATACCTTCTCATTAGTTATGTGATCTACCCATCTAATCTTCAGCATTCTTCTGTAGCACCACATTTCGAAAGCTACTATTCTCTTCTTGTCTAAACTATTTATCGTCGATGTTTCACTTCCATACATGGCTACACTCCATACAAATACTTTCAGAAACGACTTCCTGACATTTAAATCTATACTCGATGATAACAAATTTCTCTTCTTCAGAAACGCTTTCCTTGCCATTGCCAGTCTATATTTTACATCCTCTCTACTTCGACCATTATTAGTTATTTTGTTCCCCAAATAGCAAAACTCATTTACTACTTTAAGTGTATATACAGATTGAATAACATCGGGGAGAGGCTACAGCCCTGTCTCATACCCTTCTCAACCACTGCTTCCCTTCCATACCCCTCGACTCTTATAACTGCCATCTGCTTTCTGTACAAATTGTAAATAGCTTTTCGCTCCCTGTATTTTACTCCTGCCACTTTCAGAATTTGAAAGAGAGTATTCCAATCAACATTGTCAAAAGCTTTCTCTAAGTCTACAAATGCTAGAAACATAGGTTGCCTTTCCTTAATCTTTCTTCTAAGATAAGTCGTAGGGTCAGTATTGCCTCACGTGTTTCAACATTTCTACGGAAGTTTAGTAGAAGTAATCAAAGTCAGCTATGTATTCTGAAATAAAAAGACGAAAGTAGATGCTATAAGTATTGCTGACGTTCATGCTATTAGGCGTAAAAGGATAGCGCCTACATTCACCCTCCACCCAGAGAGCTGGCCACACACGAGCAGATTTCCGCGATGAGCCAGTACCTCGGGCCAGTGCCTTGGGTACGTGTGAGGGATTCGCCGTCTAATTCGAGGCGCCTCGTTTCCCACTAACGTTCAGGCCCCGCTAGTCCGATGTAGTCTATCCGCTCTATCCACAGGCTTCGTCCATTCGTGTGTGCCGTAAATCGGCGGATTTTAGCGATTTATCCGTGGATCCAGGGCGGCAGTGTACTCTCGACAAACAAGGAGCCACGGGCGATGGTTTTCAGGGTTGTGACTGCGTCTCGCCGCAAGTACGTTGTACAGTTCGGTGTTTTATATACACTACTAGCAAAATTAAAATTGCTACACCACGAATATGACGTGCTACAGACGCGAAATGTAACCGACAGGAAGAAGATGCTGTGATACGTAAATGATTAGCTTTTTAGAGCATTCACACAAGGTTGGCGCCGATGGCGACGTCTACAACGTGCTGACCTGAGGAAAGTATCCAACCGATTTTCATACACACATAGCAGTTGACCGGCGTTGCCTGGTGAAGCGTTGTTGTGATGCCTCGTGTAACGAGGAGAAATGCGTACCATCACGTTTCCGACTTTGATACAGGTCGAATTTTAGCCTATCGCGATTGCGGTTTATCGTACCGCGACATTGCTGCTCGCGTTGGTCGAGATCCAATGACTGTTAGCAGAATATGGAATTGGTGGGTTCAGGAGGGTGATACGGAACGCCGTGCTGGATCCCAACGGCCTCGTATCACTAGCAGTCGAGATGACAGGCATCTTATCCGCATGGCTGTAACGGATCGTGCAGCCACGTCTCTATGCCTGAGTCCACAGATGGGACGTATGCAAGACAACAACCATCTGGACGAACAGTTCGACGACGTTTGCAGCAGCATGGACTATCAGCTCGGAGACCATGGCTGCGATTACCCCTGACGCTGCATCACAGACAGGAGCACCTGCGATGGTGTACTCAACGACGAACCTGGGTGCACGAATGGCAAAACGTCATTTTTTCAGATGAATCCAGGTTCTGTTTACAGCATCATGATTGTCGTATCCGTGTTTGGCGACATCGCGGTGAACGCACTTTGGAAACGTGTATTCCTCATCGCCATACTGGCGTATCACCTGGTGTGATGGCATGGGGTGCTATTGGTTACACGTCTCGGTCACCTCTTGTTCGCATTGACGGCACTTTGAACAGTGAACGTTATATTTCAGATGTGTTACGACCCGTGGCTCTACCCTTCATTCGATCCCTGCGAAACCCTACATTTCAACAGGATAATGCACGACCGCATGTTGCAGGTCCTGTACGGGCCTTTCTGGATACAGAAAATGTTCGACTGCTGCCCTGGCCAGCACATTCTCCAGATCTCTCACAAACTGAAAACGTCTGGTCGATGGTGGCCGAGCAACTGGTATCGTGTTGAAGCTGCATGGGCAGCTGTACCTGTACACGCCATGCAAGTTCTATTTCACTCAATGCCCAGGCGTATTACGGCCGTTATTACGGCCAGAGGTGGTTATTCTGGGTACTGATTTCTCAGGATCTATGCACCCAAATTGCTTGAAAATGTAATCACATGTCAGTTCTAGTATAATATATTTGTCCAATGGATACCCGTTTATCATGTGCATTTCTTCTTGGTGTAGCAATTTTAATGGTCAGTAGTGTACATTTTATTTATTGTAGTACATTTTCGCTCTTTGAAAGTAGCTTATATCTTTGAGAGAAAGTATCGACGGTCCTAGGAAGAAAATTGTGTCAATCGCTGGCAGCTTGTACACTTTGTACGTACCAAACTTTTCTTTTAACTTATCGATTAATATTTTAAGCACTAATCTTCAATCCCCTTCAAAGCACGCTCCACTTGAACCAATACACTCGTGTAACCTTTAATTGCATTTTACAGAACATAGTTTAAATTCATGTTTTGTGATGGTTTGACAGCGCCTCCGTCGTTTGTTTTCTTCACCTCATCAACACCTGCACAAAGCTTTCCTCTCATGTCTCTTTTCACTTTAGGAAACAAAATAAAGTCGCATGGAGCAAGGTCGGCTGAGTCGGGCGTAGGGGGGGAGGGGGGTGCAGAACAAGAGTCATACCGTTTTTGGTCAAGAATTCAAGAATTGTCGCACACTCAGGGCTGTCTGAGGAGGGGCATTGTCATGATGGAAAACGAGTCACTCGAGTACCAGAAAGCAGACGGCTTTTCAAAACTTCGAACTAGAAATCCTGATTAACTGTCTGACCTTGCGGAAGAAACTCTGAATGGACAACTCCTCTGACATGGTAAAAACAAATCAGCATTATTTTAATGTTTCATTTCATCTGATGAGCTTTGTTAGGGAGAGGCGAAATTGAAATCTTACACTGGCTTGATTGTTGGTTTGATTCAGGATCGTAAGCATAGCACCAAGATTCGTCACCCATGATAATTTTTGAAGAAAAGGTTTGGATCATTTCGGGGCTTTCTTTCAAAGCACAGTATGCTTCCAGCGGACCTTGTTTTTGTTCAGCAGTCATCAGTCGTGACATGAATTTGGCAGCCACCCTTTTCATCCCCAAATTTTCTAGCTTAGCACGCTGGACTGAACTCCAGGTCACTGCCGACAGCTCCACAATATCTACAGTGGTCTGTAGTCGATATTCGTTGATGATTGTACGATTATTTTCAATATTTTCATATGCTCGGACTGTGGAAGGACGACAGGAACGAGGTTTACTATCAACTGACATTTCATCACTTTTGAACCATTCAAACACTTGAGTTTTCTCCATGCACCGTCCCTGCGCGCAGTTTTTCACATGTCAAGAGTTCCTGTTCCTGTTCCCGAGTAAAAACCAGAGTTTCACCACCGCACGCTGTTCGCGAAAAGCAGCCATTGCAAAAGCATCAATCTGAAAACTTTGCCAAAACTAGTCCTGACCTCTTCAACGAGGGCACTCGGCTTACAGACTCTGAAATATTCGCTCTATGCACTCCTGGCGGTAAAACGCGTCCTACAAAAACTCCGGCCACCAAAAAATTAGTTCGACTTCTTTTGACAAACCCATCTATATTTCTCGAAAGAAAAAGCGCACAAAATAGGTCAAAAACGGAATGGCGAAAGGCAACATTCCAGATACATAGATCTGATCGAGAGTCGCTGGCACTCCTCTGAGAACCTTTGAAACGTCCCATTAGAAAATTACGTATTACTGTGCTGATAAACTTGTACGTTATTTGATTTTCAAACCGCTGAGCAAAACTGAACGTACTTAGACAATTTTCTCTTTACTTATTCTGATCAACACTAAATTCACACACAATATTTTTAGCTCAACGCAATCTGACTTTCAATAATCCCTACAAAGGAATGGCCGTGACTAACAATAACCTATACCTTTCATGAATCACTTACCTCACAAAAATCTTCGTTACTCGAACTACTGAAATACAGTGAGCGCCAATACTGCCAGCTAAATAAAAAATTCTAACTACTGAAGGCACTAACTACTGATAGGCATAGTTAGCAAATGAAAGATTTTGATGGAGAACAAACAATGTATTTACCTTAATAGAGTTCAAAAGTCATAATATATATATCAGTTCATGACATCCAGTCTTACAAATTTCGTTTTTCTGACGGACACACGTCTAGATCGTCTGCTCTCAAAACTCTGCCATCTCTCTTCTCACATCCACCACTGCTGGCGGCTCACCTCCAACTGCGCAACGCTACGCGCTGTTCACATCCACCTGCCCAACACTACAATAGCAAATATTCCAACAATGCAAACCAGCCACAGACTGCACACATCACAGTCAGTGATTTTCATAAAGAGCGCTATGTGGCGATACCAACATAAAAACCTAACATAAAAACCTAAACAGTCTACTTACACGATGAACATATCAGTGTGCTAGGAGGAAAGCGTTTTGGAGCCTTTGTGAAGAACAACAGTTTGTAATACCCGTAAAATAATGGACATAACTCAGATATGGGTAATTACCTGCAATAACGTTCATAGTAAAAGCAACATTTTATTGACACTCATACCTATTTTTCATTGCAAGTCGTTAAAATTATACGCAGTGTTTTATTTATAGACAAAATATCTTAACTACTGTGACCATTAACGAAATTATAGGCACTTCATTATGAACCTGACATAAAAAGCTATAAATAACGCAAAAACAAAAAATTTTAACTAATAGTTTCTTTAAAATCGTGTGAAGAAGATTGCAGGGTAGCCTATATGAACGTGTGATTCTGTCGGAGTGGTCCATTAGCCACCAGCTAGCTGAAAACTCAGGGACTGTCTGAACGAGCCCATCCCAGATACCCACACTTGTTTGCACAGGTAAGAGGTCAGATCGCTGGTTCCAAGAACTGTGGGTAACGATCTGAAGATTGTGTGTACACTGATGCACAGGCGAAGACTGCAGATGTTCAAGAATCCGTCAGAAACATCCGTGGCCCGCCGCTAAAATCCGCTCGTGAGTGATCAGTTAAAAGCTGCGTATTCCTCGCTGCGGGAATTTCCTGCAGCGTGCTGCATAAAACGCGTGCGAGACCCCGCTGCTCACTCGCACAATGCAAACATACGAGACCGTTTTCCTAGGGTGCGGACAATGCAGTGCTTTGGGAGGAGTCTGTCACGCACGTCGCAGCGACTTACAGTGAGTCCAAGAAGTATTCGTCTAGCTGCATATCTTTTAGAAAACAATGCCTGTGTAACACGAAAAGAAATGCATACAAAATCTAAAGAGGTAGTCATGTAAGAAGTACCTCGGGAAGTCGTTTTTGTTGCAAAGCAATGAAAGAAACACATTCAAATTGGCAGCAAGGTTAACAAAATAGAAAATGTAATACAAGAGCTGGTTCATAACGTATCCGTCCACCAGCTGAACATGCTGAAATTCTGCGCGCAGTGGTGAAACTGTAACGCTGACCCAAAGCACACACTACTGAACCGTGCGCGGTCCCACTCCATCGGCTGTTGTGGTTCTGAACGGCACCGATACACTACCATTAGCTCTATGGGTCGTAAGGGTAGTGAGACGACGATGATCGAAAGAAAACTTATCCTCCGCTTACATAATGAGTGAAAATCTTCTTACGAGCTAAAGTAGTCGATAGACCTAGATCGACGGTTCAGTCGATGATAGATCGATTTTCCGCAACAAAATCATTAAGAAACCAACCACGTACCGCCCCCCCCCCCCCCCCCCCACACACACACACTTCGACTAATGCAGTCGTGAGATTTATCATGAGGAAAATGAAGAAGAAACCTAAAACCAGCACTCCTAAGTTGGCTGGGTAGTTAGAGTTTAGGGGAAAGAAGGTATGTGCCAACACAATTAGAATTACCTTCAAAACGAATGGGTCTCATAGCCGGGTAGCGCGCAAGAAATTTTGTGTCAGTGAACAGAATCGAAAGAAACGTCTTCATTTTGCGATGGAACATAGATTCAAAAAGGAGGAGTTCTGGAATAGGCTCTGAGCACTATGCGACTTATATTCTGAGGTCATCAGTCGCCTAGAACTTAGAACTAATTAAACCGAACTAACCTAAGGACATCACACACATCCATGCCCGAGGCAGGATTCGAACCTGCGACCGTAGCGGTCGCTCGGCTCCAGACTGTAGCGCCTAGAACCGAACAGCCACTTCGGCTGGCAGTTCTGGAATAGAGAAATATTTTCTGATGAGAGTAAATATAATGTCTTCTGAGCGGATGGCATGCGAATGGTGTGGCGCAAGAAGAATGCGGAGATGTTGCTACGCCATCTTGTGCCAGTGGTTAAACACAGTGGTGGCTCCCTGATGGTGTGGCGCTGTATGAGTGCTGCAGGTGTTGGAAAATTATATTTCATAGAATAGAATTTCATAGAATAGAATAGTGTTATGGGACCATTCCTTTTCACAATATATACACTCCTGGAAATTGAAATAAGAACACCGTGAATTCATTGTCCCAGGAAGGGGAAACTTTATTGACACATTCCTGGGGCCAAATACATCACATGATCACACTGACAGAACCACAGGCACATAGACACAGGCAACAGAGCATGCACAATGTCGGCGCTAGTACAGCGTATATCCACCTTTCGCAGCAATGCAGGCTGCTGTTCTCCCATGGAGACGATCGTAGAGATGCTGGATGTAGTCCTGTGGAACGGCTTGCCATGCCATTTCCACCTGGCGCCTCAGTTGGACCAGCGTTCGTGCTGGACGTGCAGACCGTGTGAGACGACGCTTCATCCAGTCCCAAACATGCTCAATGGGGGACAGATCCGGAGATCTTGCTGGCCAGGGTAGTTGACTTACACCTTCTAGAGCACGTTGGGTGGCACGGGATACATGCGGACGTGCATTGTCCTGTTGGAACACCAAGTTCCCTTGTCGGTCTAGGAATGGTAGAACGATGGGTTCGATGACGGTTTGGATGTACCGTGCACTATTCAGTGTCCCCTCGACGATCACCAGTGGTGTACGGCCAGTGTAGGAGATCGCTCCCCACACCATGATGCCGGGTGTTGGCCCTGTGTGCCTCGGTCGTATGCAGTCCTGATTGTGGCGCTCACCTGCACGGCGCCAAACACGCATACGACCATCATTGGCACCAAGGCAGAAGCGACTCTCATCGCTGAAGACGACACGTCTCCATTCGTCCCTCCATTCACGCCTGTCGCGACACCACTGGAGGCGGGCTGCACGATGTTGGGGCGTGAGCGGAAGACGGCCTAACGGTGTGCGGGACCGTAGCCCAGCTTCATGGAGACGATTGCGAATGGTCCTCGCCGATACCCCAGGAGCAACAGTGTCCCTAATTTGCTGGGAAGTGGCGGTGCGGTCCCCTACGGCACTGCGTAGGATCCTACGGTCTTGGCGTGCATCCGTGCGTCGCTGCGGTCCGGTCCCAGGTCGACAGGCACGTGCACCTTCCGCCGACCACTGGCGACAACATCGATGTACTGTGGAGACCTCACGCCCCACGTGTTGAGCAATTCGGCGGTACGTCCACCCGGCCTCCCGCATGCCCACTATACGCCCTCGCTCAAAGTCAGTCAACTGCACATACGGTTCACGTCCACGCTGTCGCGGCATGCTACCAGTGTTAAAGACTGCGATGGAGCTCCGTATGCCACGGCAAACTGGCTGACACTGACGGCGGCGGTGCACAAATGCTGCGCAGCTAGCGCCATTCGACGGCCAACACCGCGGTTCCTGGTGTGTCCGCTGTGCCGTGCGTGTGATCATTGCTTGTACAGCCCTCTCGCAGTGTCCGGAGCAAGTATGGTGGGTCTGACACACCGGTGTCAATGTGTTCTTTTTTCCATTTCCAGGAGTGTATAAATGACCTAGTACATAGTGTCGGAAGTCCCATGCGGCTTTTCGCGGATGATGCTGTAATATACAGAGAAGTTGCAGCATTAGAAAATTGTAGCGAAATGCAGGAAGATCTGCAGCGGATAGGCACTTGGTGCAGGGAGTGGCAACTGACCCTTAACATAGACAAATGTAATGTATTGCGAATACATAGAAAGAAGGATCCTTTATTGTATGATTATAAGATAGCGGAACAAACACTGGTAGCAGCTACTTCTGTAAAATATCTGGGAGTATGCGTGCGGAACGATTTGAAGTGGAATGATCATATAAAATTAATTGTTGGTAAGGCGGGTACCAGGTTGAGATTCATTGGGAGAGTCCTTAGAAAATGTAGTCCATCAACAAAGGAGGTGGCTTACAAAACACTCGTTCGACCTATACTTGAGTATTGCTCATCAGTGTAGGATCCGTACCAGATCGGGTTGGCGGAGGAGATAGAGAAGATCCAAAGAAGAACGGCGCGTTTCGTCACAGGGTTATTTGGTAACCGTGATAGCGTTACGGAGATGTTTAACAAACAAGTGGCAGACTCTGCAAGAGAGGCGCTCTGCATCGCGGTGTAGCTTGCTCGCCAGGTTTCGAGAGGGTGCGTTTCTGGATGAGGTATCGAATATATTGCTTCCCCCTACTTATACCTCCCGAGGAGATCACGAATGTAAAATTAGAGAGATTAGAGGGCGCACGGAGGCTTTCAGACAGTCGTTCTTCCCGCGAACCATACGCGACTGGAACAGGAAAGGTAGGTAATGACAGTGGCACGTAAAGTGCCCTCCGCCACACCCCGTTGGGTGGCTTGCGGAGTATAAATGTAGATGTCGATCACCATATGTATATCAACATTTTAAAGAACGATCTGAATCTTGGCGTGAAAAATTAGGTCTGCAAGGAAATTACATTTTTCAACATGATAACGACCCAAAGCATATGGCTCTAAATACAAGGCTGTGGCTCCTGTGCAATACCCCAAAACAACTTAACACCCCTCCTCAGAGCCCAGACATTAATCCTATTGAACACCTTTGGAAAGTACTGGAAGATAGCATCAGGAAAGACACATTTCTAACAAGAGAGACCTAAAAGAAGCACTTCAAGACGAATGGGACAGAATTCCAGCCTCTCTGACAGCAAACTTGGTCTTGTCGATGCCCAGATGACTACAAGCAGTAATAGCTGCAAAGGGAAACCCCACTAAATGTTAAGTTTTGTAATTGAAATCATATTTTCAGATAGTAAATTTAAAAAAAATGTGATGGACGAATACTGTTTGAAGTAGCCCTTGAATAAATTCTCCATTTAGTCAAACTTGTTATCGCTGTAGATATATTTATTTCCTTGTCCATCAATAAAAATGACTTACCAAGGTTCGTTGCATATGACTGGATGTTCACATTCTATGTTCCCTTCCTTTCACGTGACATATACTTAGTTTAAAAAAAAAACAACTAGGCAATTACTTTTTGGATTCACTGTACTTGGCTGGAGGAGCGGGAGTAGTCAACTGGGAAGCAGCGCCGGCCGGAGTGGTCGAGCGGTTCTAGGCGCTACAGTCTGGAACTGCGTGACCGCTACGGTCGCAGGCTCGAATCCTGCCTCGGGCATGGATGTGTGTGATGTCCTTAGGTTAGTTAGGTTTAAGTAGTTCTAAGTTCTAGGGGACTGATGACCTCAGCATATAAGTCCCACAGTGCTCAGAGCCATTTGAACATTTGTTTTTTTTTGTTTTTGGAAGCAGCGGGAAGATAACTCCACTGTTTTCTTCGCGCGCATAGGCAACAACAGAAAATTTTTAACCGAGAAACAATCACCAGAAATGTCGGCTGACTGCTTCTCTGCCTCAAAGGATGGGCAACTTACCGAATTCGTTTCCGAAATGCAAATTTTGTGGAATACGGCCGACGCCGATTGGAAAAATCAAATGAAAAAAGACTTAATTTGGTCAGAAATCGGAAGAAAAATGAATAAAACTATTCTCGAGCGGCACAGGGTTGGAGGGATCAGATAGGGGTACCGAAAGTACCCTCCGCCACTCACCATTAGGTGGCTTGTGGGTTATGATGTAGATGTAGATGTCTTATTATGTCCAATGTAATACAGAAATTACTTCTCAGTTCGTCTTCAATTAACGAAAGAAAATAATGAAAGTGGTCGAGTGTGAATCTGAAAATTGCCATTACTTCTCCGCATTGTCGAGCAAATGTTTTGTAACTAAAATTTTATATGCTCCTTCTTCTGCACGATGCAAGAACTTTCATCCCACTGTATTGCGCTTTCTGAGTACTATTTCTAATGACCTACAGTCCTCCTCCTCTTCCCTAACTTCCATGTATTTCGGAGTGCCAAAATTAACAGTTTTTAGCTTGAGCACTGGCGCTGCATGTTTGGACTTCACTGTCTTCGCTGCTACTGTCGCATTGTACTGCCCCGGGCCCAGTAGGAAGCTCCTCGCAGTGCGCAGGAAATAGCGTCTCGCCAATGGGCACTCGCCTGGGAAAAACTATAGCACCTACCGACTTCCAACAAACTGTAAGAATTATTTCAAACGTTTTCGAAACTTTTTCTCTCTTTCACCCCCACAAAAAATGTAACAGGAAAAAGTTTGTCGCTTACTTCATTTTGGACGTTGGTTTGGTAAAAGTTCCGCATCAGACATCTACATCTACGTGATTACGCTGCTATTCACAATAAAGTGCCTGGCAGAGGGTCCAGTGGACCACCTTCAAGCTGTCTCTATCGTTCCACTCTCGAATGGCACGCGGTGAAAACGAGCACTTAAACTTTTCTGTGCGAGCCCTGATTCCTCTTATTTTATTGTGAAGATCATTTCTCCCTATGTAGGTGGGTGCCAACAGAATGTTTTCGCAATCGGACGAGAAAACTGGTGACTGAAATTTCATGAGAAGATCCCATCGCAGCGAAAAACGCCTTTGTTTTAATGATTGCCACTCAAATTCACGTATCATGTCTGTGACACTATCTCCACTATTTCACGATAATACAAAACTAGCTGCCCTTCTTTGTACTTTTTCGATGTCATCCGTCAGTCCCACCAGATGCGGATCCCACACCGCACAGCAATACACCAGAATAGGGCGGACAAGCGTGGTGTAAGCAGTCTCTTTACTAGGCCTGTTGCACGTTCTAAGCGTTCTGCCAATGAATCGCAGTCTTTGGTTTGCTCTACCCGCAACATTGTCTATGCGATCGTTCCAGTTTAGGTTATTTGTAATTGTAATCCCTAAGTATTTAGTTGAATTTACAGCCTTAAGATTTGTGTGACTTACCGCGTAATCGAAATTTAGCGAATTTCTTTTAGTACTCATGCGAATAACTTCACACTTTTCTTTTTTCAGGGTCAATTGCCACTTTTCGTACCATACAGATATCTTACCTAAATCATTTTGCAAGTCGTTTTGATCATTCAGCGGATTACTCCTACTTCCCTTTTTGGGTGTTGGTGTGACTTGAGCAATTTTCCAGTCTTTACGTACGGATCTTTCTGTGAGCGAGTGGTTGTATTGAAACGTCCCCTTTGAACAATTATGCACGACTGTACTTAACCTGACACACAATATTTTGTTAGCGCAACGCAATCTGACTTTTAAAATTCGCTACAAAAGAATGGCCCTGACTAACATTAAACTATACCTTTCACAAATCACTTACCTCACAAAAATCTTCGCTGCTCAAGCTACTGCAATACAGCAAGCGCCACTACTGCCAGCTAAATAAAAGATTCAAACTATGGAAGGCACTAACTACTGATAGGGATAGTTAGCAAATCAAAGATATTAATAGAGAACGAACAATGTATTAACCTTGATATCATCATATATAAATATAGCAGTTCATGACAAATTATAAACCTCCGCCATCTCTCTCCCCACATCCACCACTGCTGGCGGCTCACCTCCAACTGCGCAACGCTACGCGCTGTTCACAGCCAGCTGCCTAACACTACAATGGCGAGTATTACAACAATGCAAAGCAGACACAGACTGCCCACAGCACAGCCAGTGATTTTCATACAGAGGTGGCGTTACCAATAAAAAAACCTAAACAGCCTACTTACATAGAGAAAACATAAACAGCCTACTTACATAGAGAAAACATAAACAGCCTACTTACATAGCCCCCATGCACCCCACAAAAAATTTTACAAAATATTTTTGGGCAGTGGCCAATAATGATTTGATAAAATTTTTCATAATTACAATAACAAACATATCAAATGCACACACTTATTGATACAATGTTGGTCAAAAGCTAAAATTTTCTCACAGTCCATAAAGACAGTCCTGATCATTCATCACAGTGAAACTGCCGTTTCTTTTCTCAAAGTCTGAGCAGTAAAAGACAATGCACACGGAAGTAGTGGATTTCCATGCCGTTTTGAAGAAGTAGTGTCCTTCCATCGGAAAGACAGTGCTGACTCTTGACATGCTGACAGGTAATGGGCCACAACAGAGCAAACCGACAGCGCAGTCAGTCGAAGTTTTGAAGAGTATTGGTGGGTAGGTCATCACAGAGCAGATCCACTGTAGTCCTGGTAGAGATTACGGTATTGGTGGGCCACCAGAGGTGCAGACCCACTGCAGTCCTTGTAGAAATAATGGTATTGGTGAGTCAGCAAAGGTGTAGACCCACTGTAGTCCTTGTAGAAATGGCCAGCAGCCATCTGTTGCGACTGTGCAGGTGCACAATCACCATCGAAGAGTCTTGCAGAGAATATAGCAAGTCCATAAACCACCACTTGTGCACTCACAAAGTGTTTGGAATTGTCCTTAGAACCAGCAATGCTGTTATCCAGTCCCTTGCTGAATTATTAACACACGTGCAAACACTAACAGTCCCTACTTCTCACAAATTGTCCATATACTATGACCAACAGAAACGTGTGCAGTGAAATGTAACTTAATTTGAAGAACTGGTGTCTGTACAATTATAAATTTACAACATGAAAATACAATTACAAAGGTACAAAATACATCATTAAAGAACATAACAATACAGATAACATTTGTAGTAACACAGGCTTTACAAAAGAATAGAAATAAACATATACATCAGTGGAATTATGACATGAGTACATACATAAAGGATCACAATAACTTTTGAAACATCAACTTCACACCTAAGCATTAAAACAAAACAGAATTAATCATGTCTAAGCAGTTTACAAAGTAAATAACATATTATTAATGCCAATTATATTCGAGGATAACAGTATTCCTCATCATAGTGAATGTAGCTTAATATTAAAAGAAGAAAAAATTCTATGAAACTACACAGAGACAGGAAGAAAACAAATACACAAGGGTACACAAACACATAGTGGGATAACACCAATAGGAGAGGACAGGGTTCGTTTTCAGTGTAACATTTGGTACTGCAGTCCAACCCAAAACTTCATATATCTTTCCTCTTATTTCATCCTTTGTTTCCGCCAAAAAAATTCTATCCAAGCATGCTTTCTGTATTTATATATTCACACATTTCTTACCTCATTATTTATTTTCCATTATCTTACCTCATCATTTATTTCCAAGAAAATCCTACCTAAACCTGTGGTCCCTAAACCCTACTTTTTTGGTTCATATCCTCTGTCAATAATAATTTTTCTCCACTGTACAGTATCTTATTTCTTATACATTTATAATAGTTAGTTTCTTATATAGTCTACCCCCTCTTAAGCTAACTTAAATCTACTGAGCTCAGATGCTAAACTAAGGGACGAGGCAATGCAGCAGCACAAAACAATTAACACAAACATCAATGACAAAAATACAAATGCCAAAGCAATTGCAATATTACAACTAATATAGTGCACTGTGCAGCAAAATAAATCGGCTTAGCAGAGTAACACAAATTAAAGTTCAGTAGCACTATGCCTGGCAAACAGCAGCTTATATCTAAACATGACATAGCTCAAACAGAAAAAATATTACATTAAAGATAACAATGCAGATAAGGGAAATGTATAATCACATCTTAATGTCTAAGTAATTAAAGTGGTGCACCACAACAACTTATTGTAAAAAGAAATATTACCATGTACTTGAAAAGAAAATTATTTGTTACTGTTACTAGTTCCTTCTTATTGTTCTTTCCTCTCCAAGTGCTCCTTTTTTAAAGAATGTGGATCATAACATAATTATTTAATAGATCTGTTGACAGAAAGTGTTCACATTGGCAAATGCATTTTATTTTATAAAAGCAATGCTGCAACACAGCTGGAAACCAGATATCAAATGAAATAAGCAATTACGCAAACCAAAGCATAAAAATATCATTCAATAGTCATGTGGCATTTCGTAAGTCAGTAGCTCTCAACTCTCGTAGAAAGACACTTGTCATAATCAGGTGTGCAGATGTACGAATATTTCCCATCAATTCATAAGCATTTCAGTAATTAGCACAAAGTACGAGTAATAATATGTTTTCAAGTAATGAGCGTGTAATATTTGCGATGCTTTCTACAAAGGAATGTCAATAGCGAGGTTAATGGAAGTAATGAGGGTGTCGCATTTGCAATATTTGCTCTAAAGGAATGTCAATGGCGAGGATAAAGGCCTGCCTTTTTTTCTTTTCTTTTTTTCTTTTTTTTTTTTTTTACCTGTGCCTCTAGAAAGGCCCTCACTCTAATGGCTTGTTCTCCAGGTGTCTGACACAGCTGTGTGCCGACGACGCACGTGCAGGTGGTCACTTAACTTTCATACGGAAATATTTACGACAGCAGTTTCCGCTACAGTGACAGTCTCATATAAAAATATTTCACAGGTCAAGAATTAGCGTTGCAAATCTGTAGAAAGAAAATCCTATAAATATAAGTGTCCAAATAAAATATTCGTCAGCATTGTGATACAGTCACGCATTTACGCACATTTCAAAACTCTTAAAGTACGATTCTTGGTAGCCAACATACTTCTTATTCCTCATATACGGTAGCAACATCTTATTGATCATAAACATATCTCAACAGCATAGTACACATCGTCGTCGTAATAATAACATCATAACACCTCAGTCAAATCTCAAAAACGTCGTAGCTTTCTGCAATAATTTCAAAACCTAAAAAAAATTCTCTGCTCATTTCAATAGTGTCATCTACCTCAAACGTACTTTAAAATCATGCTCCCTTACCAAATACATCATTCAAAGCTCTCATAGTATCACAATGGTTCCGAAAAAATATGAACAGTTTACAAAGTACAGACAAATAACAGTTTCATAAGTGTGAAGTTATCCAACTGTGTAATTGCGTAAACATGTGTCACTGATGTAGTAAAAAAATGTTTATCTCTCAGTTAAATGATCAGATAGCTGTGTAATTTGTGTGTTAGAGAAATATGGTACCGATGTGTAAAGTTGTATAAGCAAATACCATATTAGCTAGGGTTCCTTGTGGTTGCCACACACATGGTACACAAAGTAAGTGTGTAACCCCCCTGAGGATTAATGTAATTATACCCTCAGGTGTTACAGATTACAGCAATGGAATGAAATGTATCACGGAAAACTTTCTTTGTAATTCAAAAATCTTTAAAAATAAATGTTTTAAGTACAAAATTAATCACTCAAATACGTGTACTGTAGCGCTAAATGTGCGACTTGTTGCAACATAATCTGTGTGGAAGTGTAGTAGTTATCGTCCTCCGAAAGCTAAGTTCTGCAGAAGACAATGTACTTACCTCATGATAAACGAAAGTGAAATGCTTTGCGTATAGATATCTTAGTTATTACGCTTATTGTTGTGGTGAAGAACGTACTGTGCTGTAACGTATTGTTGTGCTACGGAAAACCCTGTCTCATTGTAGCTATACTACAAAAGTTACTACTAAAACATGTTTTACTTTCCAGAATAAAACAGAAAAACTGTGCAGATATAAAACAGAAACACCGCAAAAGCAACATTGTATATTGTCACTCATTAGTAGCGTCGTGATAAAATCGTGTAGCTGTCACATAAACTAACCACTGTGTCATCTGGTATCTCACAGAAAGTACTTTAAATCCAGAATATATTTTCAAGTAAACCAAAATGTTGCATTAAAATCTCATTAGCAGTACTGGTAAATGTTCTAAGTATGTAAGCCTTATAGTCGTTCCATAATCGTGCAACTAACAAGCAAGAATGTACACACACAATAACACTGTGACGTCTGTTCACTATAGCAATGCATTCGTCATTTCTGTTTAAGTAAGTTCTCTTGGTTCTTGATTGGATATTTAACTTCAAACATTGTTGTATGTTAACAGATTCTAAGTCTGACAATGCATATTAGAAATGTGAAGTGAAAAATTTTATGGCAAAGACTAAGTTAAAAAGCAGATTATCTTTCAATAAATGGTTTTACATGTGAAATGTGGTGTAAACCTTTACTCTTCCTAGTACGCAGAGTTTCAACTTCAACACAATTATCATGTGGTATACGTCGGATTCTGTAAGGTCCATTGTAAACTAGAAAGAATTTGTGACTCAAGTGTTTCTTCTTATGTGACAATGAATGAGCTTTAATGAGAACTTTCTGACCAATATACAATTTCTTTGCATTTGCTTTACCGTGTAGTTTTCTCCTTTTGTCTGCTGCAGATTTTATATTTTTAAGAGCCAAATCAATTATGTCTTTGTGTCGAAGTTTACGTGTATTTGGGAAAGGTACAAGCTCTCTGATTCTGTTCGGTGGTTCTTCATTCTTTAGTACAAGAGTAGGTGGTAAAGCAGTGGAATCATGAGGCATTTCATTCAGCACATTTTGAAATAAGTGTAAATATCTGTCCCAATGCTGATGCTTTCTGTGACAATAAAGTCTGCAAAGCTTATTGATTTCTTTCATAATCCGTTCAGACGGGTTACAATGTGGTGAGTACAATGAAATAAAAACAGGTTTGATTTTATGGTTGCGAAGCATGCGTGACCAAACAGCAGATCTGAATTGCGGTCCGTTATCTGAAATGACTTTGCTAACGTGTCCAACTTCACGTAAGAAATTTTTAACAAAGGCGTTGGATACAGATCGTCCAGTGGCTTTACGTAACGGAGTGAAAGAAACAAATTTTGAAGTAAGTTCAACAGCGACTAGAACGTACGAAAATCCATTGGATGTTCTGACAAGCGGTCCCAAGAGATCAACAGCAGCAAATTCTTTTAA
The DNA here is from genome assembly GCF_023864345.2 of Schistocerca serialis cubense. Lineage (NCBI taxonomy): Eukaryota > Metazoa > Arthropoda > Insecta > Orthoptera > Acrididae > Schistocerca > Schistocerca serialis. The sequence goes on along the minus strand of NC_064644.1, from coordinate 395,552,013 downwards.
TTTAGAAGGGATAATAGGAAACAACGGAGCACGATGTGAGACAGTAGATGATTTCGCCTTTTGACAAAGTTTACAAATAGACAAGACTCTTCGAATTCTTTTTTCCATATTGTTAAAATAACAAGTCGTTCGAAGAATATAACATTTTCGTGGACCAAAATGTGCGTAGCTGAAATGAATGTACCAAATGAGCTTATTAACAAAATCGTCAGGAATGCAAAGTACCCATAGCTTGTCATCAACAGTGCAGCGTTTGAACAGTATGTTGTTTCTAACCAGATAATAATGCCAAATCTGTGTGTGTGTCTTTTCATGCCATTTGCTCTTGATGTCTTTCCAAATCGGATCTTTATCTTGTTCATGAGCAATGTCCTTTAAAGATGTGGTGATTAAGTTTTCAAAGGCGACTTTCTGAATGTAAAGAATACTGAAATTTTTCTCGAGGTTGCCTTCTGTGGTACTTTTCTCAAGCCCAGCCGGTGCGCGTGACAGTGCGTCCGCAACAATGTTCTCCTTGCCGGGAATGTAGACTATTGTGAAGCGGAATTCTTGCAGAAACAATGCCCAACGTTTTAACCTGTCATGATTTAATTTTGAAGACATAAGAAATTGTAATGCACGATGATCACTGTATACTTTTACGTGCTTGCCAGAAAGAAAGAAACGGAATTTGTTAAATGCCCAAACGATTGCTAAAGCTTCTAATTCAGTAACAGAATAATTTTTTTCAGATTTTGTTAGCACTCGGCTAGCAAAAGCAATGGTTTTCTGAACAGTAATGTCATTTTCTATGGCTTCTTGAAATAAATGAGCACCAAGACCGACTTTAGAAGAATCCGTGCTAAGGCAGAAATCTTGTGACAGATCAGGATGAGCTAGTATTGGCGCGTGAAGTAACGCTTCTTTCAAGGAATTGAATTCCAACTGTGCTTGTTCGTCCCAGTTCCAAATAATATTTTTTCCAGTGAGAGAACAATGTTTTGGTGTAACTAGAATTTGCATATTCAGAAAACGACGGTAAAAATTTACGAGACCTAGAAAACTGCGGACTTGTCTTTTTGTGGATGGAACTGGAATGGCTCTGATTGCTTCTAACTTTTCAGGATCCGGCTGAATGCCTTCAGAAGAAATAATATGTCCCAAAAACTTCACCTTTGACCTACCGAATTCAGACTTTTCCAAGTTAACTGTAATTCCAGATTCTGCAAAAATACGTAACAAACTGTTGAGGATGCGATTATGTAGTTCCCATGAAGCTTCTGCTATTAGAATATCGTCCACATATAAGGTGATGTGACGTTTTAAGAACTCAGGTAATATGGAATTTAGCCCGCGAATGAATGCTGCTGAAGAAATGTTCAAGCCAAAGGGAAGTTTCCGAAACTGATAACAAACGCCGAAACAAAGGAAAGCTGTGTATTTTCTACATTCTGGATGAAGTTCGATCTGATAAAAGCTGGATCTGAGATCAATGGAAGACAACACTTTTACACCATTAAAATTTTGAAGAAGTTCTTCCAACGTTTGCGGCCTGTCTGTTTCAGGAATAATGATCGTATTGATTTGTCTCGAATCTAAGACAAGCCTGATCGATCCATTTTTCTTCTCAACAACATGTAATGGATTGTTGTATGAGCTTACTGCAGGCTCAATAATGCCCTCATCAAGCATAGATTGTACTTCTGTTCTAACACGGTCCCTATAATGCGCCGGAATTACGTATGGTCTAACACAAAATTTAGTATGCTCACGAACACGAAATTGGTATTGAAATCCCTTGATTGTTCCTGTTTTGTGAGTAAAAACTGTGGAATGTGCCTGTAAAATCTCAAAAAGGTCCTGCCTATCAATGTCATTACAGTTCTCAATTGTTTGAATTTTATTTTGAATTAAATCATTAGTATCAAATATGTCGTCGATACCATCCCTGTCAGTACTTGCAGAGTGATTGTTAGCGTCAAGTTCCGTTGAAAATTCCGAACTGTTGTCTAACAGGAGATAAAGCCGATTAATTTCCTCGTCATGGTTTGAGAGCTAATCTTCAAATTTCAAAGCTATTGACTTACCTTCTTTTTCTAAACTTATTTCAGCATCGTGAAAGCTTAAGATTGCTTTGTATTCATTCAAAAAGTCTACTCCCAGTATAATTTCCGTCGACAATAATGGAACAATAAGAAAGCTCATAGAGAAGCTGTGGCTTTGACAAAAGAATTCTAAGTTGGTTTGTTGGCGTACATCTACACTTTTTCCAAAGATTGCACCTTGTAATTTAATCTTACGTAACGGAAGTGTGGGACAATCGTTCGATTTGTTGCATTTGCTAAAGGCTGTTTCACTAATTACTGAAATGGGACTGCCAGAGTCAAGTACTGCCGTAAATTTTACATCATTTACTGTAATGTGAATCACAGGATATGCAATGTTGTTATGTTTTATGTCGTGTTCCTGGAGTAAGATGTCCCTAATGTCTTCCATTTTTACGTAATTACTAGCTACGGCAGCTGCGTCGTCAGTTTCATAAGTATGTTTTGTGGCTGCCAGCGGTGTGAGTCATTGCCTATTGTCTCTTTGTTGGCGCGCGTCGTTATTGGGGTTTGGAGACCTAACTTCTACAAATTCACCGTGACGAGAGGGCCCTGCTCTGTTTGAATCCCGCCAGTTCTGATGCAATTCAGGTCTGTCGTTACGATCACATCGTCTGTCGCCATGTCGGTAGTTCCTGTAGTTTCTTTCTTGTCGGTTAAGTGGTGGAGAATTTCTCCCTGAATCGTAACTGCGCGCTGGACCGTTGCGTCTCAAGTTATTCTGTCTCCCGTAATAATAATTGATTTGGTTCCCATATTGTCTGTTTCTCTGATTGTCTCTGTGATAGTCATTACCGCGGAGAGGTGATCTTTCCCTGTAATTATTACTACTCTGCCAATGGTTGTCATACGGGTGGTGTCTGTTTTGGTCACGATTTGTGTTGTGAGAATAGCCTTGTCGCGTCCAGTTATTATCGAGGAATTGTGACGGATGTGACCTGTAATTGTTGTGTTCCTGTTTCCGCATTCCGCGATTGTCAGTGTCAATTTCCAATTCTTGTAACAGTCCCTGAAAAGCTTCAATGTCGTCTTTGCAACGTCCTGCCAAAATAATGTGTCGTAAATGTTCAGGCAATTTGATTAAGCAAATGCGGATAAGTTCTGAGGGGCTGTATGGGTTTGACAGGTACTGATTCTTGTGCAACATGTCTTCAAAATATTTCATAAGACTGGAAAATTCAGATTGTTCGAAACGTTTCATCATTATGATGCTTTGTTTTACTCGGTCTTGTGTGGCCTGAGACCAATATGCTGAGAGGAAGGCATGGTAAAACTCTCCTTCACTGTGGCAATCGTGAATGACCGACCGCATTCTTACAGCTGGTTCATTCTCTAAGTAGCCACACATGAATTCTAATCTGTGTTCTAACGACCAGTTGGGAGGAAAACAATGCGAGAATTGATGGAGCCATGCTTGTGGATGAATGTCGTTGCCAGAATTTTTAAATGTTTTGAATTTACGTGTAGTCATGAACAGCTTATAGTCAAAATCATCGTGTCGGCGAGTAGCATCTCGGTCATAGTTACGTCGTGTCGGCGGTTCCATCTCAAAATTCGGTGTACCTTGCCAATTTCTTTCATAATTACCGAAATGCCCTGTGTTATTATTTTGTGGCTTTTGCGTATTTCTAAGTTCCTCTTCCCGTGTTGGAGCGCGAGTGTCTTCTGAAATACGTAATTCTTGTATTACCTGTGTCAGCTGATCTTGTACTTCCCGGATTTCTCTTTGGTGTTGCGTATCAATTTGATTCAGATTTTGTTTCAGTTTCCTAATTTGTTCGCTCTGTTCTGTGTCATTAAAGACTACCGGTTTTGCGTCATTCAGATTGTCATCTACCTTCGTAGATAAATTATTTAGCTGATCCGAAAGTTCAACTACTTTCTCTGATAATGAACACATTTCCTCAGTGTGTTTGTCTGAACCAAGCTTCAGAGTGTCCATTTGTGTTGAAATCGAATCTACTGTGTCCTTTAAGTTTTCCTGAGTTTTTGCAAGTTGTGTAACCGAATCGGTAGATGCAACTGAGTCAATTTTAGCACACAAGGTCTCATGATTTTCATGAACAATGGTTTGCAGTTCTTTTATGGCTGCTTCGTGATTCTGTAATGCATTTTCATGCCGCGAAAAAATAGGTTGAAAATGCTCACAAATTTGTGTTTTCGATTCAATGTTATGTAACTCAGCAGTTAAATCCTCACGTGTTTGTTCGAGAGTTTGTTCCAATGAGTCTAACTTTTGAAGCTTTTGCTGTGTTTGTCTCTGATTTTGTTCCATTGTGTGTAACTGTTGCTGTGTTTGTTTCTGATTTTGTTCAAGCGTTGTGTCTAACTTTTGTAGCCTTTGTCCCATTTGTTGCATTAACTGTAATAACAATGCACTGGTGTCTGAAACATGTTCCTCAGTGCTTTTCGGCAGTGAATTTGCACCGGCAACATTCACATTTTGACAAGCGGAAAACGTGTCTTGACTCATTTGAGAAAACGGTGAGGACGCAAAACCTGAATCTACAGTGTTTGCAAAATTGTGTCCTATCATTTCGGATTCCTGAGGCGAGCTGTTGCCGACCGATCGATCGATAATGCTTCCCTGTTCACTACCTGTTTCACTGCCTACGCCATTGTTTGACGCCCGCTCCATTTCCCTATGCACAGTTACCAAATTACTACTTTGAATATTAGTTAATTCATTACATGGTGGGGCCAACACACTGCTTTCGTCTTCACTGTCATTTCTCAGTTTACTTTGGAGCCGAGTGTTACGTTTTTCACACGCCATTATTGTCACAATATTTCACACGATAACACAGAAAAGCACAATTTGAAGAGCAAAGATAGGGGAATACATTAACATAGCACTGAAAATAATATCTAGTTAATTACCAGCGCAGCTGCGAAATACTTGGTGCAAATCTACATGCATGCCACAACTGTTTTACAGTACAACAATGAAAGACTGCAACTACAAAGGAGATTCTCTCTACAATTACGCGCTAGCAATAAACAAAAGCTACACTAAATACACAAACTACAAGAAAAAATCAGAAGATTCCAGTGAGGTATCCTAGGCTAAGGGTCGCCATATGAAACGTCCCCTTTGAACAATTATGCACGACTGTACTTAACCTGACACACAATATTTTGTTAGCGCAACGCAATCTGACTTTTAAAATTCCCTACAAAAGGATGGCCCTGACTAACATTAAACTATACCTTTCACAAATCACTTACCTCACAAAAATCTTCGCTGCTCAAGCTACTGCAATACAGCAAGCGCCACTACTGCCAGCTAAATAAAAGATTCAAACTATGGAAGGCACTAACTACTGATAGGGATAGTTAGCAAATCAAAGATATTAATAGAGAACGAACAATGTATTTACCTTGATATCATCATATATAAATATAGCAGTTCATGACAAATTACAAACCTCCGCCATCTCTCTCCCCACATCCACCACTGCTGGCGGCTCACCTCCAACTGCGCAACGCTACGCGCTGTTCACAGCCAGCTGCCTAACACTACAATGGCGAGTATTACAACAATGCAAAGCAGACACAGACTGCCCACAGCACAGCCAGTGATTTTCATACAGAGGTGGCGTTACCAATAAAAAAACCTAAACAGCCTACTTACATAGAGAAAACATAAACAGCCTACTTACATAGAGAAAACATAAACAGCCTACTTACAGTATATAACTGCTAAATATGGAGCTATTTTATCAGCATACTCTGAGAGGAACCTGACGTATAAATCTGGACCGGAGACCTTGCCTTTATTAAGTGATTTAAGCTGCTTTGTTACACCGAGCATTTCTACTTCTATGTTTCTCATCTTGGCAGTTTTTCTTGATCTGAATTCAGGAATATTTACTTCGTCTTCTTTAGTGAAGAAGTTTCCGAAAACTGTGTTTAATAACTCTGTTAGATGTAGATGAGTGGCGCGAAAAATCGACTTTTCTTAAAATCTTAAATATTTATATATTTTAAGAGCACAAAATTTTCATTGAGTTAAAAAAAAGGTATCAGAACGTAGTTCTCGTATCACTCTATCAGGTGCAGTTGCCACATTCTAAGAAAAAGTTTCATTTTTGGCGTTCTGACGCGCAGCGCCTAGGAAAACGTTTCACGCAGCACCCTGCGACCCGCATCGCACAGCGGAAGGTGCAAGCGTATTCCTCAGCACGTTGGGACGAATTCCCACAGCTAGGAAAACGTAGGTTTATTTGCGACCACGTCATCATTCTTCATTCACTCTCGGTGTGTGTGAACCGGTCATCTCAGGCGTATCTAAAGGTGTGGCGGCATCTGCTAAACTATGTGACGCTAGAGGCATCAGACAAGCTATACCTTCAGCCACAGATGCGTCTACGCCACCGCAAAACAGAGCAGCAGCTTCAAGTTGCCGAATGTGTTGAAAGTAGCTTCCAGTTCCCTCTTGCTATATTCAACTGCTGTAAGCGACGTGGGGGTGACACCTCGTTGTCGCCTAAGTCCACGCTAGTGGACTTACAAGTGACGTTCTCGGCTCGAACAAGAATTTCTATTTACACATTTGTATACAGACCCATCTCACATTTACAATTACGCCTGCGACGGTGTGTGATTGTGTTGCTCCTCGTTTGAACACAACAGCGCTTGCAGCCTTGGCGAAGAGGTGTTAACACTCCAGTCAGTCAGTTAACTCAGCAAGTAGTTAACATGTTTAGTATATGTGGTGCGACAATAAAGTAATGAGACTGATGTGAAAAAAAATGTTGCTTGGAGTTTTAGTCAAGTTTAGTGTTGCCACCTTCAAAGTAGTTCCCTTCTGATTGCACACACTTTTTCCAGTGCTTCTGCCATTGATGGTAACATTTCTGGAACTCATCTTCTGTAATATCGTCCAAGACCCTCGTCACAGCTTTTTGGACATCTTGTGTTGTTTGAAAATGGTGTCCCTTGACCGCCGTTTTGACTCTTGGAAATAGAAAAAAGTCGCACGGAGCGATATCTGGTGAACAAGGTGGCCTGTGGTAGTACTGAAATTTGTTTTGAGGTTAAAAATTGCTGTACTGACAGAGCAGTATGGGATGGCGCATTATTGTGATGCAGAATCCAATTATGAGCAATGTTGGCATGGACACGAAGAACTTTTTTACGTTCTAAAATTTCTTTGTAGTAATATTGGTTAACTGTTTGTGAAGGAGGCACCCACTCTTTATGAACAATTCCCTTGGAATCAAAGAAGCACACAAGCATGCATTTCACTTTTGACTTTGACATGCGAGCTTTTTTGGTCTGGGTGATCCCTTTGAGCACCATTGCGAACTTTGGCGTTTTGTCTCTGGATCGTACTGAAAAAACCAACTTTTATCACTAGTGATAACACGACTCAATAATTCTGCATTGATTTCCGTTTGCTCTAACAGATCTACTGCCACATTTTTCCGTGTTTCTCGCTGTTGTGGTGTGAGATTCTTGGGGACCATATTTGCACAAATCTTTCTCATACCAATATCTTCAGTTATTATTAGACGAACCGTTTTTTGATTGATGTTCAGTTCTTCTGCAATAATTTTCACGGATAATCTTCGATCAGATCGTACGAGTTCACGCACCCTGGCCAAGTTGACATCCATCCGTGAGTTTGATGGTCGTCCGCTGCGGTCTTCATCTTCAACATCTGTTCTTCCTTCACTAAACATTTTATACCAAAGAAAAACTTGAGCTCTTGACATAACCTGCTCTCCAAAAGTCTTCTGAAGCTTACCGTAAGTTGTCGTCGCGTTTTCACCAAATTTAACGCAAAAAGAAATGGCATACCGTTGCGCAATATTATGCAGTTCCATTTCCGTGACGAGAGACACAAACACGTGTTAACTTATTACAGCACAACTCACGACTGAGCAGTTGCATCGATGTGCCCTTGGACAAGAAGCAGCTTATAGACCAAGGTCAAAGATACTGTGCCTACGCAAGCCTGCAGGGTTGCCACATCTTGCATACAAAATCAGTCTCATTACTTTATTGTCTCACCTCGTACGTCTGTCAATACTGTCACACATATACAGAAAAAATTAATGAAACAATTAATGTTTGGAACGTTTGAAATACTGTGGCATCCAAGTTAAGAAGGCGTTATCCAACGGTGGATAGTGTAGGACACAATGACGACACTTTCGCAATGTTTTTGGTGGATCTGGTAATTTGGAAACATGAATATTCATTTGACTCCTCTACTGAAGTTACTTTGGATAGCGCACTGGACGAAAAAAATCAAAAAACAAAAAAAATCGACTTGATAGACGCTAACACGATTACTAGTGTTCAAGATTGTAGTGCAGGTGGCAGCAGGGGAAAAAGTATACCGCAAAGAGAAGCTAACAGTTCTGGTGACTTTGAAACTTCACCAGAAAATAAATCCATTCCTGTTGGGATTTTACCAAATTTTCGGAAGAATGCCTTGAGTGTATTTATGATGATTATCATACACCTCCATGCAAAGTTGCGACCAACAGCTCGTTATTGAAGAGACAGACATCTACTGTATAAAAAGCATGAACATCGAGGTAACATTCGGTTATGTGGAGCAAAAAGACGTAATGAACATCCATTTCGAGGAATCAAGGAACTGGAGATAATACTTTCTTCCTCAATCTGACATAGCAAAGAATGGAGAAAGATGTGTCCATTACTGGCACGTGAAGTTTTGGATAGCGCAAAAAGAAAGAGACATATGGCGCACAAAGTTTAAGTGTTCTGCATCTTCCGCAGCACGTCTCAAGAAAGAATAAAGAATGTGCTGCAGACGCAACATTGCTTTCACGAAAGCCAGAGATGTACAGGAAGATCAAGATATCAGTCTGTCTGGGGTCCGTTTTGTAGAAGTAAACCAGAGAACTGCAGTTTTCGATATACAACAACAAGTTGGAACACGATCAAAGAGGATTTAATTATGAAATAGCTTCGGATGTGACGCTCTCTAAAAAAGGTAAAAAATCAACAGTTGCCTTGGTCCAGTCTGCACACGGTACAACTCATACTTACACGATAGTTGGGAGTTTCAATGAGTCGAGACCTAACAAAATCCGGCCGTTGTGGCCGAGCGGTTCTAGTCACTTCAGTCTGGAACCGCGCTGCTGCTACGGTTGCAGGTTCGAATCCTGCCTCGGGCATGGATGTGTGTGCTGACCTTAGGTTAGTTAGGTCTAAGTAGTTCTAAGTCTAGGGGACTGATGACCTCAGATGTTAAGTCCCATAGTGCTCAGAGCCATTTGAGCCTAACAAAAAACTGTATATTTGTCCTCAGGAAAAACTTTCGGCCCGAAAGTTAAAAAGGCAATTGAAGAAAATCTTCCACCAAACATACATTTGGTGGCTAGCATAAGTGGGTAAAATGTGAGGCAACCATTTAAAATCATTTTTCGTTACTGTTGTTAACGAGAATGTCGCACATAACCAGGATTACATACTACTTCGTGATTTTTGGAATGTTCACAAGGACACAAAAATAATAAACGATTCATTTGCGCCTAAAGACATTGACTACATGACTATCCCAACAAAAACAACAAATTATGTGCAGCCTTTGGATGAATATTTCTCCGGCAATATAACATATATGTAAGAAGGATAACAGACACTGTAAGGAGTCTCTGCAGTGATTCCGAATCTAAATTAGGAAACAGAATTTTCATAATAAAAACGCATGCTGTTACTCAAAAGCAGCTGTCTGCTCCAGTGTATCAGCTTCTGCTTCAATACTCCTAGCAAGAGGCTGGGTACAATACTCCCGCACACGTTGCTGAATTTAAGAATGTGATTCAAGTGGCAATTGATTTTGCAACTTTTGAATGTGATTCTGAGGGCTGTCTAGATATTGCTTTCGCCAAATGTGCCTATTGTATCATATATATGACGATAATGATCATAAATACGCTCAAGCCATTCTTCCCAAAATTTATTGAGGAATCTCATGTACAATTTTGATGTCCGATAGTGGGCAAACTAAGAGTAACACTATCGAATGCTTTTACCATTCCAACCGTAGTGGTACGTAATGCTTCTAAATACAATTGGAACACCGGATTCTTATTCGGGCCGAGTGTCTTCCCTTGTCAGAATCGTGAGGTGGTCCGGTGGAGAGGGCTGCCGGAACGGTCATCGGTTGCTGACTGGCCCATAGCATGCTGGAAACTGACATGGATCCGCTGTCATGGAGCGCGCTGCCAAACTGTGCATAACTGTGTTAGAATCTTACTTTCTTCTTCTTTCTTTCTTTATTTATTTATCGTCACCTTGTCCCACGTCACGTAGGGTCGGTGTTGCTCTTCTGGATCCTTCTCCTCCATAGTATATCCACTGCCTCTTCCTTCTTACATCCTTTCTCCCTTAGGTCCCCGGATATCTTATCCTTCCACCTCATCTTCGGTTTTCCTCTCCTTCTCGCTCCTTCAATCTTTATATCTTCAACTCTTTTCCGATATGCTCTTCCCCTTTTCTCTGTAAGTGTCCGTACCACCTTAGTCTGCTCTCTTGTATCTCTTTCCCCGTGGGACCCACTTTCACAGCTCCTCTAACAAATCCATTTCTAATCCTGTCCTTCCTTGTTACCCCACACATCCACCTCAGCATCCTCATTTCCACCACTTCCATCTTCCTTTCCTAGGCTACTGTGATTGGCCATGTCTCTGTCCCCTTATATCATAAAAGGCCTTACCACCGACTTGTAAACTTTCTCTTTCAACCCGATGCTCACCTTCTTGTCACACAACACTCCACTCATTTTCCTCCAGTTGTTCCAACCGCAATTTATTCGGTGTTGTATCTCGCTTTCCAGTCCTCCATCCCTCTGTATGTGCGACCCCAGATATTTAAATTTGCAGACCGATTTCAACTCATCATCCTGGATCTGGCAAGACCTCATCTGCACATCCTTCAGTGCTAAATATTGTGTCTTTGTCCTGCTAATTTTCATCCCTGTTTCTTCTAGTGCCTTCCTCCAATCCTCCAGCTTTTCCTCAAGTCTGTCGATGCTCTGCCCACAAAGAACCACATCGTCCCCAAACATCATATTCCACGGCGCTTCCTTCTTCACATCTTTCACCAGCATATCCATAATTAGGTCAAAGAGGTAGGGGCTAAGCGCAGACCTTTAAGGTAATCCTACTTTTACTAGAAACTCCTTGCTCATGCCCAAACTACTTCTCACCTGTGTCAATTGCTCCTCTGTACATTTCCTTCACTAACCTCACATACTTCTCTGGCACGCACTGCTCTCTCAGGCTTCTCCATATTTCGTCCCTTGGGACTCTGTCATATGCTTTCTCCAAATCAATCAAAGCCATATGTAGATCGGCTTGTAGCTCCCCGTGTCTCTCCACTATCCGCCTTAAAGTAGGTATTGCATCAGTCGTTCCTCTTCCAGACATGAACCCAAACTGTTCTTCACACACCACAGTCTCCTTGCGTAATCTTGCTTCTATAACTCTTTCCCAAATTTTCATTGTGTATGCCATCAGTTTAATACCTCTATAGTTACTGCAGTCCTGCACATCACCTTTCCCCTTGAATATTGGGATCGGTACACTAGTTCTCCACTCGTCTGGCATCTCCTCCTGTCGCCAAATCTTCTTCATTAAATCCCAAAGGAGCTCAATTCCCTTTCTACCGAGACACTTCCATACCTCAACGGGGATCTGGTCTGCGCCAACTGCCTTCCCATTTTTCATCTTTTCAACTGCCCATTCTACTTCATCTCTACTTATATCCATCGTTAATCCTTGGTTTGCCCCTCCTTCCTCAGTTTTCACTCTTACATTTTCTTCATTCAGCAATTTCTCAAAATAATTCAACCATCTTTGGATTATTTTTCCATGGTCATCCAAAATTATTCCTGTTTCATCTTTCATTTATTTTATTGCTGTTAGATCCTTAGAAGCTTTATCTCTTGACTTGCCTATCCGTATCAATTGTCTCATATCCTGATTTTTCTGTAGTTCTTCGTATGCCTCCCTTACTGATCCAGCTTTATCTTTAAACACAGCTCGTTTTGCCTCCTTTGCACGTTTGTATGCTTGCCCATCCTCAGCACTTCCGGACATATCCCACTTTCTCTTAGCGTCTTTCTTTTCCTCCTCTTCATTCCACCACCATGCTTCCTTATCTTTGGACACCCCTCTCCCAGATGTTAACCCAAACACTTCCTTCCCGGTCTTCCTTATAACAGCACTATTTATTGTCCACCACTCCTGCACACTCTCTGCCAATTTTACCTTTCCCAGTACTTTTTCACTAAACTCCTCTCTCAAATTTTTATCTAATCTCCACTACTTAATTTTCCTTTCACATTGATTTATGTGCCCCTGTCTTTTACATACTATCATCTCACAATCCACTACAATCAACTTATGTTGTGTTGCTATTCCTTCACCGTATATGACCTTAGTATTTCGCACCTCCCCCCTATTTTTCCTTCTACATAATGTGTAATCAATTTGGCTTTTATTTTCGCCACTCCTTTATGTTGTTAGTTTTTCTCTTTTTCTTTGGAAGTACGTATTCGTAATCACTAGATCAAAAGCCACTGCAAACTCCACTATCTTTTTTCCTTCCTCATTTCTCTCGCCATACCCCCATCCTCCATGCCACCTCTCTTCCCCACCTTTCCTTCCGCCAACATGACCATTTAGAACCCCTCCGACCATCACTCTTTCATTCTCTGGTATTCCGATCATTACTCCATCCAAATCTCTCCAAAATTATTCCTTCTCGTTTTCCGAACATCCCGCTTGGGGTGCATAGGCTGTCAGCACTGTTACCATTTCTCCGCCAAACATCATGTTAACATACATGATCTTATCATTTACTCTGCTGACTTCACATACCTCTTCTTGAAGCTTTCTGTGCAAAATAACTCCAACTCCATTTCTTGATTCCGGGCTTGCACTAGTATAAAGTAGCTTATAGACTTCAGCTAAGATCTTTGCCTTATTGCCCTTCCACCTTGTATCTTGCACACACAAAGCCTTTATCTTCCTCCTCTGCATCATGTCTACCATCTCTCTTCCTTTTCCCGTCATCGTTCCCACGTTTAGAGCGCCCACTCTGATCTTGAACACCTTTGGATCCTTCTCAAAACGCCTCTCTCGGAGATCCGAACGGGAGGATATTACTCCAGAACATTTATCTTGAGAAACATCCATCATTTCTTTTGTTTTGGCAATGTTTTTACAGCCGGATGCCCTACCTGCGATCGTTATTAATTATTCAGCGCATAAATCTTTATACAAATAATTATTTCCAGAAAACATTATGTAAATTATATCTGAAAGGTAATTTCAATTAAGTCAGCCTTAATAAAAATTAATTTGAACTACATCCTGGTCTAGAAGGATCTGGAAATTAGGTACTTAATACGTAGAGAAATTTTAGGCGCCAAATGCGCCATAATAGTTTCAGTTGTTGTCCAGATTGGTAAATGTAACTATCAATTTCGTTGCGTTATGCTGAAATGTTGGACAACGCAGTCTTTTATCAAGTTGTGTTGTAGCAAGTGTCAAAAATTTATGAATAAATACTGATGACGTCAAAAAGCAACAATATTCCAGCGACTTTTAATGAAAACCTTGGAACGCATAAACAAGGACCGATACCCTAGGCAACGAGACAGCCATAGCAAGATGAGTAACATTTATCAGCTAATATAACGTTTCTGCCCTTATGAAATTATAGAAACGTTGAAAACACTAGAATAGTTAGTTCAACGTAGGATATTTACTTTCTGTACACTTATGAACATTTTGATAGTAAGGGAAATGTAACATTATAATCTCTACTGGTTATTCGCAATGGCTACTAATTCAAACTACGTCTGGTGGCTGTGGCGGTTTGATAATGTGGACCTACACGACGAACTCAGATGATGCTACACTAACACTCCCAAAATACGCAGACAGTTAGGAAAATGAAAATCACTACTCAACACAAACAATAAATAAACAGTTTCAGATCACGAAAAGTAGCAGCACGTAACAGAATAAATGATGTAGGTGCTTTGCATGAATCGAATATTACTGCTGTTCCTACCTGCTGTCCATGCCAAAGACTAGAACACTACACAACAAAGACAGAACACCCGACACTAACACTCGGAAACATGCTTAAGCTTTTTTTTAAAAAAAAAAAGAAAAGCAGTATTGCGCACAACTGTCATTTACTGTTCACTTTTTTACTAAAGCACCTAAGAAAACGTCCAAACTAAACGCTGTACACAAACGAGGTACAGTTGCTGTTAATGTATGTTCGCTGGTCTACAGGTGAATTACTTAACTGCGTTGCCGACAACTCCAAAGAAAACACAGCAGTATCCGAACTTCAAAAACAATGTGTGAACGTTCCTTTCGTAAAGCAATGTCTGTAAAACGTTCCACTGCTGTAACAAACAACTGAATAACCCGGTTTCTGCCGCCCGGGGTGGCCGAGCGGTTCTACTGTCTGGAACCGCGCGACCGCTACGGTCACAGTTTCGAATGCTGCCTCGGGCATGGATGTGTGTGATGTCCTTAGGTCAGTTAGGTTTAAGTAGGTCTAAGTTCTAGGGGACTGATGACCTCAGAAGTTAAGTCCCATAGTCCTCAGAGCCATTTGAACAATTTTTGAACCCCAGTTTCTGGAATCAATACTAAATGATTTGGTGGATTTTGGACTATTCAGTACTGTATCTGCCTGAGGATAACATGGGTTTATCAATAGATTTTTGTATTACTCAGGCTGACGAGCAACAACTCATCAAAAAGCTTCTTCTTTCGTAGATGATGAATTACAATTTCTTAAGATTCTTCCAACGAAAAAAAAATCACTTAAGGAGGTAATTTAGCGGTGTATGAGTATTAGAGTGACATTTTCATTACTTTCTTGCGCGGAAAGTGACAGATATTTCAATCACGAAATCTATTTATGACATTTTTATTTTATCTTATTTTCTGTAATTGTGACCCTATACAGGAATCATCGACGGACTGACCAGTTGTCCCCATCACAAAATGCATGTTGTGACTCAGATTCATGTTCTGTACTAGTAGCACATTAAAAAAGTTGTTAACAAGAATCAAAGTCAGTCATTGCTCATGTTATTCTTCATGGAACATTCGTACCCTACCACTGATTACTATACTTATAAAAGCACTAAAGACACCACTGTTAAAGAAAGAAAATTATCCAAACTTTTTTTAATTGTTGCTTTTACTATTGCTATGTAGTTTCCGTACAACATACAATGACACACCTGTTATATGCGACAGATGTAATATTCTACTAGATAACTTGAAGTGTTCCAACGAAGATTTGACTGCTCGCAGAGCAGCTTGTCGCGGTTTTGCTATAACACATGTATGGAGTAAATTGTTCCAATTCCATCTATCCGAAAACCCTGAAAAAATTTATTATACGAATCGACTTTGACATAGAATTCATTGCTTCCAGTAAAAAGGCATTGATTTGAGTCTGCACTCCGTCTCAGGCCACAAGTGGCCCATCGAGACCATCCGACCGCCGTGTCATCCTCAGATGTTGAGGATGCGGATAGGAGGGGCGTGTAGTCAGCACACCGCTCTCCTGGTCGTTATGATGGTTTTCTGTGACCGGAGCCGCTACTATTAGGTCGAGTAGCTCATCAATTGGCATCACGAGGCTGAGTGTACCCCGAAAAATGGCAAAAGCACATGGCAGCCTGGATGGTCACCCATTCAAGTGCCAGCCACGCCCGAGAGCGATTAACTTCGATGATCTCACGGGAACCCGGGTATTCATGGCGGCAAGGCCGTTGCCCTGATTTGAGTCTGGCTAGATAAGAAATATTTTTAACAACTAATTCGGACATCTTAATAGTCTACTGCTATTAAGTTATGTCCTATACTTTTACATAACATGAGGGCAATTTTAGTATCATATATTTATTATATATCTATATGAGGATGTCATTTTCCTCTTATATCTAGAACTTATATCCGATTACTTCTTGTGTATGCTGCTTTTTCTAAGTGTCGGTGTCATATTACTAAAGCAATATCATGTTGGCTTAGGCAACAAATAACAATTGTTATGTATGGTGTTTAATATTCTTCAAGTAGTACACTCTAATGCAACCTTGACTCTTAGTGGAGTCTGCAAGTTACCTCTGGTGCGCTATTCCCACATAACATACCATTTGTTACAAGATGATATTGAACTGTGTAGTATGGGTCCTAACAATAGTACTCTACAGGACATCAAGCGACGTTTTTAACACAGTGGAAGACTGTCTACGTTGTCTACTTTCTGACAGTAAAATCAAAATTGTTTAATGTCAAGTTTTTTCGAAGAATGTGTTACATATCGTATAATCATATAGAGAGTTGATCCACCTAGGTATTAACTATATCAATATAGAATGTTGATGTCTCATTTTAACGAAAAACAGCTACATTCTTTGGACATACACTTGCTGAAAAAAATTGCAACAGCAAAAGATAATTAACGCAGAGTAATGAAATTTCGGGAATACATTTGTCTAGGTAACATATTCAAGATACTAATATTGCAAGATCATAGAATACTGTAAGCGCGAGATAAGCCATTGCAAATATGAAATGCTGGTACGTTAATAACCGGTGTAATTGCTAGAATGTTAGGCGCAAGCATGCTAATGTGTATGCATTGTGTTTTACAATCACCGTTTGTCAGTCTGTGGAATGGATTTCCATGCCTGTTGTTTTTGTTCAGTCAATGCAAGGACGGTTAATGCTGTTTGTGGATGACGCTGTCCGATAATGTCCTGTATGTGCTGTACTGGAGACCGATCTGGTGGTCGAATAGATCAAGGCAACATGTCGACAGCCTGTAGAACATGTTGGGTTACAACAGCGGTATGTGGGCGAGCGTTATCCTGTTGGGAAAACGCCCTTCGAATGCTGTTCATGAATGGCAGCACAACAGGTCCCATCACCAGCTTGACGTACAGCAGTCAGGGTGCGTGCAACAGCCAAGAGAGTGCCAGCACTGTCATATGAGATCACACTCTGGACCATAATTCCAGCTGTAGGTCCAGTGTGTCTATCAGGCAGTCAGGTCGGCTGCAGGCCCTCAACTGACCTCCTCCTAACCAATACACGGCCATCACTGGCACCGAGGCAGAACCAGCTTTCATCGGAAAACACAAGAGACCTCCACTCTACCCTCTAGTGAGCTCCCTCTTGACACCAATGAACTCGCAAATGGCGGCGGTCGAATGCACGCTACAGCATGTCTAGCTCGGAGCTGTCCTTTAAGTAATCGATTTGCAATAGTCTGTACTGTCACTGCGGTACCAAATTTTTTTGAAGGACATCATCTTTACGCCTGTGACTGTTATAAGTTTTTATTACACTATTGCAATTTCGGTCTTAGGCCATTATGAAGTGCTGATATTATGGCTGTAAGCCATGTCAGCGTAATGTAAGCCATAATATCAGCACTTGATAACGACCTAAAGCCGAAATTGCAATAGTGTAATAAAAAGTTATAGCAGTCACTGGCGTAGAGATGACGTCCTTCAAAAAAATTTGTATGACTGTGAGTCCCAGCTGCAACAAGCGGTACCAACTGCGGCTCAAATTGCTGCTGCAGACGCAGTACGATGCGCCAGCACACGCCGAACATGATGGTCTTCTCTCTCGGTAGTGTGACGTGGTCGTCTGAAGCCCGGCCTTCTTGCGACCGTATATTCTCGTGACCACCACTGCCAGCAGTCATGTGGCTACATTCCTGCCACGTATTTCTGCAACAGCGCAGAGGGAACAGCCACCTTCTCGTAGGCCTGTTACACGACCTCGTTCAAACTCGGTGAGGTGTTCATAATGGCGTCTTAGTCGCCTTAAAGGCATTCTTGACTAACATCAACTCACCACGTCCAATCTCAAAGGCAACTAACGCTCTCGACCCTTATAGAGCGTATTTAAGCCAGACCTGATTTGTATTCTCATAATGGCATTACTAGCGCCACCCTAATGCGACTGTCGCAAAATTTGAATAGCAATCACCTTTTAAATGCCAACGGCCTCGCTGCATCGGTAACGCCGGTTCCCGTTAGATCATCGAAGTTAAGCGCAGTCGGGCTGGGCTAGCACTTGGATTGGTGACATCGGGCCTGCCGACCGCGTTGGCAAGCGGATGCACTCAGTCCCTGTGAGGCAAACTGAGGAGCTACTTGATTGAGAAGTAGCGGTTCCGGCCTCGTAAACTGACATGCGGCCGGGAGAGCGGTGTGCTCACCACATACCTCACCAAATCCGAATCCAGTGACGCCTATGGCTGAGAATTACACCGCGGCCGATCGGTACCGTTTGGTCTTCATGGCCTGTTTGGGCAGAGTTTAGTTTGTTTAGTTTATCGTCTTTTAGATGTAGAAACACACCTACCAACTTTCGTTTACGTCACACAACTCGTTCTTGGTGTTGCGATTGTTTCCGTCATTGGATATAATTATGCACCACTTCCTGCTAACTCCACCATAGCATATCCAACTGTATATCTCTAATGCAATGTAAACAATGCAGAATATCCGATAAGTATACTTATCTTTCAGGTCTCTCTTGTCCAAAGTATCATGTAAACTTAAGTTTATTACCATACACTACTGGCCATTAATATTGCTACACCACGAAGATGACAGGAAGAAGATGCTGTGCTATGCAAATGATTAGCTTTCGGAGCATTCACACAAGGTTGGCGACGGTAGCGACACCTGCAATGTGCTGACATGAGGGAAGTTTCCTACCGATTTCTCATACACAAACTACACCACGAAGATGACAGGAGGAAGATGCTGTGATATGCAAATGATTAGCTTTCGGAGCATTCACACAAAGTTGGCGACGGTAGCGACACCTTGCAATGTGCTGACATGAGGGAAGTTTCCTACCGATTTCTCATACACAAACTGCAGCTGACCGCCGTTGCATGGTGAAACTTGTTGTGATGCCTCGTGTAAGGAGGAGAAATCCGTACCATCACGTTTCCGACTTTGATAAAGGTCGGATTGTACCTTATCGCTATTGCGGTATATCGTATCGCGACATTGCTGCTCGCGTTGGTCGAAATACAATGACTGTTAGCAGAATATGGAATCGGTGGGTTCAGGAGGGTAATACGGAACGCCGTGCTGGTTCCCAACGGCCTCGTATCACTAGCAGTCGAGATGACAGGCATCTTATCCGCATGGCTGTAACGGATCGTGCAGCCACGTCTCGATCCCTGAGTCAACAGATGGGGACGTTTGCAAGACAACAACCCCATCTGTACGAACAGTTCGACGACGTTTGCAGCAGCATGGACTATCAGGTCGGAGACCATGGCTGCGGTTACCCTTGACGCTGCATCACAGACAGAAGCGCCTGCGATGGTGTACTCAACGACGAACCTGGGTGCACGAATGACAAAACGTCATTTTCTCAGATGAATCCAGGTTCTGTTTACAGCATAATGACGGTCGCATCCGTGTTTGGCGACAACGTGGTGAACGCACATTGGAAGCGTGTATTCGTCATCGCCATACTGGCTTATCACCCGGCATGTTGGTATAGGGTGCCATTGGTTACACGTCTCGGTCACCTATTGTTCGCATTGACGGCACTTTGAACAGTGGACGTTCCATTTCAGATGTGTTACGACCCGTGGCTCTACCCTTCATTCGATCCCTGCGAAACCCTACATTTCAGCAGGATAATGCACGACCGCATGTTGCAAGTCCTGTACGGGCCTTTCTGGGTACAGAAAACATTCGTCTGCTGCCCTGGTCAGCACATTCTCTAGATCTCTCACCAATTGAAAACGTCTGGTCAATGGTGACCGAGCAACTGGCTTGTCCCAATACGCCAGTCACTACTCTTGATGAACTGTGGTATCGTGTTGAAGCTGCATGGGCAGCTGTACCAGTACATGCCATCCAAGCTCTGATTGACTCAATTCGTAGGCGTATCAAGGCCGTTATTACGGCCAGAGGTGGTTGTTCTGGGTACTGATTTCTCAGGATCTATGCACCCAAATGGCGTGAAAATGTAATCACATGTCAGTTCTAGTATAATATATTTGTCCAATGAATGCCCGTTTATCATCTGCATTTCTTTTTGGTGTAGCAATTTTAATGGCTACTAGTGTATGTCACAGCAGTGTCACGTTTTATTACAGTTACACTGAGAAGATGAAACAAATCAACTAAACAGATACTGCATGCGATACACTTGTCACTCTATACATACTGACACAGGCTATCCCAGTGGTGCCACTATGTGAAGCATATATAACTGTTCTTTATTTATTATTTTTTACTGCTTTAGAAGAATTAAGGTTCAACAATAGTGCTGCATATGTGTTTTTATACTCGACATCTTTAATAGGAACAGTTTACGTCTGTTCAATACACTGGTTCTATTTTTTAAGACCTGTGGGATAACGTTGTTTGCATGAGCCAATGCTAATTCCAGAGAAACAAGACTGAGAAACAATAAAAGACTATGTTTTGTCTGTATCCAATTTTAATTATTTACTTGGAGATTCTTAACACAGTCTACAACGAAGACGATATATGTATTATACAGACATGTAGTATGAAAGCAGTAGAAACATATTTTTTCGCAGTCGAGAACGTTGTTTGCACAGCACCATCAAACATAGATATTATCGAATTAGGATTGCTGGTACTTATGTACTACCTGGATCATGTAGTTAAGGGAAGACTGGCTATACATGCCCTAAGTACACTGATGAGCCAAAACATTATGACGATTGCCCACCGCAACGTTGGTGGCGTTGCGAGTCCGTGATGCGGTGACAAAATTATGTAAGAGGAGCAGACACGGATGGGGAATCACCCTAGCAAAGATATGGGCTGCAAATGGGGAAACCCATTGAGATAAGCGATTTTGGCAAAGGGCAGATTATTATTACGCAGAGCCTGTGAACGAGTATTTCGAAAACTGCGAAATTGGTCGAATTTTCACTTGCTCCTGTCGTGAGCATTTACGGAAAGAAATAAGACAGTGAAACAAGCACTAGGTGCTAAATGGTTGGACGTCCACGACTCTTCACAGGATGTAGGGTTCGGAGGCTTGTCTACTCTGTAAAGCGGGATAGATGGTGATCTCTGGCATTTTTGCCGAAACAGCACAATGCCGGTGCACGCACAAGTGTTTCGGAGCACACCGTTCATCGTACATTGTTGAACGTGGTTCTCCGCAGCGGACTACACCTATGTGTTCACGTGCTGTCACAAGGACATCGTCAGTTACAACTGCAGTGGGCACGGCACCGTCGGGATTCGACCGTCGATCAATGGAAACGTGTCGGCTCTTCGGATGAATCACATTTTTGCTACACTATATTGATGGTCGTCTCCACAGACGTCGTCATCGAGGTGACCGTCTAAACGTGCAGCACGCCGCAGACGCAGGCGTGTGGGAATAGTGTTATGCTGTGTGAGACATTCTCCTGTGCTTGCATGGGACCTGTGGTAGTAATCGAAAAACACGCTGACAGCTGCGGACCCCTACATTGCTTCATACTTGATGTCTACCACGAAGCCAATGTTATCTTTCAGCAGTATAACTGCCCGTGTTTAGGAACACGACCGTTCTACAGGGCTTGAGGAGCACTATAGTGAACTCACGTTGATGCCCCGGTGACCAAATTCGCCTGATGTAAAGCCCATGGAACTCATTTGGGTCGCTATCGGGTGCCATCACCACGTACGCAAATCAGCGGCCCATTATTTAAGCGAATTAAATGGCCTGTCCGTAAACATCTAATGCCCCATGGCACCACAAACCTACCAACAAACTGTCGGATCCCCGATCCAAAGACGGACAAACAAGCTGGTTAAGCAGGTGGTCCTAATGTTTTGGCTGATCGGTATAAGTTCCTTACCACAGTTACATTCAATATGTTTAGGAATTTCGGTACTACTCTCAGGTGTGTGTATATAGAAGATGAGTACAGATAGGAAAAGTGAATGCTCAAATCCAGTCACTTTGGAATTTCCACTGTCTATAAAAGTAAAGGTAATTCTTCTGTGGGTCAACCAGCAGCTATCAGTGTATTTGTTTATACAACTCCATATTGTAATTTCTACTTACCTTGAGTGTACTAAATATTTCCCACAAATACACAGTGTGATTACTGTGTAGCAAGAGTTATTGTGAACAAGAAGGTCACAATTCACATTTTAACAATGCTAAAAAATTATAATAAGCCTGTAATTTTTAACTATATTGCGTTTCACGCCATTTTATACTCAGTATTGCGATAGTGACGTCTGCTACGCGTTTTTTTGAAATGTAATACTGGTAGATGCATGCCCTGGGAAACGTTCCGAATTGGATGTTGTATTACATAGTGACAAGAGTCCTTAGGAAATCCTAATTGGGTGATAAATTATAGCAGAATAACTGGATAATAACTAGCAGGATAACGCCCTAACTCACTTCTTTCGTATTCTGTCTGGGGTAATAGTGGCTGCTGGAACTTGATGATCCTGTGACTATGGTGTACAGAAGATGAGTGATGAGTCCGTCAGATGGTTAGTGCTACTGGATAATCGGGCAACCATGCTGACTGGCTAATTTTCTTGACAAATATGAGACCTAGAGCAATAGGGACGAGCAGAAAGGATGAGAGAGAGAGAGGGAGGGGGTGAAGATGTGTCAACAATGCAGTCTCTAATGGCTCTGTCTTTGTTCCAGTACTGTCGCAGGAAACTGGGGAGCAGTATTATGCTATGGGAGACATTCACTTATGATTACATGGGGCCTGTGGTAGTAAGCGAAGGCACTGTGACAGCCCTGGACTATGCGAAGGTTATTGCGTACATCTGCTTACCTTCATGGTTAATGACTTCTGTGACAGTGAAGACATCTGCCTGTGCCAAAACGCCAAAACTGTGCTACAGTGGTTTGAGTGGCATGATAGTGAATTCACTTTAATATCTTGGCCTACAAATTTGCCTTAACTGATCTCGACATTCTTAACACTATCGGGCACTAGCTCTATTCACAAGCCACTGACCCGCAGTTTACGAGAATTGCGTGACCAATTCGTAGATATTTGGTGCAACATACACCGAATTGCCAAAGAAACTGGTCACATGCCTAATATCGTGTAGGGTCCTCGCGGGCACGTAGAAGTATCGCAACACGGCGTAGCATGGTCTTGACCAATGTCTGAAGTAGTGCTGGAGGGAAATGACACCATGAATCCTGCAGGACTGTGCATAAATCCGTAAGAGTACGAGGGGGTGGAGATCTCTTCTGAACAGCACGTTGCAAGGCATCCCAGATATGCTCCATAATATTCATGTCTGGGGAGTTTGGTTGCTAGTGGAAATGTTTAAACTCAGAAGAGTGTTCCTGGAGCCACTCTGTAGCAATTCTGGACGTGCTGTCATACTGGAATTGCCCAAGTCCATCGGAATGCGCGCAGTGGACATGAATGGATGCGGGTGATCAGACAGAATGCTTGCGTACGTTTCAGCTGTCAGAGTCGTATCTAGACGTATCAGGGGTTCCATATTACTCCAACTGTACACGCCCCACGTCACTACAAAGCCTCCGCGAGTTTGAAAAGTCCTCTGCTGACATGCAGGGTAAATGATTCAAATGGCTCTGAGCACTATGCGACTTAACTTCTGAGGTCATCAGTCACCTAGAACTAATTAAACCTAACTAATTAAACCTAACTAACCTAAGGACATCACACACATCCATGCCCGAGGCAGGATTCGAACCTGCGACCGTAGCGGTCGCTCGGCTCCAGACTGTAGCGCCTAGACCCGCACGGCCACTCCGGCCGGCTCAATGTATTCATGAGATTGTCTCCATTCCCGTACACGTCCATCCACTCGTAATGATTTGAAACAAGACTCACCCTAGCAGGCAACATGTTTCCAGTCATCAAAGTCCAATGTCGGTGTTGACCGGCACAGGCGAGGCCTAAAGCTGTTTGTCGTGCAGTCATCAACGGTATACGAGTGGGCCTTCGGCTCCGAAAGCCCATATCGATGATCTTCAATTTTTTGGTCCTGTCCTCCTCAGTTGCGCGTAATCATCAACATACCATATCGATGATGTTTCGTTGAATGGTTCGCACACTGACACTTGCTGATGGCCCAGCATTGAAATCTGCAGCAATTTGCGGAAGGTTTGGACATCTGTCACGTTGAAGGATTCTCTTCAAACGTTGTTGGTCCCGTTCTTGCAGGATCTTCTTGCGACCGCAGCGATGTCGGAGATTTGATGTTTTACCGGTTTCCTGATATTCACGGTACACTCGTGAAATGATTATAGGGAAAATCCCCGCTTCATCGTTACCTCGGAGATGCTGTGCCCCATTGCTCGTGCGCCGACTATAACACCACGTTCAAACTCACTTAAGTCTTGAGAACCTGCCATTGTAGCAGCAGTAAGGGATCTAACAACTGCAACTGCGCCAGACACTTGTCTTATATAGGCGTTGCCGACCGCAGCGCTGTATACTGTCTCTTTACATCTCTGTATTTGAATACGCATGCCTATACCAGTTTCTTTGGCGCTTCAGTGTACTTTCAGAAACCCACCTAGCACTTGTCGAATCCAAGCTACGACCAATCGTTGCTGTTCCAGAGACGGAGAAACGCGCTGTTGAGCACATGGTGTAATGTTTTGGCTCACCAGTGTACGTTCAAGCCATTAATTAAGGGATCACTCGCTTGACAAACTTCGAAATGTCGTGTCCATTGTGGGAGCTATGCTTCTGCTACGGTACTTATTGTACGAAGTAATAACCTTGTGAGTCCCCTTTTTGTCTGATTATGCAACGATTTACAACTGTACGGCATGAGGTTCTCATGAACTCGCAAAATCGGAAGAATTGAATCTTGGTAATGATCTGAGATCAAAACTGTTGTTGAATAGAAAATATGTTTTCAGACAGTCTGTGTACCATGAAATATATAAAATTCTTATTATTGTTCAGACCACTACAGAATGATACTTCTGTTGCGTCACTGATGTGTGTTCGATGCACATCTCCCATCTAAGACGTTCCGCGACTGATTTTGTTCCTGGTATTGGAGAATTCAGCACAGTAACATCGATGGCAGCTCGAACTAACAACTGTAAAGAGCAGACGTGGATTTGACCAGTCACTCGTGAGGATGCAGTATTAAGTAGTGGACATACGGATTTAGCGTGTCAGTATTGTGTCACAAATCGCAATGGAGCAAATCTTTACATCAAGTGATAAAGACATTCTCCAGAATGCTTTGAAGAAGAGGGAACTGCGTGCAAAATTTATCTCACACACCTTGAGGACCGAAAAAAAAAACGACGTTTGCACGCCTGCCACGACATGATTGAAAGGTAAAATGCGGACAATGTTATCTCAGGTGACATGACTTGATGTTATCAGTACGGACTTATCACAAAACGACAAAGTGCAGAAATTCACAAGAATGTTTAACGTTCTGACGACCCAATCGAAATTCTAGGCAATGTGACGCTTGAGATGAACATGAACCCGAAGAAGTACTTTTCTTACAGCTTCGTATGGCTGTATGAACGTTAAGTGGGTTGTACTCAATTTACAATACCTGAAGAATTGAATCTACCATCTTAACTTTTCTCTATTTTTTATTTATGCAAAGTTGAAACTCTTTGGAATGACGGGGTATAGGTCTTTAACTGTAAGGATTAACAGCCACATTACTACTGCCGTTAAGCTGATTCCGATAACCGATACTCTTGCAGTTTGTTATATAAAAAAAAGAAAACATGACAAAGATATAGGACAGAAATAACTGACAGTGTACATTGTCCCTTTACGAAGGCCACTTGCAGCAATGGCCGAAATATTGTTCGTGTTACATGACGTAGCAGCCAACAGAGCTGCGTTTTATAGAAATATAAATAACTGGATGAGAATCCAAAGAAATATATCAGGGAACAAACTTGAGTCTTTTTTTTCCTGTTCTTGTCCTGTATCTTTACGGGGTCGGCTGATAATCAATATTTGGCAATGTTAGTGGTAGAAGGTGGCAGGATGCCTGTCCTGTTGCCACCAATCTTCCCCCTGCCCCCCTTCCCCTCCCCCCACCCCACCTTACCCACTCTCTCACCTCAGGACATAATTTTGTGTACCCCATTAGCACCTAGTGTTATCCTGTGGCAAAGTACAGGATGATAATTATTAAACTATATGAACTAAAATCGTCAGAACTTCTGAACTGTTTCCGCTAGGATGTTCAAACTGCACGGTTGGCCACGGGGCATGATGGAATTAGTACGCGCATGCATGCTTTGGTTTAGCGAAGACGCGAACTGTCATTTGGATGGATTCGTCATTAAGCAAAACTGGGACAGAGGGACAGAGATCCGCATTTCGCGATATAGAAGTCTCTTCAGCCTCAACGGGTGAGAGTGTGGTGTGCAGTGTCCAGTCATGGAATAATCAGTACGATATACCTTGATGGCACAGTGATTATCGAAAGACACAAGAAGGTTTTGGAACGTTATCCAAAGTGACCCTGATTTCTACAAGATGTGCCTCATGCAAGACGCAGCTCGACCCCAAATTGATGTCCTGGAGGAGCACTTTGGAGACAGCATTTTGGTTCTGGGGTCACTAGCATGGGCCTCGACTGGCCACCACATTCTCCGGACCTGAACACATGCGACACCTTTTTTGGGGGCTATATTAAAGATAACGTATACAGCAATAATCCCAAAACCATTGCTGAGCTGAAAACAGCCATTCAGGAGGTCATCGAAAGCATCGATGTTCCATTTCATCGGGTCATGCAGAATTTCGCTATTCGTGTGCGCCACATCATCGGCAATGATGGTAGGCATATCGAACATGACATAACCTAAATTCAAATATCTGTAGTCACGTTTACATGTTGAATAAAGCGCGTGCACGCCGTAGTTTGTAACTAATTTAGTTTTCTTAATATAGTTCAATAAATGTTACCCTCTATGAAAATGTTTCTCGAAATGTCACTGACTCGTGTAACTGAGGCGGTTCGTGGGTGCGAGCCCAGCATTCACCTAGCTGGATGTGGAAAACTACATAAAAACCACATTCAATCTGGTTAACACAACGGTCCTTGTCGTTAATCCGCTGGGCGGATTCGATTAGGGGCGGCACGCCTCCCCCGCCCCCCCCCCCCTTTCTCCTCGTCTAAATCCAGGAAGCGGCATGCTAACTTGCGCCACTGTTTGGGTGTGTCATGAGACAAACTTGAACGGAAGACTTACTGATAACGGCTATAACGAAAATGAAATCTATATGGGTAAGACCTAGAGTGAGATGAATGAATGGCCAATGGACCAAGGAAGTTCTTTGTTGGATTACAAACTACCCTGCCGGAAAAAAATATTATACCCGTTTAGAGGTTTTCAATTCACTCAAGATTTATTGTTGTGATTACATGTAGAGATCTATAGCACAAACGGTTCTGAGGTACCAGGCATCGACCCATCCTAAAACACCCATATTAGTATGTGGTGTAACCTCCACGGGCAGCAATACAGGTTGACTATGGTATTCAGCCGATCGTACAGACGACGAATACTGTCACGGGGAACGTTATTCCACGCCTGCTCGAGCTATTCGTGTAGTTCCTTAAAAGCTGTTGGTTGATGAGTTGTACGAGTCACTTCTTGTCCAATCATATTCCACATGTCCTCGATTCGAGACAAGTCCAGAGATTCTGGTGGCCAAGGAAGTTACTGAATGTCTTGCAGAGGACGTTGTTTCAACGACAGTGTATGGGCGAGCATTATCCTGTAGCAGCAACACATCACTTTCCTGTTGCAAGAGAACCGTTCTAGCAACGTTCTGCACGTACGAAGCGCCTGTCGGCGTCTTCTTCACAAACAGCAGAAGTGAAAGAGAGCTGCAGCTTATTGAATTATTGCACCCCAGACCATAAGGCCTGCGGGGGGGAGGGGGGGGGCAGTATGTCTTGGACGAATGCATTATGTGAGACATCCCCAGTTCTACACTGTACGTGCAAACGACTGTCACATCACATGCATGCAGGCAGAATCTGCTTTCATCGCTGAAGACCACGGCGCGCCATTCCGTCTTCCAAGTAGTCCTCTGACGACACCAGTCGAATCGTGCACGTCGATGCTGTGGCGTGAGTAGAAGACCAGCTAGAGGTGTGTGTGCCTTAGTGGCACTGCTAGTAACCTGCTCCCAACGCTTCGTGTTGACACGTCTGGGCTTAGACGTGTGCTGTGGTAGCTGTGTGATCTGTTACTGCTGGCCTTAAAATACGACGATCCTGAGGGGCGTCTGTGCAGCATGGACATCCAGAGCCTCGTCTACAGGTTTGATAATGTTCACGTGACCACTGGTACCATCATCATTGCACAGCTGACTCAGCATGTCCAATTTGTGTGGCAGTTCTCCGAAAGGACCATCCCACCACTCGGAAGGCCAAAATTTGACCCCTTTCAAACTCATTCAGTAGGCTGTAGGAAGCACGAGCGCGTCTCCGTGGCATGCTTGCCTGCTTGCTTCACACCTTTGCAGCACACCGGGCCTTCTGGATGTCAGCATTCCATGTTAAGGGGTAGACAAAGAGGCACTTTGGTAGATATGCTGCTACGCTATAAGTACATCTACCATCCCACAGGTGGCATATGCCATCATCGGATCAAAATCGACGTCGTCTTCCAGGTGTACAAGTTTTTCGGCGCTGTATAGAAAACACTGCGACAAAGACCTGTTGCAAAGTGGACTCACGACAATAGGGAGCAACATGGCTGCGCATAGCTGAAGACCTTATGCACGGTGAAGTGTGGGGAAGGCGAAATCTGAAGGCTGGTGATGCAGATGATAACGCTGATTATGACTGCAGTAAAACGAACACCGCGGTAAAACTGTATTCTCATCATGGGTCGTTTCGGGAATTAGAAAACAGGATAACACTTAATGATAATAAATGTAAAAACTTGTCAGTTTGGTGTTCATTAAAATACAGTTTTGGGTTGTAATTTGTTGGCTGCAGAAGATAGTGAATATGACAATCGTCGAAACGTCGCGGTATTTTAACACTGCAGTCCTGCTGGAAACCCAAGAGCTTTTTACCAGCAATCATACTTATTCCCTTCTGTAAATATGCGCATCCACTAATTTCAGTAATTGTTGCAGTGTGGACGTATGCAACGCAGTTTGAGTGATTTCCACAGTGGGTGTGCTAACGTCGATGAACCGAAACATCGAATGAATTTATTGCCAATGCGACTTACATTTCACCGCTTCACATCCTAAAAATCACTGGGTTCCATGAATTAAACCACGGGTAAACATGTAACAATTCACAGGAAAGTTGAAAATAATGCAACCATAGCATTGCAGTCCGTTTGCAACTCCTGTATACAGCATTTAAATACCAATTCGAGATTAGTCAGCGTTGTATACTGTGAGTACTACAAGACAACTCGGGAAGCTAATCTTGTCGACTAGTGTCGGGGAAGTTTTTGTTGGATGAATTGTGTTGTGCAGCCCTTTGAAGAGACACTGCGGCATGCACAGCTCAAAGGATATGGCATAAATAGCGTAACTTGTTCATCTATATCTTAATATGGCATCTGTTTCTACAAGGCAGGTGAAAAGTATAACACAAACGACGTATTCACAAAAATGAACTTTCAACAGTGGGAGCATTCTGCGCTACAAGCAGGCACAGTCATCCTGCAAAGCGGATCCACCAGTTTGATTCGCCGAGTTGGCACATCAGCTTCGCTGCAGCCAGCAACACTCAGCTGCCTCGCTTTCACTGCACAAGTTCTGGTGTTGTGCTCCTGTCGCTGGCACATATGTACACTTTGAATGAAGTATAGGGCAGGGAATGGGTCTGGTAAAAACAGGCCCTTTGGTATAAGGGAGGCATTCAGTAAATAATGCGACACATTTCTTCTTTCGGCTAACTCTGGTTGAAAAAATGCAGACTTTGTTGTAGAACAATCCTTCCTTCCAACTGTACTGGCCTTCGTCCCCCTGCCTCCCGCCCCCCCCCAATCCCCAGGTCCCAGTTTTTCCTCTCCTCTCCTTCTCCCAGGATTTTCTCCTTCGCTCCCTGAGTCCCTGCAACCTCTCCTTGACTGCTTCCCTCCCACGTCCTTTCCTCTCTGGCCCTCTTCGGCGCGCCCCCGCCCGACTCCCCCCATCTTCTCCCCTCCTTCCCTTCTTTCGTTCTCCCCCTCTCCTCCCCTCCCTCCATTCCTCCCTCCTCCCCCCTCTCCTCCCCTCCTTCTTCCCTCCTCCCTTGTCTGAGTGCCCCTGGCAGATCCTCTCTGTTTGCTCATTGTCATCAGTGTACTACGTCAGTGTCGTTTTTGGTGCTGTTCGTCTGTGCGTCAAGAGCTGAGGTTTTAATTGTGTGCTGGACTCGTACATAGTGTTATTGTCAGTGATTGTTGTGTGCTACGCCATCCGTCAATACTTTTCTGATCCTGTGTGTGGTTTTGTTTTGTGTGCGCTAATTTTTTATGGTTTTTATCTCCATTTTACAGTCGCCCCCCTTTTTTGTCTGTTCTCTTCCATGGTGTTCCCCTTTTTTATATCGATGTACGCTGTATTCTCTCCTTTGTGTTATTTTAAATGTCTTCTATAGTATGATTAATGTTTTCAGCTGAAGAGCAGCGCATATGCTGCTGCCAACCCGCCCCAGATGGGGCTTTGAAATGCAATACAGGAAAAAAAAAAAAAAAAAAATAGAACACAGTAAAATATTCCTGTTTCAACCCCTATAGTTCCACGAAGTTCCGATAGGTGGCGGCGCTATATGTAGCCCTCGAAACAGCGTGTGTAATGTAGGTACATTCCAAACAGAGAACTATCAAACTGTCAGAGATTTTTTTTTTTGTGAAAACCAGAGCATCGCAGACATTCATTGACGTTTTCAGAATGTCTACGGAGACCTGACAGTGAAGCAAAGCACGTTGAGTCGTTGGGCGAAGCGTCTGTCATCATGCGATAAGGTCGCGCAATCGAGTCCGATCTAGAGCAGTGGAGATACATGACGTAGTGGACCGACATACACTGAAGTGACAAAAATTAAGGGATAGCGTTGTGCAGGTATGCAAATTGTGAGATTCTGCCAACTCGTCTTTTATAGGGTGTCTAGAAAGCTGTTTTCTCAGCTAGCTAGACAACATACAAGCAAATCATATTAATGGAATTTATTACAGTAATTCAATTGACAATACTTAACTTGTGTATGTACAAGGTGGTGTCGCAAGCAATTGGCGACATGCAAATAATTAGTGTCCTTTGAAATATACATTGTCGATGTAAGCAGTTAATAACACATCACAGAAGTTTATGAGTCACGGCTCGTCTAGTGGGGCTCATCTAGACCGTCTTCTAGTGCGGCCGCGGCTAGGCGGCGCGTCGCTTTTGTTCTCTCCGTGTAGATGCCGCTCCTGTCGTGGTGACGACCTAGTCAGTGTGATATTGGCTGACGTCGTCTCACAGCCCTCTCTGCTGTATCTGCCGGCTCTTGTCGTTACGCGAAACACAAATAATGATGGTATCGCGTACACACGATATAAAAGGGCATTGAATTGGTGGAGCTGCCGTTTGTACTCAGGTGATTCATGTGAGAAGGTTTCCGACGTGATTGTGGCCGCAGGATGGGAAATAATAGACTCTGAATGTGGAATGGTAATCGGAGCCAGACGCTTGGGATATTCCATTTCGGAAATCGTTGGGGAATTCAGTATTCCAAGATCAACTGTGCCAAGAGTGTTCCGAGAATATCAAATTTCAGGCATTTTAAGTCTCACCACGGACAAAGCAGTGGTGCTTGAGTTGCAGTTTATAAAAGACAAGCAACAATGCTTGAAATAACCGCACAAATGAATGCGGGACCTACGACGAACGTACGCGTTAAGACAGTCCACTGATAACGGAGAGGAGAGAGCAGATAGGTGGAAAGAGTACGTTGAAGGCCTCTATGAGGGGCAAGATCTGTCTTATGAGCTAGAAGAAGAAAAAGGGGTCGATTTAGAAGAGTTAGGGGATCCAGTATTAGAATCACAATTTAAAAGAGCATTGGGGGACTTAAGATCAAATAAGGCAGAAGAGATAGATAACGTTCCATCAGAATTTCTAAAATCATTGGAGGGAGTGGCAACGCAACGTGTATTCACGTTGGTGTGCAGAATGTACGAGTCGGCGACATACCATCTGACTTCCAGAAAAATATCATCCACTCAATTCCTTAGACCGCAAGAGGTGTGATGTGCAAAAATTATCGCACAATCAGCTTAACGGCTCATGCATCCAAGTTGCTGACAAGAATAATATACAGAAGAATGGAAAAGAAAATTGAGTATGTGTTAGATGACGATCAGTTTGGCTTTAGGAAAGGTAAGGGCACCAGAGAGGCAATTCTGACGTTGCGATTGATAATGGAAGAAAGACTAAAGAAAAATCAAGACACGTTCATAGGACTTGTCGACCTGTAAAAAGCGTTCTACAGTGTAAAATGGTGGAAGATGTTCGAAATTCTAAGAAAAAATATTGGAAGCTACAGGGGAGACGCAGGCCGAAGTGGCCGAGCGGTTCTAGGCGCTACAGTCTGGAACCGCGCGACCGCTACGGTCGCAGGTTCAAATCCTGCCTCGGGCATGGATGTGTGTGTTGTCATTAGGTTAGTTAGGTTTAAGTGGTTCTAAGTTCTAGGGGACTGATGACCTCAGATGTTAAGTCCCATAGTGCTCGGAGCCATTTGAACCATTTTTTACAGGGGAGACGGATAATATACAATATGTACAAGAGCCAAGAGGGATTAATGAGAGTGGACTACTTGGAACGAAGTGCTGGGAATAAAAAGGGTGTAAGACAGGGATGTAGTCTTTTGCCCCTGATGTTCAATCCGTACATCAAAGTAGCAATGATGGAAATAATAAAAAGGTTCAGAAATGGGATTAAAATTCAAGGTGAAGGGATATCAATGATATGATTCGCTGATGACATTGCTATCCTCAAGAGAAATGAAGAATTACGTGATCTGCTGAATAGAATGAACCGTCTAAAGAGTATAGAATATATATTGAAAATAATTTAAAAAAGCAGAAAGTAATGAGAGGTAACAGAAATTAGAACAGCGAGAAACTTGTTGGGATTGATGGTCATGAAGTAGATGAAGTTAAGGAATTCTTCTTCATAGGCAACTAAATAGATAATACCTGATGGAGCAAGGAGGACACCAGAAGCAGACTAGCACTGAAAAAAAGGGAATTCCTGGCCAAGAGAGCTCTAGTAGTATCAAACATTGGTCTTAAATTGACGAAGAAATTTCTGAGAATGTACATTTGGAGCACAGCATTGTATGGTAGTGAAACATGGACTGTGGGAAAACTGGAACAGAAGAGAATCGAACCATTTAAGATGTAGTGCTACAGACTAATATTGAAAATTAGGTGGACTGATAAGGTAAGAAATAAGGAATAAGGAGATTCTGTGCAGATTTGGAGAGGATAATGTGGAAAACACTGACAAGGAGAAGGGACAGGATGATAGAACATCTGTTAAGACATTAGGAAATGACTTCTGTGGTACTAGAGAGCTGTAGAGGGCAAAAACTGTAGAGGAAGACAGGGATTGCAATACATCCAGCAAATAACTGAGAATGTAGGTTGCAAGTGCTACTCTGGGCTGAAGAGGTTGGCATAGTAGAGGAATTCGTGGTGAGGCGCATCAAAGTGTGGCGCATCAGACCAGTCAGAAGGCTGATGCCTCAAAAAACAAAGAAAGAAAACAAAAAAACGATATGAACAAAAGTCTTTGGACAAATATTAGTGCACATTAATATGGGGCTGTGCCCGGCCTTTACTTTATGGCGGCTTGAAATCTGCTGAGGAACTTTTAATGAGGTATCTGAATGCCCGTGAAGAAATGGCCAGAAGTCGACAATAGAGGTAGTGGTGCTGAACGTTGAGGTCTGGAGACCAGTCGACCTACCAATTCATCTGAAATTTGTTCCTTCGTGTTGTGCATCTGGTTTGGCCGAGCCATTTCACGAATGTCACTGCCCACAAACCTCAGAAATGCTGATTCAGGAGAGGGTGGATTGGCAAGTTGATCCAGCCTCTGAACTGTTAGTTTACTGTGCGCAGTACACAAGCCCATAAAACATGTTCAAATACATCTCCATTTACTGTTTCCTGCGTGAAATGCAGGGGCCATGTCGCAACCACGAAAAGCTCCTCCATAGGGTAAGTACGGGGTCAGTGAGAGTTCAGCTCAAGAACCGTTTACAACCAGTGTCTTATCTCACATTCGTTGACAAGATAAGAATTACTGTGTGTAAGGTAACACCCGAAGCAGTTGCATGATGTAGATTGAATAGCACCTCCGCCATCCTCCTGACGAGGACTGCAACCCTGCTCATGCACATGAGGCAATTTAATGTTGTCCATTCAAGGATAGTATGTGAACCAGTACAGCGTCCATGCATGATGGGCAACAGCATGACATAGAACTGGCTGGAAAATGAAGGTCACTCTCCCCCTCCCCTCCACCTGCCTCCCTTTTCTCTGGACCAATAACAGTCAAGCTTCTACTCCCCCTTTTATTACTAGAGCAGATGTGTGTCCATCATTTGAGGTCCAGGCATCGGAGTACCATCAGTAGCAGGAGAGTCATCCTACTTAGAAAACGGCTGTAAATATTACAACTTTCGAGGTAAGACACTTTGACTTCACGGTGCGTGACTGAATTAGAATAAATTAATGCCATCATGGCATATTCTGCAGATATGGCGGAAAATATTAGTCCTCTAGGTGAATTGTGTGACACAGTGTTACCCTACTTGAAATTATAGCCAATATTACTATAATTAATGATCCAGAATTGCCATATTCAAGTTTTGGGTCTTAATTAACACTATTAGCAGCAAAGTATTAGGGATCTTCTCCAAGCACTCCACCTCCCATCTTAATTTGCTATAATTTTTGCTGAGTTCCTACAGATACTCGCTCTAAGTATGCGACTGAGCAAATACCACAGCCCTACAAGTGAAGTATTGCTTTGGGGAAATACGTGTCTGCATTACTAATGTGTGACGTCATAGTTGTTAAAAACAATGGCATACGCAATACACGTTACACAGGTAACTATAACTTCGACAGATTTTTCTAAAGACACACACGTAAAGAACGAGACTGATCAATTACCACGGCGCGATACTTAAACGAAATTAACTTGGTATCCCGAGTTAAACAACTAGCACAGCATGACATTCGAACAAATATGCTCCTATCCCATGTGATACATACAACACACTGCAACAAATACTTATCAAGTATGCCGGCCGATGTGGCCGAGCGGTTCTAGGCGCTTCAGTCTGGAACCGCGCGACCGCTACGGTCGCAGGTTCGAATCCTGCCTCGGGCATGGATGTGTGTGATGTCCTTAGGTTAGTTAGGTTTAAGTAGTTCTAAGTTCTAGGGGACTGATGACCTCAGATGTTAAGTCCCATAGTGCTCAGAGCCATATGAACTTATCAAGTATGCATTATCCCTGAATTATTAATGTGACATCTCTATAAGACTGCCCATAGTATTTTAGTAAATGAACCAAGGAAAATCCGAGAAATAATGTTTCCACACAGTAAATATTTGCCCCACAGTGTTATGTGTAATAGTTTTCGTGCTAGTAACGACCTACCAACTGACTGGAGGGTCACTGCCACTATCGCTTAAGATGCAGAAGGCATCTCCCATCCATACAAGACTCTCCTGCCGTGGGGAAGCTCTAGCATATGTCGGCTGCACACAGCCAACTCTCCATAACCGGTCCATCATAACTCCCAAATCACGGAATTTACTTAGGAAATTGGTAGTGGTCGAAGATTCCATAGACAAATGCGAAAGGTGCACCCATGCGTCCTCCAGATGAAACCCATCTACATCTGCATCTACTTATATACTCCGCTAGCCACCAAGCGGTGTGTGGCGGAGGGCACAATTCACGTCAAAGTCATAGATTGCTACGACCTGGGCCTTCTTCCAGTCCCGTGGAACTTTCCGCTGTTCCAATAATCTCTGATAGATGATGGATAAGAATGGAGCAATATTTGTAGCATAGTCAAGATATAATCTTAAGGGGATACCGTCTGGACCAGATGCCTTCCTGGCGTCTAAGGATCTTAACTGTTTTACAATCCCAGATACACTAAACACTATGTCAGCCATCCTTGCGTTTGTTCGATAATTGAACTCACACGCCCCACAACAGGCAACAACTACGCAGAATGAAATTTTCAGTCTGCAGCGGAGTGTTTCTGACGTGGAACTTCCTGGAAGATTAAAGCCATGTGCCAGACCGAGACTCGAACTCAGGACCTTTGCCTTTCACAGGTAGCCGCGCGGGATTAGACGAGCGGTCCGGGGCGCTGCAGTCACGGACTGTGCGGCTGGTCCCGGCGGAGGTTCGAGTCCTCCCTCGGCCATGGATGTGTGTGTTTGTCTTTAGCATAACTTAGGTTAAGTAGTGTGTAAGCTTAGGGACTGATGACCTTAGCAGTTAAGTCCCATAAGATTTCACACACATTTGAACATTTTTTTTCACAGGTAATTGCTCTACCGACTGAGCCACCCAAGCGCAACCCACGACCCGTCCTCTCAGTGTTACTTCTGCCAGCAGCCAGTCTCCTACCTTACAAACTTCACAGAAACTCTGTCGCCAAACACGGATGCGACCATCATTATGCTGTAAACAGAACCTGGATTCATCCGAAAAAATAACGTTTTGCTAACGCGCACCCAGGTTCGTCGTTGAGTACTCCATCACAGGTGCTCCTATCTGTGATAGAGCGTCAAGGGTAACCACAGCCACGGTCTCCGAGCTGGTAGTCCATGCTGCTGCAAACGTCGTCGAACTGTTCGTGCAGATGGTTGTTGTCTTGCAAACGTCCCCATCTGTTGACTCAAGGATCGAGACATGGCTGCACGATCCGTTACAGCCATGCGGATAAGATGCCTGTCGTCTCGACTGCTAGTGATACGAGGCCGTTGGGATTCAGCACGGCGTTCCGTATTACCCTCCTGAACCCACCGATTCCATATTCTCCTAACAGTCATTGGATCTCGACCAACGCGAGCAGCAATGTCGCGATACGATAAACCGCAATCGCGTTAGGCTACAATCCGCCCTTTATCAAAGCCGGAAACGTGATGGTACGCATTTCTCCTCCTTACAAGAGGCATCACAACAACGTTTCACCAGGCAACGCCGGTCAACTGCTGTTTGTGTATGAGAAATCGGTTGGAAACTTTCGTCATGTCAGCACGTTGTAGGTGTCGCCACCTGCGCCAACCTTGTGTGAATGCTCTGAAAACCTAATCGTTTCATATCATAGCATCTTCTTCCTGTCGGTTAAATTTCAATTTCGCGTCTGTAGCACGTCATCTTCGTGGTGTAGCAATTTTAATGGCCAGTAGTGTATGTATCTATGCATGTATTTCTACATCTCCTCCGTAGTCACTTGAAATATTTCAACCAAATTTGGTACAGCACATCACATACTGTTGGGAAACAATGGATGTGGGAGTAAGAACCACCTACGTATCAAAGAGGTAAAGGTGGGGATGAATAAGAAGTGCAGGCACGATGTGCGAATACCCAGATTTTATTCATCCATTATTTGAGAAAGAGAGCACTTAGTGACTTGCAACAAACTTTACACACAACGCCAACCCTTGATGAATCTTTTTCTCGCTGACACCCCCCACAAAATGATGAAAAGAGAAAAGAGTTTATCGGTTACTACACTTTCCCTGTTCATTTTCACATTAGGCATAAGGTTTTAATTTTTTAGTCATTTACTACTAGTTATATTCGCAACACTTTTTGCAGACAATATCGGTATACACCATTGAATATAACTGCAAAATTATACCATTGTACTGTTGCGTAAGTAGGTGTGTACCCACGCAAACACAGTTAGAAATCGGCCGGCCGGTGTGGCCGAGCGGTTCTAGGCGCTACAGTCTGGAACCGCGAGACCGCTACGGTCGCAGGTTTTAATCCTGCCTCGGGCATGGATGTGTGTGATGTCCTTGGGTTAGTTAGGTTTAAGTAGTTCTAAGTTCTAGGGGACTGATGACCTCAGATGTTAAGTCCCATAGTGCTCAGAGCCATATGAACTATTTGAACAGTTAGAAATCGGAAACTAACGGAGTCTGGACTCAAGTTTCTTTTTTATTTCTTTCACATATAACAGGTTGTCAAGTAAGACAATACATAAAAGAGAATCAACAACAAAGAGTAAAAACGTAGGTATGAGAATTACAGTGGACGGCTCTGTTCTCTGTGACTCCCGCGCGAACTGTGGAGAATAATCTCTGTGTTTGGCGCGAATTTTACGCGTCGGCTGCGATCGACGTGTGCGTTAGTCGCCACAGTACAACACATAGTTCAGGATGTATGACATCATAAGCATTGAGATGCGTGAAAAACTGCCGCATCATGCATGACATTTAAATTTATTATTACTTACCACCTGAACCGATTTTGATGAAATTTTATAAGGAGTTAGTTTCATAGGAAGAACATCGGCTACTTTAGACTGTGTGTAGTACAATACACTTATTGATTTGAAGGCTATTACTTGAGTTAGGAAAAAATTTACTCTTTGAAATAACTATTTACTCTCTAACATTTTCAGCATTATAAAATTTCTAAAAATGCTTCTACTTGTTTAAATGTACTACAAGATATGATTCAAAGTAATAAATACGACGCTTATACAACCATCTATGCAATAAATCCATTCTTTCACATTATTTGATGCATAATGTACATGTTGTAAAGTGAAGAGCCAAAGAAACTGGTACACCTGCCTAATATCGTGTTGAGCCCACGCGAGCACGCAGAAGTGCCGCAACACGACGTGGCATGGACTCGACTAATGTCTGAAGTAGTGCTGGAGATCCTGCAGGGCTGTCCATAAATCCTTAAGAGTAAGAGAGGGTGGAGATCTATTCTGAAAAGAACTTTGCAAGGCATCCCAGATATGCTCAATAATGTTTATGTCTGTGGCGTTTGGTGTTCAACGGATGTGTTTAAACCCAGAAGTGTTCCTGGAGTCACTGTGTAGCAATTCTGGACGTGTGTGGGGTGACGCATTGTCCTACTGGAATTGCCGAAGTCCGTCGGAATGCAGAATGGGCATGAATGGATGAATGTGATAAGGCAGGATGCTTATATACGTGTCACCTGTCAGAGTCATATCTAGACTATCAGGGGTCCCTTATCACTCAAACTGCACACGCCCCACACCATTACAGAGATTCCACCAGCTTGAACTGTCCCCTTCTGATATGCAGTGTCCATGGATTCATGAGGTTTTCTCTATACGCGTACACGTCCATCCGCTCGACACGATTTGAAATGAGACTCGTCCGACCAGGTAACATGTTTCCAGTCATCAACAGTTCACTGTCGCTGTCGATGGGCCAAGGCGAGGCGTAAAGCTTTGATTCCTGCAGTCATCAAGTGGGCCTTCAGTACCGAAAGCCCATATCAATGATGTTTCGTTGAATGGTTCGCACGCTGACACTTGTTGATGACCCAGCACTGAAATCTGCAGCAATTTGCGGAATGGTTGCACTTCCGTCACGTTGAACGATTCCATTCAGTCGTCGTTGGTCCCGTTCTTGCAGGGTCTTTTACCGGCTGCAGCGATCTCAGAGACTGATGTTTTACCAGGTTCCTGATTTTCACGGTACACTCGCGAAATGGTTGTAGTGGAAAATCTCCACTCGAACGCTACCTCGGAGATGCTGTGTCCCATCGCTCGGGCACCGACTATAACACCACATTCAAAGTCACTTAAATCCAGATAACCTGCTACTGTAGCAGCGGTAAACGATCTAACAATAGTGCCAGACACTTGTCGTCTTACATAGGCGTTGCCGACCGCAGCGTAGTATTCTGCCTGTTTACGTATCTATGTATTTGAATACGCATGTCTATACCAGTTTCTTTGGCGCTTCAGTGTGCAATGCGTAGCTGCTGCAATAGCGTGAAGCATAGCTGCGTGCGCCTGCCCATGCTTTCCTGTACACACTGCTGGGCAGTGATGCTGTGCATGCCAACACATTGTGTGTTGGGACAGCTTGCGAGGGGGACTGTGGGGCACACATCATGAGCTGTTCTTACATGGTGTTTCAAAAATGACCGGTATATTTGAAACGGCAATAAAAACTAAACGAGCGGCGATAGAAATACAGCCGGCCGCGGTGGCCGTGCGGTTCTGGCGCTGCAGTCCGGAGCCGCAAGGCTGCTACGGTCGCAGGTTCGAATCCTGCCTCGGGCATGGGTGTGTGTGATGTCCTTAGGTTAGTTAGGTTTAAGTAGTTCTAAGTTCTAGGGGACTTATGACCTAAGATGTTCCTGGAGTGCTCAGAGCCATTTGAACCATAGAAATACACCGTTTGTTGCAATATGCTTGGGACAACAGTACATTTTCAGGCAGACAAACTTTCGAAATTACAGTAGTTACAATTTTCAACAACAGATGGCGCTACGGTCTGGGAAACTCTATAGACGATATTTTCCACATATCCACCATGCGTAGCAATAATATGGCGTAGTCTCTGAATGAAATTACCCGAAACCTTTGACAACGTGTCTTGCGGAATGGCTTCACATGCAGATGAGATGTACTGCTTCAGCTGTTCAATTGTTTCTGGATTCTGGCGGTACACCTGGTCTTTCAAGTGTCCCCACAGAAAGAAGTCACAGGGGTTCATGTCTGGCGAATAGGGAGGCCAATCCACGCCGCCTCCTGTATGTTTCGGATAGCCCAAAGCAATCACACGATCATCGAAATATTCATTCAGGAAATTAAAGACGTCGGCCGTGCGATGTGGCCGGGCACCATCTTGCATAAACCACGAGGTGTTCGCAGTGTCGTCTAAGGCAGTTTGTACCGACACAAATTCA
The DNA here is from genome assembly GCF_023864345.2 of Schistocerca serialis cubense. Taxonomy (NCBI): domain Eukaryota; kingdom Metazoa; phylum Arthropoda; class Insecta; order Orthoptera; family Acrididae; genus Schistocerca; species Schistocerca serialis. Next base: position 395,510,932 of record NC_064644.1, on the reverse strand, counting down.
CAAAGAATGTCCAGATAGCGTGATGCAGAAATCGTTTCGGATCTGAAAAATGGGCCAATGATTCCTTTGGAAGAAATGGCGGCCCAGACCAGTACTTTTTGAGGATGCAGGGACGATGGGACTGCAACATGGGGCTTTTCGGTTCCCCATATGCGCCAGTTCTGTTTATTGACGAAGCCGTCCAGGTAAAAATAAGCTTCGTCAGTAAACCAAATGCTGCCCACATGCATATCGCCGTCATCAATCCTGTGCACGATATCGTTAGCGAATGTCTCTCGTGCAGCAATGGTAGCGGCGCTGATGGGTTGCCGCATTTGAATTTTGTATGGATAGAGGTGTAAACTCTGGCGCATGAGACGATACGTGGACGTTGGCGTCATTTGGACCGCAGCTGCAACACGGTGAACGGAAACCCGAGGCCACTGTTGAATCACCTGCTGCACTAGCTGCGCGTTGCCCTCTGTGGTTGCCGTACGCTGTCGCCCTACCTTTGCAGCACGTTCATCCGTCACGTTCCCAGTCCATTGAAATTTTTCAAACAGATCCTTTATTGTATCGCTTTCGGTCCTTTGGTTACATTAAACCTCCGTTGAAAACTTCGTCTTGTTGCAACAACACTGTGTTCTAGGCGGTGGAATTCCAACACCAGAAAAATCCTCTGTTCTAAGGAATAAACCATGTTGTCTACAGCACACGTGCACCTTGTGAACTGCACACGCTTACAGCAGAAAGACGACGTACAGAATGGCGCACCCACAGACTGCGTTGTCTTCTATATCTTTCACATCACTTGCAGCGCCATCTGTTGTTGAAAATTGTAACTACTGTAATTTCGAAAGTTTGTCCGCCTGAAAATGTACTGTTGTCCCAAGCATATTGCAACAAACGGTGTATTTCTATCGCTGCTCGTTTAGTTTTTATTGCCGTTTCAAATATACCGGTCATTTTTGAAACACTCTGTACCATAACAGGCAGGAACACGAGGGCAGCTGAAATTATTGCATCTTCAGTAGCTTACTTACTCACCATCACTCATCATAGCAAATCTGCTGATACGTGAGAGCAGATGTAGGTACTATCTTCTCGATAGTAATAATAAAACTGTTAAATCGTCGTGTCTGTCTGGACACACTGACATCCAAAACTACTAGACGACTTTTCATGGGATTCTCACAGATTACTTGCGTATAGTTTCAGGCAACATGTAAGCTTTATTTCATCAAAAGCGGTTCGCGGCAAAAAAAAAAGGATGTCGTGATTTATAATTTAATCTAAAACTGTGATGTCTTTCTACACTACTGGCCATTAAAATTGTCACACCACGAAGATGACGTCCTACAGACGCGAAATTGAAATTTAACCGACAAGAAGAAGATGCTATGATATGAAACGATTAGGTTTTCAGAGCATTCAAACAATGTTGGCGCAGGTGGCGACACCTACAACTTGCTGACATGACGAAAGTTTCCAACCGATTTCTCATATACAAACAGCAGTTGACCGGCGTTGCCCGATGAAACGTTGTTGTGATGCCTCTTGTAAGGAGGAGAAATGCGCACCATCACGTTTCCGGCTTTGATAAAGGTCGGATTGTAGCCTAACGCGATTGCGGTTTATCGTATCGCGACACTGCTGCTCGCGTTGGTCGAGATCCAATGACTGTTAGCAGAATATGGAATCGGTGGGTTCAGGAGGGTAATACGGAACGCCGTGCTGGATCCCAACGGCCTCGTATCACTAGCAGTCGAGACGACAGGCATCTTATCCGCATGGCTGTAACGGATCGTGCAGCCACGTCTCGATCCCTGAGTCAACAGATGGGGACGTTTGCAAGACAACAACCATCTGCACGAACAGTTCGACGACGTTTGCAGCAGCATGGACTATCAGCTCGGAGACCGTGGCTGTGGTTACCCTTGACGCTCTATCACAGATAGGAGCACCTGCGATGGTGTACTCAACGACGAACCTGGGTGCACGAATGGCAAAACGTCATTTTTTCGGACGAATCCAGGTTCTGTTTACAGCATAATGATGGTTACATCCGTGTTTGGCGACATCGCGGTGAACACAAATTGGAAGCGTGTATTCATCATCGCCATATTGGCGTATCACCCGGCGTGATGGTATGGAGTGCCATTGGTTACACGTCTCGGTCACCTCTTGTTCGCATTGACGGCACTTTGAACAGTGGACGTTACATTTCAGATGTGTTACGATCCGTGGCTCTACCCTTCATTCGATCCCAGCGAAACCCTATACTTCAGCAGGATAATGCACGACCACATGTTGCAAGTCCTGTACGGGCCTTTCTACATACAGAAAAGGTTCCACTGCTTCCCTGGCCAGCACATTCCCCAGAAATCTCACTAATTGAAAACGTCTGGTCAATGGTGCCGAGCAACTGGCTTGTCACAATACGCCAGTCACTACTCTTGATGAACCGTGGAATCGTGTTGAAGCTGCATGGACAGCTGTACCTGTCCACGCCATCCAAGCTTTGTTTGACTCAATGCCCAGGCGTATAAAGGCTGTTATTACGGCCAGAGGTGGTTGTTATGGGTTCTGATTTCTCAGGATCTATGCACCCAAATTGTGTGAAAATGTAATCACATGTCAGTTCTAGTATAATCTATTTGTCCAATGAATACCCGTTTATCATCTGCATTTCTCCTTGGTGTAGCAATTTTAATGGCCAGTAGTGTATTTGTTTGACACGCTAATCTCCAAAACTACTAGACGAATTTTCGTGAGACCTTCACTGGTAACTTCAGTCTGGATTGGTGGTAACTACAAGCTTTATTTCATCGACATCGGGATAAAAAAATCATGATTTAAAATTTTATATAAATCGTCTTTCCAGCTTAATAGTTTGGACGTTTAATTATCACGTCGTAGTACACCAAAGCTCCAACAGACGTCGCTGTTAGTTTCGCAGTGCACCGAAGAACAAATAGATGGCATTGTTAGCGTTTTTAGGGTTCCTTACCTCAACTGGTATAAACGCAATCCTAATAGGACCATTTTGTTGTCCATCTGTCTGTCCGATTGTTAGAATACTGTCTCTCAGGAACGGGTAGACGTATCAAGTTGAAATTTGTGTCGGGTACTAACATCTTTGGCACCTTGGCGTTGTACAAAACTGAAATATTTAAGTCAATGCAATCAAAATATACTGCAATTTATGTCACGTATTTTGATACTCGCAAACTCACTCATAAAACCTTATTGGGTACTTCCCGTTGACTTAGAATCATAAAATTTGTCATGAAGCAAGGCTTTATATTAAAACTAAAATCAGAAAATTTGTAATAACACGAGCGAAAAAAAGTTTTTGTCATTTGTTATCTGTCTCTCTGTGTGTCAGTTTGTCTGTTAAGACCTCTTTTCTCAGGAAGTGGCAGAAGCATCAAGTTGAAATTTATGTCCCATAGTAAGGTCCTTTTAAATCAATACAACCAAAAGATCCACCCATTTATGTCACATATTTTGACACTCGGAAACTCTGATGAATTCTTCTCGGGTTGTCAGCCGAGTGGTGGCGTCGTCTTGTCGCAACTTCGCCAGAAGATGATGGGTACAAAACTCATTGAAAGGTTGCGTCAAGACGGCGCCACCACACGGTTGATAACCCGGGAAGAATTCATCAGTGGAATACGCCGAGAAAGACTGCAGTCGCAAAACTCACAAACTCGCTTTTCAAAACCTGAAATTTGTTAAGAAGCAAGATTTAACAGTACAAGCCAAAGAAAAAATCCGGTAAGTGTTAGTTTGTAATTATATCATAAGAAAATTATTTCTTGGGCGTTAGTTATCCGACGTCAAACTTAAAATTGAAACATTCTCGAAAAATATTGAAATTCCCAGGAACAACATCTTTCCAGTATCAATGTCGATAACAGACAGAAATCGTCGAGATTCCTGATTTTGAGGAATGTATGAACTGCCTGTATACATAATTGAGTTGGAGGGTGAGTCCCACTTGCACCTGGCCGATTTTTTAATTCATTGAGAGATGTATTTTTCAGACGCCCACGTCAGTGATAGAATTAATCGTCGCAGTGGTAGCTTTTCGTAAAGCTAACGGCGAATTTTCTTGGCTAAGTTGTATGAATTTACTGAGTTCGCTTTATGTATTAAAAACTTAACTATATTGCTTTCGCTCTTTCTGTAGGTTTTGTTTTCATTATTTGCTAAAAAATGAATTTATTAAGTTTGCTTTGTTAGTTGAGGGCATGCTCATTACATTTTTATTTCGTGTTGTTACCAATAGAAATGACTAGAAAGCGGACGAGTCTTTCTGAATACTGCAGAATGGCTAACACGCTGAGGACTATGCGGTCTCAAGAATCCAATGAAGGTGGTGAGGCGAGTCTTACTGTAGCTCGATATCATCAGGCTTAAACTCGCTCTGTGGGAACTCCTTCCGTAAATGATGTGCGGCGTAACTGTGTTTGGGAATGTCATACATTAGGTCGCTCGTCAGAACCACTCACTCACAGGTACTCAAAGTTATTTCTGTCGAACATAACATGGCATAAGCGGAAATTCCAACGGGAAGTGTCGCATGCGAACGAGTTTTTAATTCCACATATTCCTACCAGTTTACCATTTAGCTTCAAATGAGTAAAATTCCCCGTGAGCTTATGTTATGCTATGACCATAAACAAAGCACAAGGCCAACTGCTCCATTTTGCAGGTGTGGACCTGAGCGTCGGTTGCTTTTATCACGGCCAACTCAATGTGCCTCTCAAACAACCTCTTTGTTCATATCCCTAATCATACTACTTCAAACATAGTATACAAAGAAGCTTTACAAGTAAAAAATAAATTTCACGTGAACCAAGTGTCGGACACAGCTATAAATAAATACTCAGGTTTCTCAACTAGTCACAATAAAAATGGGATGCTTATATTTAAGGTTTCAGAGTTGCCTCCTGCTCTAATCCATGGCGCCATTGCAGGGGTTCAGCATTGGCATCCCGGGATAGCATTTTTTAAAATACTGCGCACGTATTTTTCTTCTTTTAAATCTGACTCGTAGTTTTAGAGATATTTCTTGTGTTAACATGAAAAACACATCCTGCATACTAACAGGTACACTTATAAGTCAGGTACAATGGGCAGCATCTAACACAGAGCAAAACAGGAACATATATATACAGATATTTTTTAAAAATCTGTGGAATTACTATATTTAATGAGCAGCCAGCCAACTTACTTGGCTGGGTCCTTGTGACGTAGCTGATTGACATATGGATGGGAAACATGTTTATTAGTAGTGATGTTCTGGCAACTATGGCTTGCATCAGGTCCACCTTCTCAAACGTTTTGCAACTGATATGAACAATTGCCAACAACAAAAAGAGCAGTTGCTGGTGGTAGACATTTTGGTCATATTGCTCACAGTCACTGGAACACTTTATCTGCTAGTTGATAATTTCCTGTGTGGAGTCACAATCGTCGAAAAAACGTTGCACATATATTTCAATTTTACAGTATGTATCGCTTAACTAAGCAAGGACGCAATACATCTGCCAAGCTACGATTTCAGCCCCACTTTAATACCGTCTACTTTTGCTGTTGCCTCTTCGTTCGTGTACAGTTATATACTACTCATCTTTCCCTATCGCTTACTGCTATTTCTTTCAGAATTTTGTACCATTTTACATTATCGCACGCTTTTTCTACGACAGAGCCTATGAGCATGTCTCGATTTTTCTTCAGCCTTACTTCCGTTATCAAGCGCAACGTGAGAACTGCCTCTCTGGTACCTTTACCTTTCCTAAAGCCAAATTGCTCGTCATCTAACTGATTCTAAATTTTCTTTTCCATCGTCTGTGTACTATTCTTGTCAGCAGATTAGATGCAAGAGTTGTTAAGCTGATTGTGCGATGGTTTTCGCGCTTATCTGCCCTTGCTGTCTTCGGAATTGCTTCGACGATATTATGCCGAAAGTGTATTGGTATGTAGCCAGTCTCATAAAATTTACACACCAACTTGAATAGTCATTGGAATTTAATTACCCTCAAAGTATGTTAGAAATTCCGATGAAATGTTATCTATTCCTTCTGCCTTGTTTGATCTGAAGTCTTTCTGAGCTGCCTTAAATTCCGTGTCCAGGACTGAGTCCCCTATATCTTCCACATCCAGTCCAACTTTTTCTTCTATCACGTCATCAGACAATTCCCCCCCCCCCCCCTCCCCACACCTCAGCAGGCTTTCAGTGTATCCTTTCCACCTACCCGCTCTCTCTTATGCGTTTAATTGTGGAATTCTCAATGCACTCTTATTGTTACCACCCCTGCATTTATTATCACAGAAGGTTATTTTTATTTTTCTGTATGCTAAATCACTCCTCCTGATGATCATTTCTTTTTCGATTTCTTCTCATCTTTCCTGCAGCCGTTTCACCTTGGCTGCCCTGCACTTCCTATTTATTCCATTCCTAAGGGATTTATATTGCTGTATTCCTGTCTTCCCCTGGACAGTTTTGCACATCCTTATTTCCTCGATCAGTTGAAGTATTTCATCTGTTATCCAAGGTTTCTTCACAGTTACCTTCCATCTACCTATGTTTGTGTGGCCGACATCTGTGGTTACCCTTTTTAGAGATGTCCACTTCTCTGCCTCCTTACTGCCTACACTAGTATTCCTTATCACAGTATTCACATCCCTAGCGAACTTCAAACACGTCTCAGCATTCCTCTGCACTTCAGTATCTCAATTGCTCTCACACTGATTCTTCAGTCTACTCTTCGTTGTTGTGGTCTTCAGTCCAAAGACTGGTCTGATGCAGTTACCCATGCTACTCTATCCTTTGCAAGCCTCTTCATCTCCGAGTAACCATTGCAACCTACATCCTACTGAATCTGCTTAGTGTATTCTCTCTTGGTCTCCCTCTACCGTTTTTACCTTCCACACTTCCCTCCAGTGATAAATTGGTGCTACCTTGATGTCTCAGAACGCGTCCTACCTACCGATCCCTTCTTCTAGTCAAGTTGTGCCACAAATTCCTCTTCTCCTCAGTTCTGTTCAGTACCTCCTCATTAGTTACGTGATCTACCCATCTAATCTTTAGCATTCTTCTGTAACACCACACTTCAAAAGCTTCTATTCTCTTCTTGTCTAAACTGTTTATCGTCCATGTTTCACATCCATAATGGCTAGGCCGAGCGGTTCTGGGCGCTACAGTCTGGAACCGCGCGACCGCTACGGTCGCAGGTTCGAATCCTGCCTCGGGCATGGACGTGTGTTATGTCCTTAGGTTAGTTAGGTTTAAGTAGTTCTAAGTTCTAGGGGACTGATGACCTCAGAAGTGCTCAGAGCCATTTGAACCATAATGGCTACACTCCATACAAATACTTTCAGAAAAGACTTCCTGACACTTAAATCTATGTTGGATGTTTACAAATTTCTCTTCTTCAGAAACTCTTTCCTTGCCATGGCCAGTCCACATTTTATATCCTCCCTACTTCGACCGTCCTCAGATATTTTGCTGTCCAAATAACAAAACTCATCTACTACTTTAAGTGACCCATTTCCTAATCCAGTTCCCATAGCATCACCTGATTTAATGCGACTACATTCCATTATCCTCGTTTTGCTTTTGTTGATCTTCATCTTATGTCCTAGTCGTAGTTATGACGAAGAGTAGACTGGGCTAAAATCCAGCCTACTCTTCATGATTACTAAATTCTGATTTGGGTCTGTGTCTGCACCTGCATACGACTTAATATTTGATTTCGGAATCTCTGTCCGACCATGACTATATCTAGCTGGAATCTTTCCGTGTCTCCAGGTCTTTTCCACGTATACCCTCTCCTGTTGCGATTCTTGAGCAGAGTTTTTGGACATTACCATCTGAAATTTATTGCAGAACGCAGTGAGTTTTTCTCTTTTCATTTTCTCCCATAGCCTTTTCTTCTATTCCTTCCCCTACAACCGTATTCCAACCCCACGATTTTTAGATTTTCGTTTCCCTTTACGCACTAAATTACCCGTTGGATAACCTTATATACTTTCTCTATTTCTTCATTCTCTGCTTGCTACTTCGGCATGTATTCCTCAACTATTGCTGTCGGTGTTGGTCTGCTATCGATTTTGATGACAACAATCCTATCACTGAATCGTTCACAGTAGCTCATTCTCTGCATACTTTCCTATTTATAACGAGTCCTACTCCCGTTATATCATTTTTTGGTTCAAAATGGCTCTGAGCACTATGGGACTTAACATCCGAGGTCATCAGTCCGCTAGAACTTAGAACTACTTAAACCTAACTAACCTAAGGACATCACACACATCCATGCCCGAGGCAGGATTCGAACCTGCGACCTTAGCGGTTACGCGGTTCCAGATTGTAGCGCCTAGAACCGCTCGGCCACCCCGGCCGGCTATCATATTTTGCTGCTGTTCATATTAGCCTATATTTGTCTGACGAGAAATCGTTTTCTTCTTTCCATTTGACTTTACTAACCCACCACTATATGTAGATTCACCCTCTGCATTTCCTTTTGAGATTTTCAAGTTCTTCTACTACGCTCAAACCTCTAACATACCATACTCAGACTTGTAGAATGCTATCCCGTCGCTGGTAATTTCATTGTCTTCTCATGATCACCTCTCCCTTGGCAATCCCTTCGCAGAGATCCGAATGGAGGACTAATCCAGAATCTTTTTTTCCGATTGGGAGTGCATTAAGACACTTTTTCGATGACTAGCCACATGTCTCGATTCTACGTATTATGTGTCTTTAATGCAGTGGTTTCCTTGGGTACTGCATCCAGAAGCCGCTGACCAATGTGATTTTTCCGCCTTCTAGGGGCAGTTTCCCATCTCAAGGGCAGGAGACTGCACTGAACCTCTGTCTTCTCGGCTGTCCTCTTTGGCAAGGCAGTTGGCCGGAAGTCTTCGGCTAACATTGCTGATGATCCTAATTCAAAATTTAAGCAGTGGCTGGGTTCATACCGACGACCCTGGATGTTTTGATTAACAGTGAAAGACGTTCTCCCTTAATCTCTGCTAATTCAGTCTCATACTGCAATGTTGACGTATCTTTCCTCTTAAATTACGTTAATATTAACTTTCAATTTCCAGTTATTACGAAAATGTCCAATATTTGGCTGCTAGTTGTGTTAAGTAAGAACCAAAACTTGAAGGTGGTTATTTAAGTAGGATAACACTTTATCACACAATTTGTCTAGAGGATTAACATTTTCCGCTATTTTTGCAGAAATGTCATGATGTCATTAATTGTTACTTATTCAGCCACACATTGTAATGCCAAAGTGTCTTACCTCGAAAATTATGGTAATATTTGCCGCCATTTCCTAAGTAGGATCATTCTGCTGCTGCTGCTGGTCCTCTCACGATGGTGAACAGACCTCGAATGACAAAGCACACGCATTGGGAACTTGAATCTTATTGACCCTGAGAGAAAGAGGGCAGTGGGGAGACGAGGGGGAGGATGACCTTTGCTGTGGCCTTCTCCACCAGACATCACGTTGCCTAGAGTATCAGCAACCAAACTGACAGCCTGCACCCGCGGGTTGCCCACTTCGCAGGCACGCTGAAGCACTACACAACCGACAGGCAATATTGATGAACCACCACAACAACAACAACAACACAGCAAAGACACCAGCGCCCACCAAGAGCCATTACCGGTCCACATAAACATAAGGAAGAGGTCGTTGCAGATTCCGGAACTATTTGCACACATCAAACCACGTGATGGAAAATAGTTCCGAGGTACTCATCCACCGAAGCGCTATAAAGGCCGGCGCTCTGCCGCACATCGGCTGTTCATCGACCGCCAGCAGACGTGGTAACTGCCGCCCCGGCAGCCCAGCTTGGATCTTCTCACTTATCTCTGGATTAGGCTTGGTATATCGGAGAAGTCTCTGGCGGAGACTAGTAGGAAATTATTTCAGTTGTTTTCTATATTATTCTTGTATGTAGTTGTGATTCGAAGACGGATCACTGTTTTGTGTTGGTGTTATACTTGGAGAATTTGTTTTGGTTAATTGAACAGCCCAATAAATTGTTTTCGGACTTTGATCGTTAGTTTCTTCTGCTTACGCAGACATATCAATGGCGACGAGTTGGTTCGTAGTTTTCACGTGTTTGTTGCTTGTTCTCCTCCATGGTAGAGGATATTCCGAGACTCTATCAGCCCTCGGCACGCATCCTCACGCTTTTATCGAGTATGCAGCAGACGAATGAACTTATTATTCAGCAATTGCTGGCTCAGTCCGCTATCTCCCGCGGGTCTCAGGCACCGAGTGCTTCGTCTGCTTCCCCGCTCGTGAGGCTGCGGGCCACGCCTGTCGCTTTTCCTAAGTTTGACAAGTCTTTGGAGCCTTGAGGCAATTATGTAGCACAGTTGGAACAACACTTTTTGGCGCATGACGTCTTTGGAGACGTGCAGAGGGGCGCGTTTTTTCTTGCCTATGTCAGTCCAGAAATATATCATCTGTTGTAGCAGTTGCACCCCGACACGGAGCAGCACGCTCTCTCATACGAACAGTTGACTTCGAGTTTGTTGGAGTATTTTGATTCTCAGGTCCACGTGGCGGCTGCCCGTCACAAGTTTTTTTGTTGTCAGAAGCTCCCCTCCTAATCTTACAGGGAGTGGATTGACACACTTCAAGGCCTCTCCCGGGACTGTCGTTTTTTTTGTGGTAACCCCTCGTGTAAACAGTCATATGCTTCAGCGCTCATTCGGGACATACTTCTCATACATGCTCCAGATGACTCCTTGCCGACCGACCTTCTCAAGTTGAAGGATGCATCATTGGATACTTGCTTAAATATTGTCTGCGCTCATGAGCAGTCTACTCACTCATCGACCTAGTTGTTTCCCCCTGTGCAGGTCTTTGTTGCCGCCTCCGACTCCACATCCGCCGCCATCTCCACATCTTCTGGATCACCGCGGGCGGTCACTCCTGAGGCGGTCCCTACATCCTTGGACGTGGATGTCTCGCCCAGGCCAGGGTTCTTCTCTCCCGCCGACCCGGGGCTGGACGTCAACATGAGCTGGCCGCCCACTCAGGCCGGTGGCGGTGGCGGTGGGGGAGGCGAGGTCTGCTGTGGCCTTCTCCATCAGACATCACGGTGCCTAGAGTATCAGCAACCTAACTGACAGCCTGCAGCCACGGGTTGCCCACTTCGCAGGCACACCGAAGCACTACACAACCGACAGGCAATGTTGATGAATGGCCACAACAACAACAACAACAACACAGCAAAGCCACCAGCAGCCACCAGGGGCCACTACCGGCCCACATAAACATAAGGAAGATGTCGCTGCAGATACTGGAACTATTTTCACACGTCAAACCACGTGATGGAAAATAGTTCTGAGGTACTCATTCGCCAAAGCGCTATAAAGGCTGCACATCGGCAGTTCATCGACCGCCAGCAGACGTGGATAGCTGCCACCCCGGCAGCCCAGCTTGGATCTTCTCGCAGATCTCTGGATTAGGCTTGGTATATTGGAGAAGTCTCTGGTGGAGACTAATAGGAAATTATTTCAGTTGTTTTCTATATTATTCTTGTATTTAGTTGTGATTCGAAGATGGATCACTGTTTTGTGTTGGTGTTATACTTGGAGAATTTGTTTTAGTTATTTGAACAGTCCAATAAATTGTTTTTGGATTTTGATCGTTAGTTTCTTCTGCTTACGCATTATACCAATAATTTTATCTCATGCTGTTGCCCAAGCCGCACGAATGGGGTATTATGTTACATGCTGACCTTGAATGTACCACATACAATTGCCTCAGCTGTGTGGGCAGGGAGGGGGTCCCAGAGGTAAAAGGGGTGTGGGTTGCCTCAGGTGTAACCTGATACCCCAAAGATCTTTGTTATCAGTGACCTAGAGATAAATATCGGTTCTTGGGTTGAACTATCACTGTCCCCTATTACTGTAAAGCCTTCTCCAAACTTCACTGTTGGGAGTACACACACCGGTAACGTTCTCCAGGCATTTGATAGACTCAAACCCCGCCATCGGATTGCGTCAGGATGCACCCTGATTCATTACTACAAATAACTTGTTTATAGCTATCCAGTGTGCAGTTGCATCACTCATTACATCACCTCAGGTGGTGCCTAGCTTTGACTACAGAAAGTATGGCTTGTGAGGAGGTGCTCCACTGTTGTACCGCACTCATTTTAACTTTCTATGCACAGACATTGTGCAGTTCGAATGTACGAGAGATTTCAATACGCTGGTATCATGAATTTTTTTGCAACCACCCTGAGCAATTCTCAACAGTCCCTGTCCATCACAACATTAGAGTAGGAGGACAAAGCCGCCACCACATCACATTGCAATGTTGCCAAATTTATTCATGATGGTGGATCCAAGATGACAGCAATACATGTGGCAACATTGCAATGATGTTCATAGTGAAAAGCTCAAATTTTGGAGGGAAAAAAGGTCAGTTGGTCTATTTCCAGTAACCTAACCCCTCCCCTTCCCCCTCCTCACCTATCTCAACAAGAAAATGGCGGTAAGTTCAAATTTTGGAGGAAAAAAGGTCACTTGGATTACCTCCACTAACCTAACAAATGGTGGGTTAAATAGGTCGCTTGGGCTGCCTCCACTAACCTAAGTCACCCGACCATCACCTCTTCCTTGGAACTGGTGGAAAAAGGACTCAGCTAGTGCTAGGATGGTGGATAGGATGGATGTAAGTTTATTTTGCATGCAGTGTTTATTTAAACAATTTGAGTTGTCATAGGCAGTAGCTCATTGCAGTGTGTCCACCATGTGGTCCACAGTTCAACTGACTTAGTACACAGTATTGCCACGAGAGGGCACTGTCGTCCTATCACTGTCTCGGGAGGAAAATGGCGGAAAAGGACTCAGTCTGCGTCCAGGTACTGGAGCAAGGAAGGAGTCTACTTTTAGTTTTTCAGTGGGAAGTTGGAACAATTTTTTTGGGGCTGTATTTCACATAGTATATTTTTTACGCTGATACAAAACACTCGCCCTGGCGTACTTAGGGTCACCGTAAATAGCCTACAGACCTGTAAAATACGCATAAATCACCGAAATAATGCAGTACACTGATGTGTAGTTTTGAAAGCGCGCTTCCTAATCGTAAACTGTCGGAATAATGCATTGCACAGCCTACAGACCTGCAAACTACTAGCAAATTCCCGAAAAAATGCAGTACACTGATGTACAGACACGAAAACAATTTGTAAATTGTCAAAATACTGCATGTAAAAGATTCTGCAAACACGCTCGCTAATTGTAAACTCTGAAATAATGCATTGCACAGTCTAACAGACCTGTTCACAAAATACTTGTGAAGCTGTCAAAAAATAATGCATGTGTAACACTATGCAAACACGCTCACAACACTTTAGCAGTCGAAAATAATGCAGGACACAAACACTCATTGCACGTAAAAAACGCTTTCGAACTATCGGTAAGAAATTCGTCATCGGTGTATCAATGAACTGCTTCCTACAGAGGTCCAACGTGTACACACTCCGGAGGGCCTACCCTGCAAAGTGGAGATGTGGGCATCAGATGCCGGACCACGCACATATGTCCATTCAGGTTCCACAAGCATGAGGTGCTGGCATCCCCATCATATTTGACACCACAGAAATTTCCTGTCGAAGCATGTGTTTACCTGGGCAGTGGGGCTGACGCATAGCTGTGGGTCCAGTGCCGAGCAAGAGATGTTTGCTTAGCACCTCACCATCGCAAGTATAGCTAAAAGGTTGCCAGTGGTATACTTACACCACATTTCTATGTAAATAACAGCCAAGTCTCCCTCTGGATGTGATATAGAAGTCTGTTGCAATGCTTCCCAGAATAACACACAATGCAATCTTCCGAGCGATTGTAATGTGACATCCCATCCCACATGTGAGACACATCGACTACATGCACATCTTTACCTGCCCAGTATGGCTGATGCAGAGACATGAGATGTTTGCGTAGCGTGGCTTGAATTTTTGGTGTCCTACAACTACTGGTCCAGAGATGACCTAATGCCGTGATGGTGGATGAGGGACAGCATCACGCCAGAGATGGATGGTCTGCTTCAACTTGTCTTTGAACACTTGAATGTATAATACATCACCTTACTCTCAGGAACTTCCATAGATCCCTTCCCCCATCTTGTTTGAACCAATCTGTAGAGGCTCCTATGCCCCAGCACAAAGGATGTCTTGTGAATGAATTGAGCATTCTGACTGGCTCTTAATGAATTTCCCCACAAACTGCTGCTGCTGATGTTGTGGGAGCACTTTCTGCCTTTTTTTTCCTGCAGATGAGACTTTCAACCGCAAAACTATTTTGTACAGATCGCCATATTGCACTGACAGATAAACTCTGCAAAAGTGGTCTAAAGATCGCCAAATATGGAAAGACACTTACTCAATTACACTGCGCTGCCACTGAAGACAGAAGCTTTAATATTTCAGAATGAAACCGATCTTCACATACCATATCGATGTAGTAAACACACAATTCATATCCTGTGCCATACAAAATCGCCACTTCTGCATCCTGCATATAGCTATTGACCACCGACTCTTGTACATATACTCTGAAGACAGACAGCATAAGCACCTGCACCATATATACTCCTTGCAGCACTAGATATTTCCCGTAAAGTCGGGCAGTTATCCACCACAGCCGATGGTCACAAGTCATAGCCCCCAACACACACTGGCCTGACACATGACCAGAGTGCCCTCAGCAGACCGAGGTCACTCTCCAAACTGTTGTACAAAAGCTGGGTCGATTCCTCTGGGCACAAAGCCGTTACAGTTCCTGGCCCCTACCTGCTTGCTTGCTTTCTACACTCATCTCCAGACCCTGGGATTACAAGATGTGTTTTCATATGGTTTGCCAGAATATCATACCATTTTCTCGAGACTTCTCGATATCAAGCATTTAACGGTATGCTAAAGACCGCTTGCACACTATAATTCCGAAGATATAGATTGGAAATTCTTTCTCTAGAAACCCTAAACTTAAGCGAGGTGGAGCGTGCTGTAAACCACTGAGTAACTAGGAACTTATCTCGTCTGCAAAGAACTTTACGTGAAAACTCGAAAAAATAAAGGAAACTTATATTTCCACTCACGAATACCGATGTCGATGATATAACAGATTCCAAATTGTCTTTATAATTTACAAAGTCAACTAAGGTGTTTCTCAAGTCTAGAGAACCACCAAACGTGTCTTCCACCCGTCTTTCACCTGCTAGTTGCACACAACACACACCACAATCGATGCTCTCTCAATGAAGTAAAGACAGGACATGCGTAGAAGCAGTCAACTGAACAATTTACATGGGAGTGAATAATGGTCCAGCACATACATACATCCAAATTGAATCTTCAAATTTCCATGGAGAACACACGCAATAACAAAGGCTGTCCTACACATACTGAGTATTAGTTCGCTATTCAGCCATCTAGAGAACGACAAGGTTAGGTCAGGTACATTCCTGTACCCCATCAGGCCTTTCCATTCGGACAGCTCCTGCCGTTAGTCGGAAACGTTAATCATTCCCATCACAGGCTACCGCCGTCGCGCACCACGCACTCCCAGACAGGATCGACCTAGGAAACTGGCCTCATACATATTTGACCACCATACTTACAATTAAATATTACGATTGCTATCTCAACTGGATGACATTCAACAATGAGCGAAGTATCAGAAATACTTCCTTCTGACGACTGTGGCTTTGTAAATAGAAATATCTCTACCATTCTTATGGCCTGACATACTTTTCAAAGTAAAAAAAAAATCTTGGATTCCAATTGTCTCTATCACAGTATTCCACATCAAATCGTTGCCTTCCCTTACGAAAGGACATAATAATTTTCTTTGCAAATGTCGGAATACACACATACTTTATAAGCCTGATACTCAAGGTGAACCTATCACGCATCCCCTATTACTAAGTATAATACTCCGCCAATTACTGGTTGCTGGCAATACGAAAAAATACTGACCGAAAATCAGCGATGCGTGGACATGTCTCATAAGGTTTTGTTGCGAGTGGTACCACAGTGTCTTAGAAAGAGTGCAATCAGGTATTGGCGGAGTATCATACTTAGTAGTACGGAGTGCGTGATAGGTTCGCCTTGAGCATCAGGCTTATAAAGTATGTGTGTGTGTGTGTGTTTGTGTTTGTTTCGACAAGTGAAAAGAAAGTGATTTGTCCTGTTGTAAGGGAAGGTATGGATTTAACGTGGAATACTGCAATGCTGCAACGGGAATGAAAGATTTTTGTTTTTTACTTGGAGAAGTATGTCGAGTCTTAAGAATGGTGCAGATATATCTATTTACAGAGCCACAGCTGTCAGTAGGGGGTATTTCTGATACTTTGCTCGTTGCTGAATGTCGTCCAATTGACACCGCAATCACAATATTTAGTTGTAAGTATAGCGATCAAATATGTATGAGGCTGGATTCCTAGGTCGATTCTGTCTGGGGGAACATGGCGCGCGGCTTTGTTGGCCTGTGACGGGAATGGTTCACGTTTCCGACTAACGGCAGGAACTGTCCGAATGGAAAGGCCTGATGGGGTACAGGAATGTACCTGACCTAACCGTGTCATCCTGTAGATCGATGAATAGCGAATTAATACGCAGTATGTGTAGAACAGCCTTTGTTATTGCGTGTGTTTTCCATGGAAATTTGAAGATTCAGTTTGGACGTATCTAAGTGCTGGATCATTATTGGCACCCATGTAAGTTGTCTGGTTGACTGCTTCTGCACATGTCCCTTGGTTGAGAGAACGTTGATCGTGGTGTGCGTTGCGTGCATCTAGCAGGTGAAAGACGTGTGGAAGACACGTTTGGTGGTTCTCTAGACTTGAGAAACAACTTATTTGACTTTGTAAATTATAAGGACGATTTAGAATCTGTTATATCACCTACATCGGTATTCGTGAGTGGAAATATAAGTTTTTCTCTATTTTTTCGAGTTTTCATGTAAAGTTCTTTGCAGACGAGATAAGTTCCTAGTTACTCAGTGGTTCACAGCACGCTCCAACCCGCTGAAGTTTCGGGCTTCTAGAGAAATAATTTCCAGTCTATATCTTCGAAATCATAGTGGGCAAGCGGTCTTTAGCATACTACTAAATGCTTGATATCGAGAAGTCTCGCGAAAATGGTATGATAATCTGGCAAACCATGTGAAAATACATATGTTCTTGTAATTGCAGAGTCTGGAGATGGATGTAGAGAGCATGCAAGCAGGTAGGGGCCAGAAACAGTAACGCCTTTGTGCTGAGGGGAAGCGACCCAGCTTTTTTACAACAGTTTGAAGAATGGCCTTGGTCTGCTGAGTGCACTCTGGTCACTGTCGGGCCGATGTATGTGGGTGGTGGTTGACTTGTGAGCGTCGGCTGTGGTGGATAACCACCCAACCTTATGGGAAATATGTAGTGCTGTGCAGAGTATGTATGGTGCAGGTCTTTATGCTGTCTGTTTTCGTGGTATATGTCTGATGGTCGACAGCTATATGCAGGATGCAGAAATGGCGATTTTGTATGGCGCAGGATATGAATTGTGTGTTTACTGCATCAATATGGTATGTGGAGATCGGTTTCATACTGAAATATTCAAGCTTCCGTCGTTAGTGGCAGAGCAGTGTAATTGAGTAAGTGTCTTTCCCTATTTGACATCTGTAGACCACTTTTGCCGGGTTTATCTGTCAGTGCAATATTGCGATCTGTACAAAATAGTTTTGCTGTTGAAAGTCTCATCTGCAGAAAAAAAAAGACAGACAGTGCTCCCACACTGGCAGCAGCAGCAGCAGTTTTGCTCTTTTCTATCACAAGACATCCTTTGTGCTGGGACCTTGGAGCCTCTACAGAGTGGTTCAAACAAGATGGGGGAAGGTATCTATGGAAAGTTCTGAGAGTAAGATGATGTATTCTTTGTTCAAGTGTTCAAAGACAAGTTGAAGCAGACCATCCATCTCTGGCATGATGCTGTCCCTCATCCATCATTGTGGCATTAGGACATCTCTGGACCGGTAGTTGTAAGACACCAAAAATTCCAGCCATGCTATGCAAACATCTCTTGTCTATGCATCAGCCATACTGGGCAGGTAAACACATGCATCAGTTCGACGCGTTTCACATGTGGGATGGGATGTCCCATTACGATCGCTCGGAAGATTGCATTCTGTGTTATTCTGGGAAGCATTGCAACAGACTTCTATAGCGCGTCGAGATTGAGATTTGCCTGTTATTTACATAGACATGTGATGTCAGTCTACCGCTGGCAACCTTTTAGCTGTGCTTGTGGTGGTGAGGTGCTAGCAAACATCTCTTGCTGGGCACTGGATTCGCAGGTGTCAGCCCCAGTGGGCAGGTAAACACGTGTTTCGTCAGGAATTTCTCTAGCATCAAATATGAAAGGGATGCCAGTGCCTCATGTTTGTGGCACCCGAATGGACACCTGTGCGTGGCCGGCACATGACAGCTGCATCGTTGCTTTCCAGGGTAGGGCGCACCAGCGTGTGCGCCTGCATTATTTTCAGCTGTTTAAGCGTTGTGAGCGTGTTTGCATAGTATTACACATTCATTATTTTTTAAAATTTTCACGAGTAGTGGACATGTCTGTTGCATTATGTTGTTAACAGGTCTGTAGGCTGTGCAGTGCATCATTTCAACAGTTTACAATCAGTAAACGTGTTTGCAGAGTCTTTTACATACATTATTTTGACAATTTACGAGTTGTTTCGTGTCTTTACATCAGAGTACTGCATTTTTCGGTCATTTAAGAGTTTTTTCAGACCTGTGGACTGTGCAATGCATTATTCTGACAGTTTACGGTTGGCAAGTGTGTTTGCAGAGTATTATACAAGCATTATTTTGACAATTTACGAGTTGTTTTCATGTCTGCACATCATTGTACTGCATTATTTCGATGATTTACGCGCAGTTTGCAGGTCAGTAGGTTATTTACTGTGACCCCAAGCACGCCAGGGCGAGTATTTTGAATCAGCATAATGAATATACTATGTGTCGTACATCCTTAAATAAATTGTTCCAGTTTCCCACTGAAAAAATAAATAAAAGTACACCTCTTCCTTCCTCCAGTAGCTGGACATAGACTGTGAACGTTTCCCCTTATTCCCCCCTCCCCCAGACCGTAATGGGACAACAGCACCCTCTGGTGGCAGTACTGTGTACTAGATCAGGTGGACTCTGGACCTCATAGTGAACAGAATGGATGGAGATACTGCCTATGACAACTCAAATTGTTTAAATAAACACTGCATGCAAAATAAAGACTTACATCCATCCTGTCCAGCAGCCCAGCACAGGCTGAGCCGTTTTCCCACTAATTTCAAGGAAGAGGTGGTGGTCGGATTACTTAGGTTAGTGGAGGTATTCCAAGTGACCTATTTCTGTGCCATTTTCTTAGTTTAGTGGAGGTAGCCCAAGTGACCTATTTCCTGCCAAAATTTCAACTTCCCACCATGACATCATTGTGATGTTGTCATATCTATCGTCACCATCTTTTATCCGCTATATTGAATTAATTTGGCAACAATGCAATGTGGTGTGGTGGTGTCTTTGTCCCAGTACTGATGAGGTCTTCCTGGTCTTGCTTTAACTTTGGTAGTTCCTTCGTGTTTTCATTTCACAATCACATCACCAACAGGTATTGAAGGGTAGAGACGTGTCTGAAGGATTTGTTACTCAGGTGACATCCAATGGCTAGGCTACGTTTGATATCACTGAGCTCTGCTGACTGACCCATTCTTCTGCTACTGCTTCTCTACTGACAACATGATACTCCCTGCCTCACTTTCTATTACGTATCTGCCTCTCTTGAGATCAGTTTTGCAGTTTTGCACTGCTTGTGGTCGCCTGGATACATGTGATGAGGTAGTGTCCCTTTGTGTCCTGAAGTTGTGCAATGGAAAATGAACTGCCACATTTAGTAGCAGTATCATTTTAATTTTAAATGTGAACATTTTAGGTTAGGCTTTACCATGACTGTTATTGACATTAAATGAAACATCAAGTTTACTGTGACTGGTAACAGTAAACTTGTTGTTTCATTTAGTATCATTTTATTTCCTTATGGTGACAAATTTTTGCAAAAACTAAATAAATATAAAAAACTGGGCACGCGTGAGTAGGACTCGAGCTCTGAGGATCCCGTACAAACTTAGTTATGTATGTAGACAATAATAATAATATTAACAGGATCTTCCGTCAGTTCTTGGTAGAACAACATTATAATAAATGAAAAGCACCAGTTTGCATTTGTTCTACAATATTACTTTTATTGTTAACCGGTTTTCGGCTTACAAGGCCATCTTCAGACATTTACTGAGTATTATCACCAAAGAAGTTAAATGTTAGCAGACAACGTTGGAAGAGAAGTAACACATCTAGGCTGAAGTAGAAACATTCAGTAAGTAACATCTTTGCAATGAAAAAGTAAAAACTGAACAGTACACAAACAACAATGGAGTAGACAGGAAAACCTTTAGCACAAAATAGGAATAGCATGCCTACATAACAGTTTCTCTTAATAAACAAAACTAATAAAATAAAATAAAATTAGTACTAGACAAGGCTGCATCAGCAGGTATGAAACATCGAGAGTGATACACAACCAATTAAAAGGAGAGAAAGTTATCAATGTAAATACAGAATACACGAGGAACTTAAACAATATCAATAAGATAAACAGAAATAAATAAATGCAGGAAAATGGAGGTGTCTGAGGGAACCAACAGTTTGAGAGTGTGGTGGTACTGCATTTTAACATAAACATTATAATCAAAGCAGTGGCTGTGTACCAGTTTTCATTAAATAAATGAGTAAAGTAAAATATGAACAGTATTTGATGAGACAACTACAAGGGGTGTTAAACATGGACAGTAATACAAGCACCAGTTAAAAGAAAGCCTTAACTATTGAAACTACAGTGTATGTGGAATACAAAGACAACTTCAACAAAACAAAACAACTTAATGAATACAGGGAAATGGGAATGTGGAGGAAGAGAGAGTGTGGGAAGTAATGAACAACAAAGATGGTTATATGAAGTTTAGGAGAGGGGAAATGTTGAGCTGTGTCTGGTCATTTAGGATGAGATATAGACTGTGAGCAAGATGTTTGTTAATTTCCAGGGCTTCCAGCAGGTTGAGTTTATGGCCTTTGTTTGCCAAGTAAACTACATGGGACACTGGCTGGTAGTTGTGACCCTCACTCAGTACATGCTCAGCAAATACAGAGTCTGAATTCTGCAACCTCCAGCTGCGTTCATGTTCAGCCAGCCTAGTTGATATGTCCCTGCCTCACTGACCAATGTAAAATTTGTCACAATCACAACATGTGATTTTGTACACCCCACTGTTGGCTAATAACTGGATCTTGTCTTTGCTATTAAAAACACACTCGGCTGTCGTGTTCCTGACATAGTAGGAAAGCCTATACTTGCAGGATTTCAGTGCTTTGGCTACAATCCGTGATACCTGACCTAGAAATGGTAGTGTACACCATTTCTTGCAGACAGTGGAGTGGGGAAGCAGGTGGGGCATAGAGGAGGGGTATAATTTTCCGTTTTTGTTTCCTGTGCAAGATGTGGTCAATAAGGACTGGATTGTAGCCATTGGCTGTGGCAATAAATTTTATTGTATCTAACTCTGCTTTAAAATCATCTCTGGAGATGGGGATAGATATGAGACGGTGTACCATTGAGTGGTTCAATGGACTGGTGAAAATATTTCAATAGAACGCCACTTTGGCGACTTGCGTGTCCCTAACCTACCACAGTTATCCAACCTCATTAAAGGGACGTACAGTTTAACATAGAATCTGAAACAGGCGTTGCTCCTGGTGACTCTTCACATTATTGAGAGTTGAAGGATAAGTCGAAACGAAGACTGAAAAGTGCGTGGTCCGATCGAGATTCGATTCGCGACCTCCCGGTTTTCAGGCACGGGCCATACTACCGCCAGCACCGACATTTATATAGACATCGCTTATCAACGCACGCAACATATATTGCCGTATCTTTCACGGGCCATACTACCGCCAGCACCGACATTTATATAGACATCGCTTATCAACGCACGCAACATAGATTGCCGTATCTTTTGATTGCATTGGCTTAGAAGATGAAACTTATTACGCCGCTGAAGGACTGTAGACCTTAATATCTGACAAGTTTCTGATACGTCTACCCGTTCCTGAGGAAGTGTAGTCTTTTCAGACAGATAGACAATAAATTTCAAAAATATTTTACTGTGTGATATAGTTACAAATTAACAACTTTCGGATTTTCGTCCTTTAATTTTACTCTTAAGCCTTGCTTCTTGTTAAATGCCATGATTCTACGTCAACAGAAAGTACCTTTAGGTTCCGTATCTCAATCGGTAAAAGCAGAAACCTTATCGATCACTTTGGTGTCTATCTGTCTAACTGTTAAGACTCCTTTTCCTCGCGAAAGTGTAGAGATATCAAGTTGGAATTGATGTCACATACTGAGATCTACGTGACCTTGAAGTTGTTAAAAATTTGAGCTTCTAAGTTAATGCAATCAAATGATACAGCCATTTATGTCACATATTTCGACACTCGTAAACTCACTCTTCAAAACGTATATGATTCTTCCTGTCGACTTAGAAAAATTAGATTCCATAAGAAACAAGGTTTCACAGTAAAAGTACGGAAAAAAAATCCGAAAATTGTTAGTTTATAATTATATTACATAAAACTTTTTTTGCCATTTTCTTGCCCATCTGTCCACCTATTAAGAGGCCTTGTTCTCATGAACAGATAGCAGTATGAAGTTGAAATTTATGTCACGTTTTAAGGTCTATGGTCCCTTGGCGATGTAAAATATTTAAGCCATTTCATCAGTGCATTTCATCTGTAAGGACGCCATTTTCTCAGCAACGGGTGGAGATATTAGTCTGAAATTTTTCAAATACTACGGTCTACGATCCCTTGGCGGTGTAAATAAATTAAGCTTCTAAGCCAATGCAATCAAAAGATACGGTTGTATTTCACATGTTTTGATACGTGCTATCTAAATACGTTCCGGACCTGGTACATCTCAAAGACATGTTAAATAACCTACAAGATTGTGAGGTATGACCGCTTAACTTAGCGAGGATATAACACACCAGACAAAACTTTACTAGGGTGTGGCGTTTGGCAATGGAATATTTCGTTGCTTGACGATAATACAGTAAGGCAGGAAATTCAATAAATTTGGAGGAAATGTAAATGAAAGAGACAGGTATCGAGAAAGAGTGCTACGGTGGACGGACTGGGCAAAACCGCAAACAAAGATATACATCATCCAGTTTGCACGGAATAAAGCATACCGGAGGATAAATCCTCTGAAATGTTACTTTACAATTTTGAAGAGAATTGTATAGTCATTCAAAATAAAACTGAATGAATTAAAAAAAAGTAACAGCACGAGTTCGTGAAAATTTACCTGATATTAAAGTATGCGCTCGAGATATCAATCACATCAATAATGAAGCTACATCCATTATCACGTAATAAGAGAAACAAAAATGGGCAAACAAAAACTGGTTACTAAACTTCTAGATGAGGGTGGAAATGAATATATTCAACATAGCACGATCAAGGAATATGTTGTGTGATATTATAAAGACCTTTACTCAGCATCGAATAAAGAAAGGACATCAGCAGATTACTTTTTGAACAGTATCACATTGTGTCTTGAACAACTCAAGTGATAACGAAGAACTTGTCGCTTGCATAAGAAATGTGGACGTCAAAAGTATCATCATCAACGCTCCCAAGAGTAAAGCTGCTGGATTAGAAGGATTTCCCATCGAATTTTACCAACAGTTTTGGGATATTACAGGAGAGGAACTCACCAAAATTTACAATTAACTCTTAGTAAACAACTACTTACCCTCACAATCTATGGAGGTAATGATAGTTATCGTACCAAACACTGCCCAGAGTAATAGCCTGGAAAGTTTCCGTTCGCTTACGTAGCTCAACGCCGACTTTACCCAAATTCTAACACGCATTACTGTATAAACAATTCAATAAACCAAATACTCCGCAAAGTAATTGGACCGTAGCAGGCTAGTGCATATATACAGGGAGATCAATGACAAATTTTTTAGCCGAGTACAGAAATATTGTACATTTAACATGGATATTCAAGACAAGATTAGCAATAGCTTTTCTAGATTTTAATTACGCATTTGAAGGGTTATTAACCAGTTTTTAGTTCAAACTACGGAGAAAAGGGGTTTTAGTGAGCCAGTTATAAAGCTGATACAGAAATGCATCGCTGACATAGGAATAAGGCTGAAGATTGCTGGGCAACTGACAGCTTCTGTGCCAGTTAAATAAGAATACGACAGAGATGTTCCCTCTCAATGTCCCTGTTCACCATAACAATAGAACCTTTATTGAATGAATTTCATAGTTCCCTACAAGGTCTTCAGACAAGTAACATAAACAGTATACCACGCTTACGCAAATGAAGTGAGTTGGATCGTCATTTCCTGGAGAAGACGTTTACACAACTTGACAAATGATAAAAAAGATGATGAAGAAACCGGAGGAATACAAATCAAAAATAGTGCTCCTAGGCTCCCAAACCGAATACATGGACCAAATCTGGATACAGCACGCGAAAGATATTAAATGACATGGATCACGCTGACCCAGTATCCGAAAGGTATGATCAAACTGAACTGGGAAACGAACATTACCGCACTACGGCACATGATCAAAAAACACATCACCACGTGGTTCCAGTACTTCCGAATAATCCGAATATAACAAATAAAATATCAGCCCTCACCTGTTAGTATATCTGGAGAGGGAATATCTTTAATGTGAGATGAGAGGCAACAATTTTAGGACGACTCCAAGGTGAACCAGGGATCAAAAAAATGGTTCAAATGGCTCTGAGCACTATGGGACTTAACATCTATGGTCATCAGTCCCCTAGAACTTAGAACTACTTGAACCTAACTAACCTAAGGACAGCACACAACACCCAGCCATCACGAGGCAGAGAAAATCCCTGACCCCGCGGGGAATCGAACCCGGGAACCCGGGCGTGGGAAACGAGAACGCTACCGCACGACCACGAAATGCGGGCAGGGATCAAAGACATCCAGTCAGACCGCATAGGAATCTTCATTAAGATCACTATTAGAGTACTACAAGACAACCGGACAAGCACTACAAAAACTTATTTGCTAATTTAGATACCAACGACATGACTTCACCAACGTATCTCGATCACTTCAACGCGAGAATGGAATGCGCTCGTCGATATTTCACGAAGATTAGTAACATGCCAAAAGCCCAGAAAAGATTAATACGAGGCAGATTTACAGCCTTATGACCAATTCATGGACTGTCAACCACATTGAAGAGAAGTGCGCTCGAAGAGCAGTACCCTCACAGAAACAATATTCATATGGGACAATGTCAACAAAACCACGCTAAGTTTTAGAGTGACCGTACTATGGTACGACGTATTCAATGAGGTAGTTCCCCAGGTGAAAAAGTTCATAATATAAACTTCAAGCCAAATCCGTAACGCAACAACTGTCATCTCGTTGCTACTTTAACACACACAGTGATCGCAGATGTATATGAAAGTGGATTAGAAAAAAATCGGACATCATTACTCGAACATCGAAGACATCGATAATGGTCGACGATATTATAAACCCCGCCTGCAAATTATACCATGCTACGAAGAATAATAGCTACACCTGGGTCATCAGTCAGTATCTTTATTACGTGATGACAAGAGAACAGCCAACACAATTAGAATATGTAGCTTACGTCTTAGAGGGTCACCATCGGACAATCAAACATCCGAAATACCAAGAATGGTTTCGGATATTTTTAGCTGTTGTGTTATCCCAAGAAGAAGAATATGGGTTTAGTATTACTTAGCTCAAGAAGCATGGGTTCATTTCCTTCCATAATAATTGAGTGAAGGACTTCACAGTGTCTTAATAACCATGTCAGTTTAAATTATAATTTATCTATTTATTAAAACAGAAAAAAGTTTAGTATAAATTATGCATGGTTACGCACATGCAGCCATACGGGCTCAAATAATGATTCTCAGGAATGGATGACAAGGAACTCATCATTAATTTATTTATTGTCCATTTAGCATACAGAAGATTTGTAGTTGGCAAAAGTGCAATTAATTTATTTAGCATGAAAAACATGAAAAGCATGAAGACATTTTTCAAGGAGATACCTTTGGGGAAAAAAGACTGATCTAGCGTGTAAAGCGCGTTGCTGCAAACCGAGATGTCGCAGAATCGAATGTCGGTCGAACCACGGATGTTCCAGTCTTCGTTTTAAACTAGCCCTCACCTCTCAACGATGTGAGAATTCGCCAGAAACAACACTGTAATAAATGATGACTAACTGAAACCCTCAGCTGCCGACAGGTGTTGTTGATATATGTCGATGTGGACAGCTGAAATTGTGTGCTCCGACCGGAACTCGAACCCGGGATCTCCTGCTTACATGGCAGACGCTCTATGCATCTGAGCCACCGAGGACAGAGATGAATAGCGCGACTGCAGGGACTTATCCCATGCACGCTTCCCGTGAGACTCACATTCCCAACTGTCCACAATTCTACATATGTAATGTACCTTATAGACATTTGCCCATCCACTCATTACTGGATTCAAATTCCATGTTAAACTGTAGGTACCCTTTCCCAGGTTGGGTAACTGTGGTACGTAAGGGACGAACAAGTCGCCGAAGTTACGTCCAATATAAAGAGTTACGCCAGAACACTGAGCCACTGGAGGTCATAATTGTTATCTACGCACGTAATTAAGTTTGTACGGAACCCTCAGAATGTGAGTCTTGTTCGCACTTGTCGTTCTTTTAAAGTATTCCAAGTCCCAAGTCAGAGGCAACACAGTACATTCCTACATAATTTAGGACAAATCAAATAAAAGATTTTACGATCAATCCATATGGAAGATAACTGCAGAAAAGTAAAAAGAGAAAAGTAAGGAGTACCATAAATACTTGCGGAACTTACGACCCCACGGAACTGCTCCTGGCTATTAGAGCAATAAACATACACTATCGACCATTAAAATAGCTACACCAAGAAAAAATGCAGATGATAAACGGGCATTCATAGGAAAAAATATATTACACTAGAACTGACATGTGATTACATTTTCACGCAATTTGGGTGCATAGATCGTGAGAAATCAGTACCCGGAACAACCACCTCTGGCCGTAATAACGGCCTTGATACGCCTGGGCAATGAGTCAAACAGAGCTTGGATGGCGTGGACAGGTACAGCTGCCCAAGCAGCTTCAACACGATACCACAGTTCATCAAGAGTAGCGACTGGCGTATTGTGATAAGCCATTTGCTCGGCCACCATTGACCAGACGGTTTCAATTGGTGAGAGATCTGGAGAATGTGCTGGCCAGGGCAGCAGTCGAACATTTTCTGTATCCAGAAAGGCCCGTACAGGACCTGCAACATGCGGTCGTGCATTATCCTGCTGAAATGTAGGGTTTCGCAGGGATCGAATGAAGGCTAGAGCTACGGGTCGTAATACATCTGAAATGTAACGTCCACTGCCCAAAGTGCCGTCAGTGCGAACAAGAGGTGACCGAGACGTGTAACCAATGGCACCCCATACCATCACGCCGGGTGATACGCCAGTATGGCGATGACGAATACGCGCTTCCAATGTGCGTTCACCGCGATGTCGCCAAACACGGATTTAACCATCATGATGCTGTAAACAGAACCTGGATTCATCCAAAAAATGACGTTTTGCCATGCGTGCACCCAAGTTCGACGTTGAGTACAGCATCGCAGGCGCTCCTGTCTGTGATGCAGCGTCAAGGGTAACCGCAGCCATGGTCTCCGAGCTGATAGTCCATGCTGCTGCAAACGTCGTCGAACTGTTCGTGCAGATGGTTGTTGTCTTGCAAACGTCCCCATCTATTGACTCAGGGATCGAGACGTGGCTGCACGATCCGTTACAGACATGCGGATAAGATCCCTGTCATCTCGACTGCTAGTGATACGAGGCCGTTGGGATCCAGCACGGCGTTCCGTATCACACTCCTGAACCCACCGATTCCATATTCTGCTAACAGTCATTGGATCTCGACGAACGCGAGCAGCAATGTCACGATACGATAAACCGTAATTGCGATAGGCTACAATCCGACCTTTATCAAAGTCGGAAACGTGATGGTACGCATTTCTCCTCCTTACAGGAGGCATCACAACAACGTTTCACCAGGGAACGCCATTCTGCTGCTGTTTGTGTATGAGAAATCGGTTGGAAACTTTCCTCATGTTGGCACGTTCTTGGTGTCGTCACCGGCGCTAACTTTGTGTGAATGCTCTGAAAAGCTTATCATTTGCATATCACAGCGTCTTCTTCCTGTCGGTTAAATTTCGCGTCTGTAGCCCGGCATCTTCGTGGTGTAGCAATTTTAATGGCCAGTAGTGTATATTGCTCAGTACTGCGTTTATTAAGCCATAGGAAATGTTGGAGTTACGTAACATATCTCACATGATAATCAGCTTTTCTTTAATAAAGGATATAGGGTGGGAGGTGAGAGAGGTGTTAGAGTGTCTATTTCTGCAGTCCAGCAGTTAGCATCACTGCCGCATGGCACAGAGCACTAATATTGATGAAGTGGACTTCCAGATGCGTAGAATAGAATATTTGTCGCCAACATACACTGACTCCAAAAGTCACGTGACCCTTTCTTCTTTATCGTATTTAGATTTTCAGCCGCTATTGCTAAGAAATAAATGCCTAGCAATAGTTCCAAATGCGAGAATGTGTAATATTAAATAATATTAATAAATTAAATAATATTAAAGTTTCGCAAAGCATAAACAAATTCGATGTACCAAAAGTCATGTGATGTATTTATCGTTTCATGTTGTCTGTAAACTGAAGGGCTAGGCAAACTATATTCGCGTTCGAACGGGCCCGAGATTTCCCGATGCGCCGCAGCATTCGATACTGTATCGAGCTCGTTCGAACAATCACGTGACGCTTAATTCGCACGCAGCGACCGCATGGGATAGGCAAGAAACTAGGAACAAGTCACAACAATATGCTATGGCTCTACTTAAAATTTGACAATTTCGTGATACATTGGAGGAAACAGTATCAAATCCTACCACTGCACGAACTCCTATTATGTTTGAACAAATTTACTTCTCATACAGTACGGTATGTAATAATGTATAAACATTTATGTAGATTTTCAAGTAAAGGTACAAGAGAAAGGCAAAAATGTTGTCCTCCAAAAAATGTTACTAGACTGTATCCAGTATAATATTTATTGACTGAGTCCATTAGAATGATTTGTCAAGTAGGTTGCAAACGAGCAGTTCACTCCGTGTTCACATATTAGAATAACAGATGAAAACAATAGTAGATTTTGTCAGTTTAAAAACAAGACGGCAGCATTCAGATGAAACAATCAAGACAATTAATCAAGAACTGAATGCCCAACTAATGAAATGTATAATAAAGTGACTATATTTTTATCCCGGGTATGAATTACAGCGGTAAGGCCAGTCTTGGAGCTAGCACCATCAGATGTCACTAGATCGCGGGACTCGCGAAAGCTAGAGAGTTGGACATAATCATGACTGAAATCTTTTATTTGTCTATTAGCTGCCACTGTTACGCATTACTTGCACTATAGATGATATTTCAGTCTTTTTTATTATTAAAATCCATAGCGCATAAAAACGCTAAGACAGATTGCTGTGATGGTACCAATACGAGTCAGTAGAACGCAGGCCAATCAAAAGATTAAACAGAACGTGAGATTTCCCGAACTGTGACGTACGTAAACTGTTATCACAGTTCGAATTGTGTTTAAACACAGCCTTAAACTCACTCCATAGATATTTGTACTCTATGCCTTTGGGCTTCAAGATTTCGCGTTAGATTTGTCGTCGTTGTTTCGGATGGCGTGGAAAGGTCTGGAACCGCTCCAGTTAGCCTCGTGAGCTCGAATGATACGCTTACTGTGTAAATAAGGAGCGACACTGACGCGCAAGTCAACGAATTGGTGTCAAGTAGGAAGGCATGGAGCTGCCAACTCTACTACATTTATTATTATCTTGCTCCGAGTCAGGATAATGATAAGTCTTGGTTTGAATCTGTAGCTCCGGCTACCGGGCAACGTCTTATACTTGAGGTAACATGGCAATTATGAACTTTTTACTTAATTTTTCCCTACGTTAGGGCTTTATTTTAACTTTAACCTCTAATACACATCAGCATGGGCGCCCGCAAAAATTTTTCCAAGGGGGGACAAAATTCTGCAATTGTCACTTTTTACACAAGTGATTCAGAAAGTTGGAAAACTTGTGGTGCCTTAGGAAGTAAATTTGAAAATAAATAAACAAAATTTATTGTCCCTCAAAGGACTGATAGTCAGCCAGTTAGTATTTTTGAGTCTGATTACTTTTATATCTAAATGGTAGGCGTATTCAATTTTATATACACACTAAACGCTTTTATATTGTTTATATCAACATAAGTGCCACCTCTTTGATTCAACGATCTAAAATTTCACCATCATATGATTAAATACAGCGTATTCAGGAAGTTACGAGATAAAGCTACAATATATTTATAAAAAAAATTATTATAGCCCAATAATGTGGAACGAAACGTAGATTTAGATCTGAAACAGAAAAACAGCTAGAACGACTGGGAAAATCCTGTTGAATATTAACAAAAATAGTCAACATTAATACTCCCCAAAATCGAGTAACTAACTAAAACTTTGGAAAAAAAGAGGCGTATTAGATTTTATAACACATCTGATCAAGTTAATAAACTTATTTCATTGCTTTCATCCTTTCTGTTGTTTGATATTGACCAGCATAACTGAAATAGAAAGAGTGTGTGTTTATAAAACTACACTTCTTAACTTGGTAACGTAAAGTGCAGTATGGGGCCTGTAACTGACCAGATGTACGTGAGAAATTTTCCAAAACGACACTCAGACTGATCGGCAGAATCGACTTTCAACAGCCTAGTACAGAACCAAGTTATGCCCGTCTGTCCAGCTTGTCACATTGTTGTGCAGCCATTCCAACTGGACTCCTGTGTTCGTAGCTCTATAACTAAATTTGGTGCTGTGTTATACACCAAAAAGTCGAGAAGGTTCCAATTCCTGGAAAGGACATCTTTACGATCTCGAAATTTCACACTTTCTGCCCTATCTTCTTGCGCGTGAATTGGGATTTTCTTTTTTGACCGACGCATTTGGACAACTAGGTTAAATACAGATGGCTATGTCCGTCATAGCGTACTGCAATAGCTCTACCGTATAAATCTGAATATACTGTCCAGCCACATTAATGTGACCACTTGTCAAGAGTCTGAATAACCACCTTTGCAGCGAAAACGCTGCTAGACATGCAGGAAGAGAGTCATTGAGGTTCTCGAAGGTAGCGACAGGGGTGTGGGGCCATGCCGCCTCCAGCGCCATGCTCATCGGCGCTGGATGTCTCGACCGACGATCCGTGGCGCATACAGCCCGAACCAGGTGGTCTCACAGATTCTCGATTGGATTTAAATCCGGGGGACTCATCCCGGTGCTCTTCGGATCACGTACATTCGAGGTGCGACAATAAAGTAATGAGACTGATGTGAAAAACACTGTTTGCTTACCGTTTTAGTCAAGTTTAGTGTTGTCTCCTTCAAAGTAGTTAACATTTGGTAACATTTCTGGAACTCATCTTCTGTAATATCCTCCAAGACCCTCGTCACAGCTTTTTGGACATCTTGTGTTGTTTGAAAATGGTGTCCCTTGACCGCCGTTTTGACTCTTGGAAATAGAAAAAAGTCGCACGGAGAATAAGGTGAATAAGGCGGCTGTGTTAGTACTGAAATTTGTTTTGAGGTTAAAAATTTCTGTACTGACAGAGCAGTATGGAATGTATATTATCGTGATGCAGAATCCAATTATCAGCAATGTTGGCACGGACACAAAGAACTCTTTTGCGAAGTCTTTCTAAAATTTCTTTGTAGTAATATTGGTTAACTATTTGTCGAGGAGGCACCCACTCTTTATGAACAATTCCCTTGGAATCAAAGAAGCATGCGTTTCACTTTTGACTTTGACATGCGAGTTTATTTTGGTCTAGATGATCCCTTTGAGCACCATTGCGAACTCTGGCATTTTCTCTCTGGATCGTACTGCAAAAACCAACTTTCATCACCAGTGATAACACGGCTCAACAATTCTGGATTGATTTCCGTTTGCTCTAACAGATCGGCTGCCACAGTTTTCCGTGTTTCTCGCTGTTGTGGTGTGAGATTTTTGGGGATCATTTTTGCACAAATCTTTCTCATACCAACATCTTCAGTTATTATTAGAAGAACCGTTTCTCGATTGATGTTCAGTTCTTCTGCAATCATTTTCACGGATAATCTTCGATCAGATCGCCTGGCCAAGTTGACATCCATCCGTGAGGTTGACGGTCGTCCACTGCGGTCTTCATCTTCAACATTCGTTCTGCCTTCACTAAACATTTTATACCAATGAGAAACTTGAGCTGTTGACATAACCTCTTCTCCAAAAGTCTTCTGAAGCTTACCGTAGGTTCATGTCGCGTTTTCACCCAATTTAACGCAAAAAGAAATGGTATTCCGTTGCGCAATATTATGCGGTTCCATTTCCGTAACGAGAGACACAAACACGTTTTAACTTATTACCGTACAACTCACGACTGAGCAGTTGCATCGATGTGCTGCTTGGACTAGAAGCAGCTTATACACCGAGGTCAAAGATATTGTGCCTACGCAAGCCTGCAGGGTTGCCACATCTTGCAAATAAAACCATTCTCATTACTTTATTGTCGCACTCGTACACTGCAAGCTGAGTGACATGTTGGACTGTCCTGCTGGCAGATGCCATCGTGCCGAGAATAAAGAAATTGCGTTTACGGGTAGAGATGATCCCAAAGGATAGAGACATACTTGTGTTGATCCATTGTCCCTTCCAGAATGACGAGATCACCAAGGGAGTGCCAAGAAAACATTCCTCAGAGCATAATGCTCCCTCCTCTGGTCTCGATCCTTCTGCAATTGTAGCAGGGTGTCTGCTTTCAGAGGTTTCACGCTGTTAACACCAACAGCCATCTGTCCGATGAAAGGTAAAACGTGACTCATCTGAAAAGACGAACTGTCACCATTCACTGGACCTCCAGTTGCGGTATTCGGGCGAAAATTGCAGCTTTCGGCTCCGATGAACAGCAGTCAGCATGTGTGCAACAACCAGGCGTCTACTGTGGAGGCCTATACGCACCAGCGTTCGCTAAACGTCCGAGACACTGTCGGTGGCCCCATGGTTCATCTGGGCGGTCAGTTGCTCGTACATCTATTCGCCTGTAAACATCTCCACACCAGTCGTTCATCCCTGTCATCTATCGCTCGTGGTGCACCACAGCTGCCTCAGTTTGGACAACGCCATTTTACCATGCACGGTATACTTTAGCCGCCAGTGGCATGAGAACAGCTTACAAACTTAGCCGTGTCGGAAATTCTCCCACCCTTGGCTGGAAAGCCGGTGACAGCGAGTATACTGTTTTCCGCATCCTCCTGATACGCATAAATATTCTCCACTGCTAGTTCTGCTACGTACCGTCTGTGAGTGGTTATTACACGTTGACATCGAACATAGGCGGTTATCACATTAATGTGACTGTACCGTGTAAGAATTTGCAACCATCACGTGTTCTCTTTGATCACAGGCAAACGATAAACTGCTATTGAGATTCCGTTGAGCAGCAATGGGAGGGGGCGTTACTGAGTAAGTTTGGGACGTCCGCCCAGTTAGCCGTTCGGTCTAACGCACGACTTTCCGGGCGGGAAGGAGCGCTTGGTCCCCGGCACGAATCCGCCAGGCGGACTTGTGTCGAAGTCCGGTGAGCTGGTCAGTCTGTCGATGGTTTTTAGGCGGTTTTCCATCTGCCACGGCGAATGCGGGCTGGTTCCCCTTATTCCGCCTCAGCTACACTATGTCGGCGATTGCTGCGCAAACAAAAGTTCTCCACGTACGCGTTCACCACCGTTACTCTACCACGCAAACATAGGGGTTACACTCGTCTGGTGTGAGACATTCCCTGGGGGGGGGGTCCACCAGGGGCCGAACCGCACAATAACCCTGGGTTCGGTGTGGGGCGGCGGAGGGGTGAAGTGGACTGCGGTGGTCGACGTGGGGTTGTGGACCATTGCGGCTGCGGCGGGGATGGGGCCACTACGTCGTTTCTAGGCCACCAGTTAACATACAATACAATACAGGTTTAGGACAGATGAAAGGCACATATGCTACTTCCATGTTTATGGTTTTTTCAATCCGCGCTCCTCGATACGGCTTGTACAAGAAAGAGGCACAGAAAAGATCGAGTACTGCATTTCAACACTGTTCTGCAAAGGTTCGTATCCACCTTGATTGGAGAGTAACGCTGAAATTGCAACCGCTGAAGGAATCACCATAATTACTCGTGGACGGCGTGAAAACCAAAGTAGTTCAAATGGTTCAAATGGCTCTGAGCACTATGGGACTTAACTTCTGAGGTCATCAGTCCCCTAGAACTTAGAACTACTTAAACCTAACTAACCTAAGGACATCACACACACCCATGCCCGAGGCAGGATTAGAACCTGCGATCGTAGCGGTCACGCAGTTCCAGACTGTAGCGCCTAGAACCGCTCGGCCACCCCGGCCGGCAAACCAAAGTAGTCCCAAGACAGGTAGTCAGTGCTGAAGTCACAGTAATTACCGTCGCGCCAGGCAACATTAATCTGCACTTTAATAACGTCGAAGAGAATATTGCTAGAAATTCGAGAGAATTCTGTAATGAATAAAAAGCCTGTACCAGATTTCCCCCCCCCCCCCCCTTTTGGATACCTGTGCACACCATTAAAAAGGGAACTTAGTGTAGAGAACAAAAATCACACTATACAAAGAAATGGTAAACATTTCCCGCCTTCTGCTGATAATCACAATAATCGTGGTAAGCGTGTAGTAACATAGGCGGTGGAAGAGATTATTTACAGCGATACAGGGTCATCCATCTTAACTTTTCCGCCGGGTGCTGTGACCGAGCGCTTCTAGGCGTTTCAGTCCGGAACCGCGCTGCTGCTACGGTCGCAGGTTCGAATCCTGCCTCGGGCATGGATGTGTGTGATGTCCTTAGGTTAGTTAGGTTTAAGTAGTTCTAAGGCTAGGGGACTGATGACCTCAGATGTTAAGTTTCATAGTGCTTAGAACCATTTGGTTTTTTTAAATTTCCGGAGTGCAATGTAACGCGAATAAAGATAACGAAAGTACGACTGTAGTTGGCGTAATAGTACTTATGCACTCTCACTACGATTAGATGTTAGCGATAACCTTACAAAACAATACAGAGTGTGGGATGGGCAGTCACTTGTAGGGAGGGTTTACAGAAAACTTGTATTTGTTGATAACATTTCGTGAGTTGCAGAGGAAAGAGAATACAATACTTTCGCAAGGATTATTCTTGTATATTTGCCATTCAATTAAATTCTGTCAGAAGGAAGAGGCACACGAAATGAGAAACGCGTTGCTAGAGCTGCCTCACTGCACTTTCCTTCATGTGCGAGAGTTATATAGGTCTTGAAACAACGAAAAAGGGTAATAAAGGAAACATTAAACGGAATTGTGTTCTCGCGAAACTCCACACGAATTAGAAAAGCAGCTTTTCATACAGAGTGTAAAATGTTCAGTGTGAAAAAACACCGAAAAATCTGCACCGATATTCTTCCTGTGTAAGCTGTCAGAGATGGGAATATACAGTATACTAATGAGTAAAATACATGGTGGACCATCTAAATCTTGCACTCAAGCACTTCTGGAATGGAAGATGCTGATGATGTGCTGTTTCGAAAAAAATTAAATGTAGCCAATGGCCCACAACTGCAGCAGACATACAGATTTTAATAATCACTAGAACGCGTATTTATTTTAGAAAATCACATTTTAAATGGTTCAGTGACCATTGACATTAACAGAATGAAACTAGAGTAAATTAACTTGTCTAAAGGTGTGTTTTTTCAGGATTGTAGTACAAGTAGTCTTGAGTAATCATAACTTTAAAGTCGTAATAGGAGTAGTTGTCCGCTCCATGTGTCGGCACTAAATTGAGAAAAAAAATAATAAGCAAGTGTTTTGGATTACATGGAAGAAAGAGAAATGGTGTTGAAAGGTGACGTTCTAAATATCTACCAGCAGCTTCAGTACAATCTTCTACTCTGCCTTGTAAACATCAGTGCAGACGTTCTACCAATTCATCACTAAATTTTGAGCACAGGCAGCAGTAATGCATCGTTTCGTATCATTTGGTGTAGTCGGTACGTCCTTGTAAACAGTGTCTTTTAACTTTGCCCAGAAAAAAAATCAAAGGTCGTCAACGTAAACTGACCGGACAAGGTACAATGCCCTTCGTCTAGTCCAGCGGTTTGGAACTAATCGGAGAAGGAAACTTCTAGCACATCATGCACTATGCGGTGGACAGCCACTTTCCTCGTAGTCCCTATCTGGTACTATTTCTAGTTGCTTAAAATATTGTGGAACGGCATTTTTAATACATTCTCTTGCTTCTTCAGCTGAACTACTTACCCTACTTTTGTTGCTACATCTAGAAAGTGACTGTTAAAAATTTTCGCAATTTGTTAATTATGCGTCGCAGTATTGTTATTAATTGTAACTGTCATGGAATCTTGTGCACTAACTGGTTGACCTGTCCCCCATAACACAATATCCCATCTAATGTTAATCTTATCTTCGTTATTAATTTCTGTGAGGGCGTTCATTTCTATAGACTTTTCAAAAACTTTCCTAAAAATATTACAGTATTTTTGTAGAATGTAACTAACGTAGGATTTTGGCTTGTTCTGCCCTTAATATGAATTTTCCTTTCTTCTTACACTAGATTATAATCCCTTTAGTTATGCGTGCCTTACTTATTTTTAATGAACTTTCTGAATAACGTTATGCTACTTTCATACATTGGCACAAATTTACTATGAAAAATATTTAATTTCGTATTAGCCTCTCTTTCTATAGCTACCTCATCCCATACCATGCCTTTTAACTTACTCTTAAAACATTAGTGTCCTGGTCTCGTCAATAAACCTCACTGTTCTATATAAACCTGCCTCAAAGCAGTGAAATGCTACATTGTTTATTTTCATTAATTAACTACTGACAATTGGCTACACGTTAATTTTTTCAGCCTGCCTACTATCTACAAAAATATAGTCAGTCAGGGTCCTGCTATCTTGCTGCACATGAACTGGAAAATTCGCTAATGAAATCAAATTGTAACGGCTAAATAGTGATTACTAGTTCATTTTTCTTTTAAGAAATCTACACTGAAATCTCCACAAACTACTGTTTCTTCTTGTCTGACAGGCAGCTCTACAGTTTATCTAGAGGCGATCTGTAGCCGATGTACCGTAGTTACAAGAGAAGCATTCTATAGCAACAACTCACAAGCATATGCTAAGAAATTCTGACCTACACAAAAACTGCTTGTTTCATTATTTTTTACTTCTAACTTTTGCACCAAGAAAACATCCCTAGTTGAAGCAGTAACTGAACGCAGATTCTTCGCAATGGTAATAGAACACAATGACCCTCTCTTTTTTGAAACTGTTTCTTTCTTCCCTTAACAATCGTCCTTCTCCCTTCCGAGTTCGCCTTCCCTCACCATTTAGTGTCTACTGATTTTCCCTTCATGCTTCTAGTGTTCATCTTTTCTAAAGAGCTTTGGTTGTTTCTCTGGAGTGGAGGGACCTATGCACAACCTCACTGGCCCTTCACAACGCGCGATCTGCTCTAACTGCAAACTGAATAGATAAGTCCATAGTTAAACGAATCCAACATATAAAACAAAAAATTGAAATAATTTTTCTATCAGATGTTTTTCTCTTCTAAAATAATCAACATTTTGAAATGAAATTAAGCTTAATATTTGCTATTTAAACATTGAACTGAAACTAACTAAAATAATCTCATTGACTTATGACTGAAGATACGATTTTGTTGGGAGGTCTTTTCCAGGTTTTTGTCCCTTTACTGGAGGTTTCGAGACTTTAACTCGTCTTTCTAACCGATTTCTGTTTTTGAGAATATGTCAATATGTTTCTGCGTGCTTGGTGTATCTTGGACTTAACGTGTACTCGGAAATCAGCTAGATTATTAAATCGTTTGGATAATTAGCACCATCTTTTTCTTTTCGGCATAGTATGTTCCTTTTGGCCTTATTAGAATTTTCGTAGTGAAATCCATTTCTGCGTTTCTAGTGCTAAACGAATTTGTCTCCTGACTCATTTCCACAAACTTCTTTTTCGCACATATAAACCCGTGACTTAGTGTGTCATGTAGATTGCACATGTTTCACACACTACTTTTGCATCGCCTCATTACGTGGTCTTTCGTCGGCGCCGACTACAATATACACTATTTGTAACACGCTTCTTTGATGGCTGATGTATGACTTAGATTGACTATGTTTGTTCATACTGAAACCCAATTTGCATTAGTGTAGTTTTTCTCAATGTTGTTTTCTTTCTCTTCTTTCCACATCTGATTAATTAGCTCATCCGTTGTTAAGTTATTTTTCTTTTTTTCCTTTCGCGGTGGGTTTATATGCCGTATGTTTCCATGAAAATTTCCTTTAGACACTTCAATTTTACATTTATGTTTCCCACGATACCGGGGCGTTATAGACTTTCTGGCAAACTCTCAGTGACCGAGGCGTACAAGCTTGACGTGGGTACTCATGGGAAATTTGAGTATTATGTGAACTGGAGTTACTTTATTGAAAACAGACTTGACGAGGTGTAAAAGAGTGTATAGAGCTGCAAGACACATTTGTCTTGTCATTGTGTGATTACTGATCTTTGAAACAGTCTTAATAAAGAATAACGTTCCCAACCCATGGCGTTCTGTATCAGAGGTTCCCAAACGTTTTGCCACCGTGTACCATTCGACATTTTTAGAAATATGGCCGTACCGCCTCTAAATGCGCAATAATGTCTTAAACTAAATCTTCAATAGGCGCTAGTTCATAGTCAGCCCAAAATGAGGGAATAAATGTTGTTCGGTACTTGTGAACTAAAAAGAGTCAACTTCTTTTTGAAAGACAATATTTTGTTATGTGCTAAGAAAACTGTTGCGCATTGTCCTCGTAGGCTCATACTCAAAATGTGAAGCCTGTCAAAGGCATCAGCAAAATACGGAAATACTGGTAACCTCTGATTATTAGCGGAAAATCTCTTCATGTATTTATTTGTGTCACTGAGAAACATAAATTCTGCGGACCTCAGTTCAAATATTATGTATAACATCGAGCCGCGAGAGAACCGTCTTACTTGCCTATGAAGAAGCAAACTTCTAAATTTACCTCCCATGTCTACACACATTAGCGTGAATAGCTGTGAGTTTAAAGCCCTCGCCTGGATGAAGTTAATAAACGCTACAACGTCTGTCAAAACAATATTAAGAATTTTGGGTAAATCCTTAGAAGCAAATGCTTCTCGGTGTACTACATAGTGTGTTCTTCCACATCAGATACGACTTTCTTCACATTTGCTGTCAGCCCTGTTAAGTGACTAAATGACCATACATTGCTTTGGCCCCCTTTGTACAAATACCAACACATTTTTACTAAGGACCGCATACTTCTCACAGATAACTATAAATCATATTGAAAATTTTTTTTGCAGTAGCATTTGTCTGGCAGTAAGAGAGGCTTGCAATTTTGTGAGGTTTCCTTTCATATGCAATTCTAAAATTAGTCAGGTGCGAGACTTTTATCAAGTTTTTATCAGTGTTAATAATATTTGCCACGCATCTGGATCCTTTTTTACAAAACGCATATATCCTTTGCAAAAAGTCAGTAGGTTTACCAACTAACTTTGAGTGCTTAGCACTTTGATGGCGTTTTAGGAAAGAAGGCTTCAGTTTTGATTTGAAAGCGTTTCTAAACAAATAACACATTGGGAAACTGGGTTATCACTAATTTCTGTTCCGGCCTGTACTGAAAAGCCAGATTTTGGGTAGGTTCCATCATACTTGCGGTAGAAGGAGCTTCCTGGCTTAAAATCGCTTCTTGGTCAACTTAAAACGCATTACGTGTAAGTCGCATAAAGAAGTTAAACTTCACATCATAAATTATATAAGGCAAGAATAGGCTCACTGTAATACGCACACTGCGTAGGCTAGCCATCTGTCCCGATATATCGGCACCGTCACCGTTACGGACCGTCTTGTACCGACATCCCAAGCCCCAATTTTGCCCCGATTGTGGAAAATAATGTTGGCTCAAGTACTGAAGTAACGCAATCTTTAGCGCAACATGTAAACGCGGCCTCAGTTAGCTTTATTTATGTCAACAAGTTTTTGCTGCCAAGGTCATCGCACTGATAGCGTTGCATGTTGCGTATCCTGCATAATAGGATAATTCACATTTGTATAGTGACCTGACACGACGATTGTTTCTAAACGTAAGACGAACAATGAGTGCAAGTTAGTAATGTTCGAAATGTTTACTATATAGGACGTGAAGTGTATAGTGACGTGTACTTTGATGACTAAAGTTTTACTGTGGATCGTTTACTGACATGCATGGAATTTTATGAATACGCAAAAGGGAAAAATTACCTGCTGAACTACTTCTGCCGCAACAAGTTCCATGTAGTATTCCATATTAAAACTTATAGTAAATAAAGTTTTTACTCCTTTTCCACGCCCCCTATCTCCGAGAGTCCTGACGACGCCCCAGCTAGAGACGGCAATCCTAACACTCCGGTTCTAGACGCAAGCTTTCTCCATATCCCCATGCCATTCGACGTAATGCTCAGAAAAGCGACGATAACAACAATAAACCTTTCACTGCGTAATAACTAATGCAGCGGCATACATTGGTACACAGCATAAGTTGGCAGCAGTTGCAAAGCGGCACGCAAAATTTTGGAAAAACCACCTGCAAGATCCGACGAAAATATCGCCATCATCAAAACAAGATAAGTCATTCCCGGACAAGCCAACGACGCCTAATGAGGGGAAGAATGGGGACTGGGTAGTGTACAATCTGAACTTCCTGTGTGCTGCACACAGTCGGAAACAAACATTCTGCAGTAAATCTATTTTCTTTAACGTTAAACAGATGTTACTTTTATTTGTCAGTTTTCTCACTATACACTGAGGTGACAGAAGTCATGGCATACCGTCTAGTATCACGCCAGACTTCCTTTTGCCAAGCATAGTGCAGTAGCTCGATGTAGCATGGACTCAACAAGTCTTTCGAAGTCCCCTGGAGAAATATTTCGCCATGCTGTCTCTATAGCCGTCCATAATTGCGAACGTGTTGCCGGTGCTAGAAACGGTGCACGGACTGACCTCTCGATTATGTCCCGTAAATGTTCGATGAGATCACGTCGAGCGGTCTGGGTGGCCATATCATTCACTCGCACTATCCAGACTGCTCTTCAAAAGGTGGCACGTTGTCATCCATAAAAATTCCGTTGTTCTTTGGGAACAACAAGTCTATGAATGGCTGCAAATGGTCTCCAAATAGCCGAACATAACCATTTCCAGTCACTGATCAATTCAGCTGGACCAGAGGATCCAGTCCATTCCATGTAAACACAGCCTACACCATTTTGGAGCCACCATCAGCCTGCACAGCGCCTTGTTGACAACCTGGGTCCATGGCTCCACGAGATCTGCGCCACACTCGAACCCTACCATCAGCTCTTACCAACTGAAATTGGGACTCATCTGACCAGGCCACGGTTTTCCAGTCATCTAGGGTCCAACCGACGTGGTCATGAGCCCTGGAGCGCCCCTGCAGGTGGTGTGCTGTTAACGAAGCACTCGCGTCGGGGCCGACCGGTGTGGCCGAGCGGTTCTAGGCGCTTCAGTCTGGAACCGCGCAACCGCTACGGTCGCAGGTTCGAATCCTGCCTTGGGCATGGATATGTGTGATGTCCTTAGGTTAGTTAGGTTTAAGTAGTTCTATGTTCTAGGGGACTGATGATCTCAGATGTTAAGTCCCATAATGCTCAGAGCCAATTGAACCACTGGCGCCGGCTGGTGTGGCTGAGCGGTTCTAGGCGCTTCAGTCTGGAACCGCGTGACCGCTACGGTCGCAGATTCGAATCCTGCCTCGGGCATTGATGTGTGTGATGTCCTTAGGTTAGTTAGGTTTAAGTAGTTCTAAGTTCTAGGGGACTGATGACCTCAGATGTTAAGTCCCATAGTGCTCAGAGTCATTTCTTGAACCACTCCCTTCGGTCGTCTGCTGCCACAGCCTATTAACGCCTAATTTCGCCGCACTGCCTAAACGGATACGTTCGTCGTAGGTCCCACATTGATTTATGCTGTTATTTCATGCAGTGTTGCTTGTCTGTTAGCACTGACAACTCGAAGCAAACGCGCTGCTGTCGGTCGTTAAGTGAAGGCCGTCGGTCACTGAGTTGTCCATGGTGAGAGATATGGCATTGTCTGCACACTATTGACGCTACGGATCTTGGAATATTGAATTCCATAACGATTTGCGAAATGGAATGTTCCATCTGTCTAGCTCCAGGTACCATTCCGCGTTGAAAATTTGTTAATTCCCCTCGTGGGTCTATTATCATGTCGGAAACTATTTGACATGAATCAACTCAGTACAAATGGCAGCTCTGTCAATGCATTGGCCTTTTTTCCTTGTGTACACGATACTGTCTGTATATGTGCATGTCGATATTCCCCGACTTTTGTGACCTAAGTGTAATTTTACTTTAAAAAAAAGTAACGTAAAATAGTAACAGCACTTACACCAGTACGTGTTTTGTCTACTTTTATGCGTACCACCTGAAATGTCCTTGCTTATCACCTGTGATACGCGTACCGACGTCTGGGATGCCCCATGTTCTTGATAACCGTGATTCGAC
This sequence comes from Schistocerca serialis cubense, assembly GCF_023864345.2. NCBI lineage: Eukaryota > Metazoa > Arthropoda > Insecta > Orthoptera > Acrididae > Schistocerca > Schistocerca serialis. The sequence continues at coordinate 395,467,890 of NC_064644.1, read as the reverse complement.
CTTGTGTTAGTGTGTGGCGATGCGACTAATCTGCCCACCCTTTCCTCTAACAATTCGAACCTTATCACGGAGATGTATTCCACAGCTACCGCTAAATATGTACACTACAACTTACTGTACAGAGCTTGGTGGAGAGAACATCTTACCAACACTATCAATTTCCTTTCCTGTTTCATATGCGTACTGAGCGAGGGAGAAATGTCAGTGTAAATGCCTCTGTACTAAACTAAAATCCGTCCGAACAGTCCTCGGAAGGCCCAACGGTACCGACCGACTGCCGAGTCATCCTCAGACGACGGGTGTCGCCGGATGCAGATGTGGAGGCGCATGTGGTCAGCACACCGCTCTCCCAGCCGTTGTCAGCTGTCGTGACCGGAGCCGCTACTTAACCGTCAGGTAGTTCCTCGATTGGCCTCATAAGGTCTCAGTGTACTTCACATACCAACGGCGCTCCACAGACCCGAGCGGTCACGCATCCAAGTGCTAGCGAAGATCGCCAGCGCTTAACTTCGCTGATCTGACGGGAACCGGTGTTACCATTGCGGCAAGGCCGTTGGCGTGAATGCCTCTGTACTCGTACTAATCTCTCTTATCTTATTCTCATGATCCCTGTGTGAGACAGAAGACAGTGGCAGCATAATACGCTTGGAGTCTTCTTCGAATCTCGCTTATCTAAACTTACGCAACATGATTCCTCAAAAACTACGTCGTCTTTAGTACGAAGATTCGCATTTAAGTCTACGAGTATTTCGTATTGGCTCTACCGACCAATTAAGATCACAGCAATGCGTCACCTAATTCGTTCGATGTATGTTACAATGCCTACTTGATAAGGACTCCAAACACCGGAACAATTCCCTAAAATTGGTCGTCATATATACATTTCGTTAACAGTTGTATGGTATCTTCCCAGAACCATTCCGACAAATCTAACCCATCCATCCGCCTTTCTTGTTCAAGTGATTCTCATTTTATATCGATTACCCCAAAATCTTTATTCTATGTGACGTGCATAATATGTTCACAACTTATATTGTAATCAGATACTGCCTGGTTGTTCCTCTTTGTAATGGACATTATCTTCACTTATCAAGAGCTAAAGAGTGTTGCTGTTAATTGCATCAACTGGAAATTTTGTGAAATGATAATTAAATCGACACGCTAGCTGGAAACAGGTGTTGATATACATCATTGGGGACATGTTGAAATTGTGTGCCCCGACCGGCACTCGAACCCGGGATCTCCTGCTTACATGGCAGACGCCCTGTCCATTTGAGCCACCAAGGGCACGGAGAGTACTGCGCCTGCATGGACTTATCCCTTGCATGCTCCCCGTCAGACCCACATTCCCAACATGTCCACACCACTACATTCGTAGTGCGCCTAATAGATGTTTGCCCATCAGATTCATTACTCGTAACAGATTAATCTACCAAGTCCTGTACAAGTTGGGGCATAGCATGTGCGTTCACACAAGAAGGTCAATGGCCGGGTAGCCATATTTTAACTATATATGAAGGCAGTATCTATTACCGAAAGCACAGATACCATTGATGACCGTGCAGCTTCTCTAGAATGAAATGATGATTAAATCGACACCCTAGCTGCAAACCGGCGTTGATATACATCATTGGGGATATGTTGAAAATGTGTGCCCCGACCGGAACTCGTACGGGACTTGGTAGATTAATCTGCTACGAGTAATGAGTCTGATGGGCAAACATCTATTAGGTGCAAGCCGGCCGGTGTGGCCGTGCGGTTCTAAGCACTACAGTCTGGAACCGCGTGACTGCTACGGTCGCAGGTTCGAATCCTGCCTCGGGCATGGATGTGTGTGATGTCCTTAGGTTAGTTAGGTTTAAGTAGTTCTAAGTTCTAGGGGACTGATGACCTCAGAGCCATTTGAACCATTTTATTAGGTGCAATAAGAATGTACTGGTGTGGATATGTTGGGAATGTGGGTCTCACGGAGAGCGTGGAAGGGATAAGTCCCTGCAGGCGCACTACTCTCCGTGCCTTCGGTGGCTCAGATGGATAGAGCGTCTGCCATGTAAGCAGGAGATCCCGGGTTCGAGTTCCGGTCGAGGTACACATTTTCAACATGTCCCCAATGATGTATATCAACGCCTGTTTACAGCTAGGGTGTTGATTTAATTATCATTTCATCCTAGAGAAGCTGCACGGTCATCAATGGTATCTGTTCTTTCGGGAACAAATACTACCTTCATTTATGGAAATTTTGTCCAATTTCCTTACGATCGACCGATGACGATATTTTCACGTGTGATACAACCATCGTTAGCGAACGATCTTTTAGTGCTGCATATAATTTCCGTTAAATAGATTATACACTGTCCAGTCCCATTAATATGACCACCTATCAAGAGCCTGAATAACCATTTTTTGATAAAGAGAGTGAGGTTCTGGAAGATAGCGACAGTGATACGAAGCCATGCCGACTTCATTGTCACGGCCAGCTGCGTTCGGTTTCTCGGTTGAGGACCCATGGCGCGAAAGGCTTGATCGAGGTAGTCCGAAAGATTCTCGATTGTGTTTAAATCCGGGGAATTTGGTGGCCAGAGGAATACTGTAATCTCATCCAGGTGCTCTTCGAACCACGCACTACACTGCGATATGTGAATTATTTGTATCGTGCTGTGGAAAAACGAACTGCCTGTAGGGCTGGATATGGTCCCAAAGGATAGATGCATACTTGTGTTGATCCGTAGTGCCTTCCAGAATTATGAAATGATGAGTGCCAAGAAAACATTCCTCAGACCATAACGCTCCCTCCTCCGGCCTGGAACCTTCCGACGACTGTTGCAGGATGTTTGTTTTGAGACGTTTCGCGCCTTACACGCCAACGGCCATCTGTCCGATGGAACATGAAACGTGATTCATCTCTAAAGGCTACCTGTCACCACTCAGTGGACGCCCAGTAGCGGCACTGGCGTGCAAATTACAGCCTTCGTAGCCGATTAACAGCAGTTAGCATGGATGCATGAATAAGTTGCCTACTGTGGAGACCTATATGCAACAATGATCGCTGAACGGCCGTTGAGGAGACACTTTGGTAGTTCGTAGGTTCATTTGGGCGGTCGGTTGCTCAACAGTTGCACGTCTATTCGCTCGTACACATCTCCGCACCTGTCGTTCACCCCTGGTATTTGTGGCCTGCGGTGCAGCGCAGTTGCTTTGGCGCCGGTTTCGGATAGCGCCATGTTGCCATAGAGTGTCTACTTTAACCACAGCGGCTCGCCAATACTTTGGAAACTTAGCCATTTCGGAAATGCTTCCACCCTTGGCCCGAAAGCCCTTTAGGACGTCAGATAAATCGCACCGTTTCCGCATTACGACAACAACCGCACTGTGTTCCGCGTTTCCTCCCTACAGGTTTTATATCCCCTACACTGTTAGCGCTGCCACGTGCCGTCTGTCAGTGGTTATTCCACGTTGACGTCGAACATAGGCGGTGGACAATTTAACATGTCTGGACAGTGTGTAAGTAGGCTGTTTAGGTTTTTATATTGATAACGCCACGTAGCGCTCTGTATGGAAATCACTGGCTGTGCTGTGTGCAGTCTGTGGCTGGTTGGAATTGTTGTAATATTCGCTATTCTAGTGCTCGGCAGTTGGATGTGAACAGCGCGTAGCGTTGCGCAGTTGGAGGTGAGCCGCCATCAGTGGTGGATGTGGAAGAGAGATGGCGGAGTTTTGAGAGCGGATGATCTGGACGTGTGGCCATCAGAGACAGTAAATTTGTAAGACTGGATGTCGTGAACTGATATATATATTATGACTTTTGAACACTACTAAGGTAAATACATTGTTTGTTCTCTATCAAAATCTTTCACTTGGTAACTATGCTTATCAGTAGTTAGTGACTTGAGTAGTTAGAATCTTTTATTGAGCTGGCAGTATTGGCGCTCGCTATATTGCAGTAGTTCGAGTAACGAAGATTTTTGTGAGGTAAGTGATTCATGAAAGGTATAGGTTATTGTTAGTCAGGGCCATTCTTTTTGTAGGGATTGTTGAAAGTCAGATTGCGTTGCGCCAAAAATATTGTGTGTAAGTTTAGTGATGATCAGAATAAGTAAAGAGAGAAATGTCTGAGTACGTTCAGTTTTGCTCATCTGTTTGAAAATCAAAAAACGTAAGGGGTTTATCAGCACAGTAATTCATTACTTTTTCTAAGGGGACGTTTCAAGTGTATATATTGAAAACCTTAGAGGTCTTATTACGCTTCCTTGGGGCACTCCAGATGTTATTTCCGTCCCATTGGAACATGAGCTGTGCACTATAATTAAGTACTGTATACGGTCCAAATGTTATGAGTGAAGACCCGGCCTCTGTGGCCGAGCGGTTCTAGGCGCTTCAGTCCGGAACCGCGCTGCTGCTGCGGCCGCATGTTCGAATCCTGCCTCGGGCGTGGATGTGTGTGATGTCATTAGGTTAGTTTAGGTTCAAGTAGTTCTAAGTCTAGCGGACTGATGGCCTCAGATGTTGTCCCATAGTGCTCAGAGCCATTTGAACCATTTACGAGTGAAGACGCAGTGCGGCATTGGATGAGATTTTTTAAAAGTGGTAGAATGGACATTCATGATGAAGAGGGGAGTGGCAGGCCTTCTATTATGTGTAACGATTTTGCCAAGAAAACTGACGAAAATTGGTGAAAATCGAAGATTCACCGTCTCTGAATTCACTGAACATTCACATGAAGAAGCGACTAGCGTCGCAGCACATCGATGAAGACGAAAATATCAAAAATGCCATGAAAGATTGGCTACGAGTCCAGGTGGCAGAAATTTATGAAGATGGACTTTTTAAATTGGTGGTAAACTATAAAAAAATTTGAGTAAATTTAAATGGTGGAATGTTGAAAAGAGCAAAAATCTACAGTTCAAGATGCATACAATATTTTTTTTCAGTGCAAGTTTTTATTTTATTTTCAGCCAAATGGAGGGTACATTCCGAACCGCTCTTGTATTAGCAAAATATTTCTCGAACCAATCACGTATTTGTGGTTATCCCATATGGTCAATCTGTGTTACTGTTGAACTGTGTGGTACAATTCGAACGACTTTTAGACATCTAGAAGTACAGAATCTACCTGTGCACCTCAATCTATTGTTTGCAAGACGTCGTGTTTCACAAGAGTTGTTTTCCTTGGATCCGTGCTGCTTCTTTCAGACAAGCTGGTTTTCTTCCGTTCATGTCAGAATGTTTGATGTTGGATTATTCTCTACGATCCTACAGCAGAATACAATGGAAAATGTTAAGCACAATAAATAATTAAAGTACACAATATTACAGGTTAAATGATGATAAAGCTCAGCTTTAGCATTATAACTATTGAATAATATATTGTGTACTTTAATTATTTATTGTGCTTAACATTGTCCATTGTGTAAAGTGTACTTTCAACGCTAAGAATCAAATTTGATGCACAACATTCTATGCAAATGTATCTTTACTTATAACGTTTCATAATCTAAAGACTAGTGTCTCTTTCAGACGATAGACAGTTGTTTCCTGAAGATGGCCCAATAAGCCGAAAACTACTTTGAAATAAACAAAAATCAGTGCAACAAAAACATTTCCCCTTACATACAAAACTTCCTTTTATATCGTGCTAATGGATTTACTGGGTCATGTTTGCATTGTGCTGGCATTAGGCATCAAAATCATGCGCACTTGTGTTGGAATGGTCCCTTTCTGTAAATGTTCGCATTCGCCATAACTACAGGACTCAGCAGAAACCAGCGTCGCGCGAAGGAAACGACGTAATTCCCCTTGACCAGCCTAATAACCAAACAAACCCAAGTTACAGAGCCACTGTGTTGTACAATCCAACATAATCGTTTCTAGACATGCCTGAGACTTCCTTAATGAACAGCAAGAATGTACCCTAGATTTTATGAGGGAGCAAGTTCCTCCCAAATGGCTCTGAGCACTATGGGACTTAACTTGTGAGGTCATCAGTCCCCTAGAACTTAGAACTACTTAAACCTAACTAGCCTAAGGACATCACAAACATCCATGCCCGAGGCAGGATTCGAACCTGCGACCGTAGCGGTCGCGTGGTTCCAGACTGTAGCGCCTAGAACCTCTCGGCCACCCCGGCCGGTGAATTAGTAAAAATATAAAGTGTAATATGCTCTACTACTAATAATATTTATAGCAAAATTTGTATGTTACTTATCAATTACTTGTTGTAATTCAAGAAAACAGGGTTTCTTCTGTTTCCATGTTACAGAACTTGAAGTATCTGGGTTACAGTGGAAGCGGAATACAAGTCGAACAGCTTTCAGTACTGGAGAAGAGAGAAAGACACACAATCCTGAGCGCAGCTTTCAGTACTGGAGAAGAGAGAAAGACACACAATCTAGAGCGCAAGACGCTGCTCTACCAGATTTGGAGCAGCAGTTCAGGTCTGCCTAAAGGACTGCAAGATATATCTACCACTAAGATTCTCAGCGATCAGCGTAGAACAACTTGAATTTCTCAACAGTGGCACAATTTTCATGATATATCGTGAAAGAATGAACGTCATGGATACAGATGATTTCGAGAATACTGATACGAACAAATGTTTGTGTGTAGCAGAAAACATTATCTACAAAAATATCGTCCATTTTATATATCTAGAGTATTTTTGTGTTTGAGTTTTCCCCCGTTCCTGCTCCTCAATAAAATATTACAAAGACAGAAATGAAATTTACTGATGATTAGGCGGTACTGATGATGAGGTATTACATTATTATGATACAAGCATCAGTGGAATATCATAACAGAGAATGCGAGAGAAAGAGAAATAAAATATGACATTAACATTTTAGTGAAGTATAACACAGAGAAGACAATTACTGACGAGGCAGTCAAGGACTTGGCACTTTTAGTGGGGTACAAAACAGATGACAGACTAAATTACTGATGAGGTAGAATTTAAGGTGCTAATTTATTTTTGGTAAATAATACATATATGGAAAGACGATACTTTTTGATACTGTGTGTGTGTGTGTGTGTGTGTGTTGTGATTGGTGGAAAAGATGCCACATATTTTAAATGTACCATCAATTTTCAAATGTGTATGTGTGTTAAATTTCCAGCCAATTTTTCAAATGCAACAGAATGTTGCAAATTAATACACTGACGAGCGAAAACATGACCGCAGCACCCCGCGAGATGAATGGTGCTTGGTGATGTTGCAGACTTTCACGACGCATAAAAGTAACGGAAAGGAATTACACTTTTTTGTTAAAAAATCATTTGCATTGCCACAGGAAGTACCAAGCAGCTTCTCCTCAGCCAGTCTGACCACACAGGATGTCTCCGGTCGACCCGCTGCAGTGTATTAGCGGAGCAGAGACGAATATGAACTCATTCTAGCGACATTATGACTGCAAATGAAAACAATCGATTGACGTAAGCGACTTTGAAAAAAGGACATATAGTTACTGTCCAGCGCCTGGGAACGAAAGTGTCGGAAACGGCGCAGGCGGTCGCATGTTACTACCGCACGCAACCGTGCGAGGTGGCTGAAGGAAGGTAAAACCACGAGTGGGTAACAAGGTGCTGAGCATCCAAACTTTGTAACAGAATGTAGGGAATTACCATATTTTACGCACTATAAGACGCACTTCTTCCTTTGAAAAATTGCCTCCGAAATTCAGGTGCCTCTTATATTCGAAGTTAATATAAAAGGTCCAGTGTTGATTTAAAATTCTCGCCAGTCTTAAAAATGGCCATATATTCGATACCGCGGGAAACCTATCTCAATCGATTCAACTGGCTGCAGCAGTGAACCGACGCGACGAACATGTTGCAAGGGTTCACAAACTTGGTAACACTGTCTCCCTCCTGCCCGCCATCACAAACCCAGAACACTGCCTAGTTTATGACGCATTACTCCCGTGTACGGTGCCAGTGAACTTGAACTCAAACTGAGTTGTGTTTTTGATAACAGTACAATATTTTTGTTAGTAGATAGTCTCGTAATGTAAAAAAATAAAAGGTATTCATTTGATGCGGGCTATAATTTGAAAGTAATAGCGTATGCAGAAGAACATGGAAACAGGGCAGCTGAGTGACATTTTGGCCCTCCATCAACTGAAAAAAATCATTCGCGGTTGCCGGGCTAGTAAAAAAGAACTGGAAAAAGCGAGAAGGATTAAATGTGCAAGTAGAGGAATGAATGCAAAATGGCCAAAACTAGAAGAATACGTATTGAAATCGATTCAAGGACACAGTCAAAACGGTATTTAAATTAACACAAAAACGATTCAAATACACGCTCGAAGGCAAGCGCTACAGTTGAACTTAACAGATTTTAATGGTGTGGTTGGTCGGTGCTATAGGTTCATGAAGTGTCATGGACTTAGCATGCGACCCAAACCAAAGTATCTCAGAAAATTCCACAAGAATATGAAGAGAAAATATTATCTTTCCATCACTTTATTATCCTACTTTGAAAGAAAACCAGTATGGAGCTAAGCCAAACAGCTGATATGGTCGAAACTCCTCTGACATTTGATGTGCTGAATAACAGAACTCTTGCCTTGAAAGGTGCTTAAACTGTAACTCAAAAAACAACTGGACATGAAAAATGCACTGCACTGTTGTCCTTTCATGTTGTGCTGATGGTACTAAACTTAAGGGGACATGAAACTTCCTGGCAGATTAAAACTGTGTGCCCGACCGAGACTCGAACTCGGTCCCGAGTTCGAGTCTCGGTCGGGCACACAGTTTTAATCTGCCAGGAAGTTTCATATCAGCGCACACTCCGCTGCAGAGTGAAAATCTCAGTCTGGAAACATCCCCCAGGCTGTGGCTAAGCCATGTCTCTGCAGTATCTTTTCTTTCAGGAGTGCTAGTTCTGCAAGGTTCGCAGGAGAGCTTCTGTAAAGTTTGGAAGGTAGGAGACGAGATACTGGCAGAAGTAAAGCTGTGAGGACCGGGCGTGAGTCGTGCTTCGGTAGCTCAGATGGTAGAGCACTTGCCCACGAAAGGCAAAGGTTCAGAGTTCGAGTGTCGGTCGGGCACACAGTTTTAATCTTCCAGGAAGTTTCATATCAGCGCACACTCCGCTGCAGAGTGAAAATCTCATTCTGTTAAGGGGACATGTTGGTGAAAATGACAAAAATTTGAAAAAAAAATTTCTCGGTCTACCGAAAAGAGCATTTCATGCTGATTTCAAAAATCTACAGTTTATGGGCATTATCATTTTTCGATCGTTCTAAAATTGAGGTTGAACATAATGTTGCACGAGGGCCACGCCCATCTGTCAGTTTGAAGTGCGTCAGAATACGTGATGCATTATTTTGTTCTTCCGTTTTTTCCGTTGTTGGTTACGGACCGTTAACACAGACGTATTCTAGAAGGCACTGACCCCCGGAACCAAAGTACAGGCATGTCTAGAAGGCTATGGTTCGAATGTAAACAAAGATCTGAGAATATATTATTTCGTAATTTCATACTCATGTGGTTTTGTAGTTATTTTGTGTTGTTTTGTTTCTGGGTAATTTCCAAGAATGATTGTCTCTCGAAGTCGCGGGTCCAAAAGATACATATCGATCGTGCGATCTCAAATCGATCACGAGACTCAGGTGACGGGCGTTATGATTATGTTTACGGTGGTCGCTACGACAAAAGCAGAGCATTACAAAAATACTTGTAATTACAAAGGAAACGACTTACCTTACTTGTCGGTGTTGTCGTCATGTGAAAGTCCATGTGATGTGTACGCTACAGGAACAATTCCCTTCTTGCCATTAATTCACGGAGGTGTGTAACTTATAGCAACTAAGGGAACGACGGAAAACAGACAAACATGATGATCACAAATAATTGATCATAACGCCCGTCACCAGAGTCGCGTGATCGATTTAGGATCGCATATTCGATATGTATCGTTTGGACCCCGCGTCTTCGAGAGGCAATCATTCTTGGAAATTACCTGTTTCTGTGTGTGTGTTTCCTTTCCTGCAAATGCCGAGAGTAAAGAAATTTAGCCCCAATCGAAAGTTATGCGGTAACCAGTTCCAAGCAAGTCGCCCGCGGAAACTGTGTCTACAGGCAGAGGTTCTAGACGTAAACTTTCGCTGTCTGAATGTAATAAGAAAAAGCCTAGAAGTACTGTGAGCAGCAATGACGGAAATGCTATTGTGAACCTAAATATGCTGTCAAAACTTTTGAAGAGTGCTGTGAAATGTAAATACTAAAATTGTGAAGATAGTATTGACGTTTCTGAGGGCATTTCTGAAAGGAAGGGTCTTTTAAGTCGATTAGTGATTGCCTGTAACTCGTGTAAGATGCACGGTGATACTATGACATCGCCAGTAACTGATAGTCGATATTACAGTGTAAATATTCAGCTTGCTTATGCAATGCGATATATTGGAAGGGGAAGGAGAGCTGCCCAGACTTTTTGTGCACTGATGGATTTGCCTCGACCTCCACTGAGGTTTGACAGATAGAATAAATTAATACATAATGCTTTATGAGGTGTAAGTGAACACTGAATGAAAACAGCATCAGAAGAAGCAGTAGCCTTGTCTGAGAATACAGACATTGTAGCAGCATTGGATGGATCTTGACACTTCTCTGAATGGGGTTGTAATTCCACATTTATCGAAACTGGTGAGATACTAGATAATGAATGTCCAACAAAGTACTGCTAGGGTTGTTCAAGTGAATTTATTGGCATCCATGTTTGTGTAAAGAACTTCGATGGCCCAAATGGAAACATGGAAACGAAAGGAGTTCTAAACGTTTTTAGAACATCAGAGGTCAGTCGTGGTGTGAGGTATATAGGCTATCTTGGGAATGGAGACTGTAAAGTACGAACTACTCTTGTTACTGACAGACCATATGGGGACACACCGATAGAAAAGCTTGAATGTGTTGGGCATGTACAAAAAAGAACGGGAGCTCGGCTGAGAAAATTATGTAGTGACTTCAGTGGAAAAAAAATGTCAGACGGAAAACATATAGGTGGTCCAGGTCGTCTTACAACAAGTGAAATTGATTCTTTGACTCAATATTATGGACTAGCAATAAGGAGAAATTTAGGAGATTTGAACATGAGACAAGCAGTTTGGGCAACGTGGTTTCACAGAGTGTTAACAGAGGAAACCCCACAGCAGGGTTTGTGTCCAAAAGGGGAAGATTTGTGGTGCAAGTACTTGTTGAGCAATGCTACAGGCATACAATATACCCACAAGCATTCCTCACCACTTGCTGTAATGGACGCAATTAGGCCTATTTATAGGGATCTGGCAAATAATCTACTTAGGAAATGTATGCATGATCTCTCTCAGAATGCAAATGAAAGCTTCAACAGTTGTATATTGGAGAGAATAACAAAAACTGTATTTGTTGGACTGACAGTGCTGAAGTTGGTGTAATGGATGCAATAATAACATTCAATGATGGTGCAATTTCAAGGATCAATGTTATGAAGAAATTGAACATACAGATGGGGAGGAATATTGTTTCAGCTCTAACTGTTATTGATAAGTGGCGGCTAACCGAAGCAGAGACAGCTGCAGAAGCTGCTAGCAAGGCGTCAAGGATAAAGAAAAGAACGAAGGATAAGGAAACAGGTGGACAACTGGAGTATGCAGCTGGAATGTTCTAAACGAGCATAGTGGTAAGTTAATAAATCTGTAAATCTTCTTCAGCGATTTATCGAAAACTTGAATTTTCATCATCCAGGTACACTTTTCTCCTAAATGACTGAAGTTAAACTCACAAAAATTGGTACAGATATTTAGAATGACCTCCTCTACCTCCCTTGCCTACTATTTCCTGAAAAGTTTATAACATGATGATGACGATGTCGATGATATTTGAGCTACATTTTTAAATTTTTTTTGTGGTAAAATAAATTACTTGCCTTTTTCACATATCAGCATCAGGGAAGGAAATTGGAGGCATAATACACTTATGTGATTGTTGTCTGTACTCTGACTCTTTTTCGAAAGCTGTGCAGTCAGTGGTTCCAAAGAAAATGGTACCGCAGTGAAATAGTGTTCCATTTTTTATACTATAAATATTGTTGTCAGTACCAAAATATAATAAATATCTCAATGATTCTTTGGGAAATGCTTTGACTAAAGAACCTAATTGTGTGTACGAATTTTGAGCTATCTCTCATTTATAGATCAATTGCACTATGAGGGTGTAGATAATGATAAAAATGTAGCCCGTTCAGGGGCGTGTCCCCTTTATCTAATGATCATTTTCAAGCGCAAAACAATGCCAAAACCTTCTGAAATAACGTTAGCTGTTGTTCGAATACATGGCAAGCGTTGGGTGGATGAGGCTGGTATTAAATTATGGATCAACAGAGTGTGGGAGAGATGGAAATGACCTTTATTGAAGAAGAGTTCTCTTCTCGTGCTAGATCAGTTTAGCAGTCGTTTGAAAAATTCTGTGAGCGAGAAACTGAGACAGTGAATACAGAGTTTGCTGTTATTCCGGGAGGACTTACTTCACAATTGAAACCTCCTGATATCTCGATAAATAAACCACTTAAAGTGTATATGAGAGAGGAACGGAACAAATGGATGATGGATGAAACCAAACTTGAATTCACGCCGAAGGGAGCATTAAAACGACCTACAATCAAACAAGTGTCTCTGTGGATAAAACATCCGCGGTCTAGAGTGAGAGAAGACGTTATTGTTAAATCTTTAAAGATGTGTGGCATAAGTACCGCTATCGATGGCAGTGTAGACCAGCTTATATATGAAGAGGACACGATGACGACAAAGAGGAAGAAGAAGAAGATAGTTCCGATGACGATCTTGAGGGATTTTAAAGGTCAGTTCGGTTTTATAAACTAAGAATTTTTTAGACTGTCTTTGCAGTCTAATAATAAAAATGGTAAAAACGTTCATTTAAAAAAAATATTGCTTAAAAATTACGGTGCATCTTACAGGTGTGTAGCGTCTTGTAGTCTGTAAAATATAGCACACAAGCTGCGACATCGTCGCGAAAAAACAGTGACCCGTATATGTAATAAGTTTCCTTTAATTTACGTCTATGGTCACAAACTTTTTGTTAACAGATTACCGGTTTCGGTCTTTAATGACCATCATCAGATCTGTTTCATAAAAGCACAGTCCTAATGTACTGCAACTTTGCTTTTATGAAACAAAAAGTTTGTGATCATAGACGTAAATTAAGGGAAACTTATTAAATATGGCACAGTCAGATGCGTAGGCTGCATTAGCACCACACCATAAATTGATACGATTGGAGAGGTGACGTGACCTGGAAGCATGGACTGCAGATGAATAGCGTCTCATTATGTTCAGGAATGAATCGCGGTTCTGCGCTAAGCCTCCGGTGTATACTGTGGCGACCTGTGTAGAGGTCCCGTTCTTCCAATGTTTTGGAGGGGCACAGTGTGGTTTTCCTGACATCATGGTATGAGAAGCCACAGTATGCCAAGGTCACGACTAGAAGTGACTGACGGAACTCTGATGGCACAATGATACGCCATGGACATCCTGCATCCTCATGTGCTACCTCACATGAGACATTATATTAGTGCCGTTTTCAACAGGACAATACTTCACCACACATGGCACATGTCTCTATGAATTGACTGCGTAGTGCTGAGGTATTCCTGTAGCCAGCAAGGTCACCAGATCTGTCCCGTATAGAACTTGTGTGGCAGCAGGTCAGACATCATCTTCGTCCAAATCCAGGATATCAAGGACGAGTTACAAGAGTGAGCCATCTCGAGCTGGAAAGGGTGCAACGGATTTATGACTCCCTCCCCTACAGAATCAAATCATGCAACCAAGCCAGATGTATTGCAACTTCATATTGATAAGTGGGCTCATAATGCCAAGTTCTTCCTAAATTTGACGCCATGTTGTAATCATTAAAATAAAATCGCACATCCTGTGAACTAGTGAAGTTTAGTTTCGTTTCCTCTTCCTCTTGTAGGGGTTTCACTTTTTCGTCAGGCAGAGCACACTAGAGGCTCTCACTACTCTGAGCGCATTAGCTCTCATTACATGACTTTCACCAACGTTCCGTCCGATATTTTTGCGTTCGGGAGAACTGTGGTACATATTCTCGTCCGGCCATTCACTCTTTAGTTTCCTACACTTTCCCTAAATTGTTAAGGCAAAGTCCGGGATGGATTCTCTGAGGATGATGCAGTCAAATTTATTATGTACCCTTCTACAACTCTATCTTGAGTTCTTTCCCTTATGAAGCCAGGGTCGATGGGACGTTAATCCATTTTTTTTAAATTTAAATAATGGTGGGCGCTAACTACTCAAAATGAACGTTACATGTTAGCTGCTTGAGTTAAGTAGCTAATGTGAGGTTGAGGATGCTGTTGGGTCTTATTTAAGGACTTAGCCAACGGAAGAAAACAGCAAACTATCGTGGTTATCACTACTTTCTATTTAGTTAGTGGGTTTTTCTTTTAAGAACAAAACACTAGATCACTTGCACAAGCAAGTTCTTTCAGAACTCTATGAATTACAAGGCGGCCTTCTTGGTAAAGTGGGACTTACATATCCCCGCCATCTTGTTGGGAAGTGATAATTATGAACTGATGTTAGTTAAATCATTCCCGACGTCATCCAAAAACACTTCCGCACCAGATGAATAAGTTATCTAATTTCTGTCTTTCTCTCGTTTCTGGAGGATTAACGATGAGGGCCGACGTGCCAGCCAGCCCACATGTGGTTTTTAGTCGGTTTTCCAGAATCGACTAGGTGAATGTCGGGCTAGTATTCACGTCCTACCTCAGTTTTACGATTCTGAAACATTTCGAAAAAGTTCTTGGACTTTCACATACGGTAACAAACAATAGACACAGGCAGGTGGACACGACAAATCCCATCCCGGAGAGGGAGAGGGCATGGGGGGGGGGGGGGGGGGGGGGAAGAGGTTGGTGATGTGAAGGGCATCTGACCACCATCTACCACTAATATTGTCAAACCCAGAATGACTTGTCAACCCCGTGCATACACTGGATACAACCCGGAAAAAGAAGTAGACTACACTACTCAAGAGCCATTTTGGTACTGGGATGTGATGTATCAATAAATATATATTTTTAATTGTAGTATATGAATCTATTTTTCAAAATGTTCTAGCACATAAGGTTTTTGAGTTTTGAAGGGTTTTTGTAGTGTAGTGTTTCTATGTCATATTCTGCTGTTTATTTTTCTTTTGTTTGAAGGAGCATTTTGGCCATGGCTTCACCGACATACGTATTTGACACATATGTGGAATGCACCTCTTCCTCCCCTCTGTTTTCATCTCACCATCCCACTTCTATATGTCTATCTCCTCCTCCCCACTCTGTCTTTTCAACACCTCCTCCTGGTCTCTTTGTCCATTTTCTCCACCCCTCTCTCTGACCATAACTCCCCCCCCCCTCCCTCTGACCATATCCTCCTCCCACCCCCTCTTTTCATTTCCAGCTCCCCTTCTTTCTTTTCTGGCCGCTATCCGTCTACATTTTCCACCTGCCTCATGCGTCTCTTCCTCTTTCCCCTTCTCTATCCATTCTCTCCTCCCACTCCCTTTCAGCCTGTCCCAAGCAATCAGGTTCAATGAAGAAGGCTGATATTACTCCCACAACACATCTGCCATGCTGGCAGGCTACACATCAGGTGCCTGAAAATCATTTATTTGACTCTGATATACAGGCCACCATGCGGAGGAGGACGATAAAACAGGATGAAGCTACTCCAACACAACACCTCTGTCATGCAGGGACACAAAAAACGGTTTCTTTCCCCTGACATTTGCGCTGCTCTCCAAAGCAGGTTGATTTGACATGGCCGAAACTGTTCCCAAGGAACATGATTGTCATGTGTAGCAGCCTATACGCCATGGACTGGAAAAAACACGGTTTTGTCTGTATCTCTGATTCTGTTGGAGCTAGGAGGTTTTAAACCCCATATTGCTGATACCCATGAGATTTGCTGTTTCTGTGCCAGAAATGGTTGGAATCAGTCCAGGGACTTGGGAGGAAATCCCAGACATGCACATGTATATAAACTCTGCTTCATGTATGTTGTATATAACAGATAACATAAAGATATCTAGTTTTTTTCATTTTTGTTTTTTGGTAAAAGAGTGGTAGAAGATATATCAATCATCATTAGATGGTAGTGTGATAAAGATAAGAATCACCTGATGGAAACTTTACGATCCAGCGCATGTTGGAATATGCAAAGTGCAGTACTCATCATACTTACCTCGATCCAACCATTTGCTGTGAGCTTTTTGTTGCCTCAGTGAGTGTCTTTTGTGAGAGATAGTGGAATGTTCTGATATTTAAAACTTACACTTAGTAAAATGGCAATGAACAAACATCATTCGTGCGTAAACTGTTCTGATAATTTTCGCTATGTGGGTGGGACAATCACCCACGAAATCTCAAAGAAAACAAATCACTGGTCTACTTAAGAAGGCATATAAACTGGTTTTCGTCCTGTTAGTGATTGAGATAAAAATATAGAACCTCACATTGCTTGCATAACCTGTACTACGCAGTTTATACAATTGGGTGATTGTAAAACGCCGAGGCATGCGATTTTCTGTTCCAATGGTATGATGTGAGCCTAAAGTACAGTTTTCTGGTTGTTTCGTCTGCATCAGAAATATATCAGGGCATTCAGTCAAACCTAGACGTAAAATAAAATATCCAAATGTGTCTTCGGTGCATTTGCCTGTGCCCTCAAATTAAGGGTTGATTGTTCTTGTCTGTAAATTTCATGCCAGTATATCACACCCAGTTTCAAGTAAGTCAGAAGGTGCTGAACATGAAGAAGAGTACTACTATCCATCTCACGATGCTTCTCTTCAGTTCTTTAATCTAAAGGAACTAAAAGATTCTGTTCGTGATCTAAACCTTTCGAAATAGCAAGCTGAACACTTGTGTTGAGACGGCAACAGTGGAAGCTTCTAGCTCCACAAAAGATGTATTTCGCAAATTCAGAACCTATTAACGTGATTATTGTGCGATATTTCACAGCACACATTGTATTTGGAAACAAGTGGCGAATGATCGTACTTGATTTCAAAGGAGAACTGAAAGTATAGACAGAATTGTAGTGCGAGCATTACAAGCTAGTCACCACAGAAGATGAGAGTTAGCAGATGCAATTATACGTGGATGAAAGTCTATGATGCATGTTGAAAATTAAGTGAATGTTGTTATTAAAAGTGTACGTCAAATACGTTACTGCTCGATAACGGTAATTGCACACAAGTGGTGGAGACCAGTTAGACATCAGAAAACCTCAACTCGCCAACTGTGCATTTTTCCCTGCCTCAACTTGCTCTGAGAAAAGCACATATGCATTTTTGTCGTTTCGGTGATATATGGGAGACTGCGGAATTATTGACTCGCTGACTAAGCACTTCTGCTTTTCAGAACTTGTCGACGATTGTTGTCTCATTAGGAAAATATCTATAAATACGAGATGACTACCAGCAGAAGTAAGACATTAGTGTTACTGCCGCTTTCCTCATCGAATTAGTAAAAATATTATGTGTAATATGCTCTACTGCTAATAATACTTGTAGCAAAATTTGTATATTGCTTTCAATTACTTGTTGTAATTCAAGAAAACAGGGTTTCTCCTGCTTCCGTGTTACAGAACGTGAAGTATCCGAGTGACGGTGGAAGCGAAATACAAGTCGAAAAGCTTTCAGTACTGGAGAAGAGAGAAAGACGCACAATCTTGAGCACAAGATGCTGCAATACCAAATTCGGAACAGCAGTTCCGGTCTGCCTGAAGGACTGCAAGATAGATCTACAATTCAGATTCTCAGCGATCATTGAAGAACAAATTGATTTTCTCAACAGTGGCAAAATTTTCATGATTTATCGTGAAAGAATGAACGTCATAGATACAGATGATTTCGAGAATACTGATACGAACAAATGTTTGTGTCTAGCAGAAAACATTATCTAAAAAAATGTCGTCCATTTTATATATCTAGAGTATTTTTGTGTTTGAGTTTTCCCCCGTTCTTGCTCCTCAATAAAATATTACAAAGACAGAAATGAAATTTACTGATGATTAGGCGGTACTGTATTTCCTATGAAACACGCTGATGATGAGGTATTACATTATTTTGATACAAGCATCAGTGGAATATCATAACAGAGAATGAGAGAGAAAGAGAAATAAAATATGACATTAACATTTTAGTGAAGTATAACACAGAGAAAACAATTACTGACGAGGCAGTCAAGGACTTGGCACTTTTAGTGGAGTACAAAACAGATGACAGACTAAATTACTGATGAGGCAGAATTGTAGGTGCTAATTTATTTTTGGTAAATAATACATATATGGACATATGATACTTTTTGATACTGTGTGTGTGTGTGTGTGTGTGTGTGTGTGTGTGTGTTGTGATTGGTGGGAAAGATGCCATATATTTTAAATGTACCATCAATTTCCAAATGTGTAAAATGTGTATATGTGTTAAATTTCCAACCAATTTTTCAAATTGCCCACATTCATCTCTTGATGACAATTAAGGTAAATGACCTAGGTCACATGACTCCACGAAGTTTACTGGAATCTGCCTAGCTATACTAACATTAACATTCAAATTTAAGAATAAAGAGACAGTTAGGCAGTTGGTACTGCTTAGTGCTGACAGTCCTTTTTATACTCTATTTGTAACAGTTAATGAATGTTGTAAGTCGTGCTCGAAGTTCATTACAGTCCTCTTTTTTTCATTGCTATTGTAGCTGCATTCAGTCCGAAGAGTGGTCTGAGGCAGACAGCTGTCTGTCTACGGCAGTATGAGGTGCATTCAAGTTCTAAGGCCTCCGATTTTTTTTCTAATTAACTACTCACCCGAGTTCGATGAAACTGGCGTTACGTCTCGACGTAATCGCCGTACAGACGTACACATTTTTCACAACGCTGACGCCATGATTCCATGGCAGCGGCGAAGGCTTCTTTAGGAGTCTCTTTTGACCACTGGAAAATCGCTGAGGCAGTAGCAGCACGGCTGGTGAATGTGTGGGCACGGAAAGTGTCTTTCATTGTTGGAAAAAGCCAAAAGTCACCAGGAGCCAGGTCAGGTGAGTAGGGAGCATGAGGAATCACTTCAAAGTTGTTATCACGAAGAAACTGTTGCGTAACGTTAGCTCGATGTGCGGGTGTGTTGTCTTGGTGAAACAGCACATGCGCAACCCTTCCCAGACATTTTTGTTGCAGTGCAGGAAGGAATTTGTTCTTCAAAACATTTTCGTAGGATGCACCTGTTACCGTAGTGCCCTTTGGAACGCAATGGGTAAGGATTACGCCCTCGCTGTCCCAGAACATAGACACCATCATTTTTTCAGCACTGGCGGTTACCCGAAATTTTTTTTTGGCGGTGAATCTGTGTGCTTCCATTGAGCTGACTGGCGCTTTGTTTTTGGATTGAAAAATGGCATCCACGTCTCATCCATTGTCACAACCAACGAAAAGGAAGTACCATTCATGCTGTCGTTGTTCGTCAACAGTGCTTGGCAACATGCCACACGGGCAGCCATGTGGTCGTCCGTCAGCATTCGTGGCACCCACCTGGATGACACTTTTCGCATTTTCAGGTCGTCATTCAGGATTGTGTGCACAGAACCCACAGAAATGCCAACTCTGGAGGCGATCTGTTCAACAGTCATTCGGCGATCCCCCATAACAATTCTCTCCACTTTCTCGATCATGTCGTCAGGCCGGTATGTGCGAGCCCGAGGTTGTTTCGGTTTGTTGTCACACGATGTTCTGCCTTCATTAAACTGTCGCACCCATGAACGCACTTTCGACACATCCATAACTCCATCACCACATGTCTCCTTCAACTGTCCATGAATTTCAATTGGTTTCACACCACGCAAATTCAGAAAACGAATGATTGCACGCTGTTCAAGTAAGGAAAACGTCGCCATTTTAGGTATTTAAAACAGTTCTCATTCTCGCCGCTGGCGGTAAAATTCCATCTGCCGTACGGTGCTGCCATCTCTGGGACGTATTGACAATGAACGCGGCCTCATTTTAAAACAATGCGCATGTTTCTATCTCTTTCCAGTCCAGAGAAAAAAAATCGGAGGCCTTAGAACTTGAATGCACCTCGTATATCACGTAATGCGTCTTCATCTCTGCATTGCCATTGCAACATTACATTCATTTAAATCTGTTTCCTGTAGCGAAGCCTTTGTCGCCCCCTAAGGGTTTTGCTTCCACACTTCCTTCCACTATCATATACATGGTATCTTGGTGCTTCAGGATATGTCATGCCATCTGGGCCCTTCTTTTAGTCAAGTTATGCCATATATTTGTTTTCCCTCATTCGATTCAGGAACTCTTCATTAGTTATTTGATTTACATATCTAGTCTTCAGCATTCTTCTATAGCACCACATTTCAAACGCTTCCAATTTCTTCTTGTGTGAACTATCTGTCACGTTTCACCTCCGTTCAACATCACAATGTCTTAAGGAAAGAGTTCTTAACACTGTCATTAATACTGAATGTTAACGAATTAAAAAAAAATGCTTTTCTTGCTATTTACAATCTGAATTTTATGAGGGCACACTGAGAAGTAACGCCTACGAATTACTTATGTCAAAACTCTTAAAGATTTTTTTAAATAAAACAAACCTTGTTGACATTCTACATCTTTATTCTTCCTATCTACATATTTGGAACCATCTGCCGCAAAAGGGATCCGAATTGTAGCGTATAACATGGCAGTGTGTAACACAACTATGTCGATGCGTGAGAAACGGCGTGCTGTAATCGAGTTTCGAATTCGAAGAGTTTGTCCACACATGGAGCACCGTCTCTTTCAGCACGACAATGCCAGACCACACACGATCGCTGCGACATCTGTAACAATCGAACGCCTTTCGTTCACTGTCATTGATCGTTCTCTATACAGTCTCGACTTGACCACATCCGATTTTCAAAAAAATGGCTCGGAGCACTATGGGACTTAACAGCTGTGGTCATCAGTCCCCTGGAACTTAGAACTACTTAAACCTAACTAACCTAAGGACATCACACACATCCATGCCCGGGGCAGGATTCGAACCTGCGACCGTAGCAGTCGCGCGGTTCCGGACTGCGCGCCTAGAACCGCGAGACCACCGCGGCCGGCTTCCGATTTTCATTTCTTTCCTAAACTTAAAGAACTTCTTCGAGGACATCACTTCGATAGCTACGATGCGATACAAGTAGGGGTGAGATGGCTCCGTCAAAGATTCTACAGTGACGGCCTCTACAATCTCCCTCGTTGGGAGAATTTTATGTGTCGCCAAGGTGACTATGTTGAGGAGATGAACGTATAGACATGAAGAATAATGATGGAGAATGGCAACAGCGTTTGTTTTGTTTAAAAAAACTTTAAGAGTTTTCAAATAAAAAATACGGAGACATTACTTTTCAGCACACCCTCGTATACCCTTTCTAATCTGGCTAGCATCACTTTCTTCACTGCCTAAAGAGCAAAATTCATCTACTACTTTCAGTGTCTCATTTGCTTATATAAGTCCCTAAGCATCGCCTGATTTAATTCGACTACATTCTATAACTTTTCTGTTACTTTTGCCGATATTCATCTTATAACGTCTTTTCGAGACACTATCCATTCCGTCCAACAGCTCTTCCAGATCCTTCGTCGTCTCTGATGGAATTACAATGTCATCAACTAACTTCAAAGCTCTTATTTCTTTTCATTGAAATTTAACTCTCAAATTTCTCGTGGATTTCCTTTGCTACTTGCTCAATGTACAAGTTCAATAACAGCGCTGAGAGCCTGGAACCGAGTAACGTTTCTCCTCAATCCCATTTCCCTATCGTATTTCAACTCTATCGAGTGTAGTATGGTTAAACTGTAATAACTTTTCGCTCCCTCTATTTTATCCCTGCTATCTTCAGAATTTCAAAGAATGAATTCCATTTAACATTGTCCTTTGATACCATAGATCCAAAATCGACTCTAGTTACGCCTTATGGGGTAGGTATTATTCAGTACATATTAATTCTTGCAATAAAATTAAAATAACAATCAGTGATAGTTAACAGTACTATTTATTACGAATAAATAGCACTGTTCGTGGTTTCGAACCGACACATTCATCTTCAGATGGTCGTTCATATTTAAAATTACATTACGTTATACATGTGGTATTCGCCGATTGTGGCTAAGATTCCTTGGAGTAATGGTATCCCACAACAAATAAAGATGTAGAAAAAAAGGACTACTTAATTTGAATGTACTTGCCTTTGAACTATAGTAACGTAAACAACTTCGTAAGATAAGCATCTCCTTATTGCATTGTTGACTATTTTAGAAGATGCATAAGAACTGAATTTATTTTGTGTTAAATATTAATTCTTGCGGCTCTTTATTGTATTGTGGAGTATTTTCGAAGATGCATATCTCGTCGAGTGCCAATTTTCTGAACTTTGAACCCAGAGATACACTCCTCCTTAAACATTTCGGCTATTCGGATTTTTATATACAAAAATGGCGATTTAGAAACACGAAACTGTGACGAAGACTGCATATTCTCGCTGCTTTTCGGTTTTTTTCCTCAAAATCTACTATGAGTGGTTTGTCTTCGTGGGGTACGAGAAATTATATACTTTCTCGAAATCCACTGTCTGAAAATATTTCTTCATACAGTAAGAATAGTTTTAAAACATTTTGTCCATTTTCCAAACAGGAAATTAGTTTCTAATAGATTGCATTACTGATGAAAGTGCTGACTAATGCGTCTGGAAGGACAGTAAATGAATTAAGCAGAGGAGTAGTGATGGCCTGGAGTGTGTGTGGCAAACTGCAAATGTTTTTCGAAACGAAGCGTCCTGCACTGTACAGTCGCATTTATTTAACCAGGTGTCAAAAGCCTGAATAATTTTCAGAAGGCTGACTGGGAAAGATTCACCAACGAGCTCGACACAGAAATTGCCAAGATTCCACCGCAACCTGAGATGTCCGATGCATTTGTCAAATGCGTCCTGACAGTTTCAAGAAGGACCATCCCAAGAGGCTGTAGAACAAGTTACATACCAGGACTGACTGATGACGGCAAACAGCTAATTAACCACTACAAAGGCCTTTTCGATGTCGACCCATTTGCTGATGACACTATCGAGGTTGATGAGGAATTGCTGCAAACTGTATCAGCAAATCGCAAAGCTAAGTGGATCTCGTTAATAGAGATCCTTGACATGAAATTAAATAGTAGGCGGGCTTGGAATCTCTTGAAAAACCTGAGCTGTGACCCAACGAAATCTAGAAACGTCACCGCAATAACAGCAGACCAGATTGCAAAACAGTTACAAATGAACTGGAAGACTAAAGGTCGGAGTACACGGGAGCAACCGGAACGAACCCCAGGATGGATGAACTAGACTCTGCCATCTCCACCTTGAAACTGAACGAAGCTGCTGGCATCGATGACATCAAAGTAGAACAGATCTAGAAGTTTGGCCGTACCAATCTGCAATGGCTGCTTAGAATGTTTATGAATGTGTATCAAGGTTATATATTCCCAAGCTCTGGAGGAAAGCACGTGTGGTTGCACTACTTAAAGCTGGTAAGGAACCAAACGACGCTAAAATCTTTCGCCCAGTATCACTGTTATGCCACTGTTTCAAGGTTATCGATCGTCTTATCCTTAACCGAATTAGAGGCATCCTCGAAGAAAAGTTCATCCCTCAACAAGCTGGCTTTCGACCTGGAAAGTCGTGCTGCAGTCAGATAATGAACCTCACTCAACACAAAAAATATGGTTCTGAGCACTATGGGACTTAACATCTGAGGTCATCAGTCCCCTAGAACTTAGAACTACTTAAACCTAACTAACCTAAGGACATCACACACATCCATGCCCGAGGCAGGATTCGAACCTGCGACCGTAGTAGTCGCGCGGTTCCGGACTGAAGAGCCTAAAACCGCACAGCCACCGCGGCCGGCCGACTCAACACATCGAAGATAGTTTCGAACAGGGTAAGGTAACAGGAGTTGTCTTTGTCGACCTTACAGCTGCATAGGACACTATCAACCACAGGAAGTGGCTGAGAAAAATTTACCAATTCACCAAGGATTACCAGCTAACATCCCTTATTGGCACTCTTCTGCAGATCAGAAGATTCCAAGTCTCTCTCCATGGTAAGAAGAGCAGATGGTGCATACAAAAGAATGGCTTACCTCAAGGCAGTGTGCTGGCTCCTGTGCTCTTCAATGTTTACTCTAATGACCAGCCCATAACGGAAAATTCCAGGTTTTTCATCTATGCTGACGACACTGCAGTGGCTGCTTAAGGAAAGACGTTTGAAGTAGTAGAGGAAAAGTTGACTTCTGCGCTAGATACGCTTGGCTCCTACTACAAAGCCACTCATTTAAAGCCAAATCCCAACAAGACTCAGTATGCGCATTTCACTTGAAGAATAGAGAAGCTCGGCAGGAACTGGACCTTACATGGCAAGGCAAATGACTGTAGCATTGTTGAACACCAGTACATCTGGGTGTTACCCTTGACCAAACTCTGTCCTTAAAGAAACATCGCCATAACACCAGGCTGAAAGTTAGTTCACAGAATAACATCTTGAAAAAGCTCACATCCACCTCCTGGGGAGTAAGTCCCCCCATCCTGAGAATTTTGGCTGTTGCTTTGTGTGTCCGCTGCAGAGTATGCTTCACCTGTGGGGGTGCATCCACTCACACCAAACAGGTTGATATTGCAATCAATGTAAACTCTACTTGACTGTTGGAATATCTCCCTGCACCCCCCCCCCCCCCCTACTATTAGAAGAGCTGTTGCTGTTGATGTAGAGTGTGCTAAGCAAACTTACGACCCTTGACATCCACTGCATGATCATCAGGCTGTAGTGCGTCGACTGAAGTCGAGAAAGAGCTTCATCGCCAGGACTCAATCACTAGAGGGAACACCAGAGTCTTACTGCATCACCAGGTGGAAGAGCAAGCTACCACCTGATATCCCTGTAAAAGAAGAGCTAGCTCCAGGAAATGACTTGCACTACCCTATTTGGAGATCGCTCAGTCGCCTTAGGGTGGGCGTTCCTCTTTGCAAGATCAACAAGCGAAAATGGGCATTCTTCCAACTGATGGAGGTACATCCTACGAGAGCGGAACAACACAAGACCCGGCCCACCTGCTAATGTGTCCTCAACTTGAACAACACTGCACAACACAGGACCTGATCGAGGGAAACAACAAGGCCATCGGAGTTGCTACCTTATGGAAATGCTGACCAGACACGGAAATGAAATGAATGACCACCTTTTGCAGCGCCGACAGCTGTTAGGCGTGCAAAAAAAGAGAGTGAATGAGGTTCTGGAAGATATCGACAGGGACATTCATCAACACTGACTCATTGCCACGGCCAGCTGCTCTAGGTTTCTCAGTTGGGGATGCATGGTGCGAACAGCCTGATCAAGGTAGCCCCACAGATTCTCAGTTGGATTTAAATCTGGGAACTGCGATAAACTCACCCTGGTGATCGTCTAACCACGCATGTACACTGTAAGCTGTGTGGCACTTTGCATTGTCCTGTTGGTAGATGCCATCGTGCTGAGGAAAACCAAACTGCATGTTGGGGTGGACATGGTCCCCAAGAATAGATGCATACTTGTGTTGATCCAGTGTGCCTTCCAGAATGACGAGAGAACCCAAGGAATGGCACGAAAACATTCCTCAGACCGTAAGGCTCCCTACTCCCTCCAGGACCCGTCTGACGATTGCTGCAGGGCGTTTGCTTTGATACGCGACACTCCGTACATGCCAACAGCTGTCAGTCCGCTGAAGCATAAAAAGTGATTTATCTGAAAAGACCAGTTGTCACCACTCAGTTGACGTCCAGTTGCGGTATTTACGTGCAAATTACAGCCTTCGTCGCCCATGAACATCAGTCAGCCTAGGTCGATTAAACGGGCGCCTGCTGTGGAGGCCCATACGCAGTAATGTTCGCTGAACACTCGTTGATGGGGAGCTGTTGATAGCCCCTTGGTTCGTCTGGGCGGTCAGTTGCTCAACAATTGCTCACCTATTCGCACGTACACGTCTTCGCAGCTGTCATCTATGGCCCGTGGTGCACCAGAGGAGAGCCGATTTTGGATCGCGCCATTTTGCCATGCACGCAGTGCTTTAACCATGGTGGCACGCGAACAGTTTACACACTTAGCCGTTTCGGAAATGGTTCCACTTTTGACCCAAAAGCCAACGATCATTCCCTTCTACGCACCACAAAAACGAGTGCACTGTTTTCCGGGTTCCCCTCAGCACTGTTTATATACCCTCCTGTGACAGTTCCGCCACCTGCCGTATGTGAATGGTTATTAACCGTGTGGTTAGAGCCTCCCATTGGGTAGACCGTTCGCCTGGTGCAAGTCTTTCGAGTTGACGCCACTTTGGCGACTTGCATGTCGATGGAGATGAAATGATGATGATAAGGACAACACATCACCCAGCCCCTGAGCGGAGAAAATTGGCGATCCAGCCGGGAACCGAACCCGGGTCGTTAGGTATGACAGTCCGTCGTGCTGACCACTCAGCTACCACTGGCGTACTGAGTAGTTATTGCCCCTTGTCGTCGAACACAGGCGTTCATCACGTAAATGCGACTGGAACTTGTATACATCTGAATACGAAAGTGTTCATCTACGTGTGTTAAGATTTTGACATGTGTCAATGAAACGTAGATTTTAATGTGGAAAATACACTCCTGGAAATTGAAATAAGAACACCGTGAATTCATTGTCCCAGGAAGGGGAAACTTTATTGACACATTCCTGGGGTCAGATACATCACATGATCACACTGACAGAACCACAGGCACATAGACACAGGCAACAGAGCATGCACAATGTCGGCACTAGTACAGTGTATATCCACCTTTCGCAGCAATGCAGGCTGCTATTCTCCCATGGAGACGATCGTAGAGATGCTGGATGTAGTCCTGTGGAACGGCTTGCCATGCCATTTCCACCTGGCGCCTCAGTTGGACCAGCGTTCGTGCTGGACGTGCAGACCGCGTGAGACGACGCTTCATCCAGTCCCAAACATGCTCAATGGGGGACAGATCCGGAGATCTTGCTGGCCAGGGTAGTTGACTTACACCTTCTAGAGCACGTTGGGTGGCACGGGATACATGCGGACGTGCATTGTCCTGTTGGAACAGCAAGTTCCCTTACCGGTCTAGGAATGGTAGAACGATGGGTTCGATGACGGTTTGGATGTACCGTGCACTATTCAGTGTCCCCTCGACGATCACCAGTGGTGTACGGCCAGTGTAGGAGATCGCTCCCCACACCATGATGCCGGGTGTTGGCCCTGTGTGCCTCGGTCGTATGCAGTCCTGATTGTGGCGCTCACCTGCACGGCGCCAAACACGCATACGACCATCATTGGCACCAAGGCAGAAGCGACTCTCACCGCTGAAGACGACACGTCTCCATTCGTCCCTCCATTCACGCCTGTCGCGACACCACTGGAAGCGGGCTGCACGATGTTGGGGCGTGAGCGGAAGACGGCCTAACGGTGTGCGGGACCGTAGCCCAGCTTCATGGAGACGGTTGCGAATGGTCCTCGCCGATACCCCAGGAGCAACATGTCCCTAATTTGCTGGGAAGTGGCGGTGCGGTCCCCTACGGCACTGCGTAGGATCCTAAGGTCTTGGCGTGCATCCGTGCGTCGCTGCGGTCCGGTCCCAGGTCGACGGGCACGTGCACCTTCCGCCGACCACTGGCGACAACATCGATGTACTGTGGAGACCTCACGCCCCACGTGTTGAGCAATTCGGCGGTACGTCCACCCGGCCTCCCGCATGCCCACTATATGCCCTCGCTCAAAGTCCATCAACTGCACATACGGTTCACGTCCATGCTGTCACGGCATGCTACCAGTGTTAAAGACTGCGATGGAGCTCCGTATGCCACGGCAAACTGGCTGACACTGACGGCGGCGGTGCACAAATGCTGCGCAGCTAGCGCCATTCGACGGCCAACACCGCGGTTCCTGGTGTGTCCGCTGTGCCGTGCATGTGATCATTGCTTGTACAGCCCTCTCGCAGTGTCCGGAGCAAGTATGGTGGGTCTGACACACCGGTGTCAATGTGTTCTTTTTTCCATTTCCAGGAGTGTACTTTAAGAAAATCAAGGACTTCTGAGCGAGCAAAGGAGAGATACACGCTGGGAATTACTAGGAGAGACAATGAAAAGAAACGAATGAATGAGATAAGAGAGTAGAATGTAATTCCAGTTACATTTTACATTGCATACGCCACGGAATTAGCTCCGCTGCAGACTCACAATATCGACAACTTTTTGCGCAGGGAGGTGGCGCAGTAGTTAGCACACTGTACTCGCATTCGGGAGGACGAGGGTTCAAACCCGGGTCCGGTCATCCTGATTTAGGTTTTCCATTCAGATGGCTCTGAGCACCATGGGACTTAACATCTGAGGTCATCAGGCCCCTAGAACTTAGAACTGCTTAAACCTAACTAACCTAAGGACATCACACCCATCCATGCCCGAGGCAGGATACGAACCTGCGACCAGAGCGGTCGCGCCGTTCCAGACTGTAGTGCCTAGAACTGCTCGGTCACGCAGGCCGGCTAGTTTTTCCGTGAGTTCCATAAATCGCTTCAGGCAAATGCCGGGGTGGTTCCTTTGAAAGGGCATGACCGATTTCCAACCCCATCCTTCCCTAATCCGATGGGACCGATGACCTCGTTGTTTGGTCCCTTCCCCCAAATCAACCAACCAACCAAACATGTCTTGCGCAGCGATAGGTCCGCTGCGACTGGAAAAGAGTGCAATTCATTTTTGTTTACAAAATGGATAACTGGCTGACTCCAAGGAATTACAGGAAAACAATTGCTGACGTCCATACATTGCAGTATTCTACAACATAATCTAAGCTCAAAGGTGATGACGCTGCTGCAGATGAGCAAGTTTCTTTCAAAGAATAACACGTATTCAGAAGAAACGACTCGTGGAAACCATAGTTTGCTATATTCATACACGTCTTATCAACACTAGATATAGATGAACAGGTAGATTGCGTCTTGCTAGCTTTCCATATGGCATTCGACATTGCACCTCCGAGTCGACTGCAATATGAAGATACAATCAAATGGTTCAAATGGCTCTGAGTACTATGGGATTTAACATCTGAGCTCATCAGACCCCTAGAACTTGAAACGTCCCCTTAGAAAAATTATACATGACTGCTTAAACTGACAAACAATATTTTTTAGCGCAACGCAATCTGACTTTCAATAATCCCTACAAAAGAATGGCCCTGACTAACCTTAACCTATACCTTTCACAAATCACTTACCTCACAAAAATCTTCGTTACTCAAGCTACTGCAGTGCAGCGAGCGCCACTACTGCCAGCTAAATAAAAGATTCAGACTACTGAAGACACTAACTACTGATAGGCATAGTTAGCAAATGAAAGATTTTGATAGAGAACAAACAATGTATTTACCTTAATAGTATCCAAAAGTCATTATATATATATATATATATATATATATATATATATATATATATATATATATATATATATATCAGTTCATGATATCCAGTCTTACAAATTTACTGTCTCTGTCCAGATCATCCACTATCAAAACTCCGCCATCTCACTGCCCACATCCACCACTGCCAGCGGCTCACCTCCAACTGCGCAACGCTACGCGGTGTTAACAGCCAACAGCCCAACACTACAATCGCAAATTCCAACAATGCCACCCAGCCACAGACTACACACAGCACAGCCAGTGATTTTCATACAGAGTGCTACGTGGTGGTGGCGTTTCCAATATAAGAACCTAAACAGCCTACTTACATAGCCCCCATGCTCCCCACAAAAAATTTTACAAATTCTTTTGGGCACTGGCCAATATATATTTGTTAAAATTTTTCATAATTACAATAACAAAGATATCAAATGCACACACTTATTGATACAATGTTGGTCAAAAGCTAAAATTTTCTCACAGTCCATAAAGACAGTCCTGATCATTCATCACAGTAAAATTGCAGTGTTTTTTTTTTTTTGTCAAAGTCTGAGCAGTAAAAGAAAATGCACACGGAAGTAGTGGATTTCCATGCAGTCTTGAAGAAGTTGTAACCTCCCCACAAAAATTTAAAAGATATTATTTTAAATGCAAATGGACATTGAGCTAAGTGTAACCTCCCAACAGAAATTTTAAATGACAGGAATAATAAATGAATGGTAGCCAAGCGTAACCTCCCTAGCAATTAAATTTAATGATAATAAAAATGAGAATCGCAATCTGACTCAAGTGTAAGCTCCCACAAAAATAATGAAAGGTAATTCAATGACAATGAAATTTCAGTGATAATGATAACTCAATTAGACCGAAATGTCGGTCTTTGGCCCTGTGCAAAAATCAGAATTAATTTCTTACCTCAGTATAACTGCATGTCAAAGTTCTGCTCTTATTGTTGGCCATGGCTTGGAGGAAATTCATTGCAAAAATTTTGAATTTAAGGGAAACTTTTGTTTAAGGAATAGCAAAGGAAATATTTCTTTCATTAGAGGATTCTTTGTTAAAAAATTGCTTTGAAAACAAAATTATTATTGGGGCACTTGTTGAAAATTAATTACAATAAATAAACTTTACATTATCTGATGTGCGCAATGCAGCTTGGTTACCTTAATTAACAATATACCTCATTCAGCATCTCGACCAGAGACCCATGTCGACGCCTGCGACTGCGTCCCGCTCGCGGCTGTACTCGACTACTACTGCTAACAGACTGCCATTAGTAACTGAACTCGACTACTGCTACCGACAGAGTGCAACAGACAACTGCACTGCCGACAGACTACCCACAGACTACTGCTCGCAACACTCGCGCGGTCAAGCGCAGACTAGGAATGACAAATACCTCTCTGGTCAGAGACTCTGCAATGCCTCGCCATCGCCGCCACACAACATACGTGTTTCATAACCCTCCACTGGGGGGGCAAAAATTTGGCAGCGATGGTGAGTCATTTGAACTTGCCATCGCAAGAATTTTTTTTTTTAACTAATTAACTTTACAGTTACAGCATATATACAGATATAGTACATGAATTAAATGTGGTGCTCATGCACCGAGTACAAAACATTAGACAATGACAAAAAATGTATACAATGAGTACAGAGTGTATCAGCAAATCAGAAAATGTATACAATATAAAAGACAAGAGTGCACATATACTGTACTTCAGAACAAATCGAAAAATGTCTTTAGCATTTTCACAACAAATAAACATAGTGGCAAAAAAATCATGTCGACAAGCGACATAAGTGCACATGCACTGCAGTTCAGAACATATCAGCAAATGAGGAAATGTATATACAATAAGTAACAAATGACATAAGTGCATACGCATGGAAGTATTGAACATATCATGAAATCACAAATTGTATACAGAATGAGTACAAATCATATTGAAAAATGAGAAAAGTGCACAGGCACTTAAGTTCAGTAGAAAGCATATTAACACATGACATAAGTGCACATGTACTGTAGTTTAGAACATATCATCAAATCAAAAAAAATGTATAGGTCATGAATATAAATGATGTTAGCAAAAAATGATCTTCACTATGTGACAAGAATTAGGATAGGAAAGGGAAGGATTGCATCATGGCTGTAGCACTTTAGATTGCACATAGCTGCTCTGAAAGTCCATATCTTTCCACAGAAGTACAACACCAAGTGACACAATTTCAAATTCTTTTCCATTAGTATTTATCAGCGTAGCCAAGACACTGAAATGTCGTAGTAATCTTCCATGTTATCGTTTTGGCGGTACATCAGGTACACCAAACAGTGGGACCATAATAACGTCTCCATCGCTCACGGTGGTGGACAGCATGTCGTGTCAACACCACGCTCTTACAAGGCACACCAACGTAGAATTAGTGCAAAAACCAAATATAGTGCTCCATGATCAGGAGGATGTACAGGACAAATGGATATTGCAGTAATTCAGGGTAGTGAGGTCAGAAGGTGAAGGACATTACGTCACATACTAGTCTTCATAAGGAATTACATTAGTAGTTTGCGGCATTCATAGCCTAGTTATTGAACATTTCTGTACCATGTATTTAGTATTTCAGAATAATGTTCATAAAATTAAATTATTGGCATCATGGGTAATCGTATTACAATAAACAGCGGCAGTCTTTGGTCAGTTACAAAGCATATTTAGTATGACAGAATAATGTTCATCAGAAGTCTTCATTGAACAAAAAAAAGTCAATTATTGGCCTAGCATTAACATAATACATTGAGTTATACAAATTATTGGCACTCATTGGCCAGTTATAGAACATGAAAAATCATCATTGACAACAGGAGCTAATTAATGGCATAATTAATAACATAATTCATTTAGTGGCATTAATTATTGGCACTCAGTGGCCAGTTATAGAACATGAAAAATCATCATTGAAAACAGGAGCTAATTAATGGCATAATTAATAACATAATTCATTTAGTGACATTAATTATTGGCACTCAGTGGCCAGTTAGCAAAATATGAAAAGTCATAATTCATTTAGTTGTATTAATTATTGGCACTCAGTGGCCAGCAAGTATTGAATAGTATAAAACATTGTTCATCATTCAGTGTTATTCAGATCATTAAGAAGTCATTATTAAAAATCAGTTAATTACAGTCATAGCATTAATAATCATGGGCATTATAAGTAGTCTCATTACAATAAACAGTGGGAGTTATTAGCCAGTTACAAAGCATTATTATTTTTTTTATTTTTTTTTTGTATCATTAAGAAGTCATTACTGAAGTGACATACTATTCAGAGCTGATCAGTATTATTCAGAATTCTCTTAAACTAGTAACATTATTTGGGACTGGTAATACATTTTGTTTTTGTGCTAGCAATGCATTGCTTTGGGTAATTATAAGGGAAAACAAGAAGAAAAAAGTTTGTTTCTGGTTTGTTGGTATAAATGAAAATGTGAAACGTCATCCGTCATAAGTCAGCTGTGGCAAGATTATGAAACAAGTAGAGTATATGTAATCACATTCATAGATTTAATGAACAACTGTTTATAGCACATTAATCTCATAAATAATGTCTCCTGCAAAACATATATTAAAAAATGGATTATTAAGCTGAAAAGAGAAATGCATTTTATGCTGAAAAGTAGTCAACTTCGAATTAACAGGTAGTGAAATGTGTATAAAAAATGTGTTCCATAGCTGTCCTTTCCAAAACCTTCAGTCATTATACTATGCAATA
Organism: Schistocerca serialis cubense; assembly: GCF_023864345.2. Classification (NCBI taxonomy): domain Eukaryota; kingdom Metazoa; phylum Arthropoda; class Insecta; order Orthoptera; family Acrididae; genus Schistocerca; species Schistocerca serialis. The sequence goes on along the minus strand of NC_064644.1, from coordinate 395,434,567 downwards.
TAAAACATACTGTCAAAACAAACTGCAACAAATATTTAAATAACTACATAGCATAAATACATAAACTTCAACATCATCCTCATCTGTAAAGAAAAACTTCATTATCCATATTATCATAACTTCATTATTATCATCACCTGTAAAGAAAAACTTTATTATTCATAGTAGCATATTCTTCATCATTACTCTTCATCAGCATTCATTATCATCTGCAAAAATCACTTCACTACTCATTATACAACTATTCCTTATTTCTAGCATATTTCATCACTAAAACTAAGATGTGTAGTTCTGTCTGACAGCTTGCATCAATCGCCTTGTATTCTGAAAGAAAAAATTAGTTAAGACTGCTATTCTGCGATGTGTATAGTATATACTTGTTAATGCTTGTTAATTCTGATCCATTTACTCTTCCTCACTAGGTTTGCATCTTCTTTCGATCACTTCGAAGGTGAAATTCCCATTTCTGTTTAATTTATTTCCTTTACGCATCATTTCTTTCTGAAATTGATGAACAAAGATTAATGTCTTGCATTTAAATCATATACCCACTAAATAATGACTGGTTAATGGTGACACAATTAAGCATACAGCATATCATGACAGAAAACGTAATATATCAAAAGCATAGACAGTGTTCAGACGCAAAAAGTGTACACAGAATATCACAATGCAGCAGAAAAAAAAATGTAAAATAGTCACGATCTTCAGATGTCATAAGGCAAAAATGTCAAAGTCGACTGGTGTTTGCTATGACTTCACCATTTCATAATGCATACGAACAAAACATGAAATAATCGTATATATATAAGAAAGAAAAAATGTGACGTTCGTTGTGTTCAGCTTGTATGTAGTGTAGTTAATATAGGCGATAATTAAAGCCTTTAATGGACAAAAAATGTAATGAAATTAACATGTCATTAGATAGCATTGCATAATTATTCATAAAATACGTAAGTGTCTCTGGAAAAAAAATGTGCACATTCTGATATATGACGGCAAGAAAAGCGACCTGCTAACCGTACCTTGCCGAGAAAAAAAATACGATAATCATCAGTAATTAGTCATGTGAATATAATTGCATAAGTGGTCATAAAGATTAGTAAATGGCATCATAGCATGTTATATCATAAAGTGGTTTCATTCAATAAACGGTTTAATGTTTGAGATATGGTGATTGCCTTTCGATTTTCTGGTTCTCAAAGTTTCGACGTGTACAACATTGGGGTGAGGAATACTGCGAATCCGATATGGACCTGCGTATAGAAGTTCAAATTTGCTGCACTTACCTTTTAATTTGCTGGATAAATAGTGTGTACGTACTAATATCTTCTGTCCAATGTGAAAGTCTCGGCGTCTACAAACCTGTTTTTGCTGTCTTCTCCGGCGCTCTGCGGCACGTTTGATGTTGTTCAGCGCAATGTCAATTATTTCGTGGTGTCTTAGTCGACGACAAGTAGGGAAGTTTACTAACTCTTTAATTTTGTTTGGTGGTTCAACGTTTTTCAGTATAACAGACGGAGATAGCATAGTGGATTCATTTGGAATGGAATTAATTACATCTTGGAATTAGAATATGTGTTTATCCCAATTAATGTGTCTTTTGTGGCAGTATATTCTACACAGTTTACCAATTTCTTTCATTAATCGTTCGCAGGGGTTCGAAGAAGCATGGTACTTGGATATATAGATCGGAGAAATTCTTCTAGCTCGTAACATCCGTGTCCATGTAGCATAACGAAATTGTGATCCATTGTCAGAAATTACTTTCATCACATGCCCTACATGAAGTAGAAAATGTTTTACAAATGCTTTCGAAACAGTTTTAGCAGTAGCTTTGCGTAACGGAGTGAAAGTAACAAATTTTGAAGTGAGTTCAACAGCGACAAAGATGTAACAAAAACCTCTATTAGTTCTCGGAATCGGACCAAAAATGTCTACAGCGGCCATGTGTCTTAATTTAACAGGTACAATGGGATATAAAGGAGGAATATGTGAAGTGGTGTCTGACTTAGCTTTCTGGCAAATTTTACAAGACGCTAAAACTCGTCGTATACGTTTCTCTATATTGGTAAAATAACAGCTCTGTCTCAGTATAAGAAAACATTTTCTTGCTCCGTAATGCGCGTAGCTTAAATGAGTGTACCAGATTAATTTGTTAACAAGTTCGTCAGGAATGCATAATAACCAATTGTTGCTGTCTGGATGAGAGCGGCGAAACAGAATGTCATTGCGTACAGTGTAGTGGTTCCTAATCGTAACATTATTCTTATCTTGCCAAAGGTGTTTAATTTCTTTCCACACGTTGTCTTTATTTTGCTCTTGTGCTATTTCCTGTAATGACGACGAAATAAAATTTTCAAATGCAACTTGTTGAATGTACATTACGCTGAAATTTGCTTTACAGAAGTTTGTTGCGACGTCTTGCTGATTGTTGCAGAGAGAACGAGATAGTGCGTCTGCTATAACATTTTGAGTGCCGGGAATGTGAACAATCGTAAAATTAAATTCCTGTAAATATAGCTTCCATCTGCTCAACCTGACGTGAGTGAATTTAGCCGAAAGTAAAAATTGTATAGCTCTGTGATCTATGTAAACGGTGGTATGTCTGCCATAAAGAAAGTGCCTAAATCTCGTGAAATCCCATACAACACATAATGTTTCCCGTTCTGTAACGGAATAATTTCGTTCAGCAGGTGACAAAATGCGACTTGCAAATGCGATGTTTTTAATTACTGTTGAGCCATCTTCTTCAATTTCCTGGAAAATATGTATGCCTAAAGCAGTGTTGGAACTGTCGGTGGCAATGGAAAAATTTCTAGTAAGATCTGGGTGCGATAAAAGTGGAGCATTCAACAAAGCATGTTTCAGGTTCACAAATTCAGAATGTGCTTGCTTATCCCAAGACCAAATACTGTTTTTACCTGTTAAATGGCATAATCTAGGTGTGTCTAAAGCAGAATGATGAATAAATTTGCGAAAAAAGTTAATTAATCCCAAAAAACTGCGTAATTGCTTCTTCGTTGTAGGAATAGTAATGTCACGTAGAGCTTGAAGTTTTTCCGGATCAGGCGCAATGCCTTCTGCTGAAATTACGTGTCCAAGAAATTTTATAGAAGTTTTGCCAAAGTGCGATTTACTAAGATTAACTGTAAGTCCTTGAGCATGAAAAATTTGCAACAGTCGTTCTAAAATCACATTGTGTTCAGACCAGTTAGCTTCTGCAATAAGAATATCGTCTACGTACGTCGTAATTCTGTCTTTAAGTTCTGTCGGAAGTATTGTGTTCAAACCGCGAATAAAAGCTGCCGAAGAAATAGTTAAGCCGAATGGTAATTTGCAAAATTGATAACAGTCGCCAAAACAGAGAAAAGCTGTGTATTTTCTGCAGTTCGGATGAAGTTGAATTTGCCAAAATCCCTATTTCAAATCTAGTGTAGAATAAATAGCCGTACCATGAAATTTCTGTAGAAGTTCCTCTAATGTCTGTGGTCGATCAGTTTCATTAATAATAATGTCATTAATGTGACGTGAATCAAGTACAAGGCGAAGTGAGCCATCTTTTTTCTTAACCATATGTAGCGGGTTTATGTACGGACTAACTGCTGGTTCAATAATTCCTTGGTCGAGCATATCCTGCAATTCTTTTTTAACTTGTTCTCTATGAATATACGGAATAGGATAATGCTTAGCTTTAAATGTGTCGTGCTGTTTGACTTGAAATACATACATAAATCCGGACATAGTACCAGGAATGTTGTCAAAAACTGGAGCTTGCTGTAAAAGAATTTTGTGTAATTGCGTTCGTTCATCATCTGTATTTGCACTGCTTTGTTTGACTTTATCAGAAATCATCTGCATTACGTCGTAGTCAGTTTCGTCTGGAGTATTATAGTTGTGTACGTACGTATCAGTGAACAATGTGGGATTACAGTTTATGTTACGTGATACGGAAATGACCTCTGTGCGATTAATTGTTTGTTCTTCCGCAGATAGTGAGTGTTGAAATTCTATAGCAAATTGTATATTTTCATCCTTCAACCTTAAATAGGAATTCTGAAAATCGATAACTGCGTCGTGTTGTACCAGAAAATTCGTACCTAAAATAACGTCTGTTGTCAATAAAGGAACAATCCAAAAATTTGAGTGAAAAGTATGACCTCCAATACAAAATGATAAATGCGTCTGTAATTTAACGTCTACTCCTTTACTCGATACTGCTCCTTTCACTTTTGTTTTGCCTAAAGGTAATGTGGGATAAGTATTCTCTTTGTTGCACTCGTTGAAAGTTTCTTCATTTATTACTGACATAGGTGATCCGGAATCGATTACTGCTGAAAATTTCGATGAACCAATTTTAACTTCGATGACAGGATGTAAAATGGTTTTTTGAACAAATGGTCTTTCCTGCAAAAGAGTGTCTCGGATGTCGTCAAAGGTAATAACATTTTCGTGAATAACATTTTGTGTGTCTAAAGTAGTGCTTGTATTACTGGAAGATGCGGCTTGTACAGTATCTAGTCAGATTCTATCTGACGTGTTATTATTATCAGGAGGATGCTGTGGCATTTCTACTATTTGAACAGTTCTATTACTTCTTCCAGACGTATTCCGCACTGGATGATACCTACTGTCGGGTTCATTCATGAGAATATGTTCTTGCGGATGATTTTGCCGTTGGTAAGACCGACTGTTATTATATGTACGCTGATAATTGTGCTCATCGGTTTTACGTCTGTCGTGAAAGTCATTCCTATACGGTGCATTGCGATAGGAATTGAAATACTGTCTTCTCTGTACGTAGTTATTTCCTTGCTGCCGTGCGTTACTATTTGTTGGATCTGGGACTATACGTGCACGCGGCGAAACAAAGTTAGGTTGTCCTTGTGCATTACATTGTTGGTTATGTATTCCAACCGGCTGATTTTCATGCGGTTGTGGTGGGAAACGTCTATTGTTACCAAAATGTGATTCCTGTTGCTCAAAATTTTGACGATATTGATAACTAGAATTTTGTCTGTTATTAAAGTTTTGGTGGTTGTCATTCCTAAAGCGTCTGTTGCCTTTCCTATTAAAATTACGTGTCTGATCATAATTACTGTACGTCTGTTGGCCTTGGTTGTTATATGCAAAATTTTTGTTTACGAAAGAATAATCTCATTGCTGCACTTCTAAAAGCTGCAGCAGATCCCTGAATGCCGAAATATTTTCTTTTTGCTGACCTGTTAAAAGTGACACTCTTAATGATCGTGGTAATTTCGAGATACATAACTGAATGAGTGCAGATTCACTATAGGGTTCACTTAAATACTGGTTTTGTTGCACCATGTGCTCAAAAAATTGCGTCACACTCGGAAAATTTGCGTTCTCATAATTCGGTAAACTAATTAACTGATCTTTAATTCCGCGCTGTGTCGTCTTCGACCAATACGCTGACAGAAAAGCATTCTGAAACTCTTCTACCGAGTAACATTGCCTCGCGATCGGTCTCATACGAGTTGCCGGTTCGCCTTCCAAAAAGCTGCAAATAAATTCAAGTTTGTGTGTTACGGGCCAAGTTGGTGGAAAAGCAAAGCTAAACTGTTGTATCCAATCCAGTGTGTGAATCTGTGTTCTGTCATTTTTAAACACTTTAAACTTTCTCACTGACAGAAAATGTTTGTAATCAAAATTATCATCTCTGTGTGATGGAACAGGTTCAGGATTGTAAGAGAATCTATTGAACTGTGGTTGTTCGGAATCTAAGTCCCGTACTCTCTGTAGATTACCCAAATTATACGCGTTGCGCGAGTCTGACAGATGTTCGCAAAGTGGCATCTGCTGTGATGTGTTATTAACTGAAATACTTTTCATCTCTGTTACTTCTTGTTGTAAACTCGATAACTTTCTACGCAACGTGTTATTAGACGAATCGATCTCATTAATTGTCTGCTGTAAATTTTGAAATTCAGGTGTTTGGTTAAATGAAACCGGTGAAGTATCGTCTGATTTGCTGTCATTATTACTTTCAATAACGTCAATACGACTGGCCAATTCATCACATTTTTCAGTCAGTATTTTTACCTGATCATCGGTTTTAGAATCAGAGGCATTAATCTGTTTTTGCAACTTACGTGTAGTCTCGTTCAGTTTTTTAACGTCAGCTTGAATTACATCGGAATCCTGTGTTAGTTCTAATTGTTCGAATCTGTCTGTCACTATCTGAATATCTGCTGTGTGTGTATCTGTTTTTGATTTAAGGTCAGAAATCTCATCACGTAATTCCGCGTTCAATTGTTCGATGGTATTAATTTTGTCGGACACTGTAGCAATATTGTTGTCTACGTATGTTTTTGCTTTCGCAAACATTTTACGTTTGTCTTCTTGTCTCTGTGCAGTGATTGTTTCCATTACTTGACGTTTTACTTTATTTTGATCCTGAATAAATTTGCGGAAACGCGTATCACTGTTTTGTATGTGAAGACTAAGACGTTCGTTAATTTGAGAGTTCTGTTGGTCGAATTTTGCGTCAATCTTTTCATCCATTGTGCGCGAAAGTTCTGCTGTCATTGCTTTAAACTCGTCGCATAATTGTCTAGCCTTTTCAGAGCATTGTTTAGCGACTCCGCTAATTTCGTCTCTAAGTGTTTCTGTTGCAGCTGTTTGCAATTCCCTCAATTCCTGAGCAACAGACTTAATTTCTTCGCTACTTTTTCTTGAACAGGCCTCAATTTCCTCGCGTAACTGTACCTTAGTATCATGACACTGCGCGGCAACGGCTCTAATTTGTTCACTAAGCTGCCTGGAATTGTTGTCTAATTTTTCATTTAACTGTCTGGAATTGTTGTCTAATTTTTCATTTAACTGTTCGTTCTGTTCACTAAGTTGTTGTTTGAGATCTTCTTTAAGACTGTCTTGTTTTTCATTATTGTCATTAAGTTGTTTACTCATTTGTAGCAACAATGCCATAATTGGATTCGACAGAAAATTATCATTTCTATTCTTCGTGTTGTTTAGTGGTGTACCTGGAATTGTCTCGCTTTCCGTAACCATTTGGTTATTCTGAGATTCACAAAAAGGTTTGTCAGTCGGATGTACACTGTCAGACATTATTTCGGAATTAAATAAATCCGTCGTACTTTGTGTATCCTGTTCATTTTCATTAGACAAATTTGTGTGTTCGTTACATGAATTTAGTAAACCGGTTGTGTTAAGCTGGGCAGCGCCCATTACAATAGAGCGCCCCGCGCCATCAATTGTCGTCAAATCAACAGAGGACATAACCGAGTTCGTTTGTTCATCATTAAGACAAAAGTCATCATTAGAGGTTGGAACGCACTGATTGTCGGTGAACGCAGGATTGTCATCATTACACTGCGTGTCACAATTACTATCGGTCACGTTGTTCAACTCGGTAATTTCGTTCAAAATACCTTGCGATACACTATTCATAGTCTTTCGCGGCATTTTTACAATACTCACAATTATTCACAAAACAAATAAGCACAATGCAAAAGCAACACACAAATACAACAGAACAACGAATTGCCGATGATCTGAGGAAAGAAAGTCATAAAATTAGTAAAAGCGTTGCGCCAAATTCTAATTATATATAAGCAAATAAGAGCAGATATCTGACTGTTTCTCAAAAGATTCTCAACGAAATACGATCCTGGACCAGGTGTCGCCAAGTGTGACCTCCCCACAGTAATTTTGAAAGACAAAAAAATAATAAATGGGAGCCAAGCGTAACCTCCCTAGCAATTAAATTTAATGACAATAAAAATGAGAATCGCAATCTGACTCAAGTGTAAGATCCCACAAAAATAATGAAAGATAATTCAATGACAATGCAATTTCAGTGATAATGATAACTCAATTAGACCGAAATGTCGGTCTTTGGCCCTGTGCAAAAATGAGAATTAATTTCTTACCTCAGTATAACTGCATGTCAAAGTTCTGCTCTTATTGTTGGCCACGGCTTGGAGGAAATTCATTGCAAAAATTTTGAATTTAAGGGAAACTTTTGTTTAAGGAATAGCAAAGGAAATATTTCTGTCATTAGAGGATTCTTTGTTAAAAAATTGTTTTGAAAACAAAATTATTATTGGGGCACTTGTTGAAAATTAATTACAATAAATAAACTTTACATTATCTGATGTGCGCAATGCAGCTTGGTTACCTTAATTAACAATATACCTCATTCAGAATCTTGACCAGAGACCCATGTCGACGCCTGCGACTGCGTCCTGCTCGCGACCGTACTCGACTACTACTGCTAACAGACTGCCATTAGCAACTGAACTCGACTACTGCTACTGACAGAGTGCAACAGACAACTGCACTGCCGACAGACTACCCACAGACTACTGCTCGCAACACTCGCGCAGTCAAGCGCAGACTAGGAATGACAAATAGCTCTCTGGTCAGAGACTCTGCAATGCCTCGCCATCGCCGCCACACAACATACGTGTTTCAAAGTAATGTTGTCCTTCCAATGGAAAGACAATGCTGACTCTTGACATGCACACAGGGAATGGGCCACAGCAGAGCAAACCCACCACAGAGTCAGTCGAAGTTTTGAAGAATATTGGTAGGTAGGTCATCACAGAGCAGACCGACTATAGTGTTGGTAGAGAGTATGGTATTGGTGGGCCACCAGAGGTGCAGACCCACTGCAGTCCTTGTAGAAATAATGGTATTGGTGGATCATCAGAGGTGCAGACCCACTTCAGTCCTTGTAGAGATAATGGTATTGGTGGATCATCAAAGGTGCAGACCCACTTCAATCCTTGTAGAGATGGCCAGCAGCCATCTGTTGCGACTGTGCAGGTGCACAATCACCATTGAAGAGTCTAGCAGAGAATATAGCAAGTCCATAAACCACCACTTGTGCATTCACAAAAATTTTTTTTGAAATGTGCTTAGAACCAGCAATGCTGTTAACCAGTCCCTTGCTGAATTATTAACACACGTGCAAGTACTATCAGTCCCAACTTCTGGCATATTGTGCATATACTATGACCAACAGAAATGTGTGCAGTGAAATGAAACTTAATTTGAAGAACTGGTGTCTATACAATTATAAATTTACAACATAAGAATACAATTACAAAGGTACAAAATACATCATTGAAAAACATAACAGTACAGATAACATTTGTAGTAACACAGGCTTTACACAAGAACAGAAATAAACACATACATCAGTGTTACAAGAATTATGACATAAGTACATACATAAAAGATCAGAATAACTTTTGAAACATCAACTTCGCAGCACAAATACACAAGGATATACAAACACACAGCAGGATAACACAAAAGGAAAGGGCAGGGTTTGTTTTCAGTGTAACATTTGGTACTGCAGTCCAACCCAAATCTTCATTCCATAGATCTTTCGTCGTATATCAACATTTGTTTCCACTAAAAAAATCCTATCCAAGCATGCTTTCTGTATTTATATGTTCACATATTTCTTACCTCATTATTTATTTTCCATTATCTTACCTCATCATTTATTTCCCAGAAAATCCTACCTAAACCTGTTATCCCTAAACCCTACTTTTTTTTTATTCATATCCTCTTTCAAAGTACTTTTTTGACCAAACCATTTTCTTATAGCTTCTCAATGCATTTCTTCCAATTCATCACAACTCGTTCTGTTATACAGTCTACCCCCTCTTAAGCTAACTTAAATCTACTGACCTCAGATATTAAACTAAGGGATGGGGCAAGGCAGCAGCACAAAACAATTAACACAAACAGCAATGACAAAAAATGCAAACTGGCAAAGCAAGCTGCAGTATATATAAATTAGCAGAGTAAATGCAATATTACAATTAATATAAGGCAATGTGCAGCAAACAAGAAAAATAAATAAGTAATAAAACTGGCTTAACAGAGTAATACAAAGTGAAATTCAGTAGCACTATGCATGGCAATCAGCAGCAGCAAATGCAATAACTTATACCTAAACATGACAAAGCTCAAGCAGAAAAAATATCACAGTAAAGATAGGAAATGTCTAATAACTAAGTCAGATCTTAACTCTAGAGTGATGCATCACCTTAACTTACACTACTAAAAAGTTACCAGTCATTGACAAAAATTATGTATGCAATTCCTGGGAGGGGAAATGTCTTTTTGTGCTCCCTCATTTTTTTTAAGTAGATCATAAAGTTATTATTTACTGGATCTGTAGGCATAAAATTGGCAGGAGAAAGAAAACTGGCATTCTACGGATCGGAGCGTGGAATGTCAGATCCCTTAATCGGGCAGGTAGGTTAGAAAATTTAAAAAGGGAAATGGATAGGTTAAAGTTAGATATTGTGGGAATTAGTGAAGTTCGGTGGCAGGAGGAACAAGACTTTTGGTCAGGTGACTACAGGGTTATAAACACAAAGTCAAATAGGGGTAATGCAGGAGTAGGTTTAATAATGAATAGGAAAATAGGAATGCGGGTAAGCTACTACAAACAGCATAGTGAACGCATTATTGTGGCCAAGATAGATACGAAGCCCACACCTACTACAGTAGTACAAGTTTATATGCCAACTAGCTCTGCAGATGACGAAGAAATTGAAGAAATGTATGATGAAATAAAAGAAATTATTCAGATAGTGAAGGGAGACGAAAATTTAATAGTCATGGGTGACTGGAATTCGAGTGTAGGAAAAGGGAGAGAAGGAAACGTAGTAGGTGAATATGGATTGGGGCTAAGAAATGAAAGAGGAAGCCGCATGATAGAATTTTGCACGGAGCACAACTTAATCATAGCTAACACTTGGTTTAAGAATCATGATAGAAGGCTGTATACATGGAAGAACCCTGGAGATACTAAAAGGTATCAGATAGATTATATAATGGTAAGACAGAGATTTAGGAACCAGGTTTTAAATTGTAAGACATTTCCAGGGGCAGATGTGGACTCTGACCACAATCTATTGGTTATGACCTGTAGATTAAAACTGAAGAAACTGCAAAAAGGTGGGAATTTAAGGAGATGAGACCTGGATAAACTGAAAGAACCAGAGGTTGTACAGAGTTTCAGGGAGAGCATAAGGGAACAATTGAAAGGAATGGGGGAAAGAAATACAGTAGAAGAAGAATGGGTAGCTCTGAGGGATGAAGTAGTGAAGGCAGCAGACGATCAAGTAGGTAAAAAGAAGAGGGTTAGTAGAAATCCTTGGGTAACAGAAGAAATATTGAATTTAATTGAAGAAAGGAGAAAATATAAAAATGCAGTAAATGAAGCAGGCAAAAAGGAATACAAACGTCTCAAAAATGAAATCGACAGGAAGTGCAAAATGGCTAAGCAGGGATGGCTAGAGGACAAATGTAAGGATGTAGAGGCTTATCTCACTAGGGGTAAGATAGATACTGCCTACAGGAAAATTAAAGAGACCTTTGGAGATAAGAGAACCACATGTATGAACACCAAGAGCTCAGATGGAAACCCAGTTCTAAGCAAAGAAGGGAAAGCAGAAAGGTGGAAGGAGTATATAGAGAGTCTATACAAGGGCGATGCACTTGAGGACAATATTATGGAAATGGAAGAGAATGTAGATGAAGATGAAATGGGAGATACGATACTGCGTGAAGAGTTTGACAGAGAACTGAAGGACCTGAGTCGAAACAAGGCCCCCGGAGTAGACAACATTCCATTGGAACTACTGACGGCCTTGGGAGAGCCAGTCCTAACAAAACTCTACCATCTGGTGAGCAAGATGTATGAAACAGGCGAAATACCCTCAGACTTCAAGAAGAATATAATAATTCCAATCCCAAAGAAAGCAGGTGTTGACAGATGTGAAAATTACCGAACAATCAGTTTAATAAGCCACAGCTGCAAAGTACTAACACGAATTCTTTACAGACGAATGGAAAAACTAGTAGAAGCCGACCTCAGGGAAGATCAGTTTGGATTCCGTAGAAATACTGGAACACGTGAGGCAATACTGACCTTACGACTTATCTTAGAAGAAAGACTAAGGAAAGGCAAACCTACGTTTCTAGCATTTGTAGACCTAGAGAAAGCTTTTGACAATGTTGACTGGAATACTCTCTTTCAAATTCTAAAGGTGGCAGGGGTAAAATACAGGGAGCGAAAGGCTATTTACAACTTGTACAGAAACCAGATGTCAGTTATAAGAGTTGAGGGACATGAAAGGGAAGCAGTGGTTGGGAAGGGAGTAAGACAGGGTTGTAGCCTCTCCCCGATGTTATTCAATCTCTATATTGAGCAAGCAGTAAAGGAAACAAAAGAAAAATTTGGAGTAGGTATTAAAATCCATGGAGAAGAAATAAAAACTTTGAGGTTCACCGATGACATTGTAATTCTGTCAGAGACAGCAAAGGACTTGGAAGAGCAGTTGAACGGAATGGATGGTGTCTTGAAGGGAGGATATAAGATGAACATCAACAAAAGCAAAACGAGGATAATGGAATGTAGTCGAGTTAAGTCAGGTGATGCTGAGGGTATTAGATTAGGAAATGAGACACTTAAAGTAGTAAAGGAGTTTAGCTATTTGGGGAGCAAAATAACTGATGATGGACGAAGTAGAGAGGATATAAAATGTAGACTGGCAATGGCAAGGAAAGCGTTTCTGAAGAAGAGAAATTTGTTAACATCGAGTATAGATTTAAGTGTCAGGAAGTTATTTCTGAAAGTATTTGTATGGAGTGTAGCCATGTATGGAAGTGAAACATGGACGGTAAATAGTTTGGACAAGAAGAGAATAGAAGCTTTTGAAATGTGGTGCTACAGAAGAATGCTGAAGATTAGATGGGTAGATCACATAACTAATGAGGAAGTATTGAATAGGATTGGGGAGAAGAGAAGTTTGTGGCACAACTTGACCAGAAGAAGGGATCAGTTGGTAGGACATGTTCTGAGGCATCAAGGGATCATCAATTTAGTATTGGAGGGCAGTGTGGAGGGTAAAAATCATAGGGGGAGACCAAGAGATGAATACACTAAGCAGATTCAGAAGGATGTAGGTTGCAGTAGGTACTGGGAGATGAAGAGGCTTGCTAAGGATAGAGTAGCATGGAGAGCTGCATCAAACCAGTCTCAGGACTGAAGACCACAACAACAACAACAACAGGCATAAAATATCTATATTAGTACATCTATAAAATTTTTTTTAACCAATGCTGCAGTGCAGCTGGAAACTAGATATTAAACAAAATGGGGGATCTCTCAACTAGAAAGACAATTGATGTAAAATGTTTCTCATCATTTCATTAGGCATTTTAGTAAATATCATAAATTAAGAACTCCACAGTGTAATATTATGTTTTCAAGTTTGGGTGTGTCGTATTTGCAATGCTTTCTACAAAGAAATGTCAATAGCGAGGATAATGGCCTCTTTTTTTTCCACCTGTGCCTCTGAAAGGCACACACTAATGGCTTTTTTCCTGGCGACTGTCACGCAGCTGGGTGTTTACAGTGACCTACCTTCCTTACCGAAATATTTACGACATCAGTTTCCGCTACAGTGACAGTTTGATACAAATAATATTTCACAGGCCGAAATATTTGCGTTACAAATCTGTAGAAACGATATCCTATAAATATAACAGTGTCCAAAAAATTTTCGCCGGCATTGTGATACATTCACGCATTTACACACATTTCATAACTCTTAAAGTACGATTCTTGGTTTCCAACATCCTTTTTCACAAACCAGAGTCTCTAACCACTATTCATTATTCCTTACTTTCTTACACATATACACATTCGTCGACATTTCTTCAATTTTTCGTCATAATAAATCCTCATATAGCATCAGCTTATTGATCATAAACATACCTCAACAGCATAATACACATCGTCATCGTAATAATAACATCATAAATACTCAGCCAAATCTAAAAAACGTTGTAGCTTTGTGCAATAATTTCAAAACCTAAAAAAAATTCTCTCCTCATTTCAATAGTGTCATCTACCTCAATCGTACTTTAAAAATCGTGATCCCATACCAAACACATCATTCAAAGCTCTCATAGTACCACATGGTTCCGAAAAAAATATGAACAGTTCACAAAGTACAGACAAAATACAATTTCATAAGTGTGAAGTTATCCAACTGTGTAATTGCATAAACTTGTGTCACTGACGTAGTAAAAAAAAAATGTTTGTTTCTCTGTTAAATAACCAGATAGCTGTGTAATTCTGTGTTAGAGAAATATGTTACCGATGTGTAAAGTTGTATAAGCAAATACCATATTAGCTAGGGCTCCTAGCGCTCGCTACAGGCTTAGCACACAAAGTAGGTGTGTACCCCTGAGGATTAATCTAATTATACCCTCAGGTGTTACAGATTACAGCAATGGATTGAAATGCATCACGGAAAAATTTCTTTGTAATTCAAAAATCTTTAAAAATAAATGGTTTAAGTACAAAATTAATCACTCAAATGCGTGTCCTGTAGCGCTAAATGTGCGTCTAGCTGTAAGATAATTCTGTGGAAGTGTCGTAGTTATCGTCCTCTGTAAGCAAAGCTCTGCTGAAGTCAATGTACTTACCTCATAATAAACAAAAGTGAAATGCTTTGCGTATAGATATCGTAGTTGTTATGCTCATTGCCGTGATGAAGTAAGTACTGTACTGTAACGTATTGTTGTGCCACAGAAAAGGCTGTCTCATTGTAGCTATACCACAAAAGTTACTACAAAAACATGTTTTACTTTCCAGAATAATAAAGAAAAACTGTGCAGATATAAAACAGATACAGCACAAAAGCAACAATGTAAATTGTGTCACTCATTAGTAGCATCGTGATATAATCGTGTAGCTGTCAAAGAAACCAAATGCTAGGCCATCTTTAATCCCACAGAAAGTACTTCAAATAAAGAATGTCTTTTCAAGTAAACCAACATGTTGCATGAAAATCTCATTAGCAGTGCCAGTATATGTTGTAAGTATGTGAGCCTTATAGTCGTTACGTGATCGTGCAACTAACAAGCAAGAATATACAAATAACAACACTGTGTTGTCTGTTCACTATGACAATGCATTCGTAATTACTGTCTAAATATGTTCCCTAGGTTCTAGACTGGATATTTAATTTCAAACATTGTTGCATGTTAACAGTTTCTAAGTCTGATAAAGCATACTAGTAACGTGAAGTGAAAAGTTTTATGGCAAAGACTAAGTTAAAAAGCAGATTATCTTTCAATAAACGGTTTTACATGTGAAATGTGGTGCAATCCTTTACTCTTCCTACTATGCAGAGCTCCAGCTTCAACGGAATTATCATATGGTATATGGCACATCGGTAAAGAATGCTCAAATTATTCTCAGGGTTAGCGTCTATGTTATTTTTCTCTGAGCCAGCTGGCGCACGTGGCTGCCTGAGGTGCGAGTCATTGTCTGCTATCTCTTCGTTGGCGTGCGTCGTTATTGGGATTAGGAGACCTAACTTCTAAAAATTCACCTTGCCGAGAGGGCCCTGCCCTGTTTGAATCCCGCCAGTTCTGATGAAATTCAGGTCTGTCGTTTTGTCGCTAATTCCTGTTGTTTCTTTCTTGTCGGTTAAGTGGTGGAGAACTTCTCCCTGAATCGTAACTGCGCGGTGGACTGTTGCGACTGAAGATATTCTGTCTCCCTTGATAATAATTGTTCTGATTCCCATATTGTCTATTTCTATGGTTATCTCTGTCATATTCATTACTACGGAAATGCGACCTTTATCCGTAACTATTATTCTGCCAACGGTTGTCATTCGGATGGTGTCTGTTTTGGTCACGATTTACGTTGTAAGAATAGCCTTGTCGTGTCCAGTTATTATTTCTTTCATTGCGGAATTGTGACGGATGCGACCTGTAATTGTTATGTTCCTGTGTTGGCGTCCCGCGATTGTCAGTGTCGATTTCCAATTCTTGTAAGACTCCCTGAAAAGCTTCAATGTCGTCTTTGCAACGTCCTGCCAAAATAATATGTCGTAAATGTTCAGGCAATTTGATTAAGCAAATGCGGATGAGTTCTGAGGGGCTGTAAGGGTTTGACAGGTACTGATTCTTGTGCAACATGTGTTCAAAATATTTCACAAGACTGGAAAATTCAGATTGTTCGAAATGTTTCATCATTATGATGCTATGTTTTACTTGGTCTTGTGTAGATTGAGACCAATATGCTGAGAGGAAAGCATGATAAAATTCTCCTTCTCTGTGACAATCGTGAATGACCGATTGCATTCTTTCAACTGGTTCATTCTCTAAGTAGCCACACATAAATTCTAATCTGTGCTCTAATGACCAGTTGGGAGGAAAACAATGAAGAATTGATGAAGCCATGCTTGTGGATGAATGTCGTTGCCAGAATTCTTAAATGTTTTGAATTTACGTGTAGTAATGAACAGCTTATAGTCAAAATCATCGTGTCGGCGAGTCGCATATCGGTCATTGTTACGTCGTGTCGGCGGTTCCATCGCAAAATTCGGTGCACCTTGCCAATTTCTTTCATAATTTCCGAAATTCCCTGCGTTATTATTTTGCGGCTTTTCCGTATTTCTAAGTCCCTCTTCCCGTGTTGGAGCGCGAATGTCCTCTGAAATATGTAATTTTTGTATTACTTGTGCCAACTGATCTTGTACTTCCCGGATTTCTCTTTTGTATTGCGTATTAATTTGATTCTGATTTTGTTTGAATTTCTTAATTTGTTCATACTCTTCTGTGTCAGTGATGGCTACAGGTCTTGTAACATTCAGATCATCATCCACCTTTGTAGATAAGTTAGTGAACTGATCCGAAAGTTCGGCTACTTTCTCCGATAGTGAACTTATTTCCTCTGTGTGTTTTTCTGAACCAAGTTTCAGAGTGTCCATTTGTGATGAAATCGTATCTACTGTGTCCTTTAAGTTTTCCTGAGTTTTTGCAAGTTGCGTAACCGAATCGGTAGATGCAACTGAGTCAATTTTAGCTTGCAAGGTGTCGTGATTTTTATGAACAATGGTTTGCAGTCCTTTATGGCTGCTTCGTGATTCTGTAATGCATTTTCATGACGCAAAAAAATAAGTTGGAAATGCTCACAAATTTGTGTTTTTACGTCATTACAGACTTTTTGACATTTCGATTCGATTTTATGTAACTCAGTAGTTAAATCTTCACGTGTTTGTTCAAGTGTGGTGTATAACTTTTGAAGATTTTGTTCCATTGTGTCTAACTGTTGCTGTGTTTGTCTTTGATTTTGTTTCATTTGTTGCACTAATTGCAATAATAATGTATTAGTGTCTGGAATCTGTTCCTCTATGCTTTTCGGCAGTGCATTTGCACTGGCAACATTCACATTTTGACGATCAGAAAATGTGTCTTGACTTATTTGAGAAAACGGCGAAGACACAAAACCTGAACCTACAGTATTTGCAAGATTGTGTCCAGTCATTTCGGATTCCTGAGGCGAACTGTTGCCGACCGATCGATCGATAATGCTTCCCCATTCACTAATTGTTTCACTGTCTACACCATTATTTGTAGCCCGCTCCATTTCCATATGCACAATTACCAAATTACTTGTTTGAACATTAGTTAATTCATAACATGGTGGCGCTAACACACTGCTTTCGTCTTCACTGTCATTTCTCAGTTTACTTTGGAGCCTAGTATTACGTTTTTCACGCACCATTATTGTCATAATATTTCACACGACAACACGGAAAAGCACAATTTGAAGAGCAAAATAAAAAAACACATTAACATAGCATTGAAAATAATATCTCCTTAATTGCAAGCGCAGCTGCGAAATACTTGGTGCAAATCTACATGCATGCCACAACTGTTTTACTGCACAACAATGAAAAACTACAACTACAAAGGAAATTCTCTCTATAATTACGCGCTAGCAATAAACAATAGCTACACTAGTTACACAAACTACAAGAAAAAATCAGAAGATTCCAGTGAGGTATCCTCGGCTAAGGGTCGACATATGAAACGTCCCCATAGAAAAATTATACATGACTGTGCTTAAACTGACATACAATATTTTTTAACGCGACGCAATCTGGCTTTCAATAATCCCTACAAAAGAATGGCCCTGACTAACCTTAACCTATACCTTTCACAAATCGCTTACCTCACAAAAATCTTCGTTACTCAAGCTACTGCAATACAGCGAGCGCCACTAGTGCCAGCTAAATAAAAGATTCAAACTACTGAAGACACTAACTACTAATAGGCATAGTTAGCAAATGAAAGATTTTGATAGAGAACAAACAATGTGTTTACCTTAATAGTGTTCAAAAGTCATTATATATATATATATATATATATATATATATATATATATATGTTTACCTTAATAGTGTTCAAAAGTCATTATATATATATATCAGTTCATGATATCCAGTCTTACAAATTTACTGTCACTGTCCAGATCATCCGCTATCAAAAACTGCCGGCGGCTCACCTCCAACTGCGCAACGCTACGCGGTGTTAACAGCCAACAGCCCAACACTACAATAGCAAATTCCAACAATGCCACCCAGCCACAGACTACACACAGCACAGCCAGTGATTTTCATACAGAGCGCTACGTGGCGGTGGCGTTACCAATATAAGAACCTAAACAGCCTACTTACAAACTTAGAACTACTTAAACCTAACTGACCTAAGGACATCACATACATCCATGCCCGAGGAAGGATTCGAACCTGCGACGGTAGCGGTCGCGCGGTTCCAGACTGAAGCGCCTAGAACCGCTCGTCCACGCCGGCCGCCGAAGATACAACCATATAGAGTATCTTCGCAAATACAGTGTCTCATCAAAAGTACCCAGATACCTGTCAGTGGACATTTATGTGTGATATGTCCAGTCTTCATCTATATAACGACATGATCTCAGCCAGAGACACTTTCAATGATGTGTCTGAAGGTCACTGGAGGAGTGGCAGTCCATTCTTCGTCAAGAATCGAAACCAGAGAAGGTAGTTATATCGTAGGCTACAGCCTGGCGCGAGATCGACGTTCTATCTCATCCTAGAGGTACTGCATTCGCCCTGGACATGGGCAAGCCAGTTTATTTCAGGAACATTAATGTCCACAAACCACTGACTCATACATGCTTCTTTAAAACAGAGTTCATTGTCATCCTGATAAAATCATCGTCTACGAACTGTTCTTTTAATGTACACAGAACAGAATACTGTAAAATATGTTCATACCCTAACTGCTTTTGAACGGAACTACTTCACGGTACTGTTGTGGGCGGTGTTCGGCTATCATTTGACTACCC
Source organism: Schistocerca serialis cubense (assembly GCF_023864345.2). Taxonomy (NCBI): domain Eukaryota; kingdom Metazoa; phylum Arthropoda; class Insecta; order Orthoptera; family Acrididae; genus Schistocerca; species Schistocerca serialis. Next base: position 395,415,351 of record NC_064644.1, on the reverse strand, counting down.
CTCATTCAAGAATAATGATTTACACGATTCAACTCGCAAGCGTATCCGTGTAGGCTGCCCTCAATCGAGCAACTGAAAAGATTGCTGAGACCCGTGTTGAACATAGCTTGTAATTTCTTCCTTGCCTCATTAGACGGTTTTCATTTTACTTTATTTTGTAAAAATTATCTAAGGATCCTGGAAATCGATGTACTTAACAATATAAACGCTTTTAGTAAATGTTTCTTGGCCGAATTCATCACTCCAATGAATCAGCTCCACCCACCCCCTATTCTGTTGGATCTGTACTTGTCCAGAGGGAGCATTTACCGTACAGTGGATGTCAAATGAATATTTATGTTTCACGAAGTAGTAATACTACTGATTCTTTCGAAAAAATTATGGCTTTGCCATAACTGATCTTAAGCCCTAAAAAAATTTCATTTTCCCATTCCCGTTTCCGTCGTCCCAGGGGCTAATAACTCCCAGGTTGGGAAAAACAGCGTTAAAGATAACACGTTCAAATACACTGTAGTCGGCCCGTCAGAAGGGTGGGGGATTTGGGGGGGGGGGGGGGGGGGAGGGCCGCGACTGGCGTGCTCACCAATCATATCGGCGTATCTGTTGTGCCGCCGCGAACGCGTCAGGTCAGGACGCGTGCTTCGCGCATTAGTGGGCCCGGGAAACGAGGCGCAACAGCTGGCCGTGGCGACCCTTCAGGGCTGCAGGGAAAACAGGATTTGCCAGTGGGCTCATCTTCTTTTTCCGAGATAGACAACTGGTTTCCACAAGTGCGTCGCATGCGTACTGAAAGTGCAGAGACAGTTACGCGAAGTTCGCAAGAAGTGCAGCACCACAAGGAAGCTTGCAGTACAAATCAGGTAAAATTTGTAAATTGTTATAATTACCGAATTACAGAACACTATCGTGTTATATTGGGTGAGTCAGGGGGAAAGGTACATGCTTTGAGACGCGACAGCATTAGTGATTCTGAACAAAAAACTTCATATGGACATATGCCCTATTGCGAATGGTTTCCGAGATAGAACACGTTTAATATCACTTTTGTACGTTTTTCTTTAATAGCTCGAAAACCGCACACTCCAACGAAAACGTGTCTCAGTACACAAATTAAATTAAATTTGCTACAAAAAAGTGCTATTTATTTTTTGTCTAGGACTAACAGTTTGCGCGGAGAGATCGCGGGAATATTGAATATCTCGCGCGGGGGTTGTAGCTTTAGTACTTTTTGTAGGCCAGTTTGAGGTAGTTTTCCGACTTCATACACCACAAGCGTCCTGTATCACAAAGTTCGTCTCGACTTCCTCTATATTACTGTGGTACATTGTAAACAATGACAATGGATAATACAGAAAATAAATAAAAATGTACGTTAAAAGTGTTTTATCTCGGAAACCATTTGGAATAGGGCATATGTCCACATCAGGTTTTTTGGTCAGAATCAGTAATGCTATCACCCGTCAAAACACGTATCTTTCCTCCTGACTCACCCTATAGGGTGTTTCACTAAATGTGTTTGCCTCCGTAAGTTACGAAGTAATAGGCGACGGAAATATTTATTGCGGTAGGTCACCATAAGAAACGTTACACTGTCTGCGGAGCTATGAATATAGTTTATTGTGTTATTATCCAAAGAGTTACAGCAAAAAGATACAATTTCTTAAATGGAACAATAGCTGTTTCTATCATGCGCTGGAATTAATAAAACCAGCTGTGTATACATCAATATAAATTACATTCCTAGATGTAACATCGCCGGTGTCACGGCGCAACATGGTCATCGATGCGCCATTTTAGATCATCAGGGGATGTGGGCTCAGTGACATAAACACGATCCATTAGATATCCCCAGAAAAATAAATCTAATGGTGTTAAATCGGGCGATCTTGCGGGCCATAATTGAGGACCCTGGCGCCCCAACCACCTTCCTGCAAACCTGTTGTATAGTTCTTCCACAACAGCACGCGCAGAATGGGCTGGGTGACCATCGTGCTGCATCCACATATGGACTCTCGTGTGTAGACACACGTGTTCGAGGAGACCACCCAAACTGTTTACTATAAACTCGCTATATAACTCACTTGTCAGTGTACCTGGGAAGTAGTGTGGACCGATGATTTCATCCCCAAGTATTCCACACCATGCATTAATAGACCACCTGCGTTGACGGTCGACAGGTCGTACCCCCCGAGGATTGTCTGCGGCCCAGTAGTGTACTTATGGCGATTCACTACATCATAATTTGTGAAAGTGTACATAACACATGTCAACGTACTCTAGCGTGAAATTACGCATGGCCCATTCACAGAATGTAGCTCTCGCACGGAAAGCGTTCCCATGCAGTTCCTGGGTCAATGACAGGAGGTACGGCTGAAACCTGTGGCCGTGTACTATACGTCACACATATATGAGACTGACACCAGCGACTGCAGCAACGGCTCGTAAGCTGACATGAGGATCGTGGTGTACTGCAGCTAAAACAAACACCTCCGTCTCCTCACTTCTTGCAGTTCTTTGTCTGTTACTGCACCGCATTACCAAGCTGCCTCTTTCTCGAAGTCGTTGTTCGGCACGTAAGAACATAATGGCTGCCGGAGCTCTTCGCCTAGGATATCTCAAGGCGTACGCCATGGCTGCTTCAGTGGCATTGTGTCGGCACTCGCCGAGCATCAGCAACGTGTCAACGTACTCGTTGTTCGTGTATACCATCTTCATCCGATGTCAGTAACTGTGGTATATTGAGCCCCGTTTTGCCGGCCGGGGTGGCCGAACGGTTCTACTCGCTGCAGTCTGGAACCTCGCGACCGCTACGGTCGCAGGTTCGAATCCTGCCTTGGGCAAGGATGTGTGTGATGTCCTTAGGTTTGTTAGGTTTAAGTAGTTCTAAGTGTTGTGGCGTAGCAAGACAGCCACGCCACGGAAGTAGCCGAAAGGCACGCGTTTACTCACTCAGGCTAGAGATAGGTCTGAAACAGGATACGTAATGAATGCTATAAAGAAAAGTACGTAGCTTCTGGAATACTTAACTTTAATCCATCATTTGTATACATCGTTCTTGATGAGACATGTGAGACTCTGTAGATACATGCAATGTTACTAATGGCGCCTTGCTAGGTCATAGCCATTGACTTAGCTGAAGGCTATTCTAACTATCTGCTCTGCAAATGAGCGAGGCTTCGTCAGTGTAGTCGCTAGCGAAGTCGTCCGTACAACTGGAGCGAGTGCTAGTACGTCTCTCTAGACCTGCCGTGTGGTGGCGCTCGGTCTGCTATCACTGAAAGTGGCGACACGCGGGTCCGACATGTACTAATGGACCGCGGTCGATTTAAAGCTACCACCTAGCAAGTGTGGTGTCTGGCGGTGACACCACACTAAGTTCTAGGGGACTGATGACCTTAGAAGTTAAGTTCCATAGTGCTCAGAGCCATTTGAACCTTTTTTTTTTTTTTTATTGAGCCCCGTTTGTTGTGTGGCTCGAACTGTCGGGTATAGGGCCGTGTGCGGCGACAGTCGGCAGTCTAACAGCGCATCGAGGAAGCTTCTCACTCCGTGACATCGGCGACGTTACAACTCGGCCACACCACATTTAGAAGGCGCATTGCGTTATGCGCAACGTGTGTGGTATCTGCCCCTGAAACTTTGAAGGGTTGTATCTCCCAAACTAAAAGTGATAGGAATGTAATTTCAATTGACATATACAAAGCTGGTGTTACTGATTCCAGCGCATGATAGAAACAACTATTGTTCCATTTAAAAAAATTGTATCTTTTTTGCTGTAACTCTTTGGATAATAACACAATAAACTATGTTCATAGCTCTGCAGACAGTGCAACGTTTCTTATGGTAACGTGCCGCAATAAACATTTCTGTCGCCTATTACTTCGTAACTTACAGAGGCAAACAGTTTTAGTGTAACATCCTGTGTGTATATCGAGCACCTTACAATTGCTAGCCGGCCAGTGTAGCCGAAGCGGTTCTAGGCGCGTCAGTTTGGAACCGCGCGACCGCAACGGTCGCAGGTTCGAATCCTGCCTCGGACATGGATGTGTGTGATGTCCTTAGGTTAGTTAGGTTTAAGTAGTTCTAAGTTCTAGGGGACTGATGACCTCAGATGTTAAGTCCCACAGTGCTCAGAGCCATACAATTGCTAGTGCTAGGCATATCCACACTGAGTGACAAAATCTTTCACTCAGAGTGGGGTTTCGCACGCTACAGATCATGCAGGTATCTTTCTATCTAAGCGAATACACACAGGAGTCTTAAAATACAGGGTGTATAAAAAAGAATCATCCGATTTAAAAAAAAATCAGAACTGTTATGTTATTTGAGACAGGTGCGTGAACAACACACTGTTGGAAAGAGCAAACTTTCGAGTTTTACATGGTTCCCGCTAGGTAGCAGCAGTGTGTGCCCGCTTCAATTCTAGTAAAAATGGTGTCGGGACAACAGAATGCGTTTTGTATTCTATGTTTTGCGCAGTGCGGGTCAGTAATAATTGTTCAGAGTGATTTCGTACTAGGTGTGGTGTGGATCCTCCAACAGCACATAACATTACACGATGGAATGAACAATTCCGAGAAACAGGTTGTCTGTGTAAAGGCAAATCGCCGGGCATCCCCGAGTGCCTGACACAGATGCCGAACGCATTCGCCACAGTTTCACAAGGAGTACGCAGAAATCCGTTTGCCGTGCAGCTAGACAGCTCAACATGACCCCAGTGTCAGTCTGGCGTGTGTTGCGTCGACGTTTACACATGAAACCGTACGAAATTCAGTTACTGCAAGCTCTTCGTGAAGGTGACAAAGAATAACGTGTGGAGTCCTGTAATTACTTTCTTGGCAAGATGGAGGGTGACAGTTTCCTCCCACTCTTAGTGTTTAGTGACGAGGCAACATTCCATTTAAATGGAAAGGTAATTTGTCATTATGTGAGAATATGGGGTACGGAAGAACCACATAAAGTTGAACAACATGAGAGGGACTCTTCAAAATTTAGTGTGTTTTGTGCAGTTTCACGGGAAAAGGTGTATGGTCCATTTTTCTTTGCCGAGGACACTGTTACAGGAAGCATATATCCCGATACGCTTGAGAACTTTCTTTTCCCACACTTAGAGATTGATTCGAACGACTTCATTTACCAATGGGATGGGGAACCGCCACACTGGCATCTGGAAATGCGGGAAATTTTAAATCAAACTATAACTGGACGATGGATCGGTTGCACTGGACCAAATAATTCAGCCTTACATTACTGGCGTCCGAGGTAACCGGACCTGAGAGTATGTGATTGTTTCTTGTGGCGGTTTGTAAGAGACTCTGTTTATGTGCCTCCGTAACAACAACAATGAGTTAACTGAGACATCGCATAACAGCAACTGTTATGCTTTAACTCAAGACATGCTCGGTGCAGTCCGGTAACGATTTGATTGATGCATTGACATATGCCGTGCATCTCAAGGGGGGCATATTGAACACCTATGAAAAGGTATGAAAAAATCTTTTTGAGTTCCCCGTTCATCAAAAATCAAAATTCATTGTATATGTTTGATAGTTTCAGAAATACCGGACGTACGTAAAGTCAGGGAACATTTTCAATTATTTATTGCACAAGAACCAAATATTATACAGATATCATACATATGTCGTTTTGAAGAGAAGCTCTGAAAGCTTTTCTCCATGTATACCGCCGCAGCGTACTTTGGTAATTTGCCGATAGTCAGCGCTAGTCGCAAACATGGCGAGTTCAGGTGCGGAGCGATCTTTCTGTGTGATGGAGTTCGACAACAACAAGTGTGCTACAGATGATCAACAGATGTTTAGAACGAAGTACGGTATGAAGCCACCAACAAGGATTATGATTAGTCGAATACCAATAAATGAGTCTAAAAATTTTGGAGTTCTGGCTCCTGTGTAAGCAGCCAATCAGATTATCCTCCTACTAAACTGGCGCAGTATCTCACGGAACGGGTACTCACTGCACCAGCTGTTGTCGTCCTCTAGCCCCCATCTCTCATGTCATGGCTCATCTGCTGTAATTTCAGCCAAATTATGGAGTACATCATGGGGAGGAATCTTGTGACACCAAAGCCAGAAATATCACAGATGGTACAGCGCTTATGGCCATTCACTTCAAGTTAGCAGAGTCGTGTTGTCCGCAAAGATAGGTATTGTAATTCGCGATGCCGTAGGCGAGTCTGACTTATATAGGGAGTGGAGTAGTGGACCCAGTATCGATCCCTGTGGTGTGCCACCTCTAATGTCACGAACGGTTGATGTGGCTTCGCCAAATTAAACGACTTAGGTACACTCTTGTAGATTCGTAGAGAGCAGCTTCACCTAGGATGCCAAGAAGCCTAGCACAACAAGGTTCGCCTTTGAACGGGTAGCACTCAGGAACTACAGGTGGACGACTTGTCTGGCGAAGCGCTAATAAATCATAAACACAAATAAACACAAACCTTCGAATTGAATGAGTCTACCTTTTAGTGGAAACTATGTAAAATTCCCTACGCTTTTTCCTTAAATATTCCTTAAAATACAGGCAGAAAACCACTGTGAGAGATTTTAATTTATACAATACAGAGATAGCTATAGATTCTGGTCAAACGTCGCAGGTCTCTGGAGTTGTTACAAGTTCGTCATATCATTTGACCAAAACAGGTCGCGCTATGGCACCATTCTAAGAGCCAGCTTGTTTGCACCAAACAAGGATTTTCTTCATCTTTAGCCGTCTTGGCACATTCTCTCTCTGGCTCGTACATACTGCGTTCGGACGTTGCCCCAATCTAATCTCTGTTTTTAACACTTTATCTGCCATCGGGCGTCACAGACTCGTGCACGATGTTTAATATTTTATTTTAATGAAATTTTATAACTTTTCCTAATTTGTCAAGTTAGTCGTAATTTTGGAAAAAATTAAGAAAATTTACCTATGGCGTTGTGTTAAAGTGTTGGTGTACGTTTCCTACCGTACGGACCTCGCAGGCCCGTGCGGTTATAAGCAATTTTTCAGGAACCAGATTGTCTGCGCAGCGTCTGTTACGTCATTTGCCTTTGTTGACACGTATTGTTATTCTTTCAGTGTTCAACAGTCCTCCTTGTGATAAGCGTATGTTTATATTGGTGCATTATTTCACAACAGTTCTCCGTTCTATAAACTGAAAATATTACGGAGAAGAGGACTAGCAGATGAGATAAGGGAATTGTTTGAACAGTCTTCTGATTCTGAAAACCCACCTAGTGAATATAAATCTCCCAGTGATGATGATGAGGTAGACGTCGCTCAAAACTCAGAACAAAACGAATCCCTTTACGGGGATGGAGAAGAACAACTGAGTGCAAATTTTGTTGAGTGCGACTTTTTGTTTTCTCGTAATGAAATATGAGCTACAGCTGCTCAAGCTGGAATTTCTGATAGGTGGGGCAAAAAGGATTTATTGAAAGAAGACCAGGAACCTACAAGTTATTAGATAAGGAACTGTGATAATGAAGAATATTGTTTTATGTAGGCCGGCCGCGGTGGCCGAGCGGTTCTAGGCGTTTCAGTCCGGAACCGCGCGACTGCTACTGTCGCAGGTTCGAATCCTGCCTCGGGCATGGATATGTGTGATGTCCTTAGGCTAGTTAGGTTTAAGTAGTTCTAAGTTCTAGGGCACTGATGACCTCAGATGTTAAGTCCGATAGTGCTCAGAGCCATTTGAACATTTTTTGTTTGTTTTATGTTGTTCATATGTGTACCCTCATCGAAAAAGTGTGTATGTGGAGCAACAAGGAAGGTCGAATCGTTTACGAGGACTGTGTGGATATAGATATGCATGAAGTAAAAAAGTTTATTGGTATTCTTATGCTGACTGGAGTCAGAAATGAAGATATGAGTCAGCTTTAGGATTCTGAGAATGGCCGACCACTGTTCAATGAAATTATGTCTCGCAACCGCTTCCATGCTATTCTGAGGGTGCCGCTTCCATGCTATTCTGAGGGTGTTGCACTTTGACAGTGCAGCAGCCCGACGTGAACTTAGGTCAAGTGACAAACTGGAACCACTTAGAGAAGTTTTTGAGATGTATGTAACCATCTTGAGGGATGCCTACATTCCAGGATGGTTCATGGCAGTGAACAGTTGGTCACATTTCGAAGTCACTGCCCATTTCGACAATATATGCCATCAGCGCTTGGTAGATACGGAAGAATATTCTGGCAATTTGTGATAGAAAAACAAGCTACTGCTGGAAGATGAAAGTGAATTTGGGGAAGGAGGGAGAAACAAGAGCTTTGCGAGTTGGAGAGAATGTTGTGAAAACTCTGGTGATGACGTTGAAAAGTCTGGACGTAATATCATCTATGTTAATTTGTTTGCCGGCCGGTGTGGCCGTGCGGTTCTAAGCGCTTCAGTTTGGAACCGCGTGACCGCTACGGTCGCAGGTTCGAATCCTGCCTCGGGCATGGATGTGTGTGATGTCCTTAGGTTAGTTAGGTTTAAGTAGTTCTAAGTTCTAGGGGACTGATGACCTCTGAAGTTAAGTCCCATAGTGCTCAGAGCCATTAATTTGCTTACACCTCTTAATTCAGTTCATTATTTGCTTTACCTACTCGGTACTATCCGAAAATCAAAGCTGAACTGCCTGCCAATTTTATTACACCTAAAGAACTTGAAATAGGGCCCTAAACTCTATGCTATTTGGTTCCCAACCAGTTGTTATGATAGTCTCTTATGTTCCTAAAAAGAAAGAAGTTGTTACCGTCTTCAACTTTCTTCATGACCAACCAACGGCGTCATCACACAAGTATTAAAGCCTGAAGCTATAATGACGTACAGTGCCACAAAGGGCGGCGTTGACACCATGGACCAGAAGAAGCGATGCTACAGTGTGAAGAGAAATGCAAGGCGCTGGCCATTGGCAGTTTTCTTCAACATGATCGATGTAAGTGTAATGAATGCATACATAATTTCGCTGATGCTGCCTAAAAAAAAAAAGAAAAATGAGACGTCGAACTTTCATCATCAATTTGGGAAAGTAACTAGCAGGCGTAAAGAAGTCAATGGATTCATTAATAGCACCTGAGAAGATGTGCAAGTTGTGTTGTGAAGAAAGATAGAAAAAGTCAAATTGTGTGTTATACAGTAAGTGCACCGAAACTGTATGCTCGGAATATTCTGCTGTTGTCTCTAGACACTGCGCAAATTCGCAATAAGAATTAAAGCCATCAGTAAAAGTATAAAAATTGTGTTTTTAAAAATGTAAACTTTATATAAATAAAATTATTTTCATAGTATTTGTTCCTCAAATGTCGTTCACATCATAAGTAGTCAAAATAGTGTCAACTTATATCAATTTAAACAACATGGGCCTGAGAGTCCCGACTGGTAGGCAACGCTATACAGAGTTTCTCGCAAGCAGGGTGTTAATTACTGTCGATAGCGTATAGTTGGCAATGCCAAATTCTTTACAGAATTCCGTTTTTCATCAACTGTCTTGACAGATTCATCTTCATTTAAACGAAAAAATGTTGTTTTTTTTCCCGTCTCGGTTTCTCTGCCGTTACGCGTGAATTTACTGTACTGAAAATCAAAAAACATGAAAGGGGTGTGACATAAGATTCACTGATTCCGACATACAGTTAATCGTCTTTGACACACCAGCCACCGAATTGGGAAACTGGTCGGAATCATTTCGCAATAGCAGCACACAAAGACAAATGGTAATACCGCAACAGCAACTAATGTGTGTTTTGTGATCTTGAAAAAAATCGGCCATTGTTGCGACTGCAGAAAGGTAGCGTATATGTTTGTCTGAGAATCGAAGTCTTTTCGTTTTAAGCAATTTCTGTTTCGTGTTAAAGTAAAAAAATATAAAATTATATAGTATTTTGAGAGGAGCGCGGTATTATTTCGTGTTAATCGATTTTTCTTGGTGAACGTTTTTCACTATATTTTACAACAATTCACTTTTTATTATTCTCGTGTCAGAAACATACGTGGGTGCATAGTTGACATGTCATATAATCTTTGACCAAAATTTGGCGCCATTTCCAGTCCATTTTCTGTCGCTTGATAGACGTCTTCTACAGTACAGGAGGCTGGACACAGTCGACAATGAAGCATGTGCTGAACAGTCTGGACTTCTCCACAACCACACTTAATAATGTTTTCTGTACTGTAGCCCCCTGTTGCTAGATTAAGCCTTGATCTACCCACTCCTGATCTCAGCCTATTCAAAGATTTCCAAATCATCCATTCTTCGTCATGCCCTGGAGGCAGAGTTTCAGAAACTCTTTTCCAGTCAGAGGGATGGGAAGTCTTATCCGTCCAAAGTTGCAGTCTGTCATTTTCAGCAATGGTATTAAGTACCTTCAATGTTCTAAGGAAACTCTTCCTTGACTTCAATCGCTGTGAAGACGGTTTGTGCCCTTACAAGGGGTTCGTTCTTATTCCACTTTCTTTCATTCCTTATTCGCCGCAGTTTCTCTTCGAATGGGAGGTGGTGCTATTCCTGCAAGGTGGTAAATCCATTCGACAGGAGTACATTTCAAACAACCTGTCATAATTATGCAGGTGTCGTTGAGAGCTACGTCTATCTGTTGGGCATGTGATGAGTTATACCAAACAGGACAAGCTTACTCTGGTGCAGAATAGGCTAATGCAAGTGCAAAGGTTCGGATGGTTTCAGGTTTAACAGATTGTTCCTGGTGGAAACTTTCAACTTGCAATTTATGCAGTGTATCTTGAAAGTAAGAGATCTGTCCGGCGCCACTCCTAGGAATTTTGGAGTGACGCAATGTTGTAACTCAACTCCCGACCATTTTAACATCAACTTAAGAGTAGTTTCCCTATTTCTCAAATAAAAGCACACACTTCAATCTTTCAGGGGTTTGGTTTAAGCTGGTTTGTACTGTAGTACCCTGACAGATCTCCAAGGGCATTCGTGAGCGTGTTCTCCATTGATTCAAAGTCTGAGCTGTGGGTGACAAGAGCAAGGTCATCAGCATACAAGAAACTCCTGGTGTGTGTGTGGGCGGGGGGGGGGGGGGGCTATATGTTGGTCGTTTATACAGATGTTGAATAGGATTGGAGCCAACACGCTTCCTTGGGGAAGATAATTTTTATATAGTCTTCATAGACTTCTCTGCTCTTGAAAGTGAACGGAGAACCTACAGTTTTGCAGAATTACTGCGATGAATCTAGTTAGGCTAAAATATTTGGTCGTATTGTATACCTTGAGGAGTAGTAACTGGTGTTTGACAGTGTCATAGGCCGCTGATAAGTCGACAGATACCACGCTGTCACCTTACGAGCTTCAAATCCATCTTCTATGAATTGCCTAAGATTCAGCAGTTGTCTAGTGCAGCTTTGGCCAGGACGAAACCCAGCTTATTGATGTGTTAGCAAGGGACCAAATACAGGTAGGAAGCGATTTAAGATCATTCTTTCCAGCAAAAAATGGCTCTGAGCACTATGGGACTCAACTGCTGAGGTCATTAGTCCCCTAGAACTTAGAACTAGTTAAACCTAACTAACCTAAGGACATCACAAACATCCATGCCCGAGGCAGGATTCGAACCTGCGACCGTAGCGGTCTTGCGGTTCCAGACTGCAGCGCCTTTAACCGCACGGCCACTTCGGCCGGCTCTTTCCAGCAGTTTGTATAGATGACAGAGTAATAAATCTGATCTAAAATTCTTTGGATTGTTGCCTTCTTTACCACGTTTCACCAAAGCAACCACTCGACTCTTCTCGCCATATCTTTGGGATTGGACATCTGTTCACACAGTTATTAAAGACTTGCGGAATTCATTTCCTTGTCGTTATGCCAAAATGCCTAATTTGCTCTATTCTTACACCATCCAAGCCAGCTAATTTTTTCCTTTCATATTTTGTTTAATAGCTTTATCTAATTTTTCCATGCTGAATGATCTTGTAAGCAGACTGTTCTCCTCTTGCTCTTCTCTTCACAATTTTGGCTTTTTGGATTTGTCGGTTGCCTTCATGTTCCGCAGTGACTGATGTGCTATTTTGAAACCTTTCCTTAGAAAAATTTATGAATTACTGTGCTGGTAAGCCGCTTACGTTATTTGATTTTCACACAGCTGATCAAAACTGAACGTACTCAGACATTTCTCTCTTTACTTATTGTGATCATCACTAAACTGACACACAATATTTTTAGCGCAACGCAATCTGACTCTGAATAATCCCTATAAAAGAATGGCCGTGACTAACAATAACCTATACCTTTCATGAATCACTTACCTCACAAAAATCTTCGTTACGCGAACTACTGCAATACAGCGAGCGCCAATACTGCCAGCTAAATAAAGGATTCTAACTACTGAAGACACTAACTACTGATAGGCTTAGTTAGCAAATGAAAGAGAACAAACAATGTATTTACCTTAATAGTGTTCAAAGGTCATAATATATATATATATATCAGTTCATGACATCCAGTCTTACAAATTCCGTTCTTCTGACGGAAACACGTCCAGATCGTCCACTCTCAAAATTCTGCCATCTCTCTTCCCACATCCACCACTGCTGGCGGCTCACCTCCAACTGCGCAACGCTACGTGCTGTTCACATCCGACAGCCCAACACTACAATAGCGAATATTCCAACAATGCCAACCAGCCACAGACTGCACACAGCACAGCCAGTGATTTTCATACAGAGCGCTACGTGACGTTACCAACATAAAAACTTAAACAGCCTATTTACAATTTTATTGGCTGTAATGTTATGGTGTACAGTAGTCATAGGTGGATCATTACTTAGATGTTTAAGAATCTCCAAGCTTTATGACTGTCTCATTAGATCTAAGTTTTGTATGGTCTAAATCTATTGATTCCCTTTTATCCTTCTTACAGAAGTAACGAGTTTCTTCCCTGCTTCCTCAGTTCCTTCAAGGAAAGGATTTTCTTCAAATAAGGTCCTGTATTCGGTGAGTAGGGTGGATTGGTCTGATGTAAGTCCTGGAATGTAAGATGTTCGACAGCAACGAGGGATTGAAACAACTCACTTACATCAACTGAATCTAAGTCCAAAATTTGTCATTTGTGAATTGGGCTCTGCAGTGGAATCCAACCCCAAATACTTTTATTGTCATTATTAGTTGGGTCTCTCGAAGAATTATGAGAATTCATTCTGTCATTTTCTGGAAACACATTCTGAAAATTCGTCTTACAGCAGTGCGTAACAGAAACCCTTGCTGGACTGCAGCTACAGAGGAGCGACCCAGAGCGAGTTAGGTAGCGCGTCGATCAGAACACAGCTTCGGAAACTACGCTGGTCGCGCGTAGCTCCGCAGGAGAGGCAAGGCAGCCCGGACAGGGGTTCAAGGACAGGGCAGGGCTAAACGGCGCTAAACTGTTTGTCACGCAGCAGTTGACGGCTCTATCGGACGACTCCGGTGCCAGCGGCGTAAGGCAGATGTCGAGTTGCAGCGACGTCTTTAAACGTGTATACGTATTGTAAATTGAAGTCCGCCGCCACTTTTTTCTGCTTGTAAATGAAGGCTAATCTCACGAACAACTGTACAGTTTTTGAAACGGTTTTCACTAGCAGATAGTCTGATTCACGAGGAAGATTGCTTACATGATTTACAGTTATATGAAGTACATTCAAATGAAACCCGGTTAGTTTGTCTACCTTTGCCTCACACGTAACGTGGCACCACGTAACTGCGGATACGGTGGTGCCATCTATTGGTAGAGAGGCGGACACGTGCGCACCGTTTGATGATGCATAGCACCAGTGTGGTTTCACACCGAAGAGAAGGTGGTCACACAAATTATCGTCCACTACCGAACATGCAGGCGAGTAAGCAGGAAGAACGAGGAGTGATTCAATTTCTGGCGGCAGAGGGAGCTGCAGGCCGTGAAATGTATCGACGGATGAAGGTTGTCTACGGTGAGTACAGTCTGAGTCGTTCAAGTGTTGTGGAATGGCGCAAATAATTCCTGGAGGGCCGCGAGTCACTGGAAGACGATGCTCTTCCTGGGCAGGCTCACCGTGTCATCACAACGTAAATAGTTGCGGAAGTGAATGCTTCAGTCTTGGACAACCACAGAATCACTGTGGACGAGATCCATCAGTTACTGGGTATTAGCGTGGGCACCGCCCATACCGTAAAGCATCAACACTTGAACTTTCAAAACCTCTGTGCGCAGTAGGTTCTCCACTAACTGATCGCCGAACAGCGCAGTACTTGAATGGCACTGTCATTGAGTCATCTGCAACGATATCATGAGGAGGAATACGGCTTTCTGTCGCGTATTGCCACAGGTGGCGCATCATGGTGTCATCATTTTGAACCAGAAAGCAAGCGTCAGAGCAAGCAGTGGAAACATAAGACTTCACCACCTCCTAAGAATTCAAAGGCAGTGCACACCAGTTCTGGTAAGGTCATGATGTCCTTTTTTGACCACAAGGGCCAACTGCTTGTCTAGTTCGTGGAACGGGGAACCACCATCAATGCTCAGCGATATCAAGCCACTCTGCGGAACCATAGTCGAGCCATCAAGTTGAAACGCTGAGGCATGTTGTCAAATGGCGTTATCCTCCTGCGTGATAATGCCCGCCCACACACGGCCAATGCGGTGAAGACGGTAATATAGCAGTTTCGGTGGGAAACGCTGGAACATCCACTATATAGTCCCGACCTTTCAACGTGTGACTTTTATGTGTTTGGAGCTTTAATACAAGCTATTGGCGGACATCGATTCGCAACGGACGGCGAAGTGTGTGACTGGGTCCAGGCCAATATCCGATAGCTGCCTACTAGCTTCTTCAAGGATGTAATCGACCGACTAGTGTTGCAATAGGAGAAACGTGCCAACAGTTTGGGCGACTGTTTTTGAGTATGTGTCATGTGTATAACTACATTTTTGAGTTAATAATATCGTTACCGTTACTTTACACTAGTGACCGGGTTTCATTTGAATGCCTCTTATAGTTTTGTTGTATGGCTGAGTTGAGGGCACACTGCCACCAGCGGAGCTGTTCTAATTGGGCTTGTGAAAGGAAGCTTTGTCTTTTCTTCTTTTTTTTTTACTTTACTTTATGTCACTTGGAAGGTGCGGCAGGTGTAACTTGGAGTTCCTTACGGCCCTCCGACAACGTCGGTAGTTATTCCTCGAGAGGAGGTGTGTGCATTTACCGCCAGATTCAGCCTCCTTTATAGCTCTCCAGCTCACAGTTCCCATCGCTGCTACGAGATATCAGCCCAAACCACAATTAAATATGGAACTGATTACATTACATATATCACACGATCATTATTACTTCAATTAACACCTAACATATTTTTGCAGAATTACATATTCTTCAGATAACGCAACATGTCACAAAAGGTGACGTGTTCAATTATGCAACGTCAACGGCGGTGGTGTTTCCGGATCTTCAGAATGCCTACGATAAAATCTGGCAATCGAATTTGGTTCACAAAATGTTGATGCAAACACCTCAGACGTCTACTTTAAATTGTTCGACGACGTTCTACAGAATAGATCCCTCTCAGTGGCCAAACACAGAATACGATCCAGCTTTAAATACATGTTGGCGGGCATGCCACAGAGCTCCGGCTTATCACCTGCGCTCTTCAATATTTATGTTAATGACAGGTCTAGGGAGCCACACTGCCAGCTAGCTCCATATACTGATGACACGGCGATTTTTACCACGACTGGATTCTCAGTTTGGAAAAACGTAAACTGACAATTATTCTTGATAACTATCCTGCACACCCGAAAATAAGTTAAAAGCTAGAAAGCTTACACTTTGTCTTCAGAAAACTGCAATCTTCTACAACCGAGTGGACAAGGCACTGTGTAAAATGTGAAATTTCGCTAGCGAATGCAGTTGCTCTAAAAATGTTTACCCACAGTCGAAGCAAAAGAGAACTAGTCTGGCAGCTGAGTAGATTCATTAGTATGTTGCGCTCTGCTAGGAATCTGGCGACACCAAACACACTGAAAATTGTTTTCGCCATGTGAGATTCTCCAAGGTACCAGTTTTTGTGGCACCTCGAGGGTCGGTGGATACTAAAACTGAACTGACGTTTCATGAAATTTTTGCGAAAGTTTCTACATCGTTAAATTTTGTCCTACAGTTTTATTAGAAGAAATCGTCGCAGTTGATGGGTCCAGCGCCTATTACGCGAAACGAAGACTTTTGGAGTTCCTTCAGATTTTGAGATTTCAAAACATCTCATCGAAGTAGACGACCTCGAAATCAACACTGGACTTCCTGTCCCACCAACATCAGAACTGAAGAACATAATTGAAAGTATGCGCAGCTAATTGGATTTTTAGGAGGTGTGTCTGTTTCTGAAATATGTGCTGGCGTTACAAAAAAGTGACACTTGCCTTCATTTTTACTCTTCGCATATTTCCATACCTCTTCGATTTTACGTCCTCCCTCTTACTGGTTGAAGAGTGTGGTCCTTTCCAGCCTGAACTAAATCAAAGGGGGCTACTGACAAGGAGTTGAGAATACCGCAGCAGAAATACAGAATCTCGACTGAGTCTATTTATTTAAGTTATCTACCAACCGAGTATTTCACTTTAGAAATGTTTCTACGTATGTGGATGTGAGGTATTGTCAATTCATTTGAGCTGCTATTGAATGAAGAATCTGTCACACTCAATGAATCTCGCCAAGGTAGTGTTGAGAGAAAAATTTGGCAATGACGGCAGGAAAATAGTCAGCAGTTTTTATTAGTTTTTAAATAATGGATCCCATTCTTAATACGCATCAAATTTATTTCGGGAAATTAAAGCACACTGTAACTTTCTTACGATTACGTACTGTCACATCTACATAATTAAATCAATTTTAATTCCGAACATTTTTCTTTTTAATATTTAATTCCAATGTCAAGTTAAAAGAAGTGACAAAAATATACGTTTCCGGGAAATAAGTAAGTTTCATAAATATATACGCAACAACGTAAACAATGGGTCTTTGTGTGAAAGAAGGAGGCGTTTTTATATTGGATAAATATTCAGACACCAAAATTAGTTGGTACGATGTCGAAAAATAGTCTATCATGTCACCATCTGTAACTGGGTATACAGTGTAGTTCTTTGTTCGTTACAGCCCCTCATGATCACAAAGGAATTGCTTGCTCGGAGATAGTTTCACCCAAATGCAATGTCGCCTTTGGTCTTATTGGAAACGGATGCTTGCAGCAATTTTGGTCATAAACTTTAAACAAGACCATCATTATGTCTGACTGGAAAGAATGGTTCAAATGGCTCTGAGCACTATGGGGACTTAACATCTGAGGTCATCAGTCCCCTAGACTTAGAACTACTTAAACCTAACTAACCTAAGGACATCACACACAGCTATGCCCGAGGCAGGATTCGAACCTGCGACCGCAGCAGCAGCGCGGTTCCGGACTGAAGCGCCTAGAACTGCTCGGTCACAGCGGACGGCACTGGAAAGAATATCTTATGCGACCACTGACTGTGTTTCTCTCTCTCTATCTCTCTCTCCCTCACACACACACACACTCACACACACACACTCAATCTCTCTGTCTGAAGTTGTGCTGCATTTGACATTTGGGTGATAGCAGACGGAAAAAACTGCGCAGTGACGCTGTTAAAATAAAAGTGGGGATGAAGTCTCCCATTGTGTTCCCAGCTGCAGCTGCGGCAGTCTATTGCCCCTTTGACTATAATCTGTATGACGAGAGATCACTTGTCAGCTGACAGCGCTGTTGCAAGAGTTCAACAACGGAACACAAAAGGCTGCCGCCACTACGGAATGTAAACAGTGGTCTCTGTAATACCGGGATTTGGAGCTCTGGTCCCTGTGCGTAAAACTTCCACGTGCCTACCGAGTCCTCTGCTTTGCATCGACCGCCATGCTCTAGTTGGGTAAAAAGTTTCGGCCCACCTTAACGTCGTTCAGGATTAGTTACTCGTCTGAGATCATAAGCCTTTCCTCATGGACTATAACAATAAGCGAAGCCTGTCTGATCAACGACGTCCTGCAATACTTCATTAGAAGAAGCATTCAACAACAGAATAAATGCCTCCTTCGCGTATGCTACTTTCATATCTAGATAAAAAGATTGTTATAAAGCCCAAAAGTCGTAAATTCGTAGTAATAAATATTCCGTCTTTTTGGACACTACGTACGAGATCTGAAAACAATTATTTTACCTCTAGTCATCATTTACTGTTCAGCTATTAGTTAGTAGTTGTGGTTAAATGACGAATGAGAGAATTTCGTACCTTGTTCCAAAATTTTTATTTTATTTTATTTTTTTTATTTTTTTTTTTTTAGCACTGCACTGTATTAACTCAGTACATTCTACTACGTCGTGCTGAAAAGTGATGGTTCCGAACTTTTATGTGAAAATTCTTAACGCTTTTTAATTAACACAAACATTATTAACATTCTACACCTTTATTCTTCGTTTCTATTTATTTATTTCTCAACATGGTCACCCTGACGACGAACGTATTTTTCCCAAAGAGAGATCACTTTGTTGATGCCATTGCTGTAGAATGTCTGATCCGTTGACGTAGTCACAGCTTCACATCTGCTTGCACCACTTCTATTGAATGAAGTCCTCGAAAATGTTCTCTAAGTTCTGGAAACAGATCAAAATCGTATGGGGCCAAGTCGGGACTGTATTGAGGATGATCGATGGCAGTGAACCGAAAACCTCGGATAGTTGCAGATGTCGCAGCACTCGTGTGTGTTCTGACATTGTCATGTTGAAGGAGAGAGAGCTCCATGTGTGGACGAACTCTTCGAATTCGAAACTCGGATTGCAACGCGCTGTTTCTCACGCACCGACATAGTTACGTTACACACCGCCTTGTTACGCGTTACAGTTCAGAGTCCTCTAGCAGCAGAGGGTTGCAATGCGTCTCTGAAGCGGGAAAGTCGATTGAGTAATATGCGCGACAATAATACCTCAACCGATATTGAGAACACAATAAAAAATTCGGAAGTATTACTTTCGTACACGCTCTCGTAATATGGTTGTTGCTTATACTTCATACGCCGCGCTGTAGGGGTTTGATAAAAAAAAGCTATACAAATAAATAATAGTAATAATAATGATTATAAAATATCCAACATTCCACATAACATCGTCACTTTACGTTTTTCTTCCTTCTTTTTTTCCGTTCTGGGAATACTTACCCCAAGCTATGCATAGCACACTCATTATGGAGGGATGCTTACTCAGTTTTTCAGGATAGCAAATGGGAAGTTGCGGTACAGGAAATGGCCCAGAGATCACCAGTGTGTGTGTGTGTGTGTGTAGTGAGTGAAGTGTTATGAAACAATGTGTGTATAGCGTGTGCACTGACTGATAGTGAGATATGAGTGAACAATGTGGCATTGCATTATTTAATAAGTTATTTGTAAAAAAAGTATTGTATTCCGGGAGTAAATCTAATGATTGTCTCGAACTGTAAGTCTGTAAATATATGTGTATACAAATTAGTTTATTTTAAATTGATCTAAATTTGTAAATACTTTGACATATCCTATATCCTTGTAAAAAGAGATCTACAGATGAATAAAGCTACCACTACTACTACTACTACTACGCCTTTTCCTGAATTACGCGAAGCATAGTCCGCGAATTTTCTTTTATCTCGTCCGTCGTTACAGATCTTCGTCCTTTCAACTGGGTTTTTAACTTTGGAAATAAAAAGTTCCCCCTGGGGCCACGTCTGGAGAGTATGGAGGATGAGGCGGCACCGTGATATCGTTTTTTACGCAATAGTCACGCACCGACAGGTAGGAATGTGCGGGTGCCTTATCGTGATGCAAGAGCCATGAATTGTCTCGCCACATTGCAAGCCGTTTCCTTCTCACAGGCGTCGCAACAAATCCCAGTAGTACCCTCGATCAACAATTTGTCCCTGTGGCACGAATTCATGATGAACTAATCCTTCAAAGAAAACTACAGACAACCTTATAGGCAAGGCAACCACAACTGTGAGTAGTCATCTTGGGTATTAATAAACCTCTTTAGCTGCATAAATTCAACGCAAACTGTTTGTTAATATCCAAGATCAAAGAAAATTACCACTATGGTCTTGCCATTTGACCTGACCTGACGAGCTTTGCCGACTTCTGTGGCCGAGCGGTTCTAGGCGCTTCAGTTGCAAGCCTCGTTTCTAAACTGATACTGTTACTACTTAGCTTAGCCGCGAGTCCGTAGAGGGTGGTATATGTGACGCAAAGTATAACTGGTCAGCATTTCCACCCGGAATTTGCGAGTGTAAGTCGAACCTTCCTTGATCCGCCTTGGTGGGTCGTGTCGTCGGATTTCCTCCTACCTGTGCGCGGTGTAGCTCTCGTAAATGTTGTCCCTTGCAGATTCTTCATTGGCGCATTGGATGTCTCTGTCGGTGGAAGCTAATTATCTGAAATTGCTGTCGATCTTCTTCGGGGTATCTATTTACTCGAAATTAACATTCAGAAAGCTGCAATATCACTTTTATTCCTATTAGATCAATAATGAAACACTCATGTCACAAACTACTCGTAACCGAGAGCATGGCTACCATCGAACAAGACAGGAAGAGCTCTTAATGCCGACTGCCGACTTTGGCGCGCAGTCCGTATCTCTTACTAGTTCCGTCACAGTTCGTGGATTTCCGATCAAGTTCGTACTTACTAAGATATGCATTTGTTAATGAACGGGTGTGAATTTTAACGAGATAGAATTATGATAAATAGTTTTAAAAATCCCGAGGCTCCTCCTAGTATTCATGTTGTCATAAATGACTTTAATTATTAAATATAAATAAACAAAATCGGTGACTTTGGCGCCAAGATGGCGGTACTTCCCGTCATGTATATTTCCCAGGCTGACGCTTGTTGCTACGGTCCAGCGCCGAGCCCCACCCGACTACGCGCGACATATGGTCGCTTCGTCACCTAGCCAACCAGCGTGGGAAATGCTCTCCGACTCATGGCCGGCTACGGACACAACACGTCCTAACTATCGTAAATACATCAATAAGAGACAATAATTTATTAAAACTGGTAAAAATGTCTTCCTCACGTAAGAGGCACCTTACATAGTCCAGAACCGCGCTGCTGCTACGGTCGCAGGTTCGAATCCTGCATCGGGCATGGATGTGTGTGATGTCCTTAGGTTAGTTAGGTTTAAGTAGATCTAAATCTCGGGGACTGATGACCTCAGATGTCGTCCCATAATGCTCAGAGCCATTTGAATCATTGGACGAGCTTTTTTCGATCTTGGAGAACCTTTCCCGACCTAGCGTGAAGATTGAACCTTGGTGCCAACATCACAACCGTGAACTCACGTCTCATCACCTGTTATGACCCTCTTAAGGAACATCTCGTTCTCATTTGTGCGATCCAAAAACTCTTCACAGATTGCGAGGCGAAGGTCTTTCTGGTCTTTACTCATGAGCCATGGGACGAACTAGGCGGCAACAGGATGCATTCCAAGATGCTGTGTCAGAATTTTACGACACGATGCAACTGAAATGTTTTATTCTTCTGCCATCTCTCAGACAGACAGTCTTCGATTGCCGCGCACAATTCCTTTGACATTTCTGACATAAGTGTCGTCGATAGACGTCGAAGGGCGTCCTGAGCGAAGGTCAACTTCCGTCCGGCCATTTTTAAACCGTGTGAACCATTCGTAACACCGAGTGCGACGTAAGCAGTCGTCACCGTTGTCTTCCCGCATCAGTTGGTGTCTCTCTGTAAAGGTTTTCTTGAGTTTCACGAAAATTTAATGCACACACGTTGTTCCTCTAACTCTGTCATCTCGAAATTTGCAAATTGTGCGACGCAGCATTCTACTCAATCCTGTATTGAACAATAACTAACAGACAAACAACAATGAAACTTCCGGCGCTTACACATTAAACACAGGCATGGAGGGGTGCCAACAGCATTTCGCTCCAATACACTATTGGCCCGAAATTACGGATGTTCCGGAATTTTTTGAATAGACCTTGTATGTAAAAATGTATTTCGTTTTAGGTTGAGATGTACGAAATAACATTAAAAACTGAATTACACGTTATTATGGCAGGCCAAGTAACTTTTATTGCATACACTTCAAAGTGACAAAGCCACATTACACTATTTTTCTCCAGAGTCACCAAGTCTCTGAAAATAACGGTTGGAACTCCCTATACCAATCGATAAAAATCCGCTCTTTGGTCGCGGAGCCAATGGAGAACCGCTCTGTGAACGTCCTCATCGTTGAAAAAAAAAAATCTCTTCCCCCCCCCCCCCCCCCATCACTCATGCTCTTTAAGCTTGCCGAAAAAGTGGAAATCGCGTAGTGCAAGATCTGCAGTTCCCGACCACCATCGTTGGCGTCCTTAACTCTCTTCTGGCAATGCGCCAGAATGATCTTAGCGTGAGACAAGTGTAACTTACTTTCTAAAGTCACTGCGTAGGTGCTATCTCACATTTTAATGTCAGTTTATATTAAGTAAATTAATTCGCAATATTTATTAGTATTGGCATGAATGAGAGATATCCACAACTTTGTCCAAGAAGTGTATGAATTGTTTGTAACACTTAAGTTTACTAATTACGTGCTTTTAAATGTTCGGCAAATATAATACAAATTAACTGATTTCTGCTCAACTCAAGACGTTCTTTCGCACAACGGTGTAATGCAGGGGCGGGCAGCAATCCTGCACGTGTGCGGTGCACTTGCACGCGTGCAGTTAACAGGTGTTCTGCGTGCACACAGGGGCAAGCTGGCCACCCGCTTATCTCCTCTCCCCACCATACCTTCTGTCCGCTCCTTCCTCTGCAATGCGTTTTGTTTTTCTAGCTTGCTTTATTGTATGAAGCAATAAGGTTAGTAGGAGTACTTCAAAGATATCCTGGTTTGAAAGAGAACCTATTACCTACGATTCGTTTTATTTAATTATCACAGGTGGAGTGGAACAAAATTTCTACATACAGAAAAATGGTTCAAATGGCTCTGAGCACTATGGGACTGAACTTCTAAGGTCATCAGTCCCCTAGAACTTAGAACTACTTAAACCTAACTAACCTAAGGACATCACACACATCCATGCCCGAGGCAGGATTCGAACCTGCGACCGTAGCGGTCGTGCAGTTCCAGACTTTAGCGCCTAGAACCGCTCGGCCACCCCGGCCGGCTACATACAGACAAACACAAACAGTTACTTAAATTTTCATCGCTGATGTTTGCTCTTAACCGACACTTACTAATTCAGCAAATGGTTTTCCAGCTCTCGCTATATTAAGCGCAATCTTACAACTTGCACGTACCGCTGGGCTATTATTGTTGTCGTCCTGAAAAACTGAAAACAGTGCTTCATAAAATGTTAAATCAGTTAGATGAGAGACATGACGAAAGGAAGTCGCAGATCTCTCGTGACAAGCAACTACGACAGATTCATCTAGTATCGTCAGATAGCTTTTCTTAAGCTCAGTCAATTTCCCCATCCGCTCAGAATCCGACAATAAATTGTACTCGTCCGTGTGAAATTTGTTATAATGTCCTTTAATACTAAACTTCCGCTGACCAGCGAGAATACTGCAACATATTAAACATTTCGAATTTTCACGTTTTTGCACAAAGAAAAAACGATTCTCCCATTACTTTTTAAATGATAGCAAATCTCAACTTCTCAGTTTCCTTGTTTCACTCTGCATTTTCCGGTTCTTCAAACACAACGTTCACTACGTAGTGGTCGCGTCGCATCAACGTCCGCAGCTTAGCCTGGAATTACAGTGCCGCAACCTGCCGGCTGTCGCCAACTGCTCCAGTCGACGATTGCACGCGAGCAGCAAACGTGCAGCGCTGTGCGCTCATGAGCCGCGTGCAACGTTTGCCCGCCCCTGGTGTAATGTATGCATGCAGTAAAATAAAACAGCATCTATGTCCTGTCCTGATCGCCGGCCGGTGTGGCCGAGCGGTTCTAGGAGCTGCTGTCTGGAACCGCGCGACCGCTACGGTCGCAGGTTCGAATCCTGCCTCGGGCATGGATGTGTGTGATGTCCTTAGGTTAGTTAGGTTTAAGTAGTTCTAAGTTCTACGGGACTGATGACCTCAGATGTTAAGTCCCATAGTGCTCAGAGCCATTGTGCATTCCGATATACTTGGGCTCAGAGCCAATTGAACCATTTTTATGTCCTGATCCTGTCATTGTCCGAATTATAGGAGATTTTGGTAATGATGCAGAAAATAAATGACCGTGTCTTTGCACTTATCTTGAAAAAGTCAATCTTGTTCTTCTCCAGAAATCTAGAAACATACGATGTATCGTGTTAGCACCAAATCGGAACGTCTTTTCTTTTGCGTTTTGGTGTTACTTCGTGGCCGCCATATTGCACTTGGGCAAGTATGATGATCTTTGGTCGGGGCGCCAATAAGCTGGAGTTCGACAGCCAGTTTAGTTTTGGAAACCATAGTCGCCTAGAACTGCACCAATACAGAGGCTTGTCATCGAACGTAAGCAAAATCGCGTTACGACATTGATTGTGGTAGATGCGCGAAACAGCAGCGCTAGATCCACTTTAACTGTCAGGGATATTCTTTGGCCATACGGATTATACTGTCTTGAGGCACTGCTTTCGAAAGAATCAGTACTGATGTATCATATGACGTGTCTTGTCACAGTAAACATACTGTTGTAACATCTCCGTAAAGCATCGCAATATTTCATTTGTTGTTAAGTTAAACCACACCCGTCATTAACAGAAAATTGGACTCTCAAAGTATCGACAGTGAATAGATCTAAATATCCATCCTGTACTAGGCGGATCGAACCTACACTTACGGTTCTTTGCTACAGCGCAGCGGCATCTCTGACGGGGATGCCCCATAATTCTAGAAGGACGGTTTGGCGCCTGGGCATCGTTTGGTTCGAAAGACAGTCAGAGGCGCCACAGCCATCACGCGAGTACAACGCATGTGTTTTTAAGAAAAGCGATGGAGGTTAAAATAATGGTTTTGAAGTTCTCGATTAATTTAGTACAGGTGGAGTTGTTATGTAATTAGAAGTTGATCGTACGGTAAGAAATCGGCAATAGCAAACTCAGATTAGCTCGTGATAGAAGAGTAACTGTAATTATAGTATGAGGGCGATCAGGACAAGTAGGGACGTAGTACTCGGACCTGAAGTGAAAGAAAGTAACTGTGATGTGCTAAAGTGTAAACATATTGCAACCTCTTCATTATTATTAGAGTCTTTGGAAGAGCTTACAGATCTGTGTGGGAGAACAGACACGGCATATTTCGTAGGCTCAAAAAATGGTTCAAATGGCTCTAAGAACTATGGGACTTAACTTCTGAGGTCATCAGTCACCTAGAACTTAGAACTACTTAAATCCAACTAACCTAAGTTAATCACACACATCCATGCCCGAGGCAGGATTCGAACCTGCGATCGTAGCGGTCGCGCGGTTCCAAACTGTTGCGCCTAGAACCGCTCGGTCACCCCGGCCGGCGTCGTAGGCTCACGGTCAGAACATTGGTTATCAGCAGATGTAACTTGGCAGTAAGTTTGCACTCCGAAACTAACTACTAATGAATGTCCAGTGCCTCATTTTTCAACCTACCAGACTATAGCAAGTAATATTGAAGTGTAATTCAATAAATAGTACGGAGTGGAGGCTTACAGCATCACTGTTGATGAAAGTAATTACCGCTACAGGCAATTTAATATTTGCGTAGGGGAAAAATGGACGAAAGGGCTAAATTTGTGGCTGTGGCAATTTAAAAAACAAAAGAAGGGAAAAAAGAGGCCGAACCATTTGCAGAAATGAGCGTAATGTTAATACTTCGAAAATTTGATTATGTTTCGATTCGTCAGAAAGAAAACGTTTCGGCATGTTGCAATGTGGTTCATAAAATGTACTGGACTTGCAAATTTGTTGCCAATATGAAAGTTATTTTATGCATCATTTACTAGGGGTCAACTGGTTGCTGCTTATCGTTTGCTTTCCTAAACAGGTATGAAGAAATCTTATGGTGGACATAGAAGAAGAGAGCCACAATTTCTTGGCCTATAAATATCCCAGTCTAGTCCTGGCCATGAGTAAGTAGTTGGGTACATTTTTCCACGTTCTGTGGATCAATCTCGTGAGCCTTCGTAGCGCAAAATACAAACAATACTGGGCTGACTTACTCCATACGTACTCACAGTTTCTCTGCAGCTAACAGGCAGGTAACGAGCAACAGCTGCCAGAACACCTATTTCGTTCACTCTGCTCGTTGCAACCTTGCTCCTTATCCTGTGCGTAGTACGCTGAGGTGACGAAAGTGATGGGGTAGCGATATGCACATACAGTATACAGATGGCGTAGTGTCAGGTAGAAACGTATAAAAGGGCGGTGCGTTGCTGCAGCTGGCATTTGTACCCAGGTGATTCATGTGAGAAGGTTTCCGACGTGATTATGGCCACACGACGGGACTTACCAGACTTTGAACGCGGTGTAGTAGTTGGAGCTAGACTCATGGAACATTCCATTTCGAAAATCGATAGGGAATTCAGCATTCAGAGAAGCACAGTATTAAGAGTGTGTCGATAATACCAAACTTAAGGCATGACCTCTCACCACAGACAACGCAGTGACCGAGGGCTTTCACCTAACGACCGAGAGCAGCAGCGTTTGCGTAGAGTTTCCAGTGCTAACAGACAAGCAACACTACGTGAAATAACCGCAGAAATCAATGTGGGACGTAAGACGAACGTATCCCTTACGATAGTGCGGGGAAATATGTTTTTA
This sequence comes from Schistocerca serialis cubense, assembly GCF_023864345.2. NCBI lineage: Eukaryota > Metazoa > Arthropoda > Insecta > Orthoptera > Acrididae > Schistocerca > Schistocerca serialis. The sequence continues at coordinate 395,388,609 of NC_064644.1, read as the reverse complement.
ATGGGCTATGGCAGCAGACGACCGACGCGTGTGTCTATGCCAACAACACCAAATCGCCTGCAGCAGGGCTCGTGACCATATCGGTTGGACCCTAGACGACTGGAAAACCGTGGCGTGGTCAGATGAGTTCCCATTTCAGCTGGTGAAAGCTGATGGTAAGATGGCGCAGTCTCCACGAAGCCATGGACCCAAGTTGTCAACAAGGCACTGTGCAAGCTGATGGTGGCTCCACAATGGCGTGGGGTGTAATTACATGGACTGGACTGAGTCCTCAGCTGAACCGATAATTGGTTGGAAATGGTTATGTTCGGATACTTTGATACCATTTGCAGCCATTCATAGATTTCACGTTCCCAAACAACGATGGAATTTTTGTGGATGACAATGCGCCGTATCACCAGTCCACAATTGTATGCCATTGGTTTGAAGAACATTTTGTACAGTTCGAGCGAATGATTTGGTCACCCAGATCGCCCGACATGAACCTCATCGAACTCTTATGGGACATAACAGAGAGGTCAGTTTATGCTGAACGGCTATGATGCAGCAGGGGACGTCCAATGACTTGTGGAGCCCATGCCACGTCCAGTTGCTGCATTACACACGCCAAAAGGACGACCGATACGATATTAGGAGGTATCCCATGACTTTTGTCCCCTCATCGTATTTCAGGGCTCTTCCTGTAACTATTGTTTGCGAACTCACTGAATTGTCACTTTTGTTGGTCACCGTCCGTCGGGATACATTTGCATACACAACTCAGCTGTTCTCTCGTTCCTTCTGCATTCTCCGCAAAGAACCAGCATATCTAGCTTCTCTTTGATGTGATATTCGGAGATTTTCAGAGATAAATACTGTTTTTTAACAACTAAATTACTTTTTTATTTGACTGCCCTAGCGTTCCTTACAATGAATGACATAAGACTAACAGCAACAACGAAGCAAATGCACGCGCATCTCTGATACCTAGGAACTTTATCCTTAAGCAGACTGTAGCTAAATGCAAGAGCTCAATACTTATTGAAAGAATCCCATTGTCTTAGTGTTTGCTTTTGGCCTCTTACAATATTAAATTTAGCACGCAAATAAATAAATCTCGCCTTGTTTAAACCGTTGGTAAACACAAAGGCTAGACGTTCTCGTTACAAGCATTTTCAGCTTTTATCTCATTATTCAAAAGTATTTCGCACAGAAAACGATACCGAACATAATCACACGCATGCTTGATGCGCTTTGGGTATTCGGGATATGTTGATAATCGAACTGCATTCTTATTGTCAAATTTGAGCGTGCAGGGTTTATCCGGCTCGAATCCCAACTCATCAGGTAACTTTCTCAATCAAAATGCTTCTTCTGCGTATTCCAATTCAGTCGTAGTCAGAACAACAGTTATTTAACTCACGCTAAGGACCTCACACACATCCATGCCTGAGGGAGGACTCGAACTTCGGACGGAGGGAGCCGCGAGAACCGTGGCTACCCCGCGCGGTTCTGTGGGAAGGCCCGAGTACTGGTCCGCCTGCCAAAATGAATACAAATCGCGTTGTTGATTTTCGCGATATACTGTCTCCTACGTAATCAGCATCAGAAAAATCTACTATGTACAGCTGTAGTTCGCTCCCACTGTTATGGTACTCTATACCATATCTTCCGTTTCGTTCAAATGGCGGAAAACTCTCTTTACCACTTACCAACATGCGCTACTATACCCGTTCAAAATCCTGTTCATACCGTTCATTGCGAATGAGATGTACGGTTGCGAGATAACGATAAACATATAAGTGATCGATAGCTCCACGGTACAGTATATTCGGATGCCGTTGGCTCACGCACACACAAGTCGTCCTATGGGCTTCCAACTTAAACACTTGTACCACGTCAGTGGATCATATGGCATTATTATTATCATTACTACTATTACACTACTGGCCATTAAAATTTCTACACCACGAAGATGACGTGCTACAGACGCGAAATTTAACCGACAGGAAGAAGATGCTGTGATATGCAAATGATTAGCTTTTCAGAGCATTTACAAAAGGTTGGCGCCGGTGGCGACACCTACAAAGTGCTGACATGAGGAAAGTTTACAACCGATTTTTCATACACAAACAGCAGTTGACCGGCGTTGTCTGGTGAAACGTTGTTGTGATGCCTCGTGTAAGGAGGAGAAATGCGTACCATCACGTTTCCGACTTTGATTGTAGCCTATCGCGATAGCGGTTAATCGTATCGCGACATTGCTCCTCGCGTTGGTCGAGATCCAATGACTGTTAGCAAAATATGGAATCGGTGGGTTCAGAAGGTTAATACAAAACGTCATGCTGGATCCCAACGGTCTCGTATCACTAGCAGTTGAGATGACAGGCATCTTATCCGCAAGGCTGTAACGGATCGTGCAGTCACGTCTCGATCCCTGAGTCAATAGATGGGGACGTTTGCAAGACAACAACCATCTGCACAAACAGTTCGACGACGTTTGCAGCAGCATGGACTATCAGCTCGGAGACCATGGCTGCGGTTACTCTTGACGCTGCATCACCGACAGGAGCGCCTGCGACTGGCAAAACGTCATTTTTTGGGATGAATCCAGGTTCTGTTTACAGCATCATGATGGTCGCATCCGTGTTTGGCGACATCGCGGTGAACGCACATTGGAAACGTGTATTTGTCATCGCCATAGCAGAGTATCACCCGGCGTCATGGTATGGGGTGCCATTGGTTACACGTCTCGGTCACCTCTTGTTCTCATTGACGGCACTCTGCACAGTGGACGTTACGTTTCAGATGTGTTACGACCCGTGGCTCTGTCCTTCATTTGATCCCTCCGAAACCCTACATTTCAGCAGGATAATGCACGACCGCATGTTGCAGTTCCTGTACGGACCTTTCTGGATACAGAAAATGTTCGACTGCTGCCCTGGCCAGCACATTCTCCAGGTCTCTCACCAATTGAAAACGTCTGGTCAATGGTGGCCGGGCAACTGGCTCGTCACAATACGCCAGTCACTACTCTTGATGAACTGTGGTATCGTGTTGGAGCTGCATGGGCAGCTGTACCTGTACACGCCATCCAAGCTCTCTTTGACTCAATGCCCTGGCGTATCAAGGCCGTTATTACGGCCAGAGGTGGTTGTTCTGGGTACTGATTTCTGAGGATCTGTGCACCCATATTGCGTAAAAATGTAATCACATGTCAGTTCTAGTATAATATATCTGTCCAATGAATACCCGTTTATCATCTGCGTTTCATGTTGGTGTAGCAATTTTAATGGCCAGTAGTGTACGTTAGGAAATGGGACACTCAAGGTAATACAGCAGTTTTATTACTTATGAAACGAAATAACTGATCGTGGCGAAAGTGGGAGACTATATACTGCAGACTAACAGGAGCAAGAAAAGCGTCTTGAAAAGAGAAACTTGTTAACATCTAATTTGTATTTGTTAGGAAGTCTTTTTCTGAAGGTGCCTGTCTGGGTGTACGTTTGTGTGGAGGTGAGGCATGAACGGTAAATAGATCAGAGGAGGAGAGAATAAAAATTTTTGACACGTGGTGCTACATAAGAATGCTGAAGATTAGGTGGATAGATAGAATTAGGTGGATAGATAGACTTATAACATGCCCTTTCATTATGATTATTTATAATGTTTCTTTCTGTTAAAATCATGACACAGGATCCATGTGTATCGTAGTTGGTGTTGTGTTCCTATGTTTTTGAACTTCTGAGTGTTAATCTTTAAATTTTTTTGTGCTACAAATTTTTATATCTGTTTCTATGATGTAATCAGACAGCCATGTATTGTTAGTGACAGAATGTGTGGCGTACGAACTTTAATCATCATCAGTGGAATCCCCCGTCTTTATCTTGAAACGGTTATCTAGTGCATCTTCTACTTTCGAGAGGTATTCTGCTACTTATTCGTATAATCTGTTCTGTGTGATCTACAAAATGATGGTGAGGTCCACTTTAATCCATCGATGTTTTCTTGACATTTATTCGCAGGTAAATGATTAAATGAAATTAGAGACCTCTGATTATTCCTTTTGAATTATCACTTAATATTTCCAATTTCTCTTATGGCATCAGCCGTATCGTCCGTACAAAATTACCACTGATTGCACCACATTATTTCATTATTTTCGCTACTTTATTAAAATAAAACTTGCTGGCTAGTTTTATTATTCAACAGTAAGACAGATGTTATCCCCTCAGCATTCTGTCAAAAGATTGTCAAGTACCTCCATATTTCTACAGCAATCCCATACCTTATCCCATCTTTCACTCTGACGCCCACCTATCTCGACGTCCGAGGCCGTTCTCCCTGTGCTGTGACGCAACATTGGTAACCCATCAAGCGGTTCGATATCACTTCGTCCACAATGTGCTTATCGCCTGATTGCACCATATTGCTTCACGAGATCTGCAGAGGAGTACAACGTTGTTCCGAACGATTTCCTTTTCTCACTGGTGATTTTGTATCAAATTCCTGCACAGAACTGGGACTGAGTTCAGTCTGAATTCAACTATTCATTTACCTATACAAAAGTTTTAATTATGTTTCAGTTAACTGTTTCATGGTTAAAATTAATTTCCCATGTATTTGGAAAACAAAAGTTCAAAATAGTCTAGCTTTGTGATTAATGACGCATTTCCACTGCCAAAAAAATTTTAAGCTGACCAATTTGGAAAATCGGTGAAGTGGACACATGTACTCCTTAAACCTAACTAGATCCATGTTTTGATGGAAACCGAGGATTTTCAGAGTAAAATTTTAATTTTAGAATCATTTTATCAGAATAGCAATTATAGAACGAAGTATAGCGGATCACCACCAAAACAAATTGATTCCGCTGACAATGAAAATTTTGGAATATCGCACACATGTTTTCAACATAGCATCTGAATATTGCTCTGATACACCACACACCAACGTTTTCTATATTCCATTAAGTTTTCTGGGGCATATACACGCAAATTATGTACAATCCACCAGAATTATTGAGGTATATAGTACCGTTTCAAAACAAAGTCTTAGATATTTAATTAAGTACAGTTACTTACTTCAGACATTCTTTGAGTGGAGAAGATAGTGATATGATCAATTTTAATGAAAGAAACGCACTGTGCCAGCTATAAACACACACCACCTCATTTGTAGTTTCGAATACGGTAAGCAGGTTCAAATGATTGTAGGTTGCAGCAGTTATGCAGAGATAAATAGGCTTCCACAGGATAGAAGAGCGTGCGTAGATGCATCAACTGAAGACCACAATAATAATATACTGAAGCGCCAAACAAACTGGTGTAGGCGTACTCAAATACAGAGATATGTAAAGAAGCAGAATACGGCGCAGCAATCGGAAACGCCTATATAAGATATCAAGTGTCTGGCGCAGCAGTTAGAACGGTTACTGCTGCTACAATGGCATATTATCAAGATTTAAACGAGTTTGAATGTGGTGTTACAGTCGGCGCTCGAGCGATGGGACACATCTCCGAGGTAGCGACAAAGTGGGGATTATCCTGTAAGACCATTTCATGAGTGTACCGTGAATATCAGGAATCTAGTTAAACATCAAATCTCTGACATCGCTGCAGCCGGAAAAAGACCTGCAAGAACGGGACCAACGACGACGACTGAAGAGAATCGTTCAACGCGGCAGAAGTGCAACCCTTCCGCCAATTTCTGCAGATTTCAGTGCTGGGCCATCAACAAGTGTTAGCGTGCGAACCATTCAACGGATCATCATCGAAGCCGAAAGCCCATTCGTGTACTCTTGATGACCGCACGACACAAAGCTTTACGTCTCGCCTGAGCCCGTCAACAGCGAAACTGGACTGTTGATGACACAAAATTGGACTGTTTATGACTGGAAACATGTTGCCTTGTCGGACGAGTGTCGTTTCAAATTGTAGCGAACGGATGGACGTGTACGGGTATGGAGACGACCTCATGAATCCATGGACCCTGCATGTCAGCAGTAACCTGTTAAAGCTGGTGGAGGCTCTGTAATGGTGTGGGGCGTGTGCATTTGGAGTGATATGGGATCTCTGATAAGTCTAGATACGACTCTGATAGGTGATACCTATGTAAGCATTCTGTCTGATCTTCTGCATCTATTCCTATCCTGCATTCCGATGGACTTGGGAAATTCCAGCAGGACAATGCGACACCCCACACGTCCAGAATTGCTACGAGTGGCTCCAGGAACACTCTTCTGAGTTTAAACACTTTCGCTGCCCACCAAACTCCCCAGACATAAACATTTTGAGCATATCGCGGATGCCTTGCAACGTGCCACTCCGTCTTACTCACGGATTTATGGACAGCACTCGATGATTCATGATGTGAACACTCTCCAGCAGTGCTCCAGACAAAAGTCGAGACCAAGCCATGTCGTGTTGCGACACTTCTGCGTTCTCGCGGGGGCCCTACGCGATATTAGGCAGGTGCACCAGTTCCTTTGGCTCTCCAGCGCATATTTTCCAGTAACGCTAGACAGTGGGGCAATTACCTGAAAGTAGCTTTCAAAAATAAATAATTGGTGACACAGAGGCAAAACAGGATTTTGTCTCTGTATTCATCTTTCATCAAGCATCGACAGTGCATCCAGTGGAGTCCGTAATTTAAAAAGCTCATCCGTGCGCAGTTCCATTCGAAACCGATTTGTATCAGTGCCATTCCAATGTCTTCATCTTCCTCTTGCGCGCAACGTTTGAAAATATGTTTGGCGGCAAAGATTACGAATCAAACGAGCTTCCCAGTCGAACGGGTAAAAGTAAAACAAGTACAGCAACAGATATAAATACAATAAATATCTGCTTGCTGGTCGGAATGACTTAGTTCGAGTCATTACAAAATCTTTTATTAAGGTATTTGGAGTATAGCCTTATATGGAAGTGAATCGTGGGCAGTAGTACAGTACAATCGAGGAAAAAAAAACATCTGGAATGTAGTGACACAGTACACTGCTGAAGTATATGGATGCTTCAGGTAACTAATGAAAAAGTACTGGGCGGAATCGTGGAGAAAAGAAATTTATAGCACAACTTGAGAAAAGAAGCTTGGTAGGACATACCTGAGGTATTAAGGATTAGTCATTTTGGTAATGGGGGGAACTGTAAAACGTATAAAACACAGGAAGAGCCGAAAACTGGCTATAGTAAGAAAGTTGATATGGATGTAGGTTGCATTAGTTAAGCAGGGATAAAGAAATTTGCACAGGATAGATTGGCTTGGAGGGCTACATCGAACCAGTATTCGGAATAATGATCACAACAACATCTCAAGACAGTTAACATCAAATTTTTTGATGGGTATGAGAAGCGCATACAAAGTATTCCTGGGCTCAAAATATTTGTGTATAGGCGCTGCAATGATGGACGAAGGTTACAAGATAACGTCTGTTCAGGCTCAAATTCATTAGAGATGGGACACAGGCTCAGTTGGGCTACAATGGACTATATAAGCAAGTTTTTTGAAAAAAATATCCGCCTTATGCAATACAATGTTTTTTTTTTTTCTCTTTATTGAATCAGACATGTTTCGACGGCTATGTGTGATCCTCTGTGGGACAGATTCATTTCTGTAATGTGTAATACAAAGTTTATGATCATTTATGTATTGCAGGGCTAAAAAATTAGAATATTTGCATTTTGTTTGGTTTGTCTTAATATCTCACCTGAAAATTACATTGCTAGTGAAAATGTGCTTTCACAGACCGGATTCTTTTTTTGCCCTTTCTGTCTTTTTGACAGCATGTCGTATTCAAAGCATTCACGAAGAAAATTTGTGCATTTTTGAAGTGCTTTTTCGTGGGTTAGTAGTTATGTGTGTTACTATACTTACATTTTCCTTCTTGTCGTGTTATCACTGGTGTATATCTCTTTCTATTGCTATTGTGTACACTGTTTTACACAGTTTTTTTAATAATTTTACTCCCAGCTTTACTTCACACGTATTGTCCACAAAAATGTGGTTCGTATATATATATATATATATATATATATATATATATATATATATATATATGTGTGTGTGTGTGTGTGTGTGTGTGTGTGTGCATACACCCAAGTTGTCCCTCGGGCTGACAAACCTCAATAGTTCTCACGAAACATTCAAAATTAGCGCGACACTAAACATATGGCAATCGATGAACAAGTAAGCAGCGATAATTACATAGCACCTCTCAATTAGCATTTGGGGGTAATATTGGCCAAAACAAGAAAAAAATGAAATGTCCGGTAAACATGGGCTTCAAACTTCCTGGCAGATTAAATCTGTGTGCCAGACTGAGACTCGAACTCGGGACCTTTGCCTCTCGCGGGCAAGTGCTCTACCATCTGAGCTATCCAAGCACGACTCACTCCCCGTCCTCACAGCTTCACTTCTGTCAGTACCTCGTCTCCTACCTTCCAAACTTTACAGAAGCTCTCCTTGTAGAGCACTTGCCCGCGAAAGGCAAAGGTCCCGAGTTCAAGTCTCAGTCTGGCACACAGTTTTCATCTGCTTGAAGTTTCATATCAGCGCACACTCCGCTGAAGAGTGAAAATCTCATTCTGGAAACATCCCCCAGGCTGTGGCTAAGCCATGTCTCCGCAATATCCTTTCTTTCAGGTGTGCTAGTTACGCAAGGTTCGCAAGAGAACTTCGGTAAAGTTTGGAAGATAGGAGACGAGGTACTAGCGGAAGTGAAGCTGTGAGGATGGGGCGTGAGTCGTGCTTGGATAGCTCAGAAGGTAGAGCACTTGCCCGCGAAAGGTAAAGGTCCCTAGTTCGAGTCTCGGTCTGGCACCCAGTTTTAATCTGCCAGGAAGTTTCATATCAGCGCACATTACGCTGCAGAGTGAAAATCTCACTATGGGCTTCAAAGTACGTACCGCAAGAGATACGAGCACTTCATCTTCGCTACTGTGAAACACATCTCTTCTACTGAACAAGTGCTCATAGCTCTTAAGGTATGCATTTTAGAATTAATATTGACTGGAATGTTTTTCTTGTTTTTGTCCATATTGCCTCATCCCAAAACATGGAAACAAAATAGCTTGCAACACACGAAGTGCTCATAGCACTTGAGGTATGAGTCTTAGAGCCCTTGTTTACTGAGACTTTTTTGCTTCCTGTGTCGTGACTTTCAACTGTACAAGTTTACACCGTTAATTATCATACAACCTGTATATATCACCATGATGCTATAATTATTTAATGATAACAAAAAATCGTATTTGAACCTCAGAGCAAGTGTAACAGCTCTGACCGGCCGGCCGGAGTGGCCGAGTGGTTCTAGGCGCTACAGTCTGGAACTGCGCGACCGCTACGGTCGCAGGTTCGAATCCTGCCTCGGGCATGGACGTGTGTGCTGTTCTTAGGTTAGTTAGGTTTAAGTAGTTCTAAGTTCTAGGGGACTGATGACCTCAGAAGTTAAGTCCCATATTGCTCAGAGCCGTTTGAACCATTTGATCAGCTCTGACCAGAGGCAAAATACAGACACGAGAGAAGCTGTAGCTTCTGACACCAAATATTTCGATTTCGCGTGGTCTGAAGGTGAGATAATCTTTCCGTCTCGTCATTAAAATTTCCGTGGCGTTGCCCGTAATCTCGGTAGCGGCCACAGCGAAAATCTACGCATGCTGAGAATGAGATAAAATACGCTCCGCAGATTTAATCACAAACTTTTACTGACGAGTCTCGATTTATCGTCTGCACTGCTATGCTTATAACCGCGAGGCAGGGCTACTCCTATACCACTGATAAATAGTCTGTACCAGTTTCACTACTTTCAGGTAAAATTCCGAGATCCGACCACGGGATTGCAAACTATACACCGCTGACAGTTCATACACCGCCTCAAACTGGCTCCTAGCAACGTCCACTGATAATTTCCACCAAAACAAAACACGATAACAGTTCAAGCCAGTTGTGTAGAAACGGCCCACTGGAACACGCAAGTTTGAGTTTCCACGGTAACAAATATAATTTAGCTGTAAACCCAATACTCTTCAAAAAAATTAATTCCACTTGAAAAAAAAAAAAGCTTCAGCCTTCTGAGTACTTAACAAATGAATTAATGTGTTGGTTAAATATTTGAAGTTAAGGCTGTAAAAGAGAAACAGTTCAGATAATTTTTGGAATTATCTATTAAGTTTGTTGACAGTCGCTAAGCGCTATCATTATCAAAAACTAGATGAGAATATTCTGAGTAATTTATTCTACATTTAAAGCAAAATCTAGTTTTCATGAATCCCAATCCTTATGATTCCATATCTTCTGAACTATGTGTCATACAATGATTTAATATTGCAGGTACATTCAGTGGTATGCTGGATACTGTCTGCAAAATGTGTTGCGAATAGAGTTAGTAATACAGAAGTACTAAATTAAAACGTCCTGTGTGACGTTGACGTTTTACTCCGGGAACAGCGAAAATGTAGCAAGCGATAAACTATTTCTCTTTAATCGTTTTACTAGAGGAGAGGGGGGGGGGGCAGTGACAAAATGTCGCAAAGGTTTGGCATTATGTGTTAAGTTCGTTGGAACTCGTTCAATGATCTCATTCTCAAATACTGGATGAATATAATCTTGGTATTTGTGCACCATGAATCACGAAACCTCAAGACATATACACAGTTTCTAACTGTAAGACTTGTCTTACAGTGTTAAACATTTAACGTAAGCATCTACCTCTTAACGAGTAGATCATAATGACAATCAGTTTAAATTTTTTAATTTGCTCTGTAATTTTTGACAAGTGTCCTCAGAGTCTTTCCGAACAGCATGCCTGAGTAAAAGCATCTCGGTTTACAAGCCACAACATTTTGAACGAAACCCTCGAGCTTTTGGTGTCTGTCTCTGCCATCGTCCTCATGAGTTAAAAACAACGAACTCCTGGGGCTTGCAAGTTTCTCTGCTTTTGTGGGCACGACTCAGTCTGATACCTGTCACAGAGGGCCGAACTGAAGCATGCGTCGAAGGCGAGCTGGACGGCTCACCGCAGCTCCGGTCCATCGCAAGACCAGTGACGTCAGATGCCGCAAGGAGCAGCGCCATCATGTTTGATACTGGCTCTCCCGCCTCCCTAGAGGCGTCAAGCATGAGCTGCTGCTTTCTTTCAGCATCTCAAGCCAGCCCCCACATTTTTTTATAATGGGGCCGGCGAGATTAGAATAAAAAGCAGCAGATTTAAGAGATCAGGAGTACACACTAAGCTGTGGGGATAGGCTTTGGATGTCAAAAGAAAGCAGATACGGATGCTTGACGTTTATAGCGAGGCGGAAGTGACAGTTTCAAAAATGGTGCCAGCTCCTCGTGCCACCTGATGTCACTCGATACGTCGGGGCACGAGCTGTTGCGATCTGCACGACTCGCCTTATGCGCATGCATCACTTCGGTCCTCAGTGATTGGAACGCAAACTGAGCCAGCACAGGCAGTTAGATAGGCAACCTGCAGATGAGACCTGCATCACCTCGGTTCGGAGAGTTCCGGAACCTGTACAGAAAATTGGAATAGGGATCAACATAAACGTCATTTCTGCCCTTTTTATTGCTCATGAAAACCACACATTGCATGTTGTACCACCATACAGCGAGAACTTCAGAGGTGGTGGTCCAGATTGCTGTATACACTGGTACCTCTAAAACCCAATAGGCAGTGGTTGGTGGGTCACGTCGTCCATAAACAGCCCTTTTCATCTATCCGAGGCATATTCGATAGAGTTCATGTGTGGAGAACGTACTGAGATGTGCATGATGGGAGCACGAATTTTCATCCATCAAGACGAATGCCTCGCCAATATGCTGTCGATATAGTTGCACTATCGGTCGGAGAAAGGCATTCAACTATCGTATAGCCGTTACGGCGCCTTCCATGACCACCAGCGGCGTACGTCGGCCCCATATAATGCCACCCAAAAGCAGCAGGGAACCTCCACCTTTCTGCACTCGTTGGACAATGTGTTTAAGGCGTTCAGCATGACCGAGTTGCCTCCAAAGACGTATCCGACGATTGTCTGGTTGAAGGCATATGCGACACTCATCGGTGAAGAGAACATGATGCCAGTCCTGAGCGGTCCATTCGGCATATTGTTGTTCCCCATCTGTACCGCATGGTGTCGTGGTTGCAAAGATGGACCTAGCGATGGACGTCGGGAGTGAAGTCGCGCATCATTCAGCCTATTGCGGACAGTTTAAGTCGTAACACGACGTCCCGTGGCTGCACGAAAAGCATTATTCAACATGGTGGAGTTGCTGTAAGGGTTCCTGCGAGCTGTAAACCGTAGGTAGCGGTCATCTACTGCAGTAGTAGCCCTTGGACGGAATGAGCGAGGCATGTCATCGACAGCTTCTATCTCTCTGTATCTCCTCCATGTCCGAACAATATCGCTTTGGTTCACTCCGAGACGCCTGAACACTTCCCTTGTTGAGAGCCCTTCCTGGCACAAAGCAACAATGCGGATGCGATCGAACCGCGATATTGACCGTCTAGGAATGGTTGAACTACAGACAACACGAGCCGTGTACCTCCTTGGTGGAATTACAGGAACTGTCGGACTCCCTCCGTCTCATAGGCGCTGCTCATGCGTGGTTGTTTACATCTTTGGGCAGGTTTAGTGACATCTCTGAACAGTCAAAGGAACTGTTCTGTGATACAATATCCACAGTCAACGTCATTCTTCAGGAGTACTGGGAACTGGAGTGATGCAAAACTTTTTTTGATGTGTGTAGATCTGTCTCATCAGTCCGTCACTGTTCACGAAAACCACCTGCAGCTGGCAAGTGGTTCTCCCATTTGACATGAGACCTCTGCCTATCAAAAGTTGCCGTCAGCTCAGTTAGCCGCAACACTAGCCTGGAAAAACCGAAAATGATTTTGCAGGATTCCACAACAGCGTACTAGAACGCACTTGCAAACTGTTTTCTGTCCTCGATTTCGCGATCTCCAAACAGCTTCGAGATTTTTGTTTTAACATCTAACTTTTTTAGCCAGACACTCTCAGGAACACATATCAGTCATTTACAATGGCCGTCTCCTGCTCCTGCTAACGTTGTATTACGTCAGTCATCTTGTACGCGGCCACAATACGTTTAGGTGACAAAAGACATGGAATACCTCCTAATATCGTGTCGGACCTCCTTTTGTTCTGCATAATGTAGCAAATCCACGTGGCACTGACTGAGCAAGTCGTTGGATGTCCCCTGCAGGAATATTCAGCCATGCTGCCTCTATAACTGTCTGCAATTGCCAAAATGTTGCCACTGTAGAACGTTGTGCACGAACTAACCTCTCGATTATGTCTCATAAATGTTCGGTGGGATTCATGTCAGACGGTCTTGGCGGCCAAATCATTCGCTCGAATTGTCGATGATGTTCTTCAAACCAATGGTGAACATTGTGTCCTGGTGATATAGCGCATTTTCATCCATAAAAATTCCATCGTCGAATGGTTGCATATTATCTCGAAGTAGCTGAAGATAACTTTTCCTACTCTATGATCGGTTCACTTGGACCAGGGGACCCAGTCGATTCCATGTCAACACTGCCCACACCATTATGTAGCCACCACCAGCTGGTTCAAATGGCTCTGAGCACTAACTTCTGAGGTCATCAGGCCCCTAGAACTTAGAACTACTTAAACCTAACTAACCTAAGGACATCACACACATCCATGCCCGAGGCAGGATTCGAACCTGCGACTGAGCGAGGTGGCGCAGTGGTTAGCACACTGGACTCGCATTCGGGAGGACGACGGTTCAACCCCGCGTCCGGAAATCCTGCTTTAGGTTTTCCGTGATTTCCCTAAATCGCTCCAGGTAAATGCCGGGAGGGCTCCTTTGAAAGGGCACAGCCGGCTTCCTTCCCTGTCCTTCCCAAATCCGATGAGACCGATGACCTCGCTGTCTGGTCTCTTCCCCCAAACAGCCCAACCCGAACCTTCGACCGTATCGGTCGCGCGGTTCCAGACTGTAGCGCCTAGAACCGCTCGGCCACCCCGGCCGGCCACCAGCTGGTGCAGTGCCTTGTTGATAACCTAGGTCCATGCCTTCGTTGAGTCTGCGCCACACTAGAACCCTACCATCAGCCCTTATCAACTGAATTCGGGACTCATCTGATCAGGCCACGGTTTTCCAGTCGCCTAGAATCCAACTCGTATGATCACGAGCCCAGGAGAGGCGCTGCAGGCAATGTTGTGCTGTTAACGAAGGCACTCGAGTCGGCCGTCTGCTGCCATAACTCATTAACGCCAAATTTCGCCGCAGTATCCTAACAGAAACGTTCTTCCTACGTCTTACATCGATTTCTGCGGTTATTTCATGCAGTGCTGCTTGTCTGTTACCATTGACAACTCTACGCAAACACCACTGCTCTCGATCGTTAAGTGGAGGCTATCGTCTTTTGGGTTGTTCGTGATGAGAGGTAATGCCTGAAATTTGGTATTCTCGGCACACTCTTGACACTGCGGATTTCGGAACATTGAATTCCCTGACGATTTCCCAAACAGAATGTCCCCTGCGTCTAGCTCCAACTACCATTCCACGTTTAAAATCGGTTAATTCCCGTTGTGCGACCTTGATCACTTTAGAAACCTTTTCACATGAATCCCCTGAGTGTAAATGGCAGTTCCGCCAATACACTGCCCTTTCGTATCTTGTGTAAGCGATGCTACCGCCATCTGTATATATGCCTATTGCTATAATATTGAGAGGCACCCACATGCCTTGCTCATACTGTGGCATCAAGCAGTCAGGCCTGCAAGATGAGTGGTCTGCCAAGCGAGTGGATTCATTCTTATTTATCGAGTAACATGAACTCTCGTACTCACAATTTAGTTACAAATTATCCTCCTGTATGAATAATACGCAACGGAAACACGCATCTGACTATCAGTAATTTACAGAACTCTGAGTGTTCACTACGCACTGGCAATACCACATTTTCTTTCCTTTTTATTTAACGGCTTTTATCAACACGTGGCCATCGCACTGAACTGAGTGGCGCACACATTATAAATTCTGGATATCATGACAACATACAATTTGAAGGAAAAGGCCACCAATCTTTTTCTTTTCACTATCTTATTTATTCCGATAAATTCTATAACCTAAACACACAAATTCTATAACCTACAACAATAACACATGAGAAATTCCGCCCAGTGGGCATGGCTTTACATTGGTGAATCTCTATATTATGGTCTCGTAATTATTTAACGCTACAGTGCACTTTCTGGATAGGATGGTGGATCTTTTATTATACCTCACACTTCGACTCTCACAATCATCATCACGAAACTTTCCTCCAGATCGAGCGGTACCGAAGGAACAAGCATAACCCACTAATCTTTTGAAACTACCTCGCTACTCTCCCATGCAAACCACACATACCCAAATTACATGACATACATCACACTGCAATAAGAAATACAAAACACTGAATAGTCACAACATTATCACTTTCAGCTTTCCCACTTCAATTAGTATTTATCCCAGTTTCACACGACACTGCCCCACTTTGTAATTCTACTTTCCTACTATGAACTCTGGAGATATTTGCACGTCTTCCTGTGCAATGCAAGCCAAGTGGCGTTGCTGGATAGATGGCCGACTCACCTTGCTTCTCTCTCAGAGTTTGAATCTAGCGTCACACGGAATCATATCACGCAAAGTAAAATTAAGAACGTATTCATCACACACGCGAGTCCTCAACTGATACCATGGACGAGTACTTCTCTTTATCTTTTGTCTCATACACAGTTTGAGACTCACACAATACTCACCACGTGGAAGTACTCATCTCTAATTTCAAGTCGTGCACACGCCATTTCTTAAATATTTCAACTTATGGTACACACGCTATTTCTTAAATATTTCAACTTATTGTACACACGCTAGTAATTCAGCTTAACTTAAGCACACGGAAGTATTTCAACTTATTGCTACACGTGGTTTCATTGTGACCGTTGGTCACTTCCGAAGATTACTACAATCCAATTAATATTACCTGCCTGACATTTAATTCTCCCCACAAAAGTTCCTGAAATTATTATTTCAAACTACTCTTAAATATTCCACATGCATACCATGTCTCCACTCTTTCGTCATTACGGAGCACAACTAAAACAGGTCTTAACAGCACAAGATCCAGCGGCAGAGTGCTGAAACATGGCCGTTCTCTAGGTCATCTCGCACCTCTGTCGAGGTGGGGGAAGACCATGCTACCGTATTGGTCAGCCACATTCCAGGCGCTCAAAGCTCAGGTAAATTTCATCTCTTTGGTCCCACCAAAGGTGGCCAAAGGATCGTCTCAAAGATGATCATATATTCACATTCACTATCTGTGGTTAGCAGACGACCATACATTCATTCATTTCACAGATCTCACCAAACTGGATGTAGGGATTTACTTTGTGGGAGTGCACATGTGATCAATTAAATAAATAAATTGTCATTCTTTCCCACACTGGTATCCGGCTTCGCTGTATTAATTGAAATTGAGTTATTTTACAAAAAAAAATGTGTTGTTCTGACAAAAATAATGAAGTACGTTGTACCTATTTTCAATGTCGGGCGGTACTGTAACCTTTCAATATGACTCTTGTCACCTCAGTGTACTCTTTCTATCACCACTGCTTCCATGTGTCTATAATGCACGGCAATATTTCGGCACAGCCGGGCAGTATTGATAATACCCGCTAATTGGCGGGGTATTGCCTAAGTGTTGCCGGTATTGTCCGCCAAGAGGGTGAATACTTGATAAAGCCGTCCGCGTCTGCGTCTGTCTTTGCCTGTACACGCTTCCCTTTTTGTCTCAGCCTTGTGCCCTCTTTCTCACGCCAACAGTGCTGTATGCCGAGTCAGTTGAAGCAATATTATTTCAATTTACGAATGTCTGTCTTATTGGATGAAAGAAGGACTTCAGCTGATGATATATATGAGAAAAAGTACCACCATACCTGTATCTTGAGAATGTCTTTATTCTATCACACGACACGTGATTGCCTTGGAGGCAACACAGTCCCAAGTATGGACTCCTGATGAAAACTAGCCCACATGCGCTAGTAACCAGGATGCCATAGTAAATGCGCCAGTGAAATCAAATACTTTTTTTGCAGTGGTGGGGCCTGAGGATGGCAGTAATGTGCCGCCGAAACTAGTCGTGTGATAGAATAAAGACATTCTCAAGAGACAGCTGTGCTGGTACTTTTTCTCATAAATATTACTTCAATTCGAAAGTTGGCGCGCATACGTAGAGGCATTCGATTAGTTTGTTGTCTACACGGATTTGGACGTCGTCGGACGAGAAAACCACGAATTCCACAAATCTGGTACGTATACCTACGACCAGAACTGTGGAACTCAGAGAATAATATATGCAAAGAGGAAAATGTTAAAAAGGACCTTCTCTCTGCTTTGACTTACATTAGCTTGTGATCTTGCGGTTTTAATCAGTTGAATATGTTACATAGACAAATGTAATCTCGAAATTTCATTACTCTACATCACTTATTTTTTGTTGCTATTTTTCTCCTTCAGTATAGGCCTATGCAAAAGAGAAAGGTTTTTACTTTAAAAAGCTCTTGACCGATTTACAATGTATTTATATACGATACTCTAATAAACGTTCGAGAGACATAGACTATATATTTTTGTAATATATGCAGCGTATATATATATTCTTCCATACGACGGCAAGTCATAGTTTAACGTTTTTACCAAAAATCTCAAGAAGTAGATAACTGATTTATTTCATTCTTTTACACCATGTTCTAATAAATGTTCCGACCGAGAGAGGCTACACATTTTTAACTATGTATGGTATATAAGCATATGTATACACTGCATAAATAGGAAAGGCCGTTAGCAAAAATTCGAAAAGTTCTTGGCGAAATTACTTCAGATTTATAAACGATACACTAGTAAACGTACAAAAGGAAGTATGCTACTTTTTCTGCAAATGTTCTTGACCAATTTACTTCAGGTTTTTGCATGATACTCTAATAAGCATTCAGATATACATAAGCTATATATTTTTAAATATATATATTATATGTAAATATGTAATACATCAAGAGGAAATATAATTAGCAAACAACTCGAAGTGTTTCTGTCTGATCTACTTCATATTTTTAAATGATACTCTAATAAATGTTTGGGCGACCATAGACTAGATCATTTTCAATATATATTGTATATGGTTAATAAAAACCTATATCTGTATTACTATTTCAAAACAAGTCATTGTATAACAATGTTACCAAAAATCTCGAATAGTTCTTCACTGATTTATTTCAAATTTTTTCATGATACTCTAATAAACGTTTGGACAGACATAGGCTACCCATTTTTATGGCGAAATAAATTATAAATTCTCAAAAATATCTTGACTAATACTCTAGTAAACATTCGGACAGAATGTATATACACTAAAAGTATTAAGACAAGTCGTTGATTACCAAAAATCTTGAAAAGTTATTGACCAATTTCATTGAAATATTCATATGATACTCTACATACATTCAGTTGGACATAGGTTACACATTTCTTTAATATGTATTGTATATAAATGTATATATAACATATCAAGGGGAAATGTTGTTTGTAAAAGGCTCAAAAATTTCTTGACCGATTTACTTCAAATTTTTACACGATACTGTAATAAACATTCAGATGGATACGGGCTACATAGTTTTTAATATATATGGTGAATAAATAGATATGTAATACAAAGGAGGAACGTTTTAACAAAAATCACGAAAAATACTTGGTGAATTTATTTCAAATTTATATGTGATACCTTAATAAACTTTTGGACAGACAGTGTCTGTATTTTTTAAAATATATGTATTATATGAGTATGTATTTAATATGTAAAGGGGGATTGTTGTTAGCCAAAATGTCGAAAAGTTCTTCACCGTTTTACTACGAATTGCTACACATGCAGATGGACGTATGCTATATATATTTTTAAACAACAATGTACAGATTTTCTGTGAAAATCGACAGTGAGAAATTAAATGCTGTATTGTGAGACTACGGTTTCGTTTTCTTCCTTGCAGGCAGTTTTAAAAGAAAAGAGGAAAATTGTATTTACGACTTATCGACTTATGAGTTAAATACTACTATGGAATCTGAAGCATCCGAAACTTTGCAGTCCTATTCATTCATAAATTAAAACTATGAGAAACACTTTCATTGAAGCAACTATTCCCACAGACCTAACAACTGGATGTATTTTAATATACCACTCTTATATTAACGATCCCAACCGACTTGCCCTTTCTTTTCATGTTACTCCATTTCCCAGTCGAGGTTTCGTTTGCAGTAACAACAAAAAAAGTCTCAAGGTCAGTGAGAGATGTGAAGAGGAGATGGAGAGAGAGGGGGAGGGGGAGGGCATGGACAGAGGGGGATGAGTAAATGGACAGGAAGATGGATGATGAGGTGATAGAGAGAGACTTCAGAAAAAGGAGATGGACAGAGAGAGGGGTAGAAGGAAATTAGGGTGTGTATATATAATTCACATACATATTTAGAAATTGTGGGAGATTCTCTGGTTCACTAGAAATAAAAGTATTTTCCATTTTTTTTCCTTTCTGTGATGTACTACTACCTGGGAGAATTTTCTATAACGGCACTTGTGGCTGTGCAGAGTAAACTGATTTGTCTTTTGTTACAGGTATAACGTATGCAACATTTTCTTTGACTTTACTTGATATGCTTTCGATTTAACGATCCTGAAATGAGTCTGGCTTTTATGCAGTCGAATAAAACGTTTCCAACCATTTGAGACTGATTTGCTTCAAGGCTTTTGACTTGTTGATGCTACAAAGTGTGCCTCACAACTTACTTTTTCTAATAGCGGCCTGCATGTTATCGGCACACATTCTCATGCATGTGTACGTTGGTATACTTGTACGAGCTTGCAAGGCTGAAAAGCGATTAAGTTTCAGGCACCTCGAACAATCCTAATGCTTGTGCAAAATTAGCCAACATGCATGATGTGCTTCACCATGTATGCCTGCCGATCTTGTAATTCATTAGTCTGCAAAGTTTCTCTCCAGGATACACAGTTAGCTTCTAATACAACGCAATTATCCTGATACCCATTTTTACACAGCGCAAATTTTATATTTGAATCCAAATTTCTGGCATCTATGGAGCTCTATTTACAGTGGATTTGCTATCTTGGAGGAAGTGTGGCGGCAAGATATCTCCTGGCTTATGGCTTATTGTTGCGCAATCGTATGTCACTCGCAGTTGAGTTTGGCGGATAAGAAAAGATGGGGGGAGGGAGGGGACCATACGGTTTATATAGAAGACACGTTGTATGGTTGGATCAGTCGAGAGCTGGTCGCGAGATAAAGAAGCAACAGTTTGTGTGCCTGTCTGGAATAGTTGATACTGTGTTAAGTGTTTGTTTGATCGCCGAAATCGAACTCATATCGGTAACAATCTCGAAAGGAGCCCGCTGTTGGGATTTTCGCTGGTGTTTTTCTTCGTATAGTAACCTTGTAGCAGATACCGGTAAGGATTCTTATATCCTTTCACTATTTTAAGAAAAATGTTTCAATTTCAGCCTCGAGGTCATAATGCCTGGATCAGTGGTTCCCAAACTTTCTGAGACCATTAAACCTTACCCCTAGTGTAATCAGATATTAGCTTATAGTCCCACCTTCCCCACCATCAACATTAGCGCCTAACGAACTTAAGAATAAAAAATAATTTTATTTCGAAACATTTATTTTTAAAATGACGAAAGATAAACGATGTTTTGTTTTTGTAGGCGTTTTATTAAATTACGAACTAATGAGTCAGTGGTATAATTGATACCGCTTATTTCCAACAACCTTTTTTTATATAATGATGGCAGTTCTCAGTGCATCGCCAGTGCTACCTACAGCTCGTTCTCACATTGCCAGTAGACACGTGTTACAAAAAATGATTCCTATGAACTACTTATACCCCTAACGACAACTGCTTCACCCGTACCCTACATTCCCCATTTACAGTCAACCAAGTTAAAATATATACACTATATTTCCTGTCTGTAAATCACCTGATCTGTTCTGTTGTACTGTCAATTACCTCCTTTTTCTACTGCGAGGTGAATAATGAAGCGATTTGTGGTCCATGAAACTACCTATAAGTCAGAGAAGGCATTGTCATGAGAGTTTTAAGTATTCGTGACGTATATATCTCCGTTTTACTGTCCTAGATGCATGGTACAAAGTACAAAGCATGTGTGTAGAGAGTGGACTATGACAGGAATATATTGTTGATATATTAGTTTCGCACACTGCAACTTACACCATGGGGGAGACATTCATTAAACTGACCACCAATAACAATTTTCAGTTTATTTATCATTTATTAGTAGAGATCATGGACAATAAGTTCCCAAGGTTTCAATGAGAAAAAGGCATGATGTGCCTGAAAAACAACAGATGAACATCCCGTTCATCATCACATTAGCTGGTCTAAATATCTACAGGCTCAGAGGGATAATAACCCCTATATTTACAAGAAGAGATTTACAAGTTTCATCCTGGATTTTGTCAAGGCCACTTGCAGGTTTCTGCCTGATTGTGAACTTATAAAAAAGTGCTTTCGTGGCAAAACCCAGACTTAAAATGAGACTAAATTCACTCATAAGGAAACGATGCCCTAAAACAACATTTACATCTGCTACAGTTGTCAAAATTGCACCTTGTGATGCAATTGTTGTATTTAATGAAGGGACTGTAGGGATGATGAAGGTATTAGAGAGAATGGACTTTAAGATAGGAAATTTCACTCAAGACATTTTGAGAAAAATAGATTTACAGTGACACTCTGCAGCTGAAAAGTCAGTTGTAAACCTGATATAGGGAAGAAATCAGAAGAGAAGCCTTGAAGGGAAAGAGGACACTGAGTGCAAATTTGCGGCCTTCTGAAGAGGTGATATAAGAGAAAACGTTAGGTTGAACTTTAAATTGCATTTCCTGAAAATTATGCTTTTTTAAAAGTTTCGCGCCTGTTTCTCAGAATCTATTAAAGCTAGAATTATAAAATTCTGTACACTTATTTTCATAAACACAATAAATATTGTCTCAAGAGTAAATTTTGAAATTCTGAGTGTAAGCTGAGATAAGGGGCAAAGTGCTTGAAATTTTACATGAACTTTGTATTACACTTACAGAATTATAATTAAAAATTATTAAAATTCCCCTATTCGATAGATTCAAAAAACGTAATGAGATAAGCTTACTATATGCAAAGAGATTAAACAGAGAAAATTTTGTAGAAATCTCTTGAATAGTTTCTGAAAAAAGGTACATATATTATTTGTTGAAAATAGAATTTTTAAATTCCATACAAAAGTTAAATACATGTAATCCAAAGAACTTAACAGTGTATTAACTTCAAATTTCATTGCCATATCTTAAAAATTGTAGTTTTGGTGCATCTTTTAAACAGTGTGTGTTTTTCATGAACACCCCCCCCCCTAAATGTTAATATTTGAAAAGAAAATGTAATTTTTAGTAATTTACGTATCAAGTATTGCAGTATTATGAAATAGTGACACTCGTAATGACCTTTTAAAAATAATTTAGTTTCGTGACCGACATACAATCGAACCCGTTTGTGTTTACCCCTCAGAAAATTTTATTTTACCCCTCAAGGTTAATTAGCTCCAAGCTGTCCTAGATGAAACGACTAATTTAAGTCAAAATGTGGATACGATAGAATTCTCTTTGGTCAAGGATGCAGTGCGATTTTTTCATGCAAGTAGTCATTAATTTCCGGTGACTCATTACGGAATAACTGCATTTTCCACACACCTACATTTGCTACAGCATCCAGAAACGACACTGGAAGAGCCATAGAATGGAGAAATGGCAGGAGAAGACGAAGACTAGAATATACAAAACAGATTCTGGAGCTTGATATTAGTTAAAGATGAAAAATTAGCATAAAATGGGAAAATGGATGGCAGCATCAAACTAATTAAAAGGTTCTGACAAAAAAATGCATATTCACAGAACAACAATATTTAATGTTGCGCTAAACGCGTTTCGCTTATCACTTACTGGTATAAAATGTTCATCAGTGCCCTGGTATATGTTTTTAGCTCTCTGGAATACTATATTTACAACTGTACCCAGACATATATTTACGTCTACCTAGAGTAGAGCTTTTCCTAAACTGCGTTCCGCAGAACACTGGTATTCTGCGGGAAGTAGCCTGCGAAAACTAGTAATAACACGGAAATTTTTTCGATATTTTAACGACACTAATTATTTTTTAAACTTTTATTATGGTTTCTGTGTTATTGGTTATGACTGAAAATTGAAGTAATCGCAGAGTAAAAGAAGTTTTTCTGATTTTTTGAAATTTTATTAACGATCAATATAAAAATGGTGTTCCTTCAAAGTACCAGGATTCTTAAAGTATTCCGTCAGAGGAGAGAACCCCTACTGTATACCTTACGCTGCGTCAACAGTCAGTCTCTACTGCATTACGCCGGTTGCTGTTTCCTCCCAATTTACTAAATTCAAAGCTTTTACATTTTTACTTTAAGTCGTCTTAGGTCTATCTCTTGCAGTCCTGGCCTACTCAGGGGCTTTTTGTTGTAATGTGGTCAATGAAAGCTTGTTCAGTAAGTCTAGTTTCCGGGATACGGATTACGTGACCTGTCCATTGGAAGTGGTCTGCTCTTTTGAGACAAGTAAACTCCCCATTCTTTAACGAATTCAACATCCGGCTATAAAAAAGCTTCAAAACTCTTATTCCTTTACAAACGATTCATTGTGTTAAATATTTGGTTTAAACATGCAAGCGAGAAAAAGTTTAGGAAAAGTTAAAATGACGCTTAAAGTTTATTGGAAATCTAAAAGTGCTCCCGTTATAAAACAGTGGATGAATGTAGTATCGGAAATTTGCGCTGCATTTTAAATAAAAGCTGGTTTTTCATGAACCTCAATGTATATGACGTCATATCTCGTGAACTGCGAGTCGTACACCGATATGATTTTGCAGGTACATTCAGCGATACATGTGGATATTGTCTGCAAAGCGTGTTCCGAATAGAGACAGTTGTTGTTGTTGTGGTCTTCAGTCCTGAGACTGGTTTGATGCAGCTCTCCATGCTACCCTATCCTGTGCAAGTTTCTACATCTCCCAATACCTACTGCAACCTACATCCTTCTGAATCTGCTTAGAGTATTCATCTCTTGGTCTCCCTCTACTGTTTTTACCCTCCACGCTGCCCTCCAATAGTAAATTGGTGATCGCTTGAATCCTCAGAACATGTCCTACCAACCGATCCCTTCTTCTTGTCAAGTTGTGCCACAAACTCCTCTTCTCCCCAATTTTATTCAATACCTCCTCATTAGTTATGTGATTCCCATCTAATCTTCAGCATTCTTCTGTAGAACCACATTTCAAAAGCTTCTATTCTCTTCTTGTCGAAACTATTTATCGTCCATGTTTCACTTCCATACATGGCTACACTCCATACAAATACTTTCAGAATCGAGTTCCTGACAGTTAAATCTATACTCGATGTTAGCAAATTTCTCTTCTTCAGAAACGCTTTCCTTGCCATTTCTAATCTACATTTTATATCCTCTCTACTTCGACCATCATCAGTTATTTTGCTCCCCAAATAGCAAAACTCATTTACTACTTTAAGTGTCTCATTTCCTAATCTAATTCCCTCAGCATCACCCGACTTAATTCTACTACATTCCATTATCCTCGTTCTGCTTTTGTTGATGTTCATCTTATATCCTCCTTTCAAGACACTGTCCATTCCGTTCAACTGCTCTTCCAAGTCCTTTGCTGTCTCTGACAGAATTACAATGTCATCGGCGAACCTCATAGTTTTTATTTCTTCTCCATGGATTTTAATACCTACTCCACTGCTTCTCTTTGATGTCCCTTGATTCTTATAGCTGCTATCTGGTTTCTATACAAATTGTAAATAGCCTTTCGCTCCCTGTATTTTACCCCTGCCACCTTCAGAATTTGAAAGAGAGTATTCCGCTCAACATTGTCAAAAGCTTTCTCTAAGTCTACAAATGCTAGAAACGTAGGTTTGCCTTTTCTTAATCTATTTTCTAAGATAAGTCGTAGGGTCAGTATTGCCTCATATGTTCCAATATTTCTACGGAATCCAAACTGATCTTGCCCGAGGTCGGCTTCGCCTGTAAAGAATTTGCGTTAGTATTTTGCAGCTGTGACTTATTAAACTGATAGTTCGGTAATTTTCACATCTGTCAACACCTGCTTTCTTTGGGATTGGAATTGTTATATTCTTCTTGAAGTCTGAGGGTAATTCGCCTGTCTCATACATCTTGCTCACCAGATGGTAGAGTTTTGTCAGGGTTGGCTCTCCCAAGA
The DNA here is from genome assembly GCF_023864345.2 of Schistocerca serialis cubense. Taxonomy (NCBI): domain Eukaryota; kingdom Metazoa; phylum Arthropoda; class Insecta; order Orthoptera; family Acrididae; genus Schistocerca; species Schistocerca serialis. Next base: position 395,363,229 of record NC_064644.1, on the reverse strand, counting down.
CTATCACTAGTTCTAATGGAATGTTGTCTACTCCCGGGCCTTGTTTCGACTCAGGTTTTTCAGTGCTCTGTCAAACTCTTCATACAGTATCATATCTCCCATTTGACCTTCATCTACATCCTCTCCCATTTCCATAATTTTGTCCTCAAGTACATCGCTCTTGTATAGACCCTATATATACCCCTACCACCTTTCTGCTTTCCCTTCTTTGCTTAGAACTGGGTTTATATCTGAGCTCTTGTTAGAGACAGCAGTAAAAAAAAAAAAAAAAAAAAAATCATAACGTCTTGCCTGATCATGAAGTTTTACCGCGCGACATTTTAAGCAAAAGCTACCCTTTCACGCATCTGAATGATCATTACGCTATATCTCCTGAATAGGAGATATGCAGTGGTCTATGAGGATACTGTCTGCAAATTGTGCTGCGAGTAGAGTCAGTAGTAAGGAAGTAGTAAATTAAAACGTCTTATCTGCTGCTGAAGTCTGATTGAATGAACAGCGGTGGTAAGTAAACGATAAACATTTTTCCTTTCATCATTTTCTGCGGGTTGTCAGCGAGAAAAAGTTTCATGAATGTTTGAAATTTTGTGTAAACTCTGTGGCAAGTCGCTAAGTGCTCTCATTCTCAAGTACTGTATGAAGTGTGGGTATCTGCTCATCGACAGTTGCTGCTGCCTCAAGACAATCACCCAATTTCTATCTGTACTGATTTTCTTGCTGTGTTAAACATAAGACAAACTGCCTGTTGGCTTCTGTCTCTGGTTCTTCGGCCGACGTTCGTTTGATGGTTCTTCTAACATTTCGCCAGCACGAGTGGCTCGCATTGTCAAAGCTTCACCGTCCATTGCTGGTGGTGGACTGGAGTCGAGATCGCGGCCGCAGATTACATGTACCTGGCGCGCCAAAGACTAACGGCTTTTTCGTTTTCATTTCCGCTGCGGTTCTGCCATTGCTACCTGCAGTGATCGTTCGCTGCCGTACGGGAATTCAGGAGCCATTTACCTTGAGGCATTCTTCTTTCTTGTTGAAGGTATTGTGATATTTGATTTGTATAGCTGCTCTGACCAAGTGGGTGTGATGGCTCTTCTCTATGGCAAGAACTTCCGTGTGGGCGAATTTCATTATATGATCGCTCTCATACAGCGCGTGCTCTGCCACGGCCGATTTCTCCATTTGTCCCAACCTGCAATGCCTCTTATGTTCGGTGATCGAGGTGTTGATTCATCGACCAGTCATTCCAACGTGGTCTTTTCCGCATATAGATGGTATGCGGTATACTCTCGACATTGCAAATGGGTCCCTTGTCCCCTGTGCCGATCTGTGAGCCATTCTTTGATCATTTTTGTAGTCTTTCAAATAGTCTTTATGCCGTGTTTGCGTAATATACGATCTACTCTGTCCGTCACTCTGTCAATGTATGCCGGCCGCTGGTGGCCGAGCGGTTCTGGAGCTACCGTCTGGAACCGCGCGACCGCTACGGTCGCAGGTTCGAATCCTGCCTCGGGCATGGATGTGCGTGTTGTCCTTAGGTTAGTTAGGTTTAAGTAGTTCTAAGTTCTAGGGGACTTATGACCTCAGCAGTTGAGTCCCATAGTGCTCAGAGCCGTTTGAACCATTTTTGTGAATGTATGGCAGAAACGGCGCACCCGACATTTCTTTTTCCGATGTGTCACTTCGCCGAGTCTTTTACTCTGTTATACTTCTTATATAACTGGTGGAGTACCCATAGCAGCTCAGAACGCTTTCCAGGTGCTGCATCTCGCGCCTGGGGTGCTGTGGCCCACATATTCGTCTTGCTCGGGTTGCAGACGTATTAATCATGTCACTTTTCTGGCTCGGGTGATGATTTGACAGTTTAAGCAAATATCGGTCCGTGTGTGTCGGTTTTAGTTTTCGTTTCACGCTGTGTCCCAGATTTTCACCGTCCCTCCTGTCCGAGCCCGGTAGCTGAGTGGTTGCCGGCACGGTAGCTCAGCTTGTTCGGTCAGAGGGTTAGCTGCCCTCTGAAAAAAAAAAAAACTGAGTTAATTGATCAACAACGAACTTAAAAAAATGGCTCTGAGCACTATGGGACTTAACTTCTGAGGTCATCAGTCCCCTAGAACTTAGAACTACTTAAACCTAACTAACCTAAGGACATCACACACATCCATGCCCGAGGCAGGATTCGAACCTGCGACCGTAGCGGTCTCGCGGTTCCAGACTGTAGCGCCTAGAACCGCTCGGCCACTCCGGCCGGCAACAACGAACTTAAAACGGTTGTCTTACAACGTCCGCCCCGAGCAGATGCAACGACCAAAAGCGAACAAAATGTGTCCGCATCTCGTGGTCTTGCGGTAGCGTTCTCGCTTCCTGCGCACAGGGTCCCGGGTTCGATTCCCGGCGGGGTCAGGGATTTTCTCTGCCTCGTGATATTGCCAGACGATCATTTAAAATCTAAAAAAATTAGCCGGCACGGTAACTCAGCGTGTTCGGTCAGAGGGTTAGCAGCCTGCTGCAATAAAAAACTGAGGTAATGGATCAACGACGAACTGAAACGGGTGGCTTGTGATGTCCGCCCTGAGCAGATGTAACGAACGAAAACGAACAAAATGAGAGGGGAAAAAAATGGTCAGCGCGACAGACTGTCAATCCAAAGGGCCGGGGTTCGATTCCCGGCTGGGTCGGTGATTTTCTCCGCTCAGGAACTGGGTGTTGTGTTGTCCTAATCATCATCATTTCATCCGCATTGACGCGCAAATCGCCGAAGTGGCGTCAAATCGAAAGACTTGCACCAGGCGAACGGTCTACCCGAAGGGAGGCCCTCGTCACACGACATTATTATACCGTCCCTCGTGACTAACACGTCTAGAAAGCGTAGCTGTTGGTCCTTTTCTATCTCTACGGTAAATTTTATGTTGGGATGGAGGCTATTCAGGTGTATTATGAACTCACAGAGTTGTTCCTCCCCAATGAACTACTTATAAACCGACAAAATAGCTCAAAGAACGCCTCAGTTCGGCAAAGGAGAAAAGGGACCCACTTGCAATATCACGAACATACTGCATAGTATGTACATGCGGGAAAGACTATGTTGGAATGACTGGACGACCCATCAGCACCACGATCACCGAACATAAGCGGCATGGCAGGTGGGGGCAGGTGCAGAAATCGGCAGTGGCGGAACGCGCGCTGTGTAAGACCGACCTCGCCAAAAACATTCGCCGTCACCGAAGTACTTCCTGTAGAGTAAAGCTATCACACCTGCCTGTTCGGTGAAGCTATTGATATGCAGCCGGCCGGTGTGGTCGAGCGGTTCTTGGCGCTTCAGTCATGCAACCATCATGATGCTGTTAACAAAACCTGGATTCATCCGAAAAAAATACGTTTTGCCATTCGTGGACCCAGGTACGTCGTCGAGTACACCATCGCAGGCGCTCCTGTTTGTGATGCAGCGTCAAGGGTAACCGCAGCCATGATCTCCGAGCTGATAGTCCAGGCCGCTGCAGACGTCGTCGAACTGTTCGTGCAGATGGTTGTTGTCTTGCAAACGTCCCCATCTGTTGACTCAGAGATCGAGACGTGGCTGCACGATCCGTTAGAGCCATGCGGATAAAATGCCTGTCATCTCGACTGCTAGTGATACGAGGCCGTTGGGATCCAGCACGGCGTTCCGTATTACCCTCCTAAACTCACCGATTCCATATTCTGCTAACAGTCATTGCGTCTCGACCAACGCGAGCAGCAATGTCGCGATACGATAAACCGCAATCGCGATAGGCTACAATCCGACCTTTATCAAAGTCGGAAACCTGATGGTACGCATTTCTCCTCCTTACACGAGGCATCACAATAACGTTTCATCAGGCAACGCCGGTCAACTGCTGTTTGTGTATGAGAAATCGGTTGGAAACTTTCCTCATATCAGCACGTTGTAGGTGTCGCCACCGGCGCCAACCTTGTGTGAATGCTCTGAAAAGCTAATCATTTGTATAGCACAGCATCTTCATCCTGTCGGTTAAATTTCGCGTCTGTAGCACGTCGTCTTCGTGGTGTAGCAATTTTAATGGCCAGTAGCGTATTTCATGACAAACGCTCAGTCTTGACGGCTATGGACTGCTGGTGACGGTCGTTTTCCATACCCAGTTCGAATGCCAGAAATTACGTTTTGTGAGATTATCTGAAAAGTTTTCGGTTTCCGACAATACTACATTTGACTTTTTGAACAACAACTTTGATGCAGAACAGGCTACTGAATACCACAAATCTTGTTGCAACACTGTTTTATTACTCTTCTAACGTTTTGGGTATCTGCTGGCCTTTTGTACAGTTTAGTGATTGATGATACTACGATAGAATATTTTTTTTCACAATAAATTAATAGCCCCCCCCCCCCCCCCATGAACCAAGGACCTTGCCGCTGGTGGGGAGGCTTGCGTGCCTCAACGATACAGATAGCCGTGCAACAACAACGGAGGGGTATCTGTTGACAGGCCAGACAAACGTGTGGTTCCTGAAGAGGGGCAGCAGCCTTTTCAGTAGTTGCAGGGGCAACAGTCTGGATGATTGACTGATCTGGCCTTGCAACATTAACCAAAACGGCCTTGCTGTTGTGGTACTGCGAACGGCTGAAAGCAAGGGGAAACTACAGCCGTAATTTTTCCCGAGGGCATGCAGCTTTACTGTATGGTTAAATGATGATGGCGTCCACTTGTGTAAAATATTCCGGAGGTAAAATAGTCCCCATTCGGATCTCCGGGCGGGGACTACTCAAGAGGACGTCGTTATCAGGAGAAAGAAAACTGGCATTCTACGGACCGGAGCGTGGAATGTCAGATCCCTTAATCGGGCAGGTAGGTTAAAAATGGAAATGGATAGGCTAAAGTTAGATATAGCGGGAATTAGTGAAGTTGGGTGGCAGGAGGAACAAGACTTCTGGTCAGGTGACTACAGGGTTATAAACACAAAATCAAGTAGGGGTAATGCAGGAGTAGGTTTAATCATGAATAGGAAAATAGGAATGCGGGTAAGCTACTACAAACAGCATAGTGAAAGCTTTCTTGTGGCCAAGACAGATACGAAGCCCGCGCCAACCACAGTAGTACAAGTTTATATGCCAACTAGCTCTGCAGGTGACGAAGAAATTGAAGAAATGTACGATGAGATAAAAGATATTATTCAGGTAGTGAAGGGAGACGAAAATTTAATAGTCATGGGTGACCGGAATTCGACAGTAGAAAAAGAGAGAGAAGGAAACATAGTAGGTGAATATGGATTGGGGCCAAGAAATGAAAGAGGAAGCCTTCTGTTAGAATTTTGCACAGAGCATAAATTAATCATAGCTAACACTTGATTCAAGAATCATAAAAGAAGGTTGTATACATGGAGGAATCCTGGAGATACTAAAAGGATAAGATAGATTATATAATGGTAAGACAGAGATTTAGGAACCAGGTTTTAAATTGTAGAACATTTCCAGGGGCAGATGTGGACTCTGACCACAATCTATTGGTTATGAACTGTAGATTAAAACTGAAGAAATTCCAAAAAGGTGGGAATTTAAGGAGATGGGACCTGGATAAACTGACTAAACCAGAGGTTGTACAGAGTTTCAGGGACAGCATAAGGGAACAATTGACAGGAATGGGGGAAAGAAATACAGCAGAAGACGAATGGGTTGCTCTGAGGGATGAAGTAGTGAAGGCAGCAGAAGAAATATTGAATTTAATTCATGAAAGGAGAAAATATAAAAATGCAGTAAATGAAGCAGGCAAAAAGGAATACAAACGTCTCAAAAATGAGATCGACAGGAAGTGCAAAATGGCTTAACAGGCATGGCTAGAGGACAAATGTAAGGATGTAGAGGCTTATCTCACAAGGGGTAAGATAGATACTGGCTACAGGAAAATTAAAGAGACCTTTGGAGATAAGAGAGCCACTTGTATGAATATCAAGAGCTCAGATGGAAACCCAGTTCTAAGCAAAGAGGGGAAAGCAGAAAGGTGGAAGGAGTATATAGAGGGTCTATACAAGGGCGATGTACTTAAGGACAATATTATGGAAATGGAGGAGGATGTAGATGAAGATGGAATGGGAGATACGACACTGTGTGAAGAGTTTGACAGAGCACTGAAAGACCTGAGTCGAAACAAGGCCCCGGGAGTAGACAACATTCCATTAGACCTACTGACGGCCTTGGGAGAGCCAGTCCTGCCAAAACTCTACCATCTGGTGAGCACGATGTATGAGAAAGGCGAAATACCCTCAGACTTCAAGTAGAATATAATAATTCCAATCCCAAAGAAAGCAGGTGTTGACAGATGTGGAAATTACCGAACTATCAGTTTAATAAGTCACAGCTGCAAAATACTAACACGAATTATTTACAGACGAATGGAAAAACTAGTAGAAGCCGACCTCGGGGAAGATCAGTTTGGATTCCGTAGAAATGTTGGAACACGTAAGGCAATACCGACCTTAAGACTTATCTTAGAAGAAAGATTAAGGAAAGCAAACCTACGTTTCTAGCATTTGTAGACTTAGAGAAAGCTTTTGACAATGTTCACTGAAATACTCTCTTTTAAATTCTGAAGGTGGCAGGGGTAAAATACAGGGAGCGAAAGGCTATTTACAATTTGTACAGAAACCAGATGGCAGTTATAAGAGTCGAGGGACGTGAAAGGGAAGCAGTGGTTGTAAAGGGAGTGAGACGGGGTTGTAGCCTCTCCCCGATGTTATTCAATCTGTATATTGAGCAAGCAGTAAAGGAAACAAAAGAAAAATTTGGAGTAGGTATTAAAATCCAGGACGAAGAAATAAAAACTTTGAGGTTGGCCGATGACATTGTAATTCTGTCAGAGACAGCAAAGGACTTGGAAGAGCAGTTGAACGGAATGGACAGTGTCTTGAAAGGAGGATATAAGATGAACATCAACAAAAGCAAAACGAGGATAATGGAATGTAGTCGAATTAAGTCGGGTGATGCTGAGGGAATTAGATTAGGAAGTGAGACACTTAAAGTAGTAAATGAGTTTTGCTATTTGGGGAGCAAAATAACTGATGATGGCCGAAGTAGAGAGGATATAAAATGTAGACTGGCAATGGCAAGGAAAGTGTTTCTGAAGAAGAGAAATTTGTTAACATCGAGTATAGATTTAAGTGTCAGGAAGTCGTTTCTGAAAGTATTTGTAAGGAGTGTAGCCATGTATGGAAGTGAAACATGGACAATAAGTAGTCTGGACAAGAAGAGAATAGAAGCTTTCGAAATGTGGTGCTACAGAAGAATGTTGAAGGTTAGGTGGGTAGATCATGTAACTAATGAGGAGGTATTGAATAGGATTGGGGAGAAGAGAAGTTTGTGGCACAACTTGACTAGAAGAAGGGATCGGTTGGTAGGACATGTCCTGAGGAATCACAAATTTAGCATTGGAGGGCAGCGATGAGGGTAAAAATCGTAGAGGGAGACCAAGAGATGAATACACTAAGCAGATTCAGAAGGATGTAGGTTGCAGTAGGTACTGGGAGATGAAGGAGCTTGCACAGGATAGATTAGCATGGAGAGCTGCATCAAACCAGTCTCAGGACTGAAGACCACAACAACAACAAATTAATAGGAGTCATATCTCACAGTCAGATAACATTTGGATCTATTGTGATTGTTCTGTCCGCTGCAGAGTTATAAACAGATAAAACGTATGAAGAGAAGGGACATGTAAGATTAATTCACGGCCCTTGATATAAAGAGCGATTGCCAATTTAAAAAGGTATGTGTGTATTCGGCAGAGACAAGAAGTAAGTGAATTCGTGTTTAAATAAGACAAAAACATTCGTCATTTTATTTCTTCATTTTCTCCTCAAGAGTAGAGCGCATAAGGCCAAACAGAAGAAAAAGACCATTGACGTTGGCACTGCTGGCTATCTACTGGATAACTTTCCTTTCTGCTCCGTAAGCTGACAATGAGTCAACAATGACATTGCTTAACATCACTGTGTGCTTCCACTGGTGAGGGGTCAACGCATCGGACTGTGTTTAGGAGAACACGGATTTAATTCCCGGTACTACCACAGACTTTCCTTGTTGGATGTATTGGAACCATGTCAACTCAGCCTGCGAATTAAAGAACCACTTGAATGATAAGCAACTGCTTGAACGATAAGTGGCTACTTGAATGATAAGTAACGGCTCCAAAGTCTGAAAAGCCATTAACGGCCGGGAGATCGATGTTGTGGCCTCAGGCCACACCGTACAGCTTCTCAATGACGCCCGAAAGCACAGGATGATGCGGCGGCTGGTCCTGCAAAACTACTAGCTCAGATGGTAGAGCACTTGCCCGCGAAAGGCAAAGATCCTGAGTTCGACTCTCGGTCCGGCACACAGTTTTAATCTGCCAGGAAGTTTCATACCAGCGCACACTCCGCTGCAGAGTGAAAAACTCATTTTGGAATTTCGGAAACACTTTATTACCAATGGTGCACTTCACATGCGACCATAATCTCGTTGGATTTTTTGCCAGATTTCGAGAGCGAGTTTCGTTGTGGAAACTATTAAAAACATCTCGCTACTTACAACATAATTGAGCGTTCCATCTAAGAACATTACTCAGCTGTGTGGGGCTTATACTAGATACGACTAAAAAGAGACCCTGAACATGTTCAAAGAGATGCACCACGCATGATGACATCTTTGAATGACGTATGGGACAGCGTCAAGGAAATACTCAAGAAACTGAATTGCAGATGCTGGAAGACTAGAGGCCAGTTATTCCGCAAAAGCCTACTTAGTAACTTCCAAGAACGAGTACTAAGTGAATAATCTAGAAATATGCCCCAACGCCCATTGTATCTTTTCCGTAGACTCTGAAAACACTAGATTAGACTACACTACCTGACCTAAAACGTAAAGCACGCAGAAGACATGGTCATACGTCAGCGTAACATTGTACAAGTACACACCATCGACTGGCATGTAGATGAAGGGTATAGTGGCCACCACAGTGCATTAATGGTGTTCGTCTTTAGTGTTATTACCAGGCCTGGTAAGGCTTATAAATGGCGTGAACAGCACCAGACGCCGAGTGATCACTGTAAAGGACATGGAGTAGCCGCGTATTGGTGTGACAGCGTTATCAGCACCTGACAACTTTTGAAAGTAAACTCATTGTGGGCCTCCATTAGGCCAGCTGGTCGAATCGTGCAACACCCATATTTGCGGTGCATTCGGGTATGACAGTGGCCTAATGTTGGGATACATGGGAACGAGAGGGCAGGCATATTCACCGTGTAGATCTCGGTCAGCAAGTTTGATCACCACAATGGATGACTGCCGTATTGTTGTGGACCAGCGCATAGCAACGTCTTCACATCTGCGCATGCCGTCCGAGAACAAGTAATGGACTCCCTGAAACATTCTTTGTCATCTCACACCACTGGTCAGACTAGCAACAGCCAGACAAGGAAATAACCATCCCATGCGTAGGCTTCCGTTAACACAACACAAATGGCTGCGTTTGGAGTGGTGCCGTTACCGGGAAACATTGACTATTGACGAAATGCGTCGCACTCAGTTCAGCGATGAGTCACGGTTTTCACTAACAAGATGACCATCATCGACGAGTATTGATGTTAGTCCTGGCGTCATGCTGAGGGAAGCCATCGGCGATTTCAAGTCAAGGCTGGTAGTGGTTGGAGGAACTCGGGCGGCACATTAGTACATCACGGATACCTCTCATATGACAGTAATGTCGTGCCCTTTTTCTACAGGACAACTTTCTTCCACACTTGGAACGTTTCTATATGAACTGTATGCGTGATTTTGAGGTACACCTGTGGCCAACAAGTTTACAGACCTGTCCCAGTTAGAACATGTGTGGGACCAGCTCGGATGTCAACTCCATCCCAGAGCCAGTATCCAGGATATAAAGGACTAGTTACAACAGTTGTGGGACAATTTGCCTTAGGAGAGTATACAACGGCTTTATGACACCCTTCCCAGTCGAATCAGTGCATGAATCAAGACCAGTGAAGATGTAACTTCATACTAAGACGGTGTTCATGTTGTCATGTTCTTTGTAAATTTGACTCGATTTTGTGATCAAATGTGTGTGAAATCTTATTGGACTTAATTGCTAAGGTCATCAGTCACTAAGCTTACACACTACTTAACGTAAATTATCCTAATGACAAACACACACACCCATGCCCGAGGGAGGACTCGAACCTCCGCCGGGACCAGCCGCACAGTCCATGACTGCAGCGCCCTAGACCGCTCGGCTAATCCCGCGTGGCATCTTACGTGGACAATAATTTAGGAAAACGAGCTGGATTTCCTTTTACTACGAGGGTCACTCCAAAAGAAATGCAAACTATTTTTGTAAAAATACAGGTTTCATTCTGCACGTGTGAAAGTTTTACAGTGTGTAGATACATCCTTCCCGCTTGTTTTCAAACTTAGTTCAATCTGTTCTCGTGAATTGCGCCGTCACAGTATGTCTTCAAGATGGCTGCTACATTTGACGTTCGTCAGAAGCGACGTGCTGTGAAAACGAGACAGTGGGAAACATCCACAAGAGGTTGAAAAAGGTGTATGGAGATGCTGCTGTCGATCGCAGTACAGTTAGTCAGTGGGAAAGCAGGTTACGTGATGAAAACGGGCACGGCAATATTGAGGATTGTCCTCGCAGCGGTAGGCCTCGTACTGCACACACTCCAGACAATGTGCAGAGAGTTAACGAATTGGTGACTGCTGACAGACGCATCACAGTGAACGAATTGTCACGCTACGTTGGGACAGGGGAAGGAAGTGTTTGCAGAATACTGAAAGTGTTGGTGTTAAAAAAGGTTTGTGCCAGGTGGGTTCCCAGGATCTTGACAGTGGATCACAAAGAAACAAGAAAAACGGTATGCAGCGAACTTTTGGAACAGTACGAGAATGGTGGAGATGAATTTCTTGGAAGAATTGTGACAGGTGATGAAACATGGCTCCATCATTTTTCACCAGAGACGAAGAGGCAACCAATGGAGTGGCATCATGCAAATTCACCCAAGGAAAAAAAAAAAAAATTCAAAACCACATGTTCTGCTGGAAAAGTTATGGCTACGGTGTTTTTCGATTCCGAAGGACTCTTGCTTGTGAACATCAAGTGGAACCACCATAAATTCTGATGCATATGTGACGACGCTGAAGAAACTTCAAGCTCGACTGAGTCGTGTTCGACCACATCGACAAAATCAGGATGTTTTGCTGTTGCACGACAATGCACGGCCACATGTCAGTAAAAAAACCGTGGAAGCGATCGCAAAACTCGGATGGACAACACTGAGACACCCACCTTACAGTCCTGACCTGGCTGCATGTGACTATCATCTCTTTGGAAAACTGAAAGACTCTATTCGTGGAACAAGGTTCTGCCTCCAGGCACAAAGGTAGAGGAATCGATGCACATCCGCAACATATGTCAGTCATGGTTGTATCAAAAGTACCAATACACATCAACTGACAGACCCAACTGATTGGTCCTGGGATGAGGCAGGTAATCGTTTCACATGATACGCATTCAACAGACATGTGCCTCACTTGTATTATTAATTCGAGGCATCTAACTGTTCGTAATATTCATTTTCCACCATTCGGTTCTGCAGTTTTCTCCTTGATGAAGAAAATTGTGTATACATAAGACACTCTTCAGATTCAGATGTTTTGAGGAAATTAATTTGTTGTGTACAGTAAATTGTTGTGAAGACAGCGTAGCAGTGCTGTGGTTTTATGTCGTAAAATCAGTAGCGTCATTTAGCTTACCTGGGGAGGTATTCTCCTAAACCGTAATAAAGCTGCGTTTGTACGGGACTTCATTCGTTTTCAAAGCTCTGTATTTTCCAAATTATTACATGTTCGGATATGACTAATGCCTGAATAGAACCGTAAACGCACCAAGTTTGTATTTTTCACTCTACATATCTTCCATGGGTGCCTCTCTTGTCCTACGACAAACGTCCAGGCGGCAGTAAGCCTTGTTCCACGTCTTATATAGCAACATCTTGTCAATGGTCATCAAGCAGCATCGATGCATTCTCTAACCTATTCCAGTGCTCTTTGCAGTGGAGGTCCTTAATGCAGCCAAGAGGAAAAAGTCACAGGACATTAGGTCAGGCGACCTGAGGGAGTGGGGGCAAGGAAACAGCGACTACGCCCAATCCAGCGACGCGCAAGTTCATCTTTTAGGTACCGGCGATCGCCGTGTGATTCAAAATTGAAGGAGCCAGCCATAATCTTCCAGTTTTAATTGTTGCACGCGCTGCAGACGGTACGGTTGAAATGTAACCGCCGTCGCAAAATCTTCCACACAGTTTGCTGCGATATTCCAAATTCGTGAGTTGCGCTAACCGATAATTTTTTGGACTGCGTTTGAAACTTTCTCTCTTCCTCCCCCTAACCCCGGTTGCATCTGGCACGTTTGTTCGATCTGTACTTTTCTATTTACCGAGGCAACCAGTGTCCCTAAATTGTCGATACCAGCGCACAATGCTCTGTTTACAAGGCGGTTCTTGTCTACAATTCCATCTGAATGCACGCTGCACTATTGTTACAGCTAAAAATCTTGTGTATTCCAAAACAGAAAAACCCTTTTTCTCGCTTTGTTACCATTTTGTCAAGGCATCGCACTCGTAACGGTAACTGGTGGACGCAATGCAAACTCGGTGAGTGTACGCTTCTAGTCATACATCAATCACATTTGTATATGTAATACTTTGGAAAACACAGAACTTAGAAAACGGATGCACTGTACATAAAAGCAGAGTCTTCCAGTTGACGAATTGCCTCTACAGAGCCTAGTTTATGAACAGCCTGGACTCGTTAAGTCTGGAACTGAGCGACTAGGGTGCTAGATAGCTTAATTCTGTTTGCCAGCGAATTTTTTGTGCACATAATTCCGGGCATTAGCCGTGACACGTCCTTTTTCTAAACCACAGTTAGACACTTGTTGATAGCGGAGCCCCTTCCGCCAGATAGGCAGCTTAAACTTTTCCGTATCCTTTACCGAGGCCAGATAAGGTTTTTCAGTTGACGTGCTGACGAGAATGAAGCCTTCAGATTATGTCAGTTTGTTCTTCTTACCTCTGTTTTACAACCTGAAGCTGTATGTTGCCAAAGACAGCAGCGTCTCCCTAGAAGAAATTACGAAAATGTGAGCCTCTGGCTTTGTTGTCAAGAATCCAAGGTGAAACATTGCACTTGCAGCTTGATTTTCTGGTCTCACGATCAACTCTAAGCGGCAAATTTACTACTGTGACTCTGGAGTAAATACACTCATCAAAAAAAGTTTTACATCACCCCAGTTCCCAGAACTCCTGAGGATAGACGTTGACTGTGAATATTGTATCACAGACAGAGTCCCATTGACTGTTCAGATATGTCCCCAAATGCCCCCAAAGATGTAAACAACCATGCATGAGCAGCGCCTATTAGATGGAGGGGGTCCGAAGGCTGATCAGTTCCAGTCATTCCACCAGGGAGGAGGTACACGGCCCCTGTTGTCTGTAGTTCGACCATGCCTAGACGGTCAATACCACGGTTCGATCGCATCCGCATTGTTACTTTTCGCCAGAAAGGGCTCTCAACAAGGGAAGTGTCCAGGCATCTCGGAGTGAACCAAAGCGATGTTGTTCGGACATGGAGGAGATACAGAGAGATAGGAACTGTCGATGACATGCCTCACTCAGGCCACTCAAGGGCTACTACTGCAGTGGATGACCGCTACCTATGGATTATGGCTCGGAGGAATCCTTACAGCAATGCCACCATGTTGAATAATGCTTTTCGTGCAGCCACAGGACGTCGTGTTACGACTCAAACTGTGCGCAATAGGCTGCATGATGCGCAACTTCACTCCCAACGCCCATCGCGATGTCCATCTTTGCAACCACGACAGCATGCAGCGCGGTACAGATGGGCCCAACAACATGCCGAATGGACCGCTCAGGATTGGCATCACGTTCTCTTCACCGACGAGTGTCGCATATGCCTTCAACCAGACAATCGTCGGATACGTCTTTGGACGCAACCCGGTCATACTGTGCGCCTTAGACACATTGTCCAGCGAATGCAGCAAGGTGAAGGTTCCCTGCTGTTTTGGGATGGCATTATGTGGGGCCGACGTACGCCACTGGTAATCATGGAAGGCGCTGCAACTGCTATGCGATACATGAATGCCATCCTCCGACCGTTAGTGCAACCATATCGACAGCATATTGGCGAGTCATTCGTCTTCATGGACGACAATTCGTGCCCCCATCGTTCACATCCTGTGAATGACTTCCTTCAGGATAACGACAGCACTCTAATAATGTGGCCAGCATGTTCTCCAGACATGAACCCTATCGAACATGCCTGGGATGGATTGAAAAGGGCTGTTTGTGGACTACGTGACCCACCAACTACTCTGAGGGATGTACACCTAATCGCTGTGGAAGAGTGGGACGATATGGACCAACAGTGCTTTGACGAACTTGAGGACGGTATGCCACGACGAATACAGGTATGCATCAATGCAAGAGGACGTGCTACTGGGTATTAGAGGTACCTGTGTGTACAGAAATCTAAACCACCATCTCTGAAGGTCTCGCTGTATGGGGGTGCAACATGCAATGTGTGGTTTTCATGAGCAATAAAATGGGCGGAAATGATGTTTATGTTGATCTCTATTCGAATTTTCTATACAGAGTCCGGAACTCTCGGAACCGAGGTGATGCAAAACTTATTTTGATGTGTGTACACCTGCATAGCGTAAGTCATTTTCTGACATTTTTAGAGAAAGTTATCTGAAGTTATGTCTTACCTAGAAAACAATAGCGTATACTTAGCAATCATAATTTGGTTTTCAGAAGAGATGCTTAACTGAACAGATTGATAATACCAAAAAGGCGTTTCTAATACAGGGAAATTTATTAATATGGTTTAGAAATGTAAGTGTTAGAAAGTCTGTTTTGGAATTGCCGTTAAGCCCCGGATTCCTTAATAGTCTAACGCCCTTGTGTAAAACACTATCAAACTTCTGATAACAAATGAATCAATGTGTTGAATATTTAACGGTAAGCATGTAAACTGGAAAACGTTTACAAAAAACTTGAAATCATGTTTAAATTTTTTGGAAGTCGTTAAGTGCCCTCATTATCAAACACTGTACGAATTTATTCTGACTAATCTACGCTTCGTTTTGAGCAAAAGAAAATATTTCACGCACTCCAACGTTTACGATGTCATATCTCATGAACCATGTGTCGTACAGTGATATAATTTTGCAGCTACATTCAGTGCTACACGTGGACACTATCTGCAAGATGTGTTTCGAATAAAGTTGTTAATTTAGAAGAAATATATTAGAACGTCGTACCTGATGCGTTAGTTACTGGATGGACAGCGAAGATGTGTAAAGGACCAACATCTTTCCTTTCACCATTTCGTGACAGTTGTCAGTGAGAAAAAAGCTTAACAGAGGTTTGAAATTATGTGCAAAATTTGTTGCAAGTGACTAAGTGTTCTCCTTCTCCGGTACTCGATGTGAATCCAGTTTTGGTATTTGCGCTGCGTGAAGACATACGTGGTGTTCGGAAATTCTCGTTACAAACTTGTAGGCCTTGTAGACGGGAGTGAGTACATAATATTTCGAATGGGAACCCACGTCAAGAAACGTCACCCAACGACAAAGAGTCAAAGTTATAAGGGCCGGCGCCTGCAAATATACACTACTGGCCATTAAAATTGCTACACCAAGAAGAAATGCAGATGATAAACGGGCATTCATTGGACAAATATATGACACTAGAACTGACATGTGATTACATTCTCGTCGCGCGAAATTAGCCGAACGGTCTCAGGCGCTCAGTCATGGACTGTGCGGCTGGTCCCGGCGGAGGTTCGAGTCCTCCCTCGGGCATGGGTGTGTGTTTGTCCTTAGGATAATTTAGGTTAAGTAGTGTGTAAGCTTAGGGACTGATGAACTTAGCACTTAAGTCCCGTAAGACTTCACACACATTTTAACATTTGATTTCATTTTTACGCAATTTGGGTGCATAGATCCTGAGGAATCAGTACCCGGAACAACCACCTCTGGCGGTAATAACGGCCTTGAAACACCTGGGCATTGAGTCAAACAGAGCTTGGATGGCGTGTACAGGTACAGCTGCCCATGCAGCTTCAGCACGATACCACACCATCAAGAATATTGTGACGAGCCAGTTGCTCGGCCACCGTTTACCACACTTTTCAATTGGTGAGAGATCTGGAGAATGTGCTGGCCAGGGCTGCAGTCGAACATTTTCTGTACCCAGAAAGGCCCGTACAGGACCTGCAACAGGCGGTCGTGCATTATCCTGCTGAAATGTAGGGTTTCGCAGGGATCGAATAGAGGGTAGAGCCACGGGTCGTAACACATCTGAAATGTACCGTCCACTGTTCAAAGTGCCGTCAATGCGAACAAGAGGTGATCGAGACGTGTAACCAATGGCACCCAATACCATCACGCCGCGTGATACGCCAGTATGGCGATCACGAATACACGCTTCCAATGTGCCTTCACCGTGATGTCGCCAAACACGGATGCGACCATCATGATGCTGTAAACAGAACCTGGATTCATCCGAAAAATGACGTTTTGGCACCCACGTTCGTTGCTGAGTACACCATCGCAGGCGCTCCTGTGTGTGATACAGCGTCAAGGGTAACCGCAGTCATGTTCTCGGAGCTGATAGTCCATGCTGCTGCAAACGTCGTCGAACTGTTCCTGCAGATGGTTTTTGTCTAGCAAACGTCCCCATCTGTTGACTCAGGGATCGAGACGTGGCTGCACGATCCGTTACAGACATGCGGATAAGATGCCTGTCATCTCGACTGCTAGTGATACGAGGACGTTGGGATCCAGCACGGCGTTCCGTATTACCCTCCTGAACCCACCGGTTCCATATTCTGCTGACAGTCATTGGATCTCGACCAACGCGAGCAGAAATGTCGCGATATGATAAACCGCAATCGCGATGGGCTACAATCCGACCTTTATCAAAGTCGGAAACGTGATGGTACGCATTTCTCCTCCTTACACGAGGCATCACAACAACGTTTCACCAGGCAACGCAGGTCAGCTGCTCTTTGCGTATGAGAAATCGGTTGGAATCTTTTCTCATGTCAGCACGTTGTAGGTGTGGCCACCGGCGCCAACCTTATGTGAATGCTCTGAAAAGCTAATCATTTGCATATCACAGAATCTTCTTCCTGTCGGATAAATTTCGCGTCTGTAGCACGTAATCTTCATGGTGTAGCAATTTTAATGGCCAGTAGTGTATGTATACACAGGGTGATCCAGTGATGATGTTACAAACTTTCAAAGATAATGCAGACGGATAAGTGTATCAGTTTGAGGTAAGGGTCCCTGGTTCGTAAACGAACCAGTCGAACGTTACAAGCGAGAATCTTACCTCTGACAGTAGAAGTACCGGTGCTGTTGTTGCCAAGAATGTGGAGTACGCAACTTTCAGAGGTGGTAATATGAACCAAAATAGAGAAATGTTTAGGAAACATGGACTCTAAAATGCATACCTGAGGACCTATGAGAACTTGTTCATCTTCGTTAGTGTGAAACACATCTTCTCTATTGAACAAGTGCTCATAGCTTTTAAGGTACACATTTTAAAGCCCATGTTTACTAGAAATTTTTTCTTGTTGTGGCCCAAACTACCAGCTCTGAAAATTGCCTATCCTACAGTCTAAGCAACAACTGTACTGGCACATGTATTCCGCTGCCAGAGATATAAGGACCGTTTTCGCTTACAACTTTCGACTCGTTCGTTTCCGGTGCAGCTGCCCTTACCTTAAATTTATAGAATTATCTTTCTCCACCGTCCTTGAAGGTTTATAACATCATCACCGAATCATTCTGTATGCTCATAAATTTACAGGACCCGGCACCTCTCTACAGCGTTGTTGAATGACGTTTCCGGACATGGGTCCTTATTCAAAATACTGTATACTCATTCCCCTCTACAAGTCCTAGAAGTTTCTAACGAGAATTTGCGAACGCCCAGTTCACACAGTTTATAACAGTAGTACATGTCTTTGTATGTCGAACGTTTCACTTGAATATCAAATTCTTGTTGCCCCTAGAAGCCTGCAGCTGGTTCCGGATTCCGTGTTTAGTCGCTTGTTAGTAATATAGACTTCACTCGATTCTACACGCAGGATTTCTCCAACTATTTTCCGCGGAACACTGATATTCCACGGAAAATAAGTCCTCTGCGAAAAATTATTAATAACACGCAGATTTGTTTTCGACATTTGATGATACTAATAATTTTTTTTAAATTTCATTGTGATTTCTTTCTAATTATATAGTTACTGTCTAAAATTGAAGTAATCAATGAACAAAACAAATTTTTCTCATATTTTAAAATTTATATTAACCTTCAAAATAAACAAGCTGTTCCATGGAAAAGTTTGGGAACACTGCTTGAAGTATAGCTTTGTATGCAGAGACAATAAATAGACACATAAGGGGAGAATACAGACTTCTGAAATGTGGTGTTGCAGAAGAATGCTGAAGATAGATTACGAGATCTGACAATTAATGAATTTCAATACTTTAAGGTGTGTTTTCACAGGCCAAATTAACTAAAAGCGAAGGAAGTCATCTCTCTTATACCTAAAAACTTCATTTTAGTCTCACCTTTAAAATATTTTATTTTCGTTGTAGACATATCGCCTTTCTGATTAGTGTTTTTCATCTCATTTAGTTTGCTTCTCCATTGATTAAGAGCGGGTTGACTATAACACCAAAAGCCCTCCCACCACACCACCCTTTCAGGGGGGCGAGGGGGGGGGGGGGAGGAGGGGAGGGAATGAAATAACAAGAAAGAAAAAAAGAAAACCAATATGCCTGAAGAGGACCGCAGCAAATCGGTTGAAGCGGCGGAAGTTTAGTTGCTTTAGTGTTTTATAATGACGCAGCCTAATACCCGAAATTATTTTATTCAAAATTAATCTAGTCACAAAGCGCAAAGAGGCATTGACGCAGTCACCCGTAACGCGCTCCGTACACGACTGGAACGGGAAGAAATTCTGACGTGTGGTATAATATTAAATACCCTCTGCCATGCACTTCTCAGTGGTTTGCGAGTGTGGATGTAACTTACGTCACGTTCTGCAAGAGGCGTTCTGTAAGTATTGCAACACTTTTTTTTTCTGAAAGCAGGTTCGTATTATTCAGATCTCCAGTACACCATATTATTCCCGATTTTAATGGCTACGAAACCCTACTTTTCAACATAATCTCCGATCAGTGCGACGGCCCACGGTACCATTCTACTGGTCGACATCTAAGCCAACATAATGCTGCATAAATAGGCTCTCCATCACCCACGTACTGCTTCCCGTGGAGTGCATCCTTCATTGGGCCAAATAGATGGAAGTTGGAAGGTGCGAGACTCGCGCTGTAGGGGACTCGTTTGGGCGATCTTGTTGCGATGATGACAGACGCTACGCCCAACGATTCAACGTGGTTTTGTTCACTGCCAGGTCTCTATAGATGTTCTGCAAGAGCCTTGAAATACCTGTGATCAAAATGGTTCAAATGGCTCTGAGCACTATGGGACTCAACTTCTGAGGTCATTAGTCCCCTAGAACTTAGAACTAGTTAAACCTAACTAACCTAAGGACATCACACACATTCATGCCCGAGGCAGGATTCGAACCTGCGTCCGGAGCGGTCTCGCGGTTCCAGACTGCAGCGCCTAGAACCGCACGGCCACTTCTGCCGGCAACCTTTGATCCCAAAGGAACTCAATGACAGATCCTTGTTTGAACTACCTCCTTTACAGACGCCATTTTGAACGCTACGTACAGAGCCGCCACCATTTCATGAAACTATAGGGGCTGAAGCGGGAATATTCCACGATATCCCACCATAAATTCTGCACTTTTTTCGACCGAAATTGGCCTAGAAAAAATGTGATATATTACTTATTGAACACCACTCGTATTTTCAGTGTGTCGCCACTGAATAATTCGAAGTAATTTATAATAAACATTGTTTTTTGTGAGTGGTGGACTTAGTTCAAAGTTGTGGGTAAAACATATTCGGTCACGGGCGAGAACATGACCACTGGAGCTCCTGATGGCTCGTTAATACGAAGATGACTTTGTGCCTTGACACTGGAATTTGGCTGCGCGAGTTAGCCGCGTGGTGTAGCGCGTCATGTGACGGTCTGCGTGGCTGCCCCCGGCGGAGGTTCAGGTTCGACTCCTCCCTCGGGCACGGGTGTGTGTTTGTCGTCCTTAGCGTAAGTTAGTTTAAGTTATATTAAGTAGTGTGCAACCTTAGGGACCGATGACCGAAGCAGTTTGGTCCCATAAGAAAATGGTTCAAATGGCTCTGAGCACTATGGGACTCAACTGCTGTGGTCATCAGTCCCCTAGAACTTAGAAATACTTAAACCTAACTAACCTAAGGACATCACACACATCCATGCCCGAGGCAGGATTCGAACCTGCGACCGTAGCAGCAGCGCGGCTCCGGACTGGAGCGCCTAGAACCGCACGGCCACCGCGGCCGGCAGGTCCCATAAGACCTTAACACACACAAAAAAAAACACTGGAATTTGGTTTGTTTGTGCGATGCCTCTAACGAAAGTTTTTTGCCATAGTCCTTTTGTTGCCTCTTGGTAGGTGTCTGTTTATAGCAATGAGTGTATATGTCTCTGCACGTGTAGCTGTCAAGTTCAATAGGAAGTTCAGCAGGTGTCACGTTAGCGCACAGCTGTCCCTGGTTAGCGAAGGCGTCCTAAGCTACTAGTGTGTGTTTGCCATCACGTGACTTCTGCCAGTTACCCTTGAAGATTACTGCTGACAAAGCGAAGACCTCACACAAGGCCAAGTGATTCGGCACATATTTAGCAGGACGCTTGTGTACAGCGTAAAATGAAAGACTCTAAGATGTTGGCTCAACAACGCCCCGTCTTAGAGAAAACAGCCGCTAAAGCTCATGACGCGCAATCGTTTCAAATTGACAGGACTGACAGATAATTGAAAACTGGCTATTTTTCATGATAATATATGGGGTTCGCAAATTTATATCTCCGCAGAAAACGAGGAAAGAAACCTTTTTTGACTGCCGCTTGTGTACCCATAAGATAAACATCGTGCAGCTGAAGTGCCGTTGGTATAGCGTGTTCAATTTCAAAGCGCATTCTTTTTTTTTATTTCTGTCGGAGCTGACCATGAGAAACAGATTGAAGTACCAACTACAGGATAACGTTCTACGAGTCGGGGCGTGGACTGTCAGAAGTTTGAACGCCGTAGGAAAGCCAGAAAATCTGAAAAGGGAAATGCAGAGGCACAGTCTAGATATAGTGGGGGTCAGTGAAGTGAAATGGAAAGAAGAAAAAGATTTGTGTTCAGATGAGTAAAGCGTAATATCAACAGCAGAAAATGGTGTAACTGGAACAGGATTAATCATGAATAGCAAGATAGGACAGAGAGCGAGTTTCAGTGGACAGGTCAATTATAGGCTTGTTCTCATCTGAATCGATAGCAAACCAACGTCGACAACGACAGTTCGGGTGTGCACACCGAAATCGCAAGCTGAAGATGCAGAGATAGGGAAAGTATATGAGCATATCGAACGGGTAAATCAGTACGTAAAGGGAGATGAAAATCTAATAGGCATCGGGTACTGGAATGCGGTTGTAGGGGACGGAGTGGAAGAAAGGGTTACGGGAGAATATGGGCTTAGGACTAGGAATGAGAGAGGAGAAGTATAATTGAGTTTTGCAATAAATTTCAGCTTATAATAGCGAATACTCTGTACAAGAATCACAAGGGGAGGAGGTGTACTTAGAAACGGCGGGGAGATGCGGGAAGATTTCAGTTTTATTATATCGTGATCAGGCATAGATTCCGAAACCAGATACTGGATCGTATGGCGTAAGTAGAAGCAGATATAGACTCAGGTCAAAATTTAGTAGTGATGAAAATTAGACTGAAGTTTGACTAGTCAGAAAGAATTAGTGCGCAAAGAAGTTGGAGTAAGGAGACACGCTTGAAGTTCTCTGAGTTTGCTATAATCAATAGCTCAGCAGGCATTTCAGTCGAAGAGATGTGGACATCCCTACAAAAGTGCAATCACGGAAGTTGGAAAGAAAATAGTAGGTACAAAGAAGGTAAATGCGAAGAAACCATGCGTAACAGAAGAAATACTTCAGTTGATTGACCAAAGAATGAAGTAAAAAAATGTTCAGGGAAATTCAGGAATACAGAAATACAACTTACTTATGAATGAAATAAATAGGAAGTGCAGGGAGGCGATGGCGAAATGGCTGCATGAAAAATGTGAAGAAATCGAAAAAGAAATGATTGTTGGAAGGGCTGACTCAGCGTATCAAAACAGCCTTTGGTGAAAACAAAAGCAAGAGTGGTAACATGAAAGGTGCAATGAGAATTGCACTGTTCAAAAACGGTTCAAATGGCTCTGAGCACTATGGGACATAACTACTGTGGTCATCAGTCCCCTAGAACTTAGAACTACTTAAACCTAACTAACCTAAGGACATCACACACATCCATGCCCGAGGCAGGATTCGAACCTGCGACCGTAGTGGTCACGCGGTTCCAGACTGTAGCGCCTATAACCGCACGGCCACTCCGGCCGGCCAATTGCACTGTTAAACGCAAAGGAGAGAGCGGTTAGGTGGAAAGAATACATTGAGGGCTTCTATGAGGCTGAAGATTTGTACGATGACATCATAGAAGAAGAAACAGGAGCTGATATACAAGAGATAGGGGATCGAGTATTAGTATCAGAATTTAAAAGAGCTTTGGAAGACTTAAGTTCGAATTAGGCAGAAGGGATTGATATCATTCCATCAGTATTTCTAAAATTTCTGGAGGGGGTGGTGGGTGGTGGGGGAAGTGCCAACAAATTACCATTCACGTTGGTGTGTAGAATGTGTGTGTCTGGCAATGTCCCTTAGAACTTACGGAAAAACATCATTCGCACAATTCCCATTTTGCAAGAGCCGACAAGTGTGAGAATTACCGCACAATCAGACAATCAGGATAGCTCATCAATCCAAGCTGCCGGCAAGAATAATACACAGAAGAACGGAAAAGAAAATTGAAGATCTCTTAGATGATGATCAATTTGGCTTTAGGAAATGTAAAACACCAGAGAGGCAGTCCTGACGTTTTAGTTCATAATGGAAGCAAGACTGAAGAAAATTCAAGACATGTTCATAGGATTTTTTTAATCTCGAAAAAGCGTTCGACAGTGTAAAATGGCGCAAGATGTTCGAAATTCTAAGAAAAATAGGTGTTAGCTATAGTGGAAAGACGGACAATATACAATATGTACAAGAGCCAAGAGGGAACAATGAGACAGGAACACCAAGAACAAAGTGCTCAGATTAAAAAGTGTGTAAGACAGAGGTGTAGCCTTTCGCCCCTACTGCTCAATCTGTACAGCGAAGAAGCAATGACGGAAATAAAACAAAGGTTCAAGAGGGGAATCAGAATTCAAGGTGAATGGATATCAATGATGACATTCGC